>NC_141767.1:44319787-45569787 GCF_051362555.1 Lingula anatina
GCCTCATTGCCATCTCACAACGACTAAAACAAAGTTATGGTAAAAGTACTTTAAAGCGTGCTCTTAAAAAAGGTAAAGAACTGGTCGACTTCCTTAAGGGCAAAATTGTATTTTAGTCATCCAATTTCAAAACTTAATTGTCATTCTGCATTCAGCTTACCTGAAGAAATATTGCGACTAGTCTGACTTTTCCTATGGTACTCCGCCCTTACAACTACACAACCAAATCACAAACTGAATAACTGAGTGGCGTCTGTAATTTTGAAGTTCGACAGGCCAGTTGCTTCGATAGTTTACCTCATACCTCAGCCACCCAACTGAGCACGACTTTTTGCCTATGGTTCTTTACGTATGAGTGTATGACAGAAAGGGACGGGGTAAATACGTGTTTTGCGTACCTCCAACTGCCCAATGATTTTGATAGGGGAGATATCGATTTCATAGACTAATTCTTATCTGACATGTTACATTGGAACTTCTTAAAGTTACAAAGTTATAATTAAAGATAGGAATCATGTACGAATTACCTTTCCTTTTGATATAGAAAAGGAAGCGGTAGACTGTAAGGAAGTCTACGGTGCAGGAAAAATTGGATGTAATTTAAGCTCACTTCATATCTTTTGCATCACTTTCTGACACTTTCCTTTTGACTATATTTAATTTCATCATTTTGAAATTGCTTCATCTGATGAGTTTTCCAGCTGACATTACCCTAGGGCAAGTCTTCTCCCGTTCGACCAAGAATACCTTAACATTCTCAAGTTAAATATCAACGGTACTCTGTATATATCGTATTCTCCCCTGACAGCTTCACAACTCATCGGCTATCATCGACGAAGGCAATTTTGCACTATCATATAACGAAATCATGACGGCCCAAAAATGTAGCTACACGTCCCCTCTTACAACTTGTCGAGATCTTTAAGAAGGATAAATACGTGAAATTACATCTGGTTGAATAGGACGGTGTAATTCAGTACGATAAGGCCTTGCCCTTCGTCCCGTCTGCACATTTGTCATATATTGATATCCACAACACCGCTTGTCCCCAGACAAATGGCGGGCCAAGCGACACGGTTAACGTATCAGCCTTTCAGACATGGGAGCATTTCTAGTAGGTTAACTAAATTTGATCAGCGCTTCAGTACACTTTCCATTTTTAAAAAATATTCGATCAGCAAGAGGGTTGTTCTTAACAGTCTCAATTCGCACGCCAGTCCTTCTAGATTTTTGTTCCAAAGCTGTACATATGTACCTCTTTTTATATTTTTTCATTGACATAAAACTCACAAATGCGCGTATATACTCTAAGCATTTCAGAAGCTAGATCCTTTTGGTCATTTTTTTTTTTACATGAATGTCCAAAAGCAATCTGCCACTGTAGGAGGAAGAGCAGCAATTAAATTATATCTAGCAGACCTGTTTGGAGCGTTCAGCAGTCTAGAATTTCACTCTAGAACCCATTGCACAGTAACTTGTATTCAAGGCAAGGTATAAATAATCAGTTTCGATTTGGCACTTTGAGTTTGTCTCTTTGATTGTTACTGGATTCCAATCGCCATATCATAGTATATCAGAAACACTAATTCTAAGTTTGACGGCGTTAAGGTTTTATAAAAATACTTAGAGACAAAAAAACCCTGATATTGAAAAAACTGCGTTTAATTGCGAAAATCCTATCTTCCTGATCTAATGTATTTGATAAAAACACAAAGTAAGATAACTATGACTTTAATTGAAAATAGAGATAACAAGAGAAAAGTATGACTATCTTACCTTCCTAAGCTTTGGAATACCTCAGCAGTCTTAGGTGATCCTGATAAGACCGTGGGCCTGGCAGATACAGAAGACACGTCGATATCACAATAAACGGAATGCTGTTCTTTTTAGTCCAACGTCACACGCTGTCAAACCCAAACCTCAACCGTTACACCCCACTTAACGCCGGCGACTGTGCACGAAGTTGAGGGTAAGGCTGGAAAAGACGCAAAAACAACAATAGCACAAACAGTGTACTTAACCCCTCAACCTGTCTGCGGTTTCTTATTTATGCGCAAAATGTATTTCTGTTTAAAAAACGAAGAATAAAAAACTATAGACTCTAATTTTGTGGTCAAATAATTTCATTTCCAGCAGATTAACGGTGTAACCTCCTTAAAGGATGCTTGTGAATAAAGCATTTATTATGCAGTTCACTTTAATCTTCCAATTTTTCTTGATGTGGTTTGAATTAAAAAGGAAGTGGAAGGGGGACGCCTTCCGCTCTCTATAACTGGCAATTCCGCGCATTTGTGTTACTTGTACTGGCAATTTTCTTCGCAAAGTTCGTCCACCATAGCAGTATTCCTTTATAAAGACTACCATTCAAGCAGTCCATAATTATCTTATAGTTTTCATCAGATATCTATTACAATTGTGGAACACATATGTGTAACAGTTGATACAGAAGAGAGAAAAGAGTTCAGATGCTTGAACATTTTTGACGTAATATTGTGTTTTATTTTTTCCCCCTCTGTCTATAACAGGCGAAAAGAATGGAGAATGCAGATGCATGGGACGGTTTTATGTAGATTGCTTGTTTTGGCAAAGTATTACTAGTAGTGCAGCATTGGGATGCAGAACACATTTCACTTATTTTACCCCTTGATGCTAAATAAAAGTTAGATTTGCGCTGGATGGAAACATTGAATACGTTCAATGGCCATCTGAACTTTCTTTCTTACGGTTGAATTCTTACTTTAGTATAGTGTCCTTTGCACATCTTAAAAATACACTCTCAGCAAAACTCGTTTAATGAAAATTGAGTAAGAGTTAAAAGTCAATACATCTCTATTTTGCACGTTAACTCGTCAGGAAAAGATAACTCAGAGTTACTCAAATGCGAACAATCGCACAGTTAATTAGAAAATGGTACTGCTGTAAAAGGAATCAACAGAAACAAACGTAGCCCCGAAGGTTAATGAAAAGAAAGGGTTTGATTGTAAAGGACGAAGATGTAATTTCATCCACAACCCAAAATATTTTGCCCTAGAAACGTAAAGTCCGTGGCTTTGGAGAAAAAGTGGGAGATATGTTTTGACGGCCATTGTCTTTGTTTTGTTTGGGGACCACCCTTGTGACCTCCAGGGACTGGAATAAGACCTTTATTTCTACATTTTCCAGTTGACATTTTTGTCACCATGTTATTTTCGTTGGGTCTAACAAAATAAGATCAATTGTCTTGCCCCTACGGCTGCTGTTTCTTTTCTCAATACTCATTGTAAAGCAGGTAGACCCTCTACAAAGCGTAGGAATAGCAGAGCAATAACTGCATATTCATTGACTGGGTTTTTCATATCTGTCTCTGTAGACACGTTAAACTGTAGATTCATCGATTTAAAAGAACTGTTGTTCACATAAGTACATCTTAGCTTGATTCTTGTTGAACAGCATGTAGGTAAATACTTAAAGCACTGGCTGAGTGGGATAAATGTTCAAAGCACACTAAAAAGTGCCGTTGGCAATGTCACCCTGTTATTTTTATTTTTGATAGCACTATAAAACTAAACATTCTTCTCATGCTAGAAAAATAATAAGAAAACCAGGTATTGTCCACTAGATTAACTGCGAAATAAGAGCTTTACCTCATGTAAAATCGCCCTATGTAGTAGGTGCCGCCTGTTTCAGAAAAACGAAGAAGAGAACCTACAATAAGTTGCTCGATGTGTCAGGTTCTGAAGACTGGGGGATATATTAAAAGATACAGACTAGATCAAAATGTTATGATGTGTCGACTGGTCATTTTAGCAGTCGAATTCGACAGATTCTTTCTATTGACCAACTATACAAAGTAAAATGAGAGTTTCACTTATGCGGTCCGATAAGAAAGAAAGAGAACCGTATTTCTATGATATCATCCAAATGCCTTCAGATATTTGACGGCTCAAAACCACGTAGAGCCACTATTCTACGTATTGTTAGCAGCTTTCGTCGGAGACAAGAATAACTCATAGGCCAAAGTGATTTTCTAATTTTATGCTTCACAACATTTGAAAGTTATTTCCCAAGTGGCAAACGTAAAATTTAGACTTCATCGGCAGTTACCACTTGCACATTTATTATTTTTGACTAAAAACACCTGGTTTGTATGTTGGCAGTCTGCCAAAGCGACCAAGTGTTTAACCAAGAAGGCGTGATAACAGTTATGAAGTAGGTTAATCAGGAAACCAATTTCGTACATAATATATATGTTTTTAACACTATATTTGTCTCTTGGTTGCTTCATTAAATTTATTGTGATTTGTTGGGGAGGAGGGGGATCTGTTACCTCTGTAAGATGGACCTCTACGTGCTGCTGCAAATAGGACGCAGATTATGATGATGCCCAGCAACCGTTATACACGTTTTACTTTTGCAACAACCCCTAATTAGAAACATCCAACAGTGTTGTCCAACATTTTTAGAAAACTAGACAGAAAACATTTCAGAAGCGATCATGAATATTGCGTCAACACTGAAAACCATGCTCATTTGGACCCTCAGACCCGCCGGCTGTGTGTTCGATTCCTCCACGGCCCGGACTTTTATAAACATGAACTTGTCACCCTCCTACCCGTTTGCCAAGGATGGTGGAAAAATTTGACCAATGTCTTTTCATTTTCTGGGACCTTTCGAAAGTGTTTGCAAATATGTCCTTTGGGTATGTAAGTCACTTTTTGACCCCATTTCTTCACAATGAACGAAGCATTTAGAATTTCAACGGTTCATTTCCCATTGATGAAGAGTTCAAGTGTGACATAATAGTTGCAAGAAGGCCAAGACGAATTGTTGCAATTTTCTATAACATCACCTGTTTTATTTGCAAGCTGACCAGTTGGCAGATCAATGGATGGGCGCTTTTGTTAGTTTCAGAATCACTTGTCGTGCGTGTCAAATCTCCCGCCAACACGTCGAGCAAAAAACTTCATGTTGTCTGCTGTCTGAGGCAAGTCTTATCTATCATCTTTTATAAGCGGTTTGAAAGCCGTATAATTTTTGTCAAAATTTACGCCATTTCGGTATCAATCAGAACGATTATTTCAGTAACGTAAAACCCTTATTTTTTTCTTCATATTTACCAATCGTGAACGACATGTATTTCGAAGAGCAGTATTTCCAAACGTAAGTCAACATCGGTCGCTCAAATTTTCCTGTGCAAAACAAAGCTATTTCATCAAAAGAACCGCGGGTTGATTTTTATTTGCACTACGATGACCCTCCGTACACTGCTAACGCAAGAAAAAAGTTTTCTGACCTGTTACCACGGGCTAGGGAAGTGTTGCTGTTCAAACAAGCCTATGAATTACCGGCACATTACAGGCAGTTATGATTTCCTTTTCTGCATGGCCGCTGTATCAGAAGTTCCGAAACAGTAGACCTGTTGCTGAGACGTGCAATCGTGGTCAATGTATTCTGTCAATTCTTCACCTGCCTACGGCACTGTGAAATTGGGATCACATTTCGGACTGTTCACACCATTTAGATGCCTAATTTTATCGAAATTAATCAACGCGTATGGTTAATCAGGCGAACATGGCTGTGTACTTTATGATACTAGCCTCTCCTACTTTTGCCCCCGGGGCAGCCGACGACTAGAACGGGGCTACACGGTTAGAGGGAATTTGCCCAAGGTGTTATTCAAGCCTTATAATACAGGTCCACGGGGTCGTTACTTACAATACTTTTTGAACTTCGAACTGACTATTCCGATCAGATTTGAAGAGACTCTTTGACACTTTATTCTGGCCATCTATACAAGTCATATTTGTCATGTTCATTGAGACCGCCCTTTTGTAGTTTTTGCTTTACCGTACATTACAAATTTCAAATTCATTATTTCAGAATAACATGGCATTCATGGTTATACCAACAACTGCACGCCTAATTGTTCACAGGTTTTCAATCATATGACATTTTGAACATTCCTATTTTTAAGAAGTAAAACATCTT
The DNA here is from genome assembly GCF_051362555.1 of Lingula anatina. NCBI lineage: Eukaryota > Metazoa > Brachiopoda > Lingulata > Lingulida > Lingulidae > Lingula > Lingula anatina. The sequence continues at coordinate 44,325,755 of NC_141767.1, forward strand.
AATACGTCTAATTTGAACAAATTTTTAAAATGTGGCTGTTAAAGCAGTTCATACCTTAACAAAGTTCCCTTCATAGATCGCGGATCAATCAATCCGCCTGAAATCCTTTTAAGGATTTTTAAAAATAGAAGTTTGGTTAGAAGATTCCAGGCTCATTGTAATGACCCAAACTCTGTCTAATGTTTCGGATTCGAAACAGAAAATCTGGACTGCGAACCAGTGATATTTTGATACACGATAATTTCCCTGATCATTTACAATTGCCGTATTTGAACCCGGGCGGAATAACGATACCCTCAATTATCTTCGCTGCTTTTTTCTCTCAGGTCACGGCCTCAATAATGTTGTCGCAGAATAAACATGTGTAAAACATCGGCAGATGGCAGACAGGTACAGGCGGCCAATCTATCCATGTTTCGATAACAGGAGACAACGGCAAACAAATACATTTAAAAAAAACGTCGCTGCTGTGAAAGAATTTTGTCATAATGATTGTGCCGAAAAGCCTTGTAAATGTAATTTTCTGAAATTCTAACTGTAGATGTGGCTCAACGTGAATTCAATATTTCATCCACACCTGACAGCTTTCTATAAGAAATTTCAATGATATAAAACCTAATTGCCTTTCTAGTGTTTACGCTGCAGGTTAAGATTAAGACCGCATTGAATCCGGAGGTGAGGGGCCGTTTTTAATGTAAATTTTTCATCGTTTTACATGTCCTCAAAATTCACCTTAATGTATTTTCTGAACAAAATAAAATCAGTTAAAAGTAACTTCGTCAATCAGTATGCATATCACATAGCAGACTACACAATAAATCACAAAAATATCCCCTAACTAGGGATAGAAAATAATACATTTGAGAGAACAACTATTGTATGGTAAGTTTAGTCGCGGTATGTTTTCCCCATTATTCCTTTCAGCATCAGCAGACACCCACTTTGTTTCTTCCGTCATCATTTGGTTTCTCTGCGTAATCTTATTTGTGGTCTTATACACAGGGGGGATATAGCTCTATAACCTTGGTTCGTATGTCATCTAGAGAAGCTGGATGTTTTTGTCGCAATATAACAATAATAATATATATGATTCATATAAATTTATGCATTGTGGTTGATACTTTGACATATATGGAGTTTTAAGGAAGGAAAAAGTTATTTGCTGATGCAACAGCTATGTAAATAAGCATACAGGTTGTGAATATGATTTTAACTTTTCTTAAACTAGAATGCCTATTTTAAGAGGCTGTTTGTAGGCTTAAGGTTTAGATGAAACAAAGATAGAAATATATCTATTTGGTCTACCGATTTCTAGTTTTGAAAAGGTGTAGACAAATTTAATCCAGAACGTTAGGTCATAAATTCTTACTGCGGGAGCGTCTTGGTACGCCAATAAACAGTTTCTTGGGTCTTAGCGCAAACGTAAACACCTTGGTAAAGACCCATCACGCAGCGTTACGATCACAAAACAGTCTCATTACTTGGTCGTTAAAAGATTTGAATTTTTAATGACTTGCTATATGATATAGTGCAGTCGCTTGTGTAGGAAGAGAACAAGTGGTAAAGTCCGCCGTACCGCTCACCGTCCTCCCCATAGCATTACCCTTAGGTCAAGTATATGAGAAGACTCGTGACTATCAAATTTCGCCATACCAGTGTCACTTAAACCGCCGAGTTTGTCGTATCTCAAAATTTTAGTCACAAAATAAAAATAAACAATCAACAAACATACCTCGACGTCTCTCCGCCCTCTTTCCGACCGCCAGACAAACGACACGCCACTGCAGTCGAAACACACCGAAGGACCTCAACAACAGATATTATTCTTATATACAAATTCACCTGGTCTATTTGCGACGAGAGTAAAAAAAGACATTGTATTCAAACGTACCTTGGAATAATTATGACGACCCGTCTGTTGACCCAGAAGTAATTGCTTTCTTGATTACGGAATAAAAAAGATGTCGTACCTTAATTTTGCTTCTGGTGCTACCTGTTCAGTGAATTGGAGCAAATAGCTTGTCTAACGTGACTGATTCCTGTCTAACAAGCGAAAGTCAGATGGGAGAAGCCTTTGGTGGATATTGCAAGCGGGGAAAAGCCCCGAGGGTCTGTAGGAAATTTGGAGTAAATTATGAAAGAAAAGGGACACTATGAAAGTGGTGCAGAACGCGCAAGAATAAAAAGGATATAATGGCCTGTTTGCATAGCACATTGTCCGATTATTCCGCCGCATGGTCTATTTCGTCTTTCCATTCCGCCTGGTCTGATTCGCAAACAAGGGGCGCGCTGAAAGTCGGCCCCACGTTAGGAAGCCGCGTTACACGCTTGAGGACCAGATAGCATGATATACCCCTGGCTAAACATGCTTGTCTAAGACGTAAAGTGATGCCAACCACACCTGTTTTCCCCGTATGGGAGACACAACCGAGGCGAGGTTTTGATAGTGCTTGTTCCGAAAGTAAAGATTTGTCTATCCGGAGGGAGGGAGTTTCGATTACCACCCGGGGGATTACTTGGGATTAAAACATGAACTTCCTCTAATTTTTAACTGCCCCCGAGTTGGGCATACAGTCCATGCAGTCGTCCGTGTAATATTATCGATTTCTTAGAGCTATCTTGGTGTTTCCCTGCCCTACTGTAAAATACTGGGAAATAAAAATACGTGCACTAATTAGCATGCAAACGCAATCACAGGATTTAGATTTCACCCCAACGTGACAACTACTTTGAAATCAACTAGTAAATGATAGTTGATTTTAAAATTAAATTATGATTCACATTTTATGTGTATGAAAATTAACTTGGGCAAAGAAACAGGCAGAAAAATAAACAGTTTCATTAACGAAACGTGTAAGGTAGGAGTTTTATGCACACCTACTTGGGTAATAAGCATAACATATGACTTATTAACATGCTGTAAAATAATTCTGCGTGTTAATAAAACACATTGTCGTAAAGTTTTTTTCGATGCGTCACGGCACTTTTTGTATCTAGTTTTGATGTCAAGTCCGCCCTATGAATATACTAATCTAACTTATCAAATACATATTATCAGTATGATTTTACTCAATTTAGATGTTTACTATGAAAATTAGTCTTCATATCACATTTTATCACTCAGCGTTAAAAAGAATTCTTGTGGAAAAATGTGAGACGCATTTAGATGCGTGTGAACAAGAGGCCTTTGTGAGACCAGCGGATTTAAGTTGATCGACATCAACCTTCATGATATATATAAGTCAAAGACCAAGAACGTACACAATACTTCAAAAGTTCTTACTGTAAAGACTGCTTATATCCTATTACGTTAAAAATAATTGAGAGAAAATTTGATCCCCTAAATGTCTCCGACACCGGCAACGCCACTTCAGTGTACTATCAAAATTGGACAATAAAGCAGGGAAACGCCTTAAGAACCGATGAATGATGCTTACTGTTACTTGTTTTCGCACTTCATCATTCGAAGCAAGGCACATAATGTTTACATGAAACTTACGCAACATAGATTTTCGTTTGACCGTTTAATTAAGCGTTCAATAGGTGTTGGAAGCCGGACTGTTGACAGTGGCTTGCGTCTGCATTAAAACATGCCGTCAAAAGGCAACCGCCTTTAATTCATTCTGAAAACTCAGACGCTCTTGTTCATACTATGGCAAGATCTGCAAATATGACAGAAGCAAATCAAACTGACCCAGGGCTGCGAACATTAAATTGTGAGATCTCAAACCGCCAGGAAGCTAACTAGTGTTAGTAAATATTAAACCAGCTTTAGCACTTGTGGCATTTTTACGACTCGTTACTCCTTTTATGGGAGATCGGAACTCGAAAAAATCGCGGGAGGGCATGGCATTGTTCATACATCAGTGCTTGTCAATTTCTTAGACGGACATTTAATTCCCTTGTTATTTGTGTTGTCTATGAAAATATATCACACCCACTTCCATAGCGCTTCCCCTCCTGCGGCCCTCACGCGCTGTGCGCCATCCAAATATGTGAGCGCAAAAGTGACTGTGATCTATATAACAGGGTGTAAATGTCATTTATCAACGGCGTAAAGCTTTATAGTCGATTAAATGAAAGACCCGGGGATGTTATTCTATCACTGGACATCGACTCTTTGAAAGAAAACGATATTGTGACTCGAGTAACACCGTCAGATAATGCATGGCTTGTTGTCGTGCGGAAAAGGGCAGGGCTCGGCTTGTCTGGGACGCAATACAAGGAAGCGTCTTCTTAGCAAATGTCTCGCTGTCATTTTAACCGGTATCTGTTACAATTTAAAGGTCTTTATTCCTTTTCTAGCCAATTTATAATATAATCATCATGATTTACTACTGGGTTGATAATAAGCAAATTTAGCGTCACTCGCGCGAATTAAGCCCTCTTTATGTCTTTTAGGTGTCTTGCGTTACCTTTTCATCATGGTATGTGGTTTTGTAAGTGTCACAGAGGGATGTGGTCCAGACACTGGGATGCTTCAAGGGCATCGTCTGCTCCACTAACAGTTGTCTTCTGTAGTGCCTCTAAGATCATGTCTATACATGTACATAGGATGGACAATTAAAAAGATCCGGAATTTAATGAATCAAAACCAATCACTGACCATTTTTTATTGAGCACCAAAAAAGCTACTGAACCAAAACTAGTACAAAAGTATCAACCATACATAATCCCACGAGACAGCAAAGTTTGAAACTTCATACACCGTGGAATTACATGTGTAATGAATAACCTTTGATTTATCATCATCTTAAGTTGGAGACGTATTTTCTTCCACGCAATACATATTCTTTTGAAAAAATAACTTAAACAGCCAGCATAACCCGAGATAGGTAAGGTTCGTCAGTTCATCCATTCAAACTACTGTTACAACAATCGTATTATACAGGGAACCTCCCGGTTCATACAGAATTAAATGTTCAAATATTCAAACCGTTTTAAAAAAGAGAAACAGAACCTCTCAAGCGTGATAAAGAAGCAGAGAAACACGGGAAATAGGACTTGGGTGACTGCATTTCATGAATACTCCTTTTTTATGGGAATTTTTCTTTGAATAAGACATACCAAATATGCGACTAAATCGACTTGGGAAGTCATAGGGACTATGTATTTCCTCTTAACACACACAAGATCGTTATCTTCAGCCAATTTAGCCGTGTCTCGTGTCAAGCGTCACAGAGCAAACGGAAACTATAGAGGTATTGTCAGTGTAAAAAAAGGAGAAAAAAAACAGATTGACCTGAGAACGCACACCTCTTGTTACGTGTTTAAGTTATGTGGTGTTCTTTATGGCAATTTGATCTCCATTACTGATGACATAGTCAAGACCGGTAACCGAAACCTTTCCTCATTAGCCGCTTTGTAGTGATCTACCACCTACATGTACGTTGGATGAAGTCAGAGGTCAATTTGTGCTGTAGAATCTAGCTGGATCTCGGGGAATTTGGTTGAAAAAAAGAGAATATTTTCTAGTCTTTGTAACAGTTTTCTTTTAGTCGTGTTACTCAAGTGTTTGGTGTCTTACATCAATTTGATAATCATCTATTTACATTTTTTAAAGTTATGTAGATACCGTTTTCACGTGACAACTTGTAGGTGCACCATATTAATCCGCGAAAATCCGCGTTGTGTTGTTATTGGCTATTCAAGGAAAGCACCCATTCCCGTCACATTTATTGTGTCATTTATTTACTTGGACTCTGTCAGGGTGGAAAAAATAATTTCACACCCCATTTTAATGGATAAAAGATTCTTTGATTAAGCTAAAAATATAGCGTATTTGTTTCCTCTCCCCTCCCCCTCCACCCTAAGCATAGGTACAAATGTACACGATGACGTCAGCCCTTTGCAGATTTATGAAGTCGGATATTTTTCCCTTTTTAACGAGAATCCGTGAATAAGTACTGGCGTGTTTAGCCATAGGCAAGTTTTAACAAAAGACTACCTACAAGGTAGGCCATTTACTGGTCTCATCACAATATTCCTATTACATCGTATGCCGAATTATGACCCTCCGGTTCATGAACTAACGCGAGTTACGATGATAAGAGACAGCATTGTGTTCTGATTTTTTCCCAATCAATGGAACAGGAAATACAGTGACATGTGAGAAAATTCCAGACAATGATGATGGGGTGTGAGCTTCATCAGTTTTCGTACAAAAACAGATCTGCTTTGTTGTAAATATTTTAAATCATCCTCTTGTGAATTGAGGCAATTTTACTTATACAGACTTTTGCGATAATGAAATACTCGAGAATAAAGAGCTGACTTTAACGAAGTGAATTAGTTTTCTGAGGTTGAACAGTCAACTCTAAAAATCAGAAATAGAATACAACTGTACGCTATGCATACCCGTGATGTAGTCACTGAGGAAAATCTCGCCAAAAAGTAGAATGATACGCACTTTCTTCTTTTTCTAGAAAACCCAAGGTACATATGGATCATACCTTAGAACCCATTATACAAGGTGTACAATGTATGGTGGCCCTTATTTCGTATACAGACTTTCTGTATTCTTTATGTGAAATAGACTTACATTAGGTCCTACATGTAGTTTTAATAACACATTCAGATTATATAAAAAGGGACAATAATACAGTAAATTGGCTCTGGTATTAAAAACTTAACGATGTAGGTTCTTTGTAATTTTTCGAAGAGTCCCTAAACTTTGCTTTTATCATTCATGAATAGGTTTATATATCGTTTTTTCTCTCTCATATGGCGAGGATTTACAAAAGTGAAATTTATCATACATGTAAAAGGCTTTTTTTGTTTGTCATATACAGCGCTGTCTCTTAATGTGTCCAGCAGACAAACAAGATATACTTTACACCTGCATATGGAGCCAAGGTTCAGATTTCGGATCAAGATACTCCTTTTCTCCTGCATGTACATGTATCACTGATGATTTTCTATTGACTCTATTCACGTTTCATTAAGGAGAGTCTGGTGTCCCATAAGCACAAATATATATATATCGTTGACATGGAGCCACCTGGGAATAGAAGTTCACCATGTAATTTATATCTTCTACAAAAAAAACCACATAACCAAAATATTTCGAGTTCTTGCCGTGCTCTTTCGAATTTAATGGATCCACCCCGACAAATGTCATGTCAGAAGACCGTAGAGTGGCACACAGAGGGGGCATGAACTTTTTTATTTGTTAAAGAGATAATGTAAAACCTTGTAAAACTCTTGGGGTCGGCGATGATCTAATGGCAGTGTTATTCAATAAGTTTCCAGCCACACGCACGAGAGCCTGATATTCATCATAGGACATCAGCTTTTGTATCACACCCGAAATTAAGGAGTGAGTCAGAAAAAAAGACTTACATTTTAATGAATCGAGAGGTTTTGCTCTTTAATGATACTGTAACGACTTGCTTCCTCATTGACGTACATGCTGTGTACGTGTGTGCATGGCTTTATGTTTATTCAATTTATATCATTGTTTGTCCATCTATCATTTGTCATGTAATCCGTAGATACTGTCTGCATTTTTCATTGTTGTAGATCTGTCTGTCTGATTTTCTTACGATGTATGATCTTATTATACAGGATTCAACCGTACTTAACATTTCATGAAGTTCGAATATTGGGGAAGTTCATTGAACTGCAGACAGCAGTGGATAAAAATATGACTTAACCATGTGCCTTGTCTGCCTGTTGGCCCTTGTCGTGCTCTTCCACTAACAACACACTAAGTTGGTTCTTTTCACAATTTCATCAAATTGCTTCTGTTCAGATCCAGCCAAAATCGAAGTGTCCATTGGCTGTTCCATATGGTTGCCAAAGGGCAATTGCCAAAAAGAATACTGACCCCGGGTAATGTGCTGGTCAAGAGGTAGTGACCATAATGGTTAAGACTGTCTGCCAGCCAATCCCTTAGCCGATGTGACTTGTAGTGTGGTTATTTTGATTGAGACGACCCACCTTCAGAAAACGAGAAAACTTTTATCATTCTGACAGACCCCTTCGTCATAACACGGTGGTCCCAGTGCTACCTGGTCAGACTGGTTAGCGGACCTGAGGTCATTTATGTAGGAAATATTTTAATGGTTATGCCATTACTTTTTTCACCGGCTGTCCTACATATGTTTTTTTTCTCTTTTTGGTCAAAGGGAATTCGTGCTTTGATCTTATGCGTTTTGGTTGTTAATTGTCCTATATATCTACCTGTTTGCCCATCCACATGTCTGTCAGTCTTATTGTGTGTCTGCCCGCCTCTATGTATTGTCGCGTGGCTTTCGGCTTACCAGCCAATCAGCCCGCCACACCAGTCTGTCTGTCTGTCTGTTCGTCTGTCCGTTTGACTGTCTGTCTGTCTGTCTATTTGTTTGTATGCCATTGTCTTTCCTAGTGTTAGTCCACTCGTCTGTCTCACCAAATGTTCGCTTGTCTAACCGTGCATATACATGTAATTACCCCTCTACCTTTGTTTGTGCGTGTCTGTTTGTCTGTCCGTCCGTCTGTATTCCTGTCTGTCTGTTTGTCCGTCCGTCCGTCCGTCCGCCCGCCCGTCTGAATGCATGCCTGTCTGTCGTCGAGTGTTGTTTTTTTTCTTTTTCTATGCACAATAAGGTTTCCATTAGGGTTCATAAAGACATAAAATGGGCATCTTTGACTACTTGACATCACATTCCCTTTTTCTTACGAAATGCACCAAACAGTCTGATTAGTCTACCACTCGTTATTTTTTTTACGAGCGGCCGCGATATTACTTTAATCTGCACATTTATCACGCGGTTTATGCCAATATTCATTTACCTGTCCATATGAAACATCATGTTTAAAAAAAACATAAACGGTCACTGTGTTAAATGAACATTAAGGCTGACAGTTTTATAGTTGTTATATGACTATTACTGCTCTCTAACAGTAAATGGCCAATGCCCGGGGCGTATGACCCCTCACGCCTTCGAGTGACCGCGGACCCAGGCTGTGTTACTTTTTGCTCTACTTATTTTTCCCCTTTATTCTCAAATAATCAAAAGTCTATTTTTCAGGCCCAGTCAAAAGCAATAAAAATGTAAGTACAAGAAAAGGGGATAGAGAGCAAGGCAAAGAACTGGATGGCTGCATCAGATTCAAATAACAAGCTGTGATAATAGGCGGTATATTCGGTATATTAACGACTTCGCCGTAGTAGCACGTTTCATAATATAGCTGATAAAACGTGTTTTATTACATTTTGCGGTATTATTTCACAAGTACGCATACCATACACTGATGTCACAAGACTGGTATATTTTCCACTGGCATGCAAAAAGATAACAACTCATCATCTCAATGCATTTCACAAAAAGCAAATGGCAAACCGTTATTAATGTACTTTTGCATACATCTTTTCCAGCGTTTATATCTCCAAAACACGCATAAGCACACGATGAATATCATTCCTTGTGAAAAAAGGTAGCTTCAGTATACTGTGGTTTCAAGTTCCTGCAACTGAACTTTTTATATTGAAGAGAAGTATCAGTGACTTGAACACAGATACATCCCAGAGACAGAAGGACAGTCGAAACCACAGGAGGGAAGACCTTTATAAGAAACATTTCTACCACGATATTCCTTACTATTTGTATACTAAAATGATAACCTACAAGAAACAAAACAGACTAATGTTAGCACAAAGAGTCCCCACTTTGATAGCACATTTCTTACTGAATTTTCGATATATATATATATATATATATATATATATATATATATATATATATATATATATATATATATATATACCGCGTTCTATGATAATACCAACATAAGTCCTTAAGCTGTCACTTGCCGATTCAATGGCAGGGAAAGGGCATGAAAAATGTAGGCTCATTTGGTTTGACCTCAAATGCGATGGGTATCAGCAACTGACAGTTTTGTTATTTATGAAAGTAAATATTTTTCCAGCGCACGCAATGATGATGAGAGTAAAATTGCACAATAAAAAGTGGTTTAACGTACAAAAATCATCGAAATCGCTGGTACATAACGTTGCACACAGGCTGTCACTTGTACCAGTCCAAATACCCGCACAAATATATAGAATTACGTTATAGTAGACGAGCTCTACTAAACATCATTTTCCCTAACTAAAACTGTCAGAAAAAAAAAACAATTTCAAATGCTTTCACATGAATTAAATGATGTTTTCTAACAAGTCCCTATCATTCTAAATACCACCCTTTCTCATTGTATGCTAGTGTTCTATCTTTCTTCCGTATCTGTGCCATCGTCTTGTGGTATTCAACTCTCTCTTTAATTCATCACCTACCTCCTGGGGTTCTAAATAATGTAGATGCCACGTTTTAGTCCGTTCAGATTTCCAGCAGTATCTCTCAGGTAAGGTTGCCAGAGCCAGGAATTAACACTCAATGGAAAGGTCCAGCTATAGTATCTTGATGGGTTAAATGCCACCCACCTAGTATATGACTCTTCTCTCTCTCTCTTTTTTTTTTTTCAACAGAATGATTTTAACTCACCTTCAAAGGCGCACTGCTCCCTCTGCTGTCAGGTGAGCGAATGCATGCGTTTGTGACATTCGGCACTGCGACTGTTAAATACCTGAGTTGTCGAGGGCCGGGCAGGGTCAACAGTCAGACGTATCAACACTCACCCCTTTTCACGTCAGATATACTAAAAGTCACTCGACAGGGGAAAATGCCGAGAGTGTTTCTTTTAACAAGTGTACATTGGTGCCATTGAGAGAGAAAAAATTGAGGGAAAACTTGTTCATGAGTGGACTAGTAATGTTCCGGTGAGGGGCATTTGTGCCTTCGAGTCTACATTTTTATCGAGTGCATTTTAACAACATTGTATAGGCACCGTCTTGTCATAGTTTATTCGTTCATTCGTTTTTACTGATTTTTTTTTTTCAAAATGATCAATTGATAAATATGTTAACGTATCCATTCGTATGCCCATTCATACATTTGTTCGTTAATTCAACCTTTTTCATATTTTCATCTATTCATCCATTCCTTTATTCATTCCCCCTTTATCTTTCTACGTACGCTTTTGTCTTTTAATGCACTGCGAGACACGTGTCGGCATTTTGAATACACTAAAATCTTGTGTAACAAATATGTAATCGGCCGCAGTAAATACATTAGGCCCTGGGGTAATACGCCTTTGTATTTTATGACCGAACGGAACCGGAGATCTGGGAGATATCGGCCGGAGGTAACATCATTCTTAAGTGGTCATCGGAGCTTTATTCTGGCCAGAAGTGACACTCCGAGTCCACTCTAAACCTAATCACGACTCAAGTGGTAACTTAGTGGTCCATATACCGTGACAGCATAAAACTGCAGTAAAATGAACACGCTGTCGTTATAGCCAAAACGTTTCTGTCCACCAGCTTGGACATATCATACATGGGAACTTCAAAGCGCTCATTCGCGTTAACATTTTCAAAAATACTCTATAGTTAATAAGGGTGAGATAAGGAGGGATTGGCTAATAGAATCAATTCGACTGAACACCTCCTAATGCCCACGTAGCTTTAGGCCATGTATCAGGTGGGATACCGCTCGCGCTGCATTAGTCGAAAATCGCTGTTAATTTCAAATACGTTTCGGTCTCGCGCCTCTAGTTATGTCACGGATTACTTGTGTGACATGATCCTTTGTCACCAGTGCATACCGACACTGATATCATGCAAAAATAAATATAGAACAACGCACGTCTTATCTCTTTTTGATATACGTGTACTCCGTGTGTGCAAAAAAAAAAAAAACAATGTACATGTACCTACAAATGTAGTGATGGCACGGGCCACTTCGTAGATATTTCTATTTGAAGGACTTTTCACTGAATTTCGATTTTTTTTTCATTTTTGCATTGCACAGTATATTTTTTAACTTGTGGGTCTTTTGTGTTGTTGTTGTTGTTGGTATTGGCGGTAGTGTATGTACCAGTAAACATGAGATCAGGTCTCGGACTGTTAAATGTAAACTAAGTGAGTCACATTTTGCATGATGCCATTCTCATACAGATATATGTGCACATGTTGCGATTGGATTAAGATTAAAACAGAAACTTTGACTAATAAATGTAGTTCTGTTATTTTCAATCTTCAATTTACAATTTTGAAACAATATACAAACAGATTTGAACACACATGGGTGATTTAATCATTCTAGTCTAAAAGACACATAGACGAATTACAGGGTCATTGTTCCACGCCCCCATTAATAACGAAAGAACAACCACTGACAAATTTTTAGAAAGTTTTGTATGTGCGCTAACGAAAAGACACCTGTTCTATTTAAAGTCGTCGTTTGTCTCCGTTAAATCGGCTGACAGATTCCGACGACCTTTTCTCTAGGACTAACCAGCTTTAAGCACTAAACGAAACTGAAATTCTATTTACATTTTCATTATAAAATGAAAATATATACATGTATGACCGCAATTGCCGTTTAAATTAAAAATAAAAAATTAAAATTCCGCAAGTTGAAATCTGGAAAGAAGTTTCAGTTACGTGATAGCATGAAAAGATGCTTTATCATTAGATATAGAGGCCCTTCAGCTAATGGGCGTTCCCTCTCATTGAACAACAGTACGTACGTGACGCCTCATCTATCACGATCATTTAGCGATGCTCCCCTGGGCAATAAGAACCTAAATGACCATCTTAATGCACATGTTTTTATGCTGACGGTAGCCGAATCACCGGTGTTTTATTTATAAGACATGCATGTATTTTAGATCGAGTAAAGTATTGCGAGTTACTGTCATTCAGAAGTTAAGTTATAAAAAAGCACCGGTATAAATTACAAAAAAAAAAAAAAACTTAAATACCCTACTTATATTATTAAGCCGGTCAACTTGTAATTCATGACAATCATCTGTGGTAGGCCTACCCATCAGCCACCCTTTTGGTAGTTGTACAGAGAATATACGGGTGACAAGATATGAGGTGTCTTGTCGGTGAAGAGTGAGAGAGAGAGAGAGAGAGAGAGAGAGCATACACCAGTAGTGTACGCCCCAGCAAGTCTATCACTGCCTACTAATCAGTCCTTAGTTTCTACCCGATTCAACGAAATCAAAGGCAACTACCAGTACTGTGTATTCGAGAATTCACGGTTTCTAAATTAATCTGTTGTGGTCAGCGACGCACGGTTCAGTGGCTTATTGTTCTGTCGGAGAAAAACCATTTAAGTAGGATAGCAAGCGTTTTTAAGGAATGGGACCTTAAGGTGAAGACGGCTTTGTCACCTGTTTATTGCCCTCTGGACTCGAGTCCAGCGACAGGTGCACACTGGGCTTGCAGGGATCATAAATGTTGTTGTTTTGCTTGACCACCACCCCTGACTACGTAACCACGAAGTCTAAAGGCCAGAGGCTTAAAACTGACCGCGCCTTTACGGCCCTTGTTATTAAGTCGGACCTGGAAGATTTTTATTCAGGCGATCATTGTCTGTCAACGCGAAGAGGCCAGACCTCTCATTCACCGTGGTATGTGAGCGTTAAACGCGTCATTATTAATGAACAATTTTGCTTTATACAGTAGGTGCAATACCGCCACCTTCTTTAATGGGACTGAAAGACAAGGAATGAAAATATTGGGATTGAACTCAGTTACCTCAAGCTAACTCCATGTTATTCTTATAACTAGTGAATACAGTGACACATGTGTCACATAACCGACACTGTCATGAACGTATCTACTAGCAGGCATTTCCTTCGGCTTAAATTTCCACTGTATTATTTTGTTGTCTTATAAAGCTGGCTGTAGGGTATTAATTAAGGGTTTCATTACAGGAGGAGGTTTGCCTGGTCATTTTTTAATGCAGAGGATTCATTATTTTATTTGCAGATTTCTTCTCTTATGTTGCCCAGAAAAATACGATATTTCACGTCCTACTAACTCATTTGACTAAACTTTTAGGGCATATCCCGTCAGTGTCAGTCCTTGGGGCAAAGGTCATAAAATTTCTTTGGGCAACTTAAAAAAGAGATAATAAGATTAAATTCACCTAGATACAAATAATTAATACATGGATTATTAAGTCAGGTACTGGTACTTCAATAGACTTATATCAAAAGCCGAGTGCCAAAGAACACCACATTCTTTTCAATACTTTATTCAGGTCCGTAGCCAGCAATTTCAAAAGGGAAGGAGTTCTTTTTCTGAAAAAGTGGACCTTTTACCATGGAACCTTCGTGTACCTAAATTAAATTTTAACCAGAGGGGACCTTTTTCCAGGAAAAAGGAGGGTTCTTTCTTTCCAACCCCCCCCCCCTCCCCCCAGACTACGGGCCTGCTATTCAAACGTCAAGTACTCGTCCTTACGTAAAACCTCAAAAAGAGAACTTTAAAAAATCAGCTATTGTGCAGTAACATGTCCGCTTGCATTAAACTTCTTCTCCAGTCACTGCATATAAACAGTGATTCTTCTTATAAAACACGACAACTTCGCTCTCAGCGGCGAACGAAACATCCCTTTTTATGCTGCAAATTACGCCGAGGAAAAAATCGCCCAATCGACGCAGAAAAGACTCTTAGGTTTGTCAGACAAAAATTACCCCGTTGGGATCGTCTTTTACTTCAGTGACCTGAAGTCTAAATGTACCTGTTCACCCTCAGCCATCCTCACCCTGTCCAGCGCACACAAAGTGTGGTATTGGGTTTGTTTGTAAGGTTGTATACCTTGAAATATGAGCCAAAGTTTTGATTTTATCCTTGATAAGAATGTAATGCAATTTAACTCAACATATTTATACACCGTTGACCCGGTTACTTGTCAAGACGTAACCTTTTTTACCTATCCATTCTTCTGGTTGACGAACCGGCAGGGCACAAACCTGTGTCCTCTGAACAGTGATGCCGTCTGCATGTTTGCCCAGCAAATGCCCAACATAACTGAGGGGTTATTTTCAGACATAACTAAAATATGCAGACATTCCTCAAAACAGAAAAAGGAAATACATGCAAGAGTAACATAACTCTGTATATTTTACTTTTCCCTGTGATTGCTTTTCTCTTGCCCTTCGGTCACGTCCTTTGACAAAAGAAATAAAAATGAGACGATTTTAACAGGACTTAAATTATTAAGCAGGCGCATGTATCCTCTGAATGAAAAAAGTTTGAAAACGTGTGTGTGTGTGTGTGTGTGTGTGTGTGTGTGTGTGTGTGTGATAGAGAGAGAGAGAGGAGAGAGAGAGGGGGAGAAGCAAGGGCGCGCGCCCTGGTTGTACACTTCTCAAATATCTAATCAGCGTTCCCAATTTATACGTATTTGATTTCTTTACCAACACAAAAAGAAAGATTATTCATGCCTAATCTTAAAATCGCAAGATTTATATCCCTGAGTCTGGAAGACAAGATGGTTTCATTAGTTCCCCACAAATTCGTCTCAGAGCTTAACAAGCTACAAGAAATAAAGAAACATTGTTGTATTTCCCATTTTGGCTCTACGACAAACCAAGAATTAATTTAATCGGCGTAACGTGATCAGTTTGAGAAAAATAGACTAGATTAGACTGAATAAGTGACGTGATAAGAAGCGAAGGGCTACGAGATTTGTCGGGTTTATCGTCGCTAATCAGTCTGTTCATTTTTATTTTCCACGTTATTGAATTTTTAAGGCAGGTTAGTCACGCGTTTGCAACAGAAGGGAAAGAAGATTTATTTCACCAAGAATTTTAAAAAAATCAAGCATCGTTTTCTACACCCTTTTATTCGATAAAATCAATTGTGATTACGTGACGAATTCAATCAGCCGCTTGTAGGTTACTCTCTCTCTCTCTCTCTCTCTCTCTCTCTCTCTCTCTCTCTCTGAAAAGACGGACAACATGCAATATTTTTTTTTACTTGTCATGTCAAGCAGACGCGTAAGAAGGGAATTCGATTGTGTCGCTCACCTGCTGCAATGAATGTCACCACATTTCATCATTCAAACACACTTCACTGCAGCAATCCGAATGGAAAAATCCAACTCTCTGTGAAAGAAGTTAATCCAAACAAAATGCAATAACATTAAACGGAATTTTTTTTTTTTTTTTTTTTTTTTTTTTTTTTTGCAAATCAAGCCTGCGAAAAGTTTTGAGTGCTTCGGCGATTCCTCAAAAAATAAAACAGACATGCGATCACCCCGAAAACAGTAAGTGCACTTACTCCTGTTACGAATACGATAGGGAGGACATACAATCCCTGCTCAGCTTTGTCAGAGTTCACTACGGTGGTTTGTTCACTTACTGCTGACTGTAATGATAAGTCACCTGAGCCTGATGTTGGGATACCAGCTCTTTGAGTCGATGTGACAGAGCCATAGATGTGTTTTATCGTTGTTGAGACAACAGTCGAACTTGATACTTGAGAGGTGTAATCACTGGGACTAGGTGAAGAAAACACTGCGCCGGGGTTTATAGAAGGATTTGCTCGCTTTGTTGTGAAAACCAAGTTCCTTGCTGTAGACGTCTTCCCTAATTTAGTTTTAGCCAACCCTGTTGTCGTAGTAATTTTGGAATCTATTATTGCAGTAGATGTGTTGTGTTGAGTTGCTCGTGAGGCAGATGTGGTTGTTGTGTATGACACATCTACTGCTGGCAGCACCGTTGACATGTCTGGTTGTCTTGCTGACACAGCAGTGATTGTGTCGGTTTCATGGGAGATTCTAGTATTTCTAGTACTCATTGGCGTAGTTGTAACAGAAAATGCTGCTTTTTCTTGACTGGAAGGTTGTGTACTTGATTGCAATACCCCCTCGTCCTCTGTAGTTTTAAAAAATTTCTCCTTTGGTAACTTCGTGATACTTTTCCAAACTGCTGACGACACGGTCGGCTTGGCTTTTGACGTTGCAAGTGATGATCCACTCCGCACAGTTGAATGGGATTTAACATGTGACGTTGTCTTCATAAAGGACTCCGCTGACGATGTGAGATATGTAGACGGTGTAGAAAGTGGGTATTCATAGGTGATGCTAGAAGTCCCGGGTAAAATTTTGCCTGTGCTTGCAAGAGGTGAGGTAATCGAAGACTGAGTAAAAAACTTTGGTGAAAGGTTAGACGTTGGCATATCTTTGGTAGGCTGGTGTGTTGTTTTGCGGATGAACGTTGGTGTGACGGTTGTCATAGGTACAGCGGGTAGTCGGGTACGCGTTTGAGGAGGG
This sequence comes from Lingula anatina, assembly GCF_051362555.1. Taxonomy (NCBI): domain Eukaryota; kingdom Metazoa; phylum Brachiopoda; class Lingulata; order Lingulida; family Lingulidae; genus Lingula; species Lingula anatina. Next base: position 44,342,875 of record NC_141767.1, read on the forward strand.
ATCGTCGAAATGAAAGAAAACGTAGAAATAGGTGTCGTCACCATGCGGGACAATGTTACCGTGGTGGGAGACGTAATAGTAGAAGGTGGAGTTTTCCTTCTATCCATTTCCTGTGTTACCGTCGACCTCTCATGTGCTGGTGTAACTGTCTCACTAACCCGTGTCAATTGTTCTGGTCGTCGACGTGACGTCGTATCTAAGAATATCTTTGCTGTTGATGTCTGATATCTGAATGACGTCATATGTACTAGAATTGATGACGTATCAGTGCTGGGTTTATTTTCTGTTGTTTGTGTTATAGGCAGAGAGGGCGCCAGAGGGGAGGCCGTGGAAGTAGAATATGAGCTAGATAAATCTCTTCCAGACTGTGAAGAGGTATCCAGCGCTAACGTTGACGCACGGATTGTGCTGGCGGTTGTTTGGACAGCGGGCGATGTCGTAAGCATTAACCTCGGAGTCTCTTTGTTTGGGACGATTTTGGTGGAACTTCTAGTGGACGGGGGCGTGGCTTGTGTGCCTCCAGTAGACGGTGGTGTTGGTTTATGATTTATTGTTGGAGCAGTGTTAAAATTAGAAGTTGTTTTCCCTATGGAAATATTTTCAGGTAACATTTCAGTTGTGCTTTGGTGAGCAAACGATGTACCGGGGAAAGAAATGGTCGATTTAAGCGCTAAGGTCGACATTTTAGACGTGCTACCTATAGTTTTCAGCGTAGATTCGCTAGTTAAAGTAAGTACAGGCGGCGTGGTAAACGTTGGTTGCAGCTGCGAAGTCTTGTGGATTGTCACTGGCATGGTACTGTCATTGGAATGTGTATGGTCTGTAGAAGAACTCTTGGATTTCATGTCAGTAGCCTGTGTACGAAGGATAGAAGTCTCAAGGGAAGAAGTTTCTACATTATAAATAGGTGACGTATTTAAAGGATTTTGGGCTGAAATTGGCGTGGTTCTGACAGTAGTGTGAATCGCCTTGGAAGAATTCCACGGTTTTCCCTTACCTGCAGTGTATAGAGGAAGGGTGGTCGCAGTCAACCCAGGCGTTAACTTAGGTTTTGACACAGACTCAGTGGTTGGACCGCTAGAAGAGTGTGGCGCAGTTTTTCTGCTTAAATCTGTGTTCAACTTTGCAGTAGTGGGTTCAAGTGCCGAAGGGAATGATTTAGGGGCTGTCTCCGTTGTATGCATCCGAACTGACGACATTTTAAGAGATGTCACCGCTCCTGTAGGTTTACTGGATATATTCCCAGTAGATTTGCTTAGAAGAGTTTTACTCGTAGTCTGGACCAAAATCTTAGGCGTGTCACTTGACTTAATCCAAGTAACTGAGGTCTCTGTGTTTGTAGGCTTAAACACGGGCATCGAAGCTGACGCAGAAAAGTTTAAAGTAGGCTCATCTGTGGTCGCTTTAAGTGTAGTGTCGTAGTTAAGTGATGGTGTGGCATCTACGCCAACAGATGAAGTCGAAATAGAGGCAGTCGTTATTGTGGGCGTGGAAGTTGACGTAGTTGACGTAGTATTCAAAGAGGGCACATCTGGAGTCACTGTCACCATGCTCGTTGTCTCGGTAGGTAAAGATGGTGTGACATTTGTGTTAACAAAGTAGGTGGAAGATGGTGTTGTGAGTATTGGAGAAGACGAACCGGCAACTGCAGAATTGAAAGAAGAATATATGTTATAGGTAGTCGGACTTGTGGGACTTTGAGAATGAAGAGCTTTTGTCGTCATTTCTCTCGTTTTCATGGTGGCGTAAGGGGTTTTAGTGAACAACGATGTCGTCATCTTTTGCGTTTGAACTGAAGAAGTGAAATTATCTACCGGTACGGTCGTTGTCAACGTTGTACTATGGATGGATGATGGAAGGCTATTCGAACTAGTGTTCTCAGATATTGTCCTAGTGGTCTGTTTACCAGTAGAAAAGCTGATCTCTGAGGAAGCTGAATCTACGGTAGGAGACGCATATCTGGTTCGTTGTGTTGAGGTTTCGTAGGATGATCTAAATGTGGTTCTTGTACTAGGAGTCTCAGACGTTTTGATAGTGGGTAGAGAATATGGTGAGGTCCACGAATTAGTAGAAAGTGTAGCAGTCACCGAAGTTTTAGAACTGCTTGCAATTTCTTGCGTCGTTGTTTCACGCGATTCCCTGGGTGACATGTTGGTAGTGGTGCTAGTGATCGAAGGTAACATCTTCTCTTTGTATTTTCGAGAAAGTGTATTTTCACTGCTGGAGGTAGCTTTATTCACGGGCATCGAGGAAGACACAGTAGACTTTTCACTAGCAACCCGAGGCGTAGTTTTGGCAAACAGCAATGTGCTATTGTAAACTCCCGCAGTTGTGGGACTTTCGCACTGCCCTAGTTTGAGATCATCGACAGCGATATCACTTATCGGTTGTCCAGTTATATCCACAGCCTCCAGAACTATCTAAAACAATTAATAAATATTCTTGTTAATGTTTTCTATGCCTCTTGAAATCAAAGTCAATGAGAAGCTTGGGTTAATCTATCTACTATGTAGATATAGTATTAGTCTGGCCTAGTAGAATGGTTAAATGGTAAAGGCTTTGTTTAACAATTTTTTACAAAATTAGAACTGGTGCCGTCAGATGGGCGGACATGCCGTTTGTTAAATCAAATATAACAATTTAATGTTCTTAGCAACTTTATTATGATAACAGAGAGACCTGGAATGACTCATTTAACTGCGGTATGGCCACTGTTCCTTTCGTCCACTGATCTCCATGGTTTCCACGCGTACTAAATACGGTGTTATTGGCTATTGTCTTTGTTGTGATGTATATATTTAGTTCACCAACAGCTGGAAGTAAACAAATCTTTTACTACAACCATTTAAACGAGGCATGCTTGTCAAAGATGTCCATGTTCAATATATTCCCTTTCAACTACAGGCTAATGTAAAATGAAAAACTGAATTGGGACATCTTTCACGCAACCAAAACATTTCCAATGGTAAACATTAAATTTACAGTATTCATATTCTGTTTTAACTGATGTCCTTCTGTAAAACTTGGGGGAAAACAAGCGCATATTTCATGTTAACCAAGTGCTTCATAATACGAAAACCGTGCTTAAATGATAAACGACAAGCTTTAAATCTATGTGTGGATAAAAGGGCCCACTTCACATCTTTATCGGGACACGTTTACAGAACTATCATAGGTTATCTTTTAAATTGTTTTATGATTATCATCTAATATTTACCATCGTGATTCTTGAGACCAGAGTCAAAAGGTTTGTCAAACATGTGGTACCAAAATTCAAAACAACTACTGCTCAAATTCGCTTGGAAAACGGGTGAAAGAAGTCGAATCTTATCCCCCTGCTTCATGGGACTTGATTCCATGTATATGTAAAAACCTGGAAGGAAATAAAATATCCTCAAAGTTTACAAAACATTTTTTCCAAAGAGAATTAATAACCAAATGGAACGCATTTGTAAGAATTAGACATTTTTGAAAATTGTTTGAGGGATTTTAATCTTAAAAGAGAGAGAGAAAGATTTTCTCAGGATGAACCGACATCTTTTCGTTGATGAGTTACAAACCTGTCGTTGTATTTGTAGTGTGGTCCACATTTGGTCCAGTATATCGCGTGGGTGTCCTTCCTTTCCACCTCTTCCAGTTTCCTTTGTCAAACGCGATATCTTGTGACCAGCCGCAAAACCCGACTTCAAAGTCGCAACTTTCGTACACGTTGTGGCCTGCTGCGTTTCCTACGTCATAGCAATAAACAAATTTCACTTACCGATTTGTTCAATCTATCAGGAACTCCATGAACACAAACAGAAAGACAAGCAGAAGAACAATAGAAATAACATACTGTTCAACTTAAAACAATCGGTCTTCTATAATATCGCATTCATTTAAGAATAAATTGAGGCTCTAAGATTCAGCACATTCCAAATTATTAGATTTTACCTATAATATGTTCCACATGTATATATGAAGTAATTACCAACTGTAGTAAATCTTGGCATAGTATGTAAATATACAGTGCGGTGAAACTCGCTTGTGGTGTCAACGTGCTGTGAATATTTTATATTGACGGAAAATATCCGCACGCACGCGCTCACGTTCACATACGTTAACTAATATAAATTCCCGTACCTGAGATAAACAACCCTCTCACATGGATGACGAACACAGCAACAACAAGAAAAGATGTGAACATGTCGACTGTCATCACAAGTAACCCTCAAAAAAGAATGTTGCGGTGCACCTGCGAAAATGGTCGCTTTAAAAAGAGGTTCACATCTCATGGAAACATAGAGACGAGCACACTTAATTCTAGTGAAATTTGACTTGTGGGCACAAACAATCTGGATAATGACGGGATTAAGTCCCTTTATTTTTGAATCAATTATCGATGTTTAACCTGTCCAAGAGAGTAGGTCGTGTGGCATGAATGGGGGAAAACGATAAGAGGAATAATTTTGGGTATATGTTGGGCGCTCAACACTTGGCATCGGTATTTTCTTTGTGGGAAAGATTTTATTAGATTTTAATGTCGGTAGCAACATGACCTTGTGAGTAATTTAAACTTGAAATGACGACACTCGTTAGATAATGTGTTGATATTTTCAGATACATGTAGCATCTTTTTTTTTCATTTTGGGCATTTAATATTTTTCTTTCCCGCTGCTAAAGTCGAAAAGGCGTATTACTTTTCAGTATGCTCATATAAAAAGTTGTAATTTGAAATGCGCTGAAGGACTTTTTCCCAACGCTGGCAATTTTCTTCAAAATGATTTTCAACTCTAGATGTTGAATGCAAACATTTGCATGTACAAATCATTTAAGAAATGAATAATCATTTTATTTTGGGCGATTCTAGGTAAAACTTAAATCCTATGGATACTCCACTTAGCTCTTTTGTAGATCAAAGGAAAAACTGAAGTGGTCTATTTGTTTTTTCTATTAGTCCATCAAGTTTTAACTTTTTTCAAGATGATCCTTTGATTAGAAAATAGATACGAAGAAATATGTCAAAGTGAGTACAAATGAGCATACTCCCATGTACATCGCACCAGTAGCTACATGTATGCATTTATGAATAATTCTAAGCTGTTGGCACAGCGCCTCAAATCTTAACCCTAAATTCGACGGCCCGAGCTCGATGCCGACTGAGGACAGTATTGAGCAGTTATGCACATGTTTGGGACATACATATACTAAAGGTTTTCGTTATATTCCATTTTTTTTATTTATGAAGGTTTAATTAAATTGTACATTGTACATGATAGTGTTTATTTCGTTGAGTTTATTTGCTAGAATATTGGAAGCAAAATATCAATAAGAAATATGGAGAAGACAAGTCACTTTGGTACAGTGTAACGTTTCTTTACGCGAGGACGTAATCTATGACGTCACGCTGTTTTAAAGATTATGAAATACTAAGATAAATTTAATGGCGATTTTAGTGGCCTTCAACCTTCACTGAGTTTCCTGTTATGACCATAGATGGCACTGGAGCCACTCTGTGTCCTTTTCGGATAAAATACCAGAGTAGTAGCCCTGTTAAACCCATCAACACCAACCCTCCTAAGCTGGCTCCGACAGTTATGGGAACGATATTCTGTTGACCTCCTCCGCTTCCCCCAGTTTGCTTCTTGAGACCACTCTTACTTGTGTTGGTGCTATGGTTAGAAGCCGTTGTCCCAGACACTAGATGAGAAGAGCTCCCAGTTGTGAATTGTTCAAAAGTGGCGGTTGTGAAGACATTCCCCACGCCAGATGTGACCTGTTCTGTAGTTTTATCCAAGACAGGAGAGTTCGTAATGAGTTTTGCTAAAGTAGGAGCAATACCCCCAGAAGTGGTCTGTTTCAAAGCTCCAGAATTGCCTCTGGTAGTTCGCCTGGGAATAACTGATGTCATCTGAGTGATTGCCGTGTTGTGGATTGGTGTGGTCGTGAGGCTGGCAGTAGTCATGCGGCTGGCAGTAGTCATGCGGCTGCTAGTGGTCGTGAGGGTGGCAGTGGTCGTGAGGCTAGATGTGGTCGTGAGGCTGGTTGTGGTCGTGAGGCTAGGTGTGGTCGTGATGGTGGCTGCGGTCAAGGTGGTGGTTTCAACGGTTGTTGTTGACCTGTTACAAACACCCACAGTTGTAAGACTTCCGCACGGCCCCAGCTTGAGATCGTCGATAGCAATATCACTGTTCGGCTGACCAAATATGTCCACAGCTTCTAGAATTATCTACAGCAAACAATAGAAAAATTATTTACTTGCTACACCGTATATACATGTAGTACATCTTCTAGAGTTCACACGTTTTGGCTTATTTACCTTTTAATATGGACATTACACACAAAATTCTTTCATCAAGTGGTGATAAGCAAAATATTTATATTTTATTTCATCGCCAATCGTTATCTGTTCTATCATATACCGTAAAAAGCAGATTTACTACGTATTATTTACATGCATTATTTACTACGTATGTCATAAACTACGACAGTTGCTAAGATACTTGGAGTAAAACACACCTGAAATGAGTCATTTAACTGTGGTATGGCCACAACCCCCTGAATCCATCGGTCTCCGTGGTTTCCACAAGAATTAAATGTGATGTTACTGGGCAGGGCCCTCGTTGTGATGTAAATATTAAGTTCTCCTACAGCTGGAAGTGAATAAATCATAATGTTTACCATTGTTTGTGTCGCAAAATGTGCCTATGGCTGTATCTCCATTCAGACATGAAGACAAAACTGAAGTTTCTAATTGCAAGTGTTCATCATAGCATTAGACTTAACATTAAATTTTCAGTTAAGCCTTTATAACTTGAAACTGATATCGATCGTTGAAATCTGTCGAAATAGAGAGGAAATCCTTGAATTGTGATATTTAATATACATGTATAAGTGTTGCGTAAAACTAAAATCATGCAGTAGATCTCTGAGTTTATAAAAGTCCATCAATCCATGTTATCAAGGTATAAGTTTACAAAACTATCACATGCTATCTTTTAAGATTGTTTTATAATTGCCACTTTATATTTACCATCGTGATTCTTGAGACCGGAGTCAAAAGGTTTGTCAAACATGTGGTACCAAAATTCAAAACAGCTATTACTCAAATTCACTTGGAAAACAGGCGAGAGAAGTCGAATCTTATCTCCCTGCTTTAGGGGGCTTGATTCCATGTATATGTAAAAACCTGGAAAATTAGAATATCCTCGAAGTTTAACCATTTTTTTTTCAAAGAGCTTCAAGATCACTCAATTTATTTTTTCTGCCAAAACACTAAACCAATTGCATTTCAAAAGCTTACAAAACACGTGGCAAAAATAATTTTCCCGGAAATTGCAGTAATTTTTCCGTTGTCGTTAAGGTCTAAGACGCATGATACATACTCGTTTTCAAGCTCTTAGTTTCTAATATTCACAGTCGCTGGTGAAATTAAATATCATCTCTCTCTTTCTTCATAACGAGACTGGCATAACAATAAAAAACTTAGAATTCAGTCGTCTATAAATCATGATTTGTAAACATCATAACACTATTAAATATGGTAGGCCTATACCTTTGTAATTAAAGTCAGTTTTGACATTTGCAGGAAAGTTAAAGTGTTGCTATAAAAAGGCCAAACGCTAAACGTATGAATTTATTAATGCAGAAAGCTTTTGATTTTAATAAAAACAGAACCAACATCTTTTTATATTTGACCACAAACCTGTCGTTGTATTTGTCGTATGGTCCACACTTGGTCCAGTATATCGCGTGGGTGTCATTCCATTCCACCTCGTCCAGTTTCCGTCGTCAGACGCAATGTCTTGTGACCAGCCACAAAATCCGACTTCAAAGTCGCAATTTCCGTACACGTTTTGGCCTGCTACATTTCCTACGTCATAACAATAAACACATTTTACTTACCGGTTACTTTGTTGATTCTATAGTCCATTAGAAACTTGATGCAAATGAAAGAAAGGCGAACAAGAGAAAAACAATGGAAATGACATATCGTTTAATTTGAAATATTTGGTCCATTTCTTTACAATATTTAAAAAATACCGGTCGTACCATGTAGTATGATCCGACGCAATTCAAATTTGTTCACGTCAATAATTAACTCTGGGGAATTTGTATTAACATGTCTATATATGTAAATACTATGTACCAAAGTGCTATGGATATTTCATATTGAGGAAAATATTCGTACGCACAGTCACGTTTGCATACTAAACTAATATAAAATACATGTACCTGATATGAACAATCCACTTATATGGATGGAGAATGCAGCAGCAATTAGAAATTTTAGCATGTCGACATTCACCAGTCGTAACCATCTGAAGATACTTTGTGGCACGCCTGCGTATATGGCCACTTTTTAAAAGATTCAAACTACGCAGATTCTACTGGGTCAGACAAACTTAATTCGGTGAAGATTGACATGTGTGAAATATCTTGATAATGACAAGATTAAATCCTTTTATTTCTGAATCAATTATCGTTGTTTTACCTGCGCGAGAGTGCGTGTCGTGTGGCATAGAGCGATCACAGGAATAACTAAGGGTATGCCTACCCTCAATCAGAGCCACAAAGCGAGAGTTTTTCATTTGAAAACGACAGATGTTTCTCTGGCTTGTCCTAATTCTGTGCATATTGTAGTGCATGTTGAGCGAGAATTTTTATACAAAATTTCAAAAATGACGTCATCATCCGGCTGCCCTCTGTTAGAAAATAGGGTGCAGTGAACTTCATTTAATGTTCATAATTCAAAACTCATATTTATATCTTTTCTGTGTTTCAATCGAGGAAATAGTAATGTTTTTTTGTGTAGGCCTACTAATAACACTTGTTATTGCATTTTATAAGTTTTCATTCGCGACGTTATCGGTTTTATTCAAGTTGAACAAAACTTATACAGTGTACCATATGAAAATTTCACGCCATTTGGGGCTCTACTACCCTCTACCAGGGCGACTGATAGATTTTTTGACAGATATTCACGGATATGTCTCTAGATAGATAGATGGTCATTTTGGTCTGAAGTCTGAAGTCAGACCAAAATGACCATCTATCTATCTAGAGACATATCTGTGAATATCTGTGAAAAATCTATCAATCGCCCTGGTAGAGGGTAGGGCTCTACTACGTAGACCCTGACTGCAATTAATGCTGTTTTAGCTGCTTCACAAATATGAGAAAATATGGAAGTTGTCTTCCAGCAAAAAAAATGTATATTTTAAGTGCACCTGCTTACATGTACCTATTGGCACAAGAACGCCTGCCCCACCCACACTTAACAAAAAATGGGGAGCCATAGCACATATCCGAGATAAATACGCGCGGCAGCTCTCTTCAGACCGAATGGGGACCTTTGTGTCGCAGGAATGATGAAGTGAGCTTCTATTATCTAATCTACCAATGTCACCACTTCCCGCAAATAGTGATACACCTCCCCCTTCCGCTGCCTGCCTTCTATTTACCCTATCTACGATACTTCCTAGACCTTGACCTAAACCACTAAATTAATACCCTCCCGTTATTGGTAAATACTCCACACAATGGCGTGCAAGATACCCATGTGGCTACTTTTTGCTACAACGGCGATCATGGTAAACGCCTCCCCTACGCCATGTTGTAAACCGAAGCGATGGGAAGGCCTGGTGACGCTTGGTATGGCAAACTACGTCCATAAAAACGACGATGTTTCCTTGACAAGAGGGACGATAAATACAACATATGACTACCCTAACATGAGGGAGGCACAAGTGCAGGATTTTCATGTGTCCCCACCATTCCCATATTACACGGTTAAAATGACTGTCATCAAGGACTACAAAAAGGTGAGACGCAGTTTTTTTCAGTTTGCATAAATTTGGGATACTGGAGGGGGGGGGGGTCTTCGAAAGGCCAGAACTGAGAACGTGATCTTCGGTTTAAAGTTAGATCAGTGGTATAAATGTAATCTAGTAGCAGTACTTGAGAGAGTCACTTTGACAGCGCTGCAGCAACAGCACTGCAGAGAAAGTGTGGAAATATCGTAATGCGTTTTGTAATATACCCATGGCGTTGTTTCTGTCCTTTTCTATCATGTTTCCACTCTGAATGTTTTGTTTCAATCAAGAGGATGCAGTGGGAGATCATCGAGAGCAATAAAACGTGCACAACAAGAAAACTAAACAGCAGTATGTCTCCGCCCTGTATACCAGGTAAGTGAGGGTAGTGGACTTATTAATATTGCCGTTACTTCTAAATCATGTGTGTGTGTGTGTGTGCGTGTGTGTGTGCGTGTGTGAAGATACCTACAAATACTGAGCTCGGATTTAATCTAGCTATTGAATAAAACTAAAATTAATACGAAGATACTTGTCAATTGCCGTAGTCTGTATGCCCACTTTGATTCAAAAGGAAATCTATCAAATATGTCCCAAACATTTTTAGATATGAAAGTGTATTTCTCAACTTGTACATCATTTCATACCGAGCGGTTAGATCGGTACTAGTACATGTGCATTGTTTCTGATGCACATAGTAATTCATCGATAGTGGATTGTGTTAAATGTGTTAGATGTGACAACTGGCTACACCATATGAAAACTCCACATGCCGGTGTAAAGAACCCTTCGGTCCCTGTAACAGAAAGTCCGCCCTCCATTTAGTTATAATGGTTAGGGTTAGCCTGACCTTAGTATGTCAAAATCTAGGTCAAGGCTTACCTGTACAAATGAATGGGAAGTGGACTCTATATCATGGGGGACTCTCTGTCACGTTACACCGGTAATCTGTGAGCACATTTAATTTCAAGTCATGTATTTTACCGATATTTCACATGATATCTAAACGCTTTCAACTGCACATATTATATCTATCAATACCCAGCCAAAGCACAATTCCAAGGCACGTACCTCCTTTCGCAGACCCTCGAGGTAGATCGTTGGTGCGTTGAACAAGCTGCAGCGAGCCAAGCCACCGTGTATGAAGTGGAGTCCAAGACATGCTGGCCGGTGTCGGAGACAAGAAGATCAACTGTCCCAGGTAGGGTGTTCAGCTATATAATTTATACCATAATGAAAAAAAGGCAATTCTTGGGTAATTTGGAAAAAATATCATAGTCTTGTAGCATTTTTGCTAAAAAAGACAGATATTGTTATTGTGATAGGCATTCGTTGTTTGATATTATTTGGTTTTGTTTCAATTTAACTTATTTCATTTATTTATTTATTTATTTATTTATTGTATTACTTATTTCAGATATGTTTAGGCTGACAAGTTTAACCTTTGAAAATGTTACGGCTGGGATAAAGAACCCGGGGATATTTAACCTGCCGAGCTACTGTCCCCCAGGGAAGTAGTAGATGTACCCTGAACGCGTTTGAATATGATCCTTTTTAACCAAAATTTCACCTGATAAATCAAGTTACCAGGGCACATGCTGCATAAACTTCCAAAAAGGAAATCGTCAGGTCTAAGGAAAGCAATACACGAAGACAATGAAGTGCAAAATTCGTGTCTCATACTCAAGTCTTGCGCTGTGGTCTAAGTTGTCGTTGTTCTTTTTCTTCTTCTTCTTCTTATTATTATAATTATGTTGTTTTTGTTGTTGTTGTTGTTTTTAATTTGCATTTACATTTTACCCTCTTTCCAAACGATTATTACAATCAGTGTAATAAAATCACAATATATATTGAAATAATTAAGTGCATTTTTTAGAGATATTATCGGAAGTATGTTCTACTTATTCTTTATTTTAATGTTTTAAAAAAACTAATATTTCTGTTAGTTTATTGTTTATTTGAATTTTCAAAATCAATCGACAGTAGAATGAAAGACCTGTGACAAGAGGTAAGGAAAAAGGAGTCAGTTGTTTATTTATTTATCAATAAATTTACCAATATATTCGTTTTCAAACATTTACCAGGTGTTGCCGTAATGCCTTCGCGTCTGTTCAAGGAGGAGGGGGGCTTTTTTTCCTTCCTTCTAATGTTTCTCTTCTAATCTATCTCTCGCTGTTGCGTAAGCTGTGAACAATACCTTTTTTTTAATTGCGCGCTTCATTTTTCATTTCATTTCATTTCATTTATTTATTACCTTAGTCTTTTGAAGACCATCAGTCTAGTACTGGTACAAATGTTACAACGACTATAGTTACAACAACTATAGGGTTATTACAAAGAATAATTATAATATAAATAATCGCAATCATAATCATCATAACAATAATAATAGTACCTGTAGTAAATTAAATACATGAGTACTTAAATAAATAAACTACTTAAATAAATCATATTAAATCAAATTGAATCAAATGAGATCAAATTGGATCAAATTAGATTAGATCTCATGCCGAAGCCTTCCTGCTTGGCTAAGATATCGTGCCAGGTTACATAATACTTTCTTATTGGAAGAATTCAGCAGGAGAACCAATTTGAACACCGAGGGTCTATTACAGTAGAAAGGTTTGATGAACCTTTTCCTTAAATCTAAATATCTAGAGCAACCCAGTATAAAGTGGAATTCGTCCTCCACATCATTGCAATAGGAACATTTTCTTTGTGAAATAGGGATTTTACTGTATCTGCCCGTTTCAATTGCAAGTTTATGGGATGATAATCTTATTTTACTAATCATTTTCTTAAACTGGAGCGGGATTGGTTTTGTAAGATAAGTTTGAATAGTAACACGGTCGATGAGGTGTCTGTAGAGCCAGCACTTTCTCGAGTCGTTAATCTCTGACAATATAGCTTGTTGTTTAATATCCATTAGTTTTTGATATACTAGAGATACAATAAATTTTTTATCATAATTACTTGGATAGTGAAAAAAATCATTAAGACCAGTTTCTGTAAAAACATCATAAATCTTAGAGAGCCAATTGCCACAGGATGGTTTAGTCCGGAATTCATACTCAAAGTATTTAAGGCATTCTTTTAGAATGCAATTATTTGTGTTTCTCAGTTTAAGCCAGTATTTAACCATTCTTAATTTCCTATTGGTTACCAAAGGGAATCTACCTAACTCTGCATAAATCATTGAGTCAGGGGTTGAACGTTTAACCCCCAAAATAAATTTCCCAAAGTCCATATGCACCTTTTCAATATCAGGGGCAGGATGGTGACCCCATATTTCACATTCATAATTAGCGATACTAGATATATAAGTGTCAAACAAAGATAAAGCGGTAGTATGGTTCAAGCTCATATCACTACACTTTCTAAACAAACTGAACATGGCTTTGCGACATTGTAATGCAAGTTGTTTCTGGGTTTTATAATATTTACCATTGTAATTCATTGTGACACCCAGGTAACAGAATTCATTAACTATTCCAGTTTGTGACCCTTATATAGCCATACTTCATCCGTTTTTAAAGCACCACCTTTTCTAAATGCCAGTATTTTTGTTTTACTAACATTTACAGTTAAAGACCATTTATCAGTATATGTTGATAGGGAGTTCAACATACTTTGTAGCCCCTCAGCAGAATCAGCGAATAAAACCATGTCATCCGCATACATGAGTAGAAAAAGTGACAAATCATTCATCATAACTGGCTGGGTATCACTTTTTAGAAATTCTAATTCACAGTCATTGACAAAAAGGGAAAACAGAATTGGGGACAAAACTTCTCCCTGAAGAACTCCATTGTTATTTTTGAAAAAATCTGAGATCTTTCCATTTAACAAAATACCAGTTTTGATATTATTATACAAGGACTTAATAACAGAGAGACATTTGCCTCCGATTCCTAACTTGGCTAACTTATGCCACAGCTTGGCTCTATCTATGGTATCGAAACATTGTTTATAGTCCACGAAGCAACAAAACAGCTTCTTCTTATCACTCAGAAATTTACTAATTATAGCATTTAGTGCGAAAATTGCGTCAGTAGTACTATGGTGAGGACGGAAACCAAATTGAGCATCACTCATAATATCGTTCATTTCTGACCATGCAAGTAGTCTTGCATTTACAATAGACGTGAATAACTTACACATACAGTTAATTAAGCTTATTCCTCTATAATTACTAGGATCAGAATAGTCACCCTTTTTATGAACTGGGACAATCAATGCATTGCAAAGGATCTTAGGAAAATAACATTTATCAAACATTGCATTAAATATTACATGAAGATAGGGCAATAGTATCTCTGAAAATTCTATAAAATACTCGTTTAGAATAACATCATACCCATGACTTTTATTACGCTTAAGACTTTTAATGGCATTTTTTATTTCATCTATGGTTATTTCTCCATTTAATTCCTCAAAAGTTGAGACGCATTCATTTTCTAATGAAAGATTATGGGTATCACCAGCCCCGTTCTTATCACCGTACATGTCATTAAAAAACTTGAAAAATTCACTGATAGGCAAACTTGATGCAGATCCACTCCGTTTTGTAAATCTCTTATAAAACTCACGAGGGTTGTTTTTTCTCATATACTCTAAGTTATTGCTTTCTGTAAGGAGATAATCACGTTTTAGTCGGCGTTCATATTTTTTATATTCCATTTTGGCAGCATGTATTTCTGTGAGATAATCAGGCATTTTGACTGCGTTAAACTTGCGTAGTGCCCTTTTATGATTTCCGAACAACTTCTTACAGCGATCATTAAACCAAGGTTTGTGTGAGGTTTCATGCGGGACATTCTTATGTAACCCACTCGTTCGGGGCTGACGGCGACTATGTGAAGGAACAGAATGATAGTCTTTCATTATATTATTTAAAGCACAAATGAAAGCAGTGACACTATCCTCAAGACTTACTTGGGAAGTAAGATTGCTACTAATACAACAATCCAATGGACCGAGATTATCTATTAGCGCGGCTTTACTTCCAGCGAGCAGAGTGTCATTCCATTTAAATTTAGCATGTGTAACACCTTCATCAGTAACTGCCATTGAACAATCAGTCTCCGTCCACGTTGTCTGCAATTCTATGTGAAGCGGTGCATGGTCAGAATATGTGCTAAAGCTCCCTACAATGAACTTACTAACCATATCGAATAGGGCTGGGGTGGCCAAAAGAAGATCAATTACACTACAGCCCTTGGGCCCATTGTAAGTAAAATCATAAGAATACCTTGAGTGTCGGCCATTCAAAATACGCAGGTCACTTTCTATGCAGAGACCAATAATTTTCCGTCCATTTGAATTTACAACCGCATCAGGTGAAGTACGCACCATGATGGGATCATCATTAGTGTATTCTAATACTGGTGTTAACTTATCGGTGACTAATTTGTGTAAGTTGTCGTCACGTATATAATCGACTAAGTCACCGCATCTACCATTCAAATCACCGACGACCATCAGGGGCGGATTTAGGCCGTCTTCTGGGTCTTCCGGAAGACGGTCAGATTTTCAAGTTTACATCGACGGGTATCTATTTTTTTCTGCTGGAAGACGGTCAAAATTGGAGGATGAATCAACAAAGATAATTTGGAAGACTGTCAGTAAATATCTCTTGATCCGCCCCTGACCATTGTTTTGCCCAAAGATGAATATTTCAACACACCTTTTTTCAGCTCATCAAATAAATCACAATTGTAATATCTATAGAATGAGGAGCCTTCTGGTGGTATATAAGATATACATACATGTATGTATAAACATTCATGCGGATCAGTGACTATAGGTTTGATCTTTAACCACACTAGGGAGTCAAAAACTATTTCGGCTATACTGATATTTGGCTCAGAAATACTACGAATTCCAATCATTAAACCACCTCCCTGTTTACATTTCGTTTTAGCCCGAGGTATAAAACGAAGCGCAAATCCAGGGATATCATACACAAACTCATTTTCAAACCAGCATTCAGTCAAACCAAATAAGTCATATGATGTAATAAAGTTCAAAAAAGAAGGGTCTTTCAATTTATTTGACAGGCCACCATTAATATTCCAGCATAACAATTTAATGTCATTTGCCTCTTTCCTCAGACAGGTGCTGATCCCTTCCACGGCTAATCCCTATCTGGGGGTACTGGAAAGTTGCGGAGACGGTGCCCTGGGTATGAACCCGTTGGTGACAATAGGTCTAACGGCAGGTGAAGCGGGGATCCCTGGGTTCATCATATGTATAGGCTGGGGGTACGGTTGACTAATGTATGTCCCAGGGTGTTGGTTTACTTGGCTCCTGGCGTTCATATTTATTACATTATTGTTGTGGATTGGATTATGTCGAACTCTGCTCTGATCCCACCTGACCATTTCAGGTGTTTTTTCTCTGATCAAGCCATGATTAGTAACAAAGTATTTGTGACCGTCCAGGATCTGCTGAAGCATAAATACCATGCTTTTTTCAACTACGCGTTCGCAGTGGCTTTTGCTGGCACTTATCCAAATTTTCCTTAGTCTTGTATCTTGGCTTTTTCTAATGTTCTTTTTCTTACGCAATACACTTACTTTTTCGTCCAATGTGCTGAATGCAACTTTAACCAGTCCTGGCTTCCCATTTCTTCCTTTCAGTCGTACACATTCCTGGACATGCGGGAGATCATACGTGTCTTCTTGGTCTACTTCCAAATCTTCCAAATTTTCATCAACGTCTTCATATAGATTCGCAATTATAACGGAGTTATCATTATTTTTCACTCCCACATTACTTGTTTTCATACAACAGGAAATATCGTTTTGGAGGGCGGTTATTACTCGCTCCTTTTCCATTAGTTCATTTTGCAACTGTATTGTAGTTTCTTCTAGTTTTCTAATTTTCTCATTTTGTGTTTTTATCACCTCCTTTAGCATGTAGTCCATTTTTTTGTTTTATTTCACTAAAGAGTTCACTGCAGGAGCAGTTATGTGACTTGGCAGCTGCGCCGTGTGCGCTAGGGGATTGTGGAAGATGAACAGATAACGGTTCACGTACAGAATTGTCATCATCGTACAGGACCTTATTTGTTTCCTCTGTAACATTATCTTCTTGTTTTTGGTAAATGTCATCAAAGTTCACAAGCTTCCATTAGTGGCATTCTTTGAATGACCCTTGGTCACCTACAGATTACACTTGATGACAGTTCTCAGCCATTGTTAAAGTAAACAGGTGTTCCTCATACTTTTTAATGTATATGTATATACAAGCCTAGCACTTCACAATAAACTTTCGTAGAAGTCAGACGCATTGTTGTTGTCTCTCTCCTGAATAGAGTCCGGCACGTTGGACTCAGTAAAGAGCCATCTTATTACATGGTGTCAGAAGTGGTTGCCAGACATAGGCAACAGTGACGATCCGTGGCAGTTTTAACATTGTGTTAACTGTTAGCATGGAACTCACTGGTATCCCAACACCTTCCATGGACTGGAGTGCGTCTAATCTTCCTGAACAGTGGAAAAAATTTCACAGTCTCGAGGAACTCATTTTTAATGGGCCACTAAAGGAAAAGGAAGAAAAAGTGAAGGTGACTTATCTCTTGTTATGGATAGGAGACAAGGGGAGAGAAATAAAGTCAACTTGGACAAATCTGGACGAACCAGACAAGCTGCAGTCATATTATGACCGTTTTAAAGCCCATGTGCAGCCGAAACTGAATCCCATCTTCGCGCGGTTCAAGTTTAACAATGAAACTCAAGGTGCATCTACCGTTGAACAATTTATTACTCGTTTGCGGACACTTGCTGTCGACTGTGCATACACAAATGCAGAAGAGATGATCCGAGACAGGATCGTATTTGGTACTTCATCAGAGAAAGTGAGGGAAAAACTCATAAATGAAGGTGACAAGCTGACACTCGACAAAGCCGTGCAGATAGCCCAGTCGTACGAGTATTCAATGGAACAACTCAAGACAATGGGGAAAGAGGTCAGCAGCATTAAGAAACAACCTCCACGTACAGGCAACTGGAGACATGTGAACAGACAGAAGAAACAGCAGAAACAGGACAGACATGAGTGTGACAATTGTGGCTACGAGCGTGCCAAGACTGATAGATGTCCAGCTAAGGGTAAACAGTGTAATAACTGTAAGAAATTCAATCACTTTGCTAAAAAATGTCGCAAAAGTATTGCTAAGAAACATGTTAACGAGTTGCAAGCTTTGCCAGATCAGCCCAATTCTGATTCTGATTCAGATTCACAATTTATTGTAGATAGTATTGACACGTCAGAGGGTTTAGATCAAGCATTTTGCCATGTAGAAATTGGTCCAGCAAAGATCAATGTTAAGTTTAAGATTGACACAGGGTCTCAAGTGAATATTTTACCCAAGCATGTGTTTGACTCAATTGGTCATGTAGACGACCTGAAACCTCCTAGTCAGAAGCTTACTGCTTATAATGGTCACTCACTAAAAAACTTAGGGTCTGCAAATTTCACTTGTCAGTATAAGAAAAAGTCCATTGGCCTTCTGTTTCACGTCGTTGATACAGAATCTTCACCGATACTCGGTATGAAAGCTTGTATGGACTTGTGCCTGATTAAGTTAGTGTATGCTTGCGATGTAGATGCTGATTTGAAGCGAGAGCTGGTCGGAAAAAGAGATTCTAGTAAACCCAGCCAAAATCTGAACAAATCCGAGTTTGGTAAAGACCAAATATTGCATGAATACAAAGACGTATTCGAGGGTATAGGATTGTTCCCAGGTGAATGTGTAATTCACACTGATCCCGACGTAATTCCTGTTGTTCACCCCCCTCGCAAAGTGCCGCATGCACTTCATGAAAAGCTCAAAAATGAACTTGAGCGTATGGAGAAGCTTGATGTGATTTGTAAAGTCACAGAGCCCACAGAATGGGTAAATTCTCTAGTGATTGTTGAGAAGCCTGAATCAAGCTCAGGTAAGGTACGTGTGTGCCTGGATCCCAAAGACCTAAATAGAGCTATTTTGAGACCCCATTACCCCCCTAGAACATTAGAAGAAGTATTACCCCAGTTAGCAGGTGCTCAATACTTCAGTAAGTTGGATGCCAGGTCAGGGTATTGGACAATTAAACTATCCACAGAATCCTCATACCTTACGACGTTTAATACGCCATTTGGTAGATACAGATATCTGCGACTGCCTTTTGGTTTGAGATCGTCGCAGGATGAGTTTCAGAGAAGGGTAGACGAAAGTTTTGAGGGTCTTGACGGTATAATAGCCTTAGTAGATGACATCATAGTGTTTGGAAAAAACAGAGAACAGCATGACCGAAATCTGCGTAATGTTCTACAAAGGTCACGTGAGTGTGGGATCAAACTCAACAGAGAAAAAATGGAAATCGGCGTGACTAAAGTAAAATATTTTGGTCACATTATCACATCAAAAGGCTTAGAGCCTGACCCGGAAAAGGTCAAAGCAATTAGGGAGATGAAAGCCCCGACTAATAAGAAAGAGTTAGAGACTTTTCTGGGTATGGTGACATACCTAGCTAAATTTGCTCCCAACCTTTCAGAGATTACCAGCCCCCTTCGCAAGTTACTTGCAAAAGACATGATTTTTCATTGGATCGATGAGCATGAGAAAGCTCTCAATGAAGTAAAAGAGGTAATCACAGCAGCCCCAAGTCCTACGTTAACGTATTTTGACCCCAGCCAGGTCACTACCCTACAGACTGATGCCTCTAAGTATGGTTTAGGTGCTGCACTGTTGCAGGATGGAAAACCCATAGCTTATGCATCCAAAGCTCTCAATACATCAGAAATCAACTATGCCCAAATAGAAAAAGAAATGTTTGGGATAGTTTTTGGGTGTAAGAGATTTCACCAATACGTTTATGGCCGTAAAGTAGTAGTGGAGACAGACCACAAACCTTTAATTCCTATATTCAAGAAGCCCTTGAATACAGCCCCTCCACGCTTGCAGGTAATTTACAAACCAGGTACACAGATACCACTTGCAGACACATTGTCTCGCAATTTTGTAAAAGACACCTACCCAGAGCTCGCTAAAGGAATGGATGCACACGTACATGCAGTGCTCTCAAAAATTCCTATTAGTGATAGAAAGTTAGACGAAATTCGTCAAGAAACTGAACAAACTGAACAGTTTCAGACTTTGCGCAAAACCGTTTTAAATGGTTGGCCTGTTAAAAGGAGTGATTGCCCCTCTGAGATTATAGAATTTTGGAATCACAGAGACGAATTGTCTTACATTGATGGCCTACTGCTCAAAGGTCAAAAGGTTATCGTACCCCAGAAACTAAGGGTGAAAATGCTGCATTCTATACACACAGGTCACAAAGGAATAGAGAAATGCCAAAAACGAGCCAGATCAGCAATTTTTTGGCCAGGCATGTCAGGTGACATTAATGATTTTGTTTCCAAGTGCCCCATTTGTCTCATGCAGAGAAATAACAACCCTAAACAACCTTTGCAGCCACACCCCTTCCCTGATTACCCCTGGCAAACAGTTGCCACTGATTTGTTTACATGGGATGGAAAGGATTTTATAGTTGTAGTTGATTATTACAGTCGATACTTTGAGGTAGCTCAACTTACCTCCACTCAAAGTTATCAGGTAATCAGCAAGTTAAAGGTTATGTTTGCTAGATTTGGAATCCCAGAAACTGTCATTTCAGACAATGGTCCTCAGTACGCCTCTCAGGAGTTCACTGATTTCTCCAAGCAATATGATTTCAAACATGTGACCTCCAGCCCCAATTACCCTCAGTCCAACGGACTAGCTGAGAAATATGTCCAAATTGTAAAAAAACTGTTTGAAAAGTCAAAGTCTGATAAATCTGACCCTAATTTGGCCTTATTGGAATACAGGGTGTCCCCCCTTGACATCGGATACTCCCCAGCGCAGTTATTACAAGGACGGCAGTTGCGTTCTGTTTTACCTGCCACCAATCAACAGTTGTGTCCCCAGTTCATTGATCCTGGAAAGGTCAAACATAAGATAGATTCAAGTCGTCAAAAGCAGAAGAAATTTTATGACCATGGTTCCCGACCCCTTCCCCCTATAACTGTAGGTGAGTCAGTCAGATTTCAGCGAAATGACAAGTTATGGAAACCTGCCAATGTCATTGATAAGGTGAATGAAAATTCATTTGTTTTACAAGCTCCTAATGGTGGTATATATCGACGTAACAGGCGTCATATTCTCAAAACAAAAGAGCCCAATGTTCCTCATGACACTGACCCACAAGTGCCTATTTGCACTGAGAATCTGGTTAATAAATCCAGTGATCTTAAAATTCTAGCAGATCACCCAAAGCCTGCTGTAAATGCCCCAGTTAAGTCCCCAGTTAAAGTCAAATCAACCCCTCAGAAAGATGAATGTCATTCGCCCCAGCCCTATGTAACACGAGCTGGCAGAGTTTGCAAACAAAAAATTATAGAATCTATGTAATTTTTGCAAAGTGATATAAAAGACTTTAGAGGAAATTACCCTTGGACAAAAGGATATGAACTTAACTTTATCAAGAATTTTTTCAATGACAGTATATGTTCACTATTGGATACACATATCTGACAGGCAGGACTAACAAGCACATATTGCCAGTGCAGGGATATTTCACCAAGACTATGACTGTTAACACCCAGGACATTTGATTGAAGAAAGGGAGATGTAACATTATCTTCTTGTTTTTGGTAAATGTCATCAAAGTTCACAAGCTTCCATTAGTGGCATTCTTTGAATGACCCTTGGTCACCTACAGATTACACTTGATGACAGTTCTCAGCCATTGTTAAAGTAAACAGGTGTTCCTCATACTTTTTAATGTACATGTATATACAAGCCTAGCACTTCACAATAAACTTTCGTAGAAGTCAGACGCATTGTTGTTGTCTCTCTCCTGAATAGAGTCCGGCACGTTGGACTCAGTAAAGAGCCATCTTATTACATCCTCCAAGACAGTACTCAATGAAAGATCACTGGTTTCCTCACCACTAGCACTCAGAACGTCATAGATATTTTTATCAATAGGACTATTGGGGTTTCCTTTCCTTCCTTTTTTTCCCATGATGAATATTTATATTTACCTCGTTGTAATACTCTACTTAAAAAAACTACTCACAAACGGTGACCTGGATACTATGATTACGTGTCTTTGTGCTAGAATGGCACAAGATGACTGAGGAATTTTGATCAAGAACTTCCAAACTAAAAGTCACTAGAGGTTGACAAATTTACCGTTGTAATCCTGAGGCATTCACGTAGACCGTTGTCCTAGTTAGACGATGAAACTGTGGGTGAGAACGTGGTAAAAGTCAAAAATGTAGGAGCTCAAAAATTTTTCTCTAGGGCACCCACATTCAGAAGAACACTTAATCATGATATCTGTATTTTGCTATCGTCAAAAATATAAATAAGTAGTTCGACACCTGGGTGTACCCAGAGCCACATTAATTTTCACAGTATATAAACACCAATGGGCACGTGTAGTGGTAACAATATTTTATTTATATCGCTCACTACAAGTACATGTAGTAATGGAGCGGTCGTTGACTTGATTTAGTGAATTAAATTAAGCCGTCCTTTCCCAAGTAGTCTAATGACCGTGAGGTTACCATCTCAAATGACTTCTTGAACATATTGCCGCTGATGAACACGAGCACATAAATAGTGTGAAAGCTGCGATAAGGTGAGTCATTTTCTTCTTGACACCAAGATGTAGCCAATTTTATACCCTAAATTCCATGCTGAGAATCCTTCGACATTTTCTTCGATATTCGTGGCATACGTAGACATATAATCACAATACAGTAATCATTTGGGGAAAATTGTGAATTTTACAGATACTGATCATAAATTCTAAAAATTAGTGAAATTCCTATTAAGTGATAACAAAATTAAAAAACAGGTTTACTCTCTAAGCGCTATTGTATACGGTAAAACACCAAAAATGCTACACGGAAATATAACTCTAATGATTCCAAAATTAGGTATCTAAAAGATGGATCATTTTTGCCCATTGAAAAAATCGAGTCATTTCCGTACTCATCAGCCACATGTATAAAATACATCAGCAGTAGGCCGTTGCAAAAATTAGATTCAGAAATAATATACAATGGCTCAGTTATCATTGAGGCTGTTGTAAAAGAAATTTGCATCCATGCCTCGATAAGGTTTGGTTCTACATGTATTTCATAATTAATAAGTTAATTCCCTTCAATGTTTCTCGGGTCGATAACACTAGTACTCCACAAAAACAGCGGACGTTTTATAGTGTCTTTAAAGGCTCTCTGTGTAAACCTTTGGTGAGTTTTCAATATTCGACATGGAGGGTCTGGGGCTTACTCCTTTTTGTCCTTTTCTTTTTGAGATAAAATACCAGAGTAGTAGCCCGGTTAAACCCAGCAAGACCAACCCTCCTAAGCTTGCTCCGACCGCTATGGGAACGATATCCTGTTGACCTCCTGCTCCCCCAGTTTGCTTCTCGACGCCATTCTTACCTGCGCTGGTACCATGGTTGGAAGCCGTTGTCGCAGACACCCGATTAGAAGAACTCTGAGAAGTTGTCTGTTCGAAAGTGGCGGTTTTGAAGACATTTTCCAAGCTAGAGGTGACTTGTTCTGTGAAGGAAGAGTTCGTATTGAAGTTTGCTTGGGATTGCGCTTGCGTCACGGGCACCTTCCCAGGGTGCGGATTTGTAGAAGACGACAATGTTGGTGATGCACCATTGACTTGACTTGTCGGAATTATGGTCTGTGATTTCGTAGAAATCTTTCCTGGGACTAAAGGTAGGTTGGAGGTTGGCATATTGGGGGCGGTACTACCTTTTGTTGGTCTGCTTGTCGGTGGCGCTGTTGTTTTAATACCTGTACGCGTAGTTTGTTTGGGATTTTTGGACTGTGATTTCGTAGTCTTTCCTGGGACTACAGGTAGCTTGGAGGTTGGCGTATTAGTGGTGGTGCTGCTTTTTGTCGGTCTGCTTGTCGGTGGCGTGGTGGGTATTGTATGTGAAGACCAAACATGAATGGGGTGAGTCTGGCTCATCGTGGGCACCATAGGAACCGGTGTAGGTGGGGCCACCGTCGGCTTTGGTGGTACCAAAGTGGGAACAATGATATGGGGAGTAGGTATCGGTGGTGCCAAAGTTGGCATTGCAGGAAAAGATGTCTGTTTTGCAGGTGTAGGGCTGACTCTGGTGGTCTGCATGGGGATGGTTGATATCATCTGAGTGACTGTCGTGGTGGGGGTTGGTGTGGTTGTGATGGTGGTGGCTTTGGTGGTGGTTGTGGTGGCCATAGTCGTGGTGGTTGTGGTTGTGGTAGTTTTGACGGTTGTCGTTGGACAGGTAAGATGTTGACCCTCTATAAAAAACATATGATAAATGAATAAGGTGAGATGAAATGAAACCGTATAAAAATAGAAATGATCTCAGATAGTAACTTTCTAGAAACAAGACTGTAACTCTGTATATTTATAGACACTGGAAAGAAATACGAAAGTATTAACACGCAAAAATGGTGAATACGTACTGTTGTGCAAAAGACTGTAATTCTACAGATATATCAGAAAACAACCAAAAAAATATTGGTATCGGCAGATCAATTATGCCAGCGCTTTTATCTGTTGCTGCATGGCATTACACATGTAGCTACTCAATCTATCTATCATTATTCCTCATCCCATTCTCTTCCAAACCCAACGAAACCACCCTAAATTTTAAACTCATTTGCGAGACTTAGGTCTATCTCAGAGGATTCCCATAAGTGCCATGAAAAGTAATGAAATACCATGACTGGTTTTTTTCTGTCTAACAATCTAAAATATATTTTAAAATCATTTATTCAAACCCACCTCACATACACACAGTGTACACCCAGTACTCACCATCACACTGGAATAACTTCAAATCATCCACTGCGATGTCACTTATTGTAGTGCCAGTCGTGTCGACAGCTTCAATTATAATCTAAATAATTGATGTAATAGTATTTATTTAAAATATGATCATCAATCTTTTTATTTTGCTAACGCTGTTGAATTCATCACTAGTACAAGATATGATAAAATATACCGTAAAAATTATGTGCTGAAATTAACTGAATTGATTGGATTACCTGGAATGGTTGTGTTTGACATGGGATAGTCATGTTGCCATGGATCCATACATCTTTATGGTTACCCTGATCACTGAATACCGGTGTTAAATTCTTAGAGCCTTTAGCCTGGATGTAGACATTCAATTGGCCAATATCTAAAAGAAAAAACATCAATTGTTCGCTGCTTAATTTGAGAGTGAAGGGGTGAAAAGAATGTCACGTCAAATTTCAATCTTGTATATTCATGTATATGAATAACTAATAGATTAATTAGCGTCAACGCATCCTTCCTGTGATACATGTATTAATCAATACCAAGTAAGCCGTATGTAATTTTCAAACAGCAATGTTATTACCAAGCGAATATGATTTGAATGATTTTCAAGCTTACTTACGATCGTCTTGACTGAGTCCGAAATCGAAAGGTTTATCAAACATATGATACCAGAGTTCGAAGCAACTGCGACTTTGTTCTGGTTGAAACAAAGGTGACATCAGGTGCACTTTATCATTCTTGGCCGTGTGACTTGATTCCATATATATGAAAAACCCTAAACATATATATGAAATATACATGTTAGTAATATTAATACAAATGATCATTTAAACGTACTCTGCCATTTCGTTTCTACAGATCATGAACATCAAATTGAAATTAACGTCATATTATACATGTAGGTAAGATACTTCATGGTATATTACCACTTCATAGGATAAATGCCCTGATTTTATTGACAAATCGACTTCATAGGATAAAATGCGACTTCATCTCCAATAAGATATTGCCTGCGACTTCATGGGATAATGGTGAAAAACAGTGGAGGATTTAGAGAGGGGGGGTCGTATCCGCGTACCCCCCCCCCCCTTTCAAATAATCTTGGATCCGCCCCTGGTAAAAAAGGAGCCTACTGTTGGTCCTGCGTTTTGGAAGATAATGTTTTTAGAAAGGCATGTTTTTGTACTGTAAATACTATTCAACATAGGTAATAACTGTACGGATGAATTATAGGCTATTAACAAACATGTATGAATGCACAGGATTTCTGTAGAAAGATTAGTACTACTGGGTGAATGTCTTAAGCAATTTAAGATACTCAGGCATAAACAGGCGCGGAGCCAGGATTTCTGAAAAGGGGGGGGGGGTCCAGAGGCGTCGACATTTGGCAGGGGGGGGCATACACGCAGAGTATCGGTAGGCTATTGGATTATAAGATGAATAGATAATGTTTATTAAATAAATATTTAAAAAATGTTAATGCCATTAGAAGCATTGAATGTATACATCTGTATATTCCAATCGTCTTGATCAATTCGATCGCTCTCTGAAAATACTAATTTCCATGAGGCAAGACTTGCGCAAGTGTAATGCTTTACGTCGCGTCACTCTCAACATATTAGTACAGAATGAAACATTATATCCATTGCCGGATTTGGGGGGGGGGGGGAGGGGTCCTGACCCCCTTTTTAGTCTCTAAAAAGATTAGACTCATTTTCCCCTCTTGGAATAAGAATTTTGACTGGCTGATTTATAGTTCTAAACATTACCAAATGGCTTCAGTGGGCCCCGAACCCCATGCCAACGGATGGAGGGGGACGGGTCGGCTTCGCGTCTGCGGACCCCCCTTCAAATATTCCTGGATTCGCCCCTGATGTTGACCTTTTCGCCTAATTTCCTCACCAAACCAGACCTGAAACGCGGTCAGTACTTGCACAAGCGCGAACAAGTGGTACCAAGATGGACTTCTTTATTCTGCTGGCTATGATGCTCTTATTTGGAATGAAGGTAAGAAACATTTTTTCACATTTTTAATATAAATATTGGTTAAAATATTACGATGTGAAGGGTCACAAGTTTTTTTTTAATATCCAGATGCAAATAAATTAAGAGGGTTGGGATTTGCCTCTGTGAACCAAACATGAAACTTATTGAAATTTGGTTATGAAATGGTTATGTATTCAATGAACACATGATCAGCTAAGAAAATGTCTAAAGCCTAGGTTACATTTACACGGGAGCCGTGCGATCAATTGTCCATACGATTTTTTAAAAATATCGTAGGGGGCTACAGGCTACGCCGAGTATGTCTACATTACATGGCCTCAAATCAGTACGATTCCGTGCGATTTCGCACGGCCAACGTCTACGACTTACGGAAAGGGTATTACGGGCCCTATACGTGCACCGTACGACTATATTAATTACAAAACGCGAGAAAAAACCTCCATGTTCCTAGAATTGAAAAGAAGAATTGTTATTTTCCCCGGGTTCCCCTCAACTAAAATCAAAGGTTCAGTAAAAACACAATGTTCTCTTAATTTGATTTTTTTTGTTTTGGATTTTTGGTAAGCTTTTGTTACCCTTTACTTATTCTTTTGGTATATTCTAAGTGGCGGTCCAAGGAACTTTGGCGAGCGGGCAGGGGGGGGGGGGGTGTCATGGTCAGACCTATTACTGGAGGGATCCAAGTAACGTTTTTAAGTCATCCCCATTTCATAGGCTCTATCGGTTTTAGCTTACTACATTTTTCTTATTTTGTCTCCTATACTCGCATCAGATATACTGCTCAAGTAAGGACATATTAAACATAAACTCAAATGAAAACAGAATCATAAAATCATTTCATGTTTAAGTCACTTTCAGGTCACCCCCAGGGGATGGGTTAATCTGAAATGGGGGGCAACTTGAAATCGGCGGGGTATGAGTGCGTGGTAGAGAACAGGGAGGGGCTACAACTTCTCAATTTCCTTTATTATGTACAGACACAGATGTGTCTGTACATATAGCCATCATCTGCGTCTGTCGTCGCCGTCGTCGCCGTCGTCGCCGTGCACTTTTACCGATAACACGATAAGTGGAAAACCATTTTACCTTTTGACTTGAAACTTGCAGAACTGATGAATATTCATAATACGCAGGTTAAGTTCGAAAATCAGCATGATCGGGTCACTTTTAGGGAATTTATGCTGTTTTTTCACTTTTTTCAGCATATATGCAGCACCGATAACACGATAAGTGGAAAACCATTTTACCTTTTGCCTTGAAACTTACAGAACTGATGAATATTCATAATACGCAGGTCAAGTTCGAAAATCAGCATGATCGGGTCACTTTTAGGGAATTTATGCTGTTTTTTCACTTTTTTTCAGCATATATGCAGCACCGATAACACGATAAGTGGAAAACCATTTTACCTTTTGACTTGAAACTTACAGAACTGATGAATATTCATAATACGCAGGTCAAGTTCGAAAATCAGCATGATTGGGCCATTTTTAGGGAATTTATGCTGTTTTTTCACTATTTTCAATATTAATACAACACTGATAACACAATATAAGAAAAACGGATTGGCCAATTGTAATCATACTCACAGGAGTGGTCAATCTTACTAAAACGCAGGTTGAGTTCGAAAATCAGCATAATCAGGCCATTATTTTAGAAGTTATACTGTTTTTCACATTTCCTCAGATTCAATTATTAGGCATGTTAACAGTCTCATTATTTAACTAATAAGATGCCTAAAAGTGTTTGTTTGATATTTCCTGCATCTTTACAACATTGTCAGTTGATTATGTAAAAAACATGGTAAACTTGTTATCATGTATTGTGTAATAAAGTGTCAAAAATGGAAATAAACTCATATCATTGCAGTTTGTCAGATTCATCATCCACTATGTTCAGAATCTCAGAATGGAGGAAATTGGACATTTAACACTGTTCTATTGATACTTTTCCCATCTCATCAATTTTCTTAGTTGGTCATATAAAATGGCAGTAAAATGTTTATTTTGTTTTATGTTAAAAAAGTGTTAAAAATGGAAATAAACCCATTTCAGAACAGTGCTGTCTTGTTTACATTTTGGCATTTTCAAGGCGTGACTTTGAAGTTCCATGGGCCTGAAGACCTTTGCTAGTCACATTTTCTGAATATCTGTGAAACAAATATTTTATAATTAAAAATTGATGGTCATTAAGCTGTTAAACATTATGTAATATTGCATCAAAATTTGAAGAAACCCCTATTTTGGGCACTGCTTCCATGATGACCATTTAAGGAAAATCATGTCACTTACTGTTCTCAAACTTACAGGAAAGAAACATGGGACTAAAATACAGCTTCAGTAGGCAATGCAGTCTGTTTGGTATTTTTATTTATTTATTTATTTATTTTGGCAGTTAAACAGTTTTTTGTGAAAATTTAATTTTTCACATATTGGCATTTTCAAGGTGTGACTTTAAAGTTCCATGATCTTGAAGACTTTTGCTTGTCACATTTTCTGAATGTCCATGTTACTAATATTTTATTAATAACATTTGATTGTCATTATGCTGTTAAACATTATGTAATGTTGCATCAAAATTTGAAGAAACCCCTATTTTGGGCACTGCTCCTATGATGACCATTTAAGGGAAATCATGTCACTTACTGTTCTCAAACTTACAGGAAAGAAACATGGGTCTAACATACAGCTTCAATAGGCAATGCAGTCTGTTTGGTAAATTTTTCTGGCAATTTAACAGTTTTTTGTGAAAATTTAATTTTTCACTTATTTGCATCTTTATTTTCTGTTCTTTGTCTGTACATTTGACAGCTTTGCTGCCTTGTTTCACTATCCGTTTGTTAAGATCTTAACGTAAACTTCCACCTATTATCACCTCATTTGTCTTCATCTTGTCCTCGTCCGCTGTCAGAGGCCAGCCTTATCTATTTCTGACCTCTGCACAGCATTGACCAAGACCAAAACACGGAAAAATCAAGTAATGGATCAAAAGGGCGTTACGCGACAATGTGCAGAGTATAAAATCTAGTCTAAGATCATTCACAGTAAAAACATTGTAAAGTAATGAATAATAATAATAATAATAATAATAATAATAATAATAATACATCTTAAGTGCTAAGTGTTCGGTATTTCACACATTATTCGTGGAAGGCCTACGACGTGGTCTATGCGTTTGTTCAATAATATCAGCAACAAGATTTTTTCTTAAAATCTATCAATCATACATGTAGATAATTGCACTCATTTGTATAGATATTAAACGTTTATATATTTCAATGAAAACTTGTAGTGACAGCTTAATTCTTACATATTGATTCTCGATCGCAGCTCTTCACAACTATTTAATTTAAGTAAACTTATGACGGTTTCCCTTCCTTCGTTTTCCTTTAGCCCTATCTGCAAGCCTCTATCACAGATTGAAACATATCTTTCCTAATGTGATAATTTTTATTGATCTCATCTGTGAAACTTTTTTCCAGTTTCCTAACTTCACAACTTGTACGGAGTTATCGGTATATGTTGTATATTTTCTTTCTTTAAATAACTTTTTTTCTTTCTATTTGATTTCCCACTGTAGAATTTCAGCCACTTTTTAAAATATTTTTTTCCAAAATACGACCGTTAATATTTAATATTATCACAACTAAAAAAAACGAAATAGAATACAAATACAGTAACATGCAAATTTACAATGCTGCCCCCTTACGTAACATTTTTTGTTTCGGGACCTACATGTACTTTTGGTGTAGTAATACAAGTAGTAATGCTTATCCCGCGAAGTGGTAATATAGGCCTACCATGAAGTATCTTAACATACGTGTTTCGAGATAATCACGGCAAGATGTCAATCCTATTCGCACGAAAAGCGTTGACTACAGAAACATTGGCAGTACAGTATAATTTTTCCAAATTCATACATTTAAAAACTCCTTATATTAGTCATTTTAGGGTAACACGCGTACCGGCTTATTCCAGATATCACTACATACATTTATGTTATATTATTGCCGTATATAAATGTATTAAATTATCAATACCTAAACTTGTTCGTGTTGTATGATCATAAGCGGGGCCAGTGGAAGGTGTGGGGGTGCGTCCTCTCCATCTTTTCCAATCTCCGTCATCTGTACTGTTGTCCTGTGTCCAGCCACATAGGTCTTTCTCGAAGTTGCAAGAATCATAGACAGTGTTTCCTGTTTAAAAACCACGAGAGCTCATTAAGATTGTTATAATCAACACATATTTTTTTCTGAGTATATCATTGAAACATTGAAAGCACCTTCAGTCTTGTGCCCGATTATTCCATTTTACTTGAAAGCTAGTGGGCGGTATTCCATACTTAAAAAACGTGGGAGCTCATTCTACAGCTTCTTAAAATGTCTTGACACAAACCAAGAATTTTTGAATCTCAAACGTATTCGATCAAAATAAGCTATTTTGTTCATGATATTCTACCACTTTTTTATTTAGTTCTACACTGTATCAGAAACGCTGAAAGTCCCATGCCCTTGCACTGCATTTTACATGAAAGAAAACAACTCTGCATGTCGTCATATATAAAGAAATAAGGCACAAACCTTGAACGACGACTCCACACAAAAATAAAACGACTGTCAGGGTACATACGACCATGACGGTTGCCTCTCTGGCTTAGAACTTTAAATTCCAACAGTATAAATTGTATAGGTTTCCGATCTTACAGTTTCATAATATATCTTCCCAGAAGACAAAAAATCTTCTGACTCAGAGGCCAATCTGCTTCATTGTGCCTCTAAAATAACCCATGAAAATATAGCTATCATTATCCACTAACAAGTTTACCTTTGTTTATAGGAAACGGATGAGTTTGATGACTTGTATGTACTAACTTTTACATTATCTCACATTACCTGTGGCGTTTTAGATAGGGGTTGCTAATTTTGCATCAAATACGTATTAGATTAAGGTGTGTCTTGTTCTTCAATATCACCATTCAGTTGAAGTTTCTCCCAATACCATGGTACAGTAACGATGCTATCACGACCTTAACATATCAGAAACATCGTTGATTTGCGTTAGACCCGAATAATACACAGAAAGTCATAAAAGCATGAGTATTTCACTATTTCTACTCTTTTTTACGTGTGAAAAAAAAACTAGTAGAAAACATTCACAAAGAAGCGATTTCAGTGGAGGTCACGGATGTGGGAGGGGAATTGGATTGGATTATGGATTGGATAGTGGGATCTCCTTACCCATGTGCATTCCCTGTTCCTACCTCTGCCGAACTGTGATGACGTCATCCTCGGTTCTTAACCTTGGGCCGCTTTCAATGAACACTGTCATATATCATATCTGCTGTCATTAAGTTTTATCTATAGGAACGGCGTCTGCACGAGAAAATACAAGGAGAAGTCACATTGATTTCAAACTATTGGAAATCTTGGAGTTTTTTGGTTGTTTTGTTACTATAATGCAGTGGTATACTCGTGCTCGTTTTTTTATTGGTACACTGAGAAAAAAAAAGTGGAGTCATTTGACTCTCTAGTCAGAGTCCAGCACCCCTTGACCCTCATGGAGTTATTTTGACCCCTATGTAAGGGTCAAATTACCCCACTACCAGAGTCTTTAGACTCTCTTATCAGAGTCAATAATCCCCTGGCTCTCATGGAGGCAATCTGACTCTAAAATCAGAGTCAAATTACCAGGGGGCCAGTGTCTGGCTGACCCATTTCACCGACTCTTTTCGCTCGCTGGACAGTAAGCCTCGTTTCAGTACTTCTGATGGCAGTGAGCAGACTGCGTGGAGAGAACAGTTTTCATCATCCTTTGTCAGTAAAAGCATTACTTTATTGGCCATAGTTGGTTTTATGCATGAACACGTGGTTTTCTGTGTGTTTCTGCATGCAGAACTCGTGCACTTATTACTGGCCCGGGCTTTCAGTTGCCCACACCCTTTATGTGATATGTTGGTATACAGGTCAGCAGGTTTTGTTTCCAGGTTGTAGGTTTGACCAGGCCAATGCATGTCACTGGGGAGGTATGCTCACTCATTGGTATATTTGTGACTATTAATTATCATTCGGAGGCGGACACTCTAACCGGTCGCATACGATTTTGAAAAAGCAATAACAAACAGTTTGTAAATCTGGTAATAACCAGCACGACATATATATATATATATATATATATATATATATATATATATATATATATATATATATATATATATATATGAGCCAAGGAGTCAAAAATTCCTTAATATGGGGTCATGGTGACTCTTTTGTAGAGATAAATCAAGGGATGAAGGGATGTATGAGTGGAGTTAATTGTCACCCTCCTGTGGGGTCTGGGATGGCGTTACTTCATCGGAGTCAAGTTGACTCCAATTGGGAGTTATTTTAGGCACATCTGCTGGACTCCAAGTTTGGAGTCACTTGGACTCCGATTTTATTCTCAGTGTAGGTACAGTAGCATTGATAATGAGACCAAGTATTCATACAGTGCACCAGATTCACACACTCTTAATTTTGTTTTTAAAAGGGATCCCAGTTGTAATGTTTCCAGCATGTGGCATTTTCAGCATTTTTGGATATGTTACGGCCCTTTTCTCCTTCACTTTTATCCTAACATTTTAGACTGTTAACAAAAGTAACAACGCGGTATTGTAAAGACAATAAAGATTTTAATTTGATTACATAATTTATTTCAGAAAGTAAAAGACCTAGTTCTAGCGTTTCTCTCTTTTTTTCTTAATTCCGTGATATTCAGAAAGACCGTTTCTCCCATAATCATTCACATGTATGTGTATTTCTTTTTGTTGAAAGTTTTTGTAAAGAGAACTGTATGGATATTTTAACAAATACCAGGTAAAGCAACAACAATAAAAAACAATAACACTCACATTGTCATTTATTATGGTATTCCACCACCACTATAAGCACGTTAAATCAACATGAATTTTTTTCTTTCGCATTGTCGTCTTGGGAGAGTAAGAGGTATAAATATACATGTATCATACACAATCCCAAAGTTTTCAAATCTGCATGTATATCTAGCACTTGTGCCGAGTTCTTGTACACGAAGATTTTTGATCCACTTATGTTGTTTCCAAAGCTTGAATTTCGTTTCTCTTAACTTGTTATTACGAGAATCCTGCAAAAAAAAATAATTAATAGTCACTTGGGTTACTATAATTCAAAATTATGAAATTCCATTGTCCTCAAAAATATGTTTAGAACAGGAAAATATGTATTGTCCCTTTATAAACAATGTTCGAAAATTTTAATATCTCTAATAAATCATGCTTCACTACCTTTGCCTTGACACCCGGGGTTACAGCTCATCTTCGATGTTCCACGTTTCCTTACAAGGCTGCACGTTAGTGATCAGCAACAGTTAGTTGATTTACAACGGAGATCCTAGGGTGAGTTTTAAAACATACATGTAGCATGAGGTATACATACACGTTCATTTCTGCATTATGTTTTCTTTATTGTGCCAATCATATTTTATGCGAATAACCATTTCAGAGATTAAGAATGAAAGGAAAAATATGTCTAAGGTCAATATAATTGCAATACCATGGATTTCAATGGACAAGAAAATGTAGTTTCAATGGACCTACACAATATTTTACAGACTTATCGCAAATAAAAAAGATATTTTAGGCAAATAAGCATGATACCTACTGGCATTATTCATATCTGATAGAGGCTTGATGACGTGGTATGGTTACGAAATGTTAAGGAAAACACCAGTGGAAGAGGATGAAATGATTTGCTATATAATGTACAAGTATAGACACATTACAAATGATTTTAAAATATTAAGAATTACTTAACTCAAGATGAAACGATATAATAATCACAATGGAAAATAAACTGAAAATAAATATACGTATTTTGCATTGATAAAAAAGCATAAAAAATACAGAGATGGCCATAGCATTAGTATATTGTACATGTATATATAAGCATTGCATATAATTACTCATTTTCTTGCTTTTATCAAAAGAATTTAGGGAAAAAAGGGATGATTTGGCGAAAGTGTATCTATACTACAAGGCCATTTCTGGAAAAAATATAATTTAGTGCTCTCATCCATTTTGATTTTTGGGAAACCAATATGCACACACAAATCAGTTACCTTTTTCAATTTATTTTGCAGAGCTATTTCTGGAGTTCCCACCCCAATTAAATTTTGATAAAAATAATGAAAAAAACTTGTAGGTCTACCGATTTGTCGGAGAGGTGATCATCAAATCAGAATTCAAAAAATGGATGTTAATAGATGCAACACCTTACCGCTATATTTGGCCGTAAAACTCATTGGCAGGGTCGTTGTGACAGTAGTTGTTGGACAAACCAATCGACGGCCCTCTGAATTTAAATGTAATTACTCTTATACGTATAAGTATTCATTCTCGCTTGTTTAGATAAAAACAAATGAATCAATTTCAGAAATAATGTCATGAAATAAAACGAAACACCACAAACATATCATCACTTCGTGTGTTCTTATACATGTACATTAGGAACATGACTACAAATTTAGATGTTTATCTAAGTGCAATTTCAAACATATTTGTCTTTCACATTTACACGAATGGAAATACTCACCATCACACTTGAAAAACTTCAAATCATCCACGGCGATGTCACTTATTGTAGTGCCAGTCGTATCGATAGCCTCAATTATAATCTAAATAAGAGATGGATGATATAATATTAGACCATCTATTTTATTTTTACTTATATTGTTGAACTGGACACTAGTACCAAATATTATAAACTAAATTGAAAAGCACTATTGTAATTTAATGAAATGATTGTTTTACCTGGAATGGTTGTGTTTGACATGGGATAGTCATGTTGCCATGGATCCATATATCTTTATGGTTACCCTGATCACTGAATATCGGTGTTAAATTCTTAGAGCCTTTAGCCTGGATGTAGACATTCAATTGGCCAGTATCTTAAAGAAAAAAACATCAATTGTTCGCTGCTTAATTTGAGAGTGAAGGGGTGAAAAGGGTGTCACGTCAAATTTCAATCTTGTATATTCATGTATATGAATAGCTAATAAATTAATTAGCGTCAACGCATCCTTCCTGTGATACATGTATTAATCAATACCAAGTAAGCCGTATGTAATTTTCAAACAGCAATGTTATTACCAAACGAATATGATTTGAATGATTTTCAAGCTTACTTACGATCGTCTTGACTGAGTCCGAAATCGAAAAGTTTATCAAACATATGATACCAGAGTTCGAAGCAACTGCGACTTTGTTCTGGTTGAAACAAAGGTGACATCAGGTGCACTTTATCATTCTTGGCCGTGTGACTTGATTCCATATATATGAAAAACCCTAAACATATATATGAAATATACATTTTAGTAATATTAATACAAATGATCATTTAAACGTACTCTGCCATTTCGTTTCTACAGATCATGAACATCAAATTAAAATTAACGTTTCATTATACATGTAGGTACGTGTTTCGAGATAATCACGGCACGATGTCAATCCTATTCGCACGAAAAGCGTTGACTACAGAAACATTGGCAGTACAGTATTATTTTTCCAAATTCATACATTTAAAAACTCCTTATATTACTCATTTTAGGGTAACGCGCGTACCAGCTTATTCCAAATATCACTACATACATTTATGTTATATTATTGCCGTATATAAATATATTTAATTGTCAATACCTAAACTTGTTCGTGTTGTATGATCATAGACGGGGCCAGTGGAAGGTGTGGGGGTGCGTCCTCTCCATCTTTTCCAATCTCCGTCATCTGTACTGTTGTCCTGTGTCCAGCCACATAGGTCTTTCT
Source organism: Lingula anatina (assembly GCF_051362555.1). Taxonomy (NCBI): domain Eukaryota; kingdom Metazoa; phylum Brachiopoda; class Lingulata; order Lingulida; family Lingulidae; genus Lingula; species Lingula anatina. The sequence goes on from NC_141767.1 coordinate 44,379,370, forward strand.
CGAAGTTGCAAGAATCATAGACAGTGTTTCCTGTTTAATAACCACGAGAGCTCATTAAGATTGTTATAATCAACATATATTTTTTTCTGAGTAATTCATTGAAACATTGAAAGCACCTTTAATCTTGTGCTCGATTATTCCATTTTGCTTGAAAGCTAGTGAGCGGTATTCCATACTTAAAAAACGTGGGAGCTCATTCTACAGCTTCTTAAAATGTCTTGACACAAACCAAGAATTTTTGAATCTCAAACGTATTCGATCAAAATAAGCTATTTTGTTCATGATATTCTACCACTTTTTTATTTAGTTCTACACTGTATCAGAAACGCTGAAAGTCCCATGCCCTTGCACTGCATTTTACATGAAAGAAAACAACTCTGCATGTCGTCATATATAAAGAGATACGGCACAAACCTTGAACGACGACTCCACACAAAAATAAAACGACTGTCAGGGTACATACGACCATGACGGTTGCCTCTCTGGTTTAGAACTTTAAATTCCAACAGTATAAATTGTATAGGTTTCCGATCTTACAGTTTCATAATATATCTTCCCAAAAGACAAAAAATCTTCTGACTCAGAGGCCAATCTGCTTCATTGTGCCTCTAAAATAACCCATGAAAATATAGCTATCATTATCCACTAACAAGTTTACCTTTGTTTATAGGAAACGGATGAGTTTGGTGACTTGTATATACTAACTTTTACATTATCTCACATTACCTGTGGCGTTTTAGATAGGGGTTGCTAATTTTGCATCAAATACGTATTAGATTAAGGTGTGTCTTGTTCTTCAATATCACCATTCAGTTGAAGTTTCTCCCAATACCATGGTACAGTAACGATGCTATCACGACCTTAACATATCAGAAACAACTTTGATTTGTGTTAGACCCGAATGATACACAGAAAGTCATAAAAGCATGAGTATTTTACTATTTCTACTCCTTTTTACGTGTGAAAAAAAAACTAGTAGAAAACATTCACAAAGAAGCGATTTCAGTGGAGGTCACAGATGTGGGAGGGGAATTGGATTGGATTATGGATTGGATAGTGGGATATCCTTACCCATGTGCATTCCCTGTTCCTACCTCTGCCGAATTGTGATGACGTCATCCTCGGTTCTTAACCTTGGTCCGCTTTCAATGAACACTGTCACATATCGCTTCTTAAGGAGCTGCTGTTATTATGTTTTATTTATTGGAAGGGCATCTGCACGAGAAAATACAAGGAGAAGTCACATTGATTTCAAACTATTGGAAATCTTGGATTTTTTTGGTTGTTTTCTTACTAATGCAGTGGTATACTCGTGCTCGTTTTTTTATTGGTACACTGAGAATAAAATAGGAGTCATTTGACTCTCTAGTCAGAGTCCAGCATCCCTTGACCCTCATGGAGTTATTTTGACTCCTATATAAGGGTCAAATTACCCCACTACCAGAGTCTTTAGACTCTCTTATCAGAGTCAATCACCCCCTGGCTCTCATGGAGGCAATCTGAGCAATCAGAGTCAAATTACCAGGGGGCCAGTGTCTGGCTGACCCATTTCACCGACACTTTTCGCTCGCTGGACAGTAAGCCTCGTTTCAGTACTTGTGATGGCAGTGAGCAGACTGCGTGGGGAGAACAGTTTTCATCATCCTTTGTCAGTAAAAGCATTACTTTATTGGCCATAGTTGGTTTTATGCATGAACACGTGGTTTTCTGTGTGTTTCTGCATGCAAAACTCGTGCACTTATTACTGGCCCGGGCTTTCAGTTGCCCACACCCTTTATGTGATATGTTGGTATACAGGTCAGCAGGTTTTGTTTCCAGCAGGTTGTAGGTTTGACCAGGCCAATGCATGTCACTGGGGAGGTATGCTCACTCATTGGTATATTTGTGACTATTAATTATCATTCGGAGGCGGACACTCTAACCACACGGTCATCCGGTCGCATACGATTTTGAAACAGCAATAACAAACAGTTTTTAAATCTGGTAATAACCAGCATGATATATATATATATATATATATATATATAGTTATTGTTATTGCTGTTTCAAAACCGTATGCGACTGGATGGCAGTGTGGTTAGAGTGTCCACGTCCGCCGAAGCGGGTTACCCTAGGTTCTAGATTCCGGTATTGCCAGCTCGATCTTGATTTCATATATAACCCATATCAACAATACCGTAAAAGCGACTCAATCACAAGGTATATATATTTAACAAGATAGCTTTTACGTTGCTATGACACTCAGTGTAAAGCGGGTGGACATGGGTTCAAATCCTCCGGGGGACAAATGGGTCTTTAATAAATGGTACCTATCTCCCCGCTCGTCAATGTTGCTGCTGATTTTTTTTTAATAATGAGCCAAGGAGTCAAAAATTCCTTAATATGGGGTCATGGTGACTCTTTTGTAGAGATAAATCAAGGGATAAAGGGATGTGTGAATGGAGTCAATTGTGACCCTCCTGTGGGGTCTTGGATGGCGTTACTTCATCGGAGTCAACTTGACTCCAATTGGGAGTTATTTTAGGCACCACTGCTGGACTCCAAGTTTGGAGTCACTTGGACTCCGATTTTATTCTCAGTGTAGGTACAGTAGCATTGATAATGAGACCAAGTATTCATACAGTGCACCAGATTCACACGCTCTAATTTTGTTTTTAAAAGGGATCCCAGTTGTAATGTTTCCAGCATGCGGCATTTTCAGCATTTTTGGATAGGTTACGGCCCTTTTCTCCTTCACTTTTATCCTTAGACTGCTAACAAAAGTAACAACGCGGTATTGTAAAGACAGTAAAGATTTTAATTTGATTACATAATTTATTTCAGAAAGTAAAAGACCTAGTTCTAGCGTTTCTCTCTTTTTATGTACAGACACAGATTCAGCACAGTGCTGTCTTGTTTACATTTTGGCATTTTCAAGGAGTGACTTTGAAGTTCCATGGGCCTGAAGACCTTTGCTAGTCACATTTTCTGAATATCTGTGAAACAAATATTTTATAATTAAAAATTGATGGTCATTAAGCTGTTAAACATTATGTAATATTGCATCAAAATTTGAAGAAACCCCTATTTTGGGCACTGCTTCCATGATGACCATTTAAGGAAAATCATGTCACTTACTGTTCTCAAACTTACAGGAAAGAAACATGGGACTAAAATACAGCTTCAGTAGGCAATGCAGTCTGTTTGGTATTTTTATTTATTTATTTATTTATTTTGGCAGTTAAACAGTTTTTTGTGAAAATTTAATTTTTCACATATTGGCATTTTCAAGGTGTGACTTTAAAGTTCCATGATCTTGAAGACTTTTGCTTGTCACATTTTCTGAATGTCCATGTTATTTATTATTGCATCAAAATTGACAAAATGACCTTTTTTGCATCTTTATTTTCTGTTTTTTTTTTTTTGTCTGTACATTTGACAGCTTTGCTGCCTTGTTTTTCTTAATTCCGTGATATTCAGCAAGACGTTTCTCCCATAATCATTCACATGTAAGTGTATTTCTTTTTGTTGAAAGTTTTTGTAGAGAGAACTGTTTGGATATTTTAACAAATACCGGGTAAACAACAACAATAAAAAAACAATAACACTCACATTGTCATTTATTATGGTATTCCACCACCACTTTAAGCACGTTAAATTAACTTGAATTTTTTTCTTTCGCATTGTCGTCTTGGGAGAGTAAGAGGTATAAATATACATGTATCATACACAATCCCAAAGTTTTCAAATCTGCATGTATATCTAGCACTTGTGCCGAGTTCTTGTACACGAGGGTTTTTGATCCACTTATGTTGTTTCCAAAGCTTGAATTTCGTTTCTCTGAACTTGTTATTACGAGAATCCTGCAAAAAAAAAGATAATTAATAGTCATTTGGGTTACTATAATTCAAAATTATGAAATTCCATTGTCCTCAAAAATATGTTTAGAACAGGAAAATATGCATTGTCCCTTTTTATGTACAGACACAGATGTGTCTGTACATATAGCCATCATCTGCGTCTGTCGTCGCCGTCGTCGTCGTCGTCGCCGTGCACTTTTACCGATAACACGATAAGTGGAAAACCATTTTACCTTTTGACTTGAAACTTGCAGAACTGATGAATATTCATAATACGCAGGTCAAGTTCGAAAATCAGCATGATCGGGTCACTTTTAGGGAATTTATGCTGTTTTTTCACTTTTTTCAGCATATATGCAGCACCGATAACACGATAAGTGGAAAACCATTTTACCTTTTGACTTGAAACTTACAGAACTGATGAATATTCATAATACGCAGGTCAAGTTCGAAAATCAGCATGATTGGGCCATTTTTAGGGAATTTATGCTGTTTTTTCACTATTTTCAATATAAATACAACACTGATAACACAATATAAGAAAAACGGATTGGCGAATTGTAATTATACTCACAGGGTTGGTCAATCTTACTAAAACGCAGGTTGAGTTCGAAAATCAGCATAATCGGGCCATTATTTTAGAAGTTATACTGTTTTTCACATTTCCTCAGATTCAATTATTAGGCATGTTAACAGTCTCATTATTTAACTAATAAGATGCCTAAAAGTGTTTGTTTGATATTTCCTGCATCTTTACAACATTGTTAGTTGATTATGTAAAAAACATGGTAAATTTGTTATCATGTATTGTGTAATAGTGTCAAAAATGGAAATAAACTCATATCATTGCAGTTTGTCAGATTCAATCATCCACTATGTTCAGAATCTCAGAATGGAGGAAATTGGACATTTAACACTGTTCTATTGATACTTTTCCCATCTCATCAATTTTTTTAGTTGGTCATATAAAATGGCAGTAAAATGTTTATTTTGTTTTATGTTAAAAAAGTGTTAAAAATGGAAATAAACCCATTTCAGAACAGTGCTGTCTTGTTTACATTTTGGCATTTTCAAGGCGTGACTTTGAAGTTCCATGGGCCTGAAGACCTTTGCTAGTCACATTTTCTGAATATCTGTGAAACAAATATTTTATAATTAAAAATCGATGGTCATTAAGCTGTTAAACATTATGTAATATTGCATCAAAATTTGAAGAAACCCCTATTTTGGGCACTGCTTCCATGATGACCATTTAAGGAAAATCATGTCACTTACTGTTCTCAAACTTACAGGAAAGAAACATGGGACTAAAATACAGCTTCAGTAGGCAATGCAGTCTGTTTGGTATTTTTATTTATTTATTTATTTATTTTATTATTTTTTTTTTTTTTGGCAGTTAAACAGGTTTTTGTGAAAATTTAATTTTTCACATATTGGCATTTACAAGGTGTGACTTTAAAGTTCCATGATCTTGAAGACTTTTGCTTGTCACATTTTCTGAATGTCCATGTTACTAATATTTTATTAATAACATTTGATTGTCATTATGCTGTTAAACATTATGTAATGTTGCATCAAAATTTGAAGAAACTCCTATTTTGGGCACTGCTCCTATGATGACCATTTAAGGGAAATCATGTCACTTACTGTTATCAAACTTACAGGAAAGAAACATGGGTCTAACATACAGCTTCAATAGGCAACGCAGTCTGTTTGGTAAATTTTTGTGGCAATTTAACAGTTTTTTGTGAAAATTTAATTTTTCACTTATTTGCATCTTTATTTTCTGTTCTTTGTCTGTACATTTGACAGCTTTGCTGCCTTGTTAAACAATGTTCGAAAATTTTAATATCTCTGATAAATTATGTTTCACTACCTTTGCCATGACACCCGTGGTTACAGCTCATCTTCGGTGTTCCACGTTTCCTTACAAGGCTGCACGGTAGCGATCAGCAACAGTTAGTTGATTTACAACGGAGATCCTAGGGTGAGTTTTAAAACATACATGTAGCATGAGGTATACATAAACATTCATTTCTGCATTATGTTTTCTTTATTGTGCCAATCATATTTTATGCGAATAACCATTTCAGAGATTAAGAATGAAAGGAAAAATATGTCTAAGGTCAATATAATTGCAATACCATGGATTTCAATGGACAAGAAAATGTAGTTTCAACGGAGCTACACAATATTTTACAGACTTATCGCAAATAAAAAAGATATTTTAGGCAAATAAGCATGATACCTACTGGCATTATTCATATCTGATAGAGGCTTGATGACGTGGTATGGTTAGGAAATGTTAAGGAAAACACCAGTGGAAGAGGATGAAATGATTTGCTATATAATGTACGAGTATAGACACATTACAAATGATTTTAAAATGTTAAGAATTACTGAACTCAAGATGAAACGATATAATAATCACAATGGAAAATAAATATACGTATTTTGCATTGATAAAAAAATACAGAGATGGTGATAGCATTCGTTTATTGTACATGTATATATAAGCATTGCATATAATTACTCATTTTCTTGTTTTTATCAAAAGAATTTAGGAAAAAAGGGATGAGTTGACGACAGTGTACCTATACTCCAAGGCCTTTTCTGGAAAATGTAATTTAGTGCTCTCATCCATTTTGATCTTTGGGAACCCAATATGCACACACCAATCAGCTACATTTTTCAATTTATTTTGCAGAGCTATTTTTCGAGTTCCCACTCCAATTAAATTTTGATAAATATAATGAAAAAAAACTTGCAGGTCTACCGATTTGTCGGAGAGGTGCTCATCATATCAAAATTCAAAACATGGATGTTACTAGATACAACACCTTACCGCTATATTTGGCCGTAAAACTCATTGGCAGGGTCGTTGTGACAGCAGTTGTTGGACAAACCAATCGACGGCCCACTGAATTCAAATGTAATTATTTTTATAAATATTCATTCTCGCTTGTTTAAATAAAAACAAAAGAAACAATATCAGAAATAATGTCATGAAATAAAACGAAACACCACAAGCATATCATCACTTCGTGTGTTCTTATACATGTACATTAGGAACATGACTACAAATTTAGTTTATCTATTTATTGATGTTTATCTGAGCGCAATTTCTAACACGTTTGTCTTGCACATTTACACAAATGGAAATACTCACCATCACACTTGAAAAACTTCAAATCATCTAGAGCGATGTCACTTATTGTACAGTAGTGCCAGTCGTGTCGACAGCTTCAATTAAAATCTAAATAATAGATGAATGATATAATATTAGACCATCTGTCTTATTTTTTTACTTATATTGTTGAACTATTATAATTATTACATATATATAATAACTATTATTGAAATATTATAAACTAAATTGAAAAGCACTATTGTAATTTTGATGAAATGATTGTTTTACCTGGAATGGTTGTGTTTGACATGAGATGGTCATATTGCCATGGATTCATACATTTCCATGGTTACCCTGGTCACTAAATACAGGTGATAAATTCTTAGAGCATTTTGCCTGGATGTAAACATTCAATCGGCCAATATCTAAAAGTAAAAAAAACATCATGTGTTCGCTGCTTAATTTGGAAGACAGAAGGGGCGGACGAGACGTTCCTTCACTTTTTAGTCTTGTATGTTCATATGTTCATATACGTCACAGGCCAGATCCAAATCTAGTCCAATTACTTGGTCTAGGGCAGATTGCTATTAGGTCTTTGCATTGTTAACAGAGGAATAAGCATGGTCAAGTAATTTACAGGGGAGCTGCCAGTTTGTACATGTAATTAAATTGTGGATGTTCTAATACACAGTGATTCTTTAAAAAAAGACACCAAAGGTCCCCCTCTTGAAATTTGAATTTTGACTAGCTGAATCATACTTTTAAACCACACCAAATGGCACCGTTCGCCCTCTAAAAAATACCATTTTTTCGGGGCCCTACGCCAAAGGGGGGGGGGTCGGCTTTACATCCGTGGACCTCCCCCTTTCAAATAATCCTGGATCTGCCCCTGATACATGTACTTAAACTTAGTTGTATTCATATTTTGGTTTGAAATAAACATTTGATGATGATACTTTTCAAAGCTTTTTGCATAAATATTTAAAACCACGGTAATTACTCGATCTTTTCAATAGGGAAAAATTGTATATTTTTCAGATGCTGCAATCTGTAAGTCACAATTTCTTAAAGTTAGGTAATTCCTATTGAGAGGTGTAGCAACAAAATTAAAAAAAAACAGGCTATTTATATTTCTATTCCATGCAGTAAAAGCATCATAAATTCTACGTATATAGAAATATAATTTTTGTGATTATAAAATTAAGTTTCTGAAAGGTTGATAACTTTTGCCCATTGAGAATATCGAGTTATTACCTTTAAAATACGTGAATAACCGTCAACACAACCTGTGATATTAATCAATATGCCAAGTAAGCCGTAACTCATTTCCATACAAGCACTGTTATTACCAAGCAAATGTGATTTGTATTACATTCAAGTTCACTTACTATCGTCCTGGCTGAGTCCGAAATCGAAAGGTTTATCAAACATATGATACCAGAGTTCGAAGCAACTGCGACTCTGTTCTGGTTGAAACAAGGGTGACATCAGGCGCAATTTATCATTCTTGGCCGTGTGACTTGACTCCATGTATAAGAAAAATCCTAAACACCAACAAAACAGTTATATTAAGACAAAACGTAGTAAGATGTCCAAATTAAGCCCGTACCAATTACCTTGAATCAAAAAGATCTCTGTCCACTCGTTTTTACAGATCATAAACATGAAATTGCAAATAATTTTGTTGCAATTTTATTTTGCGATAATCGAAATTTGTTTTCGCTAGTGTCGGGTACGTATTTTGACTGCTCGAAATACAGCATTAATTTTTTTCCAAATTCAAAAATCCTTATCCGTTTTAGTAAAAAGCACGCACTTGCGTATTCCAGATGTTACTACATGTGCTGCATTTGATTATTACGATATATTAATGAATTTATATTTCATTACCATAACTTGTTCCTGTTGTATGATCATACAAGGGACCAGTGGAACTCGTGGGGGTGCGTCCTCTCCATCTTTTCCAATCCCCGTCATCTGTATTGTTGTCCTGTGTCCAGCCACATAGGTCTTGCTCGAAGTTACACGAATTATATACAGTGTTTCCTGTTGAAAAAAGCATGAGGGTTCATTTCCATTATTATAATCGACAAAAATTATTTTTGTTTCCGAGTAATTCATTTTGTTTCAGAAACATTGAAATCTTCTAGAAATTTCGTGTCCGTTCATTGTATTTTACTTGAAAACTAACAATGATGGACGGTGACGCAAGAATTCATTCTTCGTTGTACCAATTGGTTAAAAATGCCTTCAAAACAAATCACAAGCTATTGAATTCTAAGCATTTTGTTCTTGTTATTGCACCCCTTTTTCTTAGTTTCACGAGAAACACTTAAAGTCCTTTACAAATGTCTTGACCTACACACACTGGACAAAAGAAGTGTCACCCCTACTGAACCAATACTTTGGGGGATATAAACTGTGGAATGATATGCTCCTGGTATCATTTTATTAACATCAAATTTCACAAAAAGACCAACAGTACAATTCCATGGTACAGCGGTTTTATACTTATTTTTCACATCATAAGTAGACCAGGCATTATAAAGACTCAAGATCTACCTACTAGTAACTTTGATTACTCTGATTCAGGGGGTGGCACTTCTATTGTCCATTGTGTGTAGTACCGCATAAAACGTGAAAGAGAGCAACTCGGCATGTCAAAATAAAGCACAGTATACAAAGAGATAAAGCACAAACCTTTAACGACGACTCCACACGAAAATAAAACGACTGTCAGGATACACACTACCATGACGGTTGCTTCTATGGTTAAAGAATCTAAATTCCAACAGTGCAAATTATCAACGAAAATTTATGTTCGCGAGCTTACAATTTTTATTATCTATCTTTTCGTAAGCCAAAAACCCTATATTTTAGAGGGCAATCTACTTCAATGCTCTTCTACCAAAACACAAAATATTTCTGTCATTATATGCCAAGAAGTTTATCTTTGTTTATGGAAAACGAATAAGTTTACACTAACTTTTACATTATTTCACATTACCAGTGGAGTTTTAGATAGGGTTTGCTAATTTAAAATCAGGCACGTATTAAATAAAGGTGTGTCTTATTTATTAACATATTAAGGCGAAATTTCTCCTAGTAACATGACAAAAGTTATTCGATTACGACCTAAACTTTATTGTATAAAGACGCTCTCTTGATTTTGACTTAAATCACAAAAAGTCCTGAACAATGCTGTTTATTTTGTTTATATGGAGCATGTCGATAAATTTTACACGTTCCCGTTTACCTGGGGTGAGTTAATAAACTGTGATCAGCAAAAAATCATTATAACACGTAACTGTTGGATACATTTATATCTGTAGATAGGACACGTTAATTTTACCCCTTTAAACTCTTATTAACACAGGTACAGAGTATGTGTTATTTATTAAAACTTATGTGTTATGAAGGCAGTGGATTGTGTTAGTTGAGCTGGGTGAGCTTGCGTGACCGTCTACGAAATCGATTCGGCGGGCGTAAGTGCACACTTATTTTTGGTCGCACATAAAAGAAATAGGAAATGCTGTAAAGACTGTTACTTCAATTGCGTTATATATATATATATATATATATATATATATATATATATATATATATATATATATATATATATACGATGCAATACAGATAATTATACTGCACGATGTGAAAAAGCTCGTAATCAGCACATGAAACTGATTTTTGATGATACAGGGAAGGACTGAGAAGGGTTTTTTTCTCAGACGTTTAGAAGGTTTAACCAAGGTATAACACAGCGGTATAACGTTAACAGTGTTGCAAATGTTAAAAATAAGGTTAATGATATGCGCTACCTTAACGCAAATTTGGCTTTGTAACATTTGTAAAGATGCTTTATGATCACTTTGAACAAGCTTCTAAAGCGTGAATAAGGGTGCTTTCCCAGAGATTTAGATTAAGTTTTAGATCGACCTAACTCCCTGGGGGTTCACGCTAAATTGCAGTCAGCCGAGCGGACACCATAGTTAATTACCCCCTTACAGCTTTTAGTAGGCGGGACAGATGCTTAAGCCGGCCAAGCTGACAGTAATCTAGTGAGACTCCCCACAGGGATAGATCGTTCTAAAAATTTATGGAAATGGGGTGTAAGTTAGAAAATGCAAAGGACCCGGGATTTCACTACTAAGCCCTCGCCACCCAACAACTTCTTAACCTTGTTACCTAATCGCAGCACCGAAATCTGTAAATTAATTATGAAGTCTTCCCTATTAGTTCATATAATTGTGCGTTGCTCAATAAGTTCATAGCTAGATTTTCGTGAGCCGTCGCACAAACAAAAATGATCGATTATTTTGACTACAACGCCTGTAACTTAACTGCCGGACTCTGCAGATCAATGAGCGTCAACTTTTTAACGTGACTTTAAATCGAATCCTAATACCAAACCCCTCTACCAATTTGAAGCATTTTTATATGTACCACAATTCTAGTATTACTCAGTAATTCCAGGGACATAAATACCCAACTGTATAATATACCTTGGTCATTGTGATTATAATGTTCTTTTGTACAGTGGTATTGCTTTACACTGGAGAAAAAAAGCTCTTTGTTTAAGCAGGGCTTAAAGCGTTGCTATTTGAATTTGAATAGCCATCTGTCTTTACTGGAGTTATACACACATACTGAATACACTTTGTCACCTTTCGACTCCTTGTGTTGACTTTAAAAAGTGCATGTGCCAATAAACGTCTCATAAGTGACAATAGGATATAGTGTAACCGGCGCAATAGGTGAATGCAACTGTGGAAAAATTCAATATAACTTTTAAAAGATAAGCCGATTACGTTTGGCTTAGTGAAATACATTTTACGGTCAAATTTGAACATTGAGGGGGTATTAATATTATGGGTTACCTGTAAGCTGCGGTGCTCTCTCTAACGGTAGTTAACATTTGATTGAATTTTAATATAATGTTATCATTTTTTAACCACTACCTTGAGCGTCGATGTGCCTTAAACTTTTAGAATAACAGCAGGTCGTTGTTAAAGGAATAAGATTAAGTGGTCATTTTTGGCATTGATTTAATGCATAAAGGAGCCCTTGATTTGTTTTCCAAATCAGCTCGTGCTAATAATAGCCCCTTGTTATTGCCATTTACAAAACTGTGCACATGTTATCGAATAGCAAGCAGAGTTACGTAATAAATCACCTTTGCATTGCAATATAATATCGGATCAATAACCATAATGCGGAATACTTAATCACGCTGTTGTTTTAAAACCGACGCGAGAGTGTATTTACAAACTCTTACTCAAAGCGGACTGATTACAGGTTCACTGTGGAGTGTTGACAGGTGCTGTACCGGGTGTTTGGAGTGAGAGGTGTATTTACTCGCGGATTGCGCGTCGGGTTGCCAGGGACAGATAAGGTGGCCATGGAGTACCTTTTCGCACCCGTCGTCCCCATGAATGTACGGTGACTACCACATCGATGTAGAACACCTGGGCAGTCTGTCGCTCCTGGGCATCATGTACGAAACGTGAGGTTTTAAATTCATCAGAGGTATTTTAGCATTGCTTAGGGTCAACGTCCATGCTGTTTATCATTGCCGTGAAACTACGTGGACAGATTCAGGAGATCAGATCACAAAACTGAAACAGGTGAGAGCTACTTTTACAGATGGCCGCTTACTGGTCCCGACAGCTTCGTCTGCGTGTCGAAAGTGAGGATCCTGCTTATCATGGTTTAAAGAAACTCAAACTAAGGGGAAAAGAACTGTCTGATCTCCCATATGAAGTGTTTTCCTTATTAGAACTTGAGGTGTTAGATCTGAGTCCTGAGCGGCAGTCGTGTTTGGCTTATCGCTTGTCGTACGTGCCACCAGAGATAGGACGCCTGGTGAACCTCAAGGTTTTGATGCTCGACACCAACGATTTGCGAGAGATTCCTCCACAAATTGCTCTCCTGCGCAATCTAGAAAGAATTGCTCTCAGTAACAATTCACTATCCCAACTTCCGGCGGAATTTTCAAATTTGAAAAGTCTAAAAAGCTTACACATTGCAAACAATGAATTCGTCGATATTCCACTCGAAGTGTGCGAATTGGAGGACTTAGAATTCTTAGATTTTTCAGACAACCAAATACACAAAGTCCCTGACGAAATCAGCAAATTAGCCAAGCTGGAAACTCTCTTGTTGCCTTACAATAAAATCAAGGTGCTACCTGATGGAATATGCAGGCTGGTCAACCTCCGATCTTTGTGGCTGGGGAAAAATAAACTTAAATCATTGCCCAAGGATTTTGGGAATTTAGTTTTATTGGACTGGGGATTAAATTGGCACTCGTCTATTTTAGACGGTAATCCGCTAATTTCCCCACCGCTTGAGGTCTGTCGTTTAGGCCCAGTGCAGATAGGACGCTACTTTAACATGGCAGCCGAGAAAAAGAAGAGTGATTCGATGAATAACAGTCGCCCATCACCACCCAAGTCAGATCCGCCTGCCACGGAAACTGCTAGGGGAAACTGAGACATTGAATATTGTTATCGTCTGACGGGCCTTTCCTGTGAAGGATCAAGCTTAATGGATTTGCGTCTCATTCACCCACGGGTACATTAACCTAGTCAGTATGGATGTTATAGGATTGAGGCCATTATACTTTTTTCTCATTTTCATTATTAGGAGTGTTTTCTTTTGGTTGTTATCCCATCGATTTCAGTTCCATACATTCTTATCAACATTTGGATTACTTTAACTAGTTTCCAAAGACTCGCTGATCTTTGCGCAACTCTTTAAAGATTAAAAGATTACTGTAAGAAATTGCTCAGTTTTGCCTTTTAAAAGACGGGTAAAAAGACCAACAACAATCTGTAAATTAATAAAGTAATTGAATCTATTCCAATTGCGTGTATTGGGATTACTTTAAATAGTAAAATTGAAGAATAGCGTCTCTTTGTACAATGATTTCTTTCATTAATTTATTCTTCCTTTAATTATATTTGGAGTAATACGTACAGATATTCTGTCTTTATTAAGACAATATAAAAGTTTAATGACGTACATCTTCAATTGTATAAAATATATTTGGTAGTTGAACCCGTGCAAGTAAAACAATTTGAAGATACATATATATTAGCCATTGTCATCAACAGAATTAAACTTAACTGAAGGTAATACAAGAAATTGATTGATTTTGAAATACGCAACCATTAATGTGGTCGCAAGTAATTACAAATTATTTTAAATCTCTCTCTCTCTCTCTCTCTCTCTCTCTCTCATGTGACTACATCTTTTTTTATTTTGTAACTATATCAATTTACGAGTCATTGCAATGAGGATTAGCTGGGTGTTGCAAGGACTAGATAACACAGTGTAATAACTAAAATTGCTTCTCGACAGAGATGGATCTGATGTGTTGGGATTTGGAGGATAAATGTCTGATGTTTTGATCAATATGAGAGGAAAAAATGGAACTGTTTTAACGTAGATATGCGTACATGCAGTTAGAATGTGTCTATGAAGAGAAAATCGAGCCTGACGAGTGAATTAAAAATTAACGTGGCTACCACTGTTGCTTAGCAATTTGCAATAACATCGATCTTCCGTTCTAGGCGTGCGATCCACTTTATGGCCGCTCTGCGCAAAATGATGATCCAATTATTTTCAGCATGGATGTTTGTTCATTTTTTTGATTATTCATTTATTCTTTTATCTGAAAAAAGTTTTTCCTTTTAGTAATTCAGTATAGATGTAAGAAAAAATTGTATGATTAACAAGTATCTGGTGCAATTTGTCAGTCACCTCACCTCACCTTACCTCACCTCATACAGTCACCACATACGCACCCGCAAACGCACACATAACCACACACATAGAATATCTACCCAAGTAGTTTAAAAGTTTTTTTTTTTAATTTCATTACATAGTTATGGACATGGGACAGCAGGATTATCTGAGGAGGGCATATACAAGACTATTGCCACAAACTATGGAGACTGTAAATATCATGACAGCTTCGAGAGTGACTTGCTTTTGACTGACTAATCACCTTTACCGTATCATAGATTACAATATTGACAATTCTACGAGCAAAGAAAGGCCCGTTTGTGTATGAATCGCATTATACATGTACGTCGCAGATACTAATATTTTATTCGATTCTGGTAGTAATGGTTTGATAGGAAAGTAAATGAAAGTACAGCCGAAGGATAAAATAGCAAAATAGTCGTGGGCGAAGTGGGAGATTATTTACTCATTTCACAATGGTTCGATCATCATGTTTTTTTCAATCGAAGAGCACTTATTTAATCAACAAACTGTAGCACAGGAGCATGAAAATGATAGACACATGCAATTTTAAAAGAAAAGTTTCACATACCGGTACATATGCAGGTATATTTTTATGTACTCAATTAGTAAATCTAAGATAATTATTAAACCATTCCATGCACCAGGTCAATGTCTCTAGGTTTTTATAAGGGGGGGGGGTCTAAATTACATTCCCGATGATTTGAATTACTGATATGCAAGAATACAAAATCAACAAGCTCCTAAAATAAAACCATGTTAAACAATGTCTGGCTTTGTTGTCAGCTTATTCAGGCGCTATGCATACAAACACGTCACTTAATCGCCTGGGTACATACCGTGCACCCCTCCCAGTGTGTGTGTTCTTATCTGAAAATTAAATACGAGATTCTTTCGCCCTCATACAGTTACTAGTGTGACTGTGTAGTCGTATGTCGGCAGCTTAGAACCACTTCATGTTAATTTTTTTTTCAATTTTTTCAAGAAATGTAAAATATTTTGAGATAAGTTTTGAAACAAGTATTCAGTTGATTGGTGCAATCAAAGTACGTTACATGACAGTCTGCGATGGGTTCTCTTTCACGCTTTCATTTCCTGTTGATTAATGATACTCAAGTTATCAAAACGTCATTTATAACATTTCAAGGTACGGTCATTAATTACTAGCGTTGGTTTCAGATACGATAACAGCGTAGGTGCGCTGGGAGCTATTTCTTATGTTTAATTCATACAGGTCAGATTAACTAAATTTGATTTCCTTTTTCGTTACTGTAAATGACATTAGCAGGACCGCAAGCTAAAAAAATGTAATTGCTATCAGATATCAGTAACTAACTAGAAAGAAATTATCTACCGCACGTAATTTTCTGAGAATTATACATAGGTTTGAAGCGATTGTGGGTATATCCCGACGTCTTAGAAACGAGATTTTTTATTCATTTAATTACCATTTCAATGAAACTTATTTAGATGTTGACAGAGATATATTTTCAATTTTCATTTTGTTAGAACTGTAAAGTATTGATTCAAAAAATAAAAAAAATCCCAACTCTCAGATTTTTCCTCTCTATAATACGTCCTGATGAGAACAAACTTAATATCGTGAGCTTGTACATGTATGTGGAGGATGCAAACGATTGCATCAGTTGTGATGTGAATCAACAATGTTTAACCAATTTGTCTCAACTGATGCATTCCAGCAAGGAAAGTGCACAACAATCATACATGGTACATCTCTCGACTGTATGCGTTGACAGAAGCACATTAAGGTCAAGGTACTGCACGAATAACTTAGTTAACGCCCGCGTATTTTTTAATCCTTCTTAAATCGAATTACCGTCAAGTATACACCAAATGTGGATATCAAAATTAACAAGTTGAATGACTATCATATCGTTGACAAAAACCATCAGTAAAAGAGACGAGCGCGATCATTGTGTAGAGAAATGGAATTTTTCGATTAAAGAGAAGTAAGATGGAGTTAAGACCTTTCTCCAGGGAGGCTATCCCCGATGTATTGAAACCTCAGCACCTATTACTGTAAGTGAATCCTCTCCAGAGTGAATCATTTAGAGGATGCTGTATTTCTCCGATAACGAGATTTAAATTATTTTCCGATTTCCTAATACAAAAAGTCTTCATTTTCTGCGTGAATGTCGTGAAATGCTACGTATAGAATAAAGTGACATTCTAGTCTCTTGTGTCCGGTAGTCTACCGGTAAGTGGGCGAATTATAAAGCAGCCGATTCCGCCCGGCTTGCGGCGCTGTTATTGGTAGCATTGCTGCATTGTAAACTGGTGCTTTTGGACCCGACTCACAATAAACTTAAAAGGCGTGCGACAATTCTCTTTATTGCGTGCTTTACGCAGCTACGCCCACGGTGTGAAACCTGCATATACCCCACGAGAAAAGCTGTCCAAGAAGATGATGCATAGATACAGCTGATTTAACTCGCGTTCTTTAAGCCACCCGAGCGTATGTCGTACAGTGCGAATATAAGCATTGTACATTGATGTTACATACAAAAAAATAAATAAATGATCGTGCAAGCACTGGTCCTTATTTTATTTGTTTATACTCACCTCATATGCATCTTTATTTTGGGGAGGTGGGGAGGGTTAGGGGTGTGGAAGAGGGGGAGGGGGATAAGACAAACTTAAAGAATACCTATCATTTTATATTCGCGTTCAATTTATACAACAGGAAATTTGTACAATCACGAGAAATAATTTAATTCACGAGTTTTAGTTCAATCCTTCACTTCACGTTTAATTTGCATTTCTAAGGATAAACGCTTCTCAAACAAAATGTACGAGCGCTTAACACAGTCTATCTGTGCACCAAGCCTTTTTCGTCGACTAAGATTACGTTTCAATACCTACTCAAAGATAGTATAGTAACGGTGCTTTTTTCTTCTATCGAATTATGAATTAAACAGCTTACCTATAATAACACATTGTGACGACAAGACCACTGCGCGTCAGAATGACTTGAGGATTTTTGAAGGATAGGAAAAAGTTGCCAAGTGTTAAGCCAATTCATTAATCGTTCATTACACAGCCGCTGCCTTCTAAAGAAAGCGTTTCCTGTAGTGGTTACATTGATACAACTCTACGGCTGATATTAAAACCTGAAATTAAATCTTAGCGCACGCAGAGTGTTTTCTTAAAATACCACTCTTATTAAAACTTATCAGTCTAGAGGATAAAACAGATAAAAACTAATTTTGTCTTATTATTCTGCAGCAATGCTGACATTCACGTAATTATCAGAAAATGAGATAAAACAGATGCATCCAACAATTGCTAGTAACTCAATAAAAGTTTTCAGCATTACTGCATTTTACATACCCATACCTACTACAGTATTTCATACCTACCTGGTCAGTTTGTTTATTTGAGGCCATACATAAACAGGTTGGAAGTTTAAAAAACAATTTTGGGGTATAAAAGAAATATATCATATGTTTCAATGCACTTGTGTGTTTATACAACAAGAGTAGCAAAGAGAAGTACAATGTAAATATATATGTAGAAATTATAAAACTGCATTGAGGTAAAAGAAAAGGTTCAGCGTTAACAAATTTCAAGTATAAGACAAATTGTGCAGATAGAAAATGAGATGGGATTTGTCTCATTATTACACTAGGATCTATATACTGCTTACTCATTCAGAAGGAGTTGCAGAGAAATGCTATTGCGCCTTCTCTTCATAAAGGTCTCTTTTTAGGCCGGTGTGACAGGAATGGTAGTCCGCTAGGAACTGTAGTCCGTTCCTCACTACTTTGTACAGGTGACATTCGTCCCACATACTAACCCCAATGCTACGATTTACCCTCTCCTGTACTAATCATAGAGGAACCCGGAGTTCCATTTCTAGGACTACCATTAATCCTGTCACACTTAATCTCTCTCTCTCTCTCTCTCTCTCTGCGGCACTAAAGGGGGGGGAGCACTAAATACTCTCGACTATGTCACACAGCGCCACCTGTGTCATTCAACGACTCTCATGTGCATAACTGTGCAGTTTGTGACCAAAGAGTGTTATTACTATCATTCACCAAACTGATGAAACTGCTTAAACAAAGCCAATGCTACATGTACATGTATTTCCGTGTATGTAACCCTCTTGTGGCAGTGCATTCGAAACCCATCTTCACAAATCACATACTTCACAAAACAGATCTACTCGGGTGGCACATATACACATGTACTGTTTTATCGTCAAATTTTCTCTACTATCGATGATCCAGCAGCAACATTTTCCGCCGTCGCCCGGCAAAATACCCTTATTCACCGTAGCTACCATTAGACGCGATGCCGAACGCCTAGCACAACCGGTATAAAGTGACAGAAACAAATCTCCCCTTTCCGCGGCACAAATTGAAACACGTACTAACATGGTTCAACACTTTGATCAGCGATGACATCAAAGCCGACAAAGTGCATTTGTTCCGGTGCACGTATGTTCGTTATCACAACCGCCTAGGTAAGTGCACCGACTTCTCTCAGCTCAACAAGTTCACAAACCCTCCTCACGGGTGAGTAATATTCTGCGTCAGGCTCTACATACTCGGAAAACCATTTTTATGTATTTAAAAAAACTCTAAATAATTCCTTTCCCCAGGATGCAATACTTGGTAAAGTTGTTAAAGGAAATAGGGCTGCCCCTGCAGATTTCTCATTTTCTCGGTAACAGTTGTGCTAATGGCAGGTCGCCAAGGTGGGCAGAATATGGTTCTCATACGGTTTTCATATTTTAATTTTAAATGTATAGATTTGGACAATTAAGTTCAGTAATATTAATAATAATTACAATAATGTACATGAAATGCATATAGACGGAAATGATACATGTACAGTTGTATCTGTCCGAAGAGTAGAAAAAAAGGCTTTCTTCATAAAGCATAGTTAAAGAATAAGAATGTGCATGTTTAGAGATGAAAAGGGACACGGTGCACGAAAAGATTCTAGAAACCACTTGCTTCCTCTAAAAATTAACAAGCTGTTCTGGCTGAAAAATGTAAAATAATATTTCAGTATGTCCGAAAGTGTTGTTCAAAATTTTGAATTTTTTATTGTTATTCTTTCCATATATATATATATATATATATATATATATATATATATATATATATATATATATATATATATATCTTTAAGAAGGCGTCATCCACATCAACTATTTTACTACATGCACGAGTGAATAAATCAATCTTTTTTGAAGTAGTCTAATAGTCTAAAGTAGTCTAAAGCCACTGGTAGGAGTTAATTTTGTGATAGTACTGCAATGAATGAATAAAAAATATTCTGTTTTCATTGGGCATTGTAATTAATTAGGTGTTTCATTAGGCTCTACATAATGAACTATGCATATTTAATTTCTTGAGCAAGTTAGTTAATGCAACAAATTATGTGTGTGCGTGAGTGTGTTTGTGTGTGTGTGTGTGTATGCGTGTGTGTGTGTGCGCGCGCTACGCAGTCGAAGTTCAAATCCAGGCTGATTGGCTCTCTGCCTGAGGCACATGTTATGTCATCCACTATTTATAAGATTATGACCTCCGAAAAGTAATGTACACAGTATTTGACAAAAGGCTGATTGTTTCGTACCTATTTTCCAAAGCGTTAGGTGTAGCTTAGTGCGTTGTTTATTTGTTGTGTCTTAGTCGGGTCACGTTTAACGTATGCCCTGTCCAATCACCTCTCAGTTCTATTTCTGGTTCTGTTGACGTCAACGACGACCAGGATTTAAGACAAAACTCAATTTATTTCCCCCAGCACTAACTTGGTGCTCTTGTCCAACGGAAATGCTGAAAACTATACCGTGCAAGACTTACTTCATTATTCTGTATATTCCATTATTCGAAGTTATCGAGTTACAATGTTTGTAAAGAAGAAAACTTTAAAATTTACAGAAAAATAATATCAAACCGCACTCATAATAACATATCATACCAACAGTGGTCATCAAAAGTACTGACCGAAAGTTGGGCACTAACGAAAAGCCAGACTACATTTTAAGCATATTCTTCAGCTGTAGAATAAATATCAATCTTAAGGGCGTGGTTTTGTTTTGAATCCGGACATCCATATGTTTGACATATTCATTAACACATTAAACCACATTATAAATCAGGCAGAATAGTTTTCCCATTGAGACCACTTTAAAAAGAGCACGTCTCAACTGACTTTAACCAGGCACCACTCCCGCCCGATGCACAATACGATTACAATACCATTTATGATGTCAATGACGAAGTGACGCATTGGGTTTTTAAACATTAGTTTTGGTTAACATTATTTATGGTGATATCAAAACTAAGCCAAATAAAAACAATAGAGGGGTTCTCAGCTACCACAATATACAACCTAGGGTACCAGACTCCATCCCAGTTATATTGAAAGTATGCAATTTGACACGTTTTACTGTTCGGGGAATGCCATATTGTCATTTAGCGAACTTTGACCTTTATAAAGTTGACCCCGCAACTAGGGGAGTATCCGCCCACAAAGAACATGGTTGGTCGAAATCGAGAGTTTCTGATTACGTCAAAAACTTGGGACGTAAATTAATTGTAATGTAATAACTTTCTTCTTTCCCTAGCGACGTGTTTGTTTCTTTTTCTGTCCACCTGGATCTAATTTTAAAAAGGATCGCGCGGACCTTGGGGACCCAATATAAGAGCGGAACGGAGCGTAGAGCGATTAGAGGCACAACGCAACTCGCAGAAAGACAAGAGTTATCGATCCTGCTTTTTCTTCAAGTAAATCCTACCCTTCCCTGAGGACTCTCACTTTAGCTGACAGTTGGCAAAGACATACATCACGGTAGTACAGATCCTTTTTGCCACCAAAATTGTGTTAACTTTCGGGAATTTAAAAGCAAGGATCTCCTCTAAGATATTGCAATTTGTTGAGCAATCACTTGTTAACGGCAGCGCTTTTTCCCGAAAAAGAAGAGAAGGTAGGACCTCGGCAGTGCAGCCGTCGAAGTGACAGTCGCTGGAAGGGTGCGGACGCTATCACTTGATTTTGGAACCTTTGCCAGTTGTCAAGGTAAATGTGCATCTCGTTTATTTTTATCTCATGCCATAACGTTTACCATAATCAAAAATTTAATAAGACCTGTCAATTGCACAATACGCCGAATTGAAATTTCCGCAAATTTTTTCGTGAACATAACCCATGTGCTCATTCACTGTGTTGAGGACAATTCGTCATATACCAAACACTGTTAGCATATCGTGTATGTTTTATTTCTCAAATATCGAAGAGCTATTTGTCAATGCACATTAACGAACTTCAAATTGCATTTCTGAATGAACTCCTCCAGAACAAAATGTGAGTCAACATATGTACCGCCCCATGCTTCATCCCATTCAAAAGCTGGCGCAACAGCAATCCCTTGTCATGTAGTGCAAAGTGTAGTTAAAAAGACCTTAATTTTTCATGATACTTTTTTGTTCGTTTGTATGCATGCTTCTTCAGTAATTCCTTGTAAGTGGGGCAAGATGCTCGTTGGTGGGTTTGCTTATGTGTCTTGTCAAATCCGATTGCAAGTAAAGTGAACCACTCATTGATGTAACTTTTAACTTATCAGAAAGCTGACATTCGAATACGTTTTTCGTCAATGGTAGCCCTCAGTTTAATTTCTGTCTGGGTAAGTACAGTTGGCTGTCGTCTCAAAGTAGGTGTCATTTTCGTCTGCTCCTGGTCTGCTACATGAATAGTTAATAGACAGAGTAAAATTGCGTTAATGAGGGTGACGTTTTTGCTGTTCATGCACGCGTTGCCGGTGTGACAGGAATGGTAGCTGCTCCCCATTACTTTGCACAGGTGACATTCGTCCGTATACTAACCACAGTACTCCCACCAACCCTGACCTGAACAAATCATATGGGACCCCAGACGTCCATTCCTAAGACTACCATTCCTGTCACACCGGATAAGTTAATAAGGAATAGAGTCTAACGACGCACGAAGAAATCTGGATTTCCCTTGGCAAAAATGATGAAGGTGGATTTCTGCTTGGTTTTCGTCCCTTTAGATTCTTTCTTTCACGTATACGTGCAAAATAGAAACAGGTTAGGTGAAATGGATGTGGCAATATGTACAATTTTACAAACCTGAATATCATTATAAACCACCAATTACCCCATCACATCCCGCTATTGACCTGTCAAAAGTGTCGGTAGTGTGTTTATATTGCGAAAACTGCGTTCTTCCCGTATTTATGTTTTCATAACACTTGTAATTTTCCCATCCCCCTTTCAAGAATTTTTCATATCTACAATAGAATGATTGAAATGAAATTGGACCTTTTAAGTTGTATGGATGCATGCCTACGTTTGCCGAATCCCTTGACCACGTAAAAAGATACAGCTGTACGGTTTTACAGCACGGTTTGCTCCAAGCCTTAGGCACAGAACACTCACGCTTATTCAAATACGTATTAAGTAGCACTCCTTTTGTTACAAGCCGGGATAAGATTACCCATAAACTAATTTTCCTTTTTCCCATCCATTAATGTTTCCATGTGTAAGGTGTCAAAAGTATTGGGTGATGTTTCGTTCGATGGCTTACATGGCTCAAGTGCTATCACGTTATATTATATTGATGACGCCTTTCGTGCAACAAGTGACAAAGGCCATTATGTCTAAAGGCACTTGTTGCAAAGAATTTCACATTTTTCTTTGTTGTTCAAGTTTTAAAAAAACGATAAATTCTAATGCTGCAATTTCAAACGAAATATTCTACAAATATCAGAGTTTCAGCCTTTATTTGATCTCATTTTTATTCATTTATTTATTTATTTTTGATACTTGAATGCAGGTTACCTAGTGAATAAATTATACGTGATTTGAGATGTTGGGTTTCTAACAGTACATTGGGCAATCAACGAGAGAGAGAGAGAGAGAGAGAGAGAGAGAGAGAGAGACCTTAAAGTTACTACATAAATCATAAATTTAGTCATATTATTTGTAAATTGGCAAGATTTATAAAAAATTGTGATTATTTAATTCTTACTTGGTTCATTTCGAAACATGCACCTGGGATCCAAAGGTTGTTGACTGCTCAAGAAGGGCTTCTCAACTCTGTTTTTAATTCACAGCGCAAATGACGTGTGAGTGCCCCGCGTTTCAGTCTTCTTGTCGCCACACCTTGTTTCGCATTCTCTTGACTTTCATGTAGTAGACATACTAGAATGAGACCTGGAAACAAGCTTTTAATAAAAAATCAATGTACAAGGCGTTGGGAACTTTTTGATTTTACTGAATACTTTATCTCATTTTATTTTATTCAATATCTCGAACATTGCCATGGTATTTTAAAGCTTATCCGTTTTAGTTGGTAGAAATTATACCTTTTAATAATATGCCATCAGACTTTTAATTGGCACAAAGCACTTCTGCAATTTCTTCTAGTCAAGGTGATACCACATTTAACATAACATAACCTTTTATCATAACATAACCTTTTAGCCTCCTGAAGGAATTACATTTTTTTGTGAAACCCTGTTATCAGTTGATAACTAATCTATATTTATGACCATCTTAAGTAAATTCTATAATACATTTCCATAAATTTTCTTCCGCTTTGTTGTCTGTATATACGACAGTCTCGCTGTCTAGTTAAAACGAACTGCATTTGCAGTGACAATTAACATAAACATGTTTTCAAATGAAAATTGTTGAAATAAATAATCTATGGTATGGATGCCGTCTTTCTGTTTAATCTAAAGAACGTCATTTTAGAATAAGTTTGATTAATTGAAACAAAGAAACAGAAGCTGAACCACAAGAAGATCTCAGTACTAGATTGGTCTACAGTATAGCTTACACAACGTCAAGTGCTACATGTACATAAGGACCAAACCTGATCTATTCAAAGTGCAGTGTGTTGTTATTTGAAAAAAATGGACTTTGTTCGAGTATTTCCTGCTACTTTAAAAATGCTACAAGCAAACTTACTTTGTCCGTGGCTGGAAAAGAGATAATCAGAGGAACTAACGCATTGCATAATCAGCAGATAATTGTAAGAGTAACTATGTCAAGATAACAACAATCCACAAACTCGGTAAAATAGTTTTTTATGTATCTTTTGTAAAGATGGTAAAAAATAATCGATTCTTGAGAGACTGAACATGTTTTACCTATAAGGGATCAAGAACAAGACTTTTTATGTGAATTGCCCCATTCATTTAAAATCCCTTCTTGGACAAAACCCTGTAGACTATTAGAATGGCCTAAGAAGGTTATGCGTTCACCGATGGCAGCGGGTTTGTCAAGGTCTTTGAACTGTGTTTCCAAGTGTCTGTCTTTTTGGTCTCACCGACGGACCTGATGGCATCATCTTGGTCATCAAGATGAGACACAAGATTGTCTCAACATATGAGTGAGGTCTTTGGGATGTACTAGGTGGTTTCACTGTGCGTTAGTTAAAACATAGCATGTCATAGGTTCCCTCCTAACCCTACAAATGATGACACCGTGACGTCTGGATCTCACATCGACGAGTCAGACATGTGATCAAAAGCCCTCTGCTGAGACGTTACGCTTCAAAGACAAATACACGTTCAATCTTTAAAGAAACGGCTAATTCCAAATTTAAAACTGAGGAGACTCATCACAAAACCGAACAATTGGCTTAAGTAGCTTCAGATAGTTGGCCCCTAACCAGAGATTGCAAAACCTGTAGATTTTATGCGTATACCATGAGGGAATAACAACACAGGACAAAGCACGTCAACGCTACATGATCTCAAGACTAACAATTTGCTAAAAGCTTGCACGGTTAAGAGATTACCTCTGAAGATATGAAATTTATCATTTGCCTCTAAACAAGTGTCGCGGTTTTCAGTTTTTCCGAGAGAACCCGCACAATATGTCAAGGAAAAAACGTCCATTAGAAATATGTTCGATCCTTATTAGGCATTTCTAGGCATCAATGCAATCGAATATCTCTTGTATGGGAACACATGCGAACAAGCTTTGTCTTTCTGTGCTGCTCTCGCGTCACATCAATCATAAAGCTAACTTTTTTGCCCACATTCAAAAATAACGGTCTTCTGCCCAAATACAGCACATTAGTGAAATATCAGTAATATTTACGTGCTTATCTCCATGCCGTGAGTTATTGAATGTTGAAAGGTTGAGCGTTATCATCTGTTTCGTGATTCATCCCGACTGCAGTTTTCAGATGGATTCTACACAATGGGTACAGTCTAGTCTGATACCATGCTGCAGTACAATACCATCCCACACGTCAATTTTTTTCGCAGGTTAATTATATTTGTTACAATGACAATATCAGGATGATAAACGGAGACTTGGTTTACGTTCAAGACAACATGGACAACTCTTCGACCTTTATCTTACATAAAACCACCGTGAATAATGCATTACGGCTGATTTTGAACAGTGTAGTGATATATGGTGACGTTAAACCAAGTCGATGTGAGACCTCTGGCAATTCATTCCCCAGGGTTAACATTCACATGTATACGCATGGTATGATGTTACTGTTTAATACCAGTAGCTACTGCTCAACTGAATTCCAATACTGGTTGGAACAAAAGCCAAAACCAATTGTTTACATCACGCAGAGTGAGTCAATACAATACTAATAAGACACATATATATCGATTGTATGCAATAACGAGGTGGGCAGGTGAGGGAAAAGACGCAAGAGACCAAAAAAACCAAGATGTGTTCTGCCAATATTTTCAAATTATTTAAAAATTAAAGATTGTTAAAGGTATACCGTCCGGGATTTTTGTGCTGAGTCGAATTTTCGCCTACCCGCTAGTCCTAACTTGACCCGCCCTACACTTGGATTCAATGTTTTATACCTTTTCTTTTAATTGATTTACATTTAGTTCTAAATATCTGATCAGACATGTAGACCGCCACGTCTTACTCTACATTTCAAAAGGAAATTTCGACTTTTATTTACCTGAGGCGTTTTTTCGTTTATAGTCTGAATTGACAAAAATAAGTAATTTTGAAGCATATGTAGACAGAAAATGACTTTGTTATATTTTCAAACGCTTATAAAATATCTTAATGACTATGGTTGAGTAAAACCACAACTTTTCACCGTTATATTAAAAAAGTAGGATATCCTAAAACAGAGAGTCGCATACCAGTACAGTATAATGGCATGTTTAAGTGTTTTTCGCATAACAATGAAACCTTGGCAAAAGTAGCGGAACAAATGGCATTTTCTTCAGACATCCAGCACAAGCAATTGAGCAGATTAGTCGACACTGTAAGGATTCTCGGGCTTTAAAAGCACGTCTGTTTGCGTGCAAGCTTGATCAAATTTGGAATGAAAGCTTTGTTTTTTGCTAACTGAAAAAAAGGTATATTGTTTAGAAACCCATTGTCAGCCAGTATAGATCAAGTTCTAGATCAAGTTAAGTTGATGAGGATATTCCAATTAGTAAACAATTTCCTGAAGTGTTGAAAGACAGTGACAAAAGTTTACATGTTTGAGCCAGTAATTACTATTCCAATTAGCCATACAATTCAATATATCAACGACCAGGAGGCGGTAGTCGGTCGAGATCGAGTCCTTAGTCGAAGTACAAACTCTGATTCGGTTCAAACAAGCACATTGTCTAACTGCCTTATCGGCATGTTGCATATGATGTCATGGAGGTTTCGCGGTGTTAATTTTGATTGCGTGCTATTATTGTACTTGGACAATGGTGGTTTAAATACAATACCATACCCACGGCGCGAGGGCGTGTAGTCTTTATGGCACGTCACCGCGTGCAAGAAGATAAACTGTGAGTGTAATTTGTTCTGGAGAATCTTCTATAGGCAAAGGAAGAAAAGTAAAGTACGATCCTCCATTAATTGTCCTCCATTTATTGTTGCTCCCTGGGTCGAATTGACCTCGAGGTGACAGCAATTAGAAAGCAACTTCTTATCTCTGCCGTACACTTGTTTTAGTGAAAGGCAACACGTTGTAAATGCACCATAAAGTGGCAATAAAGGTGAACAGCGTAAAGGTCTTTATATGGTTTGCAAGAGATAGGTTGAGAGTTTTAAATGGTGAAAATAGCTTCCACGACATTGGATAAATTGGATTTTCTTTAGACAAAGTCTAATGCCTATTAGTAGGCAGCTTCACTTACAGGATTCTTTATTACACCAAGGCTTAAAGCTTGAAAAGTTGTTGCTGTGCAACACTCTCAATAATGTTATAGGTAGTGACAATTGTTTTTTTCACCACGTATATAAACATTGCAACTGTTATCTCAAGACAGTATAATCTCGACTGAAATTCTGTTCCGTTCGTAGAGTAATTTGCTTTATCTTTGTAGTGCTAATGCGTTGTTTCTCCCTTGAACGGGTAATGTTGAGGATTTCAAGTAATAGATAGCGAATATTGTAGTTATTCCTTCTGTTAATATCACCCATTTTGAATTATAAATACCAATACGCGTACGAGTAAGCGCACGTGTTTGTTTGTGTATGTTTGTTTGTGTGTGTGTGCGTGTGCTTAACTAAAAACGAATATTTGTGAACCTGTATTTTGTTCCCTGTGGTGTGAAACAACAGGAACAATTGGTGCCTGCTTTTGTATAGTCAAAACTGGATATTTGACCTGTACGATGAGAGGTTATACAATTTACGACTTATTCAGAGCTGCTGTCAGATTATTGCTTATCTCCATCTCTAAAGTTGTATAACTTTCCACATTTTGAATGATTTTCCACGCGTATCTGTTGAATAACAAAGAAGGGACAAGTCTCACTCACAAAATGCACTCAGTTATTTCTGGTTTAAATGCTTACCGTTTGAACAACGTGTATACGGATATATCGGAAGATACTATCTCAAAGAGTTCCTTTATAGCATGTAATGGGCAACATACACAGGGGACCCATCAAACAAATCTAACTAGGCCTATAATTCAAACACCTTTTGAGCCGTTCGGACCTGCATGTATGTATCGGCGATGTTTTAATTCAGATGTTTTAATTTGCTCATAATGGTTTCTCGGTGACTTAATTGGGTCAAACATGTGAACTTGTATAGCAAAGGTTCAAATTAAATGACCTTCAGGGTTCTTTCAAGGTAAAGGAGGCGAACTTTATGTTAATAAATAATACTATTAAATGCAGATGCTTGCTTAAAGTCATGGGTGTGCAGGGATTTCACGGATTGAAATGATCTTTAGGGGAAATGCACCGAAAAAATATTTGAAATACATTTCAATGAAAGATATTCTGTCAAGAGGTCGCCCCTTGTACCGAAGGTTGACAGAAGCCTTATTTTATGCTTTATGTTCTGTAGTAGCATTAGTCTTACACCCCATTTCCATAGATTAGATCGACCTACTTTAGATCGACCTAACTCCCTGGGGGTTCACGCTAAATAGCTGTCAGCCGGGCGGACACAAAAGTTAATTACCCCCTTACAGCTTGTAGTAGGCGGGACGGACATTTAAGTCGGATTATCTGAAAGTAATCTAGTGAGACTCCCCGCGGGGATAGATCGATCTAAAATCTATGGGAATAGAGCCTTACTCAAAAGCTACATTTAATTATATCTTGAAATTTTACCGATTTTAATCGTCCACTGGCAATATTTATGATGAAATAAACAACCAAAAACCAGATGTGAAGCTATCCTGATACAGCAAAGGAAAAATCAATAGATAAAGGCAGCGAAAATTGAAGGCAAAATCATACGAATAATTCTGAATACTTGTTTATGTATGGGTGGAATGTATGACTATAACTTAAATTACGTATTAATAAAAAGTGCATTTACTTCTTCACCATACGATCGAATTTATTATGTGTGTGTTTTATACCCGGTATGCCGTTGGCACAATCTTTATTTGACCCCAACAAAGATTTGGTGACCTTACACAGCGCTGCGGTTTGAAAATAAAATCAAATAAATGATGCAATTGACGTAGCATCAACGTGTGTCTTCACCCAAAAATAAGGTGTTAGGTCTTTTCTTTTAACATTAATTAATGTACAGCTTAATAGTTGCGGTCCCATGGCGCGGATCTTCTACATGTAAAGCACTTTCTATACAAGCCACTTTGGCACACCTTTTCAACATTTATTCAATTATGTAGGATATTGGCGCTCGTTTTCACGGGTTCATCAAATTTGCTTAAAAGTAGTGCTTACTTTTTATGTAATTGTTGTCAACTCTTCGAAACCATGGCGTTTCTCAATTGCATTGACTTAAGGTGACCCCACGCTTCTACTGCAGACCCGTTATAATTTTTACGCTACTTCACATCAAAAGGGTCGTTTGGGAGATGAAACTGGCAAAGCCTCACCTTCGTAACAAGTTGATTTTCGCATTGGGAAGTCCTGTAGGTCAGTCTAGGCACAGCTGCTCACTTATTTTTCTATAGAGACAAAATTACCTGCTGTAATCGAAACCCTTGACCTTGCTACAAAACTGCAAAGGTCACAGCAGTGATGACTGAAAATGTTCTAAAGCATGCAAACATCAAATTTACAAAATGCCAATAAAACTGTAGATATCGCACTTGTAGACAGCCTATCTGACAGTGGCGACGCACATACAGTCCGATATGCTCCTATCGGATAGAAAAGAATTGCTAAATTGAAATTGGATTTTCTCTTGTTTGTCGTAAAAGGGTATCATGAACTTGCTGATATTTCCTCGCTTTAACAGCTCAACCAATACCGATTCACGTGTACATGCATTGTACAGGCAGCATCAAGAGATCTCTTTCACCTTTGCACCAGGGCTAACAGTACTTTTGCATCAAAGCAGAATGATGTATTTAACCGCATGATCCCTTCGCCGTATTCATTGCAATCACAGATTGCCAATGATTATTATTACAGAAAAAAATATGATATTTGAAAAACGAAAATTACAGGATCAATCTATCTAAACTTTTACCGCCCTTATATTGATTACGGAAGCCTGTTGGAATACCTTTATAGGAATTCATCAGCCTAGTGCAAATGCAATAATAGTCATCCACAAATAGAAATCATTCCTCTTGAGAGTCCTTTACCCTAGTTCAAGTGTGCAAGTGTGATAATTGTTTGAAAATCGTTTTCGTTATCACAAGATATTGGACATAAGAAATATGCTTATTACTTCCATGGCCAGTGCATACTGACAAGGGAAGAAGAGGGGGGAAAAGTAGAGGTAGGCTGGCGGTTTAAAATATCAATTAAGAAAAACTAAATAAGATGTTTTAATATAGTAGTACAGCACAACACGACTTACACCATAAGCATTTATAGAAGGTGAAAAGCTCAAAACATAGAGGAAGATTATTTATACAATTTGAACCTATGGGAAATAAGTAGCACACATAGTGAAATATACAAGGGGCGCTACAGTACTAGTAGATACTTTGAATTCGTTTTCCGTTAGATTTGTACTATTTGTTTAATTTTTCTTTTATTCAATGTTTTTCTATTACTATTTATTATATCCATATGTGCATCACCCATGTGCATCCCTATACATTTTGTCATAACCTCGAAGTTCGTACCAAATTTCGTATGGAATCAATGCAGGTATTTCCACTGACAACCGTTTCATGATTTTGGCATAACGTGTAAGATGCATACATTTCAACTCCAAAAGTAAAAGAACATCGACATTCGAGATCAAAGGAGCTCAGCATGGCGAAAGATAGCAACGACTTTCAAGCGGGGCGATTGCTATTCAAGGACCGTTTTGGAAAGCGCTTTTGGACAGAAGGTTTCAAGTAAATGAGCCAATAGAATGCGTTGGATTGGACATGAAGGAAATGGCAACTAAGGCGCGATCGAAGTCATGGAGCATTTGAAATGTTTTCTAAAACAATTATGCCTAAACCCTTATTAAGTTACTTACTTTGACAATGGATATTGTAAAGATATCGTGATAACCTACATTGTATAATTAGTTGACGTAGTTTAAGTTTTGGAGCATACAAGTGTCTGTGCGCCATGCGTGTCAGATATCAGTAGGCTAAGCGGAACTTTATACTGACACAATTGTTGCAGAACAATAGTTATGCCCATCTAATACCTGGACAAACCCGGAGGAAAGGTGGGTTGAACAGAAATAAAGATCTAATTGACACCAAAAACAAGAAGACCAATCCCAGGGAAAATATCAATTCGCGAAGTGTTTTGTAAAGACGCAATAAAACAAAGTGTATCATATCCCTGCAAAAGAAATGAAGTATGCGTGTGGATGATGATCGTGCTTTTATGTGGACCACAGACAAAAAGAAATCTTAACCGTGTAATTCCTGCATGCCATT
The DNA here is from genome assembly GCF_051362555.1 of Lingula anatina. Classification (NCBI taxonomy): domain Eukaryota; kingdom Metazoa; phylum Brachiopoda; class Lingulata; order Lingulida; family Lingulidae; genus Lingula; species Lingula anatina. The sequence goes on from NC_141767.1 coordinate 44,411,398, forward strand.
GTATTTTTGCCAAGAAAATGTATCAACTCCAAATTCCGGTTTTAAGATCTGTATACGATGCTTTTAGGGGCAATTTTACAGACTCTTCCGCAACAAAACGGTTCCTTAATGCAAAGCCGTCTTGATAAGGCTTTGGATAAAAAATTAGGAACCAAAATGTTATCAATCATATTTCTATTCAATTAACGGCGCGCCTGTTCGTTTTAGATAAAGAAATCTTAAGACCATTGTACAATTCCCCGTAGATATTTAAGTCGTCTAAAATTTTGATAGATAGCCCACAGACGATCTTTAAAATTGCTTTGACGTTATAGCCATTAAGGTTTTGAAAGATTTACAGCTATTGCCAATTCTTTCTCAGTGCTACGTTCCCTACATGGTTTCTGCGATTTGTATCTATCTCTTCAAAATTCTATCATTCTATCTCATAACAATTATTCATCAAAAACATTGTTTTTAGCTTTTTCTGGTTCTCCTTAGGTTTAAGCCCAATTATCCCGGGACGTTTTAGTATCTCCTCTTAATCACTCCAAGTTTCAAATTATGGTATAAAGTTGTGGGACACCCCCAAATGGTCCGAATTGACGTCTTAGTTAAGGTTGCCCTTTCTTCTTCATGTATCGTTTTTGAATGAAGTATTTCATATCGTTGCACATCATCGCTTGGCATAACTCGCTAAAGGGATGTAACCAGAGGAAGAGAGTGGGGCATACTTCCATTGACTTTACAGTAAGAAGATTTAAATTTCCTCTAATCTTCTCCATGTTGGGACGGTCCCCTGGGTTCAATAAATCGCAGACTCCTAATTGTTTTAATCAATTATGCTTGGGTAAAGCTAGCAAAGATTGCCGTTGCATCTTGTTTACGATTTGCTATGGACAGGAGCGGCTGGAATGAGCAGTGTTGTGGGTGGTTTGATAAAATACGTGTAATTAGTGACAGGGCGTTTGTACACATTGCGACGTACTCGTAACCGTGATTAATCTGAATGATTGGCGCTTTTAAAACTACATTATAGTAGACACGAAAGCGGAGCTCAGACGACACGCGCGTATTTGAGTGAAAAATTTTTGAGACAGAAATCCTTTAGAGGTTCTAGTAATTGGTGACTTAACCCAAGTGGATACGTCAAAGGGGACTTTGCAAAACAATAGTGACATGCATTATAAAAGGTCCGCATTTACATTGGTCGAGAAATAAGAATACAAGAATGTATCTGGTCATTGGTGAAATCCTGCGTATGGATTATGTGTCTGCGCTAACTGTCATGCGATTCTTTATAAAATCTATGACCCTATAACATATAACTAGGAATTAATGCACATTCATCGAATCTTTTTTTTTTTTTTTTTTTGATATGATGGAAATAAAATCATTTATATAAATATTCAGTATGATAAAAACACCGTATGCACATCGGCCTGAACAATATAAGATTGTCAGACAGTGACATGGCTATTTTATGGTCAGTAATTAGGCCTACATGTACTAGCCTTTTTAGGGACTCCAAAAAATTTAATCATTTTTCGGATTTTTTCAGTATTTTTTTAAAGCAAGCAGTTTCTATCATATGCTGAAAAACATTACATTAAGATTGCACTGCTATTTTGTGTCTGCCTTTCTCGGAGGATTAACTGAGAGAGTTTACAACTGTACTCGAGCTCATTTGTTGTGTGAACAAAGCGAACATCAATCTACACATAACCTTTAGTGGCCTACCGTTACTGAGAAGTACAGATAACATATTATTGCTTCATGAATGAGTAAAAGCAATAAACTTCTGTGATTGAGGTTGAACATATTTCATTTCAAATATCTTGGGAATCCAGGCAAACAGGAGACGAATGCACAAGAGTCGTTAACGGGTAGAAGTAATGGCCCCCATTTCCAAACGATCATGTACACAGATGGTTACTTCGCAAAGCGATGTTTAATTCCGACGCACATCATTTTTGATTGGCTTGTATGCAACACGAAATACGACATGAAAGAGAGAGAAAGCTACGTTACAGGCACGTCTTTAACATTGTCGGTTTCTTTTAGGACAAAATGAGTCGCGCTAATACATCCCCATTAAATCATCCCCAAACTGACCATTTATCTACTGAACCAAGAAACGAGTCTTGAATCGAAAACCTCGATTGCCACTGCCATTTGGTGGCATCTTTCGTTAGATAAAGACATACATGTATATACCTATTTCTTGAAAGCGTTGCTTTATAAAAGAAATGGTTTGATTGCATTTCTATCTAATATCGTCATCCTTCACTTGTTGGGACCACGACTGGTTCGCCCCAAAGTCATTTGATACATTTATTCGCCCTCGTCGGTTGGACGAAAAATAAATTAATGTACGTGGGCTTGAGTAGGCAACAAAATATCCATTTTGTCTTCACACAAGATGTGAACTCCTCTTATCTTTTCCCTGTTAAAAGCGAGTTAACCCGATTCTATCAGTCATAATGTGAGGACGACTTCAATTGGTAATTCGATATGCATGCCAAGTAATGACACCCGTCGGGTTCACGTCACTTCCGCACCATAATAAGCACAAAGGCGCCCCTGCTTTCGAATCGCTCTCAATGTGTTTGGTGATTGGACAAATTCAGATCGGTAACAACGTTTTACAATAGTTACCATTTACATAATCTAATAATGTCCACGAAAGCAATCCAAGCATGTTTTCGGTCATTCTTCACGGTCGGTATATATAGCAACTTTTTCTGGGATGTTTCATATACTGATGAGACACAATCAAATACTGATTGGTTTTTCTTTTAAGACGTGTTTCTGAGTTTAGAGTTGATTCCGATTTTACTTTCAGAAGATGATGTTGGAAGTGCGGATACCATGGTTAATAGCGCTCTTTGTGGTTTTCCTTTCCATTCCCGCTTTGACAGAAAAGACGAAACATACCCAAAGGGATTCAATAGAATCAGAAGGTAATTATTCTAAAGTAATTATATAAATTAATTGGTTTCTTTTATTGCTACGGTTCCGCTATAGGCAACGACACCATGGATGAATTTTTTTAGGATAAAATGTGAAAAATACAGGGAAAAATTAATTTGTATTAATGCAGAGTCAGATAGCTATCATTTTTTTTTTTTCTCAAAGGAGATCGAACGTTATATAAAATTCCATCGGTTATTAGAGACCACTTATAATTTTAAGTTACAAATATCTTTATTCTAACGATATATGGAGACTGAACTGTAGAAAAAGTAAGGAAGCAGATATTATCCTCATCATTTGCAATTGAGAATGAAATTTTTCGTTATTTCAAATAAATATGACTGTTTTATTGATTTCTGTAGCTGTACATCATCTTCATCCCCTCAGTTGTTTGTTAAATTTTTTTTTTTTGTTTAATTATATTCACCTGTTAGTATCTTATTCTATTTTAATCTTATTTCATTTTGATAAAATGCAGGAAGTAACGGGATAGGTTACCATTTAGTGGCTTAAACACCCAATTAGTTTTTTAAAAATATATTCTTGTTAGGCGTAAAAAAAAAAAGAAAAAAAAGCATCAACATCACGCAGGAGATAATAATATACAGATATGGGCATACTACATTTCGAGAATTCATTTCAAGATCGAATCTTTAAATGAAGTTTAAAACTTATTTTTAAATGCAGCTTTTGGGAAATGGTTTTAGAATGAATTGATAAACTAAAGTTGACACTGAGCATTAAAGGAAAGGAATCGAGAGTGCGATCAAAATCCCTTTAATTCAGTATTCTATACCAGTGATTTGCTCCCTTGGATTAGATTTTCCTACAATCAGACACACACCACTGCACACAGACATAAATGGTTCGTTTCAAATAACTGCTCCTCGGTGACAACTTAGCGATAAAACATTTCTCATAGAAGTGATTACTTGGAACAAATGGGAATCCCTAAAGCGTCTTTCTTAAATACTGAATCTTCTACGTATGTGCCCAATGCCCCTTGCTGCGAGCGACTGATATGTAAACGATAGTGCAAACCACGAAACAACCTGCTTTAATTTCACTCATTTGAAGCGGTGTGTTGTGCGACACGATTTCTAATGTAAATTGATAAAGTCTCTTGTTGCCACTTGAGGCAATATTAACAATAGCGCCAAACGAACAACTATTAGAAAGAAAACGGAACTTTCCATTATCTGCTTTTAAGAGCAGGACATCTCCGACTTTGAGGATATCACACAAGACTGAATACAAACACAGTGTTGTTAAAGGCAGGGAAAATAATTCTAGTTCATACCCTTGGAGAAATCAAAGAACGAGTGCAATTCGAACAAATTCGCTTTCGATAGATTTGTTCCAAAGTTATTATCGGAAAATAACATGAAATAACCCAATCAATTGTGCCTATAATCACATGCTATAGACAATTGGAGGAAAAACATTGATATGCTATGAGACATTCACAAAAAGAGTCTGTGTTGAAATTGTACTTAAATAATGTCTAAAACAGAGTCTAAGGCATGTGGGATGAACTGTTAGAGCGAAAAAAATTAGAAGTGCGTTACGATCGAATCTTGTCCTTAATGCTCAATACCAACTTCAACGTATTTATGCACTCCAAACACTGAATTCAAACGTATTTTTCATAGAACGTCAGTTACATGTACCAACGCGTGGTCTTAAATTTTGATGTTTTTATTTTTTTTACATCTAATATAGTTTAAAGGTTATGAATGGCTTGTTGATGGCAAATATTGGTTATCACAATGCCATGACAACATTTCATATCAAATAATAATAATAATAGTACATATAATGTGTTGCATTGTCGATCAATTAGTCGTGTGGGAGAATCCAATATTACGCATTGTTGTACATGTGGGAACGCCTTTCTAAACCGATAAATAAGAACTGGACAACATTACTGTAAATTTATTCTAAAATAATATGACTTTAAATAAAACACACAGCAAAAAGTTCTTTCTGCAAAAAAAAAAAAAAAAAAAAAAAAAAAAAAGATCCCTCGCTCAATATCTCCAATGGAATTAGATCTGCGTTGTATCTTTTGTCAATTAAGTAAAGACAGATTGTTTGCCATATATTCTGTTTTGCTTAAAACATATCTAATCCATCTTAAAAAAACTAACACACTGAGGTTTAAAGGATAAAATGAAAACGCACTTTAACGTAGGTACCAGGTGCGACAGAAACGATTTCAATAACCTAGCTACCAAATGGAGGGTAGTTTTAAATAAATGAGTATGTCAGCATGCTTTTGTGTAACCGCGCATGTATGTTTGCCGTAGCTCTTGACTCAGCTTTCAGTCCTTTTACCTGGAAATGAACACACCATTAAACCTTCTCAAGATCTCATGGTCTCAGGTTATCGAACCTAGTGATAAATATGTACATCAAACACTATGCTAACTTGGAGGAAGCACCATCGATTAAGCATGGAATTAAACCAACACTTGAAAAACCAAATCATTGTTCGTCTAAGATACTAGTCTGCATCAAGTGCATTCGAATCTGAACCAGAGTGTTATTTTCGTTTTGGCTCTGTTTTTGGCTTTGTCGAGAGAAATGGCAGCAGCAAGAGCAGTGTAGTGTAATGTGAATGGCAAAAAAAAAAAAAAAAAAAAAAAAGAAAGAAAAGAAAAGATTCCACCATTATCATTGGTGCCGTAGCTCTCACATCGACAGCCTTCAGTAACGTTTTTCAAACTTCACTTGGCCCATTACTAACAGCTGGGCTTCAATGGCTGTCTACACTAGTTATATCATATCCTGTCACCTAATGGATATGTGGAACGGAAAAACTATTAAGTGTATTTGGCGGCAGTGTTTAGAAATGGAATAACCGTCAACTAATCCTACAGAACTTGACATCGGTCATTATCACTAGCGAGAGTTTCTTATGTAAAACGTGGGCCTAGTTGCACTAGAATATACTGTATAGTGTAAAAATTTGTGTTTAGGCCAGTCCCACATCAATAAAACAATCCTTGGACATACCCGCAACATAGTGACCTCTACTGATACGACGGATTAAAAAAAATGGGGGATAAAGGCCATATGAAATGTCAATGAAAAAAATCAAAGATTAACCGTAATAGTAACATCTAATCTCCCTTCCAAACGTTGCAAAGGGCTTTTCGGGCGAACAGGGAACAAGATATTTCGACAGATTTCTAGCGTTTAACCGGTATTTACGAAATCCCGCATCTCAGGTACCATGATTGGCAAATACATCATTGCAGACAGTAGTACAGTGACATGAAAAATAACATAGAAAGCTTGAGTAAAACTGGAAATAGAGACGGAGACAAAGCAATATATTGCCAGTGCTCGGCTTTTGTGGGCTAAAATGAGTCTAGATTCATTGTTAATATTATAATCCTGAAGAGATTACTTCATTAATAGCAGCGTGGAATGAATTTTATTTGTATCGAATCTCTTCAGGGGGTCCAATTCAAGTTTGTTTCGCTCTCCGGGGGGAGGAAGCATTCTTAGTAACAAGATCTAATCGCTAATCTAATAAGTCTGAGGCGTTTTAATTGTGATTACCCTCCAGCTGAACATGAATGCGTAGGACGACAAAGTGAACTTTTGGGCGTCTTTGAACGGTCATCTTTTGCAAGACAGAATCGTATTTTGTGCTAACTGTAGTGTACGTCTATTAGGTATGCCTAATTTCATCATCTCAATCTAGTAGACGATAATAATAATAATAATAATAATGATAACTTATTCTATGGTCCATTCCATATAAATGGTACTGCTACTTACAATAAAACCTAAGTTAATATCGTATTAAGTTTAAATTAAACTAAATTAGGATCTTTTAAACTGTGGCAATCTAACCTTAACTTATAAATCTATAAACCTCTAAGTAATTCAAGTATTTTTCAAAACATATTATAGAATACAATACAGTATTAGTTAAATTTGGACATATGTACTTGAGGAGAGAACTGCCCAGGTCTTTGATCTCTTAATAAATACGGGTAAAATATTCAGAAAGTTGAAAATGCCTGGAACATTAAAGGTCCGGTCCGCAAAAGACCAATTTTCTAAAATAGAGCTCCCAATAATTCAAAGTGAACGTGCCTCGAGTATAATAAGCACAAGTTTTGACCTTTTTCACCTGTTTGCATACTGATTTTGCAAATGAAAATTCCATGTTCATTTCCACATTTCGCAATGTCTACAAACCGCAATGGGAGTAGGGGCGGGAGGGCATTACATGGCACTGAATTATGTTTCTCAGTTTCACAATTTTTACTCACGACGCTCTCGAACACGCAGACCCTGTGACTGAAGAGACCTTGTTCTCACGAGAAAACTCTATTAAAACGCAAACACGAAGTATCTTATTCCATCACTACAAGGCGAGGACAATTATCACTTAAAAACAAGGAAATAGGTTAGAAAGCTCGAGATTATCTTACTGAAAGAGGACAATTATCACCGCTTAATGTAAATGATTTCTTTGGTCTTGCTGTCATGGGGAGTTTGTCACCAAACAAAATGATTTTCTTATTCCGAAAGGAAAACCATTTTCATCCAGTTTCTATCTGAATTATTCTCGTAATGGTTCTCTATAGGTAAAGTTCATAGTGAAGACACGGTTATTTGCGCGTCAGGCAATTTATTACAAATAATGTGGATTGATAAACTGTGAAACATCGTTTATTTTGTTCTGGAACGCAGAAATATTTAATGTAGTTTGTAAATTTTTAAGTACTCACAAGCCGTGTTGCAACTCAGACTCGCTCTTATAAAGTTGATGAAAATACAAGTACATGTACCTGTATAAGTGCATTAAATCGTATAAATAATTATTCCTAATGGCAACCCCCGTCTCGTAGGCAAATTGCACTGTTGCCTTTGGCGCTTTTGCCAAGACAGACAGATGCCAAGGACCTGAGATTTCAGGACAGCGGTCACCTTTAACTTAGCCTAGTGCTTTTGGGACGTTAAACTGTCTTCCCTCAAGATATAGCAAGAACTTGTTCGTAATGTACCAAGGGTACTATCGATCATTGATAAGGGCTTAAGTGAACGTCTTTGTTTTAAAGCCATTACGTATCGATAATGTGCATAAAGTAAACATAAACATCATCACATCTAAAACTATTATAATTACTGCTGTCAAAACATCTCTCTCTCTCTCTCTCTCTCTCTCTAAACATAAATCTGTTTACTGCTTATTGCCCTCTGTTTAATTCAGACCTTAAGTCACTTCATATTTAAATATAGTCAACTATATATCAAAAGGAAGACAGACATATTACATCGTACACAGTATTTCTAAAGAAAAAGTTATTTCTTTGAGCATCATAAAGTACGTGTAGCAGTGATTTAAATTCCTGATCTCTGAATCAATAATATTAAATACTGAGAGAACAGTACCAGTAGAGAAATAACCGTGGCGAATTTGTTTCCGGCATGGCAACATACAAGAAATCTACTACACTTACGTCCTGCAATCATTAGACAACCGGTGAATTGAAACGTGCAAGAAGGCGGTATTAATTGGTTTTCCGTGTTGGTGTAAGAAGAGGGAAAATTAATAGTGCTACCATATATCATATTTTTGCCTTTAATGAGACCAAATTAGTTCCGTGAAAAGTTGACACGTTCCGCTTCAGAGTTGAGTAGCATTACTGCAGCTCACTAAGTGCAACACGTATAGATTTCGTTTGTCTGTCTGTCTGTTGGTCTACCTGTCTCCCCGTCTGTCTCACTTCCCGATGTGTGCAGTTAGTTTTTTCTAAGCAACTACCGCATCTTTCAAACATATTCTAAACTACTTTATAGAATTGATTTGAAATTTACTTTTCACTTGTTCGTTATCTTAATTGAGTTTAATATGCCCGTTTTGTCTTCCGCAGCCCTATGGCACAGTGATGTCCCCCATTCAGAGTACGGCAGCAAACATGGCCTGGGCTACAAAGACGACACTGGGAATCCTCACAGTGAACTGCCTGATACTAAGTTAAAAAGAAGGTTTCTGGGGAAGAAATCTGATCACGATCTTACAGAGAAGAGACGTTTTCTGGGGAAACGCTTTGGTGACAACATGTCAGACGATCCTGACAAGAGGAGGTTTTTAGGCAAACGCTTTCAGGACACTATCTCACCAGACCCCGAAAAAAGGCGTTTTCTCGGTAAGCGATTTGGCGATACAAGCTACCCAGCAGATGCAGAAAAAAGGCGATTCCTTGGTAAACGGTTTGACGATGATGATGATGATGATGATGATGATGATGATAAAGAGGATGCTTCCCCCAATGGTTTTGAAAAGCGTCGCTTTCTTGGTAAAAGATTAGATGAGGATGATGATGATGAGAAATCAGATGACCCAGAAAAGAGGCGATTTCTCGGCAAACGCTTTAATGACGACGCTAATCCGGAAGACGATGAAAAGAGGAGGTTCCTCGGCAAAAAGAGTGACGACGACACCGACACAGACAACGAAAAACGACGGTTCCTCGGCAAACGTCGTTTTCTGGGCAAACGGCGCTTCCTTGGAAAACGTGGTCCATATGAAGAGGATAAACGGGGTCGATTCCTCGGAAAGAGATTAGATTCCGAAAAAGATTATCTATTAGATAAATTAAAGAGGGCGTACCAATCTCTCTTTCCCCCAGCCGACTTTCTACGCAACTCAGCCGACGAATTGGACAAGAGGCGATTTTTGGGCAAGAGGCGATTTTTGGGCAAAAGAAGATTCCTTGGAAAACGAAGTGCTGAACAGAAACGAGGCGACATGTTGAACTCGGGTCAAAGTAAAATCCACTCTATAAAAAAGAGGAGTATCATGTGGCATGTGCAGCCTGATCCTTCTACAAATCTATTTCTCGGGTATCCACGCCAGGTCATGTTACTTTCGAACGGTTACCCGTCTGGAATGAACCCTTATATGAAACGCCAAGACGTGCTCATTCCGAGGTGGCCTCAACCAGATACTCAAAGAGTTCCCCACTTCATTGGTTAAAGCTCAGAATTTTCGTTTGTCATGAATACAAATGAAAATATATTTTGTTAAAGAGGGCCCTCCTTGTCAAACACGCACCGAAAAAAATTCTTGTAATAAGTCTACTAATACCTCGTCTGAGATGGTGCTTTTAATCAGTATTTTTCAGTGAAATTAGAAGGCACCAAAACAAGGGTAACAGATTATCAATCAAGTCATAAAGCACAATACCACATTGTTATATTGTTTAAAAAGTTCCGATGTTTTAGCCATCAGTAACCTTGCACTTCTTCCACCTCTTCAAAACTTCGCTTTTCACGATTCACCACAATAGTTAGGTTGTTGAACTGAAAACATCATAAGCATAATGCAACGGACATGTCCGTTCTTAATCCAGGAAATTGGATTTCTGTTTTTCAAGACATTGGCCTGTCCATCATATTTGAACTAGATTAAAAACTCTGTACGCTGAATTCTGGGCGGTTAATATCGATTGTCCATTTTTAACATAGTTTCTTTTGTCACTTATTTCCTCATTTTGATCATATCTATATACATTGTATCTTCGGTCTGGTCATCTCTTTATCCGACAGCGCTGGCCCAAGAAAAGAAATATAAAAATCAAGATAGTACTTTTTTAAAACTGATAAATTTAAAGTTTTATGTAGACTTGTTAATGCATATGATTATTGTTTTTTCTGTTGTTTTCTTATCTGTGATTTCTCCAGTGTTAAGTTCTTTTTTTAATTCCTTTTTCTGATCTTTCGTGCAAAAAATCCAACTTCCCTGTGTGGCTAATGGTTTCTTTCTGCTATTGCTCATATTCAAGCAAAGGGAACGTATTGCTAGGAGATTATTATAGAGTTGATGATAGATGATGATGATGACAGGCCCGGGTGTCAAGAAAGGCCATATGCATAATAATCATAATAGAAATTTGATATCATTGTGGAAGCCAGGTATAGCTGTATCTCTCTTTTTTATTGTGCTTCACTGAGTTATTGGACTAGTTTGATTTGGACTTTTTCGCATATAGGGGTAATGAGTTACGAGGACCACTAAGTAAGTGTTATTTTTGCGTTCATCTTATTTTTCATGTTATGAAACTTGAGATAATTATCAGATGACAGCGAATATATAAAAGCCTTCGGCGTTTTTTGAAGCATTCTTAAAACGGGTAAAAGGCAACTCGGCGAACGCGATACCAAGATATATCGTTTTGGATGTTGGATTTCTGAGGAATCACCGTGCGCCGTTAATATTCTCTCACGAGTCTGTCCTCCCTGAGACCGACGCTCCACAGGTTAAGCTCACGGGATTTGTGCAATTTACCTTTTAATTGAAAAGGAAAGGACACGCAGTAAATTAGATGCTTAATTATGTGTACTTAGATAATATCGCTTTAAATGGAAGCAATTTATCAATTTTGACAAGAGCTACTAACAACTTTCGGAGTAAGGCAAGAGTTGGTTTAATGAAGAAAAACGCCATTGAATCGTTGTTGATAATTTGATGATGTGAAAAGAAGGGGTTGATTTAGGACTACATAATTGCACAAGTACTATAATTGTAATGTGTTTAATGAGCAAGCATTTGCCTTAAATCTACTTATTTCAGGTGATGAATAAGAAATAACAAACGCCAAGCCGTTGGCATGTACACTTTTGTCTGTCAAATAAAACTATTACGTATTTGATTAGAACCTTGCGAAATGTGTGTCTTTTCTGTTTAATGCGTGTTAACAATTGATAAAACAGTACACGGTAAAATCAGAAATAAGATCCTCTAAATGCCAGCCACAATATTACCATTTTACTTATAGATGCCCAGTAAAACCCAATATCGCCATCTTGTTTGCTATCAAATGGACAACCCCAGCAAGATGACTCGTACGTACACGTACACGTTCAACGTCCTGCCGAAACTCTCTATTATCGACGTAAAAGCAGCACGAAAGAAGACGAAAATAAGTAGGCCTACACGGTATAAACACATGCCAAGTAGTACAGTATATATAAATTACGCAATGGTGGAGCGCCAATGCATTTGTCTTAATCTGGATCCCAAGAAGATTCAAGTTTCAGGAAAACAGATCCCTAATCACTTTCTGCAATCCTCAAAGGTATCAGACAAACGAACTTTGATCCTTGTTCTGTTCCGCGCGGAATAAGAATTAATGAGCATTGTTTTATCATGACGGATGAAGGATAGCGGGAAGGGGTGCTGACTTCAATTTTAACCCTCCCATCTACAAATGGAAAACAATAGGCCCCTTTTTACCAGCCTAAAATCATCTTAATCTATATCCGAGTCCATGATTGTGATTCTAACTCGTCCTAAACTGTGCCAATGAATATGCCAAAACTGAGTTGCAAATTCAGGCAGATTTTCAATCTGCATTGGCGATATACCAAACGATACTTTGCCTTGACAATACCAGAATGGCAGTTGTGATTTTGTCTAGGCAAATTACAAATAATACCTTTGTGCTTAACTGTCGTTTGGAGAATGTTCAAAAGATTGACTTTATTTTAATTATAAGACCATTTGAACATTATATTACATACCATCTCATTATTAAGTATTTGTTACACTACAATAAACAATACATACATATACAAAACGCATGATGCAGCCCTTGTTAAACTTATCGGTTGAGTCTAATTCAGCTGTATAAAAAAACTGTAAATCTATTTATTTTTCGGAAAGTCATACGACAAAGAAAAAGTTATAGTAGAATATGGGATAACTAAAACATAAACCTCAAAATTGAAAGTATTAAATCACTCAGTTTCAGTTTTATTTAAATATCTGAAAGCATTAATATGCAACACTGAATTTAAAAAGAAGTAAACAAAAAACTGGCAGTTTTATTTCTTGTTTAGTTGTACATGTGTTAGATGTGCAATAAGTGACAATGAAAAAGGGAGGCAGCACATGTTTTGCTGTACGTTCTACCTGTTGTATTGCATTACATATATGTACAGGTATGTACTAAAACAGAAAGTCGTAAGGATTATGCTCAGGCATCCACAATGAACAGAGTCCGATTATGGAATAATTTCTTCCTCTCAGAGAGGTTGTAGGGAGTGGCAGTATTGCACATTTCGAATTGTTTTTAAACTAGCTAGCCTAGGTAAAATTCCTTCTGCCACCTCGCCAAGGCGGCCTGAAAACCCGCTTAGATTTGCATCTTTACTGTGACAAATACACATGCTCAGGGTGGCCATTAACACCGAAGCTGGGGGTCCTTGACGCATACATTTGTTAACACTACTCAAAGTGATAAAAAGATTTTTCTGTTGGGATTAAAATTGCCGTCGTGTTTTAAATCCCCATGAAAACAGTGAAATAGAAATCCTGACGCACTATCAACAAAACTTAAAGGAAAGTTTCGCTATCAAAGAATCGTACGATGTTGGTTTTAGTACCCTAGGTTCTAGATTCCGGTATTGCCAGCTCGATCTTGATTTCATATATAACCCATGTCGCAATACCAGGTAATTATTAGTAAAAGCGACTCCATCACAAGGTATATATTTAACAAGCTAGCTTTTACGTTGCTCTGACACTCAGGGTAGGTTTTAGCTACCTCATATCATAATTTCCCTATCCCGAGTTTCAGAGTTGCTTGGTCTCTGTTTGATTAACGATCAAATTATATAAGTGAGTTCTATAGGTCATAAGATTAAGAAAGTACTCCATTTATTTAAGTGTTAATCGCGTATCTCATCCCTTTCCGATTGGCATAGAAAACCCTTACCAAGAAAAATGGGTTTTGCAGCAAAGGATCTTCATAGATAAGTCGTGAAATAATGATAAACAAAGGCAGGAACTGCAACTCTGTGACTCTCCAAATGCGAATGAAACAACACCTTAAAATCGATAGTCAAAATGCATGACTAAGATGCTTCAATTTAAAGCATGAAAAAATGCTTCCAAGTTAAGACTATGAAAGGCATTGAAAATACCACTAGAGTTGATAATGCTAAAGTAGCCGGTTGATTACATTCCACAAATAGAATGTTTCTTTGCTCAGAGAAAAAATAATAGCTTGTGAGATTAATACATCTTTCTTTTGCTGCGAGGCGCAAATCTGTATCATTTGATTCATTTCTCTATTATTCCCATTGGCTGCAACGTGATATTCTATATACATGTACACTATTGATCAAAAAGGTTGTCACACCTCAAACTTCTTCTTTTTGTTTACAAATCATCATACTGCAGTTGCAAACCGTTTTAAATAGTGTTATTGTGTTTTTTTTTTACTTCAGATACTATATCTAACATGACTTAGAGTATAAAAAAATACCGGTGTAAATACCCATATCTTGCCAACGTGTATTCAAAGAAAAGGGGAAAAACACATATTCAAATCTGATGACGTTCTACAGTGACATATTTAGAAATAAAAAAAATCCATTGAAAAGACAAAGCTAATTATCGCCAAAACTCTACACTTCCAAGGGACGTTCCCCAGCAAGTCTACAGACTCATTTACCATCGATGGGGTACATGGTATTTGGCAGCAAAGTGATCAATGGCCAGGTTCGGTTCCCCTGGACTCATGGCGGTCTTTAATGGGGTGGACTATTGGGATGAATTGGAGCAAATGTATGGAAGAGACCAACTGGACCAATCTGGACGAACTCCGCCATGCTTTCCAGGAACAATGGGACAATATCTCAGAAAATAGAATTTTGACGGTAGTTGAAAACTGGGGATAGTTGCTGTTTAGGGTATATCCCTAATAATCACGAAACATTGCTTACCACAGAAGGCTGCATACGCAGTTTTACTTAACAACCAATTTTACATCGAACGTGACATTTATTCCATATGGTCGTCATTTTTAAATTTACTATAAGGTTTCTGAATTCTTACACAAGATATAACAGCTGCACGCAGTTCAATTTCAACATTACTATTACTTTCACCAGTTAACGGAAATCGACAGTGTTAGGAGGCAAATAATAACGGCCTTTCACTATCTGACTGGTATCCTCTATCAGTTTGTTCACAAGTGCTAGATAATAGTATTTTGAATTATTATATTGGAAAAAATGTTAACCAACTTTTGCTTATGCAAAGGGACTTTCATTCCTTATTAAGTTTTGGACCCTGGATTTGCAGCACGCACGCAATATGCACCTGAAGACTCAGGTGGTTTAGTATATGTGATTACTTGCCAGCAGATCAGCGTTTTTTTTTTTTTTTTCGAGTGAACGTCGGGAAGCTTTCAACGGAATTACAACTAGAAAAGCACTCAAAAAGCGCAAAGATCCAACAAGACAGTTTTATTCTCCTTATCATTTAAATAATGGATCACTACCAAAAACAACCGCCACAACCGATGTGTTTGCTACAGCTACATCACAAAACAGGGGTTGAGGGGTATCTTCAAACCTCCATAACGCTGGAATAATCTTGTCGTTTAACTTTGTACTGCAATTGTAACCGCGGACAGAATAACAAAAAAGGTCCTTATGTAAGAATACTTTGACCACTGCAAAAGTAAGTGACAAATGAAACGGGTGACAACAATCGAGCGCCAAATGGTCGTTTATCTTACTATGTCTTTCATTACGTAGCCTTTAGCTAGAGTAATAGGCAGGCTCTCAGTCAATGCTTCTGTCATGTTTGTAATAAATGGGAAACACTTAGCGTTAATAGTGTAAAATCACAGTGTGTGTAGCCTTCAGCACGTCTCTTTTATCCAGTCTATATCATTTGTACGTAATCGCATGTCATCTCCACTTAAAACTGGATCACAAGTAACGAATGATCGCTCTCAGCGGAGAACCGCACAGTCAGCACTGCCGATACGTGGTAATATAAGGAACTGCTGTAATTCAGCCAAAGCGCTCTTCACTGCATTCCATTTCTCTCTCAGCTGCTGGGTGTATTTATATAATATGCAAAATAAATATGGCATTCTTGGAATATTTCCTTTCTGGTTACTTCGTCTTCAAGCTCCCTTCAACGCCGCACGACAAGGTGTGGCTTAATTATGATAAATGATTCACCAGTGCGACCCCCTGGTAATTATACAGGAATAAAAGGTAACACAGAGCCTAATACCGGGCGGATCTTTGGTGTTCCTTTTAGTTTATTAATGGGCCTTATTTGTGTTCATTATATACGAAGATCCTATCACTCATATGCTGGTGTCTTCCTTCGAGATCAAGCCCTAGACCTATGTTATTTCATTAGTGTTTAGATGATACCATAAATACATGAAGGTTCCGTCTGTCTGTGATGATAAATAATCGTAAGAAAAGTGAAAATTGGTCGTTATTGAAAAAATAATTGAGACTTTTTTTGGTGGGAGGCAAGGCGGGGGTTGCAATTACACAGTAAAAGGAGGGGTGAACGAGGGAAATGATTTTCTTTGTTGGGGATTACGCAGTAGGATTTCACTTTGTGCACTCGTCCACTCGTTCTTGCCAATACCCAATGATGAATTGTTGCAGCTAAATAGATGGGAAACGTCGCATTTCTCTTAATGACCATACTCCCAGATCTGTTTGAAGTAAATTCAATCAATACCATCTACTAGATACAGATAACTTAATTACCATAAAAGAGTTCACGTTTCCAGCTCTGCTTTTGACATGTGATCAAAATGACAAAGTCCGTGTTGCGGACAAGGGGTCTTTCGCTTGGGCAAGTTTTTTTTGCTTTGAATTAGTCATTCTGGTTTTCCATGAAAATTATTATCTATAGGAAATTTTCATACAATACCGACTGATGCAGTCGGATTTCACGTTTTTTGCTTTGTTTTGTGTGTGTGCGCGCGCACGTGCTCGCCCATTGTTTCTTGCCCATTCGATTGATAAATTGTCACGGCTAAATAGACAGGAAATGTTGCACATCTCTTAATGACCATACTCCCAGATCTGTTTGAAGCAAATTCAATCAATACCATCTACTAGATACAGATAACTTAATTACTATAAAAGAGTTCACGTTTCCAGTTTTGCTTGGTAAATGTGGTCAAAACGACAAGGCACGCGTTACGCAATCTCCCACGAGTCCCCACATTTCTGCAAGTCTGAAAAGTTGCCCCCACAACGTCTTTTTTAATACTCTTCCTTATTTTCTTTTTCGGGTCCTGTGTTTGATAACAGTTCCACACTAAAGCCTTGTGTTCCACGTCAAATAACCAGATGTCTATGTCGTCGTGTCCACCATAAAGGAAAAATACATATAGCAGTGTTATGTCTTGGATGTTTGTTCGCATCATTTATAGAAAAAAATTTAACAGCAGTCGCTTCAAGTTATCAAATCGATCAATACCATTTACTTAATCAGAAGAAATTTAAGTTATCAAAATCTTTGTTTAGATCACTTTTTATCAAACTATTTCTCATTCACAATATTTTAATTTCCAGCGCATGTAATGGCTATTATACCATAGTTCGGAGGTTATTGAAATCAAATATACATTAATTCCACACAATGTACTAATACAGTAGATAAAGTTTATATTTTTTGTTCATGTTTAAATTAAAAGAGCATGTTGCTTAAGTTACTTTCAATCTTTTCAAGCAAATTGTATAGAGATAATGGATACGATTGAGAAATTCCATCATTCATCGTCACTATTAAATCCCTTACTATACGTACAACAAACAAGGCAAATAAACTTACAATAACTTCTTTTCAAATTAATTTAACACAACAACAAAAATGGATTTGACACAGGCAAGCTTCCT
Source organism: Lingula anatina (assembly GCF_051362555.1). Lineage (NCBI taxonomy): Eukaryota > Metazoa > Brachiopoda > Lingulata > Lingulida > Lingulidae > Lingula > Lingula anatina. The sequence continues at coordinate 44,429,059 of NC_141767.1, forward strand.
CTGTAAAGGCCGGTAGCATTCATCCCCAGGGCTCATACCATGTGGCAAATTATGTTGTCAAGGGGTACATTTGGGAGACATCAAATGAAATATACAGCTTTCCACTTTAAAAAAAAGCCAATAATTTACCTGAATAATATACTTATTAGCTGAAACAAAGACCGTGCTTTGGAAACAAGGAAAACTCTTGTAGGAGTTGGGGGAATGCTTTGTCTTCATTATGAAAAAGCCATAATTTAAAGAGGAGAAATATGCCCCGTTGAGCCTCCCAGTTAAATGTCAAACTGCCCCTGTAGATTTGGAATACTGCATTATGGCTGGGGGCACATATCTGCTCTGGCCAAATCAGATAGTGAAAATTGATTGAATGGCGCTGAGGTCAGAGAATGACTTTGCTGAGGTTTGTATAGCCAACACCAACACAAGTCAGGACAAGTTTGTCCCCTCCAGTGTTAAGCTCTTCCTCATTGTCATCAGTTCCTTTGTTCGATTTTGTTTCTATCTTAAAAGTAACTCCAAAAAAGTCTTTTATGTGCCTTAAAAACTGGATTCTGAAACAAAAGAGAGAGAAAATTTAAAAGAATGTGATAAATAGGGCACTTCCAATATAATCCACTATAACTGTACTGTGCACATAAAGGAAATATTAAAGTATACAAAGAAAAGCATTAAAATACACTTTAAAACAGATGTGCATATAAATGCTGAAGAAATACAAGCCTACACCACTTACTACTTGTACAATGGATACCCTTAGGACACTCACACATACTACAAATTCATTCAGTTGTACATAAGAACTTGATGGATATTTTTTAAAAGAAAAGGAAGACTAACATTTGCCAAAGTTGAATCTATGTCCTTGAGGTTTATTAACTGGTGAAAGACCAGCATTTTAGGACAACTTTGAAGCTTCATCATCTTACCACAGTTAATGGAAGTTCTGATGAAAAGCAATCCCCACCTAACCCCCAGGCCAACAAGAAATTTAAGGTACTTCAAATAAATGTGCTCGAAAAAGGAAGAGAAAAGATAACTGTACTTCTGTAATGGGGTGGATTTTCAATGAGACAGACAGACAGACAGACACAGAATAGCTGACAGACATATAGCCCTGAAAGAAAAGGGTGACAAAATGATACTCGGTTAGATTTCAAATAGACAAACAGTACAGCTACAGAAAGAGAAATTCAGCCTGAATTTAACATTTAAAGACATTAGTCACTAGATCTGTAAGATAAAAAGGAAGCAGAAACTCACGTGTATGGTGTTAGAGGTCCGGTCAGTATTTTGGAGACGTCTTGCTGTCCAAGACACATTAATAACACTGCTAAACTCTGACTGGAAGAATCTACACAGCCACCCTGGAATGATCAATACACCAAACATATTACCAAAGAGTCGTGCTTTTTTCTAAAAAAATTTGTCATAGTGACTTTAAATATCTTCAGTAAAATTTTGGTAGTCTATTGCTATCATATTTAGCTTTCAGTTTATTAGTAATTAACAATTTAAGTTGCAAAGTACATGAAGTTGCATTTCTTTCTACCAGAGACTCTTCCAGCTGTTATAAAACTGGATGAAAGAAGATGTCCAATTTTGGCACAGTAAGAAGGGTCTTTGGTAGAGATGAAAGTTGTGTAGCTGCTCCAATGTTTCAGTGTTTTTTAATTAGGCTATTATCACACATCTGGGGCAGTTACATGTGGTATGAATCTGGCTAACTGTGTCTGTCTTGGATTTTCCATATGCAATTTAAGACTGAAAAACTGAATCATGGAAATATGAGATTGCATTATCCACATGAAAATTAAAAAGAAGTTTCCAATTTTGAGCCATAATAGGAAACCAATACAAATATTACACTATAAGAATTAACCTACCAGGAGAATTCTTTGAACACCCTTTACATACATATATAAAAAAAAAAAACTGCTCTCTATAAATTGTGTCTAGTCCACAGTTACTTAAAAAAAAAAAGAATCTGCAAATTGTATGATTTTTGCATGATTGGATGTGAGGGTATGAGACACATTACAGAGAACATATCAAATGACCCATTATTTCTGGACTGTTATGTAATAGCACTGAATACCTGCTTGCTTTTTATTGTTGACAAAAGTCAGCCACATCTGAACAACAACTAATGTGGATACTTATCAAATTCAAAGAATCCAAGTGTTTGGTTTCTTCCAGCTAATCAGAACCATCATCTGTCACAGAAATAATGTCAACATCTAACAATTTATCTGATCAAACAGGATGGCCAAGTTGCCAGCAACAAGACTCATAGTGAAAATGAAGTGCCTGTAATTTTGATTTTTGATTTATTTGAATGTCATTACACAGAGATGCTCACTTTGCAGAAATGATATTGATAATTCTTTCAAAAAGTGAGTATACTTTCTTCTGTTTTCTTCTATTAAAATATAGATAATACCATCTTTATCAAAATAATAGATGAACCAATTAACGAAGGCAACATAATTAATAAGAAATTAAAAAACTAACTGTGAAAAAGAGAAAAAGCTCAAAATTAATTATAAAAACCTCAATAGAACAGTGCTTCAAAATCTTTATCTCTTAATCCCAACTCCATAAAAAACCAACCTCATACCCTTCTATCTCTATCTGTCTCAAATTGCACTTAGACGTGGTTAAGTGATTTCCGGGAAAAGTGTCTCCACATTGTCAACATCATTTGTCAACCAGCACATTAGTTTCCAACAAAACACTACAAATAAATCCAAGTTCACACTATTTGGGTATGACTTTCAATAATTTACGTGTAAGCTACTTACTGTAGACCTAGCCAATGTCACTTTACACACATTAATTGGTGAAAATAAATACTTAGTCAAAAGAAAGAAGCAACATTTCCCAAGAGAATGAACATCACCAACAGGTTGTCCTGTCAAATAAACATGACCAAGCAGCGAATATCAACCTCAACTTTATATAGTAGTATTCCAAAGGAAAGAGAAGAACTATTTATTATAAATTATCTATGCAACAGTCCTCAGTTTGATTTACCTGAAAATAATTGTTAAATGATAGTGGCAAATATGCTCTAAAGACTTGCTTCTTTGTAGCATCTTTTATGTCATAAAAGTAACCCAGGTACTCCGGTACTGAGACAACAAATTCTAAGCTTTCACTGGAAGTAATTACAAGAAGTTTGAACTAAATAATAATAATAATAATAATAATAATAATAATAATAATAATAATAATAAATAACTCAAAGCATGTGTCTTTAAAAAAAATCGATAGTTCTTCTAAAAACTTTTTGTGATATGTTTCATAATCATCAAATATAATTTACAATCAAACCTTAACAAAATGTGCTCACAATCACATCATGAGTAATTAATGCATAATATTAATATCTAATTGATCATTTATACAAAGTGCCATCACTATTATGTGTAATTATAGCATAACACACTATAAGCTTGTATATTCTCGTGTAGTTTCAAAATGTGGCAAAGAAAATTAACTGGCTTCTTAAATGTAATAGAGTTTCAAAATTGATTAATTAAGGGTTGTCAACGAAACAGATTGCATTTCAAGGGCGACAAATCTGTCGAAGTTAATGTTTTGAAAATAATGAGTGAATCAAGACTAATGGAGCTGAAACCTAAAAAAAAAACATAGCTTTCATTTAATCAGCTTGAAAGGGCAGAATCTGAGTTTCATTTTCTTTATACATAGCCTATGCTAATGCCCAAAGGCATGTTGCAGCTTTTGAAGTTATAGGACACTGCCCCTACTAAAAAATAATATTTTTATTCATAGTAAAAAATACAAGAAATGCCTGATCTAACTCTAACTGTTAAACGGTAGAAGCCCTTTCATATAACAACAGAACATTTTGACAATTTGGACATGAAATCAGTAAGGCCATTTTTACATTGTAAGTTACACGTATCAAAACTCTTAGACTTCAGGGGCGGATTTAGGTCGTCTTCTGGGTCTTCCGGAAGACGGTCAGATTTTTAAGTTTACATTGACGGGTATCTAATATTTTCTGTCGGAAGACGGTCAAAAATTGAGGACAAATTAACAAAGATATTTTGGAAGACTGTCAGAAAATATCTCTGGATCCGCCCATGGACTTGTCCTAACAAGTAATTATACTACATGTTTTTTTTCTCACATTCATAAGTTTGCTTCCAACTGTTTGAACCAGTCAAAATTAATCTGGTGAACTGGCCATATTTCAAGCACACTGTAGGTGCCTTTCTTGCATAACAGCCCTTCTACTCAGTTGTCAATCTCCCTAAGTATTTCAATGCAGATACTTGTAATGCATGATGTGAAAAGGTCCTTAATTATAGGCCAAGACTGTAAGACACACTTCATCTCCTCTCACTCAACCAAAGAAGTTTTTTTTGTCAAAGTATCCCACTTCACACAAATAATAAACCCATCTTTGGTGTCTTCTTTGATTACATCATATCAAGGAGATAATGTCATTGCCTCTGCAGACACTGAGCTTCAGCACAATTTACACACTAGGATTCTCGGGCAGCAGTGGGCTTCACTTTAATCTCTTAAGTAACAGCAACTGCATGTGCTCTGCTTTAAAGTAATCCAATTGCATTTAAATACTAACAAGTTTACAATCAAAGACCTCCAGATATATGAAAAACCAATGAGCTGAACAACAAAATGATTTTTAAATTCATGTTCACAATTTGTCAACTGTAAAATAAAATGGCAATAATTTATCCTTTTCCAGTCTACTAGACAGTAGTCACTTCTCACCAGTTATATTTTGCAGTTTTTTCTCAATTCACACTTATTAAAAAATCTCAACATGAGTCTTCATCATAAACTGCTGGACTTAATATTTAATGCAGTTATTGTTCCCAGTGACTTACAATATTACAAAGTCATCCTGAGCAATGAGAATACTCCTAGGCACTTATTTCAATTAAAAAATAAAAACCATCTGGGAAATCTTAGTAGAAAGTGTCATGACTCTTTGTTGGAAGCCACCTAGACACGAAAATTAACCACTATGAATAAAATAGAGATCCTCTGCTTTTCGCTATGCCATCTTAGGCTCTGTAGAGAAGACAGAATTACACTGAACAAAACAACATGTCACTGCTTTTCCCGTTATATCAAAGAGCGGTTGCAGCAACAGAAAGCCAGACAGTAATACAGCAGTTTATGACCAGAAATTCAATCTGTTATCAACATTTCTCTAAACCAATGTAAATGTAATTATGTTAATTGGTCAAGGCTAAATTACTTTTCCAATTGCCAAATAGCACAGGGATAACTTACATATAAATGTGATGATCTTTTTCTAGGTGCAATTTCACTTGAGGAAGCTGGCATTTTTTTTCTAAATTCAATATGGTTCAACACCCTTGACAGAGATCTAATTTTCTGCAAAATGTTAATGGTTTCTGTAGACACATCCTGAAAAAAAAACACCTACCCTGTGTATTTCCTTCAATAAGTGTTTGGCAGCGTCTTTTCCCAAATCCTCAGGAACTGTAGGCCCTGCCTCAGAGCCTTTGACATTGGAAGCAAGCTCAGCTGTTAGGAAAGCACCATTAGTTGTCTCTGCAACAAGTGTTAAACCAAAGCCTGGAGACCTATAAAACAAAATAGTCTGTTTAAAAAACATTGGCAAGTGAATGGATTGTAGTCAACTTGTCATCAATTACCAAGGTGTTCAACTACTGTTTGTGAATTTATCAATGCAACAAAATACACTTGTGCAAAAGTGCATATATTTTTTTTAGTTAAGCATGCTTTTTAAAAGAAGTACTTGAATCTTAAACACTATGGAAAACTGTCATTTAAAAAAATCTACATGAATGCAAACTTACTTTCCAGATTGACTTCCTTTTTGATGATCGGTGTATATGTATATATCAGCTAAACACTGGTTTAAAACACTTCTTACAGAATCCACCATTCTGTTTGTAACTGCAGGAGACACACGTGTTGCCCAGCTGACAACTGGTTAAGGAGGCTTAATTCTTCATTTCATGTTACATGTTTAACTCAACTACTTTCAAGTTCACTTTTGACCATTGCTGACACTTTTGAGTGAAGGCAGAAACAGTTACTTCCAAAAAATACCTGATCTGAATTTTAAACCTGAAGGAGGACCTCTTTTCATCCCAGAAAAATCATCGTGCTTTATGTTAAAGATGCAAAATATATAAACAAATTCAAACCAGTTTATATAAATTGTAATATATCTGTTTAGACTTAAATCTTATCTTTCAATTCATCCAAGAATCTTAGTTATTTACTTCTTATTAAAGATACGCCACACCCCGTATTCTCTTCACTTTGCCTGGATCTGTGAACTGAACTGGGCGTAGTTTCTGTCTGGTGGGACACTTAAAGATAACCTCCCCTCCTCCTTCAGGGGCTGCCCCACGTTTGATTATCTGAAAGAAGTCAATGATAAGAGACATCAGACAACAATTTAACATATGCTTGCTAATTCGAAAATAATGAATTTGAGATGCACTTTAGTTCAAGTCCAATGGGCTCCCCAACTGTGTTGTCTAAATATGTATGTACTTGAAGGGAACTTGGGCATTGTTCACATGAAAAATCCAAATTCCAAAAAACCATTGGCGGTATCTAGTGTTCACGGTCTGTACCCTGAATAATTAACTAGCAGAGCGAGCGATTTACTTCCAAAGCTGTAATTTAATCTCCGTTGCACTCGGAGGAGATTTTGACACCTGGACACATGAGCAGTAATAATTTAGAGAGAAAGAAAATGGCAGTTGCGGTTGCTTTGAAAAATGTGTTTGTCGATTTTGTGCAACAACAAGATGTTGAAAATGAGGTCCATATACACATGACAGATATGAGTGCAACCTTCATAATCTGATGGCAAGAGATACTACTGTGCATGCGTTCAGGTGTCAGAATCTCCTCCGAGCGCAGCCGAGAATTAATTACAGCTTTGGAAACTACTTGCTCACGCTGCTAGTTAATTACGCGGTGGGGTATTCAGGGCACAGACCATGATCACTAGATACCGCCAATGGATTTGTAGATTTTTGGAATTTGGATTTTTCATGTGAACGATGCCTTAAATTTACCACAGGCACTATTGGTCAATGTTATATCTTCCAATCCATATATTGCATAATAAAATGGGGAAACAAACAGTTATTACATCATCTTTCTTTTGGTATACAGCATGTTGATGAGATGACTCATTTGGTGAAGTCAATAACCTCCTCTTTGCATACACCCTTTAAGTATGAAAGCCAGTAGTACACAAGCACAAAATCACATTTCTTGTTCACAGAGAAACATTCAAGGGAAACACAACATTCTATTGATTTATTCCTGATTTTAGTTGGCCTCCGCCCTGTTTCAAACCAAGACCTATGTAAGGTTCTGTTTCAATTAAGTTTTCTTTGTGTTCCATCGTAAGATGGGTTGAGTTTGTAAAACTCCAACAGTCTATTCTGCACCACATAACGGACACACACGCAAACACACACAATGAGAACAGTTCCCATTTCACTTTATAATTCCTTTTTTCCTTGCTTCATTGTTCAATGTGGGTGTTACTTTCAGTTGCTTGGTTAGCATTATATTACAGTTAATAAGCAGAACATGAGAAGCGTGACAGTTGCTTTTCAAGAGATAAAGCAGTATTTTCTAAAAGTTCTTCATAAAAAATGAAGACATGACATGTATTGAATCTTAAAAAATGAAAAAAAAAACAATTGGTTTTATATTTCAACAAATTAAACAAAAAGCTGCCCAAAGCTAAATTTATTGCATATCAATGATAAACTGGCTTTATTCAAAACCAACAAAAACTGTTCTAGCCAAATATTACTGCCTGCAATATGATGAGATGTATCCTAACTACCACCAATACATATCTCTTCCAAACATCTTTATCTCTACTAATTTTGTCTTGCCATTTTTCAAAATAATGGGTGTTGCCATCATACTGTTACACATTCATTGTACATAATTCATTGTTCAGTTATCTTATTTCCCACCCCACCCATGAGTCACCGCTATTCCCAAAACTAAGTTTGATAGAAAAAATAATAGGAATCACCTGAGATGCAACAAGAAATACCTTTGAGGTAATGTCAACTTTTTAGGGATTAGGGAGACACTCTATGGGCTGGAAATGTTCTCTCAGAAGGCAATACAAAAGTGAAACCTAAAAACCTGGCAAATTCACAATGTTGTGCAATAGACAGTAATTCCACAGAGCTCATAAGAAGTTATACTGTACAAGTTTGAAAATTCCCCAAAGTAGAATTTTCTATGTCTACATATCCTGCAAAGCTACTTATCTTTCAGACTTTAAAAACTAAATAACAAATAAAAGTCCCTGATGCCGATAGTTCCTTTTGAAATGTACAGTAAGAAATGGTGCTCTAAAAATGGAACAAAACATCAAAACCAAAGTGCAAGGACTGGTCATGCAATTATTTGTGAGCAGGATAAAGTTGATTTCTCTCCCAACTCCCAGGAAAAATTAATCATTTTGTAAGGTAAATCTCATATAGAGTACCTTTAATAAAAAACAAGCAGGGCCTAAGGAAAAGTTGTCCAATGCTGTGTATGGTATAAGATGTAATGACAGTGAAATCAAGACTCACATGTGGGGGAAATAAAAGAGCAGCATGTACCAATACAGATGCCATGGCTCAGGTGACACATACCTTTCAGCACCTACCAAACTCCAGCCGTACTTTTGACATGAATGATGTTATGATCCTGGACAAAAAGGAGTCCTGACTGGCTCAGACACAGGTGAAAGAGACCATTCATGAGCGGGCTCAAAAACCCAGCCTTAACAAGCAAGGGGGCCTGAGATACCAAATACCAAATCTGTGGGCCCCGAGCCCTATGAAATATCATGATCTCTGTTTCAACATAAGATCCAGTATTAGAATTAGTATTTTTCATTATCTTAGTACTGGTAGAATATAACTTGATGAATCAAACCTTTCACTTTGATAACAGAAAATGTGACTTTGGGATGTTTCCAAATGTCAAAAGTATACAATTAACAAGTGATTTTTTTAAAATTGGAAGTTTCAAATTAGTGCCTTTAAGCATCCCTTTTGAATTTTTTCATCTACTGATTGATAATAGAGGGATAATTTCTAGTTTTGTTGCCCTTTAGATGATTTACCTTTAATTCCAATCCTTCATCTGTGCCAAGAAACTTCTTCAGTACAGGAAAGGTAGATAACTTTATTTGGTCCACCTTGAATAAAACAAAATGACAGATACATTATTTGACATCATCCACTGTCTCAGCACATGAAATCCAAAATAGAGCCATTCAATAAAACAAAACTGATTGATTCTAAATTCACAGTTATTTTGCATTTCTTTTTTTGGTGATGAATTAGTTTTTGTTCCTTTTTAACCAAAGACAGTAAATGCATGCTCATCCATCCATCCATACATACATACATACATTGCTTTACTGGAAGTTATGCCATTTGGGCACTGTGGAACAGTAAATAAAAAAGAGCACATACATGCTACAATATTTACAAAGCCACAATTTGAACAGCCATCCATTAAAACCCCAAGGTTTAGATAAGTCACATACACATACTAAAAATAGTTATTACTGTCTTTGTCTATAATAAACAACCTGTGTTTGTAATAAAGCTAAACCAGTATCTCCTGTTACTTAATACTCACTGATGGATCAATTTGATCATTGGTTATTCCCCTCAAGACGGCATGGATTGGCGTCTTGGAAAATGGTGCCAAGCACACTAAAGCCTCCAGGTAATACCCTATGGCTCTCTGTAAACTGCAGTCATGTTCTATTGACCCTCCTGGCAGCAGTCCAGGTTGGTAGAACATGGAGGTGCCTGGAGTTCGGATAGAGAATATAATTAACAAAACTAAGAGGTATAGGACATTCAACTTGTTTTTTTTTAATTCCTGGATAGATTAATGTAAGATTTGGTTGTGTAAAGTAATCAAGAAATTAATCGTTTTAAAAGAATGAAATATGTACTTGGTATGCAATATAGACTTCACCGTAAGTGATGTACATACCACTCAACCTGTCATGGACTGCTGGACTTAACATGAAAATCAATGCATTAGCACACCTACATGCATTTTTAATATTTTCATTTCTATAATTAACAATGCCACATTGCCAATCAATTTTGCCATCAAGAAAATAAGATTCATCTGCTAGCCTACCAAAAATTGGTTGGCTTTTCAGCAGTGTTTGACTTGAGCGGGTGAGAGGTAAGAAAAAGATCTGAGGACCTTCATCCATGTATCTTGGTGGTTGTACTAGCAGAACATCACTTTACATTATCTATAACTATATCCTCCATGCGTTAATATACTACATATCAAAAAGCTAAAAGGAGTGCTAACACGTAGCAATTTTATGCTATGCTGAGCTGCTAACTTCTACTGTAATTGTTCAGTTCTTCTATTGCTTCAAACATTGCACATCAATATTAGGTATACATGTAAATCAGCTATTTAGTATTACTCGATTCCCTACAGGCAACAGGTACTAATACCATAATCTTGAAACATTAACTAATATCCAGATTTAGGTATGATCACTGTAAACACAATACTCAGAAGTCAAATCAAACTCAACTGAAAGATGCCAGTTGTCATTTTTACCTGTTTCATTCACTTCTATCCTTGATCCATTGGTCAGCTTGTCAAGAAGCCTTATAAAACTAGCTTCAAATTCTGCAAATGAAAAGGTTTTAACATGATACATACTGTTACTTATCATCAGTTCAAAATTTTAAGTTAGTGTATGGGTTTACATGTTATCAATTCATACCATGTCAATTCTAATATGATACATGAATATATAAGACATGTATTTCTTGTTAGCAAAATCATAATGTTTCTTAATTTTTTCCCTCAAATTTAATTTTGATTTTAAATGCAGATAAAAGGACCATTTCGTTTATTTTCTTACTTTTTATCATGAATGTGGTAAACTGTGGCTTATATTTTTATCATGCCCCACTTTGATATCAATGAAGAATATCATTGTTATTATTACAGAGACAATGAAGTCTTAAAACAGAATTTCATCACCAACATTTCTATTTTACAGTATATAATTCCTGTTTTACTATAGCATAAAAGAGAGAAGTACAGTAAAAATATAATAAAATACCACTGGTGATCTACATATTACTGGTTTTTGTTTTTTTTTCTTTTGGGCAATCAATGACAGCTATTCATAATAATGTAGGGCTCACGTGTTCCATGTCTGTGGATAGGCATTCAATGGGCTTCTGAAGCAGTTTCGCATTATTATTATCGTGATTTGTGGACAGATTGGCAACAAAAATTTGTGATTTTTCAGAAGTGCAAGACAGGTGAAGGTTTAAGTTAAGAGGTTTGCTTGGAAACCTTTCAGTTGGTGTCTCCCAAACCACAATGCATCTTTTCTGCACCTACATCTTTCTTTCTGTGAAACATTATTGTCATGTGAAACTTACTACGTAGAAGTTGAATACATACTGTAGGACAGGAGTACCAGAGTTGTAGAGTCTATAGACCTATATGTTAGGTATATATCAAAATGCACCAGAGGTGCCACAATCATGTCCTGTATCATCACTGGCCAGCCTGTGACCAGCGACCACTGAGGCACCTCGTTTAACAACCTATACAAAAATCTTCTCTGCCTACTTTTTGTACTTTGTGAAAGTAAAGAATTATTTGTGATCTTATGCAACAAACCCCATGAAAATTGATCAAGGCAAAGTATGTTTTAAGTAGGCACAAAAGCACTCAGTGGTCACAGCTTCCTGGCTGAAATGGGAAGACACAATTGCCCTAATATCGCTATTTTAATAAAACTGTGATATTTCGTTCAATTTTAGAGATAACATCAAAATTCCATAAGTATAACATTCTGCATAAAAAGACCTTCAGAAGATAAAACAGATATATATACAGGGTTCAACCCTAAAAACAAGTTTTATTGGATAAGTTTGTCCCAGTTGGCTTTATTGAGTCATTTGCTGTGTATCTGAGGCCAGTTTAAGGTCTTACTTTACTGAGAGATTAATCATTTCATTAGTTTAGATTCACCTGAAGCAATGCCAATGGGTATCAGTGACTGACAGTACGGAGTCACACCAGTGTTACCCTAAGTGGACAACTTTTGAATTAGACCGTTTACAAACCTCTGATGCCTGGGTCGTCATCTTTGGACCGTATCTTTTTTATTTTAACAGCTTTACCGCTCAAAGTTGCTAAAATCAACCTCTGGCGAAAGAAATTTGACCCCTCGAAACTTCGCATGTTTGATGCCATGCTTGTTAATGGTAAGCGAAGCCACGATATTAATAGATTTCAGTTTCGATCATTTATTGTCAATTTTTTAATCTTTTTAGGAAAAAAATTAAAAATACTCTATATACAAATTATACAAATATGCATTTAAGCGTTATTTTCTTCTACATATCATGAAATTAACGCACAGACACTCCTTTTTAAATTATGCCGAAGCTGAACTACAGCTTAGTAGATAGCGTTGGAAGGTGAAGGTCACACAATTTGGTGTACACACAACTTCTGTGTCAGCAGAATCCTATGAATTAAAAGCCCTCTTTTTGTGGCTACTGTACATTTTTCTGTCACTCAAAACATACGAAATCATAATGTTAAGTCCATAATGTATACTGAACCACAATGTCCTCCTTGGTGGGTTATTTAGCCTACAGAGAACAAGGAATCTATCCTCCAAGCTTTCTCAGTAGAGCGGAGACGGTGAAGAGGGCTTTTAGTTTGGGTCTCAGCAAATACAAAGATCTGGAAGAAGTTCATAGAGGAGGCGTAACGTCTCTTGACATTGATCCGGCCGAAGGTAGATTGTAAGTATTGAAATATTTGTTTGTTTGCTCAAATTATTTTCTTGCCCATTAAAAGTTATCCCTAGCTAATTGAGCAAAGAAAGCATCCTGCCAAAATACATTTACACTTACATGTACAGTATCTTCACTTAACAAGTGTTGTCAAAATGGGTATGTCTCAGATATGCTTTCTATGGATAGCTGTCAAGTAAAATGGAACTTTGTTCAAAATCATTTTCAAAAGGAATACCAAAATCATTATTTGGAGTTTTAAGGAAATTGAGAGATATGACTATAATTACAAGGAGAAGAAATAATTTAGATGACTACATGTAATTTTCCAGTGGAACTTTGAACCATTGCATACTTGGCAAGTGCAACAAAAATCTATTTCTTATGCCATCATATGATTTAAATCTGCAGATCTACTGGTACCCGTGTAAGACCTTTATTCCATTATCTAATACTTTCCATTTTAGCCTTTTATCTGGAAGTTCAAGTGGAGAGGTTGTCATTCATGATCTTCATAATACAACAGGATCTCTAAAATACACATTCAAATGTGTGGCACACGTAAAACGTCCCATAGGAAGGGGCAGGCAGAATGTGTCCACTCATGCACACTCAGGGAGCGTGGAAACTGCACAGTGGTACCCTTTAGACACAGGCATGTTCCTGACCAGTGGGATGGATTCAAAACTGAAAATATGGGATGCAAATGCATTAGTTGTGAGTACCTAGTTCACAGATGATTGTTTGTTTTAATATCCTCTACTTTAACAGATGGTGCTGTTCAGTAAATGAAATATGTTTTAAATGGAAACACACACATGCACACACACACACACACACACACACACACACACACACACCTCCCCAGCACATACAAAGTGGTATAGACACATACATACATTTCAATTCATGTCCAAAGCCATTTGTTGCAGCCAGCAGACAGTTATGAGTTTGACAGCAGCGTCTACTGTCACGATATGTCACCAATAGCAACCAAACACACTCTGGTGGCCTGCGGAATAAAAGGGCGCATCAAGTTAATTGACCTCAGATCAGGCTCCGCCAGTCACACATTGCAGGGGCATAGGAGGACTGTGTATACTCTGAAATGGTCAACACGTGAGCCATATGTACTGGCCAGTGGAGGGTAAGTTGCCTGTCATGGTTTCTTTTAAAATGATCAGATTAATAAATTATCCAGTGATATTGTGTGTCTTATCTTTAGTTTGTGTTGACAGATTCATTGGGCAAATATAACTTTCAATAGTTTATGCCCATTGTAGCTAGTAATGAAAAAAAAAAGAAAAGTGGTTGATAATTGATATTTTTTGTTTCTTTTGTTTCTTTTTTTTTTGCATTTAACAATGTGTATGATGCTGCTGTTCTGTTAATAAGTCATTTATGGTGATATTTTTAATTTCAGGGCAGACAGCAGAGTCTTGCTGTGGGACATACGGAGTGCTAAAGGCAGCTTCATGAAGTTAGATCAACATAATGGAGCATCACAAAGTGGAAGCTCTGAACAAAGTAGGTGTTTTCTGTCCACATGTATTTTGTAATTTTGTACATACAGTTTTTAAATTTAAAAATGGAATGAATGAAAAATTTTGTTACTGTTTTTATAAGCTTCTTAGATGAATTTTTGATATATATAATCTTCATTTTCTAGCATCTACAGCACACAGTGGTGCAGTTAACGGCATGTGTTTCACCAGCGATGGTCTCTTCCTTGTAACCTTTGGCACTGATGAAAGGTTAAGACTTTGGAACACTTCAAATGGGAAAAACACTATGGTCAACTATGGAAAGATCAATAATGAGAATGAGAAATCAGTCCAAGTTGCCATATCAAATTCTTGTGATCCCACACTGGTCTATGTCCCAGAGTTTGCCGATGTGGCAGTGTATGATATGTTCAGTGGAGAGCGCTATCATACTTTACGTGGGCACTATCACCAGGTGACGTCCTGTGCCATTCACCCCAATACACATGATCTGTACTCGGGGTCCTTAGACAGAAATATATTGCAATGGACAGCAGATAGGGACTCTGTGGAAGAGGCTCTCTATCAGCATGAACATCCAGGGAAAGATGATGGAGGTGAAGGAAAAACCGTCGGTAGAACTAGTCAAGTTAATGCTGATGAATGGAGTAGTGATGAGGAGGAGTTAATTAATGTGCCGCTAGAACAGTTTTTATAGCATTAATAAGGTAGAAATTATGATGGTGACATTGCAGTTCGATGATACAGGATATTTTACCGACATTTTGACGGGAACACTATATATCTTTGTCATTGGAATGTGCTTGTCTTTTGATGAATTTTCCATATATTTTGTAAGGGATTGCATCTAAATGTAACATTTTTCATATCATGCAAAATTTTTGTATTGATATATTTTAGAAACAGATTGGATTAGGCACGTCACAAAAACAGTGCAAATCACTGAAAATGATTAATAATGTACTGTAGATATTTACCTGTAGAAAATCTCATATTAGATTGAACAATAGTGTATAACTGCACCAAGTTAACATTGTGGACAAGTGCCGCCTATATGTTAATATAATTAACATTTTTTTTAATTTGAAGATTGAAAATTGATAACACATCGTCAGAAGTAAATAAGATCTAAAAAACGATCTCTACGGCCGCCAAATATTCTCACACGACTTAAATCATGTCAGGAATGTACTAAGTTGCTCTATATACAGGCAACGAATTTATAAACACTTCTTAACAATAGACAGTTAATTTTGGTACTTGTATGGCATGAAGATGAAACTGTCTTCATGCAAACGCCAAATCCCGCGATTTCAGGGAAGTTGGCAATGCTGTGTTACAGTATTTATCTTAATGTCTATTTTCCCTCAAACCAAACAGACAGAAGGGAGGTTGGTCTGTTTACCGGCATTTCGAAACGCTCATCAAGTTGCAAAAAAAAGTAAATAAAAATAAAAGATATATTGAATTAAAAATGACCGTCTCTTTTTAATTCCATTCCGAGTGGGACTGCGTAAAAATTGGACGTAACGTCGTTTATGACGTTGAAAGTTGCTAACTTCTTTTAGCGTCACAGTCGTTTCCATGACGAAAAGAAAGCAAGGGCGTAAAATGCAGAAGTGAGGGCTTTTGATAACAGTAACGCTTTGTCTCCATAACATGGAGTGATTAGTAATTAAGAAAGCAAATGGCCGGTAGAGAAAGAGATATTGTCGCCCGCATGAAGTGCGAACTTGCACATGAACGTGAAATGAAGAAACTTCTTCTGCAATCGAGGGACGAATGGAAACTCACCGTGGCCGAGCTCAAGAAACGTTACGATAACGCCATGCATGATGATTACGAGTGGAAAATACGGTGAGTAGACTTGAACGCGAAACTTGTTTCAAATAAAGTGAGGGAAAGAAAGAAAAAAAAAACACATGGAAACAACCATTTGAAATGTTATGCATACTTATATTAGTATGTACATGTTCCAGTATATGTATATACACAAGGCGGTACATCACCAAACTGCATTAATAATTATTACGTACCGAGTAATGTGGAGCTTTAAAAAGCAAATGAAATGTATGTACAATGCGCTTAAAAACCACTATAATAGTAAAACACCGCATACTGTTACGTGTATCTTGTTTTAACTTGCGTTTTTTTCAATAAATTAACATGAATACCACGTCAAAATATAATATTTGCATTCACAGCAAGAGGCGGGGTTACTAAATCTGGTATTTTGTCAGTTATTTGCTTCATTTTCATGGTCGCAGTTATTTTGCAGTTATGAGACCCAAGTAGACATCAACATGCAATTTGAAAGACAAATCCAGCAGTTAGCCGAAAAATTGAGGAACCAAAAAGCCAACATAAAGAATAAAACAGACTTAGATAATATGGCCGAAACCGACCTTAAAAGGATGATAAGTCAATTGACCAGAGAGAAGGGCAACTTAGACAGTACGGCGTTTCTTATTCTAAAATAGCGTCAGTTGATAGTGTGGTGGATGGTGGTTGGGATCATTTCATTTTTAAAGATAAATTTACCTGTTTTTCGAGTTCATGTTTTCGATTTGTGAGAAGATATGATAAAAATAATAATATTAACAGGGCGCTAGCTGAAATATTACTCTCTCGAGAGAGACTAGCTCTGATACACACTTTCAGATGTGACCTTACAGCTTTGCCTTAAACATATTTGACATATCACATTCAAAGGAAAGGAATGTGTATTCCTTCACACAGATTTTTTTACTATTTTTCTTCTTCTCACACAGGTCAACTCAAAGATTTCGAGTGGCGACTCGACCAGGAAGCCAAAGCTTTTATTCGAGCTGACGAAAAACGGAAAATGATTCTCCTCGACATCAGCCAGGCTAAGAATGTAATAAAGGAGACTGAGAGGCAGTGTGACGCAAGACTTTTTAACATGAGAAAGAAGCACTATAAAAGGCTACGAGAAAGATTCAAAGTCACCTTGCCACCCTTGGATAGAGAGTCAAATAAACGTGTGGTCGTTGCAGAAGGGGGGTACGCCAAACAGGCAAAGATGAAAAGTGAGAAGAAAAAACCAAAGAATTCTTCTCGGATGTTGAACCCCAAGATGGGACCAGCGAAAAAAACTGCTTTAGTTAATAAATTACCACCTATTCAAGACGATATGCCAAAAGTGTCCGGACCAAGTGTTATTGAAGTTTCGTTTTCAAGACATAGAGCCACTGACGTTAGAAATGAGTAAAGTGGCGTCATGAGAGCGTTTTGGGACATTTTTCAAGCAATTGTATAATTTCACCACATCGAAACAACAGTGCTCTACTCGGTAATATTATAAGTGTCATCTATTCATAACTATTCATACTAATAGTATATGATATCGAGAAATATTTTAGGGCAAACTGCAGCCTACTAGAAAATAGACCTTGATTACGATTGTTTCTTTTCCCTAAGGCCTCCATTTAACATGTCGGGTACATTTTAGGCTAGTGCAATACATTTAACCTATGTTGGTGTACAAAATATACGACAAAGCGTGGAATAAAAAAGGTAATTTCTTTTATTTTCATTTCAAAATCCAATTACAATTTCAACGATGCAAAAAGCTGAAATAAACAAGAAATATACTCGCATTTTCGGATATCCGATACACATTTTTTACACCATCTGTGGACACGAGGCGAATAAACGAAGCAAAAAATGTCCTCATACTAGTACAACTACTGCACTGTACTACATATAAACGCGTTTTTGGTGCTAAATACGCTAATATAAATAAAAAACACTCGCTTGAGAAAACGCCTTTCCAAATTCGTTTCTTCATGTCACCGTAGTTCAGGGTACTCCCCTATCAAAGAACATTACAAAGATGAATGAAATAAAAACCTACACATATTAGAAGATATTTTACTGCACTTTTAAAATGTAAATTTCTGTGTAAACCTAAAGCAAAAAATAAATAAATAAATAAATAAATAAATAAATAAATAAATAAATAAATAAATAAATAATAATAATAATAAATAAATAAACCAGAGGGGTTTTACACGTTTAGTGGACATTGGACGAATACACGCTGCTTTTTATTGTCTAGAAGTTAAGCACTAACGTTTGCAGACTTCACTGAGATCTTCATGTTATACACAAAAACTTTTTATCTCTTAAACAAATAATGGGCGCGCTTGTCAATAATTTTAGTTGTCAACGACCCCAAAGTCCTCCTTTTGTTTGATACCGATACCCGTAGCCCACGACTTGAAAAGGGTATAGGTAAAGACAAGTAAGAACATAATACAACATGCATTATCGTTTCAAATGAGAATGATTAAAAATTATTGGCATGTGGCCACCCCGTGATTTTATTTTACATATAAATAGTGCATTTTCCATTTTCTACGATGGCAATCAAATGTCTGACCAATATCTATCGATGATCACTGAAATTTGAAAACAAAGCCACTCTTAACTTCAGGGTACATGTACACGCAAGCGGTGTGTAAGAGATGCCAAGAAGCATTTCCCATTGTGGGACATATTACTGTAAGCACAACTGTAGCAATTTGACAGCTTTTCCCATCATCTGGCTTTTAGAACGCAATTCGTCTCTGCCAGAGTAGTACTCTTACTGGAACAATTACAAAGATCTAACACTTAATCATTATAAATGTAAAATAAAAGCTTGTAAATGTACATTCTATCTACATGTGTTAATTTCTTAACTAAATGGTTCAGATGACATATTATATTCACTTGTAGTCATGCCCATTTCACACATTTTAAATTAAATGTAGAAGGATTCCATACAAGTTGCCCAGAGTTCATGCCCTGAATATGCATGCATGTAATTAAAGTCACCAAAGATGTTCACCTAGTCAATTTAATGTCTCCATACTATAACATATAAGACTGTTGTTTATCCATGTGACAGCGAAGCTGAATCTTCAGTCTAGCAGTGATTTCAAGTAATAACCTAAGAAGGCACAGATTTGTTCACGTCAGAGTCAATTTGCTTTGTGCACCTTCCGGGTCCATTTCTAGCTTTGCATTCCTAAAACCAAGTCTTGGTGAAGAATCTTTTTAAAGTGAGAATGGAAATCCAATGCAACTTGTACATTTTTTCATCCTCAGCACATTTTTAAATTCAATTAATTAGTTCAGGTTTGATATCTTTTTACATTTTGTACAGAACCATCTACATCTCTCCAGTTCCTGTGTAAATTTCCTGTCACTATTCCATGACTTCATTTTGTTTTATTTCACATCGAGTGTTCCTTCCATGAAGAGGGTGAATTAATAATTGAGCTTACTTTGGAAAAGGGCCATCTGAAAAACACAAATATACATTAATGAAGACATATGAATATCATTCCATATGTTTTCTATACAAATTCTGAAATACATCTTAAGACATTTTGGATTTTAAGGCAGTACAATGGAGCAACATATTAAGAGTCATTTTTATTAATTTTTTTATACTCATTTTACACATAGTCACTTCATAAGAGCATAATCTTAATACTTCATTCCTTTTTATAAACAACAAATTAAACACCAGAAACACTTCACTAAAATACCTAGAGAAAAAGCATTCCACAAATATGCAAAACACAACCTAAATACACAGAAATAGCTAGAACTATAGAATTAAAAAAATGCAATATAGATCCACATAATCAAAAGCTCAACAGCAAAAATCATGTAAAGCAGATTCTCATGATCAATGTCAGGATTAGAAAGATATTCTTATATGAAAGATTCGGGTTTGACAAATTCATAAGTGATTCAGAGAAGAATTTCATCAGCTGTGTTAAGCTATAAAAATGATGTGAATTTTTCTTCAGTCAACATATTGGAAATATTGGAGGTAAAACCTATCTCAATATTAGCTGTTGACTGAAGAAAAATTCACATCATTTTCATGAATGATTATTTTTTAAAAAGTGAATGAAATTAATTTCCTTACAAATCACGTTAAATTTTTTCAGCTACATGTATAGCACTTTCAGTAAAAGATGTTCTACAAATAATACAAATCTATGCTTTTTTCTTTTTGACATAAAAAATGCATTCTTCAATAAAAAACATGACTTTGAAATATATTTTGCACTTAAAAATAAATAAATAAATAAATAAATAAATAAATAAAAATAGTCAAAGGGGGGTTCCATTAAAATGTGTTTATTAATTTCAACTTGCACTTTATATTATGATGCAGGTATGAGTGCTCTTTAAGTGAAATTTTTTAGTCCTAATTCAACTATTAAATGTTACACTTAAATGAAAAAAAAAATGAAACTGCTGAATAATTGTGGTGAATAACTATGAAACATGCGCTGAAATAAAAAAATCTATATTGCAAATGAAGCATCCTGATTAGTTACTAATTAGGTGTGTTAAACGTGCTGCCTTCACTTAGCAATAGAATGTCTAAACTTGACTTTTTCATCTAATGAGGGTGATAAAAAACTGCTAGAAATAAACATGAAGCATCGGCTGTATCTCTACTCTCACATAATTGAAAGAATGAGATACCTCAGTCTTCGTTGATGGTTTTAGAATACTGAAGGTAATAGAAGTGAAGTTAGTATCAGAGAGATATTGAGAGATCATAATCAGATATATACAACACAGAGTTTACACAATAATCTAAATCAAAATCACACTTTTCTATTCAGTTTTCAAGGGATCACAAAAAAAAAGTGGGAAAACGACAGTTTTGACAATACTTTAACCTCAGAAACACACTCGAATTAACAAAATCTAAGGGTGCTGTAGATTTTTTTCAATTATCCTACCATTCCTATAACACGAACATGCTATTTCATGTATCTAGGCTGGAATAAAAGCACAATGGTGCATCAACCATTCATATACAAAGTTCATTCAAGTTCATACATTCATATAAAAACCATACTTTTATCAGATAATTACTGGCAATGCAAGGAAATGTGTAGACAGAAGCATAACATTTTCATTTCAAAGTTTCCAGCAGTCATTTGTAGTTTAAGTACATGTGCATATATTATATTGTGCTTTAACAAATTCAATTTGGCCCAGAGCTGATAAAAAATTAAGACTCTGCCAAATGGTGAAACACAATAAATGGTTTTATAAATTCAATATCTTTTTTCTTAATTTTGACATATTTCTCAAAAAAGAAGTTGAAAAGGTTTAAAAAAAGAAACCACTTAATTGAGCTTTCAGTACAATTAAGTGTTGTGGTGGTATTTAAAATGATTAAAGAAGTATAGACATGAAGTACATGTACACAGATACCATAGCTCTATCCAAAGCTCCAAATAAATATTACCAAGCAAGGTTGCCACTTACCACACTGTTGCTGAGACTTGCTAAACTAGGCTGGGATCTCCGTGGTGTATTTGGGGTCATTTGATTAAAATAGCCACTTCCATAGTGTGGCTTATTCATTTCGCCCTAGAATATCCCAAATTGACAAATGAAAAAAATATATCTTTTAATTTACATCTAAAGATTATATCACATTATTCTGATAACTTGCATCAAATGTACATGTAATTAGTACATATCTGACTGAGATAAGATAGCAAGTGAGAGAACTCAAAATGTTATACAAGGTTAAGTTAAGCTTCAAAGTTAAATGAAAGAAGGTAACAAAGAAACAAAACTGTCTAGTGTTAAAATTATATCAGGGGACCAGATCCAGGGGTTGTGGGCTTGAAAAAAGGGAAATGTGCAACAAGACACATAAAGACTTAAAGGTGCACCAGAAAGTGGATTAATACAGGAGGTACTGGTGAGGGAGAAGGGGAGGGGAGAGGCAAATAACTGTTTTATCCATAAAAATAAAATCAAACGTATTTTATTACAAAAACAAAATATGGATTGCATTCTCTAATCATAATGTGCAGCTTTAGGGTCTAAAACATTTTTTTCTTGGCATTTAGAGTATCAAAGAGGCATTGTTATGCATGAAAATGCCTCATTGTCTTTGACTAGTACATGTAGTCACAGGCCATACTGACACACTAAATCTACAATCCCTGGATACTGGTCCTACACTGTAGTAATGATAGTAAGAGGAGTAGTTAGCAATATCAGATTAGACTTCTCACATCAATATCAACACAGAAAGATCAGGAAAATTGAAAAAATAGGATTCTCCTGAGACTTACAGGTACCACCACAGGCCCTGCACTGTGCCGTCGAGGTTTGCCATTTGCATCAACTGATAAACGATGGTGAACAGGGCTGCCCAAACTTTGGGTACTGGAGCGTCGGGGGAAGCCCATTGAGCTATCATCCGGGATCAGATTTATCCCAGGGCTCATTGGGCCTTCAGGGACCAGACTATATTGCTTATGGTCAGACAGGTCCTGACACGGTGATAAAAATAAAAAAAAGAAGAGGATACCATGTTGAAAGACACAAGACCAACCCACCAACCAACACAGAGTAGACGTGATACACACATAAAACAAATGTTGCCTCTTTTTTTTTTAAAGGAATTATATAAAAAGAGACACAGCAGGTTTGTTGTAGTCACAAATGAAATCTGTTTACATGCAAAAGTATATTTTTTGGACAAGGATCTCTGCATTCCTGCTGGTGACAATGATTTCTTATTTATAACATACATATATATATATATATATATATATATATATATATATATATATATATATATATATATATATATATATCAGGTTATCATATTAAATGGAAAATATTACAATTTTACATACTCAAATAACTATATGCTGATTATTTTTTATCATAAAGGTAAATAATTACTATTGGAATGCAAGATTGTTGTCATCAGAACACTTCAACACACTGCTAGTATGGTCAATAGACTGAAAATATTACTATTTATGAAAACTAGAAGTTTAATAATATATATGTACAGATGCTACAATTACTGCACTGTGAACATTTGGGCTTCTAGAGTTGTTATAAGTGTTAGTAAATTAAGGACAAACAACTGGGTATCCTATTAGTTGTTATTTAGCAATAATTACTGTTAATACATAGAGACACATGAAACATGCCAGTGACTTAAAGTTTAGTTTGAAAAAAAAATCAAATGGCTATTGGTTTGGGAATTTTAATTGGTACTTTCAAACCAACAGACAAAAATTATAAAATGAATATTTTTTTTTGAAAATATGCTGCATATCAACTTCAAATGTTTGAAGTGCTTGCACAACTATAACCTTACATCACTTGTGAAGTGGTTTGATCTATCTTTAAAAAATGCTATTAATATAATCAGTGTTGATCTTTGAAAGCATGCAAATGCACAAGAATAGAAAAAAATTCTAAAGATCAATGAGGATTCTATTTTTCACCCACCCCCTTTTTAAATAAAACATTTAAGTTATTTTTGTGAATCATAATTTAAATGCCATTGCTATGACATCATACCATGGTCAATAGCTTAAACTATGACAATATATGATGGCAGCATGCATACATCCATGCACTAATAGTAATTATACAGAATAAATGCATTCACTTTTTAAAGTGTGCAATTTTATTCTATTATCTACTAATCAATTTCTAAGCACATAATATTTGGGTGCTTGTATAATAAACAGTGACTGATACAGCAAAAAGCAAATTTTAGGGAAAAAAATTTTCAAAAAAATTAATGATAATATGTCAATAAACAATTCAATGAGAAATTAAAGAAAAACTTCATGCTAAACATTCAGATTTCTGTAACACTGACAGTACCAAAGCCTTCTGTATTAAATAAATAAAGAATAAAGGACAAAAATGAAATAAAAAAAAACATGATTAATCATTACTTTTTAGCTTAAAATTACATAAAAGAGATTCAATTACTTTGATGAACTGACAAAATAATTAATTTCACATTATTTACTTAACACCCGTATTAATAGATTTTCTTATTTCCCCCTAACTTGCAGAGCAGGGATATCAATATTTCATGCTTTTTGTCCCTAAAGACTTTCCTATTTCTATCTCTTTCTCTCAAGGCATAATCCCCATCTTGCACTCAGACAAATTGCATAAAAAATGCATCATGCATTCCCTTTGCAAACTGGTATGCAGTAAGTCTTCATCTCTGAAACTTGTTTTTGTAACATTTTAACCACTAGCACAACCTATTCACCTGTTACCATCTAAGCAAGAATTGAAATACTATAAATTCTATATCTGACATGTAAATGTACATAAAGCAAGTGACAACACTGCCAGCAGGACCAAAGCAAGAGAAAGTGGTCGTGTTTTCCCCTTACCATCATACTCCGATGCTTAAATGGGAACAAATCACAGGGTCATTATACCAATTTCTTTTTTTTATACAAAATATACTGTATAAAAGTACTCTGAAAGCTATAAGCATACAAAAGCAGGATGTCCCATGCAAATTTGGATCCTTGTTAACATGATAAGAAAACACTGGTTTCTAGACAACTGGTTAGTGCACATGATCATCTTTCCTTCTTTCTAATGGTACAGGCCATGAAATGTTTATATTGGACACATAAGACTGGACAAAACAAACATAACTTGATGTGAATGAACAGGTAAATTTTGTAAATATATGGTTAATATATTTTACAGCAATGTACTGGTTACTAGACTAATACATGTACATGTAATGTAACATGTCATATTGAATCTAATATATTGGTGTCTTGGTTTCTATGTTGTATAAATTTTGAACAAAATTTAAAGTGCATCTGCCAGGTCTTCCAATATTTAATTTTTTAGGCCTAAATGTACGGTACTATCCCCACAAAAAGGTTTACTGCTTCTGTTGGATTACAATCTCCAGCAGCTAAACACTGATACTAGTACATCATATACCATTGTATAATGTAGCACACTTCATACCTTTAAACTAGGACACAGAAATTAATCCTTTTGTCTTTCTATTGGTGACTTGATGATCTAAACATGTGTCACTGATATCTATGTATCAACTTTGTATATCCTGTACAATGTGCTTTAACAATAATAAACATTCTAACAGTAATGCATGGCATAATTTTTTTTTTTTTGGGGGGGGGGGGGCTGATGTTGTTCTGTTGAGGAACTATCAAAGAACTTTGCGAGGCAGGTAAATGTGAATGCAACAAATCATTAAAAATATTTATCAATGTCAAATGATTGGTATTTTTAAAATTAAAACTAAAATGTGGAAAAACAAGAATCAATATAGTGCATACGTAGGAGTAATTAATTCAAATCAGTTATGACGTGTAAATATTATAAATGTATCATACAGAATTTCATTCATTTTTAAATAAAAGAAGAACCATACTAGAAGTATAGCATAACATCCATATGATGGCAAATGTATAAATACCTTATTTGCATTGACAGAGGAATGGTTTGACACCCTGCGCTGTGATATTGGGCTAGCTGCTGTAAATCGTTGTCTGTCTTTCAGTTCAGGTGTGCTGGGAGCTGAAGGAATCAAATGTAACAAAATAATGACTTGAATACATTCATGGATGCATACCCCATTTAAATTGTCTCTAAAGGTAAGTGTATGAGGAGAAAAGGGGGGTGATTTTTAATTTCATAAACATCTGTAGTTCAAGTGCATTGGATGGAAATGTGACGGAGCAGCAAATTACAGGTACATGTATCATGCATAGGCATGCAACAGCCTATATTCTTAGTTAAGAACAGCTTGAAGAAACCAATTTATAGCAATATGTTGAAATCTCCTATTATTTTGACTAGGTAAGAGGGTACATGTAATTGCCTCCTCTTGCAAATACTAGTTATGAAACTGCCAAAGCATCAAATCTAATTATCAATTACCCTGATGCTCATATCAATGTTCAATGTTGGTGAATATGTGTTTACTCAAAATAAATATAGAACAGAAGAAAAGCTTAATGTTTGAAAAGATATTGCACTGTATTGAAAGGTTGAAGTGAGAACAGATCTATATAATAAATGAACAAGTAGAAAATGGAAGTATAGAAAGGCAGAAAAGATGGATTTGGGTATACTATCTTTGACATAATTTTGAGTGTTATTGACCAGAAATGAATTATAAAATATGACATGCTCAGAAAATAAATAATTATCATAAATAGATGAGTGTTGTGTGCATGTGCTTGTTTGACTTTTAAATAAATATGAACATGCATGTGGGTTAGAATTTCTTTGTGATTTGTGTCCTGTTGGAGAATTTTTAAGTTAATTCTCTATCAGCATCAAACGCATGTACAAAACATATATCACATAATAAACAACCAATAAAGATGCACAGCCATTTTCATCTAAAAGAAAAAAAACTTTTAAACAAACTATATGTATTTAAAATGGATATAAACATTAAAAGTCATGCAGCAGAATCAAGGTGAAAGCTTTACATAAAATGATAGCCCAGTCAAAACATGCTTCTCCCATTGATTTTGCTCATTGATTTTGTTCATGTGTTTTTTTTAATTCTATAAACTTTTTTTTACTTCAAATTTTTAGCTACAGGGATTTGTCATTTGTCTTTAAAATGTGATAAACCAACACAAAAGAAGAGTCCAATAAAAATGAAGTCTTATATGCAAAAAACAAATACTTAATAAATATAAATCACAATATAAATGGAAATGCTACATTTAATCCCACTCCAAGTTTCATGTCAAATCTGTGAAATACAAAGCAATGAAGTGAACAAAATGACAAATGCACCCAACTGTATTACTATAAAACCTCATTTTTGCAAAATATCCGATTTTTCCTTTCAGATGAAAACTTTGATATTTATCCTTATATTTTTACTAAGCACTATTCATCCATTCATATTTCTCAAAAAATGTAGTTATCCCAAAATGGAGACTTTGGTCTCATCTAAAAGGAAAACAAATGTCGCAAACATGAAGAGGTTTTATAGTAACTCTGACCTGGTGAATGATTCTCCTGTTCTTCTTCACATTCCTCGATATAGAATTCGACGCGGTGTTCACGTTTATGATTATT
Source organism: Lingula anatina (assembly GCF_051362555.1). Lineage (NCBI taxonomy): Eukaryota > Metazoa > Brachiopoda > Lingulata > Lingulida > Lingulidae > Lingula > Lingula anatina. The sequence continues at coordinate 44,456,378 of NC_141767.1, forward strand.
GGCTAGTATCAAGCAGAAATAAAAAGACACTGACCAGCTACTTGGGTGATAAGGTGAACATACAGCACACACATTTAACACTGGAAGCGTAATGTATGCAGTAAGCAAATCTTACATTTCAGTTTCATCTTTTCTATGCAACTACTTCCATACATATTAAACTGCATACGTTTGCATACTTTCAGACATTTCTTTAAAATAAAATCATAGACAAGGGAAGGTACAAGTATCTTCAGCAACAGCGATAACAGAGCAAATTAAATTGTTTGTCGTCTTATAATATAATAACTAACAGTCATGTGCAAATTTATATGTTAGTGTGAGCCAAAAAAGTAAACATGACATACATGTATATATCTACCAACTGTTTTCTGTAATATACTAGCTTTGAAACTGATGCAGTGAGACCATGGTGAATATGCAGCAGAATAATACAGGAAATGACACTGGATCTTAACTGTGCTAGCTCACAGATGTGAAAACATTCAGAAAGGTAACACATTTGCACTGTAAAAAATAGCCAAAGGATGAAATTGAGGCACTTTTGCAGAGAAACATTGTAACTTTCTTGTGTTATCTAGAATCTTCAGCAACTTTTTGTACAGATCTAGAGTATACAGTATATACATATTCACACATGGTTCCATTCTATATCAGAGGAAATTTTCAGTTATTTATCTATTTTTTTTTTTATAAAATCAAACAGTATAAAGATCATTGTTTGGACATGCTGAAGTTAACATCGTTCATGCATATTAAGTATTTTGAACAATACATAAACACACAGTCCACTGAGATGTTTCTACCCTGTAACAATGAGACACATTAGTGTTAATTATTACCAATCCACCATAATTAACAAATAGTGAACAACAGTGGATGACCTTTGAATTAAACAATGATGATCTGAACATTCTTTTAACTTGTTGCCATTCATTCATTAATTGTATTTAATGTCACTTATTTGAACAAGTTTGGGAATGTCTTTCAAAGTGCTATAAAATACATCCCAGAGATATTTAAAACAAAAGGCTTAGAGAAAAACATGTTTTAAAACACAGGAAGTGTACAAATCATCATTGTGATTTCTAAGAAAAATCCACACAATGTTATAAAATTCCTGCTAATCTGCCCTGCCACATAATCATGTTAATAATCAAGCTGGAAAATTACCAGACCAGAAACCCAACCCAATGGTCAGCTGTAACACAACAGAATGAAATTTTCAATTTTAAAAAGGTTTTAAAAAAATTACAATCATGTGATTCAAAGATATCCAAATTGATGAACCACAGCATATAATATAATATATAAAAGAAAAAAAGCAATACAAATGGTACAAACTTTTAATTTTCACATGGTAATATAACATGGCCTATCATATTCTTAAAAAATCAATCTTTCAAAATAAATAGGTTTCTCTTTTTCTTTCCGTTGTTTTACAGTGACCTAAATTCCCCATTACCTGTGATTAAATAGCTCTAAATTAGTAAAAAGCTGACAAAAGCCATATATCTACCTTGTTCCCTACCTGTCCTGCTTTTAGGATGTGAGACATGGTCGACACTTAGGAAATGTCGCGAGTGGTCTTTCTCGCGGCTTCTTTTTATGTCATCAATGTGAGCTGCACTTCGATGACGTTGCATACCAATAATATTTGGTGCAGATCCCCTGAAAATTTTAACAAAATTTCTTTTCATATTACAAAAATGATGGCTCATAATAATAAGCACTTGGCATTTAACACTTGATAAAAAGGTGCATTACAAATGATATGAAATCATACAGTTATAAAATAAAAATGTTTTAAATTCACTTGTCAAATAACAATCCAAGAAGCATTACTGAAAAGTGCATATTAGATAAAAAATAAAAAAATATATACTTGATAAATCTTGAAAATTAATACCAAATCAATATTAATTATTTGTCATTTAGTTTGCTCTGATATTAATAACTAACATGCCATACAAACAAATTAAACTGTGCTCTGTATGTCAAACTCTGCTCATTGAGTATGTGAAGATCAAATACCTCTGCTAAAAGGACATGGACAAACTGTATACAGAACACCAGTATTGCACTGAAGGGGTGCAAGAAGACACCTTTTTCCTCTGTCAGTGTGAACCAATCAAGGTAAAGACCAATTTCTTTATATTCATAAATTACACTGACCATCATGCTGAACATTATAGCTACATTTATTTATTTTTTTTTTTTGTAACAGGAAGAAATTGCAATTCCCTCCCTGTAATTTCATTACCATTTCAGAGAAACAATGACTTATCATTTTCCAAATAAAAAACTTTGAAACAAACTTGCTCCTACGAATAAGTACTATTTTACTGAAATGTAGAAATACCTGTGCTAGAAACAAAACTTCTACAAAGTGTGCAGCATATGAACACAGATATACATTTGTGTATTCTGCAAGTTATATGACTATACATGTAACTGAACATTGAAAATAAATGCATGGAACAGAAGTCGTTAGCTTAATACATTGGCAAATATTCAAAAGCATGCTTAAAATAAAGTAGACCTGTACAGATTATTTCTACATGTAAGTACTTTGAAAACATCAAACATACACTCGAAAGCTCCTTTCCCAAAGACACCTTTGTTTTTTTTACAGATGGACCCAAATCTGCTGAGACTCTTGCTGTCTGCAATCAGCTTAATTGAATAACAGCTGGCGATTATACGAGTAAGTGGGAAACAAGAGGTGGTATGTCATTCAGTTAAGCTTATTGCACTGACAGTCCCCACAGAGTTGGGTTGATCCATGTAGACCGATTGTGTCTATAGGAATGGGGTCTAAGTGTCAAGCAAAAAGGTAGGCATGAGATTAACAAATGGGCAAATTGACTAAAAGTATTTGACACAGTAAACTTAACCACTGTGTGCAATGGGCTTTGGAGAGTAAACGTGTGTTACAGTGTAGTTATTCAAAAAATTAGAAAAACCTCATGCTCAAAGTATAGGAAAAAGGAAGTATAGTTGACATGCCATAAAATTCAAATCAAAACTTATAAATCATTTCAAAACACTCTCTCTGTTGGCAGGCATTCTCATGTCCAAAAATGCTGTCCACAACTCCTCAGTACACTTCGCCTGCATCAGAACAACACAACAATGAGAACACATCTACAGACTCAGAGATACCTTCTCAAGTGCCGGGCATTGACCGGCATCAAATCATTTACAACTTTTTGTTCTTGCTCTGGATAGCCATCGCTAGCAGACCTATTATGATTCCTGCTGTTAAATGAAGGAATGTTAGGGAGAAATCATTCAAAAGCAACTTACAAAACAAAGTGGTGATTGAAAAATGGTTGGTTGTAAAAACACTGATCTAGAGTCTCTCTTTCCTTCAGATGATTAACCAAAGTTTCTTTTGCAAGGTGGAAGGCTGTCATTCTTGCTAAAGTTACATGTAATAGTGGATTTTTTCTCTATCCACCCTCTCCAATAATCAAGTAAGTAGGAAAGAGAAACTAAGATTAGCAGTTTATGGTCACTAACAACTGAAAGCAGTGTTAAACTGGTGTAGCAATATGAATTAAATAAAACTAACAAATATTTGAGCAAATTCAGACTACTTCATAGGTATGGGTACTAAGTATAATGCATGCATTGCACAAGTTAAATTCTATTTACTGGTTATTGATATAATAAGGTATCATGGGTAAAAAACATAAATGTTTTAAGGCATATAATGCATATCAGACCTTCATATAGCAAAAAAAAAATTTAATATCATTATTATTATTATTTTTTTTTTGGGGGGGGGTCAATTTTCCCTTTATTACAAGATATAGTCTATCCAAAATCATTCAGAAAACTAGGATCTATAAGCCTGGTTTCGAGTTCTACATTTCTAATTTTTACCATCAGGTTTATGGATTATTAATCTGAATCACTTTGGACATGGTACACCTTCAGCAAAAAGTATTAAAATTGACACAAATTAAATATTTGTTATATACAGGTCTAACACTCACTAAGTGCCTTTAAGCAATACACAAAAATCTGGGGTAAAAATCTGGCAAATATTAATATCTAACTGCTCTTTATAAGCCTGTAAGATATTGTTACTTTCACAACAAATGAATAGAAATTGGATTTGTCACTATAAAAAAGCAAACAATGTATGAAAACATCAGTAAAATGTTAGCTGAAGCATGAAAGAAATATTGTGGGGATTGAAGAGGAAATTCTTTTTGTTGTGCAAGAAGGTTGTGTCAATTTTTTTCTGAGAAAATTCACACTTTTTTCTCAGGTAACATGATACTAAATATTTGCTGTAAATGCATACATCAATGTTTGACAGTGTTTCAACCATGTAATGTGGCTTGTTGCACCAACCAAAAGAGAATTGCCTGTTGGGGAGGGGGGACCAGAACCTCATCAATTACTTATCTAATTCTTTTTTACCTTATGGTCTCATCATCATGCATAGCTTCAAGTTTCATCTTGTTCCTTCTGTTACGATCTATGGCATCGAACATATCCCTCAGCAAGTCCATCAGCACACCAAACTATAATGCACCCAGAGGGGCAGAGATTATCAACACATATCAGCACACCTAACACAATCAATACTAACTGGGAGCAATCAATCTTACAACAAAATGTTACACAACACTATTAGTTTCATTATGTGTAGCAGTCTTATACTGGGATAATGTGCTGTTTAATGAGACTCACCTCTAAATATTGATATACAGTCAAATATATCTGTACAAAGCTTGTGATCTATTTTCCAAATTCTTAAGTTTAAATCACAATGCCAGCTAGAAGAAACATGCTGCATATACTTTGTCATCTACCATTACCCCAAAGTACACAAAACAATCAGAGAAATGGATTTGCAGGACTCTGAATCAATTAGGTATAGTGAGCTGCTACACCACGATTTTGCCCATTTCGATCAGTAGATCTCTTTAAACCCACCTCTTCCATGGTTAGTAAGGCATTAGTTGTGTGCGGAAGAAGAGACGGCATCACCTGCAGAGCCAGCAGAGCATGTGTCAGACCACAGCGCTTGTCTGTCATCATGTGGCGAAATATACCTGGATAACAAGAGTGAGAGTCACATATTAAAGATTGATCTTTAGTTTTCTATTGTCATTCTCATTTTAATTCACTTTTTTTCTTCTCAAATGACTATAGAAAGGATACTTTGCTGTGATTGTAAATGGCATGATATGCTATCTATATAAAAATAATAAAGAAGCCATCATGTTGATGCATAATTAACAATCAGTAACATCTTTCCCCTTTTACAGTTAATATTTGCAAGTACCATGTGAATAATAATACATTGTACTTCATATACTTCATATACTTCTTTGATAGTGGATAACAAAGATGTGTAAAATAGGAGATCAAAACAACCTGTATAAATATCCACTTTAGAATTCTTATTCTAATTCACCTGTTATTGCCATGACTATTTCTGGATCTTCTGGTTCTATCTTTGTTAGGAATGGTATCACATTATCAGATATTACTGACTTGTCCATACGGTCAAGTAACCTATCTATACACATCAAGGCATTCATCTTCACCTGAAAGGATACTTCCTCCTGTTATTTGTGTCTATCATCCATTATGAATTTAGGAATTGGTGTATTCCTGCTACAAGTAGGCTAAAAGTTACAATGAAAGTCATTCTATGGCAAATATCTTAATTTTTTTCAAATGCAAAAAAAAAAAGCCTGTCAGTTACATTGTGTGCATTGAGGTTATGACCAAATATAGGTACCTTTAATTAGAATATGATATCAACTGTATTTATCTAGGAATGAAAACAGAGTTCATGAAACAAACTGGTTTTATCACCAAACAAATCTTCTATCAAAATCCAATATATTTTCCCTCTGAACACAGAATAAAAAAATCAATGGAGCACTTGCGCTTGCTGTTCAACTTGCCTTGACATTATTTGCATTGTTGAAGATTGCCTTTGCTCTGGGTAATACCATCTTCTTAATAGAATCCTCGTCCAGATGTTGCTTTATAGCACCTAGGGCATTCATGGCTGCCTCCTAGGGACAAATTGCACAAGAAAACTGGCATGAAAAACTTAAGCCATGTTTAAGACACTGGTGTCTTTACCTTCTATTTTTTCTCGGAAAATGATATTTTATTATTTTAGTTTTGTCATCCACTAGAATAAGAAAACTGAGAGAAAATTGTAAAAATGTTTGCTGGAAGCAATGCATTAGATGGCTTAAACTGGTTTATACGAAAATAATGTTTTTTTCTTTTTTTATTTGTGTGTATGAAAGTGTGGTGTGTGAAAACGATCTAAAAGCACAAATTGCATTTAGTGGATCCATTAAACACACATGCCACAATACCATGTAAGGAAGCTGAGCTGATGTTATCATATTTGCCCCAATTTAATATTTGATTAGTTGAGTGCTAACAGATGTACAAGTATTAAAATATTTACTCCACTCAGTATATTTGGTAAACATAAAATACCACTGATACAGAATCAGGTAAGCTACAGTATCAATCGTATATAATCTAATTATAAAAATTAACACCCATACTTGGAGTGATCCAAATGTTGTATATTACTTCCTTTTTTTCAAGTTAGTGTTTTGGTTTCCCATTGTTATTACTGGTTATTTCTTAAATATACTGTTACAATTAATATGCAGTTGACTTAAATGTACAAAAAAATTGAAAAATAGCAATAAACAACTTCTTTGTTATTTTTCCTTATGTTGGTATTGCCTAGTATAATATATCAAGTACAAATTCTGTGTGCACCTAACAATGTACTCCATAACCAAGCTGATATGAGGAAACAATTCATAAATATCACATCATAAAATGGGAAATATATTTGTTATGGATGAGAAAGAGCTTCCCTCTATTTCAGTATAAACCTGTAAGCAGCTCTACATGAATCATAAGGTGTAATAAATAAGAAAATGTACAGACCTTGGAGCAAAAAGTGAACAGCAAGAAGAATCTATAAGTATTAGATAAATAATGCAGAACATATTCAGCACTCCTGATAAAGAATTGGAAGCACTTGAATGTACAACTTACCCTTGCTAAAGAATTGTTGGAGTCCAGAGTGTTATAGAGAATTGGAAGCACTTGTATTTTATGAGCCTCCACGGGAGTTTTGAACAATATTATGTCCAACTTTTCCAGCAAGGCTATGGTAACCTAAAATGGAAATTTTAAATGTATCAGCATTTGGCTTACATTTTATGAAACCAATTGCAAATATCTACTTGAATCTTATATTTATGTTATCATTTTTCTTATGGGTATTTCCATTAATGTCAACATACTCTTATTGTCTAGGTAAACAACAAATATGGAAATAACACGGGCACTGAAAAAATGTTTCGAATATTCAATGATATTGGTACATTAAAATGTACAAATGTACCTTATATCTTGCTCACATGTGACTCTAAATTTTCTCCTTCATATTCATTTGTACTGGAATATGTACATTATCACATTTCTCAATCAGTTAGATTACTCACTAGGGCATTTTTGGGCATTGCCAGCAATTTATTGATCTCTGTCATCAGCTTTAACCTGTATTCCTCTCTAGATGCATTTTGTACAATAGCAATGAGCGGTGGGATGACGTGGACTAGCTTGTCACTCTCTGTGTACAGCTCATCCCTGATGAAGGGGAAGACATGTTGGTACAAAATTTTCTGGAAATATAAAAAAAACAAGGTTTATTTTATCAAGGATTACAGCTGGGCGCCCATTTCAGTTCAATATTTATTCAGTCTGTAACTTGGATTACATTTGTTCTAGACATATCTTTGGATATTTTTTTCTGTCTCTGGCTTAAATATCACATCCTAAGAAAATTAAATAATTTTGCATGGTTTCAAAAACAACTGAGAGCTAAGTCACAGTCACAGATTATGACCATATAATAAAGTACAAGATTCCATATTTTAAATATGCAGCAATGGTTGATACTGCATAATATAGGTGAGCCTCCCAGAGCATGATGCACAAAGACAGCATCAGATTAGATAAGCACAGTAATAATGATACAATTTACTGCCTGTTACATCACAAAAGACGTGACTGGTAAGTAATGACATGCATTTATTTACACATGGAATGAAGATTTTTTTCTTTTTCATCCAGGGTAACCATTATGCTTACAGCACAGTAGGCATTCTAAGCCACTTCTGAATCTGTCTGTTTCTCCCAACAGCTTCGGGTATAGACATGGCATATTGAAATTTTTTGTGAGACATTTTGAAAATGGTTTGAAAAATATACAAGTTGTGAACCACAAAAAATAATAAAATGAAATAAAATTTGGGCAGGCAAGGATTTTATGGATTGGTAAAGTGACAGAAAATATACTGCCAATGGTGGCCTTTTAATTCCAACATAGTACTTGTTATAGAGGATATTGAGGCCTGCAGTTACTGCAATGAAACAGCTACTAAAGACCTATGCACCTGTACTTACTTTAGGAATCTTTGGTATTGTGTCAACTAAAGTTTTTGTGTAGAATGTTGTAACTTCTCCAGCATCTTTCTGTGGCAGACTGTCCAAGAAGCTTAAGCAGGATACAACAGAGTCGCTGAAGAACTTCAACTAAAAGAGAACAAATGTTGTTTGAGTCTTTTAAATAATTATGTGACAGTTATTGATAAAGGTATTAGTCTTTATGCTATTTTTTAAAAAATCCTAGCCAAAAAACATTGCCTGTACTGAAAATTAAAGTGACAATTGCCAAATAACAGGAACATTATTTGTTGCTATGTGATACATTACTAAACATAATTATCAATCCTTTAACGTGACAAATTAAAGCATCGCTCCTTCAAGTTAACTTCACATTAATTATCTTGACATTTTGCATTAATTTTATATCCAAGGTCCATCATGGTCAATTTAGAGTAAACAGATGCATTACATAGTACCCCATCCTTAATAAATCAACCATTACCCATTTGTACAAGAAATAATGTACTTGAATCAATATCTTAATGAATGACGGATCATAAACACATGTACCAAGGAGAAGAGTCTTGCTGTTGGCCTGTATCTAATGTCTCTATTAATCATCTTCTCCACTGGTTCTACCAACTGGATTGGGAGTTTGCTGGCAGCATCACCAAATGAGATGGACAGCTGGAATCACCATACATGCACCACATATTATATACACGTATATTTTAGTAACCTCAATATTTTAAAGTAAATAAATAATAACACTAATTATACATATATTCCAAAAAACTATTTTCAAGGGTCATCTTAATGAATATCATTTTCAGCACTACTTCAAAAGGGAATTTAAGGCGACCTGCTAAAGTAAAAAGTCAGACGACAATGTTCCCGCATTGGAAAGGGCATATTGAAATCATGTTGTTTAAATTCATACGCTATCAATTACATCTTATATTTGTAAGAAATCTTCATCTGAAAAAGATCCAAAAATGCCATTTAGTTAAAAAAAGATTTCTCTACTAGTAGTCAAAAACACTGTTTGAAATGTTATTTTTAACCAAATATCTAATAACAGAAACCCTGTGACACTGTAGTATGGGTAAAGTGGGGATCTATAACATTAGATGCTCCCAAAGGTACTAAAAACAATCACTAAATGCAAAGTTAAACATGATTCTGCCATTTGAGTTACTTTTCCAGCCAATTATGACAGCCTTTTGCTTAAGCATTTTGGTCGTGGGTTCTTGCAAATATCCATGTCATTCTTACCAGTTGTATTCCTTTGGTATACTCTGCGGGGTTGTACATGGAATTCACCAGGGACCTGCCTCCATTATGGATGGCACATATGGTGATCCCCATGGAGTACATATCACTGACATAAAAACATCTCTTGTCCACCTGAACCTCAGGGGCAATGTAATCTAGGTCCGGTTGCACCATTTTTGAAGCTTTATTGGTCCAGGGATTGGCCATAAAAGATTCCTGCAGTGAAAAAAAAAGTGAGGGGGACTGCAATAATTAAGAGATTGTTATAGCATTTGCTCTTAAAGAAGTTAAAAGTTGGTCTTGGCTTTAAGACCAAATATCACAGTTTACTCTGATCCAGGATAAAACTTTGATTCTTAACTTATAAACAAAATGTAGCTGGCTGTCTCTGAATCAAGTCACAAAGTCACAAATGTAGCTGAATCAAGTCACAAAGTCACATAAAAATCTTTGGCCATTCTATATAAATTTCATCAGTATTATACAGGATTCAGGTCTATTGATGTTTTTTTTTTTTTTTTTTTTTTTTACTAGTAGAAAGATTAGCCACGGGATACCTTGAATAATATGGAAAAATAAAAGTCAAAAATGCAGGCATGTGGCTAGTTTAGTTGAGGGCATATTCTTGTAGATTTGATGCATTTGCTTCCTGCTATGTTGCTTACGGCAAAATTATGCTTTGAAACCCAGTGGTTCTTGAATGAACAGCAAATGACGCCTGAAACTGTCGGTAAATAAAGTTTAAGTGTATTGCAGGCTGCAAATGTCACAGGAGCAATTTTCACGCACTTTCAGTACACATCCTTTTTGCTCAAGTTTTATACAAGCTCTGAACAGTTCAAATTAATTGAATCTCATCAAATTTAAAGTAATGTGTGTCAGTGCTTCTCCCCAAAAAAAAAAAAAAAAAAACTAGATAATGGCTATAATGTGAAAAATCTCCTGTCAAATTACATCTTGGCAATCCATGTTGGTGCTCTTTTGATGTTCTATTCCCAGGTGCAATTGCTGATCACGTAAACTAACATACAACATTAAGTTTGTTATTGCTTAAACATTTATCATGCAATTCACAGCATTGCAAACTGACTGCCAGAAGTACAGGGTGATTCCAAAATAGTATACCACCAAGTTAAATACAAAGTCTAGTAGAACCTAGCTGTGCCTTTACATGGAATCTATTCAAGACTTTATAGGTATGATTATATTTCACTAATATCAATGTCAAATGCGTGATGAGGATTTTTTTCTCTTTAATGCATGTAACTATATATTTAAAATCTATATAACTATATATGCACCTTCCCATCCCTGGCCACTTGGAGGAAGCCCATTCCTGCAAGTTTCCATGCTCCCCTCTTGCTGATCAGTATAGAAGATGGACAGACATTTCCATGCAGGCACGTCTCTGTGTTGTGGAGGTAGGATAAGGCTTCAGTTATCTGGAAAAATGTGGAAGCTAAGTAACAAAGTTGATCTTATTTACAGTCAAGTCCCAAAGTGCAATAAAAGTTACAGGGAATTAACCGTAGATGGCATTGACCTTTTTATTTGCTAACTGTTAGTTTGGTAAGGTTGACATGCTTTCAGAGGTACCAATATCGATGGAATCAAAATACTTGAGCTAGCAGTTCAATTGCATAAAAAAAATTGTTTTCATCAAAAATCCCCCATTTTAATAAATTTAATTCAATATTAGATTGACATAACTGAAAAAATGGCTGGCATGCAAAGATTTATCTATGATAACACCATCAACCTCTCATAAGCCTCAGAATAAAATGTTCCTTAAAATTTCTATCAAAAATAAAAATACTAGGCACTTAGTTTCAATAAACTTACATAATGTTACATTAATGTAATTAAATTATTTCTTAACATAAATATTAATAAAAACCAGCAATTGTGGTTATGTAAGCTCCATCTGAGAAACTAATTGAAGAAAAAAAAACAACGAACATCAATATTAGTTCTGTAATTAAGCATTTGCAGTGCTGCCATTAATACTGATCAAAAACTGGTTCCCAGCTGTTCCAAGACATGTTAAGCATATAAGTGTACATGTGACACATAGTGTTCTGTGTGAGGAAATAACAGCTACAATAGTGACAAGAAAAATGGTACTTATCAGTCAGAGAGGCAGCAGACAGATAATGTGAAAAGTGTTTACATATGAATGTAAAAGAAATGATTTGTATGGTTGCATATTTGTTTTATTGAAAGACACAAATTAGTGACTGTGTAAATGAGTGTCTTTATGACCAAGGTTGTGAACAAACAAAAAGAGAGAAATCTATTCCGTTGTAACATGGTAGCAATAATATTATAACACATGAAAACAGAGGAACTGATATTTATAAAAAGCAATGAATATATATTTAAATGTGAACTTAATAACAGTTGTCTTGTATTCCATACAGTGTGTTTTATACCAATTTCTTATTCTTTAATTCATAAAATTAAATTGAGTTTCAATAACGTAAAAATGACAAAATCGTTTTGTACTAAAATAACGTACGTCATGTTGATTGCATGTAATCATGTGAGGTCCATCAAATGTTGTCAAGCAATAAAACTGATTTGATACATGCAATACGTAAACGTAGGTTGTATATGACAGAACATGACTTTCTTTTCCAGCATTACATATATGGCTATACTTATGTCACATAGGACAGTGGATATAAAAGAATTTTATTTTGTTGTGACATTTTTTTGACTAGCATGGACTAAATGTCTTTTGTTCAAGGATATTGTAACCCTTTATAATCATCCAGATACCCAAAATGAGATTTTTTCCTTCATCTAATTATTCAGTAATACAACTACTTTAGCACTGATTTAAAACAATTAAAAACTCGAAAATAAGAAATATCGGCATTTATATTTCTTGTTGCAATGTATAAGTATAAGCAACTCAAAGCTTTAATAATCAATTTAACACCTTTCTATTTTAAAGTGAGATAGTAATCGGTATGGGGAATAACTTCATCCCTAACAAGATTTTATCACAAAAATTGGTAGAGTTGACCAAGAGTGTATGGGCTTCAATCCTGTGCTGTCATTTTGGTTTAAATGTTTTTGTTATGAAGTTATGAGCCCTTATTTACAGATTTTCATTAAATAAAGACATTATTTTGCTTTATCAATGATAAAATCTTAACCAAGACTTCTAAAAAAATCGTCGGCAGGGTTTTGGAGTACTAAATGGTATCATTAAATCGGCACTGAAATAGTGATCATGGGTGCTCAGGTAAAGGAGACATTTGAGAAACTTATTTTTCAGTTTTTGTCCCAAAATTGCAATTATGATGTCACCCATAAGATGACATATGTGTAAATGTTAATTAATTAAGTCAATGAACACTGAAGATTTATCTATTACCCAAAAGAATGTACCATATGTAAGAAGTAAATAAGGAGTTTTGGGCAAAGGGTGACAATGCCCCTAAACCACATGCTTTCAAACTACATGCAAAGGAACCCAATTGGTTTTTGGCCTGGAAGTGCATATGAAACCATTGAGATAGAAATCAAATTACAGTGATTATACATTACAATAGCCTGACAAGTTACTCAGTCATCTTATCTTAAGATCATATAATCACCTTGGTTTCATCACAATTCTCATTTGATTCATGTGATAAAATTGCACATGCTGAGTTCTGCTGCAGTGCCATCTGGGTGGGATTATTCCATTCAAATATTTTTGCACAACCATAAGAGACCACTATGAAACAAATACCGTCTTCTTCCCTATTATATTTACATAACAGCACAATTAGTAAAATTGCAAATATCAATGAAGGCATTTGTTTTAGTCTATACTATTGTTCATGCACACACTCACATATTGACAGAAAACATGTACACTTACTTGTAAGATTCCATACTTAATCTCCATTTCATGAAAGGCAAAATCCTGGAAATATGTTCAAAAGGAAATTTTAAGTCTATCATATAAATGATTACATTTATCATCATAAATGCAAAATCTGGCATTTATTGAAAAATAATATTTTTGCTGTCCAAACTACCAGTGATATTGGTTAACTTGTTTTGAGCAACCAAAAATTGGACAAGAGAATGCAGGCTTTGTTTTTATGGCACACATGCCCTATCAAAGAATGGCAAAACCAATACTTTTAAAAGTGCAAACAGTGAGAGCCAAATATAGTCTTGCAAATGAAATATCACAATTTTATTATATTAGCTAACAAAGATCGTCTGTAGACAATTTCTGATCAATTGTGTTATGTTTATAATATCCATTAAACCATCCAAGCAGTGACAAACACAGCAATGCTATGAAGAATTGCCCATTTTCTGCCATATAAGGCGCCTCACTACAATAGTTTGAAGAGCTAAGCACGTGCCAAATAGCTTTTCAAATGGAACATTACAGTGAGTTCTCAGTACATCTCCTAACGGATTCCTCTTCAGACAATGAATAGGTCTTTAAATTGCTTTCATATCCATGTTAGGGACCCCAGAGGGTAAAATAAAACCCATATAAGAAAAATTAAAGTAAAGCACGCTATTTCAACTAGACGCATACATTAATGTACATTATCAGATCAATAATGTATCATTGGGCAAGCTGGTCACCAGCGCTCCCAATCAGTGCCATTTTTGATTTGCAGTGAGGCCAAAGAAGTCCAACTTTAATGCAGGCTACTTTCGTAACCTGAAACAAAAATGTTGTCTACCTGTGTTTATCATATGCATGCATGCAAATGAGCAAGCCACAGCAGATCAGGTTTAACAGGGTTCTGTACATTAGAATTTTATTCCCTTTTCCACTTAAATAATGTGGGATTAACATAGCCGTGTTATGGGATAATGTTGTCACATCAAAAATACATTAGGCTGAATTTGCAGCTGATGACATAACAGCAGCATTTTTGGTGTAAAATCTATAATAATGCCCTTGCCTGGGCCCGTAACTCGAAAGCATCGTGCACTGCAACTGAAAGCAAGCGTCTCGATTCCATAACTCGCTCATACTCACACCATTTAATACATTGTAGCCTCTATGTGATATCGCTATTCGCAATATGCGATGCTTTCGAGTTACGGGGCCCTGAACAGCTATCATTGTCATTTAAACATAACAGCATATTCATTTTTTAATTTTCTTGCCTTAAGCCATTGTGCTAAAAGTAGTAAGGAAAGGGAAAATTATCTGCATGACTGACTTTCTTTGGACAAACCAGGGTATTTTCATAAAGAAATATGAGTGCAGGTACAAAATTACACACAAAACCAGACAGCACTTATCACTTTGTAGGGCATATTAGTCACTCACTGTAAGAAACCTTTCAAAAGTCAGGTTTAGCTCGTCACGAGAAATACAGACACTATAATTATATATATTTCTCCCATGCAAAGCTTCTTGCAGAGGAGGATATAATGGTTAATAACAGACATTATCATCTAGACATTTCTCTCCCATTTCTATAAGTCTCCACTGACAACAGCATGGCCGTACAAAACCAGATTTACAAAATAGCCATTTAATGTGCTTTCAGTCTTATTCATAAGGATCATAATGGGTTGTGTCAGTTTGAAGCACTGTCAACAACGTAGAATTGTGCCAAAGGGTGATTTATACATACTATAAAATGGAGTCCTTGGCATATGAATCTCATGAATTTAAACAATTAGGTTCCCGTTAGCCAGTCTTCTTCACAGTTGACCATGCATACATCATCAAGGGACTTTATTACTTTGAAACACTGTTATCAGTCTTGCTGGGGATGGATCTATATTATTTTGGATAAGAACCATTATGGCTCATAAAGAAGTGATTAATTTTGTATAATGGTGTAATTCAACATAACGGCTTAAGGCTTTGCCAAAAATAAAAATAAATACATTGCTGCTTTCTATATTTAAAGTTGTGATGAACTTAAAATAAACATTTACTCATGTTACTTCATTTTTGTTTGGAGACCACAATTAATCATCACTTATAATTAGTTTGTTGCCAGTTTCTAGTGATGATTGTTGCTTCGAATCAATTTACTTTAATTACTGTATTTACTTTATCTTTGGTTTTAATAGTTATCATGACAGTATTTGCTATGACAGTATTACCAGTACAAGGTAGATGGGGCATATTAAGGCTAGACATTAAGTTTTAATTGCCTATGAAATCAGGAATTTTTACATTATTTTATCTTATAATTATCATGCATAGGTGCACCTTTGACAAATCCTGCTTAACACTTTTATTTGACAAACACCATAATTTGAATTTGTATGATTATGCTAGTATAATAACGACTTCCTTTTGAAAAGTGTGTAAATATTTCTGCAATGGTGGATTATAATATAATCTTATTTTCAGAAAATGTCCAGTATAATTATATCTAAAAAATATGATTAGCTTGTCAACTTCACATATTTAAGCATGTGCTTTATGAAATTTATCAATTTGACAGTTGTAATACATCACATTTTTGCAAAAATTTTATTTGAGACTTTTGAGACTTTTTGACTGAAAGTTTAGTTGCTGGCTATCTTATATAGATAGGTATAGTTGCTAATTAAATGTGTGTGTGTGTGTGTGGGGGGGGGGGTATGCCATGGACACTGGCAATTATTTCATAGATCAGCAACCAAGTCCACAAAGTATTTAAAAAAGAACAGGGGTTGACCTTTTCTTCAATACCAAAAGTTTTGTGTCAATCTCTTATGGGTACTTTAAAAGATCTTACTTTATGGGGATAACATATACTGCCCTATACTGCCGCCTCTCCTGGCCATGCAGTCAATCCAAGACTGCATTCCCATAAACCCATTGTACCAGCTGGATCGATTTAACTCTGTGGGGCTTCTCCTTTCAGTATAATCAGCCTAATTGTCTGGCACATCCCCTTGAGTTACTAGGGGGTGTTGAGTAGGCGTGCCAGACATTTAAGCCACTTACACTAATTGCAATTTAGCAAAAATCCGACAGAGTTAGATTGATCCAGCTAGTACCATTGGTTAATGGGAATGCTCCCTATTACATCAGTTGTGATACCAGTAGCATGTGTTTTTGTCAAACCTGATTTTATCACAATGAAATCAATCAATTAAATAAATTATGATAATCAAATTTATTTTCATGGTTTTTAAAAATATTATTTGAAGGGCATGGTCAAAGCAGATGATATAAAATACTTGCTTCTCTGGTTCATGCCCAAGTCTCATAAGAATAACCTCATTTCCAAACAATTGTTTATAGTGCACTATTAGTACCACCAGTGTGTACTAGTTATTGTCTTTATTGCAAGAGATAGATGAATATTTCTGCAAAAGCCAGACACCTGTCAATAACTACATTCAGTTACAAAGAACAGAAGTTTCCAACCTCCTTAGGGAGGTATATGTAATATCAACTTTCAGGGCAACTTAAAAACCAGAAGCATGCATCTTTGCAGTCAACACATTTGGCATTTGAGATGTTTTTCATTGTAATTTATGTTCAAATTCCTGGAAACATAGAAATGCCTAGAGGGGATCAAATCTGTTCAATCACAGAATGTGTGAGTAACGCCATCCTACCAGGCATACCAGGCACTTGCAATAGACAGCAAAACATGAATTTAATAAAACCACTCAATCACCTTTCCAATGAAGAAAAAAAACACTGACTTGGAGGCAAAGGGACAGTTACATAGATGCCTACATATACTGTTCAATATTCCATGTGACCTAAGGCATCAGATTTATTGATTACTCTTATTTTTTGTCACTGCTTCCAATTGCATGACTACTTTGATAGCTGCCCAAAGTTTGAATTAAATTTTGAGCAAGGAGCAGCCAGCCTATGATGAAGTGAGAGAAGAGGCCCCTGTATACTATGTAGTTATCTGCACAGGTAAACCTATCATTCTTTAAGCCAACATAGGTATAGATAAAAGTGGACAATACAAGTTGCCAAAAGGATAAGAACCCATGTGCATCCAGTCAGAACTTGACAAATCGGTGACAAATATAGAGTGTAAAAGAGTGAAAAGAACTTGCACCATAAGATGATAGCATTCAAAGATGGGTTATTTTGAAATGCACTATGCACAATGGAGGGTGGGGAGTTAAGTATTCCTGCCATGTAGTCTTTTAGTTTCTTTATTATTTCACTGTGGTAAAATTGGTTGTGGTTAGACTACAAAACAGTGAATCATAAAGGTTTCCACTGAGCAAAAGTAAATACAGGTATAGACAAAGAAGCTACTACTTACCCTTATTTCAGGTGGGATAGGTGTTGGCATCCTTTCTTGGTTACCAAGGAGATTTGCAAGACTAGCCAAGACTGGTTCAGAAGCAAAAGCAACACTGTCACTGAAAAAAAAGATTCCAGAATTTAAGATTGCTTAGTTTATGATGAGAAACTTGAAATAATGAAGTTTTTCTAACACGTTTCATGTAATACATTTGCATCTTCATTTGGATTTTGATCTGACCAGTTTCATAGTCTATTGGAAACTCATGCCTATAAGCAGCCTAAGTACTCAGCAGTGAAAAACCAGAAAAAAATGGCCACATAAGTTGTTTTTAGGTGACTTTCCAACAGGTGTTGAAATTCAGAGTGACCATGATGCGTTTTCACTTTGATTTGTCTTTATATGGGCCTGTGTATATTTGTAGCAATATACTTACTAACACTCCTCAATAGGGTGGTAAACCTGTAAAATCTGTGGATGCTGAAAACGCTCCAAGTTCTTGACACATTTACGCAATACTTCTGAAACGGCTTCTTTCCTTTTAGGCTTATAAAGCTTGTCTGCTACCTTCTTGTCAAAGATGAACACAGAGGCTTCCTGAATTACAGCCATTTGATACTCTTAGAAATGGAAATAACTGTACTTTAAGAATACAAAATTTCAATTGTCTGTCATTAGTTTTAAAAAATTCATCTCAATTAATTTGCCCTCTGAACAGGGCAACCATTTTAAAATCTACTTGGATACCATTGACACTTGTACAGTACCAGGAACAGATCAGATTTACATCGAAGTTACCCAGCATTCATACCTTTTGATCACTTTTTCTCACAGCATCATAGATCTTCCACACCATTTCTGGTCCTGCGCTGGCCACATGACGGCCAATGTCAAAGTGTTGAGTGATAGGATTGGTGCCATCACCTATCACTGCATTTTTGATCATAGAAAATACCTGCAAAAATAAAATAAAATAAAATATCCCTCCAATTAAGCACAATCCAGGAATAATAATAATAATAATAATAGATAGCATTTCTGAAGATGCAGTAAAATGGAAACTAAGATTTCTAATCAGAAAAAAATGCTTTTGTCACTAAAAGTAAATTAACCTTAATACATTAGCTAGCATTGCAACCACTGTTCTAGGATAAAATTAAAAGAAAGATTTTCTGGATACAAATTTGAAATTTCTTATCATCTGCACTAGACAAAGATTAACTTGATAAATAAACACAGCAGCAAGTTAGTTCTTTTTTTTTTTTTTTTTTTGCAAAATCATGCAAGCAGAAATACTGTAGTTTTAGACTGCAGTATTATGCATAATGCACTGCGTGAACCTTGCATTAAGAGCAACCTTCCTGCATGTGTCTTATAATGAGAAACGTGTGAATCATGGTGATAATCACTTACTACCTAACTAATTGTACTCTATGTCCATGATGTTTCATCACATGTAAAAAAGATTCTTTTAGAAAGGTTCAAATGCTATGCAAGCCATAAAGACAAGTCTAGGCAAAGTTGGCTATGTACTGTCACATAGCTGTGCAGAATAAAAACATTTTTTAGAATACTGAAGTTTCTTCGTAAGATGCACCTTTTCCATAGTATATAAGAAACAAAATACATTACCTCCATTGTTCTTCTGCGACATGGTAGAGGGTTACGGGGACTTCATGTCAAATGTGCTCAGTTCAGAAAATGGGAGGAACTCCTTTCAACACAGAAACTGGCAAAGCTAAAATGCAATTAAGAAAAAAAAAAACATATGGTTAGTTAATTCTGCTGTGAGATAAATGTAGCAATTATGAAGCAATACCCAAAAATTTAGCAGTTATCATATTTCTGAAAAAAAAAGACAAATCATACATCATATCTTGTAACAAATTTCTGTCTCTTGCCACGTCATCTATGTCCAAATATATGGTGCATTAACACACACTAGCTCACAGCGATAGTTTTCACACTGCCATGTATTTAAATAAATAACACCATTTCATTTCCTCAATCTGATGAGCTTCTTTGTCAAAACACCTGTTTTAATAATGGTCTAGGCTCATCCGGTTTTCTCCTCTATGTGTTCACACTGTGCGGTTGCCCCGATCCCGAGGTCACATAATACTGGAAATACCAAGGCCTTCCAGCAGTCAATCCAATCAATTTGGTTTTGACACTCCATTTATAATTCCCAGTTAAATCATCCTGTGGGAAGCCGACTTCCTTCCACATACATGGTGATATGAGGGTGGTAGTGGGAATTGTAGGATAGTTTTACTCTAAAAGGCCTAGCTAGTTTGTCATTTATGCCACAGAGAGAGATCAAAAAGATAAAAATTGTCTACATATAGCTCTAATACAACTAATCCAATAAAAGACAAGTTTAAGCATTAAACTCTTCATAAACACTTGGCATGTTATTTTTTTTTTATCAAGAACTTACAGACTAGAGCTTCCTTTTTCAATCTATTTTTGAAGCCTTCATTTCTCACTAATACAAAAATGTCTCGGATTCTGAGAAATATTGAATGAAACCTATCTACAGGTAAATGTATTCAAACAAATAGGACGGATTCAATGATGATAATGTTGTTTCATTCCGAGTAAAAAAATAAGACTCCAAGATTATAATTATCATCATGTGTGTGTGTATGTTAATACTGAGTAGAATAGTAGCACAGCAGTAATTTTGAATTCAGAGCAGAAATATTAGCTTCACCAATAGTTGAGCTAGCTCTGCCCAGCATAAGCTCATGCCAGTCTTGATTCCATAACTCGCCCATACAATACATTGTAGCCTCTATGTGATATTGCTATTCGCAATACGCGATGCTTTAGAGTTATGGGGCCCTGCCCTACAATGGCAAAAAAAAAAAAAAAGAAAAAACAACTTCTAACTATGAACAAAGATAACCACTTTGCAGATGAAACTTACTGATATCAATTCTGAACCAAAATGGTGAAATCTTTGTTGTATACATTTGGTTTAAATCTCTTTCTTCATATTGCCAGAAATAGCCCTGAATTATGCATCCTTAGGTACATTTGGAAATTATTTCTTTTCAAAACTATGTATTTTGAGAAGCCTAGGAGTGACCCATAGAAAAAAAAAATGAAAAATGAACAAAAATGTTATAAATTCAAGGAAAGTAATACAGTCAGGTGTTTTTTTTTATAACTCAAGCTGTATCTGTTTCCTACGAATCATTCACCCAAGTTTGAGAATAATAAGTAACAATATTCCTTTTTGTGCACACAATTTTTCTTTTTGTGTTTCCTATGACAGAGCACAAATATAGGCGTTTGTCAATTTTGATGCAATATTACATTATACATCACAGTGTGATTACCATTAGTTTTTAATTATGTACTAGTACTACTATCACAGTGGACATTCAGAAAATGATACTAGCAGTAGGCTTCAGACCCATGACAAGTCAAAGTCACACATGGAAAACCTAAATTGGGGAAAAATAAAAAACTCAAACTTTATTTTAGCCCTTTAAATCATTCCTGAAAGTTTGAGAATAATGAGTAACGTCTTTCCTTTATTGTGATTACAAACAAAATGTACACAGCAACCCATATGGCGACTATGACAATGACAGCAACGACAGATGCAGGTGATCACTTTATGTCAAGACACACTAACTATATCTCTATAAAAATATAAATGACTCAATCTCTGTCTGAATTGCCTTGCTGTCCATTTTTATTTTTTCTTTTGCACAGTGTGTAGATTCATTATGTTACACTATATTGTGACGCACTGGTCTTATCATTACATCATTAAGCCAACACTGGCCTACAATACTCATCAAGAAATACATTTAAGAGAGAGAGAGAACCTTTGTCATGTGCAGTGCACAGAAGGTTAAGAGGGGATTCTTAAATCAATACATCCGCATCCGCAAGCATGCGTGGGTGTTGACAAATGGATTGCTGTAGTCTTGCCTTTTCTGGCTGGTTTACCATCAATGGTGAAAAAAACACTCAGAAACAGATCAGCAGGTGATTCTTCTCCCTCAGCTGACAGTATTCCTGGAATTAAACTGCTCAACAAAACATTTTAGAATCAACAGCTCTAAAAGCACAGATGGATGATACATCTTTAGCACTAACCATAATCATTCTTCTTGGAAAAAACTGGAAGCAGAAAGAATTATAGGACTGATGAGGTCAAATTCCTAAATCCATTGAAAAGCATTCAATGTAAATTAACGATGAACTAATTTAATGTTACTTTTATTACAAACCTTATGAAAACTGGATGTGTCTTATTGGTGTCCTTTAAAAAAAAGGCAGCCAAACTTGCAAATGTACAGTAACATTAGTTACCAATAGCAACCAATAGTAACTTTGTAATTAAGCAGTGTGTCATTTGTGAAACAAAAATGAGGATATGCCCATTCCCTTTTGTCTGTAAATATTCTTTTCTTTATCTACTGAATGTCATAAATATCCAGTGGCTTTAGTTTACTTGACACTGCCCCCCCCCCCCCCATCCCCCCATTTTTCATAACTATTTTGGTTATCCTTGTTTGAAAAGATGCGTGGCATCATCCAATAGAATAGATAACAGATTCACATGATTTGAAAAACATAAACGTACTTCACTCTAAATCAATTAACTAAGCTCTGCTAAGTACAGTATCATGAAAATAACTTTTTTTTCAAAATTCAGCCATAATTTATAGCAGGGAATTATATCCAATATAATTCCCTGTTTATAGTAAGTATTTTTAACAGTCTACAGTCTGTGCCAAAACCTTTTTAGCAACAAGACACTCAAGCAATCAGGATCTAGCATAATATTATTATTAGTTCATAAGAAAATTTGATGCAGTGACATGGTTATAACTGTAAAGCTAGATTTAAAAAAAAATAGACAGCAAAGTTAGCAAATATACAGACACTTATCAGAAAACAGTCATTCCCATTGCTCCATTTTAACCTTGACGCACACAGTAAACAATAACTATAATGGTAAAATGATCTTACCATGCTGATTTATGAAGGAAACCTGCTTTTTTTATCAAACAAAGCCAATCTACCAGTAAAAAATCTTATGAAAAACAAAAATATACTTTGTCAATATTAGTGTTACTGCTGTGCTGTTAACAAACAACTTGAATAAACTGAACAATATTTATTCCTCTTCTGAACACTGTGAACCTTGATATCTGTATACCGTAAACATATAAATATACTGTAATATACGTGTACTGGTACTTGTACTTATAGCTTTCCTAAGCTGACAAAAACATCCACAATGGTCTTTTACAGTGACCAAACCATCAACTGGTTGTTCGTGCACTCATGCCATCATATCACACCCAAAGATAGCTCACAAGATTAGAGTGAGAACATGAAAACTACTCCTAGCGCGAGAGCTACTCATGCAGTAACAATTAGAAAACAACAGATGTGTTAAACAGTGATGGCAACAATATAAACCAACAGTGTTCAGGATTTAAAAAACACATTTTGTGACTTTACATAATGAAATATGAAAAAGGGAATGTATGTATAATGTATGTTTAAAAAACAATTACAATTTTGATAAAATTTAACTTTATTCTAAATAAAATTATTGGTATGAAAAAAATTGAATGCTCTTTGAAATGAAACCATTTCCAGATGGAGAACAGGTGTTATTGCATCTCACATAATGGCTGATAATGAACACAAGTCTTTTTCAACAAGCTAATGTATTTAACCATATAATAAACTGCCATGGAGGCTGGACTGCTAATTGACTGCATAACAGACTGCTAGGGAAGACTGAAAAGAAGATAAAAGCCAGCTAACAGCAGACAGTATATGTACTGGCTGGATTATGACTTCCTTCCTATGGCAAAAGTTAGCAGCTAGATACAATTGGCATATGTTCATAAAGGTTGATTGGAAACAGAACTGACAGTGAAGAATATTGGAATTTAATATGAATAACATTGTCTCTACATAAATGGTCTGAAAAAAAATCATTGAATAGAATTTTGGTCTGGTACCATCTAGAAATTAATGTCTTGATCATCCTGGTATATTTAAATCAATATTACAAAATGTTTGTATTATAAAACAATAAAAATGAAGCCCAGTGCCTGCCTTGCACATCTAAATGATATGTAGCTTCTAAACCATGAATTCAAATTGGCAAGCTGATCTACAAAATGCAACAAACAAGAGGTCTCTAGCATTAACGTTAACAGTTCCAGAATTAGAGAGAGTTTTCAGTTTTGGCATCTAATGGCTGCTTCTCCCGTGATAATACACCCACTGACCCCAAACCTAAGAAGATGAAAGATGACCCAAGTTTAACATCTGCCCATAATATTAAAGGTTAAGTCCATGTCTATAGTTTTAAAAAATTGGCACAAATAATTTTTTTGCAAAAGAAAAAGAGAATTATTACAAAAATATGGACTGTTTGACCTTGAAATAAAGGTCAAAGGTCAATCCAAGAGCATATTTGAAATTTCCACATGACTTTTGGACAGGCATCTATAGTAATTTTTCCCATATTTCCTTTGGTTTGGGAGATATTTAGCATTTAATTTTGCAAATTTTGGACAAGGGTACATTGTGACAAGTGCCACACCTAGACCAGTGCATTGACAAAGCCCAAAATTTACATGGTTCGAGTTGAGATTATATGTGACCTACATACAAGAGATGGGAACACAGAATCTTGTAGTCTAAGAGGGGAAGCGGTAACGGTGATGTGAGGACACACCCCGTGGAGCAGGCAGACCCAGTGGAGCTGGTGGACAAGACATGTCAGGACTAAAACCATGTGTACTGCCAGTGCCGCACTGGTAGTACAGTTAAAGGGATAATAACTCTTCGTTTCGGCCAAAAAATGAATTTTCCTGGAGTAAGCAACAATTTTCCCATACTTACCAATGGTTAATGAAGCCATTTTTACATTCAAAGCTAGTCCCTGGTTTTTTTCTAAAAAGTTTGTTTTTTTGTTAAAATCTCTTAAGAGATTTTAACAGAGTATAGCCATCAGTGGAGGTCATGTGGTCTAAAGACAAGCTCAGATATCAGAAAAAATACCTATAACTGCCGTTTTTGTGGTAAAACAGAATATATTATATTTCTATGAGTTATATTTACAATGTTTTTATTGTGAAATATAGATCTCATACGAAGAGTTATTATCCCTTTAAGATACTTCAGAAAAAAGATAAGGTAATGATTCTGAAGAGAGCAGTATGATAATATATGTATGACACACGTTTATCACAGAAAATTACAGCTTCTGAATGAATGCTGAAGCTCATTTTATATAACACTTGATTACCATTTTAAAAGAACAACCAATTTTTATAACACTAATTTCAGGACAACAAACTCCTCGTGAATAATGAAATCACACATGAAAGTTCCCAACCATCAATACATTGATTGTGACTTGAGGAGTATTTTTCTATCACCAAATCAATGTATGCATACAGAGGCAATCAATGAATGGAAATAACCAGTTTTAACAACAGTTTACCATTACTAGTCACTTGCAGCAATCCATTATAACACTACATTATACTTATTGGTTCCCTGTATTTTAGGGAAACAGAACACAACAAACAAATGAAGAATGGTTACTTTCAATATATGCCAAACCATATTCTTTCCACTCAAAGCAAAATCAAATCAATAGAAGCTACAAGCAAAATGTTTGGTAGACAGTATCATTTGAAAATTCCCTGAAATTCAAACATTATAGCTTTGAATTACCTGTACCAATCTGCACACATATAAGGTGTAATTTTCACATTTAAAGTGTAATTTATCGAAGTATAGTTATTAACTGTCCTACTTCAGACTTAATCCACCTAATTGTGCCACTTCTAAATGGCCAGCAGACAGGCCTTTAAGTATAGGGAATCCCTCATGCATACTCTTCTTTCATTGAAATTGCATTCCTGCAATAGTTTATGAGAATGCAATACAATCCTCTTCTGTTTATATGGAGCCAATTGGCCGATTATTTAATTGTTCCTAATCAAAGGCAAGCAGTCTCTGATTACTTTGTTTTATAAATTTTTAATGTTTATTGACTCTGGGATTTGCTATAAATAAGCCTCATTAGTCCACACCTAGTTCCTCACTGTCTGCTGCTCTCTACTTTTATTGACCCTGTCTCTTCCTAGGTATCTCAGAAACCAACTTCATTGCATCGCCAGGTGGTTCACGTTTCACTGGCACACCTTTCTCAAGGGGGTTATGGAGAATACAAATATAAAGTACTAGTTACTGTAATCCTATTATCGCCAAATCAATTCCTACCATACTACTACACCATGCTGCCACACCAACTGAATAGAATGAGTGGAGCGATGGAGGACTGTTCAAAGGACTATACACACAGTTGTTTTATCGACGCTTGTAGGTTTTTTTTCTCACTGAATAAAATTAAAAGTCTACTTAAACTGTAGATTCAGTCAGCTTAGCATGACTCATCTTACTTTAAAGCCAAAGCAGAAGGTGAAGCTCACGGAGCTCACACTCAATTGTGCAAAGTAATTGTTGTGGAGCAAGATAAGTGCTTCTCTGAATAATGACACGATCGAAGACATTGAGCAAAACTTTTGTAATGCAACTTCTAAAATTGCCAACTTGAGTACTTGAACAACACCCCAAAAACTCAACAGAATAGCAATTGTAAATTGGATGGTTGCACATGTCCTTTACATTTCCCGCTTATTTTTCATCTGCAACAGCAGACTTCAAGATGAATATAGTAATGACTCAATCTTTTCAACGGGAAAAATTGTAAATTTTACAGATGCTGTATATTTTAATTGATAGATTCTTAAAGTTTGAACATTCTTATTCAGTTGTAGCAATGCAGGCTACCCACATATGCTATTTTAATGATAGTAAAATTATGTATCTGAAAAATTGATAATTTTTACCCATTGAAAAACTCGAGTCATTGCCATACATTTTGGTCATTGTTCTAACCATATTTAAACCAATCCCAATTTTGAACTACTCAACAGATTTTCTGAGTATTAAATACCAACTGTTGTCTACTTAATTGCCATGGTGGAAAATTTGATATGTTTTTCTTTATTATAGTAAAT
Organism: Lingula anatina; assembly: GCF_051362555.1. Classification (NCBI taxonomy): domain Eukaryota; kingdom Metazoa; phylum Brachiopoda; class Lingulata; order Lingulida; family Lingulidae; genus Lingula; species Lingula anatina. Next base: position 44,483,430 of record NC_141767.1, read on the forward strand.
ACCTATAACCAAACATTGGGTATATTAAGTTCCAAGACAATCACGTTTCACCATGTAGTGCTAAATAATCCAACATATGGGCTACAACGAGCACCAGTGTTGATAATTAGGTTCTGATATTCTTTTTCTACCATGATACACTGCTAGTAAGAACTCAAATAACCTCAGCGACTTGTTATATTTCAAGTCACTTTGGCATATCAATCAGAGTTTCTCTCTAATGGGTCCTAATGCAACTTGGAGGATGACTGCTGTTTTTTGCAGCCACTACCCAACAAGCATTGCAGAATCACAGGACTTCTTTGGCATTAAGTACATATGTAGAGGCTGAGGCAGGTTATATAGCATACAATGGAAGGTCATATTTAGTTTCGACACTAATGCATCATAGATGTCTTAAATGTGCTGAGAAAAAAATCTAGGAGAAATGATTAATTCACGTAAAAAAAAAAAAAAAAAAACTGAAAAAATATCAGTGTTTTAAATCTGGTGGTGATGGCCCCCAAATTGTTCCAAATAGATCACTCATACTTGTCAATGCACACAGTTCCATAAAGCACAATTGTTCTGTCAGTGTTGATCTAGTCACTTGTTACTGCTCAGAACCAGAATCAACAGAATTACATGTTCAAAATGCTTGGCTCCTTTACCTGTTGTGTGTGTGTGTGCACGTGCATGCACTTGCTGTCACTGTGCCTTAGTATTTTGATATTTAGATCCCCTAGTGAGATATATAGTTATCCAGAAACTCATAAAGATGCAGAGGTTTTATGGTTATATGCTGATAATGAAAGTAGCCTAATTTGGTAATGGCTTGTTCAGCAACCAAATACTCCCCAGAGAAACAATCAAGCACATAACAAGCTCATGTTTATATTAAATTACAAGGTTTTTCATTTCCATTTATTAAATAAGTAATTTTTTTATTATTTCTTTTCATATTACTAATTATAACATACCAAACATAAGTTTGTTCATAAAACAACATGTGAGGTATCACCAAGAATTGTTAAAACTTACAATCATTTCAATTACTAATTTTTCTTTTTGTCAACAATACTCATGCCAAACCTACATATGATTACTACTATTGGCCAAGACGTTAAAAATTTAATATTTTTTATCAAGAACACACATTCAGGACATGCATCCATTTTGTGAAATACATACTTTTAACATATAATTATTTTAATGGCCATCTGACTGAAACTATACACCTGCTAATGAGTATACACTCAATAAAAATGTTCTCATTTACCATTGTAAGCCTTGATTTTCAGATGAATTTAAGAGTTTTTTTAAATTTGCCACAAAAGTGACTTCAAGACTTACCTACAATATGCATTAATCCAATTCACAGTGTATCATGAGTTCAACAGAGGTCAAGCTATCCTTGAGGATGGTTTCCAGTGAGATAAAGACCAGGTAAGCTTCCTCAATGTGTAGATGATTTGTTCTGACCTGTTCTACCAGATTACAAGTACATCACAGCCTGGAAAAAAGAAAATTGCTATTTTAACAAAAGATGACTGATCATAAAAGTACAAGAGGTGATTAAAGTATAATATAGCACAGACATTCAAGACCTTCGTTTATTGCCACCTAGAGTGACATGAATACAATCAATATATTCCTTATGCAGCAGTGTAAAAAATAATATATATCAGCCACTACACACACCTCCAGTCCACAAATTTTCCATGAAATCAGAATGGATTATACACATACTCACAATTTCAATGAATTCTAGAACATTCTAAGTTCTGAGCATTCTGAGCCTAAGGGCACCAACCTACACCTAGCTGCGACATACAGCACAGTATCTAATTGCAGTTATTGCATCGTATAACTAATTTATTTCCCACAAACTATTTCATTTTTGTCTGTCTGTCTGTTGTAAATTGCAAGGTAACCGATAAGATACCAACAGACATTCAAATAACTTTCAGAAAAGCCTAGGAAAGGACAGACTATTAATTAGATTTTTTGGAAAGAAATTCTAGCACTATAATGCACTGAGAATTTTTTTAAAGTTATTAACCCTTGTTTACCAGTTATGCCTGAAATACAAATCTTTTACAGTATAACACAGGGGTGGACCCAGAGATATTTTCTGACAGTCTTCCAAATTATTTTTGTTGATCCATCCTCCAATTTTGACATCTTCCAACAGAACAAATTAGATTCCCCTCAATGTAATCTTGAAAATCTGACCGTCTTCCTGAAGACCCAGAATTAAGATGGCCTAAATCCACCCCTGTAACAGAATTCATAATTGTGGAAACCTATGAAAATATGCACAGTCACAGTTTGTATCTTTATGCTTTTTTTTAAAGGAATAAATAAAATAAATATAAGCAAAAGTTATTCAACAGACCGCTGAGATGAAATAAATCTCCAACCATCAACATTACGTATTAAGATTGGTCAGGTGCTGGTATCTTCCCGATTGTTTTCTCTCAAGTTCTGTCTAATTACAGTCTACTGTTCAAAAGTACAACTTCATCATGTTTTACATATATATAGATATATCATTTTGTCCTGCTTGAGATGACAAACCCTGTCTATGAAGGCTTCATCCTTATAGCTGAAAAGTTCACCTCACTTCACAAAGATTGCTAGTCTTATATGATATCAAGCAGACCCAACAGCCTTATTTTTGGCTTTCTTGAATGATTTCCATTAACTTTTATGCTACAGTTGAGTGCAAGAAGTCTTCACAACAAACACCACAGCACACTATATGATTATGATTGCAGTTTTTCTTCCTGCGCTTGAATATTTTGGCACAGCTTTGTTAATTTATATATTAAAAAAATATTTAAGTACACAGTGGCTTCATAAGTGGAATTCTAGGAAAATCATCCACTTAAGATATAATGCTCACACTGCTTATTATTTTTTTATAAGACATACAGGCATTTATTCAATATGTATGCAAGATGAAACTTTTTTCATATATATTCAGGCAAAAATGAGGTGATCCATAAAAAAACATTCACCAAGTACAGAATTATTGATTGTCTGACAAAAAATAATCAATGCTTCAAATAAAAAGAAAAAAAAATCCTGATACACTTCAATGAGTCACAGGTACACTACTACATTCTAGAATAAAAAAAAATGATTGTTTCCAAATGCATGGAAACCTTTTCAACTTATAATTATTCCCTATAGAGAAAGTGCCATCTCTGTGACCTTTCCTTCCATACAATGAGAAGAATTTTCTTTGAAGTTCCTCAACAGAGAATCCCTACACCTTTTGACTGAATCTATAATAAAGTAACTTTCAGACATCGATGAAACCTTTTAAGTTTGGTGCATTAATCCCATTATGTGATGAAGTCTTTGAGTATAACGTCTAAAGCTGCTGTCTGTATTTGCCCAACTTAACATACATCTTTCCAAAAGTACCTTAAGTTTTTATATTCAAGAGTAAATTACAATTTGATTCCATTTAATAATTTAATACAAAGACAAACAACACTGAAAAGATACTGCATGGTTGAAAATAGTACCAGTGACTAAGAAACCTTCGATGTTTGACATGGGCTACTGGGAAATTTACACACAGAACCATTCTTAATCAATGTGTATATGTGTATGTGTATGCATGTGTGTGCATGTGTATGTGCATATCTACGTGTGTGTGTGTGTGTGCATGTGCGCCTGCCTGCATGTGTAAATAACTGAGAAAATTAACTGGCTGTTCATCAGTCCACTACAATGTACCAAATTTTAGTAGTCATGAAGTTCACTTTGTAACATGGTGAAAATGGCAAACGACAATCCTCAAAGTCCTGATTTCAACACATATAGCCAAACATAATCTTTAATTCTCACAGACAGAAAGAATAATCAAATACGAACAATTTAAAAGGCAGTTGCTTTCAAGCAGTCTCAGGAAAAGGATTCAGATAAACACTCTGTGGAACATCAAGAGTTTTGCAATACTACATTCACCTCTAATCATGAAATATTCTAGGGAGTCAAATAACACCGAAACAATAAAGAACCAGAAAATCAATTTTAAATGTAAACATTTTATGTGATATTTTTAAAAAGACTAAAACAGCTTAAAGCAGTGACTCCAGCATCAATAATTACATCAATAAATCTTAGATGAGCTAGGTCCCTACACCTTCAATCATTCCATGCAGACACGCAATATCCTGAGTTCAACTTGTGCATTATGCATTAATTGTTTTGGATTAATGTAAATAATTGCTGTTACCCGACTAATGGGAGCAAATAATGGAACTGGGTACAAATTGATTGCACAGTTGACCATAGCAGTTTGTGTTCATCAATTAAATAGCGCATGATCAAGTTGCATACATAAGTAAGTTCCTAATTGCTTCGGACAGACACGGTGGAACTATACACTTTAAAACTCAATAACTACTGCTGACACGCTGACTGCTGGGGATGCATGGGAACAGAAAATGTCAAAGAATATTACACTGAATGGATTTGATACACATATGTATATCTGTGTGATATTCTACTTTACACTGATGTGAATATGGTGACTCAATCAGAAATGGGAATGGAGAATGCTAAAAAAAAAAAGAGAGAGAAATCATCTCTGGCTTCTCAAAAACTCCTCCCATTTTTGAACATTTCACACAAAATACTGCTTTAACCCTCTTTCATGCATAAAATAAATTCATTAAAACTTTTATCCTCGAGATGAGTTAGCAGTAACTGACAAATGAGCTGTGATAGTACAAATACAGTGATTTTATCAAGATTATACTGTTATATGTTCATAATCATACCAAAACCATGTAACCATACATTTTGCCAGTTTCACAGTCATACAAGTCATTCCAGTTTGTCTTAATATGAAAAAAGGAAGATGTCCATTTTGACAACACTAAGCTTGGCTCACAAAAACTCGATGCAGATTGATTATGTTATATATAAGACCAAATCAAGAGTATATTAACAGCGCTCAAGTTAACACACCCAAAATATGTCATTCAAGTGACCAATCATGTATGATTAGTCCAAGCTTTTTTTGACATGAAACAAACTTTCAAACAATGTACAGGTGGGATGAAAAACATTGATTGCGTCATCTAAAAACAACAATGACTTGACTGCAACAACTGAATTCAACAGCACAGGAAGATGTGGCAACTATATAGACATTTAAGTCACGCAGCAAATGAAACTAACAATTAACATTTTAACAATTTATAATCCCATGTCTATACTTATTGCATTATATGCATGAATGCTTAAGAAATACACTTATCCACCTTCTTAATCAAACCCTACAAACATATTTATTCAAAAAAATTAACATATACATACTTCCCATTGGCACCCGGCCATTCTTTCTGTCTACAACACATATACTGAGTAGGACCTACCCTTTGTCAATATGTAATTGCCTTCAACCTTCAAGTCCTCAGACTTAGATTTTTTCATATTTTTTTATCCTTTGGAATTTTTTTCCTTCTTGGAGAGAAGACTTTTTTTCCTTTCAAATGAAATTTTCTTTCATCTTGAGAGTTTAATTTTTCTTTAACAAATCTGTCAACTCTCTCTCTCCAAACCCAGGCCTTATGTTATAATTTGAATACTTAGACTGAGACTTTTTTTCCTATCAATGTGGTGAGATGGGCAACCAATAGGAGCTGTCAAATTGACACCTACTCTCTTGTGACCTTGACCATTACTATCACAAATAGGAATGCTAGGAGAGGGCTAGTGAGTACAAGTCAAGCCAGTCCCTTCAAAAATGTCAAGGACAAATTAGCTAATTACCGCCTTCTTATTGGTTATAGCTATCTATATTGTTCTGAAAGGAAAGGACAAAGAGTTATGTTTTTAATGACCACTTACAAAAAATTGGCACATTTAGTATGTTTAGTGGTCCTCAATATTTGTTATTTTTTTAATTTTTAAATCAAAATCTATTAAAATAAATTACACTCGCAATTATTGAAATAGTTTAGAACTATATTGAGGATACTTTATAGAGTATTTGAGATTGCAATCGCCAAATTAAAGACATGAACAATTTGACCAGCTTCCATCCAAGACTCTCACTGTTTTAAAACCTCTCTTGTGTAATGGCCAGATTATAAAGCTATCAATCTCTCAAAGTGAACCTGTACAGACTGGATAACTATATTGCTTGGTGTGAAAAAGGCAGCAAGTATTCTTATACTGTGCCAACCCACCAACTGCCTGGTGACAGTAAGTGTTGGCCTGCAAACAAAGGTCAGGTGAAACACTGATATCACTGAAATTCAGGAGAATTAAACTGGGGGTGACAAAAATCATAATATGATTTATGTTGAACAGATCCATTGCCAAACTAAGTTCTGACATTTCAATATTTCAGTTGTGATATTGCAATCAAAAAAATATTCCATTAATGCCAGACATAGAGGAATTTGTCAAATGATAATGTGATAACCATTAGTATAATGTGAATCATTAACTGCAGTTATTTAGTTTTCTCAATGCATATATGCTGCTTGATAATGGAATATTTTGTGGGTGATATATGTATAAATTATCTTTATTTGGAATGGAATAATGTGCCACTATTTTTAATATAAAATGTGGTCAACTCAGATTTAAAGTGACACACAATTACAAAAATGGAGTAGGACATGCTGGCAATATTATTTTATAACCAGGTATATAAGAAATACACACACATTTTTATGTTGTTTTTTTTTGTGGATGATGCATGATATGTACTTAAGGTTGTAATTAACAGGGGTAGCTATCTTCTAAACCGACCAAGATATACCAACATGTTACATATCAATAGAAAGCTTATTTCAACTGCTTTTCGTTTCAAATCCTTATTTTATTATGTAACTGTTACGTAATGAATGTGTTTTCTGCATGCAAGGAATTCCTGTAGTGATCTTTCAAACATATTTTTTGCAATTTCTCAACACTTACTCATTATAATTAGAAAATTCAGTTTGGTTCCAAATATATATTGGGCATTTGTAAGATAACCTATTGTACTTTCACTTTCTAAATCTTTAGAGACACTTTGTTAGATAATTGGACAAGTACAATTGTTCATAAATCATTGAATAGTATATCAATATCTAATGAAAAACAAATAAATATTTGCCACCAACCAGTAACCAAATATGTACATGTTATTAAAAGTTTTCTGTTCGTTTCAGGAAGTCAAGTCTTCAAGTTTGAATTGGTACCTATGAACTGTGCTAAATAATTGCAGTAACTATTATTCATATATAATTCTTGACAATACTTGGTTTTTGTTTTTTTCCTCATGATGAAATTAAGCTCAAAATCTTCATATATTATTCTTGACAATACTTGGTTTTTGTTTTTTTCCTCATGATGAAATTAAGCTCAGAGGCAATCTTAATGGAACATTTGATTGAAGCAATTTGCCACAACAAATACAATGTTCTGATTATTAAAATATAACCTGATGATGTTCTATTCATATTATAATCCTGGTTTATCTGTCAAAGTAAGTTCACACCATCTGACATCATTTTACTGTCTATGCTAGCAGGAATCTCAAGCAATATTCAAAGCAAATTTGTCATGATCTCTTTAGTATGCAATATCCTCATATAAGCCTGTCAGCTCCTATAAAAGGTGTTCTATGAAAATTATGGAGATAACCAGTTCCGCGAACATAACTACCTCTTTGTATGCATAAGGTTTTTCATTGCTTTTTTCTCCTGCTATACTATATCATTCCAACAACAGGAATTAAGTAATATGGTGCAGGATGCAGAAACTGTGTGGTGCCAAACATCGCAAACATCACAAGCAAGATACAGTAATGACCTTCACCAAGTTTTTATGATAGAGTAAAAACCTATAAAACATTATTTAGACAACATACTTCAAACAATGATATTATTATACATCTTAATCATTTTAAATGTAAGACATGAATGATTTAATTTATTATCAAAACAAACACAGCACTCTGAAAATCATTACAAGTGCTTCAATACTGTGCGGTAAGCCATTCCTGGACAAAAAGCCTTGTCAGGTATTTTTGTGACCAATTCTTAAAAACATTTGGGAGATATTGAGTGAGCAACCCCCTTTCATCTTATATTTTGCATGTCAAGCACCAATTTAGTGAAGTTGCAAAATCAATAGCCAGCTTATTAAGAAGTTGTAGTTGTTACCGAATCAATAAGAGGCAGCATGTAGCTTGTTGTATTTCAAATTAGTGATCACATTATTACCTTAACTTGCAAAACACTGGAGTGGTAACAAAAGTGTAATGAATTTCTGAGAAACTGCTTGTGTTTTTTTTTTCCTCTTTTTCTTTTTTAGTATCATTTATCATTATATAAATATAAACAGATATAAAGTACAACCAATTTATCCATAACAGTAAACTTTTAAAAAGAGAGTGAGGGAGTGAGAGCCCTGGTCTCCAATTTGAAGAAAAATGACCTGATCATAATTGTACATACATACATTTTTACATAGTAACAAAATATGTAATCAACACCCATGTATAATAATGCAAGAAGACTTACTATGGTGAAGTTAATGATCTGAAATAACAGCACATTCAGAAATAAGTCAACATGGTTTTGAAACACTTCCTTTCTATTCATGGACACAAGTATAAATGGATGAGAAGCAAGTCACAGTCATGATGCAATTATTGCATATTTTTAGGTTAAATCTTTTTCAGAGTCTCCTTTATCTACCTACCAAGTGCTTAAATGCACAACACAAACATAACACTTTGGAAGATCCATTAAATTTTCATAAGCACACAGATGTGAAAATAAAACCCCGAGTTATCAATCTCACTCCTTTCAAAATGTATGGCTAATCAATACATAACTTTTTATTGTCATGGCAATGCTCAATTAGCAGCACATTAATCTCATTTCTCAAATAATCTAAACAAAGTAGATATAGGCTTGCCAAGCTGAGAAAACCAGCAAGGTCAACAAAAGTATCTCAGTGTCTCATTATTCCATAAGAAACATGGATCAAAGTCAAATATAGTTGACCTTCAAAAGTTGGCTGTAGTTGTCAACCACTGCTTTTAGAAATCACTGTCAAGAAAACTTATTCTGACCTCACCCTTTAGACCAATATTTCTTTAGCCACCAACCTTTTTTTTTTGTTGTTGTTGTTGTTGTTCTGTTACCAATTTTTCTCATCTAGCATGCATGGTCCTTTTCACATTGCTTAATTGGACAATGGTCCATTCCAATAGACCCTAATATAACATGTAATTATCAGTTAACTTAATTAATTGGTATTTATATAATAATCAGTCTCTTAAGTTGTCAATCTCTCAAAGTGCACCATTCCAGGTAAGTGTACTGCTTAATGTGAAAATAGCATTATAGTTACCAGTACCTGGTGCCGACCTTATTAATTACCATTCAATGGACTTATAAAAGTATTTCTGCTTACATGTGGTTAAGCCATTATTTTCGTTTAAAAGAAAAAAAGAAAACTAATTTTTTTTTAACACTGGGATTAATACTTTAAATAAAATTTATGTATAAGAGTGAAAAATACATTATTCCTAATACTTGTGTGGAAAATTATTTTTATGTGGTTAAGCAGAAATGAATAAAACAGTAGATATAGGTATTACTAGGTATTGTTAATACTGTACATGTACACTGTCCACTACTTGCATACAGTATAGACATGCATGTACCAGGAAATCGTTCTGTTTTACTATGAAAAGGGTAAGATAACGTTACCACCACTTTAAAGTCAACATTGCTTTAATTTCGAGCAGAAAAAACACTTGCAAGAGCATCACTGTCTACTTGATCCTTTTGAGTGTTAACTAAATAATAAAACATGAATCTTTCCTGGAATATTATAACACCATAACCTAGTGAGATGAAATAAGGTACGTGTACATATACCGGTACATTGACAACAAAAAAGGGGCTGAAAAAATTTTTTCAACGACTGCACAATGCCAACTACACTGTATATATGTATGACATACTCCCTTAATTTAAACAGCGGTGCCTCCTTTAAGCAATCATGGAACTGTGCAGGTCATTTGAATTTGTTCAGACCTTTAGACATGTTAAGAGACTCAAAAGATCTCACCACATTATATACCCATGCATTCCCAGTTGCCTAACAATCACCAAAGGTTGCCCAAACAACTTTCATCAGTCACACATAAGGCAAAAATTACAGGAGGCACACCCAAATTTGCTGGAGCAATGACACAGAAATCAATGTTTACCTCGGTTTGGTGACGGTTTTTGCATCGTCATATTTTTGGCTGACATATAAGGAGGCACAAATACCACAGCGCTGTGTAAACAGGAGATAACTTAAGATACTTGCCAAATTGCAAGTAGAAGTCGGAATAGTGTGTGACTGTGGCTCTTTGCTGGGCTGGTGATTGTTTGATGATTACAATTACTGCTGGCTTGCAATATTAAATCAAATGCTTCAAAATGTGCTCTTTGTCTGCAAGTGTGGTTCAATGTATGCTGTCAGACACCATATCTATAACAGTATTAACTAGAAAGCTGCATACATCTACTATCAACTTCTTCTTTTACTGATTAAATACAAACTGGCATACCAGCGACCCAGTAAGGTAATTAAGGTACCATATTTTCAACTACAAAACTGCATGCAGAATATGATATCAGACATTTTTTATCAGCAACACATCAGTTTCATCCAACAATCCAATCCGTCACCGCAATTCTAATAAAAAGCAATCTCTGCCTGATCCAAATTTTCACAGAAAAGGAAAATTGATGACTGGTCTTATTATATCCATAACTCGGAACACATCTTCGTTCATAAGTGAAATACTGTCTGGATCACTTACACTATGAATCTTAGCATGCCTTCTATATGTACAGCCACAGAATCTACCTTTAAGTATATATGGACATCATCATATTTATATTTTTAAAGTTTGACCTCAATTCTTCACGAATTACATATCAAAATGCATTATACATTTTAAAGTCTAACTAAAGTCTAACTTTTTTCTGTCTCCGAGGTAAAATTTTATAAGTAGCAGTTAGACAGCATTCAAAACCAGTTGATCTGTGGACTACCCAGTCAGCAGATCAAATATGACATGCACCTGAAAGCAAGCCACGTAATTCCCTAACAATAATGCAATGGATTCCCCTCCACATGCACAGTCTCAGCAGGGACCAAGCAATTAAATCTCAGCACATGCTTTCAAGTGGGTTGGGCCATATTTGATCTGCAGACTTCCTATAGTCCGCAGATCAACTGGTTATGAATGCTCTCTTAGTCTGTACTACAAATACAGTATTTATATCATATAGACTTTGCATGATAAATCTAAATAATAACCAAAATGGTGGCTGCCATACAGTTAGTCTTTGTAAGTATTTATGCAGTTAGTAGTAACAGTATTAACTCAGGAATTTCTGAGCAATGAGGTGATCAATAAACTGACCCATGTACCCATGAATGACCACTGATGAATATAAGCAAAAGTACCTTATGTTTTCAACTTGAATGTTGCCAAAAGAGCTTCAAATGTGATACAAACTGGCACAAACTAGCAATGATATGTGGTTTATATAAACATGTATATCTTAAAACTGAAGAAGAAAAATAATAAAGATCTATGAGATCCAGATTACAGTGATTCATTAAGCAAGTTACGTTTTCATTGGGTGTAATGAAGTCAACTTAACATAAATAATGCTGTTCAGTTTTGAGGACTGTCCTATCACATCTGCCTTAGACCGGTTTAATTTACATCATTTTGACTATGATTCCATCAAGTCTACTAACATTTTGCTTTATTTTTTTAAAACTAAAATGGCCCAATACAAGGTTGGTCTTAAATTGGAACATGGAAGGGTCACTCCATCAATGATTCCCAGTAACAAAATTATATTTTGTCCCTTTTTATTGTGCAACATTAATGACTTCACGTCCAGAACAAATCTCCACTGTAATATCCATGGAAAATTACTGATTGCCTGCTGATTATAAACCAATCATAGCATGCAGCAAGCATGGCAGAGAGGGGTTGATTTAATCACAAAACCACAGCGAAGACCAGAAAATCCATTTGCCTGGGTTCCCTTATCCTGGAAGAGATTCAGCCTAAAATCCAGTTTTAAAAGATTTAAATGCACTGCATGTAACTCCCCAAACATATTCCTTCCTGGTATCAATGGTAAAAGCATTCAGCCCTTCAATGTGTATACTAATTTGTACAGTTGTTTTAATTACTGTGACTGTAGTGCCCTCAATGCACAGTAGCTGCTGTGAATAGAGAGATACAATCACCCAAAAGACGGCAAAGCTTAGAGAACGACCAGTAATTAAAGTCTGCAAGCTTACTTCTCTCTATCAGCAGTCCCAAGGCTATGGAGTGCCAATTAATCGATACAAACCTGCGTAGAGAAAGAACCAGCCAAGAACTGGGCATTCTGTGCTGGTCTCACTCAGGCTTATTTTTCTACTTGACCACAGATCTTAATAGATGCACACAATGCACATTAGACCAATGAAGTAGCAAGGAAGTTAATTTTCTTGGAAGTTTCAAAGTTTTTCCCTTATCCTATCTAAAATTGTTGGGAAAATCATGATCACCTTTGCCTAAATTTACATTTTTACTCTAGTGAATGAATTTCACCAGACTCAAGAGTGACTCTGAGTGACTCTAAGGGGTACTTTTTTGGTGAGTTAATTTTGTTCACTCAAAAGTAGTCGGGATAAAATCACGGGGAGTTCTTTCCTAATTATACGTGATTTATTGACCTCGGTTTCACTCTACAAGTACTATTTACTGACTGGCTGAGGATGAAGGAATCCCATATGATGTAGTTCAAAGTCTTTTTTTTTTTTGTTGTTGTTGTTGTCTTGACATCCTTATGTTGATGAAGCCATATGTACTATATGGGAAATATGGAAATTAAGGAAGTGGGGAAAAAATGGCAGCACCATTTTGGTGCTCATTTTTATTAAATAATTATTTATTTTGTTTATTTATTTTTTATTTACTTTTTACTGACCTGATGCTATGTTTCTTCATTGTCCATGTACAGTACTTTTAACTAAGACTTCTGTTTAGAAAAATGACATTGTTGAACTTGACATACCTTGATAGTGCACAGTCTGGCAAAAAAGAGATAACAAAGTGAGGAAGAGAAACAATCGATTGGAAGTTTAGCAAAAAGAGAAAAGAAGGTCGGTTTTACAATTCAGAAGAGGGAAAAATGTTTTGAGTATCAGGAGTATGATAGTGATGATGAACAGAATTTTCTAGCTTGTCAGCCCAGACAGCCTCAGTGATCTGGCCCACGTCTGGCCCAGATCTGGCAACGTCTGGCAATGTCTGGCAAAAGGTATGGCCCACGTATGGCTTGCCAGATGTGGGCCAGATGTGGCAATGGTTGGGCCAGATCTGTCCCAGACATTGCCACATCTGGCCCAGTCCACATTTGCTCATGTGGCCAGATGTCGGCCCAGATCTGGCAATATCTGGCAAAGGTATGGCATGCCAGATGTGGACCAGATGTGGGCCAGATCATATTTAAATGGGCCAGATTAGGGCCAGACATGGACCACATATGGCCCAGATTGTTTTTTTTTTATTATTTCACATTTGCTCATGTGGCCAGATCTGGCCCAGATCTGGCAATATCTGGCAAAGGTATGGCATGCCGGATGTGGACCAGAAGTGGGCCAGATTAGGTCCAGATATGGACCACATATGGCCCAGATTGTTTTTTTTTTTTTTTTAATTATTTTTAATTATTCAATAAGATTACTATAAAAAAGACATACAAGATTCAAGTATTTATTCTGTACTAAAACCCTAAACAAAATTATTACACATTAAATAACCTTGCTGGCAACTAACATGTAACAAATTAAGGGTCACTCCTTGTCTTTTTGTACAAAACAATGTATGTTTGAAAAAAAAAACTACACTGCAAAAAGGCAAATATACAGACACTTAACAGGAGGAAATGTCACTTACATACATGCAAAGAAAACAGTTATAACAACAATTTTTTTTTCAACACAAAGCTGCTCATCGAATCTGAATTAACACAAATTACAAAAATTGTAATTAATTATGCATGTACATGGGGGGGGGGGGGGGGGGGGGGAGGGGTTTGAGGGGGAAATATTTTTGCACACCTCAACCTAAATAATATTATACATTGTCATTTTTAAACTAATTCAAACATATCATTAATAATAATAATCACTAATGAATATAGTTTTGTAATGAATAAATCTTGAATGATGAATGAAAAAACATTGTTTTTTACATGATGGAGAGTTATAACAAAATTATAAATAACCATGCAGTAACTGTTTCAATTCAACTTGCATGCTGGCTACAGTACTGTACATACATGTAAATTCTGAAAAAAAAATATGTATACTCCAGCACAGATATAGATGTACAATTAAAAGAGAATTACATGTGCACAAAAACAAACCCCAGTATCAATGCTTTTTAATTAAATCACATCACGAATCAAATCACTCAATGAATTGAACAAGTTTGCAATGCTTGCGCTTTTTTCAAATCCATAACACTAAGAAATGATACATCCGGCTCCTTGACAAGCTTATAATTATTAAAGGAATCAACAATGGAACAAGTAACTCTACAAAGTTAACAAAAGTTCATTCAAATGTCAAGTCAAAACACAACATCCCTTCCTTTCTTTCAAAACATGTTAATTGACAGTTTAGTCTTTAAAATGTCTTTTCAAACATTTGCAGAATAGCATATGAACTCCAACTTTTATTCCTTAAACCACACTGAAAATTCTCCAAACTAATCAATTCATATCAAATCCCATGTCCTTTCACTACTACTGGTCACTTTCTTTGCTTGCCTTTACGCCCCATTTAAATGTTCCCTTCACTTTTAAAGGTTTCTCAGACATGTATGAATAATACTGTTTGTTTTCTGGTCCTCCACAAGAGCCACATTTATTTTTCTTGGATTTCAGCATTCTCCATGTATTTTCATCAATGATATTACAATATGCACCTGAATCTGGTAATACACTGAGATTAACACCTCCTCTATTTCCTCCATGTCTTCTGTGTATATTGCATTGGTTCCCACACCAAATGTATATGCACTCCTGGATTATCATGTTCAAAGCTGGCATTTACATGAATAATAGTTTCAGTTTTGCAGACTTTTGCAAAGTGATCCAACGTTCCATGTTTTCTCAGTCAGGGAGTTTCTACTTCGTTTTTCATGTCTAAACTCGTAATGTTTAGACTGGCTTAGTTTGTCAAATAACTTCGGTTTCATCATACTCACAGTTTCTGGTGTTCCAATTTCATTCAAAGCGTTAACTGTCTTATGTATATTCATGTTTCTAACCTGTGTTTGGGAGAGTCCTGAAAATATCTTGTACACCTGTCCCTGCTGAATACAACATAAGCGCGCGTTTTCTCTGTCATGTATTTTTAATTTTCTATCTTTGTTCATTATTCATGCCGTCCGTTGGTTTTGAAAAGATCAATCTTTTCCGTCAGCGAAGAGGTTAAAACTGTCTAGCCATCGCGTCGAGCGTGACCCTAATGTCTCCGGTCTTCTGTACGGTTCGAATTCCGTAATTTCACATTTTTCCTCCATTTTTTCAAAGAAAGTTGGCTCACAGTTTTGCACTAGTGTTAATCCTCGTCGCCAGTGTTGATGCCTTCGAAATAAATCGCATCACGAATCAAATCACTCAACGAATTGTATCAGTTTGATACGCTTGTGCTTTTTTCATATCCATAACTCTAAGAAACGCTACATCCGGGTCCTTGACCGGCTTAGCATAAAAAGCGGAATCTTACAACAGCGGAACGAGTAGTTCAAAAAAGTTTTAGAACAGTGAATTCATTCAAATGTCAAGTCAAATTAAACAAATAGCACACCTTTGAGGGGACTTTGAAGAAAAGAGACAGAGATAAATTAAATTAAAATTTATCAAATGACGTCAGTTCAATGCATTCAGCTCACTGGTCAATAAAAAATTAATAAATAGAAAATAAAAATTGAAAATGAAAGTACCATATCTGGCCCAAGTCTGGGCAGCATCTGGCAAAATGTGGCATAAATGCCAGACTTTGCCAGACTTGGCCCAGATCTGGCAAGTGTCTGGCAAAATGTGGCATAAATGCCAGACTTTGCCAGACTTGGCCCAGATCTGGCAAGTGTCTGGCAAAATCTGGCCCAGATATTGCCAGACGTTGCCAGATCTGGGCCAGACGTGGGCCAGATTACTGAGGCTGTCTGGGAGACCTAATGTCTGCTGAAATTTTGACCTTTTGTAGTGTGTCTTCTATGTACAAATAAAATGTTTTTAAATGTAGAATATGCAACCAGAGACCAAGAAGATGCTTACCACTAAAACTATTTCAGCTTCATATGAACTTCAGTAAAAATTATTCTTCACTAAGAATCCACCACACTTACCACATAAGTTTGAACTGTTTCTGAATGCAATACGTATCCTGCCAGTGTCTTTAGATTATGATATAGCCTTTAAAAAAAACGATCAAAACGATGAATGGGAAAAATCCAAATACAGTTAGTCCAAACACAACTCTCCCCAGTTGGAATCCATAATGCTGTGGACAGTTTTGCAATACTGTATTGATCAGCCATAATCCTGGCCTATGTTAGGAGGCTTTATAGCCTCACCAAAGCAAACCTGGATGGCATATTGATTAACAGTATATGCATGGCTGAATTGAGCCGTGAAGGAGAGATAACACAATCCAAGAGGACCTTAAGTGGCTTGGTGGGATTGTCAATGTGTGAAGTAAGCTGGCATGACAACTAAACAATCACAGCAGTAACATTATTACCAACAAATGCGAATATGGGGGTAGGGCCAGGTAAGGGTGACAGGCAGTGCTTTGTACCTGAAGTTCAGTGAAAGAAATAGAGCACTTCCTAATTAAGCCCTTAATGACTCCAAGGGCACATTAGGCAAATCTTAATCTGGAATTTCAATTGATCGTCGCGTTTCAACTTAACAATCAAGCAAGCACAAGAGTGATTTGCCAAGCTCCTAATCTTGATATCCAATTTGGTCCAGAAAGTAATTAAAACAGATGTACACCATGGTACTGAATAACACACAGAACAGTGCACTTGAACTTGTAGTAAAAAGTGATACATAGGGTCAAAGATTCCATTCAATTTCCCCAACTTCACATTCCCAACCTTTGAAGTCCATACAAAACATCTTAATCTATACTGGTCACCGAGAACCCTAGAAATATTGAATGTTATGTACGCGTCCATTCAGAGTTCAAGAATTATGCATTGATCAAATTGCCCTTCGATTCATTGTTGGTTAAATCCAATGATTTGTTCTTAATGAGCCCCTTTATGGCCCAGGTGCACTCCTTTACCATATTGACCTTTTTGACAGACAGAACATTTCCCAGTACAAAAATGTAGCTGTCTATCAGGTGTCCATCTTGTAAGCATTTAACATAAACTGATTACCATTACATAACTAAAATCTGCTATAATTTAAATTTTGTTGATAGTTGTGAATTTGAAACACTAAAATTGAAGTCTTGCAATGGGACTCAAAATGGATTTCATTTAGGACAAACAAAAATAAATTCTATGAAAAATGTATTTGCAGATTTGAATGTTGGAGTATTAGGTGCAGTTGTGAAGGGTACAAAGGGAAAGGTATTGATAACAAGATCAATTCTTATTTCTTCAGTTTCTTTCCCTTTCTTAGGCTTTAATAATTTGTATCCCCTGCCTAAAAATCTCTTTTCGGGGGTGGGGGGGTGGGGGACTTTCTTTGTCAATCAATGGCAATTAAGCATTTAATAATTATTAAAATATCCAACCAAATCCACATAAGTACATGTCAAAATCACTATTACAATTCTATTACAGTGGCATTCAATCTCAAATATGGACATTTTGTTACATTAATCCAGTTAAAAAAAGCCAGTGATGGAGATTTGTAAGCTGAAATCTATCTGTTGATTAAGATGATTACTTCCTTTGCTCTGCTGATTTACTCCCTAATTGCACAGCACATGGCATTTACTTGGATCAGTAACTTTTATTTCTGTACTTTCAATTCACTGCAGAGGAAGAATATGCTCTGTCTGATGTTTAAATTAACTTCAGTTTCCTCTATTATCCTCTGCCTGCTCAGCCATAGCATGCTGTTATCAGCTGGACACTTGCTCATAGACACAGCTAAATACCAATAAACACCATACAAATATTACTAATACAGTGATTAAAATAGCTTCCAGACCAAGCCATTTGTACCAGCAGATCCCTTTCTTTATCAAACAATGCCAAAACCAAATGTCGGGCTTATTGAAAAACTTCCAAATGGTTAAGCAATTTTCTATTATTCAATTATCAAAGGATATAATTTTCAAAACATGTGAGACAAAAATAAGTGGTGAGCAAGTGAGAAAAAACAAAAACTTGCTGAATATCTTTATAATTACTAGTATCTACATGATACATCTACATTTTTAAAAATACAAATATCTAAAAGCTTTTTATACAATGAAACTGCAAAGTAGCTGCTGTGTTTCCACATAATATGCTTCAGTAAGGTGGAAAATCATTACTATCATAGTCAGAGCAATGATTACAGAACAGATCAATACACTCTTTACCCAGCCCCAATGTAATGGTCAAGGCCAAGGCAGTGTATGATCAATATGCTTCTCCAATAATCCAGGTCCTAAGTTCAATACTTTAGTAATCAAGGGGTCCTGTGATGGACAATATAGTTTTACCAGAGCAGAAACTAGTGTTAAATCAATATGCTTTCTTCTCCTACCTGCCAATGCCTATGGTAACCTGTAGACATGAAACAATGCATTTGTAAGGAAAGGAACTGACAAACGAGCATGAAAACTGTTTTAGATAATCACCGCCTATATTGATATTGTATTCAAAGTAAGTTCCCATGTTGTTTGCAACAATTAATCAATACCAGCAATAGAAAACTAAGACTGACATGTCAGCAGTTTTTAAATCAAGACGTGTGAGATATATAAACATTCTCAAACCTGAAATCATTTTGAGGTCACCAAATGAATAGAAAAGTTATAAGACCAACAATACACTGAGGTCTAAATCAAATTTTTGTAATTACCTACATCTAATTACAATTAAAAGCTCTAACAGCAGCTTTTTAAACAACTGACAAAATATGAAAGATGCCACTTTTCTGAAAAATACCCACCCACCCACTTCCACCCCCACAAATAAAAAGACTGTGGAAATGTCAACATGAAAACCTATCTAAATCCCACTGCCACAAACAACTCTTATGTCATTAATAAACCAAAAGAGAATAATAGACATTTAATATTGCTATGATATCCCTAAACGTTTTAAATATCTCTGTGACCAGTGACCTACAGACGTACACAAAATTATGCAGAAGGTGATAATAAAGATCTTGTCTGGCTTTGTGGGGCAGTGGAAATCAATCCTACCATTTTAAAGAGCAGACTCCTAATTCTGAACTGCTCTTTGCAATGAGCAATCCTAACATGCACTATACAATGTGAGCTACTGCTAACAGCATTTCTTTTCTGGCAAAATAAACAATTTCACCAAAATAAAAAAAAAATAATAATAAATACATGTATAAATTCCAAAAAATAAATTATAAACATATAAAATTCTCAGACACTGGAAAATCAAATGTTAGCACAAGCTCTGACATCTTTATATATATATATATCTCCATGAAAATTGCATAATTATGTTATAATATAGTTATCATATAAGGGAAATGAGTTACAGTAACAGTATAGCATCTGACCTAATAAATTTTCTTATCAACATTGCACACTTGTGTTTAAAATAACAGGTATCAAGAAGGAAATGAGTCAGAGAATCAGGATTTAGGGTCCATCTCTGAAATTATGCATTTCAGACATACTCATGAATCCCAGGCCCAAATCTAACAAATTTTTAAGATGGAGGGTCTTTTTCTCAGAGTGTACCTTTAATTATTTAATATTTGTGTACACAGATCGAATTTTACCCAGAGCAGACCTTTTTCAGGCAAAACAATGCGGTTGTTCCAACCCCCAGAGCCCCCATTGCGCACTTACACATCATGACCATGTATAACAGTTGGCCATGAATTGCAATCAAACCCAGACTCTTATGCAGAGTTCAGAATCAGGGACCAGGTCTAATTAAAAATGTTAATCTACCTTTAGCAAGACCGCAAAGAATCGTACCTAACTAATGTGCATTTAACCTAAATAATGTGCATGTTTGTGTGGGGGGGGGGTAGATTTTTACCTGAACAGCCTCTAAAAGCTCTAAAATTCAGCCATTGTGTAAAACAGGTCTCTGCATGGAGACACTATGGACATGCCACAAACTAAAGAGACAAAAACTATTTCCAACCACAGACACCTAATATTTCCTCCAAACAATATTTCTAGATATTGGAGGAAATCAATCTTTGTTTCTCTGAGATCAAAGCTGATATAAAAAGAATGTATTCATTCAATCAGCTACAATTTCTACGACCAAGTGTGCATGTCTGTTCTCACCATCCTCTGCATTGAACTCTAATTGCATGGGAAGAAAAATGGTGCTGTTAGCTGAAATAATTGATAAACTGTCACAAACCGCACAAATAGGCGTGATCGTTATTAAATTCCACTAAAAAGTCACTTAGTAATTCTTGGGCTCTAGGAGAGAAATAGTTTCAGAACTTGATGCATAACAAGCAAAAACTTATTTCATTAAACCTCTAACATATTTCTCAATCCATGACAACATTAATTACTAACTTATTACAGTATATACTGGAGATCCACTTCATAACAGTATATTTACTTTCTTTTAAAAAAATCTATTTTACCTTTAAAAATCCTTTGAAAATTTTCATTTTTGCAACTATACTCACATCACTTTTCACAACACAAACAAGGGAAACCATTCTGGACAGTTTCAGCATGTCACACATTTAAGTCCTTTATATGGCTCCACACATGGGGAATAAATGCCAATCGAAGAAATGCACTGTGCATCTTAAGTCAATACTTACAATTTGTTACTGTCACATTAAGGCCCAATGATTGGTTGCTATATCCTGATTTAAGGCTACAGTGTTTGCATTACCAGTTAGTGTTCCAAGCATGTGTTAAGCAGCTATAAAGATGAGCTTCAAATCCTGAATAAATCCCAGAATGGGAATGCCTAGCCTGATCTGGTAAAATTGATTCCAGTAGATGTCAATGCTAAAGCTTGTAAGTCCAGCAGCAGTCTCCACGATTAATGTCAATAATATTTCTATAAAGTGGAAAGCTCTAACATTTTCAATCACTCACCTCTATGCACTTCAATATGTTTTTCACTTCCTGATGAAAGATAGTGGTAAGCACTGCGGTTCTCACATCTGGCAACATAAAACAAATGGAGACAAATAAGAGCTGGATCCAGATTTTATAGAAAAATTGCCTGCACAGACTAATACCAATGCTGAAAATGTAATAGGCAAGCTTGTCAATACATTTTGTAGTTTTAGTACTAGAGAAGCAGCCGACCAATCAATACGCCCCACACATCTGTGTGTACACATAGGAGAGCTCAACTGATAGCTAGCACAGCAAACTATGTAATCTTATAGGAATTGTAATACATTGACTGAAAATTGAACATTTCCTTCATGCTTCATTCAAGCAGAAAGGGGCGAGTCGGGCTGGACAGGAATTTTTCTGAAGCTTACCTGTGGTATCAGATATGGTCAGCTGCACAATTATTGGTTACACACTGTGTATAGAGCAAATTTGACTTAGTCACAAATCATGCTGAAATGGCTGATTATTCTCTAAACACCAATAAGAGATGAAGTTTTGTAGTCAATTCACAAGAGCTATAGCCTGTAGGAATTTGCTGAAATACACAAACACACTGAATTAATATATTTTGACATGATAATACAGTTAACCATCCCCTTTTCCGTGTCTTTAACCATAACAGGCTTGCAACTGCTGTGGTATATATAGTCAGATCCAGAAGACATTAGCAGCACCTGAATTAAGAACCCATTAAATATACAATATATAAATTAAAAAGTTTCAGGACATAAGCCACGTGTCTAGCCTAGGCTAACGTTTGCCACCGTTTTGCAAACTACGTATGTTGTGAGCTGTGAGCGTGCTTCAGTAATTCCACGTATTTCAAACTAACACTCATTAATCACAGGTGACTCACTTTTTATGTTCTTACCTAGGTTATAGTCCGTCTTAGTTTTCATTCTGTCACTGAGATGCAAAACCTGGAAAATCAACGTCATCATTGCAAGTTGATACCATGTTAATTGGGAATCATGCGAGATGACCCTAGATCAACAAAGCAGTCTGAGCATTCGGCATAATTGCAGGTTATATGAGAAACCGTGCGAGAATCTGCGTGACAGAGTAGGGTTAACTTTTTATTGATAAGGGTAAAATTCTATGCCCCGGGAATGTCGCCTTAAAATATATAAAGTGACACGCAAAACATGGTGAATCCAAACTGTAGTGTGTCAGTCTGTTGTTTTACACGGTTTTTACAAAACTAGAAGAATACCAATGAATGAATTCTGTCAGTTTTTATTCGATGCCGTGCTGTGTTCGCTAGATTGCGATTTTTATATCTAATCCCGCGCTCCTCCAAATCCAGCGAAATCTCGCTTGATTTTACAGTTAATCTTGAACAATCCCAATTCTATTGTTGATTCTGTCAGCGATTCTGTTATATCCACATCTCATCACAATCAATAGTCGAGACGAGACCCGTGATCTAGTCGCAACTACCACATTGTAAAGCAAACCCAGACAGCCTCAGTAATCTGGCCCACGTCTGGCCCAGATCTGGCAACGTCTGGCAATATCTGGGCCAGATTTTGCCAGACACTTGCCAGATCTGGACCAAGTCTGGCAAAGTCTGGCATTTATGCCACATTTTGCCAGACACTTGCCAGATCTGGGCCAAGTCTGGCAAAGTCTGGCATTTATGCCACATTTTGCCAGATGCTTCCCAGACTTGGGCCAGATACGGTACTTTCATTTTCAATTTTTATTTTCTATTTATTAATTTTTTATTGACCAGTGAGCTGAATGCATTGAACTGACGTCATTTGATAAATTTTGATTTAATTTATCTCTGTCTCTTTTCTTCAAAGTCCCCTCATAAGTGTGCTATTTGTTTAATTTGACTTGACATTTGAATGAATTCACTGTTCTAAAACTTTTTTGAACTACTCGTTCCGCTGTTGTAAGATTCCGCTTTTTATGCTAAGCCGGTCAAGGACCCGGATGTAGCGTTTCTTAGAGTTATGGATATGAAAAAAGCACAAGCGTATCAAACTGATACAATTCGTTGAGTGATTTGATTCGTGATGCGATTTATTTCGAAGGCATCAACACTGGCGACGAGGATTAACACTAGTGCAAAACTGTGAGCCAACTTTCTTTGAAAAAATGGAGGAAAAATGTGAAATTACGGAATTCGAACCGTACAGAAGTCCGGAGACATTAGGGTCACGCTCGACGCGATGGCTAGACAGTTTTAACCTCTTCGCTGACGGAAAAGATTGATCTTTTCAAAACCAACGGACGGCATGAATAATGAACAAAGATAGAAAATTAAAAATACATGACAGAGGAGACGCGCGCTTATGTTGTATTCAGCAGGAACAGGTGTACAAGATATTTTCAGGACTCTCCCAAACACAGGTTAGAAACATGAATATACATAAGACAGTTAACGCTTTGAATGAAATTGGAACACCAGAAACTGTGAGTATGATGAAACCGAAGTTATTTGACAAACTAAGCCAGTCTAAACATTACGAGTTTAGACATGAAAAACGAAGTAGAAACTCCCTGACTGAGAAAACATGGAACGTTGGATCACTTTGCAAAAGTCTGCAAAACTGAAACTATTATTCATGTAAATGACAGCTTTGAACATGATAATCCAGGAGTGCATATACATTTGGTGTGGGAACCAATGCAATATACACAGAAGACATGGAGGAAATAGAGGAGGTGTTAATCTCAGTGTATTACCAGATTCAGGTGCATATTGTAATATCATTGATGAAAATACATGGAGAATGCTGAAATCCAAGAAAAATAAATGTGGCTCTTGTGGAGGACCAGAAAACAAACAGTATTATTCATACACGTCTGAGAAACCTTTAAAAGTGAAGGGAACATTTAAATGGGGCGTAAAGGCAAGCAAAGAAAGAGACCAGTAGTAGTGAAAGGACATGGGATTTGATATGAGTTGATTAGTTTTGAGAATTTTCAGTGTGGTTTAAGGAATAAAAGTTGGAGTTCATATGCTATTCTGCAAATGTTTGAAAAGACATTTTAAAGACTGAACTGTCAATTAACATGTTTTGAAAGAAAGGAAGGGATGTTGTGTTTTGACTTGACATTTGAATGAACTTTTGTTAATTTTGTAGAGTTACTTGTTCCATTGTTGATTCCTTTAATAATTATAAGCTTGTCAAGGAGCCGGATGTATCATTTCTTAGTGTTATGGATTTGAAAAAAGCGCAAGCATTGCAAACTTGTTCAATTCATTGAGTGATTTGATTCGTGATGTGATTTAATTCAAAAGCATTGATACTGGGGTTTGTTTTTGTGCACATGTAATTATCTTTTAATTGTACATCTATATCTGTGCTGGAGTATACATATTTTTTTTTCAGAATTAACATGTATGTACAGTACTGTAGCCAGCATGCAAGTTGAATTGAAACAGTTACTGCATGGTTATTTATAATTTTGTTATAACTCTCCATCATGTAAAAAACAATGTTTTTTCATTCATTATTCAAGATTTATTCATTACAAAACTATATTCATTAGTGATTATTATTATTAATGATATGTTTGAATTAGTTTAAAAATGACAATGTATAATATTATTTAGGTTGAGGTGTGCAAAAATATTTCCCCCTCAAACCCCTCCCCCCCCCCCATGTACATGCATAATTAATTACAATTTTTGTAATTTGTGTTAATTCAGATTCGATGAGCAGCTTTGTGTTGAAAAAAAAAATTGTTGTTATAACTGTTTTCTTTGCATGTATGTAAGTGACATTTCCTCCTGTT
The DNA here is from genome assembly GCF_051362555.1 of Lingula anatina. Lineage (NCBI taxonomy): Eukaryota > Metazoa > Brachiopoda > Lingulata > Lingulida > Lingulidae > Lingula > Lingula anatina. The sequence continues at coordinate 44,508,567 of NC_141767.1, forward strand.
AAGTGTCTGTATATTTGCCTTTTCGCAGTGTAGTTTTTTTTTCAAACATACATTGTTTTGTATAAAAAGACAAGGAGTGACCCTTAATTTGTTACATGTTAGTTGCCAGCAAGGTTATATAATGTGTAATAATTTTGTTTAGGGTTTTAGTACAGAATAAATACTTGAATCTTGAATCTTGTATGTCTTTTTTTATAGTAATCTTATTGAATAATTAAAAATAATTAAAAAAAAAAAAAAAAAAAAAAACAATCTGGGCCATATGTGGTCCATATCCGGCCCTAATCTGGCCCACTTCTGGTCCACATCCGGCATGCCATACCTTTGCCAGATATTGCCAGATCTGGGCCAGATCTGGCCACATGAGCAAATGTGAAATAATAAAAAAAAAAACAATCTGGGCCATATGTGGTCCATGTCTGGCCCTAATCTGGCCCATTTAAATATGATCTGGCCCACATCTGGTCCACATCTGGCATGCCATACCTTTGCCAGATATTGCCAGATCTGGGCCGACATCTGGCCACATGAGCAAATGTGGACTGGGCCAGATGTGGCAATGTCTGGGCCAGATCTGGCCCAAACATTGCCACATCTGGCCCACATCTGGCAAGCCATACGTGGGCCATACCTTTTGCCAGACATTGCCAGACGTTGCCAGATCTGGGCCAGACGTGGGCCAGATCACTGAGGCTGTCTGGGAAGGTAGACCTTGATGACTTTGTCCATACTGTAAATTTGCCACCTTTTATATATATATATAGAAACATACTCTTTTAAAATAGTCACCAAGAATTAATCACCTCAATTTTATAGTCATTTACTTTCGGGGTTTTAAATTATTTTTTAAGCCCATTTGTTTTAATAATGGAAAAAATATTACTTTTTGCTTTAAAGTTTCAAATAAAGTGAGCGTGGATTCCTAGAAAGGCATATACATAAGTCACTTCCACTAGATTCTAATGGGAGTGAATATAAATAATAAAGCCGACGTGCTTCGTCTAAACCAAATCAATCCTTCATTTTGCCAAAACATAGCTTTAAAACTGCGCCTTCTTCTAATATTATGTCGTAATTTGACCTATTCGATCAACTGTCGCTCCAGTTTAGTTTTACCCACAAATAATGCAGTACTGCACGCACATTGCATTTTCTTCACTCTCATGCATTAGCACTTATTCACAGCTAGGAGACCGCTGAGGGATATTTATAGCATAGAAAGAAAGCAGGAGACATCCATTCAGATATCGTTTTTCGGGAAATATGAAACAAGGCCCTTTGGTATTTCTCTAAATTATTCTATTTGAAACTATATGGTTACATTTGGTATTTTTTTATTTGATTTATTTATTTATTTACTTATATATATATATATATATTTTAAAGATTTGACATTAAATCAAATTAAATGTGTTTTGCGTCTTTTTCTTTATATTTCTATTACACAAAATTGGCCTTTTGAAAACAAGAAGTAGAGTTTCCAGACTGAGAAAAAATCTCTTTTAATATTCCGGTGTGTGTGTGTGTGTGGGGGGGGGGGGGTCATTTCATAATGCGGTTCTTTGTATTTTCATGACTCTTGAAAACGCAGACAGGATTTACATATTCGCAAGAGATCAAGATTAATGAGCTCCAAGATTTCGAATATTAAAATATATATATATATATATTTGAAATTTTTATTCTTCGATGTTGACAGGACAGTTGTACCTAACACTTTTATAAATCACCTTGGTGTGTTTGAACAAAGAGGAAGGGCGTAAACAGATATATATATATATCTTTTTGGTGAACGTGCTAAATATTGTTTTGGCCAAGACAAGACATGCTTTCTACTTCTCTATCCGCTTGTGTTTGACAGATTTTTTTACATTACAAATTGTCGTGGTTACATAACATGATATTTTTACTATTTACATCATTATATAAAAGTCCAATATTACGAAAATAAACGTTTGTTTCAAACCGGAAATACAAGCTTTAATGTGGCTTGTCTTGCGCACAAACTTCCTCTTTACTCGCCATATTCGTCGGCCAGGTGCAACTTTTTTGGTAGTGTCCAAATCGGGCTCATCCAACACCTAGTCCGACCATTCTTGCTTCTACAAGCAGCAAATAAATACAAGAATGCCTCCTAAATTCGATCCAAATGAAATTAAGATCAGTGAGTATTTTATTTATGAAATGTTATGTTTCAAACGCTCATTCCCTCGTTTGTACAGCACCACAACTCGGAGAAACGATCCTTCCAATATTTAATTGATGTTTGAGCACGCCTTTATTGTTGTAAGAAAAACCCATTATAATTACTGATCAGTAACTTATCCATTTCAACTCAATCTATTGATTTTGTGATAAAACCCGTTTAATTTCATTTGTACTGGGGACCTGATAGTACATGTAACTAGTATTACAATTTACAGTAAAGTGGAAGGACAATATGATATATCCTTACTGATTTTATTATATTTCTCGAAGGCTACTTATTTTGATGAAATGCTTAAATGTTACATTTCCTCCCTCTTTTCCAGTCTACCTCCGTGCTGTAGGAGGTGAAGTAGGAGCCACTTCTGCTTTGGCCCCCAAGATTGGACCTCTCGGTTTGGTATTTATGAATATTTGATTTCGTCTTGAACATCAATATTCACTTTGCTTTATTGAATCAGGGATAAACATAGATTTGTACTGTAGTTCTAATAAATTAATATTTTGAATTGATTATTAATTCTTTTAATTGACAGGGTGTGAAATATGAATAAATTATAATCAAAGTATGAAGTAAAGAAAAGGCAGATATGTGGCTATTATTAATTTCCTCTGTGTAGAACAGTAATTGTACGCTTTAAACACACAAAATTATTTTACCTTTTAGTCGCCTAAAAAAGTAGGAGATGACATCGCAAAGGCCACTCAGGACTGGAAAGGTCTGAAGATCACAGTACAGTTGACTGTCCAGAACAGACAGGCTAAAGTGGATGTAGTGCCCAGTGCCTCCTCTCTGGTTATCAGAGCTCTGAAGGAGCCACCCAGAGACAGAAAGAAGGTCAAGCATAGTAAGTCTAGACCCAAGTGTATTTTGTACAATCCATTCACTTTTGTAGCAAAAAGATAGAACCTCAGATGTTAAACTGGAAGAACTCACAATTTATTATGCTTAAAAAGAATGAATTTGATGTAATCCTTTTAAATACACTCTTTAAGGAAATATACTACTGTTAACAGTCTTCATGTTTGTGTATAAACACACATGCAATCCCACATTTTCTTCTTTTGTAAATTTTCTTTTCATAAGTAGGAATGAAACCACAGATTTACATACTTGACTTTGTTTTATTTTAGTTAAGCACAGTGGTAATGTAACATTTGATGAGATTGTTGAAATTGCTCGAATCATGAGACCAAGAAGCATGTCAAGGGATCTTTCTGGGACAGTGAAAGAAGTGCTAGGTGAGAATTTTGGCCTGTCTGGTTTGTCTTTGGTATTAAATATGTTCTTTCGTATTGAGTAGAATCTAAAACTTCATTTATTTGTAGGATATTAGTATGCACATAAAGACTTGTCTAAAGCTTGTTCAGCATAAGCTGCTTTTGCTGAATATGTACCCATAATTTATCATTAGAGATGGGCATAATTCAGTTAGTGCTGTGGTACCATAAAGCAACTTTCATGAAGTTTTCAGTCCTAATGTACTGTTTGTTCTTCCAGAAAGCATTTGGCAAAGTCTTTTTCTCACATATCTGCTGTGTAATTTGTTGTAGGCACTGCCCAGTCAGTAGGGTGCACAGTGGAAGGGGAACCTCCACATGATATCATTGACAAGATCAATGAAGGAGAAATGGAATGCCCTACAGTAAGTGTTATTTCCTTTTCCAATTTTTCATGCTTTTTAAAATATATATATTGCCTTAATGCTGGCCAACCACAAATTCTGTATTAAGCAAGCATCAGTTGTTGTAACCAAGAAACTTTTAAATAATTGTACCAAGTTCATGATGTAAGGTTTTTAAGCCGACAATAAGTCATTAATAATAACTTTTGCCAAATAGTCTAATATTTAAGATGCATTTTTAAATTTCTTTTGTAGGAATAGACTGGAAATGGGGCTAAAATATGGACCCTGCTGAAACTGAAGATAAAATTTTCAAGACTTTAAAAGACTTCAAAGCAAAACTCTCAAGAAAAAAATGAGATAAATAAATAGAAAAATGAAAAAATTGGTTTTGTTGATTATAATGTGCATGTCCATAAGCTGTATGATTAGACACTGAACCTGTGAATGCTGAAGCAGAAAAGTAGGCTTGCGCTGCAAATTTTATTTAATTAAAATGGGGTTGTCTTTGTCCTTTAGCATACGACAAGTCCCATTGGCATGCACTGCTCTGGTTCTTTCTGACAAACCTTTAAACTTGAACACATCTGATGTTTTGAGGAGCACCTTCCTGGCTAAAATCTGTGTTAATACTGTGTTCAAATGAAATTTTCATTGGGTATCACTTCTACTTCAAAGTCGTGCAAATAAATTTGAACCGAGCAATGGGTTTCCAGTAATGCACATAAACCAATTCCACCAGTGTGTTATACAACTCAAAGTCTACATGACAAGGGATTAACTGGATTAATCTGTCAATAAGCCATGAAAGCGATTTAAAACTGCACCTTCTTGAAATTTTTGGTTGTAAATTGACCCATTTATCTACCCAGTTACATACAGCACAGAAAGTAAGCAGAAAATATTTGTAAAACATTTTTCGCGTAAAATGAACCCATATTATTTGGTATTTCTTTTATTTTATACTTTTTGAAACTAGATCTTAACATCTAGCTGCCAATGTGGCAAAAATTTGACTACAAATGCATCTTAAAAAACTTGAGGCAGACAAACTTAAAATGCTTAGAGAAAAAAGGAGTCTCAACTATGTATATCCGACATGGCAACTAAATGTAGTAGGTGACCCATCAATGAAACTGTAATTCTGGAAGTTTTCTAGGGTGAGTACATGAGTTGAATATAAAAAACTACAGTTCTGTTTCAAGTTTCTTAATTGACCAATTTATTCAGTTATTGATATATATGCACAAAAAGTATAAACAATACTGTCAATGCATGAAAATCCAACTTCAGAGATATAGATAGCCCCCCAAAAAAAGAATAATCAAGAACTGAACAATGGTTTTTGATTTAGCCTCACCAAATCACTTAAAGTTCTGTAGGACATAGTATTATACAGCCAATGATGATGACCATCCTTAAACATAGTGACTGTAAGGAATAATATACATACAAGACATTTTTTGTTGTTTCAAATTACTTGTTTCAAAGAGCCAATAATTTCACTGATGTCATCCATGCCCACTCAGTTTCCATTTTCACATTAGAGTAAGAAAACTGAAAATTTTATGCTTCATGACAGAAAAAGGAATTATCGCACTGACTCATTACAACAAGGATTAACACATCCTTGTTGTAAAGTTGGATTTCTTAAATTGAAAGAGTGACCAACTACTATGACTTAAAGGCTGCAATTTAAATTTCCTCTACTGTTAATTCAGAGAAAAAATTAGAGGCATTAATACTGTAGTCTCCTAAAGCCCAATTCCCAAAGACACATGATCAGCCTACATGGATTGAAACAACTCTGTGGAGATACATTAAATCAAGTGGTTCGTGCAACATTCCATTAAATAAATTGCAAGATTACCTGAAAACCCCTATCTATTGATTTTAATATTAAAGATAAGAGAACTAATACAGTAAAACTTGCATGTAAGATCTAAACTAGAAGCTAGGATCTAATAGTGGGTTGTTAGGTAATGACTCTTATTTCATTTTTACCAATTCTTAATTTAAAAAGTTTCAATTTAGTAGAAAAAAGCACTAAAAACTTTTGTCACAAATCAATTTCAAAAATTTATCACTCATGAAATATTTCAATGTAAAGTTGGCCATCTTCGTCAATCTCAGAGTGACACAAGTGGCGCTGTGTCTCTTAGTCAAGAGTATTTGACACTGTCCCCATTTTCCTGATTCATTTGGCTTCCTTTGTTCCTCTGATTCTCTAGTTACTTTCAATTTGCAGAATCTTTGCACTCTCCCAGTGCATTATTTGCTTCTCCCGCTCCGGAGTTTAGTTTCCTTTGTGGTCTAGTGTAATTTTATCCTTCATTTATATTTTCAACTTCTTCCTTGTGTTCTTTTACCCTGACATTTTATTTTCTGTGTCTCTCCAATGTGTTGGCCTTCACAGATTAAACATTTGATGGAATAAACCAAAAAGCAGAGGAATAAAGGAAGCCATATGAATCAGGAAAACACTGTACAACCTTCATAGAGATGAAGGCAGTTACTCTCTCCCACACCTGTACTATGACCTTTTAGTGTCTTGGGGGGGGGGGGGGGGGAACAGCAATTACTCTTGACTAGAGACAAAACGCCACCCGTGTCACTCAGACCGATGAATATGACCAACAATATATTTCACATGAGTGATAGTTTTTTAATTAATTTCTGTCAAAAAAGATTTTTATTGCTTGATATAATTAATTGGGTTCTACATGTAATATGCTAGCTTTTAAAATACTTCAGTGAAGGAGGATTTTCATGGACCAAAGATGACTGAAGAACTGACTGTTTATCTGTTTTTATATCACAACATATGTTTAAACACAATCTTATACTTAAGATAGGTGTATAAACAATGTCTACTATTTTTATACACAAATACGAGCCTTTCATACTTGCAAAATGGTAGACATACGCGACTGCTCTCAACTGATATTCATAGGTAGTTTACTTTGCATACACAATAAATATAATTTAACATTTAATTATTTAACCCTCCAATCAATCTTGTCTCCTATTACCTCTCTGTGTAGGGTTGCAATTCAAGGTTTCCTGCTCAGTGGAAGGCACTCCAGTTCAACTGAGTGTAGCCAGTTTATGCAATAATTCAGGATCAAGCTGTGACAACAGTGCTCCAATGGCTCGGGGGTCACAACTGGCCACCCCCTCAATAATCTAAAACAAACAAATAAGCCAATTTATACTAAAACAAATAAACCAATTTATGCTAATAAATTGCAAAAGATTAAAAAAAAAAAGCATGTTCTTCTGCAAACAAAAGATTTGAATGCATTTCCTGACAAAAGGTCATCTAGTAAATTAACAACAACTGTTTGTAATTCATAAAATCGATGACTTCAAGTGAAATAAGGTTGGTTGTTATAGTACTGTGAACATCTACTGTAGTTTGAAGTGAGGAGTCCATTGGATATGCTCATTGCTAAAGAAAGTTCAACAGCCTTGTGTGCAAATACTTGTAAAACTCCCAGGTGCTTTTAACTTTTAAATGGCTTTTTTATATTAATTACCTAAATATCATTTTACTCATTTTAAGTTTTGAAAGCAATTTACCGATTCTAAAAAAGTTACTTGAAATAGCTATAAAATTTATTTGATGACATTTCACTTTTAAAGAGGAAAAGCAGATAAATGTCCACCACTACAATTTATTTAATCTTGTTATACATTAGGATTCAAATATTGTAGTCAATACCTTTGGTCCAGCATTAGCCAAAGCTTGGATAAGTGCAATGCAAGTGTCCCCTCCTGGCAATTGCATAAGTTGCTGTATTGCATTGTCCAATTCACTCCTGGCCTCGGCCTGAACCAGGGCCCTGGCCTAGAAGAGGTAGATTATATTATATTATTAACAAAAACAAAGCAGCATCACAGTTATATTTTTCTTTGTAATATTTTATCATCACCCAAGATCATTTCAAACCAGTTTTACCTGATCCATGAAAGTGGTTAGCTGGCTTTCCCCACTAAGTGTAGCACCAAGAAGCTGCTGAAAGCCTGCCATCCCTGACTGCCTTAGAAATTGCTGAACTAGCTCAAGGTTGACTGTGTTCATTATTCCATCCTGAAAAAAGAACAGTAATCAGCATTATGAAACTATTTATACACATAGACATAGCATGGATAATGACAATTAAACCTTAAACATCACCAAATAGTGCACATAAGATGTAACAAAACTTAACATGAAATTTAAAAATTCTGATACAACACTTATTTCCCTTGATTTCATCACTTAAAAATTTGACTTCAATCTATATTTACTACCTAAATTGGAAATAAACTTACCATGTTTTCAAAAGTATTGACAAATTCATTTTGGTTACCAAATGCGTGGTCAACTCTATCATGTATATCACCTGCCGCCATGTCTCTCCTCCTCTTGGAACCTATTACCAATGATTGATTACCTCTATTTGGCTCGAGGTATATCATTCTGTTTGAATTTGTGCCGAGGTCATCATCTATTTCATGTTTCCTGGCAACGGGGAGTGCTAATAAGGATGGCACTGGGGCAATACTTCGTGAATAGTCTCCAGTGGATACTGGCTTCTTATGCAGATCCCGTGCTACAAGCTGTTTGTATCTAGTCTGATGCACCTCCTTGTATAAGTCATGGTAGGTCTCATAGGCCACACCAGGAAAGCGAACCAAGTAGTCATTGTAAGTTTCTCTATACAATGGATAAGAATCCTGCTTCACATTAGATTTTCTAGTAGATTCTACCAAGTCTTCTGGTAATAATGTATTCCTTTCAAATCTTTCTCTTTCATCTCTTTCATGTTTCCCAACCTCTCGAAGACCTAATAAAGATGGTACTGGTTCAATTCCTGAGCAGCTCCCAAGGTTGACTGCCTTCTTGCCAAGATCCTGTGCTACAAGCTCTTTGTATCGTGTGCGGTGCACTTCTTGATATAAGTCACAGTAGGCCTCAAAGGTTGCATCAGGAAAACGAACCAAATAGTCATTGTAAGTTTCTCTATACAATGGATAGGAATCATGTTTTAGAGCAGATTCTCTAGTATATTTTACAATGTCTTCTGGTAAACCTTTCTCCCTTTCAAATCTTCCCCCTTCATCTCTCATATGTTTCCCAACCTCTGGAAGATCCAACAAAGATGGCACTGGTGTAATAATTCCCGAATAGCCCCCAATGGATACTGGCTTTTTCTCGAGATCCCTTGCTACAAGCTCTTTGTATCGTGTCCGATGTACTTCTTGGTATAAGTCATGGTAAGTCTCATAGGCAGCACCAGGAAAACGGTCCAAGTAGTCATCGTACGTTTCTCTATACAATGGATAGGAGTCCCAGTTCCTAATATATTTTCCAGTAGATTCTACCATGTCTTCTGTTAATAAGGCTGCCTTCCTTTCAATTCTTTCCCCTTCATGTCTTTCATGTTTCCCAACCTCTGGAAGACATAATAAAGATGGCACTGGTTCAATGATGCCCGCATAGCTCCCAGAAGTGATTGCCTTCTTGCTTAGATCCTTTGCTACAAGGTCTTTGTATCTAGTCTGATGCATCTCTTTGTACAGATCATAGTAGGCCTCATAGGTTGCATCAGGAAAGCGTATCAAATAGTCATTGTAAGTTTCTCTATACAATGGATAGGATTCCTGCTTCACATTAGATTCTCTAGCAGATTCCACCAAGTGTTCTGGTAAACTTGCCTTCCTTTCCATTCTTCCCCCTTCATCTCTTCCATTTTTTCCCACCTTTCTTTCATTCCCTCTCTTTTCATCGGGAGGTTCCCTTTGGTGTTTCTCCCGATACAAGGAGCAATACTTTCCATATGTGATATTTGGAAATCCCTTTCTGAATGTAAAAAAATCCTCATTTAATTGAGGGTAGATAATCTTGGATTCTTCTTTAGCTTTAACCTTTTCAACAGGGGGATCCCTTTTGTGTTTTTTCCAATACAAGGAAAAGTACTCTTGATAAGCGATATCTGGAAATTCTTTACTGAAGGTGAAATAATCTTCATTAATTCGAGGGTAGATCATTTTTGAGGATTTACCATCTTCTTCTGTTAAAAGTCTATCCTTGTAACGTGTGTGGTGTACTTCACGATACAGCTTGTAGTAACTGTCGTAGTCCGTACCTGGGAAACGCTCAAGATAATCTTCATATGTTTCTCTGTAGAGTGGGTACCAGTCCTCATCTCTTGAAGCTTCCCTTTTTTGCTGACGTCTTCTCACTTCTGGGGGGTCTTTCAAATGCTTCTCCCTGTATAATGAACAATACTTATCGAAGGTCATGTCAGGAAATTCCTTTCTAAAAGTCACATAATCTTCATTGTAACCAGGAAAGACATGCTTTGGCTTCCTCGACTCTCTTACTGGTTCTTCTTCCAGCCTGTCCCTGTAATGAGTATGGTGTACTTCACGATACAGATCATAGTAAGTGGTGTAGTCAGTCCCTGGGAAGCGTTCAAGGTAATCTTCATATGCCTCCCTGAACAGAGGATAGAAGGCAAAGTCGATAATTGGTCTGTTGGTGTCTCTGCTACTTTCATGGTCGTCTGTTTTTTTCTTTTTCTGGCGCCTGTCTATTTCTTCTGGGGGATCTTTTGAATGTTTCTCTCTGTACAATGAACAATATTTATCAAAGGTAATGTTAGGATGGTCCTTCCTGAAGCTTATGTAGTTTTCATTGATGTGAGGGTAGGCAGTTGATTTTGGTGGGTCTGCTTTATATCTTTCTATATACAAGCTTCGATAGACCTTTTCACTAAATTCAGGAAAGTCATGGCTGTAGGATTGGTAGTCTTCATTAAAATGTGGATACATTTTAAAACGTGATTTTCCTCTTTCTGCCTGTTTTTCTGCCCAAGCCTTTTCACTGCTTCTTTCATCAGGTGGCTCGACATCATGTTTTCGTAAGTAGAGATCACGGTAAGTGAGATAGGTAACATCTGGGAAATTGCGGCAATATTCTTCAAAGGTTTCTTCATAAGCTGGGAAAGCACTCGTACCTCCAACAGCTCCACGGTCACTTGCAGGGGTTGTGTTTGAGTGGTTCCCAGGTGTAACTCTATCAAATGCTTTCCCCTTGAGATTATACAATTGAATGTAGTATTCGTCAAAATACCCTTCACTGTACAATCTGCAGTAACTATCAAAGTCGACTTGGGGGTATTTGGCTCTGTACACTGTGTACTCTTGGTGAAACTCTTGGAAACTGCCCCACAGAGCATGGGATCTACTGAAGCTTCCAGAGAAATTGGTATCAAAGTGACATTTGTACCATTTTCGAAATAAAGATTCAGAATTGTCCTCGGTTCTAGGGGATGTCAATTCCGATGACTGGTTTCTTCTCTTCCTCGGAGATCCTTGGTCATGCCTTTCAACTTCAGGACTTCTGCTCCTTGGGAACTCCACTTTTCGTGCCTCATGTTCGCTAACATCACTCCACTTGTCCTTGCTAGCTCTTCGTTTCCTTCTCCCTTTCAGCCTATCTCTATCTATCTTGCCCTCATAAGACTGACTTCTTTCTCCACCTTTATCATTATCTCTGACCGGATTCCAAACTCTGCCAGCAGAATCACCTCTCTCTCTGGAATTTCTCTCTTCTTCTTGTCCATAACTTCTTACTGAATCAAATGCATCTGTTGACCCTCCATACGTGTTCCTCTCTTTGGCACGCTGCGCCCTGTCAGTATCATAAGATTTTGGTGCTGCAGGAGTTGCCGAGCTCACTGGAAAGTTCTCCCTTGTCTGAACATGGGGGTTCTGAGGACCTGCAGTGGTATGAAGGGCTGCACTAGGGTACTGGTAATTATGTGGAGCAATGCTTGCTTCAAACTTCTCTTGCTGTTCTAGGAGATGTAAATGATGCTGTGACTGAAGTGACTGCTGTTGCTGCACAAAGTGTTGCTGCTGTTGGAAAGGTTGATGTTTTGGTTGAGGCTGAGGTATATATTGCTCTGGAGATGGTTTTCCAGGCTGTTGGTATTGCCATTCAAGTTGCGGTGATGAATATACTGGTTTTGCAGCATAACCTCCAGTAGGTGGTACAATACTTGGATGTTGGGTGGCTGTTGTTCCCTATAAAAAGCATGAATTTACATCAAATAATCATATTTAGAACTTACTAAAAAGGTTCTTCCACAATGGTTCCAAAGGCATTCTGAAAGAAAAAGACAAATTTTGGTAAAGCATGTGTTCTGAACATATAATGTGTTTTCATTCAATTTCCATAAATGTTTGTTACTGTAACAATATGTGAGGCACAGGTATATGGAATGTACATATCACAAAGCTGCCACTCTGGATTACAAGTTCAACCCTGGTCATGAAGTCCTACATGCTCACACCAAATATGCAAATGCCACAAACCACAGACATTGGTGTATTTCTAGATGTGGAGCACATTTAGATCAATGGTCACTAAGTGCACACATACAAGCACCATCTGCCCATAAGTTGGTGACTTTGCACTGATGTTAATTGTACCTTTCTGTAACTAAACCAGGATGACCCGAAGTTGAGGCATACCATGGTTTTATGCACAACAATATAGATTTCGGAAGTTAACATCAAAGACATGTTGACCTCAACATAGTTATAATATGAGATGGACATGTCAACTGCACCTATATCAATGGTATAGCAAACATGTCAGAGCAGTGTACCTAGGAGAACTCGGGTTTGCATGCAATGTACTTCTGGTGAAACTCCAGGTAATGGCATTTAAGTGCAAAGAGCAACTCAAAAGAGTAGAAACAAACTCAAAACAGGCTTATCATCACAAATAATAAAAAAATATGTCTAGGCAGTGTTCCTGAATCCACAATATGCTTATGTAAAGACATAAGTGGAAGAGGGAAGACAAAAACAATATGACACCATGTTGTGCAAAACTGCATGACAAAGTTGAAATGCTGATATCTGCTCTGGTAAATAACAAAAATAAATGTAAATGCCACCCATACAGATTATACTAGTCTACCTCAAGGACAACTGTCCCAAAACATTTATCTTTACAATCAACTGTATTAGTCATACTTTCATCACACAAAGCATTAAAACTGCATCAACATTTAAACTTTGATGCTGACTGAAACCAGGTACAGAAGGCCTTTAATTCAACTTCTTAGTTCCTCTGACTTGCTCATTCCGTAACAATTTGGTCCCCTTCCTTCAAATCTATTCCTTCAAGCCTGCTTGAATCTACAGAATTCTTTTCATACAGACCAGTGTGTTAAAATACATTCAGAAAACTAAAATGACTACCAATCAGATGAAATAGTATAAAAGACAAGAGTGTGACATCAAGATCCAGTATTAAACAGGGAGACTGCATATTTACTAAGGCTGAGTTAAACTGGCATGCATGGTTGGCCCCTAGAAATGTCTTTAAGTCTCTATTTATAGAGGCAACACATACAATGCTCAATACAACACAGGCCACGAGTAAATATCATATGTAACAAGGTTTCAGAAGTGTGTGTGTGGCAGTGCCACCAAGTATATCCATATTTATTGGGGATGAACATCATGTCATCATTAAACATCACTAACAAAAAAAAAGCATTTAAAAAACTAGAAAATATTTGACAACTTGGGAAACAGACTTTTAATCAATTTTCTACAATTTCTCAGATGTAAGTCTAAAATAACAAGTTACCAAAATGAAAGATTTGGTATGGTGAAATTAAAATAAAATCAAAGATTTTATTGCTTTAATATTTAACTTGAAGATCAACCACAGATATATACAACATTTAGATTTTTAATGAAATTTAGTGTCAAATCTAAGAATCAGAAAAAGATATCAAATAAGACTCCATCCTGAGATGGGATAATAACCTACTTGAAATAGACGAGTCTGCAGTCAGTAAGAAAGAGTAACCTTTATATAACTGACCTGTATCATACTATAACCTGCATTTTCTGAACTTGGAACACTTCCAGTTGCCATGCTTTGACTGTATTGAGTATGAGCACCAGACCCTCCCAATGCTGATGAGATTTTCCTGTCAAATATCCCTGTAGCCTTCCATGGGCTAGTCTCATTACCAGTAAGATTTGCTTCAGAAACGGCTGCAGGACTGTCAGTACCTAGAAACCAGAATACATCACATAGCATCCAACCACCTCCAGATTTTTAATGATTTTTAAGATTATCAAATCAACTTCTGTATTTGATTAGCCAGCTTTGATGTGCGGGGTACTTTACTCATGTGACATGTTAATGTCTGCTATTTTGAACTAGTTGAAACCCGACTAAATCTAGTTCAAAATTACCAGAGATTCATACTTACATGAGACTTTAGAGAAGTAGAATGTTACTGCCTACAAATAAACAAAATAATAAATGCAAAAATAATTGTTTTATATACATCTATCTTTAATATAAACAAAGTTTAAAATATAGACAAATAACAAACACTCTCAAAGAATGACAAGCTTTTTAATCATCTCCTTATCCTCCCACCTTTGAAGAGAAATTAGGACTGGAAAGTTCTTATCAAAATTGTGTATGTGTTTATCCTATCCAATTGCTTATCACCTTGGGTAGTTTGAAGACATAAATAACACATTATATGTGCTTCAAATGTGACAAAAAAAAAAAAAAAAACAAAAACAATCACAATGTTTATGTAACACAGGCATACCCTTTGGTGTTTTCCTGATGTTATGTGACCCTTGTAGTTTTCACTTCCATTCATCACACGCTGGCAAATCTGTATATAAACAATAAAAAAGCCTTCTTCACAATACTCTTTTTATGAAGTAATTCAAACAAATTTCACCTTAAGGAAAAAAATGGAAATTATTCACCAGAATTATTTCATAAAATTTATTTATTTTTCCAATGTCAGCTTCACTTTTTATCATCAAATTGAAATGGTATCTAAGATACATTTTAAGTTACATTTTGTAAAGGCCCTGTAAATGTCTTTCTAAAAAATGTTTTTGAGCCCATTTTCTCTCTACATCATTTATAATCCATGTACCCTTTCCTGTATTAAACAAATATCAAGGGTACCTAATTATGTATTTAAGTCTTGCAATGCATACTAATAAGAGTACTTTTCATATATTCTTACCTCACAGACGTACATAATTTGCCCTTCAGGCATTTTTCCATGGGCTGCTTTTATCCTTTTCTGAAACAAAAACCAGATAGAATAATAAGAAACCAAAGTGCAAAATATGAGTTATGACCTTAAGCATTATCTAAGCTATATGTGACAAAATGCAGGTAATTGTTTTATATAGGACACATTCACAACAGCAGACTAATAGATCTGCAGAACAAATATGGCAACCCTCTTAAAAGCTTACTGCAAAAACCCCTTAATTGACAATGAATAGATCCTCCCCTTCCCTGGAATTACACAAGCATTTAAGTTTTAGTTTAGTTAATGCCTAGATCTAAAATAATTACACATAGAATATCTGAAATGTAGATTTTGCTGCATGAGGTGTAAATGACAGTTTTTAGAGCATGTATCAGGGTAAGAGGTACACGTAAATTTTACATAGGTTTTCTACCCACCTGGAGCTCTTTACTTTTGGGTTTAACTGCACCATGTATAACTAGTATATAGTACTTCTGAAACAATACCAACAAAAACTTTAAAGACCCTCTACGACTTCTACAAAAAGTGTATTTTCACTTAAAGATATAGTAATTTCAGACCATGCTATGAGCATCAGTACAGGAATGCTAAGAGCTTATCCCAACATTTTTAAGCAAGTGAAATATCATAGTTATATCTCAATTACATATTTTACAGTGTAAACCACTCACCTTAGCATGTTTTGGACTTTCCATATGACATCTCATCTTCCTGTTTGGCAGGCTCAAATTAGGCATCTGAAATAAGATCAGAACAAAATAAACAAAATCATATTAAAACATCTTACTCATATCAATAACAGAGGACAAAGAGAAAGGTTAAGACTTTAAGGGGGAAATCTAACCCAAAAAAACAAACAAGCAAACAAAAAACAAATATAATTATATATATATTAAAATTAAATGTCTTGGGTATCTGCAGCTTAACACTACAAAACACTTTTCAAAAGGGCATAGAAAATGAAATTTTAAGCATACATTTTTTTTTTGTTTGAAAGTCATAATTTGATGACACCAATAAACACCTAGTTTATCACCTCTTGCAAAGCTTGTCACCTGTGAAGTTTCCTGACAAAGTTTTGTGTGATGCCTTACCTATAAGTCAGTGATTGAAGTGATTGCAGGCTTTACAATGACTTTTTGATTTTCTCAGATTGCAACATAGTTATGATAAGCATCAGGAAAGTAGGATCAAAGGTTGGTTAGAAAAAAAATACCATTTACAATTTGAAACTTCATTAAGAAACAAGTTCTTCAGAGGAAAATCCTACACTGGGGATCTTTAAACATTCCTACAAAGTTACACATTTTCACAACTTACAACTGAAGAGTTTGGTCCTTGGATGTCTCCTGGAACATGGTCCAACTCGATTAAATTTGGGTTTGTCTTACAAATCTGAAATAAACACCAATTTTAAATCCAAATTTCTCAGCATGTCGCATCAACATCATGTAGATAACCTGGGTTTCCAGTTGTCTATAAGTAAAAAACATCTACTAATCCAATTTTAACTAGACCATCAACCTTTTTAAGACCCCATTCCCAGAGATTAGATCGACCCAGCTAGATCGACCTAACTCCCTGGGGGTTCACGCTAAATAGCTGTCAGCCGAGCGGGCACGAAAGTTAATAACTCCCTTACAGCTTGTAGTAGGCGGGACGGACATTTAAGCCGGATTATCTGATAGTAATCTAGTGAGACTCCCCACAGGGATAGATGGATCTAAAATCTATGGGAATGCGCCCTAAGACTCTGACATCCAGACAAAATCTGGTCAATGCCCAGTAAAATATATATCAAAAATTATGTTGGCAGATAAAATTTGTATTTTTAGTTGGCTGGTATTCAAAATAAACTTTTTAAAAAATTTAAATCTATGGCGTCATTTAAAATACACAAAAAAAGGTAGAAAACTTAATTGGACACAATACACACACATTTTGGTGCTAAATTGACAATACATAAACAATTATACTGTACATATTTGGAACAAGCTCCTTGGGAAATCCAGAGAATATTAAATATCGAGTGCCTCTGCTAAAAAAAATGTTTGTACATAAAATTCAGAGTCAGCTGATAGTTACAAAAAATCTAAGAAAACAAGATTACCATCAGCAGGAACAAAACTCAGAGTAATTTCTTCTGGGCAAAAAACACAAAAATATCAAAAATTATTGCTACTCAATAACACCATTCATATCACAAACATAGGATACCAATTTGCAAACAAATATCCCTGAAACTCTCCCATTTTAAGGGGATATAATAAGATGAACTTTCAAATGTAAAATTGCCATTAGCCTGTCAGGATAATAAATTAAAAATAGAAAGTCTTCTTGGATACCAAGCTGAACAACACAAAATCAGTCCTAAAAAAATGTTCTATGAGTAAAACTGTCATAAAACAACCAAAACAAGTGATGAACAGATATATCACACCTTACAATAATTGTGTGTCACATAGGGTTTATCAAGGGGTTCCATCTTTATTTTATGCTTCAAACCATCACTTGGGCGTAATGGACCACTCTCCTCAGTTTTTTTAGCAGTGTCCGACTTCTGTAATTCTCTGTCAATTTTTCCCTTTTCTTTAGCTTCTTTGTCTGCTTTCTCTTTCTTCTCTTTAACCATCCTGTCAACCATCTTTTTCATATGCACTATGCCCTCACAATGTTGCCTATAATGCTATAAAAAAAAAAGGGAAGAATATACTTTACAGAGAACTTGTGCCATAATTAACCAGGTCTGAGCTAACTCTACCAGAATACACTTTAGCCAGATGTTTATCATGTGGACATTAGGGTGAAGAAAGTGTATCTAACACTTGGTTATCTATCCCAACTCTATCCCAGCTTTAACTTTTTGATTTTACTAAAATTAAGCATAAGTATGTAAAAAGAAATTCTGTTATGTCTTATAGTGAATCCAGATGGTTTTCTCTGACACACCATTTTATATCTTACAGGTAGCCTCCTATACAGACATCCAAGAGGTTTAATATATGCCTCTTTTAAATGTATGTTTACTGACTTGATTGCTATATATTTAATAAAAATTGATTGAATTCATTCTATACTAATTTCTTCATGTGAAGTCACATTTCTGCAATAATGGCAACATTACATACATTGGCAACAAGTTCAAATGAAAAAATTAGGAAAACACACCATTTCAGTTTTTCCTTTAATTTCAATTTCACATAAATCACAATATCCCCAATTTGTCTCGGTATCTTCCTGTCCCTTACTATCCATTTTCTTGTCCATTTTAGCCCTCTGCTCTTGTCCAGCTGGTCTAGAAGCAGTGGATGAGTTCTTTGAAATTAATTTATGATCTCCCTTCATCCCCAGCTTCTGCTTAAAAGACATCTTGTTTTGGGGACGACCATCTCTTGTAGTGTTAGTTGGAGTTTTCAGTATACCTGAATGGCTACCCAGTGGTGGTCCAGACATGGGTGTATATGCTGGGGCATTGCCTAGTATTTGAGGATTATTTTGACCCTGGATTTGGTTTTGAAGATGCTGCTGAGGATGTTGTAGTTGTTGAGGAAGAGGCTGGGAGTGAGAAGCAGGTCCTTGTCCATAATAAGAGACAGGCACTGGAGACTGCTGCACAAGACGATTTTGATCGTAATATGTGTGTGGGTAGGTGCCCTGGGTAGTTACTCCGACTCCCTGATTACTGTAGGGTGCTGCAGCCATCCCCTGTGTCTGGCCCTGCATTTGCCACCTGCTTGCGTCTTGCTGGGTATTTTGGCTGGGCCAGTTCCCAGACCCGTATTGTTGATAATACGCCATGTTTTTATGGCCTGGGTGAGGATACAGCACGACAAATATGAATCTGCTTTTAGAAGTCAACTAGTATAACTGTAGAATGACTTAACTACCATCAATGTATCCACCCCTCAGAAGAATCATTTTGTCGCACAGTCAATGGCCGCATGTGTCAGGGAGCATAATTATGTATATTTATTTCTCTTTTTTCAAACATTCTGGATATACACTAGCTCAAATAAATGCAAATTTTATATATTTTTGTACATCTATTAAGTCGTTATGTCTTAATATTTGTATATTTTTTACTCCCAATTGCATTTCTTAACCGCTTTCCTATATTCTGAAAGCATGTAGAACAACTGCTCCCCTCAAATGATACCGATGCTCAAAAACCTGCGCAGACGGTTACCAATAACTCAAGATGGCGACCATGGAATGAAACTGGGGCTGTGTCTAGCGGAATTCGGTAAAATTTGATATGTCTCGGTTGGCGGACTACTTCGTTGTGGTAGGATATGACCAAGAAAAAGAACGTAAGTTTATCGCACCTTTTATTTCTTGGATCTTCATTCTCTGATCTTGCCTTTGAAGTTGAACAGATGTCCACTCCCAATCACCTGAATCACCAACTTATGTCAGTCAGCAGCATCATTAGTGTTGTGTTGGCCGGGTTTTCCATACTGGATTGGTATAAATATCAGCACTTAAAACGTCAGATTTAGATATATGGAGCTGATTGTTATTTTGTTATGATCGATAATGACAGAGCATAATGTTGTGTGCTGACAGTCTTTATATTGATGACATTGCACCCACTGCTGACTGTGCTGAGCTGGACTCTTTTAAGTTTATTTCAAGTTACAATAGAACTCATACTGATGTTCTGTAGAGTCTTACATGGCATCATTTACTGTTTCATAAAGTATCATGTATGTTTGAGTTTGAATCTATTTGGGTACCAATTATTATTTTGTAACTACCTGAATAATGCCCCAATGAGCTGTACAAACAATTAACTACCTGTATAATGATACATACCTATCATTTAATATTGAGTATACAGGTACCTCTGTGGTGGGGGTCCAGGAAATAATATTCATAAGGTTCATAATATATAGAATACCTGATTTTAGTTTTAATGATATAAAGTTGCATAGTCACAAATTGTCTTAAATGATACTATTGCATTTTTTTTTTTTTTGGTTTTGTTTTGTTTTCTTTGTTATATATGATCATGGTGGGTCTGAGTTAATTTTTCTTTGCTGTTTGTGAAAGTCTGCATGAAACCTATCAATATATATTTTGGCTCATTCCAGCAAATTTTGTTTTGATGAAATAGCATTAAACTATATAGACCAAGATGTTTGTTGGACTGTTATAGTAGCAAATACCTGCAGGTTCACTCCTATTGATGGCCATCAGCAGTTGTCACTTTCTCCAAATAATTACCCAAGTTAAAAGTGTCATTAAACATACCGGTAAATATATATTGATTGCAGTTGCAACTGATGCCTTTCACTTAAACTGCTTCTCTCAAACTTAAACTGCTTCTCCCTTAGTTAAATGAATGTGGTATATCACATTGTAATACAGAACAATCTAGAGAGAAAAACTTGGCTAGGCTATAATATAACAGTTGTTAGATACTTTTTGGCAAGTTTTGATTTTCAGAGTTAGCTGATAAAGATAAACTTTGATTAACAACTAAGTGTTACTTTTTCTATAATGAGTAACAAAGGCTATGATTTGTATTGTTTTATAACCAATTTAGAAAGATATACAATTACCGTATTATTTTGATAAGGTCACCCGCATTGTGAGAGATAAAAGAAGATAGAGAATCATGAGTGGTGATATTACCTTGTACAACTGTAAAACAAGTATGACCCATGTATTTGTGTTGTGTAATATTAGTCTGCAGGTTGTCAGTAGGTATTGATATTTTCAAGGATATCTTGTTGAATGATATATGAATGCCTTTAAAGCACTGGTATAGATAACTGTTGATATATGAAAATGTTTTTTTTTTTTTTTTACGTATGACTCTTGAAGATGTTGGGATTGTATAACAGCAACCACATTTTTTTTGTTTTAATCTATTTAATCTTTAGACCAGAAGATTAATTTTGTATTAGGAAATGAAATTCACCGTAATTGATTTATTTTGATGTTTTTCATACATTTATTTTAGCAAAATATTTATCATTTAATTGGCTTACCCTGTAGTAAAGTCATTGGGATACTAGTAAATCATATTTTCAGACAGATGGTTTGTGTGATGAAATAGATAATTACCTAGAATTTGTATTGGCGTAGTAGCTAATGCATACTCTATATTATGCAGTTATGTTGTCATATGATTTATTTGGTGAAATCATTATAACTGACAGAATTAAGTATAATTGGAAAGTCTTTTTTTTTTCTTCAGCCAAAGCAAATTGACTATAATTTTTAGCAGATTAGCAAAAATTTACAGCAAAGCTAAAGCTTTGGGGAAAAAAATCTGATTGTCACTGCTAACCTCATAGCAGAGCATGCATATGATATATTATGTTACACTTTCTAGGTCATGGAAATCATTACAGAGCACATCCTGATAGAAGTTATGGCATATATTAAGGAAAGTCATAATTTCAATCAAACCATTAGATTCCATAGTTTAGTTGTACACTGCTTTAATATCATATTATATTATAGATACTAATAATAATATCATAAAAGCTACAAGACAAAAATTTAGAACTAGGAACTGACCAAGGGGTGTGGCTGTCCATCTCACTGACCCCAGGCAAAAGAACACCCCAGGTTGCCTTTGGCTGCATAATATAATGTTACTGGTATTATTGCCCCTCTGACCTTGCCAGGTGCCTGCCTCTTTTATGTTTTGTAGATTGTCAAAATGGTCTCTTGCCCCCAGTTGATGGGCATTCTTGCTATGATAAATGTACAATAACCTCAACCATCTGGAATCATTTAGATGGACTTCTCTTACCACACAGATCAATATTTATGTTAAGAAACCAACTGCTAGATGAGGCTATACCCTCTGTGTTGGAGAGTTGTTTTTCTAACCCAAGAACAATGCCTTTGTATGCATTTTGATATTAAGAGAGATATTTAGGTTGTACTTATTGGTTCATCATATCTGCTTTTGTAAGTGACTTTTTTTATCTGAGAAGTGAACTTTGAAAACAGACCACTAATTACTTAACCTCCATTTTAGCTGACGGCTTCATATACTAGTAAGTACTTTAATTCAGTGGGCCATAAAAAGAGATGAAATCTTCCAAGAGCTAGTGATGTCTACTGTACATAATAGAAATATCCCATAAAATAGCTTTTTATATCTCTATCTATTTTCAGCCTCCTGATGAAATTATCCACTGGATTGCCATTTTTTCAATTCAATAAATTTGCCAGAAATAAAAAGGAGCCTGTTATAGTATTTGATTGGATCAGTCTGGGGGTAAATTGACTATGCATTTAAGTGTTTGATCAGGACAATGTTCCCCCTTTATTATCTACCACAGACAGCCCCAGGAAACAGTGGGATGTGGTGATTATTGATTGTTGCAGAAAATTAGAGCAGTGTACGTGTCAGAGGTAACTCTATCCAACGTTCACCACTAATGGACTCAAACTCGAGCATTGAGAAAATGTCAGTTTTCATTTAATTTCATTATGATTGCCTCTATACACTTGATAACACCTATTAGTGTAGTTTTGGGAAAGTTATCTTGTGGTACTTGGAAGCCAGAATCAGAACGTGGCCAATTTTAAAGTGCATCAGCACTTTTTTAGATCGTAAACATCAAATAGTTCAGACAAATAGATATCTACAAGCATTGGTGATCGCTCTTCATCTCATTGTCAGGGCACTGACAATAACATATTAAAATATTTATAAATGGTTTTTGTCCATACAGTTAGTGCTCCACAATATAGTTTTTCTCCTTCCATGCTGATACAGTAAATAGTAGAAGGTTCACTGGATGTAAAACATTCAAGGTATCTAATTTGGGCTCGTATTATGCTGTAACTCCTCCAGGATCTATAGCCCACTGCTGTGAATGGAAATGAACAATATTATCCTGTGTATATGTACTGCACCTGAAGACTACGACTGCTGCCTCTATGCTTTTAAGGTAGCATCATGATTTTGCGATGCAAATTGTGATATCATGGTTAAATAGATGTCCACTTGCATGTTGTCCAGTCTGTTTATGACTATCATTTGTTTAATACATTAATGTAATACATGATTACAGGATCTTTTAAATTTAATCCAATTTATTATTGCCATGGTGTAATTTACAAACAATTAGCAATGTTCCACATGGTGTTGATAACTACCCAATAACTGATTTTAAGTTAGTTCTGCCAAGATTTTCTACCTCCATACACCAAGAAATGCCATCTTGCTGAAAGGCAGTAAGATAATGTTATCTTGCGTTTAGAGACAGCCAACAATCAAGAGAGTGAACTTTTTTTATTAGAGACTTTGAGTAAATGATTGAAATGTCACATTGTCCCTTTACATAAATATTTGTAAATGTATTTATTGGCATTTGTTTTGTTTTTTTATTTGTTTAATTAATTAATTGTGGATGTAGTTTTCTTTTGTTTTGTTTTTTAAGTTGGAGGGAGTTGAAATGCCAAATTGAGTTTTCAAATTCCTCTGTATTTGGGTCAGCTGATATGCATTTTTCTGTCACATTGAGTGTCTTTAACATGCCTTATGAAACCACATTATAGAATATATAAAGAATCTGTGGCAATAAGTAGTATATTGGTTTTACTTGTGGTTTTGAACTACTTTGTTTTTCATCAAGGTTGCTGGTAGGTTAGTCATAACTATACAAGGGAACAAATAATAGTATGAATGAAGCTTTAAATCTAACGGTGAAAATAAATGGCTTTTGGTCACAAGATACTCTTTCAAGTGAAGAACCAGAAATAGAAGGCACAGTGAATGATATTGGAAAAAGATACAACTGAGAAAATGTGCAGTGCGAATTATACATGTGAACAGATGCCACTCTCTTTGTGATTTGTAGATAAGACTAGAAATATATGCAATAAGAAGGGAACACTGTGGTAAAATAGGTGCCTGTCTTTAAAACAGCAGGTATTTCTCTCTCTGACAGGAAAATGATGGATGCTCACTACTGGTCTGGAGCTCTGAGGTATTCCCTTTAAAAAAACTGCTGTGGAATCCTGGAATAGGATAAACATGAGCACTGTACTGTATCTATCCAGGGTTGGGGGCTGCCCACAGAGGTCTCCCTGCCTGTGTGTGCCATCTTTCCATCTTATCTTGGCCATTAACTGCACAATTTACCACATTACAATGTTGGCCACATTGTTGACTGGTCACAGTCAGGTGGTCTCAGTGTGTGGACAGTAGTGATAGAAGTATTATGGGGTATGGGTGGTATGTTGGAATATGCTGGCTTACTGTGTTTAGTGTAGTTGATCATAGTCAAATGCTACACACATTCATATTCGGATAAAAAATGTGACTTATTTTACTTATTTTAGCCAAATATTTATTGTTGAAATAGTTTTAGTTTGTCTTTGATTATCCAGCTATTTAGCTTAAATAAAATTCCATTCTAGAGAGGGTGCAGGTATGCCCTGTTTGGGTATATGTACCCCTGTATGTTACTTGAGCAGAAAGGTAGTCTGGTTGCACATACCAACAGTTGCACTTACAAAAATACACAAACTTCTGCATTTAGATGAATGGGGATTGATATAAGTAGATTGCCAGATAGCTGGGGTGTTTTACTGACCTCTTATGTAGTTTTGCATTCTTTGCCTATTGGGTTATGGCATTTTGTGTCACTTCAGTGCAGTAACCAACATGGAAAATTGACAGTTGTATTATTATTATTTTTTTTTCATTTTAATTTTTCTGTTGCATATTGCAGATTTATCTCTCCAAGAATAGCAAAATTTCTGCCAGCTCTTTGACTTAATGGCTACTGCACATACTCTATATGGCCGAATAAACTGAGGATTGATTTATGGGAAGTGAAGATCCAGGGCTGTCATATGGTACATCATCCTGTTGGAATCTATCTTCTGTACATCTATGATGTGTCTGGATGATATGAAATTAACTCAGTTAGTGTGCTTATGATGAATTCTATGATTCTATGTTTGTGGTAGGGTAGATAGAAATAGGTCCCTAGTTAGGAAAAGGTTGATGATATATTTTCATTATACAGCTTGCGAGAATATTAATAAATAATATTTAAATTGGAAATGATTACCTCATGACTTTTATATTTAGTACCAACTGATATAGGTGTAAGGAGCTTTGGATCTTTAATTATGCTTTTGGAAAGCTGAAGTGAAAAACAATTTTTCATATAGAGGAAGCAAAGACATATTCATCCTGAGTATAAGAGAATTCATTCAGAAGTCTTGTACATGACCACCTAAGCTTTCTCATGATTATCCTAACATGGAGTAGAAGTTTTTCAATAGCGCTTGCTCTGAAACTGGAGAATAATTTTCAGTCTATAAATCTTTTTTTTCTTCAAAATTCAAGTCAGATACTTTTTGAAATGTTCCAGCACCAATCAGCATGCCATAAAATAACCAAGTCACTTTTGATTTGGCAGTTGACATTAGCAGTGCCCCTTTAACCTTAACCACTACTGACCAGTCTGGATAGATCTATACAACTGGTTTAACACACCTGGATTCTGGCCAGTGACCCATGTAAGTAGGTGGCTATCAGTGGTCACTCACTAATGACCAACTAGGAAACTGATAAGAGCATAATTTACCTGAAGTGTCTGTATAGTTATGAAGATATTTATGAAACAAACTTTTTGTTTATTCCTCAACACTTATTTTAAATTACTTTTATACCAAGATGAGATATGAAGAGCATAGATGCAGCTTTTAATTTAATTGTCAGGAACAGCTGCTGGTGCAAATGTACATGTCATCAAATTTTACATTGTATAGGTGTTAATTCAAGATGATTGACAAAGTCACTGACAAAAAATGTGCTGCTTCTTTGAACCATTTGCACCAAACATGAATATTGAATTCAGTGCTCTTATTTTTTTAATGCATATTTTACTGATTGGATTCACGAGGAATTGAAATATGATTCTGTATGCAGTAGAAATATACATAGCATAAACTCTGAAAAATTGATTTTCTGTAGGATGAGAGTTTTAGGTCTTTTGGTGAGCTGTGTTGACTTTCAGCCATGTGCAATCATAATAAAACCATATAAGCTGAAATACTGCATCCAAAGAAATATAGGTTTAAATGTAAGTTTAGTGTATCATTATTGAAAAAAGAATTTGAACATCTTTCTTTTTTGTTTTTGTGGATACAAGAAGACAGTCAACAATAGTGAATTTCAGATCGAATTACTAATGATAAATATTTTGATTTCTGTGTTAGTGCTTTAGATGCTTGGTAAGTACAACTAAACGGTCACAATGCACCGTTGATAATGATACTATGTAAGTCAAATGTATATGCTTAGGGAACTCTGCCAAAATATTATTTACAGAATCTTTCAGTCCCTGTGTGATTTGTAAGAATTCCAACCACTTTCATTTTTCTCTGCAGGAGTTTTGTATTCTAGTGCTCATCCGTTTAGCCACCTCAAAGTGTTCATTGTCTCTTGTTTGAAACTCCCAGTGTTAACATGCTGTGTGCAGTATTCAAGCATTTGGCAGCAGGCTGGAAGCGAGGTTTACCTGGGAAGTACACAGATCACACCTGATTCTGCACCTGTTTCTGGAAGTCACTTGTATTATCTGCTGCTGGTCCAGTTAAAGTTTCTCTTTCTTGCACAGGTGCGTGAGCGTGCATGCGCGCACACACACACACACATATCAAAATTGGTGTTAATAAGATTTGAAAACTTCAATAAAAATTCAATTCATTTTACTTGGTCAAGTGTTGCATTTGGTCAAAAATGTGATACATTTAATACATTTACAGTTTTTAGGTTATTACTTTTTCAGTATTTTTCTAATTTTAATGAAGCTGGCCTTTGAGTCGCTTGTCTTTACACACAAGTGTGATGCAGTGCAGTATCAACACTGTTACATTTTCTAGGAAAAGTAATCAAAAATCAAATAGATCATTAATTAAAGATTAATCTCAACAGAATAGATTTTGTCTTCTTTCATTAGTAAATACGTCAACATTCAGATCGCTGCATACTGAGTCCTGTAGAACTTGAATGTAAAGTACATCTAACACGATACAAATATGGATTCTGTTGTGTGCCATTACATATAATGTAGGTTATTGCCTGCATGTTTTTTTTTTCTTCTTATTTAAACCACCAACATGCGTAATAACAAAATACACCACTGTGCCAGTAACTGTGTATAGCATGAAGTCATTGTAAAAAGGAGGTAAGCAAGATGTTGGACCATTTCTATGTAGTCATAGCATCAGTAGTATTGGTAAGTGGTTTATCTCAATGATTGGCCCAAACTGTGGTTGAACAGCATTGTAGAGGTTTGGTAAACCACATAGTATTTTACAAACAAGTTAGTATTTTAGTTGAAACTGCAGGTACATCTTTGCAAAGGGAGATCACAACCATCATTATAACATAACTAGACCGATGGGATTTTGCTGAAATGTGAGTACTGTCAGTTTAAAATCATACCACAAATGAATGAAATGGCATGTGTTGTACTGCAAAAAATATTTTCTGTGTCCAATTCAAGTTGTTAGCTTCAGTTTGCATTTTATTACTTGTAACTTGCCAAGCACACTATTCCATGTGTATATATAATGCAATTGCATGACAAGTACACCTTTCCTTAAATTTCACATTTATATATTTTAAAGTATGCGCCTAAGATTATCCTATAAAACCCAACGCGTACCTTAACTACATTTTAATATAAAAGTTTTTTAATGTCTTTACTCTTCATTTAAGTTGGACAGAAAGAATGGCATGATTAAAATTCTGAATTCTGTCATTCAATATTTTAATTGAGATGAAAATGTCTAAGTTTGATTGACACTCTCTCTCTCTCTCTTTCTCTCTCTCTCTCAATAACATTTATCAAAGTGACATAGATAAAGCTTATGTCAAGCGTCACTGTGCTTTTTCTTGTGACAACTTTGTTAGCATTCACTTCTCAGTGTCTGTAAATCAGTAAGCTTAAATCCTATTATTAGATGGTTCTCTTTACTTTTAAAAAATTCCAAGTGAATTTCAGCAGATTGTTTAGGCAAAAGGCAATGCAGCCCTGAAACAGTCTCACCTAAACTCCAAACACAGACGCTACTGTGTATTTACCTGGACTAAAACATAGAAGTATAGCATAGCATATCACATCAAGATAGCAGTGCTTGAAAATCAGTGGTTGTAGTTCAGACAGATAAAGTTAAAAGGAACATTTCCCCCATCTCTGCTGTGTCTAGGCCACGTCTGCAATGCCCTGTTATGGAGGTTTGTAAGCAAATCTTTCAACCAGGTGTTACAAATATTCAGAGTTAAGCTTCTGAAACAAAGATTGGTAGGTGCCCCTTGCCATGAAGCACATTTATTTCTTTAACTTTCTTTCCTCTTTTTTTCTCAGTATAAAAATAATCTGCCTCTTTAAACATAATTTTGTTAATGAGTTCTTGAAAAACCTCGCCAGTGGTTAAGGAAGCAAAAATATGTGACATATATTATAAGAAAAAACCCTTTTAGATTAAGAAAATAAATAAGCAGGATTGATGCCCAAAAACACTAACATATTCCGTAATCCTTAAAAGCATTAAAGGAATACATCAGGTGCTGCAGCAGGGTTTCTGAATTACTGATTGGTTTTACTCATGCTGGGTTCTGCTGGCTTGGCAATGTTTCAGAAGTCATCAATCTCAATGATAAAAAGACATATTTCACTCAGAAACAACATTTAACTGCCTTCAAAGCAACTGCTAAGAACCCCCTCTTTACGACATAAGTAGTTTTATGCTGATGGTGTTCCTTTTTATGTGTGAAGTGTGTGTGTGTGTGGGGGGGGGGGGGTAATTAACTGGCTAAAAAAGTATTTTTAAGTCAAGGACAAAATTCTTGGCAGGTGTTATGTAATAGAATACAGGTAAAATTAGCTCAGAGTGTGGCATGTAATGTGGTGTATATTGAATGCCATGCCTATCTCATTTGTATATTTGAGACCCTCTGTGTTCAACATGAAGTGCAGTTTACTCTGAGGTTAGACCAACATGAGTAGCACATGATATTATGTAAACAGATATTTCCTTGAATTAGGAAATAAAATGATTGTCCTTTTTACATTTTGAATCAGATTCTCTTTGCTTGTCTGTATGTTTTGTGCATTTGTAAATAATGAGTTTCGAGTTTTTTTGGAAAAGGTATTTCAGAGGAGGGGAAAATACCTTGCAGTGAACTCAGTGTGAGGTATCATCCAATTCAGTTGATTCTGTGTTATTAGCTGTAGCCTCTTTTGACCTTGGCTAAGTGTAAACATACATGTACTGTAGGGGCACACTTACGAATTTAGATTTAGTACACTGGCATTTCTATCACTTTTATAATAAGGCATTTCTTAACCTCTGATAACATCGAAATTGAAATTAGATGGAACAAGATGCTGCATACTACAATTTTGCTTACTACAACTTTCCATAAAGCATTTTTTTTCTTTTTGTGTAAATATGTACTAGCAGTATAGTTTTATATAAAGAAAGGAGAAAAAACTTCTGAGAGAATTCATCTTTGATATATCAGGTATTGTAGGATATATATTTATGAGAGAGAAAATGTTAAAAAATTAGAGAAAAAGTGTCTTGTGTAAGGATATTAAAAGAGGATAAATGGCACTGCAAAAATGGGGTGAAGATATTTATTGGAATTTACCTTGAAACCATAGCATGGCTAGCTGTTTTTAATCTCAAGAATGTTGGAATTGGAAGGAAATGGCAACAAGGGCAGACACAGTTACACTGATAATGCTTCCTTTCAGAGATGTTAGAAATACCTTCCTATGGCAAAGTATCGGGGATGAGGCCCATCTAAAAGGAATAAGTTATATGAAGTAGCCTCAGACAAATAACTGATCACTGTAAAAGGAATACTTAAAGAGTAAACAAGAAGCTAAGATAAAAAAAAAGCCATTCAGCAAAGTAGCTTGAACTTGTGAACCTTTCTTTTAGATGGCATATGAAAATGAGTATCTCTTTGCTGAGTGCTTCTATATCTTGGGAACATACTGGATTTTTTACAGTGCTTGTAGCAATAACTAAATTCTTGGGCACTTGCCATTAATATCCCAAGAAAGATTTTACTGAGCGACCTGTACTCTACTGCGCTGTACTGTTTATTTATGTGTGGATTGAAAAACCATAATTTTCAACATTTAATGAATGTGTACGCATAAAAAAGGAGAAAAAATTAATTCTGTATATGTTATTGATATCACAATTTTTGCTCTTGCTATTCATATTCCAGATGATGTTTTTAAGAATTCACAGAGTGCAACATATAGAAGCAATGCCAAATGACAATGTTTTCTTTAATTGTGTATTACAGGAAGTGGCACAAGCCAAGGCAAAATCATCCAGAGGTTTCCAGAGAAGGACTGGCCAGGCTCTCCCTTCACTCTAGGCATTGAACTGGTAAGACTGGCAGGGAATATGGGGGTTGGATTTGCTTCACAGAACAGAGAAAGTCAATAATTAGGCTTGGTAAAGACTGCTTGGTAAAAACAGAGGGGCAGGAGGTTTGAACCATACATGTATGATGGGTCCAAGACTTAGCTGTAGGGACTTAGTGGAATGTCTCTACAATAATTTTCTACTCTCTGTGGTGTCAATGTAGCGCATTTAGATATATGAGTTTGTCAGCTACATTTGTTGTGGGATAGTCTTCATAAAACAATCCAAGACCAATATTGTACCTTTAACTTTACAAAATAGGCTTTCTCATTTAAGCAGTGTATGCTTATTCAAGAATCTTGAGACTTTTAACAAGCCAAAGGTATTGCCTGTTATATCTTTATTTAGACTTAAGCATGCTTTAGATACTGTGAAAGTGAATGCAGTGATATTTCTTAAATATAGCAGTCAACACTTTCTGTTCCTCTTTCATATTTATTGTAAAGCATAACAATCAGTCATATGCATGTAGGATTTCCGGAAATCTCATATGGCATGTGCACAAGGAAAGATGTTATTTGAGCAGTTTTCTTTCAAGCAGTGCCATGACTTTGTGGTGAGATTGGAATAAGTAGGTGTGAAAACACACACACACACACACACACACACACACACACACACACACTTGTTTTCATTTTATTTTATCATTACTGGTACTGTAATTCTTACTATCACCATTGTATTCACCAATACAATTGGATGCAGTTCACAGTTAGATGCAGTGATTGATTGACTGGCATATTTTAGCACAGAGCTTGTTTTATCTTCAGGACTCTGAACATAAAATCAATGACTGGGACTAATGATCAGGTTGTGCTTGCCAAGTTTAAAGAAATGATTAAAACATCTCTCAAGTCCCCAGAGCTGCAGCTGTTAATCCTGCCTGTTCTCATGTGAAACCAGTTCTATTCAGCAATCCAGACTGTTTAGAAATGTAGATGAATGAGTTATATTTCCACAATTCCATGACTATTCGTTGGATAATGGAATGACTAGATAGCTCAAGTAGAGTGCTTACCTTTCATGTTGGAAATCAAGGGTTAGGTACCCATTCCATATTATACCAGAGTAGCATAAAAAATGATAGTATCTGCTATTGACTCACAAAGCATAAAGAGGTTGAAACGTGGTAAAATGACCAGTGACACTGCCTGATTGCACCAATGATGAAACTGGTCAAAGCATGGTTATGGCAGAGTGTGGTTGTAATATGGACAACACACATCATAAAATAAAATATAGACTACCTATCATCCTGCACTTTCAGCTTTGGTTCCTATGCCTCAGCAGTCAGTTAGATTGAAGGAGCCCATTTGGTAAAATATACAGATTGATTTGGCTAACTTAGTAAGATATGATGAGGAATTCTATCAAGTTTGAATGTATTGCATTAGTGACTGGATTGGTTAAGTTTGGTTTGTTGTCCTAGTTATGTTACAGCACCTAAGGACATATATATTTCAATGGTGAGATATCCAAAATATTTATGTAAATGTTGCCTTCATCTTCCAGTTTTGCCAACCCACAGGATGGTCACTATCAACACAGCGCCACCCGCCCACCTTCTTTGTCTCAGTTCTGACGGACATTGATGCAGACCGCCATTACTGTGCCTGTCTAACATTCCACGAGACAGTGTCCATGACGTCCACAAAGCCGGATGATGAAGATGGGGATGATGGTACACCAATACGCCAATCACTCATGTATGCCCCCAAATGCTTGGTGCTGGTTTCCAAGTTTCCTGAATTCGAAACATTTAGGGTAAGATAAAGTCTTCCTGATGCCACTTCTGTGTAATCACAACAACTCTGCAGTTACCTCTTGTAAACTTATTGATATGACTTCATTTTTTGTGAACCTGTCAGTAAATATTTTAAGTTTCTTTTCTTATTTAAAAGATAAGTGTTATGGTTGTGAGTATCTTTAGAATGAACTGTTCCTGTATAGACCTATCATTAGTGCATGTAACCATTTTCATTATTATTATAATAATTACTTTTTCACCTCAGAACTGCTTGGGGCTTATCTACACAGTTTACCTGGAGAATATGCAGTTCCAGATAGAGACTTTGGTAGGGAATATCTTAGGGTGTGTGCAGGTTCCACCCCCAGGTATGTAATCACACAAAACTCAATAAAATGCATGCTCATAATTATCTATTTCTGACCTTATTTGGTCACAGAAAACTTTGTCAAGGAGAGCTCCTGTGCGGAATGATTTTGCAAATTGGTTTACATCTTAAAATGCTGAAGTGTTTTCTTAGTACTTACCTGCATTTGGTTTGTGAACAACTAATATATGTGCTTTCCTGTCTATCAGTTTGTATGTTCACTTTTACATTAATTAATTTTATAACACTGCCTTTATTTTTAGGAGGACCCCAGATCAGGTTTTCTATAGGTGCTGGTGACAGACAGGCCCTGCAGCCCCCAGTTAGCAGCACCATACCTACTTCTGGAACATCTGTGGCTATGCTGTTCAGGCAGATGGGTATGTTACACTGTATTGCTCCCTTGTGAGTTAATGGTACATTTCTTACACAGCTTACATCCTCAATGAAATTAAAAGCTGATGATTCAGAAATTCAAAGTATATCATACTGATATTATGTTATTTTTGCATTAGTATCCATACATGGGAAATGTGTTCCTACCAGTTGAATTTGTAAGTCATGTCTTTATCATTTTAGGCATTACAAACACCATCATGCTTTTTTGTGCTGCTGCTACAGACCTCAAAGTCCTCTTCCATTCCCAAAGCTACACCAGGCTTACAGCAGCTAGTCAAGCACTTATGGCCCTTATGTACCCTCTCAAATATAGGTGAGTGCAACTTGTCTCAGTCTTTGAAATGTGGGTAATATCATGACATATGGAAGATTCACCTTCAAGACCTATTCCACTAATACTATATTTAAGAGAGGGCAGTCTCGTAACATTTCAGCCCAATGGTCAGTATCTAGTTGGAAGATGACATTTGTAGATAAGAGGGGGAAAAGACTTCAACAACCACGTCAAGTTGCAGCAAGTCCAATAAGAAAAGTAACTAGTATAAAAAATGGGATATCAAATCCCTTAGTTTTTGTTGCCGGTCAACTGTGCACATACTTTTACTTACTACATTGATCATAGATTTTTCATTCCAACATGGCTATGATGTTGTTGTTATTTTTTTTCAGTTATGTATATATACCCCTCCTTCCGTCACATTTACTAGAAGTGCTGAACACACCCACACCATTCATAGCAGGTGTCCACTCATCTCTCAAGGACGAGGTCTCAGATTTGGTAAGCAGAAGCCCTATTCTATATTGACTTACACTTAAATATGTAAGGCATAATAAAAAATGCACATTACTACAATGTAAATTGCTCTTTCTCTCTCTTTTTCTCCATTCTAAAAAATAATCTATAATCTCTTTATTTCTACACATTGTAATTGTGTTAGTATGTAACTGTACCAGTATTGCCAAATATTCTTTGTACCAAAAATCTATTTTTATTTCTATTTTTCCAGCTTGATGTGATAATTGCAGACCTGGATGGTGGCAGTGTACATGTTCCTGAATGTGTAACTGTGCCAGTATTGCCAAATATTGTACTCAGCAGGACCACTGAAGCACTAACCATGGTATGTTGAATCATTTTAGCTGTGTTCATTTTAGCTGTATTCAGACCTGGACCAGGAATAGACTTAATGGCCTCATCAATTACACAAATTAAGTTATTTCTCTTTTCAGCTTAGTGGTAGAAGCTGTTTTGAAGTATGAACCACTTTTGTGAAATGTATCACAAGTTTTTAAGTATTTTCTCCTCATATGTAAGCATGTCCAGCAGGGTTGTGAATATTGAATATGAATTTAAAATTAATAGCATCACTTTAAGGAATATTGCTTAAATGTATCGTGCAATTGTATTGTAGTTAAATATGAAGTGTGTCAATTGATTCAAGTGAACCCAGTTATTTGACTGAGCATGATAAATGTTCTCATGAGTCTTGCCATTCACTAAGAAGCGTATATTTCAGATTTTAAACCCAGAGTTGTTCACATCAGACTATGCTTTCCCGCCAAACCCTGCCAAGCTGTCCAGCCTTACTATGCAGGTAATCTGACAAGTTGAAACAGAGATATAACCTCCTGCCAATAACAAAATGTTTTCAGCCACTTGGTTACTAAAATATTTGTTTTTAAGAGTAACATTTCTTGCTGTAGTAAAATAGGTGTATCCTATTGCTTCTGATTTCAGCTTAACCCTGAAACAATACCAACCAGTGATTTTTTTTAATTGTTTTAATTATCTCTTTCCAGGATAAAGAAATCCGTGCTGTCTTCCTGCGTTTGTTTGCAGAGCTGTTCACAGGCTACAGGTCATGTCTAACGCTAATAAGAATACACCCAGAACCTTTCATTACATTTCACAAGGTACATATTGAAGGCATGATGTCCATTTATTTGTGAATCAATTAGTGAATTGATAATGTAAATCTGTTTAGTTTTATTAATATTATATTAGAAAAATGAATTGTTTGAAGAAAAAATTGTCTTATCACTAAGAATATGTTTAGTTACATATATGCGATGACTGAACAGTTTCTGAAGTATGTATAAATTTTATGAAATTCAGATGTTTATCATGATCATTAAATTTTGTTATTTTGTTTGAAGGCCAGCTTTTTGGGTCATCGTGCAATGGTCTCAGAAGATTTCCTGACAAGGGTGCTAGATGGCATGTCATACAGTACATTTGTCTCTGAAAGAGGGCCACCTTTCAGAGTCATTGACATATTTGATGAGGTATGTGTCAGAAAAAAAGAGTGGCTTTTTTACTCTGAGTCATATTTCTCATGCCACCAGTATTTTAAGTGTATACATGTATGTCAGTGACAGTGTCGTACTGAAAAAGCAATTTTGATATATTGTTGGTTCAGATATCCCTAAAAATAATCTCTCTGTGGCATGACCTTTCAAGCACAAAGGGGTGGATATCATTACATGCTTTTTAAATTATCAAAAAACATATGGAAGCTGTCTTGGACAGTAAATTGTAAATATTGTTCTCACTTAATTAGATTCTTGGTATTTCTTGTATATGGTTATAAATGAAACATCTGCACTGTAGATTTTTTATGTACAGACACAGATGTGTCTGTACATATAGCCATCATCTGCGTCTGTCGTCGCCGTCGCCGTCGTCGCCGTCGCCGTGCACTTTTACCGATAACACGATAAGTGGAAAACCATTTTACCTTTTGACTTGAAACTTGCAGAACTGATGAATATTCATAATACGCAGGTCAAGTTCGAAAATCAGCATGATTGGTTCACTTTTAGGGAATTTATGCTGTTTTTTCACTTTTTTCAGCATATATGCAGCACCGATAACACGATAAGTGGAAAACCATTTTACCTTTTGACTTGAAACTTACAGAACTGATGAATATTCATAATACGCAGGTCAAGTTCGAAAATCAGCATGATTGGGTCACTTTTAGGTAATTTATGCTGTTTTTTCACTTTTTTCAGCATATATGCAGCACCGATAACACGATAAGTGGAAAACCATTTTACCTTTCGACTTGAAACTTACAGAACTGATGAATATTCATAATACGCAGGTCAAGTTCAAAAATCAGCATGATTGGGCTATTTTGAGGGAATTTATGCTGTTTTTTCACTATTTTCAATATAAATGCAACACTGATAACATAATATAAGAAAAACGGATTGGCCAATTGTAATTATACTCACAGGAGTGGTCAATCTTACTAAAACGCAGGTTGAGTTCGAAAATCAGCATAATCGGGCCATTATTTTAGAAGTTATACTGTTTTTTTCACATTTCCTCAGATTCAATTCTTAAGCATGTTATGGCCAATTGTAATTATACTCACAGGAGTGGTCAATCTTACTAAAACGCAGGTTGAGTTCGAAAATCAGCATAATCGGGCCATTATTTTAGAAGTTATACTGTTTTTTTCACATTTCCTCAGATTCAATTCTTAAGCATGTTAACAGTCTCATTATTTAACTAATAAGATGCCTAAAAGTGTTTGTTTGATATTTCCTGCATCTTTACAACATTGTTAGTTGATTATGTAAAAAACATGGTAAACTTGTTATCATGTATTGTGTAATAAAGTGTCAAAAATGGAAATAAACTCATATCATTGCAGTTTGTCAGATTCAATCATCCACTATGTTCAGAATCTCAGAATGGAGGAAATTGGACATTTAACACTGTTCTATTGATACTTTTCCCATCTCATCAATTTTTTTAGTTGGTAATATAAAAATGGCAGTAAAATGTTTATTTTGTTTTATGTTAAAAAAAGTGTTAAAAATGGAAATAAACCCATTTCAGAACAGTGCTGTCTTGTTTACATTTTGGCATTTTCAAGGCGTGACTTTGAAGTTCCATGGGCCTGAAGACCTTTGCTAGTCACATTTTCTGAATATCTGTGATACAAATATTTTATAATTAAAAATTGATGGTCATTAAGCTGTTAAACATTATGTAATATTGCATCAAAATTTGAAGAAACCCCTATTTTGGGCACTGCTTCCATGATGACCATTTAAGGAAAATCATGTCACTTACTGTTCTCAAACTTACAGGAAAGAAACATGGGACTAAAATACAGCTTCAGTAGGCAATGCAGTCTGAGTTTTTTTTTTTTTTTTTTTTTTTTTTTTTTTTTTTTTTTTTTTTTTTTTTTGCAGTTCAACAGTTTTTTGTAAAAATTTAATTTTTCACATATTGGCATTTTCAAGGTGTGACTTTAAAGTTCCATGATCTTGAAGACTTTTGCTTGTCACATTTTCTGAATGTCCATGTTACTAATATTTTATTAATAACATTTGATTGTCATTATGCTGTTAAACATTATTTAATGTTGTATCAAAATTTGAAGAAACCCCTATTTTGGGCACTGCTCCTATGATGACCATTTAAGGGAAATCATGTCACTTACTGTTCTCAAACTTATAGGAAAGAAACATGGGACTATAATACAGCTTCAATAGGCAACGCAGTCTGTTTGGTAAATTTTTCTGGCAATTAAACAGTTTTTTGTAAAAATTTAATTTTTCACTTATTTCCATCTTTATTTTCTGTTCTTTGTCTGTACATTTGACAGCTTTGCTGCCTTGTTATATTTCTTTATTAATCATCTAGTATAGAAGTGAATATTAAATAGTGGCAGCTTTTGCTAATTGCATGGAAGGTATTTTAAACTTTGTTTGCATTATTTGTTCCTGTTCTAGGTGTATGCTACATTATCAGATATGATAAAACATGAAAATGGCAGTCAGGAAAAAATGATGCAGAGTATTAAGGATTTAGCTCAGCAACTATATATAAATGTAAGTGGTGCACTCTTTCAACTCAGATATGCCACTTTGCAATTCAGATATATTGAAATGTTTACTTAGTGACAAATTTCTTATGCTTTAATTTGTTTAAACAAAGAATCACCAAAAATAGATTTTTTTTAAGTAGACATTGTTTACAGTAATATACATCAACCAAATCAATACACATATAGAAAACCTGGCAGAAAACTTACTAAATCAATATAAGTATAAAATATGTGATTAAATGCCATTTCATGCTGTTCCAGGAGCATCCGAATCCACAGCCGTATACGCAAAAAATCCCCAAGCCCCCAGAGGGCGCCTACTCCCGCATCCATCAGCCCCAGTTTCCTATCCTGGACTGGATCATGGTGCAGGAGATCATTGATGACGGGCTGGCCAAGAGTGGAATCAAGTCTAAGTAAGAGTCATTCTCCTCGGAATTTATTCATTTATATATTTGTTGTTAATTGTTTTTGTGAATTTAGTGCATGCCCTGTAGTTTGCATCATTATTGATTCATTCTGGAATTGATTTTGGATGCAGTACATGAATTAACAAATGGTTTAATCGTGATATTGTAGAAATTGGATATTTTCACAATTATTGAAAGGCTTTTGTCACATCTATCAGATTGGATTGATTTGTTTTCTATTGTATGGTATTGTATTTGTAGATTGTCCCAGATCCGGCCGCCCCAGCCTCGCATTGTGCCAATGGGTCCACATATCACCACTGTTGCAGAGAAGATGCAAATGCTCAATAACAACGCCAGGAGACTGGAGGTCCTACGCAACTGTGTTAGCTGTATATTTGAAAACAAAATCTCAGATGCAAGGAAAGTAAGTAGCAAATTAAGAACACGAGAAGCTTGAGAAGGGATGTTCTTTATATAGACATAAGATATTACTTTCAAACTTGTGTCTCTTTTTTTGAAATGGTATTTTTTTTTTACAAAAATGATGTATTATGATATACTAAAACAAATGAGTTTGCTTGATTTTTCTTTCCTAGTTAGATTACCCGAAATTGCATATGATATTGTTTGTGTTCTGCGTCAGGTCTTCCCAGCAGTATTACGTGCCCTGAAGAGCAAGGTGTCCAGGCTTGCTTTGTGTCAAGAGTTAGCATATCATGTCCAAAGCAACAGAGCCATGCTAGAACACCAGCAGTTTGATTTAGTGGTCAGGCTGTTAAACTGTGCATTACAGGTATTTAAAGTTTTACCATTAGTGAAGCTTGTAAGTTGTAAAAAGTATGTATTATTTATTTGATTACATGCCACAAATATAATTTACATGGCCCCATGTAATATGTTTGTTTCCTAATGCTGTTTTGATACTTCTATCTGTCATGCTACAAGTAGATATGTTGAGAAAATCCTCAAAAATGTGTGGTATGCTATGTAAAATTGCTTGTTGTGTTTCAGAATGAATCCAGTATGGATGAAAATGGTGTTGCTGCAGCCATGCTTCCTTTGGTTACTTCATTCTGCAGGGTGAGCATATTACAATGTAACTTTTTCCACTGATAAAAGTGGACAATCGTGTTGACAAATTTGTACAAAGATTTAATATGTGATTATATTTTAGAATGGATGCATTCCCAACTTGTCTTTCAAATTACAAAACAGAATGTTATTTATCTCACCCCATAGGAAAAAAAAAAGATTTTTTACAGCTAATCCTAGTGTTTGTCAACGGGACACTTCACTGTGTCACTTCTTTCAATTTATGGCTGTGGTTTTACAGAAACTCTGCACAGGAGTAATCCAGTTTGCCTACACATGTGTACAAGAGCATGCAGTGTGGGCCAACCACCAGTTTTGGGAGGCCACATTCTACCAGGACGTCCAGAGGCAGATCAGGCAGCTCTACGCACCACAGTATGAACAAGAACACAGCGCTGACAAACTGAGCCCTCCTGCCAGTCCCACCACAGAGGTCTGTACTCACAACAAATAGTTGATCGTTTGTTATTTAGATCCGCTGTTTTTAAAACAAAGTTGTAGGTCTGGTATGAGCTTGTTATTTGCTTGAACCAATTGTATATATGTTAACCAAAAGTATAATAAAGGGCTTGGATGGTTTAAACTGAAAATGTGCCCTTTGAGTTGGCCAATTATTTTTTTTTATGACACAAGTATTCCAGAGTTTTGATAAACATAGAATATTTCAGAAAAAAAGCATAAGATGAAAAATTCAAATTTATTATGTGTGGTATATTAATATATATGTAAATTGCTTATAGTGAAATGGACTTGGCAGAATACATTTGGGGTATAGGTGTAAAACTTTATTCAATTTCAATTTCTGATTCAGGGTACTGAGTTGAGTAGTAGCTGGGGAGCCACTGGCTCATGGAAGGGCTCCCCAATGGATCCCAGGCGGCGGTCTATTACAAACATGAAATATCTCAAGCCTAAAGAAGTCAATGCTTTAGAAATAGCTGCTGAACAGGTATGTTGATATGTGGAAAGATTGGAATATTATCCTGAAAATTATTTTAAGATTTAATGACGTTGATATTTTATATTTTCCCTCCAAGTATGCACCATGTTCGTAAAATGTGTGCCTTTTAGGAGATGTTTGAGAAATAAAAAATAAACCCTGAAAGTTTTTATTGTATTATAGACACAAAACCCCTTTTAAACTGAATCAGCAAATGTACTTCTACACACTTGTTATGATACTAAAATTGTTATATTGTAATTATATACATTTGTAATGTAAGTGTATATGACAAGATACTTGTACTGTCATGTTGCACATTGTTTTACTTTGGCAATGAGCAGTTGACTTCATGATTTGTTTAAACCAGTCAAAAACATCCTTTGGTTTTTATCAAAATGCCTCCAGTTATTTAGCATGAGCATAAATGTTTTCTTCAAATTATTTCACTTTTAAGATGTTTTTTTGCTTAATTTGTTTCTTTCAATTTGATTCTGCAAAATCAGGGACTTCTCTTTGTTGAATACTAATCAATGATTCTTCAATTTACCTTTTCCTGTTAAGATGGCAAAATGCTACGACCCCCAGGTAGATAGACTTGAGCATAGAGTGTACTTAATTTGGATGACTAATAACTTGACTGCACAGGAATTATCTCAAAAAAAGACAACTTTTGAAAAAAATTATAGTTTTTATTTTAAGTCGAGGTAACAGTTATGGCAATGAGCTTATTCTTCACATTTTAATTTGACCAAATTGTGAGCATCTTTCTAGTGAAGAAAAAAATCAGAATTAGCCACGAAATGATATTTGAGAAGATTCCTGTGAAAAGTTATGTCCAAAAACTAAGTTAATTTCTGTAGTAGCCATGTTTAAGTTTGTTGTGGAAGTGACTTCTTGAGTTTTTGTTCAACTAGTCTAGACAGATGATATGTGGCCATCATAAAAAAATTAAATTGGGTAACGTTGACAGCCAGTTAAATATAAAAGTATTTAAGGTGTTTCCCACTCTGACTGTTACATGTATGTATGTTGACCCCAAATTATGAAAGTTGGAGTTACAAATTTCAAAGATGCAAACAAATTCTTTTGAAGGACATTCTGTTGAAAATGCCAAGTAAGGCGGTTGTTTGCTAATCATCTTTTTAAACATTTGTAAATTGCACTATTCAGATCAGCACTATATTTTAAGTGAAAACTTTAAAAAAAACTACCTATTACATAATTAAATACCTATAATATACTATATACTTGTGTTGGATTTACAGATGTAACCTGTTCAGTACACTGGGTCACTCTGCACTGAATGAAAGTTTACTGATATAAAAAGTTGTTTTAAAGATAATGCCTTATTTTTAAAGATAAAAAACATACGTTTTCTCTTTACAAATGATTTACTTTTTTATAATCACTACACTAGAGACAATGAAAAACCTATTCCCATGCAATAGGTATATTCATGTATTTCAATCAAGTTATTTATCTTCCTATGTTTGACTGACTGTCCATAACAAATGTATGTTATGTTCTAATTTGAATATCATTAAAATGAATCTTTTCTATATCTGCATAACTCTCTTGATATTAAAAAACTTACTTGAATGAGTAATGGGAGAATTTTGTTTATGTATTTATTTAAAAGATTCTGCCTGTTATTTTTTAAAATCAGAAAATGCAATAACTTGTTTGATAGAAATTGTTTTGGTACTAGTGAAGGATGCGATTTGGTGGTGTGTGTGCTGTTAGAATTTTTTTTTATAAAGTGGCTGTTGTCATACCTTGCAGCTAGACAGTTAAAATAATTTCCTTGATAAGCATGAAAAAACTACTAAACCTAATTTCTGAGATTTATAAGCTGTACATGCACATTTTGAATGATTCATTTTCATACAAAAAGTCTGGATTTAATATATTATTAAAACAAAAATCTGCATTGCATGCATATTTTCTAATGGTGGCATTTGCATGTGAGATAGAAATCTGTATTTTTTCTCTTAAAGCAAAACTTATCTTATTTTATTAAATCTTTTTTATTAGTAAAATATTTTTTCTTAAGAAAAACACAAGTAACATCCTCTTGTATCAAAATAACACTTTTTAATTTTTATTGTTGTAATTATTGCTGTAGCCATTTGTGTAGATTAAGCCATGTATACAATTCTTGCACTAGATGTTGCTATATATGTGTCACTTTAACTGTTGTGTTTGCCAGACAGTGTCTCTGAAACTGAGTTCAATGTATCACAAGGCTTTCAGTAAAAATGAAAAGTCATGTCTGTTTGTTGATTTCAGCACCAGTTGAATGTCACAGTAGTATGTGTTCAGAGTATGAGAAGTACATTCCTTGATTCTCTTTGTAGAAACAATTTTATGATCATACTGTACACATTTCACAAACCCCGTCCTAAAGTACATTGCCTATGGATATAGAAATAACTTTCCTTCCATTCGTCACACAAAATTTTGTGATATTACATAATCAGAGCACAATTAGCCTTAAGTCAAATGCCAAATAAAAAATATGTTTAGTGCAGCATACTCACTGTCAATTATTTTGTCTGGCTGGCACTTCTTATGCATATGTTTATAATAATATATATATTTTTGTAAATGTCTAAAAAATTGTCACCTCAACCACGAACATCTCTTTCCTTTTAGCTGAGAAAATGGCCCAATCTTTCCGAGTCAGAGAAGGAAGAGATGATCAACAATGAAGAATCTACAGTGTACAGTCAGGCCATTCACTACGCCAACAGAATGGTGTATATGCGGGTGCCCCTGGACGTGACGCGGGGGGCAAACCTTCACTTTGGTGCAGACTGGGAGAGTGCAAGCAACAGTAATATAACAAATAGGTCAGTATGATGATTGTGGTGATTAGTTGTTAAAAAATTTTATGCATAATTTAAATGTGTTAGATTTGTTTTAATGTTCCATTGATTTTGTTAGTTGTATGTTTAAT
The DNA here is from genome assembly GCF_051362555.1 of Lingula anatina. Taxonomy (NCBI): domain Eukaryota; kingdom Metazoa; phylum Brachiopoda; class Lingulata; order Lingulida; family Lingulidae; genus Lingula; species Lingula anatina. Next base: position 44,551,743 of record NC_141767.1, read on the forward strand.
TATACTGATGCTTTAAACCAAAAAAAAATTTTAATCACTAGAAATTTTGTGTAATTTATATGTTTGTGTTATGAGTCACACAGATTATTAACATTCTGGTATCTTTTCTTTATATAGTCATGTTCAAAGAAAGGACCACTTCTATTCTTCCAGTATTGCTGAAAGTGACAGCGTGGATGCGGAAAGTGGGTTTGACGAGCAAGAAATCTCAGAAGTGGGTGCTAACGTGGTGAAATTTGTTAGTCGTTTTGTGGACAAAGTGTGTACAGAGAGTGGTGTGACTGCTGACCATATCAGGTCACTACACCAGATGATCCCTGGGGTGGTGGCTATGCATATAGAGACACTAGAGGCAGTGGCCAGGGAGAGCAAGAGACTACCACCCATTCAAAAGGTACGCTAGTGTTGTGCAACTTAAGATGTAGATCTGGATTTTTAACCAAAGAAAATTTGTGGAATAATTGTTATACTTTGAAATAACAGTTCAAGAAATATGGGTTTGTAAATTAACATGATGTTGTTTTTAGATTTTGAGTTGTTGGAACCAGTGGAAATATTTAGAAATACATTTCTGCAAAGAAAATTTAAATCAGGAATGTTATTTCTAAGAAAAAAAAAAAACTTAAATATTACAACAAAACTATTATTTATGTGAAACCTCTATCTTTTTGCAGCCAAAGATTCTCACTCCCACCTTGCTCCCTGGAGAAGAAATCGTCATGGAAGGATTGCGTGTATATCTGCTGCCTGATGGTAGGGAAGAAGCAACAGGGGGCAGCACAGGAGGCCCCGCTCTCATACCAGCAGAGGGCGCCATCTTCCTTACCACTTATAGAATCATCTTTAAAGGAACACCTTGTGATCCTTTGGGTAGGTTTTAAAAAAGGTTATGCAAAGTCACCTAAGTGAATATTAATAATTATAATATACCCACAATGTTATCAGTAGTCATTCAACAGATTCCATGTATGACTGAATGAAAAGGAAAAATGATATGAATATCAGCTACATTGTTTTGGCCAAGGAATTGATGATTTTTGATAGTATTCCAAAGTAAGTTGACAAAATACACAGGATTTCATATGATAAATAAGTTAACAATAATGATTATAATGTTGCTTCCAGCCTGTGAACAGATAGTGGTACGCTACTTCCCTGTGTCTACGTTAACCAAAGAGAAGAAGCTGAGCTCCCAGTACTTGTCTTATGTTGACCAGTACCTACAGGAGATCATACAGATGAGGGCAAACACATTCCAGGTAGGGAAATATGGCTTCTGTAAAATATAACAACATTGAAAACATATATTTTATTTAATTGTTTCATTGTAGAAAAGCAGTTGTTATGATGGGTGTGTGCAATTTTGAGGAAAGTGAAGATACTTAAGAGGTGTCCGTGTTTGGCACTGTCATGGAAGTTCAAGATTGTATTTACACCATAGTCAGAAATTTTTATTGTATATTTGTATATTTACTTATTTATTTATTGGTATCCATCCAAATGTTAAACATCATTTAGCAACAGGTCAGATGTTACAAATGCATTGACTTTCTTACTCTTCAGTTGATGAAAGTGGGGTTTGATGAGGAGGTCAGTTCAGAAGATGTGGAGACATTTCGCAAGTTGACCAGCAAGATTCGCAGTCCAATCTCTGTGTTCAGCACTTTTGCATTCTCTGGCTATCAGTTTGCCCAACCAGCCCAACTCATCAAGCACAAAGAAAAACATGCATCGTTAAAGTAAGTGGAAATGCTGTTTTTGATTTAAGGCTGTCTATTTAATAGAATATTGAAAACTAAAATTGTGCTTATTGTGGAGTGGTAAAGGTATTTTCCAATAAAATAGAGCAATGAATCAAAACAGTGTCTTAAATTGGAAAGACAAATAACCTTTTGCCAAAATTTCTTTTGCAGGGGCTTTGCCAAAAAGACACTAATGAAGACAGCCAGGAAAGCAGGTCTAGCTAAGCCAAAGTCAGCTTCAACTTCACAAAGAAAGCAGAAGTACATCCTGCCCACACCACCACCATCTCGGCGCAGTACAGCCTCTTTGGATAGTATGGACTCAGACAGCAGGCCAGCCAGTGGTGTGTTTGATGATGAGTCATGTGAGTAGCCTGTAGATTCAGAGCTGGACCTCTCCTGACCTTCACCTTGACCCAGTCCCTGTGGTTTCATTGACCTTGACCTAGATTTCTTTTTAAATTCCAGTCTTTGGTACCTTCACTAAACTCACAGCTTTATCTGTTATCTTTTCTTGACTGCTTATTTGAAAAGAAATTGAAAACTGCTTGTGCTTTGCAGGTTTTTTTAGCTCTTTCTAGGTTCACAGTAGCACTTAGAATCTTTACCAGATGTCAATAATTGATGCTTTTATTAATTTACTTTTCATCCTCTGTGTGATTGGCTTTAAATAAGAGATGTTGGGGTGTTATGATTACCAGTTGAAATCAGATTGAGTCTTTTGACTATGCTTTAGAACTGTCACTTTTCATTTAGATGTTAATCACTCTTGTCATCTTAGATACTATTTGACAATTTTTTTAGATGTAACTTTTTATATCTGTGATTGTATTATTTGATTATCTAATTAAATTACTTTCATTGGTTTGTCTTTCACGAGTATGGACATGTAGACTAAAAAGGTTTCCTTTCAGAGATTTCATAAAATTTGTTTAACCATGTTTGTAGACTAACCAAATTAACCTAATTTTGATATACGGCATTCTTTTGACCAAGTCTACAATTAACTTCCAAAGAAAAGCCAAATATTGAAACAACAGTAGAACAACCTCTTTATTTTAGAGCTCATATGTAGTGTTTAGAACCCATTTCCATTTATGTGATTTAGTGTTGCACAGCATGTTGTTCTTCCTTCACTCCACCCTCCCTATTGGTGTCTTGTCTTGGTGCAGGTATATCAGGTAGTGAGCTCAGGCTGCTGGAATACGGGCGGACTTACATGATGATTTGGTTTTCACACTCAGTTTATAGCACCTATGTAAACTTCTGCTATTTTTCTGAAATTAGCATAAACGTAATTTGTGGAGAAAATCCAAATTATTGATCACCTAGTCTCTATTTAAACTAAAATTTTATTGAATTGATGATTTGTTTTTGGGAAAAGTCAGAATTCTGAATTGATTTTATTAGCACTGATTATTGGATATAAAATTTAATATTCAAGTTCACAGGTGTTATATATCTGAGGTGTGGAAACTAATGATCAGATCAACTGTTAGAAATGAATAGCAAAATTATTTTGTACTAAATTACCATGCTAATTTTACACTGAAATATAAATATGTTAAGTTGTTCATGCTGTTCATTGCTGTTGAATCATGCTTTATAAGAAATGCTACATAAATTGTGCATGTATAACTTTGTATTGAACCAAGTGGCACTGAGATAAAATCTTATTATTCACTGGCAGGTATCAACCTGGATGTTTTACCTTTAAATTATTTTAAATATCTCATCAGTGGCAAGGATGTTTTTACTGTTAATTGCTAAACTATTTGCTACTTAAAAGCTTTTGCATACAGTTGAAAACTGAAGGTTTTAGGTTCTGATTCTGAATAGTTGTCAATTATTGTATTTTCAGTAGATTTGGGCTGGTATTTTTCCATACTTCTTGTCATTTAGTTTTATAGCTATCTTGTCATTCTATCTATAGATTGCAAATCTAGTAGCACATTACTTGCTTTTGTGTCATTGGTGATGAGATAGCAAAGGGATTAGATTGGCTGTCTGTAGTTAGAAATCCTAACTGCTAAGTTAGAATTGCCCATCTCTATGGGAAATGGACCTTTATATGGCATGATTAGAATACTTATTATTCTGCTTCATTATCTGCCAGTAATGGATGAGAACGAACCAGTTATGTCATGGACCCCAGACCCCAAGAACCTGGAGCGGCTTGGAGAGAGGGCTGGGTATAAAGACTACCAGAGACTGGGCCTGGGAAGTCTAAACTTTAACAGTGCCAAGTCTAAAACTGAACCTTTTCGGATCACCACAGTCAATGCCACATATTCTGTGTGTAGGAGGTAAGTTTTTAGGTTGTTGTGGGAAAGGTAGGGTGAAGAATGGGTGTTTATTGGTTACAAATTGAATAAATACCCACTTCACTTATTGCAAAAAAAAAGGGGAAAAAAATTTTCAGATTTACCAATTTTTTTATAACAGACATTTTTAAGTTGAACCTTTGTTGCTTTTCACAACTTTAAAATCAGAATTTTTCCATGTATTGCTAACAAAACTTTTGTGAGGGATATAGTAAATTTTGGTCGAATTTAGTGGTTGCTATACAGTACTTGAATCATGTCTTCTTATTCTTAAATTTGAAATACTATTATATGTATTTACTAGACAGATTGCAATATCCAAACATATATAATCATAAAATTTACAGAGGTATATCAAATCAAGTTAAGTACATATGTTCTGGTCCATGTGTTTTAAGTTATACATGTATTTCCAGCTACCCAGCAATGCTAGTGGTACCACAGACAGTGTCTGATGACAGTATACGGAAGTTTGCCAGGAGTCATAGGCAGTACAGGTACATGACAAAGAAGTTTTTTTAATGGAAATTCATACATTTATGAGGAGCCTTTTCCACTAAATTTTAATCAGTTTCTACTGTCTTGGTGTCATGATTACATTTTTGTGCCATCATGTGGCAGTCATACACGGCCTAAACTTACCAAAAACCAAGACTAAACTGATGGTTTTATACCCCAGGACAGGCACTTATATACCTAGGTTTGTTTATGGGGAATATTTACTACTGGATAAAAATAATTCTCACTGTAATAATCTTTCATTTTGTTGAAATGGCTTTCACATGTTTTATCTTAAGATACTTTATTCATGTAGGTTTCCTGTGGTGTCATGGTATCATCCAAAAACCAAAGCTCTCTTACTCCGTGCCAGTGGCTTTCACAGCAAAGGCATGATGGGAATGTTCAAGTCTCATCACAATGCACCCTCAGGTAGTAGTTGCCACAAATAGGCAACCTGAAATTAAATAACATAACTGTTTAATTCATATATTATTAGATCAAACATCAACCTTTAATTTTATTTTTAAATGACACATTATAGTGAATGTAATAACCTTTGTAATTCAATAAGATGAAGATAATTCATTATCTTCCGTCATCAGCTATATTGATATTTTTGTCCTCTAATATTTCAGTGGCTATCAGATTATAGTTTTGTTTTTATCTTAGTCATAAATGAAGAAGAATGGAATGAAATGTTTCATGAACTTTAGTTTATTCACGCCAAACCTTGTGTGCATATTAGAGCTGATAATTGTGAATGATTAATTCACACACCCAGGAGTACAGGGAGTATCCTCCTCAGGGAGATTAGATTAATGCAAGTTTGAATACATCCATAATAGTCAGATATACATATGATAATTGCAAATCTTTCTAGTCTTGCTTATTGAGGAAATCTGACTTTAATAAAGCTAACCTTGACCTTTTGATCTTTATTCCAGGAACCTCGGGCGAAATCACGTCCACCAGTGTGGAGCAGGAGAAGTACTTCCATGCCATAGTGCAGTGCACTCCAATGGGTAATCTTCAACATCAACAACAAAGTCACAACAAATCTCTCAGCGATTCGCTGACCAGTATTGACTCTCTGATGCTGTCCACTGACACACTAGCGCTACCTGATACACCTTCTCTGTCTCGCAAGAATCCTATCGCTCGTGCCGTCAATAGCTTGCGCAGTAGTGGCGGGAAAGTCAAATGTAAGCATGGCTGCATGGTTGTGGAAATTGAGCAACCAGTGATGATTATTAGGAAGAGACTAGTTTGTAGTTCAGTCCTGTCCTTGTTCTGTCCACCCCAATCCCCCCCCTTTCCCAATAGAGAGAAATTATCCCATTATGTTTGATAGCTGTTTGATAAGAATAGGAGAGGACCATGCCAAACTGATACGAAGATGGTTTGAATTTTTTTCTGTCCTGAAATTGAAAAGAAACAAATTCCATGCTCACCCTAAAAATTTTAAAGACTTGATTTAACTTTGAAGTATGCCGCACATGCACCACATTTGACAAGAGTGGTTGTTTTGATTGCCTGACTTAAGAGTTCAACAAAGAGTCAGTATTGGTTTGCTGTGACCGTGCTTCACTAACCTGCACAGTGGATTTAGGGTTGGGAACTCGCTATTTCACTTTATTATTTTTTTTTCCTGTGCAGGGAAATTCGATGTATTTATGTTGTCTAACTTTCCTCTTTTCTCTCACATTGGTGATTGTTTTTTGTGTATTTTTCAACTTTTTCTCTAAGCTAATGCACAATTTTTTAAAAACATTAGTCACTTAATTGGTCACATGGTTCTATCAAAATGAAATTTTGGTAATTACTAGTATGTTGTGTGCCAGGTTTGAGGAATAGAAATAACCTGAGATTTCATATTTTGTTTACAAAACTGACCAAATTTTCATAATGGGAGGTAAAATTTAATTTTTGAGTTAACAAACATTCTTCCAAATCTAAGATAATGTTTAATAAGATAATCTTACATTTTAACTTAAAATATTATTTAGTAGATGTCATTTCTTCACTCACTTGGCTGGCCCTCACATCTTAGTTTTATTTGTTTCATGTTTTTAGTATTTGGGTGTGGTGATGTTTTTGCCAACCACTTTGTGCTTTTTCTGTTAAAAAAAATAGATCCATTGTGTCAATGTTAGATAATGTTGAAAAATAGAAGAATAAGTAGTCACAGATAATACATAGCACATCAGTAATTTGTACATAATTGTGAATAATAATGTATAGAAATGCATGTTAGATGTAGAATCATGTGTAATTGAAATAATTAAAGACAGGTGATTTAGTATACAGTATAGCTCTAAGTGGTTGGTGAGTATAATGTTATAATGTAAATACCATGTATCTCACCTGCTACTACCTGTGGTGGTGGTGACTGGTCAGTGTTATTTATGTAGTCTATGTATATAGCAGTGTGAGCTAGGTGTGATATTTCTATATAACAGTCCATAGTGGGCGTTATATATGTTAATGTATATAACAGTGCGAACTGGGTGTTATATATGCATATAACAATGTGAGTTCGGTGTTATGTATATATAACATGTTGTACAAGGTTGCATCAGAGGCAGCAGTGGCATTTTCTTCAATGCATTTTTAGCGCAAAATTTTGGAAATTTTAAAAACCTTTTCTTGGCTTACTGTGATGAATCCATTGAAAAGTACAATGCTCTGAATGAAAAACTTAAGGCATAAAAGCTGCTGCCAATGACCAAACAAAATGTTGATGATAACAGGTGGTGGCATTGCACACTTCAAATTATCTCTGATCAACAATGTTTCAGTAACAGACAACTGTATGGCAAACAATTCTAGGGAGAGTGCACTAGCAGGTAAAAAAAAAAACCCTATGACAACTAATAAGCATTGTTTGGTATTTAGAGAATCAACCAAAAAAGCATCGTACTGGTCGGACTTTGAATGGTGTGTAAAAAGTTTGGTTTCTATCCATCTATTCTGAGTTTGGTACCCTGATTAAAAGGTCTTGGCCCATGCAATCTAAATGATGTAACAGTGTGATTGTGTTTGTTGTTAAGATTGTTTTTTTCTCCAAAGATCGTGCCTCTTTGTCTGGTGAATGGATACCACATTAACAGGTTGTACTTTACCTGCAGCAGGGGAGCTTGTGTTAGACTGGCTTGCTGCACATTTTACATTCATTGATGGTGCAGGATTATTCCAAGTAATGTCCTCTCTTTGCATATCTTTATAATATACTCTTTTCACACTTAGATATGTAACCCAATAAATAATTCATAGGACTGGTAGTACTCAGGGTAGAACTATTGACTTGATGAGCTACTCATTGCTTTATCTTTCATGGATCTAACATTCATTTTACTAACAACAAAATTATTTTGCTTGCTATTATTCTAATTACATTTTTCCTTTAAATTAGTCTAGTGCAAGTTTCATTTCCCCAAACTATTTTTGTTTATTTGAGGCATTAGGTTTTGTTTGATGCATAGATTTTAAATCCTTTTATTGTAATGTAATAGTTTTGATTAGATTAAAATGATTGAGTTTATTGTAATATGGCTTAGAAGTTTGTTTTTGCTAGTTAAGATTGAAAGCCCATTTTATTTGCTCATTTTTTGACTTACTGGCTATATCTTTAAAATTGTCTTTTTTTAGAAGCCTATTCATGCTTCATTCCCTTTTTTCCATGGCTTGGCATGTCTTCTGTTTTTCATCACAAGACAATAATGCTTGTACCAATCACCTACCCACACTGGGCCATAACAAATACATAACCAACACAGTATAACTCATGATAACTTAACTATCCTGTGTGAGGAATGACTTGAACTGACCTTGGTCTGTTTTCTTGCTTTACTCAGCTGGTGTAGCCTATAGTATTTCCACCCCCACTATGAGTCGCCGCAGTCCTCTGCTGAGGAGAACTATACACGGAAGTTTACGAGCAAATGCTGGAAAAGGGGGAAAGTGTATGTATTTGACTACCAAGACTCCACCCAGGTTGTAATGGGAAAGATGATGGCTTTTATAATGTACACATTCCATGCAGTATATATATTTCATAACCCTGCCATTTTATACATACACTTACATTATATAGAACCATATATATGTGTGGATATAAATTATGTGCAAGTACATATACTTATGTATTAAAGTGTGAAATAATGATAACAATATGTATATATATAACAGAGTATATGGTTCAGGGGCCAAACTGACTTGATTATCACATTGTAAGAAAACAATCATGGCTGTTCAGTATCATTAATATAATGCTAGATAGGCTGATAGTGTAGGCTATCCTAAAAATAAAGCTTTGTAAAAAGCATAATCATCAGCTCAAGTAGATCAGCTGTCTATTTAGACCTGACATGTATGTCTGTTACTGAAACTTGATATATTTGAACTTCTACCACACTGTTTATTGATGTTGTAATTATTGCTTATGGTTTCAGTATTTGTTCAAGCTTATAAACATCGATGTTCACCTCTACTTTTTTTTTTCCAACAAATGCACAAACTTTTTCTGACAGCACCAAAGTCACAGGCTGTAGATTAAGGGTGTGGTTTGTACATATTGTGTTATATGGACTCCATCAGCATTAAATTGTAAAGGAATGGATTTCATATCCTTTCCAGGGGGTAGGGAATAAAAATGTCCTGGTTTGCATAGTTTTCACTAAGCTCACAACTTGGTGTAGAAGGGCATAGTAACGGAATTTATATCTGAGATACACAAGGGCTTTGTGAAACACTGAAGTCTGCCATCAGTATAAAAAATAATTTCACTTACGAATGGGGACCTGTCATTGAATGATTGTTCAGATATCTTAACCCTAACTTTCCACATTATTTCACCACCAGCTCTGGGTAGACTAGGTAGTGTACGTGACCGGCGGGCAGTCACCTCATCTGGAAGCCTGGAGGTGGGAATGAGGCTGGCCATGAAGTCCAATGGAAGTATCGACCACTCTGCAGAGCTGGAGTCTCAGACACAAGGGCTTAATAAGGCAGCACTGTATGTGTTAGGGGAGAAAGCACAAGTGAAGGTGAGTGGTGAAAACTATAGGGTTTATCATTTCTATAGTACATGAATTTGATGAGCCTACAAGCCTTATGAGCTAACCATGGCTCGAGGAGGATAAGTAAGTAAGTAAAGTACATGGATTTTTTTTTAAGTTGCCACATATCACCCTGAGCTTCAGAGCTAACTTGACACTAACCTTTTCACTGTAGCCTATCTCCATCGTGTCAAGTAACCTCTGACCAGATTCGATTGCCTCCGCCGCCCGCCAATCAAATTTAAAAGCCCGCACTCAATGACTCATTAAACGATCTAGCCAATGAACGCGAACGAGTCAAAGCGCGCTTTGTTCAAATCCGGACCAATCAAAGATAAGGCTGAATATCAGGGACTTGCTGTAACCTGTGGGCAGCACGCAAATAACATCGTCTCTCAGTAGATAATGATGCAGGGCCTCAAACTGCTAGACCCTATGGTTTCAATTCCGATTTACTCATATTTTGCAAAGAATCAAGAGATAACTTAACACATTCTTTTTCGTAGTCACTCGCCTTGCTTTCTTTGTGTACGGTAATACACTCGGAACTACTCGGATGTCTCCGCACTCGACAATAACTATGTTGTTAGTATGGAGCTTGCGGAATCAGCCGAGGATTGCCGATTGACGGTTAACCAATCAGCGTTTTCACCAAACTTTGGTGAAAAATTTTGAAACATGGATTTGATTGGCTTATATAAACTAGGTCAAACTATTTTCGTCAGAGGTTACTTGACACGATGGAGATAGGCTACAGTGAAAAGGTTAGTGTCAAGTTAGCTCTGAAGCTCAGGGTGCCACATATGAAATGAAGACAAAAATTTGATGTTTATTCCATACTTCAACATTTCACTTTCAGAACATCAAGGTTGATTCATTCCCCAAATGTGAGTTTGTCCCGGTGGATTTCTATGAGGTGCGCCAGGTGAAGACCAGTTTTAAGAAGTTATTAAGGGCCTGTGTCCCCAGTGCTCTGCTCACTGATGCTGAACACAGCTTCTACAAACTGGTACAGGAGTCAGAGTGGCTTCAACAGGTAAAGATAGCATAAAGAATGAAGATTATAACCATGACGGTAATGATAATGATGATTTTGCCTATATGTTTCACTTGTGCGCAGTGTATTTCACTTGTGTTACAGCCCATAATAAACAAGATCAGTCAGCCTTATCATTTGTGCATCTGTGTACTTTTGAATGAATAAGTTTCAGGACTTAAGTTGACATTTATTTAAGGATGTTCGGGGTTCATCCATTCTTTTGAAAAATCGGTCATGATATAAATGTTTTGTATTTGTTTAAATTGCTTCACAGTCTCCTGCTGCAGTCAGGTGTGATGGTCTAGATAAACTCTGATAGAATGGTGTCTCTAGAAGAGGATTTTCCAATTAGTATATGAAATATTGAATTCTCCATTTTTACAGCTACAAAGTCTAATGCAGCTGTCAGGAGCTGTGGTTGACCTGATAGACTTGCAGGGGTCCTCAGTGATGGTGTGTCTAGAAGATGGCTGGGACATCACAACACAGGTGGTGTCTCTGGCACAGGTGTGCCTGGATCCATACTACAGGACAATCAAAGGATTTCAGGTATTGTACTGTTTTCCTTTACTTAGGTTTATGAAAGCTATTGTGTTAAATGTGGGAACTAACTTGACTTTTAAAACTTTAAAGAGTGGGAATGAAACAGGCAGGATGTGCATACAGTTTCAGTTTGATGGCTAAAAAATACTCATTTTTTTCACTTTGTAAGATTTGTTTGGAAACTGCTGATGGCTTGTTGAGTGTTGTGTCATTAGTGACACATGACATTGCTAATGTCATACATCAGATGTGACACTGTATGGCATCATCACTGTTCTTTTGAGAAACATTTTGATAATACACTCTTAAACTCCGAAAGTAGAAAGGAATACTATTACATAGAATTTGAAAGGTGGTACTTATAATAAGGTGCATCTTTTCAGGCACTGGTAGAAAAGGAGTGGCTATCATTTGGACATCGGTTTACTCACCGTAGTAACCAGACAGCTGCCAACCAGGCCAGTGGGTTTGCTCCAGTCTTCCTGCAGTTCCTAGATGCGGTTCACCAGGTGATTTATGTTTGTTAAATATGTACTTTTTAATATGAAAAGTTAAATACTTCAGCAAAATGTATGTTTTTGTAAACTCATTACAGAAGGGAAAAAAATTAAACAAAAACCAGTGAACAAAAATTTTCATCCAGCTATTCAAGTTTATCATGGATGTTATTTAAGACTACTCTTTTTGTTACAGGTTCATCGGCAGTTCCCTTTGTCTTTTGAATACAATGACTTCTTTCTCAAGTTCCTGGCCTATCACACAGTTTCAAATCGTTTCCGGACTTTTATGTTGGATAACGAGAGTGAGCGTATGGAAGCTGGTTGGTTGCTTGAAGAGAAGCCAAAGACCAGTAAAATAGATGGCGCTGCAACAGGAGAGGACGGATTTACATTGAGGCAAACAATGGGGACATCTGTGTGGGATTACATAGACAAACATCACAGAAGATCTCCTGTCTTTTATAACTTTAGTTATGTTTCAATGGATGGCACCAATGTAAGTCGTATATTGTTTTGAGCAAGAAAATTAAAAAACATTAATATCTGTATCATGCTATTTTGATTTCTGTTAATTAATTCAGTGCTTTGAACATGCTTCTTGAATTGTAAGCTGTCAAGATTAACAATTACTTAAATATGTTGAATTTTAAACAATATATGACACAAAATAAAATGCAATTCATATTTTAATTTTGTTTCACTTATTATTTTAGGAAAAGGCATTATATGTAAAATTTGTCTGAGAATAATATTTTCGCAGTAAACATGCATAATATGTCAGATTTGTCTGAGAATAATATTTAAACTGACCTGCCTAAATAATTTGTGTCAAAAGCTATCTGTTCACTTATTTTACTAAAAAAAATTGAGCACTGTTGTCTCTAGTGATGAATTTCAATTAACTTTTCTGATCCAGGTTCTGAGACCATACTCTGGCATAGCCAGCCTGGAGCTCTGGGACTACTATCTCACAGAAGATCTCTCCCATGGACCACCATATGACTTTGAAACCATGTACATGGACAAGAAGCAGAATGAGGAGATCGAGGCCATAGACGGACCACTGGCCCCCAGTAGCAGGCGGATAGTGAATGGGTGTTATGACACTATCTGGCATTTAGAACCTGAGTGTTTTTCTTTAGCTTTTCAGGTAAGATGTGTATATATGTGTTTGTATGTTTGATTCTGTCCTTAGTTCTCAATATATATATATATTACTATTTTGAACATGATAGTTGTATTGAATTTGGGATCATTGTCCACCTTTCCTTGTTCCTTTCCTTACTTTTATCCCCATCCTAAAATTTTAAAATTCATAAACCTCCCAGCCAGACTCACTAAGTAACCTTTTAAACTCCTATTTCAGGATATTCATAAGACACAGACGAAGCTAGACCATCTTCCTATGAAATGGAAAGCCGTTTGGGAGAAATTAGACCACCCGCAATCTGAAACATTACAGCGACAAATGTCACTGAAAACAAGACTTACACGTTCGCATGGAAGGACTTTACATAAACGATCCACTTTAGAAATTCTTGTGCGAGGGAAAATGGCCGGGGATGCAATCAAAAGTTTTGGACAACCACATCGGTTTGAAAAATTTGACTTTACTACTGCAAGTTACTGTGATCATTGTGGACATCTACTGTGGGGGCTGACACAAGTGAAACAAGGTCAGTGAAAAATAAGAGTTGACTACAGGTGCTTCCTCTGTGACTTTGGGTGAGAACAAGAAAATTCATTCAATTACAAGAAGAGACCTGATGGGGTTCATTCTTTATGAAAAGCTCTGTGTTGAACAGACTAATATACATCATGTTTAGGAAGAATGGAATAAATGCTTAAGATGGAAACAAGGGTGACCATGAATAAGATCTTTGTGACAACAATATTTACTCTTAAGCATGTGTTTTCTTTTTAATAGGAATGAGATGTGCAGACTGTGGGTATAACTGCCATGAGAAATGTGTGTCCTCTGTTCCCAAAAACTGTGCCAAATTAATCCGGACCCCTTCAGAGCAGCCAGACAGCAGTGTGAACCTTGCAGAGGCCCAGCCCCACGCACCTGGTGAGTTAGTTAGCTTGAATGCAAAATATGCAATTTATGAGTTGCCCATGTTTGGCATATCCATATCTCATTTTATGCTTTTAAAGTTTAACTTTTAAAAAATGCTGAACGATATGAGAGAGAAAATATATTTCTATTTCTTTAAAGTTATTGAAAATGTTTTTTACTCAAAAAGATTTAACTTTTGTTTTGTTGCAATATTTGATATCAACCTCTAAGAAAAAGACACAGATACAGAAAAAGATTCCGAAAATGTAAACATTTCATGAGTTATATCTATAAACATTTCTCAGTACGCCTTGACCGTACTAAAATCTATATCAAGATATATATATATTTGCTGCACAAATTCTAGGGGATGTAACCATCCAGGCTAGTCGTGATATGTACAGGCAGTTCTCAGCCAGAGCTCAGGAGCACAGAACACATGAGGGCTATCTTCTCAAGCAGGGAGCTCTGCTCAAACAGTGGAAACAGAGGTGGTTTGTGCTGGATTCTATGAAACATCAGGTACTTTGTTTAAAATTATCTGGTACTACAGAAATATTTATTATCATTCCAAATAATTTTGAGCTGTTTTAGCATGTTTATTTTTCATCTTGTGTTCTTTAATTTGCCTACAGATACCCTTAATGGTGTCTTCATGTGGAATTTAGGATTGGTCATTATAAGCAAGATATATATATATTTGCTGCACAAATGTATGTAACATTAAATTTCTAAAAAATGAAAAATAAATTTAAAAAAAGACTAGGTTCATACATATTCCAACAGATAAGTTTAAACTTTTTGTATTTCTTCAGATTGTTTTGCTGCTTAAAATTTTATCTTTGATGAAATACATGGTTAATTTCTGGTTAATTCCCACTCTTCGTTTTCATTCCAACCCTAGCTTCGGTGGTATGATGCTATGGAGGACAGCCACTGCAAGGGCTACCTGGACTTGTCAGAGGTCACCTCTGTGGGCACATCCAAGAACTTTCAAGGTGCTCCCAAGAGAGCAGAGGACAACTCCTTCTTTGAGGTAAAGAGGGTTTTTTAATGAGACCATTTCTATTTGACCAGTGCGTGAAATGTGAAAGGAAAGGTCCAAGTGGTCTATTTATTTCAATACTGTCGTGGCTTTACTCTAAGATCTAGTCTAAGAACTAAGTTGTACTTCTTTCACAAATGCCACGTTTTGAAAAGGTTTTTATCTGCTTTTTACTGCCATTTCAGACAGTAATGTCAGATCATATATAATGCAATGGTTCCTCTTTTATTTAACATTTGTTTTCTTGGAAAAAAGATCGATTTAGAAAAAGAATTCAAATGATTGTCATTATTTTCACAGATGAAGACAGTGAAGAGATCGTATGTATTCTGTGCACCAAATGTCCAAGCATCTCAGGAGTGGATAGACAAGCTCAATAGCTGTATACAGTAGAGAACATAGAGGAGTAAATATCACAATGCAGGAACACAGTGCATCAATGCAGTAGAACAACACACCAGGGCCAGTTTTATAATGCAAATAAAATTCATTTCAAGGATTGGATTCCACATTTAAATCTTAAAAGAATGAAATCTGGAAACCATATCAGCATAATTGAGAAGCATATCATGGAATGCACAAAACCTGTGAGATCTTTTTTGCACCACTTTGTTTTCCTGTCTATGGAAAAAAATGACACTGCTGGCATTTAGTAAGTATGGCGGTGAAGTCCTATTGATTTTCCATTTAGACTAATCACAAACTTACGTTATATGTTCATACAATTGATGAATAGACATGGAGGAAGTCTCTGCAGTAATTATGGCAAGGAAAACAAATTATGGCAAGGAAAACAACTTTGTTCATAGAACATGGTCATCCTTTCAGATAATAATGTGTCCAATGAAGAGCATGACCTAAAAACTACACACAGCTAGTCAGACAGATGTATGTGAATTATTAATAAACTGAATAGCAGCTTTCCCAGTGCTGATTGTCTTATGTGGGTAGGTGGTCAGGTACTGGCACAGCTCTTTTAGGTTAGTACCTGTAAGCTTTTACTTGCAGTGTTGTTAACGAAAGCCAATATATACAGGTAGTTGCAGAGTTGATAAACATGATGGTACTAAATATAATTTTTTAAAAACCCTGACGCAATTTTTATGAATTAAAATAGTGATATTGTAATGACAGTTTTGTCACTATTTGTGAAAAAATCTCTAGCTGACTCCAGACACTTGAAAAATTTAGAAAAAAAAAAGATGTTTAAAACTGGCAATTATGAAATATTCCAACGTGTACATTTTGTATAAAATTATTTTTTGTAAATATTTGTACAGAATATTTTCTATTTTGCTTGCCTTCCTCCCTCAGGTTGTCTTGATCCTTTATGTTTGTTTTTTTTTTTTTTAACCTTGGGTGGTTTGTGACATGTGTTCATAGCTTCAGGCTACTGAGTTTCTGTGGTATGCGCACCAGTTGCTGCAGGGTTATATTGAACAAGGCAGTGAGTGATAGATTCTCCGGTGTTTAAAACTGCTTGAACGAAAAATTTCTGCATGTTATGCTGTCATGTTTTTATAATTTGGATAACACTAGCCAAAAGATGTTCGTAAACACCCGCTTTTCATTGAAACAGTTAAATTGTACATCTGAGTCTTATTTTAGAGGGCATGCCATCAGCAAGCGATTAAGTTAGCATTTGAGAAGTACTGAATGGCTTTTAATGATACTTTGGATAGTCTATCATTAGCCTTAAATGGTTTCACTGCCATCATAGATGTTGTGTGCATAGAAGCAAAGCACTTCATTCTGGAGCACTTGTCCTTGACACTTGACTGCCAATCGAATTTTATTGTATGGTACATGGTGCAATATTTGTTATTATTAACTTATCCATTCAGCGCAGATGTTTTGGTGCTAATTTTTAAGCTATGCATTAATGCTTCATAAGTTCACCTCTACATTGTGAAAATCTGGTCACATTTTTATTTTCCGCCCCCTCCCCCCAAATTCCCGCAAATTCCATTGAATTTTTATTCGTAGAGAAAGGCTGCAGGTCACATCAGCTATTTGTCTCTTAGAGAATGATGAGAAATATTTTAATTTGTACTTACACTGCTACCTCTTTCCTCTCTATGTTTTCCTTTTAAATGCCACACAACTTTTAAATCTGTTTCAATTGTAGTTGCTAAGTGATAAGTGTGGTTATTGCTCCCGTACATTGAGGAAGCAGAATTGAATTTGACTTGAATTTTATTTTACTGAAACTGCTATGGGTCTTAAAAAACAAAGTAGTAAATGAATGCCAAGCTTTGGTGCATTTTTGGTGTGGTAGAGTTAATTTCTGCAATAAAAGAAGACTTCACATTGGACAGAGAGCATGATGTGGGCATTGTACCTTCAAGACATTAACTTACAGTTTGTACGTTTTTAAGCTGTTCTGAAGTTTTATATATGTACCTGTAAAAAGCATATCACCACTAGATTTTAATCTATTTATGGATTATGAATGGGGGCAAGGCTTAAAGTACAATGACTTGCAGAAATAAAAAACCAATTTGGAATGGTTAAGTGTGTCTATGTGTTCTTACATTCAAACATTATGTACAGTACGTAGGGGGCTGCTAAGTAAACAGAGACAGTTTCTACAAACAGTGTACTATAGTGATCGCAATCTATTGTGGTGCCTTTCTAGTAGTTCATAGCTGTAAAGATACTAGCATTGTACATAATTGTTGATTGAGAATTTTTGTTACTAAGTTATGATGTCCTTAACTTATATTGTGTAGCTGCATGGCGTTTTGAGGAGCTTCCATTGGTGTCTGTGTGGCAGCAGGTGTAGTGTTCACCCTCGGTCATCATTACTCTTGACCTGTGGTCAGTAGAAGAACAATATATGATGACCTGTACTTAACAAGTCTTGTGGCAATAAAATGAACAAAATTTTGAAACTTTGTGTGTACTTTATTTCATTTTGTCTTTGTGACGTAAAATTAAGTAAAATAAGGGTGAAAATATGAGATCTTATTCAGGCCTACCCAACTACCAGACTCGGCACCGAATGATCCTGAATTTCACCGGTAGATCGAACCACACAACCCATTTTCAAGGTGTGTATCAGTACGCACGCATATCAGGGGCCTTTAAAACAGTCTACAAAAATGAAGTATAGGCTGTACAATAATTTTGTAACAGGACAAGCGGACCCTGGTGTAGTTAGAGATTATGAGTTGCAAACTCTACCATTTCTTCCTCGTTAAGTCTTTTGTCATCGCTTCCGTATCCTTCCGAATAATCATCCAAATCAAATCGCACTTTTCTTTCCTGGGTTTGTTCGGGATGATTTTTTAAATCTTCTTTACAAAATCTGTAGATAATTGGCACGCTCATAGCATGGCTCATAACATTGCTTGTTGTCCTTAACCGATCACTGAAACCAGAATAATATTTTTATATAATATGAACAGATTTTCAATCCACATTTTGTAAGTCTATAAAAGCTATGGAAAACACCTAATTATTGCATACGTACTATTGTTGTTATATACATCAACACCTCGACTGTGCTCCCTATGAAAATTCAAACGATGAAAATGTTGATTCCCGTCACTTACAGTAACCATTCGACTGTGAACAGCAGCGCTATTTCCTGGACAGGAAGATTAAGGGAGGTCAGTAAAATCACTATGGTAACGATGCTAGAGCTGGGGACAGATGGAAGGGCCATGCAAGCTACTGTGGTCAGTGTCCTGTAGGAAAAGGATAGTGTTATTTAATTTCTGAGGTTTACCTTACAAGTGACATTTGCAAGACAGGTACACAATGTAGAGGAAGCGCACTGCTAGAGAAACATATTCAATGCAAATTAAATTAAGATGCTTCTTTTACACTTTTGCTATTCTAAAGAATGAATGTTATTTCAGTGATACCAATATTACTATCAATTTTGAATTCCGTTCAAGAGAAGGAGAGAGACAGGTGATTCCAACAAAGTTAACTTACACCAACATAACGATTTGCCCAGCGTCCAACGTAAACCCCTCCAACTGGCTGAGAAACATAGATGCAGAGACTATGTACAATGCACTACCATCAGCATTAAGAGTCGTCACGAATGGGACAGCAAACCTTGTAAGACGCGAGTCGATTTTGTGCTTTTCTTCACAAGCTTTAATCACGTCGGGAATCGCCATTGCTCTGAAAATGTAAAACCGATGTACTTTTAATCAAAGTTAGTCTTTTGCAGATTCTTCTAGGGAAACATTCTCAGTATTCGATTGCAGCCTGAAGCGAAAATTACCCATTCAGTTCAAGTTATCATGTTACGAGTATGTCTAATTCAGAAAAACCATCGGTACAATGTAGGTCTATAGATAAAAGAAAAAAAAAACACTTACCCGCTAGTGGACGCAAAAGCTGTCACCCATGCTGGAATGTTGGAAAAGAAGAAACGGAAGGGGTTATTTCTAACAATAACGAAATATAGCAGCGGCAACACAACAAGCTGATGGATGGCGAGCCCGGCTGTGACGGTGACAACGAACAGCCCTATTCTGGCCAGGGTTTCCTCGATTTCGGTAATGGCGGCCAGGGAAGCTGCCATCAGACTGACGATGCCGATGGGAGAGTACCTAATAGAACAAAACGTTATACTTCTTATTAATTTGATTTTCAATTTTAAACCAAAGAGGATAATGAATCTTCATTTGCATAGGAAGTTAAAATGGAAATAGATTGGTTCATTAGAAGATAAATCGCATTACGTACAACTTTCTTAATATAAGAAATACTTAAAACGTGTTTGTAGTCACTTGTTGTGGGACTATTTCTTTATAACTAAGAAATAAGAAAAACAAAACAACGACCTTCAGAATACTTGAAAATAACACTAATAGTTTTGTGTATACATACGATGTTATATAAGCATGAACGAGCACATATGGCAGACCGGTGTGACAAGAATGGTAGTCCTAGGAATAGAAGTCCGAGATTCCATATGATTAGTGCAGGTTTAGTGAAGTATAGGGATTAGTATATGGAACGAATGTTACCTGTACAAAGTAATTGGCAACGGACTAACCCAGCAAACACAAAACGTCCTTACCACGTGGAGAAATGTGGTATATATGTGACGTGGGAAATCAACGTTTTATCAACGTGGTATCATTGTTATCGCCAAATGTTAAACATATTATATCATCTTATTCAAAGTAACGTTGCTGCCACGTTATAGGTAACGTGGGGTTGAAACGTGTATTCCACGTAAAAAGCGGGTGCAAATTTACGTGGGAACCACGTTCAAAGTAACGTTACTGTCACGTTATATGTAACGTGGGGTTAAAACGTGTATTCCACGTAAAAAGCGGTTGCAAATTTACGTGGGAACCACGTTCAAAGTAACGTTGGTGCCACTTTATAGGTAACGTGGAGCTGCAACGTGTATTCCACGTTACAACCTTACAGATTTACGGGTATTTCACGTTCAATCCTCTCATGGATTTACGTGGGAACCACGTTTAGAGTAACATTGCTGCCACGTTACACGTAACGGGAGGGTGAAACGTGTACTCCATGTAAAAAAGGGCTATAGATTTACGTGGGTACCAAGTTCAAATTAACCTTGCTGTCACATTCAGTAAGACGTGCTCACCACGTGGTGTCAACGTGGACTTGTTTGTTAGGAAGGTCCCTAGCGGACTATTATTCCTGTCACACCGGCAACAACAAAACGATCAGCGGTGTGGTGATGTCGGGTGCATCACCTGCTTCTGCCCTCTGAAAGTGCTTCAATCTTATTCGAGCACTAAAAACAATTCTTAAACTGACAACTTTTCACAGCGCCGCTTCCTTCAATTACTCCCTCACAACCTAAATTTTCTTATACATTTTTGTCGTTCTTTTTTAATGGCTGTTCAGTTTAATCTGATAATGCCTCTTACCAAAGAAACCATCGCAATATTGTGATCACTATTTCGCTTGTGGATGAAAAGAACTTCAAAAAGGGCCTGCCCTTTTCTTTGTTGGCGCTTGTTGCTATTCCAAATATCATTGAACACACTATGATTCCTGGCAAAGAGATAAAAATTAACTAGAAAAGCACTCCGAGAGCGCAGACCTCCGCCAAGGCAGCAATTTTTGATTATTATTGATTGTTGATTGATTATTGATCCGGATCACCACCAAAAACTAATCACTTCTAAGTTAACCCATTTCTGACCTACCCTAATAATTTCATCAAAATCGGTCCATAACTTTTTGAGTTATGTTGATGACAAACAGACAAACAGAAAGACAGGGGTGAAAACAACCTCCTTGGCGGAGGTAAAAATATATGTATGCAAGACCACGCAAATAAGCATGCACAGAAATTACAAACTATTCAAATCCTTTTTTTAAATAAATAAAGCTTAACAAAAGCAACCTTGAAACCACCTACCAAGAATGTTTGACCCGTCACTATATCCAACGGATTTTTTTACTTCTTTTACGGTTTTATTTACTAAACCTTCTGTAGTGTTTACTTGTGCGATTTTCAAGGTTTCGCCATAATACGTCTGGACCTAGAAATACAAGAACCAGGTAAGCATGAAAGGTGATAAGAATCTATCTACAGCATCAAACTAATTCTTATACAAATACAAACTGAACCAGATTTTCCTAATACAGGTAATAACTAGTGGGCTAACAATCTACCTCCCGTATGCCTTATGCAATCTCCATTCCCATAATAGTCGGAGCTTATGCTAAGGTCACAAACCAAATGGTACCGCACATTCAAAATCATAAAAATAGACGAATTTCTATTTATCTTTCATCATTAAAAGAAAAATTAAAATGTTGTACAGATTTAACATGTAAAAAAAGCTAGCACTTCACCTGTTTACTGCACGCCCGAATGATATTGTCGGGGAATATATTCCTGATCAAATCAGCAAAGATGTCCTGCGTCTGCAGGGTCTGCTCAAGGCCAGATGACCCCCCATCTTGGTTTGGAGAGTTACCTGAAACGAAAGAGCAACGTTTCGATTGATTTGTTTATGAATCACTGACATGGGAGGTACCCTGCGTATCCGGTACATACTTGTTGTCTTGACATATACATGGTAATAAAAATGTTTATGTTTACTCTACAACTGCTTGCAGAACTAACCGTTGTCAACGCAAAGTTTAAAAACTAGATCTATTACTTTTTCTGCATGTCATTCAAATACTGGAATAAAACCTGGGGCTTCCTCTTTAACCAGGGGGCAGAACGCCACTTACGAGAGATAACGCCAGTACTCATAAACTCAGGGTGACTGATATTGATACAAATGGAAAAGCAAACCAAATTTCTTTTTTGTATCTTAACTCTTGAGCAATGTCTTTGAGAGAAAGTTCAGCATACCTGGTTGAATAAGTAGAGTCAATACCACTGCTAATACACAACCAATGATGTTAGTGAGCACAATATATACCAAAGCAATCATGCTCATCTTCCCATTGGTTTTGAGACTTAATGAAGCAGTTCCTAAAAAGCAAAAATTTAAGATTTATTTATAGAAAAAAAACACTGACTGCAAATTGGCAGTTGGAAAGACAAAATCAGATTCACGGGCTACAGACACAGTATTTTTGTTGTTTTTTGCCAAGAGGTGTCTCAAGTTCGCCTCCCCCCCCCTCCCCCAACATCTCCCGGTCCTCCATGACAGCACGCGTCTGTAGTAAAATCATTGGTCGTCTGGTGTCTTTTTTGTCCTGTTTTCATTATTTACGTCATGGGTCAAGGGGTCAAGTAATCCGTTTAAAAACGCATCTGTAACAAAGACAAATATCTTCGTTCATTGCCATTTATCCAAACGGATAAAGCACCTTTGTTCTTAGACAGCCCTCTCCGCACCAAACATAATCAGCGAGTGATTAATTTGAAAGACGTCTCTCATTGACAGACTTTCCTCTTAAAGTCGATCAAACCAAGGAGTTATAACAGATCTGTTATAACTCCTTGATCAAACGCAATTTTAAACAATCTACTTATTGGATCAATATAGCGTTCCCTCTTATCGTGTGATCATCTGTTCGACATTCTGATCCTGCATGCCTATCATGCACAACAATATATTAGTGATACATAAACATCATCGTTGGCTTCTTTTTTTAGACTTGTCACGCAATGTAAGAAGGTTTCACATTTCACAAAATGTCCCACCATGGCTGTTGTGCATTGGTGTAGTCAAATCAACGATATCATATGTGAACGAAATTTTTGACAATCTTTAAAAGGAAACATTATTTGTTTCTCTTGAATCTTATTTTGTGAGTGCGCACATGCTCATGCCTTTGACAGTAGGACTTCCGAGGCGTGAGTCGGCAGTTTTTTCCACTTTCGGGAACAGGGGTGAACGGGCAAACGATGCTCATCCTTTAAAGAATGACGGTTACATCAGAAGCACAGAATAAAAAAAAGGTCGATATGGCATTATGTCTTACCAGTTATTACGTTAGAGACAATGAGAGGAAGTATCATCATCTTCAACATTCGTAGAAATACATCACCAGGCATTCCTGGAAGAGAAGCAGTTCGCTAATTAAAAAATAGGTTTACTCTCTATATTTTCTAGAATCACAGTCCTCCTTATTGTTAGTGTCAGTACTCCCAGGCATACCGACGAAAGTTTCTGATGTCATTGATAAGATTTGCAAGGATATTCTTTAAAACCTAAACTGCATAAAAATAATCCTTTTTATTGAAATTTGCAATCCAAATTATGTGTAATTATTATTGAAAAATGTACGCGAAGATTTATGGGAAAGTGCTGACGTACTTCACCAGGAATGTATATAAGGCACTGTTAGACTTTTTTGTTAGAATTACTATGTTGGGACAAGGCACAAGCAATAATAATAATAATAATAATAATAATAATTATTATTATTATTATTATTATTATTATTATTATTATAATTATAATAATAACGCTAGTATCACAAGATCTATCTTTACACATATATTGTTTCCTATTATTTCGGCAGCCTTTTGCTTTTATCATTTCCTAGACATCTTATATGAAATATTCTTTTTATCCTGCCTGCTACGGCAAAAATCTTGTTGAAGAAGCACCCGTTCACATTACCTAACCACATCAGGGCATCCTTTGACGGCTGTAACAGACGCACCGTAAAACCTAGGACCGCTCCTATGACAATCGCTATTAGGGTTAAAATTAACAAGAGGTTCTTCTTGACCCCCTTTTTAACTTTTTTCCTCCAGTCTTCAGGTGTTCGACTATGAACCTGTCTGTCTTCTCCAAAAGAGAGGGTGGAATCGTGTGGTGAGCTCTGCATTGACATAAGCTGTGCTTCGCTGCTGTTCGACTCCATTTTAGTTATATACACTTGGCCAACACTGAGAAATGTCCAGCTACTGGTATTTGAAAAATAGACATTATAAATGATTTATAATTCAGAAATAAGATAAGAAGAAAACGCCTTACAAAACAAACAAACAAACAAACAAACAAACAAACAAACAACAACAGCAATAAAAATAATAATGATAATAAAACTGATAGATACATGATTTATTCAATGAGAAAATGGGCATTTCTATGTTGGATATCACAAGCGTTTTGACAACTTGGAATAGGATAAACAATCAGGCCTAATATAAAATCTCCGTATATTCCGACATTCGACAAATTTCCATTAAACTGTGTAATGCATATACATGTATGTACATTGCTAATTATAAAATATGTAGATAACCCTTATCGCGTGTGTTAGCGACAAAAAAGACTGTATGAATACACACACACACACACACACACACACATATATATATGTCGCTAGACTTGTACTTGTTTAACCTGCATGTACATGTATAAAACGCATTAAGGGTTAGTGTTTTTGTACTGTTTAATGTTTAATTTAACAACGATATCTCGGTTGTCATCTGCGGTCTACCTGTACGCCGTAGTTACCCCAATTTAAAATTTCCGTATCTGATATTTTAGTGTAAGGACATTAGCAAGATTGTGTGCTGACATAAGAAAACTTGGCAAATATAGATTCATACAATCAAGAGACTTTCTTAACAGTTGCATTTATATTAGTTCTTTATCATAACGTGCTATTACTTACCTGCGTCGGCCTTGTCAATTGTCCTGCCTTTAAGCATACGTGTTAAGTCTCTCTTGTGAGCTGATGCAATACAAATAATGCCAATTCACGGTGAGCTAGCAAAAAATATTCATTAATAATTCGGTCAATGGTTTAAGGTGAATTAAACTACTGCAGTTCATTAAAGAAACAGGATTGGCCTGTTGTCGTTGTTCGGGTTTTTATAATGTCTTTGTGTTACATAAATCCCCCTGGTCGCACTGATTTGAACCGTTCTCCATTCAAGTGCATTGCCAGGTCTCTGAAGTCCGGTTCGAATACATATATAATGCATGTGGGCATTTATGGACTATGTATCCGGACATTTGACCATCACTGCCGTAAGCGTCACAGTGCACTAACCTCGTTAACGTTTAAGTACCATCATCCGGCTGTGTATTATTAGCCTACTACTCTCAAACTTACGAGAAAATAAAGCTATGGGGAATAAAAACCTGCCTGATTGAATTGTTTTTTTTTCTTGAATTATTTCTTTATTTTTAACTTTTTTTACCCATTAGCGATTTTTAAGTTCACAGTAACAGCTAGTTTTAAATTACAATTATTGGACCAACTTGAGGAACAGCTGGGCATCAGACTGAACAATAAAATGTTGAACACACTACCAGCCCTAAAGGAGCAAAACATTATCAATTTACATTTTTATCTTTCTTTATATATATATAGTTTACAACAATTTAGGTTACCTGCATAAGTGTATAAAAAAACATGAAAGAATGCTGTATATCTATACTCACTTTCGTTCATTAAAAGTTCCATTTTATCAACAGGGGGTAGTTCATTTTGTCATGGTGAAAAACAAATAGAGTACAATTGCAGGATTGTTGGTCAATTAGAGTTTAATAATTGGATAAAATATAAATTAACAATCACATGACTACTGGCCATCATGAGGTCAAACATTTGTCTAACATTGTAAAATGTGTGCGGTGCTTGTTTACATTGTAATTGACTGTTATTATATATATATATATATATATATATATATATATATATATATATACACACACACACACACACACACACACACACAATTAAAATTAATAAATAAATAAACAAAAGACATACTATAACCCCGACTCCGAGTTTCACGGGCATACCCAGAAGGTATGCCTGATCGTCAGGAGGTTTATTTGAAAATGGTTATATTAGCAAATATACCTTCTGGGTATGCCCGTGAAACTCGGAGTCGGGGTTATAGTATGTCTTTTGTTTATTTATTTATTTATTAATTTTAATTGTGTACAAATGCTCCGTACTGTTGAGCACTCTGTTCCACATTCACGCTTGTTATATATATATATATATATATATATATATATATATATATATATATATATATATATATATATATATATATATATATAGGACTTTGATGACAGAGAAATGGATGTATCCAAAAGGTATTTTATTACAAATACATGTACAATACATTGTACTTTAATAAATATTTTACATCACATATTTGTAATTGCTTTTATATCTACAGAGCATGCAACTAACACTAAATGATCCCATACATGAATCTTTCTTTTACAGACTTTGATGACAATATTTTTCATAAACTTCATAATCATAAATGGCCTTAAACTTGTTATTTACTTACAAACATTTTAAAAGTTAGAACATATCTAGTTACTTCAAAGCCACCTGTCTACCTTCCCTAGAAAGGAAAATATGGACCATTAAATTGCAAATTCTTTGATTCATTCAGTCACAATTCTACAAAATTAAAGACATATAAAGAGGTATATAAAGAGGCATTGGTTCCTTTCGGAGATATATGCCTTGATAACTGCTTTTTTAAAAATATTTTGTTTTAGATAAGCCATCTTTTCCCGGTGTACCATGAAAATCTGACTCCCCCAAAATGTAACTCCCCAGTCAGATTTTCATAGTGAAAATGTGACTCCCCAGTCAAATTTTCATAGTGAAAATGTGACTCCCCCCCATGAAATTTTGACTCCCCCCACAAAATTGAATAAATGTTATTTTATTTGAGTATATGACTTTAATATTGTAGTATGCATAATGGCGGATACATTGGCACTTTTTGTTAGTTTGCAGGGGAAAATTTGATGAGAAAATAAGAAAATTAAAAATGTGTATTTTACCACCCAATGCCTTCCCTATGAAAGAGCTGTTTATTTGATATTTGGTGATCATTTCAACATCTTTCCCTTAAGTATACTTTATAAAGAATATATTGGAAATATTTGAAAGTTGGTGGTAAAATATTGGGTGCAAAAAATGAAAAAAAAAAAAACCTTGAAAAATCTTTATATTCATACCCATGGGATTTGGACTCCCATGAAGAAAAGGCCCTATTTTACATTTAGTCACCATACCATTGTTTTCCACATGGTTTGCATTGTGACATATATTTTGTTAGTATTTGAAAGTTTGGGGGTGAAAATTGATCATTTTTGCATTCATCTTACTACCCGTAGGATTTGGACTCCCATAGCCTTTTCATAGGAGTTACTGGGTGGAAAAATACATGTTTTTGATTTTCTTAATTTCTCATGAAAATTTTCAAAAAGTGCCAATGTATCCTCCATTATGCACACTACAAGATAAAAGTTATATACTCAAATAAAATAAGATTGATAAAGTTTTGTGAGGGGGAGTCAAAATTTCATGGGGGGAGTCAGATTTTCATTTTTCACCCGTCACACTAGAGGCAGAATGAGCAAGAATGCCGTCGGAAAGACAATTTTTTGTGCGCTCCTGGATATTCGAAGAGCATTCTAAAAATTCCGAGTGCATTCTAAATATTTTTACCCATTCTTGTGGCATCCTGAATGTTTTTGTCATGTCAAAAACTTTCGAAGTGCATTCCAAGTGGAAATTTATCGAATGGCATTTGAACAGTATTCTTACTGCACTATGACTGCATTCCAAATATTCTCACGGCATTCTGACAGCATTCGCAACATTCTGATCACATTAGAGGAATATTCGAACTGACAAGTGACTTAAGGCCCCCGTCAAACTTATTCTAAATCAGTAGGAATCAAGCCGCAATTACTAAATTAAAAAATTCGTTCCATATTCGGGAGGGAATTTCAAATTATCATAAAATATTACTGCTTTGTAAGAATGCCTCTGGAATACTAAGAATGCACATTGAACCCGCCTGGAATGATTCTTGCACATTCCAGGTATATTACCTCTCAAATGCAGCTTGAATGTAGTTGGAATACTGTAGGGATATTGCGATAAATTTCCTCTTGGAATGCACTTCGAAAGTTTTTGACATGACAAAAACATTCGAGTGTGGCAGGGGCATTATGACATTTTGACTGGGGGAGTCAGATTTTCATGGGAGTCAGATTTTCATGTTACAGGGTGTACCATGAAAATAGTGCACCAACCTGAATATCCCTAAGGCATTGCTATGGCATCGATTGTTAAATCAGTTAAAATTACCTCACTTAATACAGAATTGCCACAAGTTGACTGATTTTCATCAAAATCATCACCAGAAGTTGGTTTGTATTTCTCCCTTTTCACTTTATGGCTCTCTTTTGTGCATGTTATGATGGCGTGTCACCGAGATGGTTTTATTTTCTCCATTTTAAATAATTATCTTTTGTAATAATCATGCTTGTCCAAAGCACAGCTAAGATTGCAAGTTGCAACTTCCATGACTAGTAGTTGAGGTTTACCACAATTTAACTCCACACTTATCATACACTGTATGGTTTCACTAGATGTTCAGAAAACTGGCGAATATCATCAGCACCCCTCACTTCATGTTCCAGTAATGGAAGTTTGGTAACATTAAAGTCCTCATACAAGTCTTCAATCTAAAATGTATAAAGTGTGATGTGTGATGTATCATTACCTTTAGTATCATCATATAGTGATTAAAAACCATAAAACCTAAGGCAAGCTTTCATCACATTAAAAAAATCTACTGAATTATTTTGCCGACTTGAAAGTAATGGTCATCATGTTGTTTTAACAGTTAAAACATGACTGTGAAAACAAAATACATGGAAATGTGTCTTTTCTACTACAGTTTTCACCAACCTGATCCAGATACTTGGATTGTATCCGATGTCTGGCAGCACACATTTTGCAGGGTTTTTCATTTTTGGGGAGGAACATTAGCTGGTTGACAACTATGTTATGAGTGTCAATGTTCATTTTAGTAAGTTCTTGAACTAGCCTCTCTGTTTCATACAGTGATAGGAATTCAGCTATACACACACACACAAATGTAGTTTGGTCCTAAAAAAGAAAAAAAAAATGAAATCATTTTTGTCATGGATAGTATTTTGATTATGAGAGAGGGAAACATAAGGGGCAAAACAAGTTTACAATATAAAAAAATGAGATATAATTATAAATAAATTACATCTTTATTAAATCTAGTTGCATTAACTTTGATTTTTAAAGTCAATCATAAATAAACAGACAATAAAAATTAAGAAAGAAACATAAACAGTTACATATAAAATATATCCAGGATCATATGGATCAAATAATCTGTCAACAAAGTGACATTTACTTAATTCTTACATTTATGAGAAAACTTCAACTTCCACTAACCATATATGTTTTACATAAACTTTCTGGAAGTCGGGTGACTAAATCAATTATGGTCAATATCCAATCCAAGTGAATTCTAGTGTGAACATGGTTCCTTATACAAGATTACCATTGCAACCTTGGAGTGCTCAAAATTCTTAGATCTATTGTTAAACAAGTTATTCACAGCAGAATAACAAACAAAAAAAAAATCAGAACTGGAAAGTGGAACGAGTAGCACAAGTGACCATGTGCTGAGTTTGCAAACACTGCTCAAAATCTACTTACTGGATTCCTAAACTGTTCATTAACTTGTTTTATGATGGGTAGTGTCTCTTCTAGTCTTGTGGTCATCTGTTCTGCATTCATATCCTGCATGCCCATCACACCTGCCATCTGTTTATACATAATATTTGCAATTATGAAGCATAAAACATATAAATTTACAAGCAACTGAGATCTAATAAATGCGGTACACATAATTTTGCATATCATTTGCATTCCAAAATAAAAAGCAATCAGTTGATGTTTATATGAGTGACCATATTTCAAAGTACTTGGAAAGTTATGGATGTAAGCAAAACTGCTTTTAAGTCTATTTTGAATACATTTTTAGGGTAAAGTTATCACATTTGTCAGAACTTAAAAACAAACTTGTTCAACTTTGTAAATCATAACATATACTTTCTTCACATAAGCTCATACCATGAACCAACAACACTCGTTTCTTTGTCAAAAATTTCTAGACCATGACTTCATGAATGTTGTAGTCTTTTAATGATGAAAAAATAGAAATTCAGAGATACAATGCAGCATGGACTTTCACAGACCTGTGAGATAAAGGGTGCAAACTGGCTTTTTATCTTAAGAAGTTTTCCCAGCCCCTTCTCCACCATAGAGGGAAAGGATAACAGACGCAGTGTGTGTCCTGTAGGAGCCGTATCAAATATCACCACAGAAAAATTCATACTTTGAACCAACCTGAAACAAATAAATAAATAAGTAAATAAATAAAAATAAATAAACAATCACAGAAAGAAAAGCATTTCATTATAGTGTCATCATTGTTTGTGTATGTTCTGCAGTTGTCTTTTTCTCTTTTTAAAGAATGTACCAACTCTAAAGTGTAATATATATATATATTTTTTATAAGTTAATCTCTTTTTAGTAAAATATCTATTGAACACAGCAAATATTACATGGATAAGTTAAACTTAACTTCAACAACATTTAAACATAAAGACTGATAAAAGCAACCAAATGTCCACAATTAAGTATATTTTTTTTTTGCAGAATAAGGTATCAGCTCCAATGTCATAGCCAGGGACTATTTATTTTTTGGGGTTGTTTGAGTAAATCAGTTTAACACGTAAATCTGAGATAGTTAATATGGACAATTGATAAAACTTGACTACAGAAAAGGTAGCCTTACCTCATAACTTCAGCATAGCTCATGGCTTCATCTATACCAGGAAAAGCACCTAACAGCTCCTGAATGACACCTTTGCCAACTGCCAACACATCTGAAATTAAACTCCTCTCACTGAGTGAAGCTACATAAGACAAGGTTATAAATAATCATTATTTCAGAATTGTGAGAAATACAGATGGGGGTGTGAATTGTCTTCATTATTTAATACCACTCTACATATGTCAAAATTCTGAGTGTCTTCTTTCAAAGGACGATTGTTTCCTTCTCTGAAGTTTTGCAATGATAGCACAATCAAACTGACTAACTGTTCAGCTATATCACTACAGATCATACAGAGCATTTTGAAGATTTTTTTTCTTTCTCAAACTTAGGTTAACAAATAAACCTTAAAATTTTATATTTTGCACCATAACATCTTTCTTAGAGACTGTATGAAATTGCCTAAAAGTTTATCTTTTCCACAACAGTATTTATTCTGATAAACTTCCATTTTTCTCGCATCAATAATTTTAATTTGTTCACCCATACAGTATCCTCAAATTAAAGGGTCCGAAACAGAGCGTGATAAAACAAAGCTCTTGTAAGCTAGAAATCGGTCTAATATGTTGGTTCCTGATCTCTCAGACATATATTTGTCCATTTAGTGTTTGTTATCTGCTAATTTATTACCTTGTTGTCCTTCAAAGTAGTCATCTGGTAAATCTGCCATACCAACATTTGGGTCAATTTCCTAAAAAAATTAATAATAAAATATGAAATCATCAATGAAATGGAGTCTGTAAACATCTTCCAATTTGACAATTTTATTTTTGCAACCTCCCAAGCATGTGTAAAAATTAATCATTAATTAAATGTCTTTATTAAAAACATGCACCTACAAACATGCACATTATTCCTGGTGCAAAAGGGCAAAGCTGAAAAAAAACTCTATGGGGTAATAGCTTATACCTTACTGGTTGGTTATCATTAGTTTCAACATTTTATTTTCAATGTTTCATTTTTTCCTCATCAATGGATGATGTCATATCCTCATAAAAACCAAAATTGATACATTAATACATTACATAATATACATATGAGATAACTGAGAGTGAAATCACATAATGAAAGCTTAATTACTCATAATTACTTCTATGTCATAACTAAACAGACTAGTTTCATCATTTACAGATATGAAATTATGCATCATATTATGGCTGATTACAGCTTCAACATTACCAATTTCTTAAAAATAGATAATGAGCAGTAAGTAATAAACATCAAGTGCAAGATAGCTACAGTAGCTGAATGTCATTTTCTGGAAATGATCATGATCAAAAACAGGACAAAAAAATTTCACGTGATGTATGGCATCAGCATAACTTAATTATCATGAAATAAATCAAGGAGCAAAAGGCAGATTTCTGTGAAACTAATGTTAAGAGCTATTAATGGACTATTCCTGCACAACAGGAAGATTGGCACTAGTCATTTTGATTATGATCATCATCATCATAAATGAATGAAAAGAGTGACTGATCATGATTTTTTTCTTTTTTCAAGGCTGCTCCTTGGTATAAAAGAAGAGACAAACACTGGTGCCACATATGCTGAGACCGTGTGATACCAAGATGCACATCAGCCTGGTCTTTGTGTTACTTGGGATAGCTATCCTGGGATATGCTGCAGGTAAGAAGAAATCATGACATGTTATCAAACTGGGCTACTGTAGGGACCATTGAAAAAAATTCTTACATTTCACATCCCATCATCTTAGTATACAGTGTTGGAAATGGTCAAGACTAAATCATGTTGCAACCAACCTAAAAACCCTAACCAGATTCAAATAGGAAACAACTGGAAGAAATTCTCTCACACTATAGCTGAAGATCACAAAAATCACCAACACATTTAAAAAAGCCCAATACTGAAAACCATGTCCCTTAGTTTCTATTTTTTTAATAAAAATTTTCTCATCAATGACACATGGTTTCATGACTCACAAATATAATAACTGTAGGACTCAAATATGAGAAGTACTGCTTGATTTCTTTTTATTTCTAGGCTATCCTGGGGAGAGCAATGAAGACTGCCATGATCGTTGTTACAATGGCATCACTAGAAACAGAAAGAAATTTATGTCAGGGTATGTTCTTGGAGGAGTGTGCCGCTGCACCAACAATTGCTATTGGGCATTGCGGTATTACAGTGGCATGTCTCCTGATGAAGCCTGTCAGTCTTTTTGCCGACACAAATACCACAGCAGAGCAACTGGGGAATGTGAAAATGATAAACTTTGTCACTGTGACCGGGTAAGAATTCTGCTCCGAGCAATGTTTTTTTCATTTCATAAAACTGCAATTTAAAATGAATATCATTTACATGTATATCTATATAATACATTTTCTACTTATTTGGCTTTGGGCTTTGGTGCTTCCAAATTTTCAGATCATATCTTCACCTCTTTTTGTTTATCTGGAGATACTTCAATATCTGCTCTTGTATATAAGCTTATAGAAAGGATTTATATAAAGGATTACGCGTAATGCTAGAATTATCCTTCTTTTTCCAACAGAGTGGCCGTGGCTGAACATCCTGGTCTGAACTGAATGGTCATCCTGACAATGGATTCCATAGCTGATAATTCAAATCTGAATCTTGAACTCATTCTTCTTTAGAAGTAATAAAAATATGGTATACATCATCATCAACATCTATTCTGTCTAATTTACACTAATATCTATTACAAACAATGAAAAAAGACAAACTTTCTTTACTGAAATTTTCTATTCACATTGACAGCAAATAAGAAAGTGAGTTCTAATTCACCTCAAACCCCTTTCCTCCTTGCATTAAAAAAAAAAAGATGACAATTAAACACCTTATTTTAGAAAAATACTATTGTGAGAAAAGACTTACCATAGCAAACAGGTTAGTGAATCCTTTAACTTTTGTTGGCACCTTAGAGAATTTCTGGTCAAAAGCATCTGATATGTTGTGAGCTGGATCTGTGGATATGACTAGAACACTCTCTCTGATTTTGGACAACTGTACTGCAAGGCTACAGCTTAAAAAATACCAAATATCTATAAATACTCATACAGGCGATAAAAAGATTGCTATTAATTATAATTTAGTGTGGATGTCTGGACTCACAATACCTCAAAATACCTGAAAAATAAATTTCTTTACATAAAATAAAAATGTTTTGTATTAAAATTTGGCTTTTATGAAGACTTTTCAACATTTGGATAATACAAACTTCGTGTTTAAGTGGGCTCATCGTCTGTATCAAATACTCTTATTAAACTCAAAGGATGGTATATAAATGGCATAAAGGGGAAATAATATAAGTCATATTTCATTATGCAGATCTCAGCAAACTCTCATTTCACTCTTGGTGAAATATCAATAATAACTAACTAGCATCTGATGCACTAAAACTCTCACTGCTTCTACTAATACAATAATTCAGTTAGATTTAAGCACAACCCTGACTCAAACACAATTATATATCATTCTTCAGTACCACCAATAAAACAAAAAAATAATTTATCCAAAAGAAAAAGCACCACTAAAACAAGTCTATACTACAGTATGAGTATACGAGTTGTAGAGGTCATACAAAAGAGGCATTTTGGCCCAATTCTGAGAATTTCACCCATCGGATTTACAAACAAAAGAAGAGGTAGGTGTACCATGTTCGAGTTGTATCTGATGTCTGGTTCTTTGGATTCTTATAGTTTATTTTTTCACGATTCTGTTCTAAAACTTCACTAGCTTACTTTATTTCAGTCTCTATGGTCCGTGTATGGGGGGGGGGGGGGAGAATGAAACTGTCATTTTTTTCCTTTTCATTTCATAAATGGTCAAAATAAAATGAAAAATCTGTGTATCTCAAATTTCCTTTATCTTTAACAAAAAAAAAAAAAAGAAAAATGAGATAATTGTTTGTTTTTCTATTTTACTATGATAAACAAACAAACAAACAAAAAAACAAAAAAAATGACAGATATCCTGACGATGATAGGAAATGGAAATATCCACTATTTTTCAATATCAAGGGGGTAAAATATATTAGAATACACGTTATTTTCTCCCTCTGTGAAAAAATGAAAGAATTTTTTAAATGTTCATTTTATCAATTTAAAATGGAAAAAGTTTCCCTGATTTTCATTTTGGAAATAAATATGGTAAAACAAAAGTACATACATATATACATAACTGTTATGCTTTAATCACTAGCAGTAGTTAAAAAGTAGAAGTAGTAGACACTTCAGTAGTAGTAAACATTGTATCATTATTTAATTTGTTCTGTCAGTCAACAACTACTCAGTTTAACTTAAGTATATTGTATTGTATTGTACTCCCCCCCCCCCCCCCCCCCCCCCCCAATACACGGACCCTCTATGGGGGTATGTGGCGATATTATGAAATTAGTTTAAAATACTTCACTGAGTTTGATTGTTTTTATTTGAGTTTTGATAAACTAGTATGGTGTTCCGATGTCATTTCTGTGGTTTAATTTACCAATCAAGGTGACAGCTGAGCATTGTGACCAAACCAAACCAAAGCAAAGGGCACTAAAACAGTCAAGAGTAACACGTCATTCATCTAAACACATCCATTGCATACTATCTTACTGGGCATTTTGACAAAGTCAGTATCTACAACAAATACCAACCTGCATGTTGTCTTTCCCACGCCACCTTTTCCTCCGACAAATATCCATCTCAGCGTTTTCTGTTCAAGGATATTTTGCACACTGCTTTCTAGGGTGTCATGCTCCATAGCAGTCGCCATTCTTAAACAGAGCTATAAATCCATTTTTGAAAAAAATTAATTCTTTAGTCCCATGAAAACACGTTGACAGTATTGTATATTTTACTATTTTAAATTTAAATCTAGTGTATTTTGAATAAACATATAAAATGACATATTCAACTTGGAAATAAACCATAGTATTTTAAATAAAAACTACAGTACGTTATTAGCACTAGCTTTGTATTAAAGACAAGTGCCAAGATGAGTTTGGATCTTCCGCGTCGTCGACTGGGAAGGATTCGATGTTTACAGCAATGTATTTTGTGCTTTAAAGAAAAAAGACGGCTTCCAGAGTCTCTGTGCTATGTACCAGCTCGTATAGAATTTAAGGCAACCGGCAGTTTTAAAGTATATGCCTTCGAAAAACCAAGCAAGCAAAGTGGCAAAGTGACAGAAATTTTGTGTGAAAGTGACACTAGAATTGTTGGTTCTGGAGAAGAATTTTGTAATTCAGAAGGACAGTGGATAAAGATAATTGAGGTTTGTTATTGGTGAGAAATGATGGTGCAAATTAATTCCGAGAGATATAGATTCAAATAGGGCAAAATAATTCATGTTGCATGCAGTACTGTAGGCCACGGTGGTTTCTTTTCAGTGCAGACCACATATATTTCCAATGACTCATCACTCTTTGGTTTATCATATGTTGATCTGTTCCTGTTACATAAATATTATTTACTGCTGCCATAACAGATATTACTTTTAGGCTTGTATTTGAAAGCGTACTCATGATACATTACATGTAATGTTACAAATCTGATATTTAAGAAGTTCACTTGTAGTATTGTGCTGTGGAAAAATGTTCTTTGATTTTTATAAACAAGACACTGTAAGAAATGCCATGCTTTGCCTGTGTTCCCCACACTCGCGTGCACAGGCATAATCCAATGTAAGGGTTTTCTGTCTTGCTTATACAGGAGGATGACATTTAGGATGAAATTTCTAATGTTAGCACTCTTATTTACTGTTTCTGTTTAGTGCTTATGTGCTAATGTATGTAAGATATACATGTAAGTGCACATAACTAAAATGACTGTCAGTTAGAGGATAAAACTTCGTGCTAGATCTGGTGGCATTTAGGAGTGTCTTAGTTTGGTAGAAAAAAACATCTATAGCAAAAACAGTATCAAAATGAAAACTGTGCTATTTTTTAAATACATATTTGTCACTTCTTGAAAGTATGTCTGTAATGTTGAGTGTGCATTTTGTTTATTTTAACTACAGTATTACAGTAAAAAATCCAGAGATAAAAGAGAGACATTAGAAAAGGAAGCATGGGCCTTGCTATTTAATAATGCCAGTTCAAATGAAGAGGAACCTTCACTTATACAAGTGGAACAGGAATACACAAAGCCAACACCAAAAGAGTTAATATTTGGATGCAAGCCAAAAGTTATAGACAGGTAAGATGACTGTGGAATACTTGAAAGTATAGTAGCATTGATAGGTCCCATGTTTTCGGGGATCAATATTTAAGAACTAAAGGATATCACATTTAACTTTATTTGAAAGACCATCATAATTAAAAACATAATTATTATTTTAATTAATGTATCTAAATTGACTTTTTTGATGCAAAATTAATTGTAAAAAAATTAGTTTTTACCAGCATTCTAGTTGATTTAGATTTTCAATCCCAAATATCATTTATATTTTTATTTGCTATTCTATTAACAAAATTTCTGTATATATACACAGTATTATTAATCTCTTTTTGTTGATTTTAGGTGGGAAGATGTAGTAGAAGACAGTTATTCTTTGAGGTGTGGCCGTGTCACAGAAGTTGCACCTCCAGATATGGAGGCTGTTAAAAGACTACAAACAATTCCCCCAAATTGGTCTATAGACTATGATGAAGAGTTAGTGAAATTTTTAACAGAACACGCTGAACCTGATAATGACCACTTGGGCAGTGTACGGAATTATGTAGAATCCATTGAAGTCTCTTCTTTCTGTGTAAGTTACTGGATGCTGATAGTTTAGGAAAGCACTGCCAAGATACAATTTCTCAAATTTGTTATGAGTCAATTGATGATATTTGAATGGTATATAGTCTGTGATTAAACCTGGCACACTGTATAGTAATTAAGAATCTTTATGAAAAATTTTACCACAAGTAATTTCTCGGTCCATGCTGTAGGATTGATTCACAAAGAATCTGAGTTAGTGAAGTTTATTTTATGACTGTGTTACTTCGTATATATATTTAATTCTCTAAATATTATGTTATTGATCATACTATTGATTTCCCTTCTTAGGATGATGATGGCTGCAATAATTTAACCGATGGAGATTCAGACACATTTTGGGAGAGTGATGGTAACCAAGGGCAGCATTGGATACGACTTAAAATGAAAAAAGGAACTGTGATTAAGTTAGTTTCCTTTTCAATCGTATTAGTGAAACCTTTGAAAAGATTTAAATAGGAGTTATTTACATGTACAAAATAGAGACATATTTCTCGTGGTTTCTTCAAATAAAGATTAGTTTTGTCTTTAGAGAGTCCTGAGGTTTGTTTGTTTGTTTATCTATTTGTTTATTTAATTTTTTCTTTATTTCAGAAAACTTTTATTAACTGTTGATGGCAGAGATGATAACTATATGCCCTACCATATCATAGTGATGGGAGGAGAAGGGGACAATCTTAGTAAACTTGAAGATATACACCTGGATCAGTAAGTGTGATGATAACCAATTACCTTACTGTACTGAATCAGACAGTAAGATTTGAATTAAGAAGGGAGGAAAGCAAGTAAAATTTAAAAAAAACCTAAACACTGTATATAGCAATGCCACTTTCAAGTATGTTAAATTACTTTTTTACTAGTATACTAGTAATCACTACAGTGCAGCTTTTGGTTTGAGGATATAAAATTACTGATTTAAACTTATTGTGCCTGTCTTTTCTTGCAGGAATATGAATGATATGAGTGATGTGTGTGTTTTAGAAAATATGCAGGAGCATTATCCCATCATCGAGATCAGGATAAAGGAATGCAAAGGTGAATATGATCTGTTATCTTATGTAAAGAAAAACATATAGAAAAACGCGATCAGGATAAAGGAATAAACAGACCGAAATGCGCCAGAATTGTCACCAGTGATGCTCTCAAGCAAATAGAAGAACACTTAACACTGTGACTATGTCAGTTCATTGCTATTGGTTTTGTCCTTGGACTTCTTTTATTCCAGATGATGGCATAGATACAAGAATTCATGGCATAAAGATCAAGTCTAGCAAAGAGAGGGACCTGGGACTCAGCAAGGACTTGTTTTCTTCACAGGATCTGGTGAGATATCCTAAACTGGAAAATGTAGCTGCAGATTTGTTGTATAGGAGGGCAATTGGTCTTCAGAGGTAATTTTTTTTTTCCTTTCTTTTGTATTTATTAATTTTTTTTTTCGTGGGGGAGCTGGTGGGAGGGGGGGGGGAGAGATTCAAAATGTTTTCATGACATAAGCATCATGATGATCATGCTTTGCACTATTTGGCACAAATTGTTCAAGTTCAAGTTTGTGTCAAAATAATATTTATGGGGCAATAGTCCAATTGATATAATTATCAAAATAAACTAGTATTTATATTAAGGAGAAAATGCTTGGCACAAAATTCTTATTTCAAAGGGTCTAGGGGCAAATTCTGTTCATTTTTTATTCCATTATGTGAATTATGATTTGCGTTTTGGACATTGTTCCCTTAGTGCCCTATTTTAACTTTACTCATTTCTTTTCCTTCAAAACATTGTATCAGAAAGCAAATCCTAAGTCATTTTTTTATTTGAATTAAATAGAAATTCATTAATAGCCATTTCTGATCATTCTGACCCTTTGGGGTCATCTTGAATTTTGATACTTTGATATTTTATCTAATCAGAATACTTTATTTTGACATATATCTCTGCTGATCCAAATTATCCTTAGAACTTGTCCTTT
Source organism: Lingula anatina (assembly GCF_051362555.1). Taxonomy (NCBI): domain Eukaryota; kingdom Metazoa; phylum Brachiopoda; class Lingulata; order Lingulida; family Lingulidae; genus Lingula; species Lingula anatina. The sequence continues at coordinate 44,591,361 of NC_141767.1, forward strand.
AATACCTTAAAGCCTTTTATAGTAAATTGATACATCTTTGATCAGATTTCTGATCTTCACATTTAATTATATGTTGCAATAATTTTTGTTACATTTGTTCTAGGTTTATCACAATAGTAGACAGCACCTTGCCTTTTATCCTTCCAGCCTGGGAGTACTCTGCAGGCTCTTTTAGCTCTCTTGAGGTATATAACTTTCACATTGATAACATATAGAAACATGCTGAATTGTATCTACTGAATTGCTGAATTGTATATAAGATTAAGACTATGACTTATTATGTTGTGACAGTAAAAAAAGATGCTATATTATCAGAAATGCTATTACTAGTTTATCATATTGAAATTTACTATCTTTGATATCTTCATCTGGAAGGTTGTGCGGCAGCTTTTACCTTTATCCAAGAAGAGATTAGGATTAATAGAAACCTTCCTTAGAGAATCGGAGACGGGGTGAGTTAAATAACTGTATAGACTTAAATACTGATAAAAATGAGAGAAAATTATTAAGTATCTATCATTTGTCTACAAATTAAATACTGAATTTACATTTGGCACTATTTGGGTCAATTTTTGACTTTGGGAGAATAAGATGAGTAGGATATCATATTATGACATTTGAACATTTTGAAAGAAGTGTGGAGTAGAACTTTACCGTACAATGCTTATAACTCAAAAAAGGAAAGTTTCATTTCCTATATATGATAAATACTGCTCTATGTGCATAATATATTTTATTTTATTTTATTTTTATTTTTTACATTATTTAAAAATTTTAACATTTGTATCAATTATTTGGTCATACTAGGGTTCCTTCCAACATGCCAAAACTGTACATAAATCGACGAGCTGCGATGGAACATCGCCAAGACCCTTCTTTAGATCCTGAGTACAAAAACTCTGTGTTTTACCAAATTTACGAAGGCCTTAAACCCAGGGACAGATATGATAAACAGCTGGACTACAGGTAAATGCAAACCAGTTTTCTTAATATGGATAGTTGAAATTTTATCCCAAACAGATGATACAGTCTAAATTTTCTTGCGTCTTATATGTTATTAGGAAAACTCTAGTTACTTGGTACTTCAAACTGAAAACTGTAACAAGCCTAATACAAATCATATACATGAATAAATTTGATCCCGTGCATTGTCAAAGAAAAACTAACAGGCATGACATGTATTTTGGGAGATTTCAAGTGATGATTTTTGCCAAAACATGGGTGCATAAATAAAATAATGAATAAATGGCTGAATGAATGAATTAAAATATTTAAGAAATGAATAAAGATTATATTAAGCTCATTTATGTTTCTGTATGACAACCATTAAATGTCTGACTCAGGTGGCCAAGTCGCAATGACCAGTGGTGGGAGTGTAAGTTCCTATCAGAAGGTATAATAGATCAAGGGGGAGGGTTCAGAGACAGCCTGTCTGACATGTCAGATGAGTTATGTCCCAGTGCCAGTGACGTCCCCGTTCCTTTGCCATTTTTTATTAGATCACCAAATCAGGTAAGTGGACTTATTTGAGACAACATTTGAAGCAGTAATGTCAAAATGTAGCCTTGTATTTTAAAAATGTTGTTTTTACTTAGCAGAAGTAATTGTATAAAATCAGCCTTTTTTAATCAAAAAATTTTTGCAATGGGATTTTTAACAGATTTCAAAATAAACATTTTTACATACTTTGATCAACATAAGATTAAAATAGGAGGAAAGCCCAACTGATCACTTCTTCTTAAACCTTTTTAGGCCCAAGATGACTTGAATGTAAATCGTGATGTGTATATTCCCAATCCCTCCTGTCAGGAGTTGGCTAAGTATCGCTGGATAGGGAAGATTATGGGAGCTTGTCTCAGAGGGAAGGAATCTTTGGTAAGTTGACAAAAAAGGAAAATGGGGGCACCTTATTTGAAAGTGTTTGTAAGAAAACTTTTGTGATAGTCAAGAACAAAAAGCATAAATAAGAGCGTAATTTTGCCAGCAATAGGTATATGTACAAAGTAACTAAAATATATATGACATTTTACCACTTTTGTTGAGAAATATGTATTGAATTCTTTGCTAGGTGCTCTCCTTGCCTCAGTTTATCTGGAAAAAGTTATCTGGTGAGACTGTTCACTGGTCCAGAGACTATGTAACTGTGGATGCTGCCGAGGTGAGGTATATGGCATGTAGAGTAAAACTTCCACATGCAGTATTTTTGCTAGAAAAACTAGTAAATTTTTGAAATTGAGACTAAGCTATTTTGAAAAAAAGATTTGCGCTAAAGCAAATGAGATTTGCTCATAATGATTTTGAATTTAATAATTTAATATACAATTCTGCTAAAAATCTATGTTAAATTATTTACCTTTTCATTTTGACATCTTATTTTGAGAAATGTTTTAATTAGAGCAATCAAGACTGCCTGTAATTTTTGACACTTAGGACATCAAAACTATTCTATTTTGATAAGATAAAGGTTATTTGTGTTCAAGGTCCGTGTATTAGAGACAATGGAGACACTGGACCAAGAGACGTTTGAGGCTCACTTTGGTGAAGACAGGACATGGACCACAGTGCTTAGTGATGGGACACCACTACCTTTAAAAAGTGCCGATTCTGACTCTGCAGTGCAATATGAAGACAGAGTGGAGTACATTAAACTGGTGCAAGAAGCCAGGATGAATGAATGTGAAGAACAGGTAAGTCAACACGACATTGAGTTATTTCTTTTTCTGTCCAATTCCATGGATTTGTTTTGTAGATAAGAAGTTGACACCTGCTGGAATAACTCTACTTAAGCCAAATCACTGACTTTTACTAAGTCTGTGTTAAAATGTCAAAGAATACAAATATATATATTTTTTTAGAAAGAAGAAAAGGCTAATGTGAACTTTGGTAGGTAATAGATATTTGTATAGTCTACTGTGGAAGTTGTCTATTATTATGCTAGGCTGTGACAGAAGCTGTTGAAAGCCAGCTTTTTTTTCTTTTTTCTTTTTTTTTTGGGGGGGGGGGGGGGGATATGGCTGAACAAGTATGAACATGGCAAATGTTTCTCAGTTGTGCTTTGCTTTTTTTTAGTATGTGGGAATGCAGTCAAGTTCAAAATGTGATTTAACTCAAAGAATAAAATGAAATGAAAATGAAATGAAATAAAATGAAAAATGATTTAATATATAAATTTTGTTTGAGAAAATGTTGGAATTTCTGGCCTTTTGAAATGTTGAGCAATTAACTCAAAACAGCAGATGGATATGTGAAAACAACATATAATTATAGAAATAAAAAATGGCTCAAACTAATTTATTAGCTGATTTCTTTGATTTTCTGTTCAGTGTGACAGCAAAAATAATAACTAATACACAGGCTATCAGACCCAGTTCAAGAAAGTTTAGAAAGCTCAACTCTGACCAAGAAGCCATGTCTTTTCCACCATCATCTTTTTCATATATAACAACCACATTCTTCTCTATTTCATCTTCCTTACTATGACTAGTTTGTATGTGAGACCACACTTGCTTCATTATGTAGTTTTCCTTTCCTCTGTAGTCAAAATCTGTAATTCCTATCATTATGGGACTAGTCAAATACTTTGAATCCATAAAGTTTTTCATTAAAGAGGGGGTATTTCCAATGCCAGCAAAAGCTTTATAACTATCTAAAAAGGTAAAATTGAGCTTAGCTGCCAATATGCCAACATAGACATCATCCATGAATAAATAAGGTGTCTGTAGTGACATAGAAAACAAGGCTTTGGCTGTTGACAGGCTGACAATATATGCAGTCCCTGAACAGTACGATGGGAATGCATTGCTCTTGTATTCCTCCTTAGTTAAACCATACTTTGTTTGCCGTGATCTGTGCACCCTAGTACAGCAGGGATAGAGGTAGCAGAGCTTGAAATGCTGCATGCCAGGTCCAGAATGCTCTATAACATACGGAACCAGCTTGTACATGTCTATCACTATTTGGTCATCAGTGACCATGACATTCTGCGCATTACTGCAGTAGGTCTGTGCCCATTTGAAAATCCCCATCACTTTAGTGGTGAGATTGCGAAAGTCTTCAACAAAATCTTCTTGCGCAATGTCCTTGTATTTACGATGCTCCCTCTCTATGGCTCTTTGAGTGTGAACATTTTTAGGTGTGGCAAAAAAGAAGACCACCACTACATTGAAATTAGAGTTTAAACCCTTAGCACCCCAGGTTTTCCTGATCACAGTTCTTGTGTCTATATGTGGAAAATGTGTCTTGACTGCTATGAGGAGAACTATATCTCTGTACCTGGAACATATATCTGTATTCCTGGTGAAGGTATAGGGATGAGGGTTACAGTTTCTTGGTGCATCCCAGAACCTTCCAGGTATGGGAGAGTCTTTTGGTCTTGGAACTGGTTTTATGTGTGTGTTTGTCCCTTTTTCCATGTCGTTGTCTTCCACTGAGATCACACTGACAGCTGAGAGACAAAAAAAAAAGTGAATCGATAATTATTTGTTCGCATAAGGCTTTTTATCATGGTGATTATTTCCAAGAAACATTTTCTAGCCAGGGATGTACATGCCTAGTGGGCAGTTTAAATGAAATGGTTTAAAGATAATTGAAAGATAATTTATTTTAAGGTTATACGTTTGATTATCCTTTACTACATAAACATTTCTAAAATAACTGTAGTTCCTCCCCCCCCCAAAAAAAAAATAAATAAATAAACAAAATAACATTTCCTTAGACCATCGAATGATGTGTATGACCATTAAAAAGAAATTGGTATTCAGAAAGGCATGGTAATTTTCAAAGGCCATACACATGTAATAAAAGGGGGAAGTAATGAATGGTGTTTTATTTAAATTGTGCTCTCATATCATATATACTTTAAAAAGCTGCAGCTCTTTTTTACATGTGATTGACCAGAAAAGCCTAACATAGACACAAAATTATAGATTAGGCATGTAACTTGCTTTCATTACAGTAGCATCATTTAAATGAGGAACTGCATATAAGACCCAGAAACAAGGCAGACTTGAAAGGTGTAGAATAGATCAGATTATCTAATGTTCATTGTGGAAAACATTCTATGCCATATTATGCCCATGCCTGCTTTTAAGTATACAATCATACCTAGTAACAACAGGTGTGCAGCCCTAATCATGCCATCACTGCCTATGTGTACCATCATGATGCATACACCTCCATTTCACAGGTGGGAATAGGTCAAGGTCACCATGCCAGGTGCTCAGTGCTGCCATCTGGGCAGGTAAAAATAGGTCAACAAAAGGGCAGTCAGAAAACTAGTTGTTTATACAGGAGTCAGTTATAGTGTTGTGCAGTACAAAGAAATAGTTTTGTTTGTGGAATGAGATAATTTGACAACAGCAGCAGAGCACAGCACGTGAAAAATCAAAACAGAAATTGTTGTATTGAATAAGTATTTAAATCTTATAAAGTTGACTGTTTGGATCATCTTATTATTACAGTGGAATTACTAGATACAACATCAAAGTAATCACAAATGTTTCTTTAGGTTATCTGCATTTTATGATATTTGCACTTTATTGAGTACTTTTCAGTAAGTAGTAAATGTTATTCCTCAATGAAATTTGGTAAACACACAAAAAGCTTTTATTGTGTTATATAATGTATGTTTTAGGTAGCAGCTCTGAGGGAAGGTTTGTTGAGTGTAGTGCCCCAGGCTGTGCTAGATCTGTTAACATGGCAAGAGTTGGAAAAGCGGATATGTGGAGACCCTGAAATCACTGTGGAGGCTCTCAGGAAAACTAGTGAGTAAAACTGTCACTGTGTCATATCAACTTCTGTATGTGTTTAATAAAGGCAATCAAAACTTGTATGAGTGAATGAGTGTTTTATTGTATGTTCATATTAAATTTCTTTGACTTAATGGGAATGGAGGCAGAACACTTTGAATACGTTTTTGTGGTTTGAAATACTTCAGTTGTTTCCTGAAATACAGGGAAAGTTTTTACTGAAAAACATCTTATCAGAACATTTTCTATTATTTGGATGACAGATTCAACAGCAGAACACCTGTGATCTATGACATTTCATCTGTTTTCAGCTCACTATGAAGATTTAGAACAAAATGACTCTAGAGTGAAGTATCTGTGGGAAGCCCTGGGAAATTTCTCAAATGAAGACAGAAGTAGATTTCTGAGATTTGTGACAGGCAGGCGGAGGCTACCAGCTCCACTCTATGTCTGCCCAGATAAAGGGTAAAATGAATATATGTATTGATTATTGTAATGCTTTGTTTGCATTAGGTCTGTGTAAAATGAACAAGAATAGTTGGAGAATAGTTGAGAAGAAAGACACAGTGAAATGTTATGAATCGTGTTTGATTTAACCAAATATACAATGAGTGGTAAAGCCTATGCATTATTACTATGTTTAAATATTTTTAAGTAATTCAACTTGTCTGTTTTGCTTCTCTTTACCCAATGTTGAATACTTGTTATTTTTTACAGTGAAGCTGTAGATGGTTTGCCAGAATCTTCAACTTGCTCAAATACTCTCTATTTGCCAAATTACTCCAGGTAAAATGACTGGTTCCTCATTAGATGATTTGTGCATGCATTTTTATTGTGCAATAGAGAGTAATCTTGAACTGAAAGTAGACAATATTTCAGGCAAAAATTGTTTAATCACTTTACTGTAAATATTCAGCAGCTTGTGAAATGTACTTAGGTTCTTTAAAAGGTTTAAATTGTAATTTTTCTAAAGTTAAGGATAATATTCTTTATTTATCTCCTTAGTGCAAAAATTGCCGAAGAGAAGCTGAGATACGCATCATATAACTGTGTGGCCATTGATACAGATATGAGCCCTTGGGATGAGTGAATGACCATTAAACTAACCAACACTATGACTGACCAGCTACATCAATCACATCAGGCCAGGTTATTAATACTGGATATTATTTAAACTGACCAGTGTAATACTGCTATCTGGATATAGAGGTCTGTGACTTGACCAAAATATGGACAGTGGATTTAAATATTAGTGACCATCTGTTAACATTTCTAAATGTTAGATATGTCATTTACTGGTACCAGGTTACCCATTGATATTAAGCTTATTTAGCTTTCATGTTCCAGTTGTACTGTAAGCTACTTCAGAGAGGCTTTTAATCAGTGTCTTAATAACTTTTCATGTAAAGGGATGAACTTCGAGGAATAATGTGGATATTTGTCAATTGTGCAATAATTACTATCAAAACATGGTGGATTTTTATACAGTGAAGGAATAATAGTAGCATTCAGATAGTTATGTGTATGTATGTAGGTATGTATTACATGCAGATGGCAAAGTAGAAGGAAAACTTGCCTAGTTAAAGTTAAGAGTTTCTTATGCATATTGCAGAGGTTTAGGTAATTGTCTATAAAAATTGTAAATCAGAGACTACTGGTGTTATATAATGTTGGGTGTTTTTATGGTTTGGATGGTTGACATTTCTGATACAAAATATGATTGTGGCATAAAATGCAAAGAATGTTCTGAAGCTTTTAACACAAGCATAATGAGTTAATTCCCAAAGTTGTACAAATTATTTTATGTACTTTATAAACAAGTTAAATCATAGTCTGTGATTGAGGTAATTCCATTAGTTTGAAAATTATTTCTCTAGCAGACTCATGAAGCTGAGTGTATGCAAGTATGCTTTTAGTCTCCTTAAATTTTCTTATGGAGTAACTGTGGCCTTTGATACAAATTGCATGTAAAATATCCCTTTTTTAAGTCAGGCATTAATTTTCATGACCAAAGCATTATTTGTCTTTACTTCATACCAGTCTACAAGAACTCCTATTCTGATACTAACGCTGTAACTATGAAATCATGTTAACCATCAGTGTGTTGCAGATTACTCTTCATTATTTGTGTTCCGTCTTCTGATTAGACTCTTGAATTTCTAATAATAAATCTGTATGCTGAACAGGCATTTAACAAAATATGATTTGAATAATGACTTTCTGACGTTAATCAGTTGGGTGATCAGGCTCCCTGATAACATTTGCCAGCCATCTTTACAAGTTCTTAAGTGTTTTCTGGGTATCTTTCTGTAATGAGATTGTGAATGAGAGACAGCATAAGTAATCCGACTTCTGCTTTGTTATATCTAGATACATATACCAGCTCCTTTTACCTTAAAGCTCAAAGCCAAGTCCAGTTCGAATGAGGTTATCTGCTCCATCATCTAATGAGGGCTATCAAAACATTATCTCTGCTGAATCAGGTTGTAAAAGTACATGTTACATATCTCTGTGAATGTGTTTGTTATCAAAATAGACAGTTTTTACATGTAGCACATTAAAATTTGTACTCTATGATCTACAACCATCATATGCTTTGTATAGTTTTATTTCCACATTTTTGTGAATAATAACAATGAAACCAGTTGGATACCATAATTTATATTTGGTCATAGTTTACAAAGAAATTTGAACACAGCAAATCTGAGATTTTTTGTGGCAGTTTGTAATAAACACGTATTATCTGTACAATGTGTAGTAAATTATGACCAGGCTCTCATACAGCAAAGGTAGAAGAAAAAAAAACAACCTTAATTGAGGAGACACTAGTAAATGATATGAATCACATCATAAAGCATATCGTCCCTTTTTTTTTCATAAGGATACATCCAATTGTGGGAGTTTTAAAGCTTTTAGTGAGGCATGCTGCTTATACCTTAAGGCTGTATTCCCAGAGCTTTTAGATCGATCTATCCCGGCAGGGAGTCTCACTAGATTACTGTCAGATAATCCGGCTTAAATGTCCGTCCCGCCTACTACAAGCTGTAAGGGGGTAATTAACTTTCGTGTCCGCTCGGCTGACAGCTATTTAGCATGAACCACCAGGGAGTTAGGTCGATCTAAAGTAGATCGATCTAATCTCTGGAAATGGGGTCTAAGTGCTGATGTGAATATAACAGATATATAAATAACTGCGTGGTTCAATAAAATGAATACATCTTATTTTTTGATGAATATTAGTAACTGCTAGTTTCATAAGCACTTAGATTGATGGATATGATATCCAAGTTTATGATATCAGAATTTCTTACACACATAAATTTTTAAGGAAAACGAGAAAAAAAGTCAATTATAACTAACACACTCCCATAAAAGGGGTATTTAAAGTGTTAAGTTTATGGCATGATATATGGCAACATTAATAACAGGAAATACTTGACAAAAATTATACATTAATATTAATATAATAAGTATGTATTAATCACAGAAACTGTAGGAGGATGATCTTAATATGAATAAGTAGCAGAAGTATGAAGAATATTGCACTAAATAAACAATTAGTAGAACAAATAACTGAAGAGACTAATGAGCAAAAAGTTGTAAGTGCACCAAAAACATGCATTCACAATTTCATGCTAAAAAGAGTCAAAACTAAATGCAAAACTCTTCTGAATAAATAATTTCTAATTTATGATCATTGTGAGAACAGTATCATAAAAGGGAAATATATTGAACACATTTTTTCAATGCGCAAAAAACTTCTGTCATGGCATGTGGCCACTCCAATCTTTATCTTCTTTTTATGGACAGACACCACCTGTGAGTGTCGGTGCTGCCGTTCACTTTTCACTGTTACCACAATGGCTGGTTAACCATGGCACTTATTGTCTTCAAACTTAGTTTCATTTTCCACATTTGACAGCTTTGCTGCCTTGTCTAAATGTATATATCTTATCTTATAAAATTAACCACCAATGAGTGTGTGTATAAATATATATGTATATAAAGCTAATGATTCTATCACACGTCATAAATACTGTATACATGCTGTTAAAACTTATGAAATATACTGTGACAATAAAGGGTAATACTCAATAAGAGCAAAACCTCAATGTAATAAAGCAATGCCACACCAAATTTAAAATCCACAGAAATTAGCATTTAAGATCTCCAAAACCCCCAAAAACATGTTTATTGCAGCTGGGAAGGAAATGAATTTGTACAATCTGTTGTAATGCAATGGAATGAAGCAATGTCATCAACAATAATGTCCAGACATATGTGCCTAATTTTTGGCCACAAAAGGGGACTTGTATTCCTCCATGGGCAGGCAAGTACAAAACAGGTTCTGGTCTCCATACTTGTCATCAATCCTACTCACAGTGGGCCATATCTTGGTGTCTGGGCACACAAAACTCTGCAAAAGAAAATGTAATTACAAACTCTTCATTCCATTACACTGGGTAACTTTTTCTGGACAAAATTATCAGCCGAAATATACTTCAGAGCTTTATCTTGCTATGTATAAAAATCTTTTTATCATTTTTTGTATAGAACAGATATTACAATTTCTGATTTCCCTGGCCAGTGTGTACTTACTGGAGATAAAAGAGGGAAAATATTTATAATACATAAAATGATTTAATACAGACATTGTGTAAAAAACAACGCAATTTACACCAAAGAATAATAGAGAAAGTGAAAATTCAAAGGCTTAGTATATAAGTATAATACAAAGTGGACTATGGAAAACAAGTTAGCACATGCATAAGTAAAAGTGTGAAATGAACATACTGCCCAGTAAGTAAACATGAATGAGGAGAGTGATAATTTAGGAGTGTAAATTGGAGAATGAGAACAAGCAGATGTAAGAGATGATAAGAGACAAGTGTTTTAACCATACTAACACCCTGGACAGTTGTAATGATCAAATCAAAATTAAATAATTGTCATGGTTGTAGATTTGTCTACTATGTACAGATACTGCTGAAAAACTTATATATATGTTAAATTATAAGTATTAATCACATCTGGATTTCTTTCTACTTCCAATTAAAATAATCTACATTCCCTAAATTATTTGCATAACTGATTAATGTTATCACTTACTGCTGGATAAGCAGCCATTTCTCTGCTATAGGGCCTGTCCCAGTTACTGCTTAACACCACATCTGCTGAGTGGGGGGCCATCTGAAAAAATAAAAACATAATTGTTCTGTGCATTTCTACTTATTAATAAAAATTATTTCTACTTTTTGATAATAATTTATGTATGCATGTTTTGCTATTACCTTGTTAAATGACATAAGCAAAAGACATAAGCACTTGGATAAAAACATCTATACAAATGTCATAGAATAGATTAAGATAATTGATATTAGGGTTCATCTAGTACATACATACATAAATGCATACATACATGCCAAAAAATCACCTAATTATCAAATTATTATGAAATGATTATGACACACACTGTAGTCATGTTATCCATATCATAAAAGAATCTGTAATCCTCATTCTTGAAGTATGAGGTTGTTACATAAATACTAACCTTGAGAGGGTTGATTTTGGGGTCCAGTTTACCCTGTTCTATGTCATCAATTTCATGCTTTATTGCTGAAAAAGTTGAATAAAAATTATTGGAATTAAACATAAATATCAATGTACTATAAGTTATAACACATAAGATAATATAATTTATAAGCTACATTATTTTAATATAAAATCTAGACTACAGTGTATGTACATTGTAATTACTAGGAAATAAATATAACTACATGCCAAATGTAACCACATCATCTCTACTCTGGAAATACTTTTATGTTGTTACTAAGGCAAAGAAAAACTGCACCATCTTATATATAGTAAATTAAATGAGGGACATCTTACAGATGAGGGCATCACAGAATCTGTCCAGTTCTTCCTTGCTCTCAGACTCTGTGGGTTCCACCATGAGTGTTCCAGGCACTGGCCAGGACATGGTGGGAGCGTGGAAGCCTGAGAAAAATGACACAGCAAATATCTGATGAAATAAGACATACAATAAAAAAAAAAAAAAAAAAAAAAAAAAATATATATATATATATATATATATATATATATATATATATATATATATATATATATATATATATATATATATATTGATTTTTTTTTTTTTGGAAAATAAACCACTACTTTTTCCAAACATTTTTCTAACATGTGAAACATGACATTTTGACTACCGTGTCTACCCTCTAGCAAATTGAGAAAAACTTTTTTATCAAGTCTATCAAGAATTGAGACATATGGCACATTTATAATAAATAATGCATAAATAAATAACATAAATCTTCCCGTCTTTGCAATTTATTATTTTAGTAGCTGCAATGTATTAAAGCTTTTTTTTGCAATATCAATTAAATAAAACAACTTAAGTTTATAATAAGTCAACATTTACAAAATTAAGTATCTGAATTTAAGATAATCTATTGTGAATTATTTAAGCTTGTTTATTACCATAGTCCATAAGTCTTTTAGCAATGTCTACCACCTCCACACCAGCTGTCTTCTTGAATTCTCTGCAGTCAACAATAAATTCATGTGCACAATAACCTGAAAGCAAAAAACAAAGTTCCGTACTGAAACTTTTCCTTGTTACAAAACACGATAGCTAAGATTCAACAGGCATTCCTTGAACTGAATACTAATTAAATGAACAGACCTGATCAATCATCATTTACATCTATTTCATTATTAGCACAGTTATCAATTAATACTATTAGCATTTTAAGATAAAAATCATGAATAAAAAAATTGCTCACCAGCAAAATTGCTATACAGTGTCTTATAATAGCCCTTCAGTCTATAGCTCATGTAGTTGGCATTAAGAATGGCAATCTCTGTGGCATGTCTCAATCCCTCTGCCCCCATCATCTTGATATATGCCCAGGATATTGGTAGAATGGCACTTGAACCATAGGGGGCACCACTGATCACACCAAAAGACTCTGCCTCTGGTCCCGTGGTCCCATATGGAGGGATGATGGGGTGTGTGGGAAGATGAGGAGCCAAATGCCGTTTTCTGAAAGATGAAAGACAATAAAAAAATGTTATTTTGATGGAAAATACCTGTGTAGTCTTTTGATTATGTTATACACTTGAACTTTTTAATTCCTACACTTACTTGAGCTGTACCGAACAAAGCTTTCGATCATTACCATGACCTTCCTCAGTGTGTGTGACTCTGAGAATGAACACTATTCACTAATGTCTCAGTAATTTGGGACAGCACTATTACTGAGACACTAGTGAGACTTAACATAATTTAAAATGTTATCTAAAGGACTACTAATAAAATAATAAGGCAAGTCGTACGTTTTCCTGTTTCTATTACTTATTTAAGCATAAGATATTCTGCTATATATAAAGACTTGGAAAAGTGATACAGATGGTAAATATACTTAACACAGGCCTGTTCATGACAGCTTGCTCCATAAACCCACAAAACCTACTTACACTCCAATGGGTCCCATGCCAGGGCCTCCCCCACCATGGGGTATGCAGAAAGTCTTGTGTAGGTTGAGATGGGAGACATCAGCTCCATAGTCCCCAGGTCTACACAGCCCCACCTGGGCATTCATGTTGGCACCATCCAGATAGATTTGACCTCCATTATCATGAATCAGACTGCAAATGTCCCTGAAGATTAATACAGGTGAAGAATTGATATACACTAGTGGGTGAACTCATGCACTTGTTCCTGAAGAAGAAATGATACGAACCATCCTCTCCAGAACAAGGTATATAGATGGAAAAAGGGAGGGGGGATCGACTAACCCAACAGATGTTGTGTAATTACAGCAAGCAGGACTCATTGAATAAACAAGTCACACATCAGCTTGAAAAATTACTTTATTTCCAAGTGAGATTCTTAATTTCAGAGTTGATGTGCTACACTTCTATTCATTAAGAATTAAAATAATTGTTCTTAGGGAATCTTACCTTATTCTTTCCTCGAACACTCCAAAAGTAGAGGGATATGTAATCATCATACACGCTAAATTGTCTTTGTGCTTTTCTACCATGGTTTTGAGATGGACCATGTCTATTTCACCATATTTGTCTGCTTTGATAGGTTTGATTTCCATCCCAGCCATTTGTGCACTTGCAGGGTTGGTACCATGGGCAGAAGCTGGGATCAGACAGACCTTGAAAACAGTGATAAAACTTGAATGTAAAAGTTAAAGCTGCATAAAATAAGCAAAATGCATTACTCAGGTTAATGAAATCTTTGCTCAAGCCAAAAAAAAGATTTCAGATGTTTACAAATATTGATATGAAAAAGGCCAACTCTCTTTAATGTTTTAGAATGACCCTTTCAAAAGCTTCAAAAGTTTTGTACAAGATTTTACAATTCATAATCCAAAGTCTTACTGTTCTGTGTGATTGTCCTTTTGATTTTAAATATGCCATTATTGCCCTCAGACCTGCATATTCACCCTGGGCTCCACTGGAATTGAACAAAATATCAAAATATCAATCTCATCTGTTGATAGCATATCAATATGCATATCAAAGACTCTCTGGTAAATATAAACCAACTTTTCTGATGATTTTTCATCACATTTTTCCAGTACATCTGTGCATGAAACTCCAAACTGAAACCAAAAATATGGGAAGGATTTCAATCATATCAACACAGCATCATTTGGAACTTCACATGCTTTGATGCCAAACACATACCTGTTTGGTTGGAAAGAGATTCTGTCATACCCTGTGATTTCACAGAGGTCTTTTTCCAGCTCCTCAAACAGTTGAAGGTATCCTAGTGCCTGCTCAACAGGAGCAAATGGGTGAATGTGAGCAAATTCTGACCAGGAACACGGCTAAAAAGAGACATTTTATCTTTATTTATTAATTTCAGAAAAAGCAAATCTGTCCCACAAATTTATCTTTTATCTATTTTATCTAACTGATCATAAAAAGATATTAATAATACTGAACAAATAAAATGTTAACAAAATGCTGGTAAGAGTTAGATAATTATTTTAATTTACATCAATTATCAACATTAAATAATACTATAAAATGCACAGGAAAAAAGAACAAATTATCAAAATCTCAGTTAATTCAATGGTCATGCTTACAATCATTTCTGTGGTACTGTTCAGCTTCATTGTACATGACCCTAATGGAATCATGGAGTGAACTAGAGATACATCTTTATTTTCCAATATCTTCATGTATCTCACAATTTGTGTCTCTGAGTGAAATCTGAAAGCAAAAAAAAAAAAAAAAGGAAAATACACTGTCAAGTTTTTGCTGGTTTCCTAAGAATGTTTGTGTTAGTCATCTGATGTGTTTTATAGTTTTAAATTTAAATGCGTTACTTCATATGAATCGGTGGTGATATTTCAAAGTGAAATATTTATGTTATGATGAAAAAAATTATCAATTACTGTATTCTTGAAAAGTAAAACTGAAATATGCATTCATATGTGTAGCCGTATGAATGTTTTTTCTTCACTCGTGTTCGTCTTTTGTTTTGTCACGTGGGCGTCATCTTACTCTCTCATTCCCATTGGTCATCTTTCCCGCCTTTCGTCGCTTATAAATATCGTCGCCGCCTTTTTCTGTCATTCTTCTTTGCTCATCGCTCTTTATATATTTACAGGTACGTGGTCAATAGTTTAATTCTTTTATGAATATTATCATTATTATTATTATACTTATTATATATTAAGATTATAGCTATTAATAACATTATTATGATGATCGCACAAATTCTTCTTTGCTCATCGCTCTTTATATATTTACAGCAAGATGGTATGGAATAAATAAGAACAAAGAGAAATTAGACTTTGTTGTGAACCGTTGCATATGCATGTCTGAATTAGTTAAATGGAGCTAAGAGGTATATTCAGTGTAATGTCTTTCTACTATAAGAATGTCCTACAATTCACCTCTTTTGCTCAAATGACAAGACACTTTTGAAAGAACTCGCATCATTTAGCCTTTACCTGTTAAATACATTTTCCGTGAGATATTTTGATGTCCTTTTAAATGGAGTATTAAACAGAGATCTGGGACAATCTCTTTCCAAAGCCACTGCAATATCTTCCTGAAATTTTATACCCAATAATAATGATAGATTTCCCCAGAAACAGTGATATCAAACTGTAATATCTACAATAATATCTGAATAATTTCAATAACAAAAATATCCCAAGACAATGTTGTGCATGAATTTGATTAGATAAACACAATGCAAAATGTTAAAGATAAAATATGAAAATGTGTAACTCACAGCTTTCTCCTGAGAACCAAATACCCATAATAAGTCATTGAGGTCTTCTATTTCAACTGTCTCATCCAGAGATACTCCAATCTGAAAAAGGTGTCTTTGGAATTCAGGTCAATTTAAAGATTTTAAAAAGATGCTGTACAGAGTTTTCTGCTATATAGGCAATGTCTACAAGAGACAATGTCTACAAGATTTCGACTCAAATAATAACCAATTTAAGTGTTTTTTTTTTTTTTTGGGGGGGGGGGGGTTACACAAAAAAGTATGCTAATTAATATCTTGTCTTTCAGCAATACCAGTAGTCTTTCAGCAATACCAGTATTCTACCAGAAATCATTCATTACTTAAAAACACAAGAGTTAAGACAATTATGATAAATTAAGTAAAAAAAAAGTCTCCATGGATTTTCCTTAGACTCACATGATCATCAGGGAAATATCTGAGATTGATTTTCTTTTCCTGAGCCCTCTGAATAATATTGTTCAATTCCTGGTCAGCTGGCATGATCTTCAGGGTGTCATAAAATACGTTGTTGACCTGTGAGTGACCAGCACTCTCTACACCTGAGAAGTTATTTATATAACATTGATAAGACTGATTTATACCCCGACTATTGACATTAACCTTTTCAAAGCACATGAAGAGTCAATATAAGTGGAGATACCACTTTCAAAAAAGTTGTAAATGGACAACAATGACTATGAAGAAACATGAAACAGAAAGACAGAGAGAGATTATGACAAGCTCATATTATCAGACGTTACAGCATGAATAATTTCTTACCCTCATTCAAAATCAGTGCAGCATGGTGAACCCGGGTTCCAATGTGTTTCAGGCCATGGGGGCCATGATACACAGCATACATGGCTGACATATTGGCCAGAAGAGCCTGGGCAGTGCATATATTACTAGTGGCTTTATCACGGCGAATGTGCTGTTCTCTTGTCTGCAGGACCAGCCTGTAGGCTTCTTTTCCACTGGCATCTCTAAATGAAATAACGTTTTTAAATACACATAGAAAGGATAAGTTATGTTCACTCTGAATTTTGTATGAACTTTGTTGAACTGTTTTTGGTATGTTTATGAGTAAATTTATGTATTTTTTCATTTAAACCTTAACATTTGGTGAAATGGTATAAAAATTTAAAGGAAAATTGTGTAATAAATTTTTGAAAATTTAATATTTTATAATCTTCTCACTTTTATCACTAATAAGAAAAAGTAAGGATGTCTGGTACAATAGATAAAGCTTTTAAAAAGTAATAAAACGTACCAATATTTAAGTTTAAAATTATTTTTTAAAAAGCATACTTTGTAACCCCAATCATCCTTCCTGGCACCATTCTTATGTACTTTTTCTTCACAGCAAAGAACCCTGCATGTGGCCCCCCATACCCCAGGGGAACCCCAAACCTCTGGCTGGTGCCTACAGTGATGTCCACTTCAAACTCCCCTGGGGGCCTCAGGATTGTGAGGGCTAACAGGTCAGTGGCACATACAACTAGGGTCTGAAATGAAAGGAGAAAATTGAGGCTACATGCTTTTAAGTTTTTACTTAACTGGTCCTTTATCAGAATAAAACAATCAGTATGATGACATCACCCACTTGCTGTCAGTAGGACACAAACTGTTGTAACAATTTCTTTTTTCAATATTTATTCAAGATATCTGGGTAGCTAACATGTTCTTGTTGTGGTGGTTGTGGTGGTGTTGATATCAATGTTTGTCATATGGTTGTCCACTGGTATGTCTTATTAATGACAAAAATTGATATCCTAGGCAGCATTCACAGCAGCGAACTAACTAGTCCACAGATCAAAAATAATAACCCACAATAAAGTTTGTCATGTAATCCCCTATTAGACACTGAATAGATTCCCCCAAGGAATTATGCAACAAGCATTCAAGGGTCAGCCATATTTGATCTGCGGACTAGTTAGTCCACTGTTGTGAATGCCAACCTGATTTATCAGGTTATAAAGCCTATAACTATCTCTACATTGTAATGTAAGAATAAAATTTAAAAAAAAAACATCAAGAAGGTATAAATTGTTACCCCATTTGCTTGAGCATCAGCTACGAATGCAGACAGATCTTCAATGCTGCCATTTGTGTCAGGATACTGAAACAGCACTCCACCAATGTCTTGCTTTGAGAAATCCATCTCATCAGCTGGACAGCAGATAACTTCTATTCCTAGTACACTTATAAATTCAACAAAAATTGAGGTTTTCATATTTTATTCCATCAGAGGGCAGCATCTATTGTGGTGGCACAAGACCATGAAACATTTTGATGGATACAGACCCATGTACACCAAGAACATTTGTCGTAAGTCGTAATTCTTTTGCAATAAAAGGTGTCAAATTATATTTCTCTTTTTTATTGTTTATAATATGGTTCACAACAGCATTCATATTCAAACAAGGCAGCAAAGCTGTCAAATGTACAGACAAAAAACAGAAAATAAAGATGCAAAAAAGGTCATTTTGTCAATTTTGATGCAATAATAAATAATGCTTATAATAGCACTCTCAGTCAACACTGAATTTTAATCTTGCACAACAGGTAACATGGTCAATAACAGGAGCAGACCCAGAGATATTTTCTGACAGTATTACAAAGTATCTATGTTGATCCATCCTCCATTTTGATGGTCTTCCAACAGAAAAAATAGATACCAGTCAATATAAACTTAATAACCTGACTGCCTTCCGGAAGACCCAGAAGATGGTCTCAATCCACCCCTTCAATAAGATTACAGTTTCAGGACCATGAGAGTTCAAATTCACATTATGAAAGTCTCAATATTTGAAAAATGATGACAGTGCATAAAATAATATTACATAATGTTTAAAGACATAAAAAACAATACAACTGCTTTTGTAGAAATACAGAAAATATGCAGAGCCCCAGGCAGAAGAGAGTTAAAAGTCACAAATGCAAGTGTTTGAGAAAAAATTATAAAGGAAAACAACAAAACTAGAAAAGCACTTTGAGAGTGCAGACCTCTGCCAAGGCAGCAATTGTTGATTATTATTGATAATTGATTGATTATTGATCCGGACCACCACCAAAAATTAATCATTGTCCTCTTTGGCCCACTTCCGACAGTTCCTGAAAATTTCTGCAAAATCGGTCCATAACTTTTTGTGTTATGTGGATGACAGACAAACAGGGGTGAAAATATAACCCCCTTGGCAGAGCTATATATATATATATAACTTATTTGCAATATTAAACAAAATTTACCTGCATAATTATCACTGCTTCCTTATTATTAATCTAGCAGAGGGCTTTACCTTTGGGAGTTTACAGGGAAATATCAATAAGTGTGCTTTACGTAATCTCATTTAATGGCCTATTAAAGCAAATGACTTTATAACTCTGAAATTGATCTACTGATACCCAAGGGTAATTTACAGACTGACCCACTCAAAGGTCTTCAGGCCCATAAGTCACACCTTAAGAAAAGCACAAAACCATAATGCCCAAAATAGGAGACTACCAATCCTGATGCAATAATACATTATGGTTAACTGCACAGTCAACATCAACTTATGCACAACAGGTAACACAGACGAAAGTAAAAGCATAAGGCTCCAGGCCCATCAGAGTTCAAGTTTATACTTAGAAAGTGCCAGAATGAGAAAAATGAAAATTTCACAAAAAATGCATAAATACAATAAACATGATAATCCAATAGATCTGGTTTTCTCATGAGCTGAAGGCCAATCCTAAAAATCGTACTTGTAAGTTTAAAATCATAATAAGTAGCACAGTTTTCTTTTCATAATGTTTGCAGTAGCAGTGCAAAAAGATTGTTGTCAATTTTGATGTAACATTACATAATAAATTAGAGAATAATTATCACCAATTTTTGTTTATTGACTATAAATAGGATGGACATGTAGAAAATAGGATTATCATTTGGCTTCATGTCCATGGGAGCTCCGAGTCCCACAATGAATATGCCAAAAAGATAATGAATATTACACTAAAATGTATAATTTCCAGAAAAAGAAGCCAATTAGACTGCTTTTCTAACTCAGGCTGCATTTTAGTCCTGTGTTTCTTTTTTGAAAGTTTGACAGTCATAAGTAACACGGTTTTCCCATAATGGTCATCAAGGCAGCAGCACCAAAAATTGTGTTTTCTTCTATTTTGATGCAACATTACATAATGCTTAACAGCATAATGATCATCGATTTTTAATAATAAAATATAAGTGTCATGGATTTTCACAAAATGTGACTAGCATGGGTCTTCAAGCCCGTGGAGGTTCGAAGTCACACCTTGGAAATGCCAATATGTGAAAAATTAAATTTTCACAAAAAACTGTTTAATTGCCAGAAAGATTTACCAAACAGACTGCATTGCCTACTGAAGCTGTATTTTAGTCCCATGTTTCTTTCCTGTAAGTTTGAGAACAGTAAGTGACATGATTTTCCTTAAATGGTCATCATGGGAGCAGTGCCCAAAATAGGGGTTTCTTCAAATTTTGATGCAATATTACATAATGTTTTACAGCATAATGACCATCAATTTTTAATTATAAAATATTAGTATCATGGTTATTCAGAAAATGTAACTAGCAAAAGTCTTCAGGCCCATGGAACTTCAAAGTCACATATTGAAAATGCCAAAATGTAAACAAGACTTTTTTAACATAAAACAAAATAAACAGTTTACTGCCATTTTTATATGACCAATGAAGAAAATTGATGAGATGGGAAAAGTATCAATAGAACAGTGTTAAATGTCCAACTTCCTCCATTCTGAGATTCTGAACATAGTGGATGAATGCATCTGACCAACTGTAATGATATGAGTTTATTTCCATTTTTGACACTTTATTACACAATACATGATAACAAGTTTACCATCATTTTTACAAAATCAACTAACAATGTTGTAAAGATGTAGGAAATGTCAAACAAACACTTTTACGTATCTTATTAGTTCAATAATGAGACTGTTAACATGCCTAAGAATTGAATGTGAGGAAATGTGAAAAAACAGCATAACTTCTAAAATAATGGACTGATTATGCTGATTTTCAAACTCAACCTGTGTTTTAGTAAGATTGGCCCCTCCTGTGAGTATAATGACAATTGGCCAATCTGTTTTTCTTATATTGTGTTATCAGTGTTGCATATATATACTGAAAAAAGTGAAAAAACAGCATAAATTCCCTATAAGTGACCCGATCGTGCTGATTTTCGAACTTGACCTGCGTATTATGAATATTCATCAGTTCTGTAAGTTTCAAGCCAAAAGGTAAAATGGTTTTCCACTTATCGTGTTATCGGTGCTGCATATATGCTGAAAAAAGAGAAAAAATAGCCTAAATTCACTAAATATGACCCAATCATGCTGATTTTCGAACTTGACCTGCGTATTATGTATATTCATCAGTTCTGTAAGTTTCAAGCCAAAAGGTAAAATGGTTTTCCACTTATCGTGTTATCGGTGCTGCATATATGCTGAAAAAAGTGAAAAAACAGCATAAATTCCCTATAAGTGACCCGATCATGCTGATTTTCGAACTCGACCTGCATATTATGAATATTCATCAGTTCTGTAAGTTTCAAACAAAAAGAAAAAACAGTTTTCCACTTATCGTGTTATCGGTAAAAGTGCACGGCGACGGCGACGACGGCAACGACAGACGCAGATGACGGCTATATGTACAGACACATCTGTGTCTGAACATAAAAACCATCCTACTAAGGTATGCCACAACCTTATATGCATTCCCATGTTAAATATTGGATAATGTATGTATACCACATAGAGTAAGCTGTCAGGCATAATAATACATGAAACTAATTTATGCTTTATTTTTTATCTACACGAAAGATAATTCAACAAACTACTGAGCAACTCATTTTTTACCATGGGATCCTCATACCTTGCTCTTGTTGTAACTACTGCAATTGTTTGGGGGTGACATCTTTCATCTACATAGAATTTCTGTCTCTGGTTATATCTGTAATTCATGATTTCATCATATGTTTAACATAACAGAAAACCATAAGACAAAAAATCATGTAGTTTATACATTCAATGGTTGTCTACTTATTAAGATAAAACATCAGGCTACACCATGCATGGGGTCAAACATATGCCAACTCCTTTTTTCCATTGTGCTAAAATGAAAAGTTGATACAAAATCTGACAGTTAATATACCTGTATATATACACATATATATAAGTAGGTCAAAATCTGCTTGTGATGAATACTGACTATATAGAATATATCAGCATGTGGTGGCACTTGAAGGAGCTATTTGAAGATTTATTAACAGATTACACTCCAAATCTAATTTTTTAAAATATATTTTCTGCCTAATAAATAGGCTCACCCCTAAACCAAATTAAAGACATGTGGACAAAATAAAACATAATAATTCTCTATAGTACAACAAAATTTAAGTAATAACAGATAACATATAGTCATTACCTATTAACAGATTACACTCCACGTCAAAATTTTTTATACATTTTATGCCTAATAAATAGGCTTACCCCTCAACCAAATTATAAAGACATGAACAAAATAAAACATATAATCATTCTCTATAGTACAAAAAATTCAAGGTATAACAGATAACATTAGTCATTACCTGTAACACAGCCCCATGGCCTCTGCAGCAGCTGTAGCCTCATCCAGCAGAGAGGCATTGGCAACATCCAGGCCTGTCATGTCACAAATCATGGTCTGGTAGTTAAGAAGACTTTCCAGCCTACCCTGAGCAATCTCTGCTTGATATGGAGTGTACTGGGTGACCCTGGTAGAGAACAGTGTACAGTCTAAATTTCACATAAAAAAACAGCTTTTGTCCAGCATGAGATCTTGTATCACCCCCAACACCTATTTTCCTTACATTAGCCCATTATATGAGACACTTTGTGCACAGCCAAATATCAACTAATCTAAGTTCTGAAACAACTTAATAAAGAGCATTTTTATTAAGGAAAAATTTTCATTAAATATATATATACGTATGTATACTTTGTAAAAGGTTAATGTTGGTTGATGTTGGGTTTAAGCTCTCAATAACCAAGATCAGCTGGCTTTACATTTTATGGCTGGTCTTTATGGATCAGGTCAATCCTGGGGAGCATAGTCCCCAAGCAGCAGCATATGTAGCTTTCACAATTAGTATTCATGATTATCAGCACAACCATAGATCTTTACCACCAATGTGTCCAATGCTTAGTGAAGAGACAGTACTGGACCAGGTATCACTTTTATAATGTTTTTTTTTTGTTTTTGTTGTTTGTCTGTTTGCTTGACCTTTGGAAATGAGTTATTGTGACCTACTACACTATGAATGAGCACTCCTGCACCATTACCAAAAAAAAAAAAAAAAAAAAAAAAAAAAAAAAAAAAAAAAAAATTCTGCACTGGAGACAAGCATTCTGCCTGTAGAGCCAATATAGGTCAGAATAACTACAGTAACTTCAATTTTGGTTTTATTTTAAATACTCTTACCATCCAGGATTTTCAAATATATTTCTCATTATTGTTGGGGGTACATCACATCCATAGTAACCCATCCCAATGTATGACCTCCATAGCTTATTATTTTTGGCAATTCCTTTAAGGTGATCAAGTACTTCATGTTCTCCTAAAAAAATAACAAATACTGAATGGGAAAACACATCAAATATCAAAATTATTTTCGACAATTGCAAATATGTGAAAATTCTGTAAATAAGAAATTCATTACTAAACGGAGTTTAAGAGTTAATTGTCAGAATATGTTAACTGGTGGTTAACACCAAATGACTTTGTACTCACATAACGGCAAAGAAAACTATGGTACTACCTGTAAGCTTGACCTTTACTTATAAATTGTCTTTGAGGGCATCAGGGAACATGCAGCTATTATTGTATACTTTTATATACTGGCTATATTAAGATATATCATATTACAAACCATAGCATTACTTAAACACGCTAATAACACAAGTATTATTCACTGTGTTTGCTTTTACTTAATTTTGTTTACATTTTTGCTATATCATGTGATTTAAAACAGATAGAAATAAATATAAATTGAATGATAGATTTATTTTTGAAAATGTTATCCTGGTCTCTGCATGAAATTAAAACTTTTTTCTTTTCTCTTTTTTAATTCAAAAATATAAAAACATGAATGGGGTCTTTTGTAAATCATTGTAAAAAACTACTAGGATTAGGGTAAACAAATATTCATGAAAAGGTGTCAAGAACCTTTAAAATTGATCTACTGGAAATTTGTATGTGTCCAAGCATATGTGTGTGTATATGCATATATGTGCGTATGCATACATGCACATGCTAGTGTGTTCTAAGCAATGGCATTGTGATCAGAAGTTATACATTGGTTAATACAATTCAACATCAGAGCAGTTATGCTATAGCTGAGGTGTAATGCAATACATTCTTTTTTCAGCAATAGATCATCTTAATACAATGACTTCAGAGTGCTTGTCCATTCAAGAGAAGTCATGCAGCAAAGCTTGAAAAAAAAAAGACAAATCCTATTGTCAGACTGATATGTTTTGGTCACTGACATGCAGTTGTTGACTTTGGTAGCCTAATCTCCTATCCAACATTCAATAGTCTTACTTATTTCTTTTTCCTCTTTTTTTAGATCACGTTTTTTGGCAAAACTTTTTCAAACTGTTTTTTATCATCTTGACATACAAAACTTCAACTTCAAAATAAAAAGGTTAAAATACAAAATACCTGATATCAGAAGAGAGAAAAAGAGAGATATATATGGGAAAGAGGAGCACATTGCACAATTAAAAATTAACTGGCAAAGTGCATTTTTCAAAAGAAAATGCTATATTTACACATCATTTATGGTATATATAATGACAAATGATTACCTTTAGGTTCTTCCAAATCAAGTTCTCTACCTAGTCTGATATTTTCAGGAACAGCTTTGTTGATCAATTCCTTAATATCCTGCAACAAAGGACACTACACTCATTTTAGGTTTCATATGGTCAATATGACAAATGGTCATACATATTAAAAATATATGTAATGTATGTTCAAGAACAAAATAATAATTATATCAGGTTTTTGAAAAATATTTGAACCATCATCCAAGTAAGTACAATATTTCTCACAATAATCATGTACGACTGGGTTCCCATGCATGCTGAGATCGATCCATCTGGATCGGTCTACCTCCCTGGGAAGTCTAACTAAATTGCTATCAACTTAACCAGCTTAATGCCAAGTTTATTTTATCATATTAATGTATCAATACCCAAGTTTTTGCCAACAAGCACATGCAATAATAAAAACCCAGCAAATAATTTTATTCAGTAATAAAACTACTTGGGCACTGCCACTTGATCCTGGGCCTTGCCAATTAAGTCCCTCTGACAGTAATCAGCACAGTTAATTGCTCTGAACTTAATTGCTTACTCTACTGTGCAGAATTTTAGGAACATCCTCCTTACCACCTGGCTTGTTGACCAGACAGATAAATAAAAACATATTACCTAATTGAGCATTTAATATCTATGGAATATATATATAGAGAGAGGTGCAACTATTGCTTCCATTTGGTAAAGAGTCATAGAGTCCATGGGAGAACGTATGTATGGAATTGATGTCATCCCTCAGCTGGGCTCTGGTAAGCAAATGTCTGCAGGCTGTCACGTTTTACAGAATAAAGTCATAACTTAACATCCTGCAATGGTGTAATTGTATTTGATTATAGAAAAGACCTGTCACCTGGACTCGGATCAAGGGTAACTACATGATGTCAAAAAATTTAGGAAGTAAAGTTAAAATAACACCCTTATTCTTGACATCCTGCAATGGTGTAATTATATTTGATCATAGAAAAGACCTGTCACCTGGACTTGGATCAAGGGTAACTACATGATGTCAAAATTTGGGGAGTAAAGTTAAAATAACATCCTTAATCTTGACATCCTGCAAAGGTACAATATATTTTTTTGATTACAGAAAGGGCCTGTCACAGTTAGTCATACATGTCCACTTGACCCTCAAAGTCCACTCCTAGTTTGTTTTCAACCTTGACACAAAAGACTTTTCCCTGCAAAACAAGGTCTGGCACAGTGTATCACTTTTTTATAGCAAATGAATTTTATAGGAGTGCCAACTAAGCAGACAACAGTATATGTTCACTTATTCTCAATATATACTAGTCAACATTTGCTAGGGATCATGTCTTTTGCTAATGATATTTTGACAATTATGACTGGTTTGCTTAAAAATACTAAACAAGACCAAATTTCAGTAATTTCAGAGTAAGAGTGAGAAAAAAAGATCAAATTGAAAAAGAACATGATTGCCACCAAGAACACTTCAGAAGAGCACTGCTTTAACACACATTCACACTTTATGCCAAGCATCAGTAAAATGTCTCATTGGTTGAGCCCAAAGCCCAATTAGGATGAAGTTGTCACCAACAGCGCCTGCATAGGGACAGACTATAGGGGCGACAATCTCACCTCGTTATCTGAGACCAGTGAGAGTTCCATTCTATCATATGAAGGTCAGTACTTCCATTGATTTAAATTCCACCCCATACCAGAACTGATGACCCTCAAAACCGATCATGCTTGAAGATGTTTGGCTGACTGTTCCACTTCCCGGGTCGTCTCCACACCCTCCTGCATGACCACTGCTGGATCATACACAGCCTGTGATTTCTTGCAAACTGTATAGACGCGCTTGTCTGTGTTGCTGCATCAGAGGAGTGCAAACAGATGGCTTTCTGGCCCTCAACTGAGCTTCATGCAGACATCTTCTGAATGTTTAAGTTGACACATGTACCCCTGTTGCATTCTGGAGCACACAGGCTGGAGCAAAGTGATACCGGCTTGCTTGGAGGGCCAAGTAGCAGTCTTGCTGAGGTGTTGTCAGTCTCAAAGTGAAACTTCAAGCCTTCTTCACAAATTCTACTTTTCTTTAACTTAAATCTAGCTTTTTGTGTAAATCATGAAATATTTTTTTAAATTCATGCCTTGCTAGTATGGGCCTGGGGTATTTGTGTTCAGCAACAAAGGTTTTAGTAAAGGAAGATTTAAAAATAACATCCCTTTTGGATGATATTTGCACATAATTAATACTAACAAAAGTTAAGACTGTGCTGAGAAGGTATTACTAGATGCACCTTTATTATACTGATACATTTTGTTCTCGGTATCAAGTACATTTTTCACAATGCCTGGTAACGAAACTTTTGCATATTACTTTATAAAAGAATACAACTTTGCTGTGTTTTTATGTAAAACACTTGACTGTGCCCTGTCACCACATCATCTTCCTTCTCATGGATATACCTGTATTGAAAATTTCATTAATGGGTAAAACATTATAGAACATCAATCAACTAAAAATAATGACCTGTATCAAAAAAACTTAACAAAGGTTTTTTTTTCAATTTTTAAAAAACCTGGGGACACTGCTAAAGCAGCTGCAAGCTACTTATTGACTGATCTAAAATAAATATTCTAGACAATTGCTATGACATTTCACATCATACTTGCTTCCAGACAAGTTGTAGATTTTCTATTTTAGTAAAAATAAATTGATTGAAGAATGTGAGATGGTGCTACAAGTAACAAAGGTTTAAAAACAAAGGTATAAAATTTAGTCTGTTTATGTTCTTAGTGTGAGAAAAGATAAATCTAGTAATTTTCTTTAGTGATTTAAGACCCTAAAACTGATTTAAAGAAAATTTTTCATAAAATTTTAAAAAAATGTTAAATGGACTTAAATGGAGAATGAGTGAGTATAGCTGTTAATGGTCTTGTTACCCGTAAGGATGAGATGCTTAATTGTTAAAAAATATATTGAATACATGAAAGTCTCATCTCACTTACATTTACTACCATGAATATTTTCTTTATCAAATTTATTTTTGGACCATATATCATTGATTACAAATTGGGTGAAATATTTAACATTTGCTCATTTTCTATAGCCAGG
The DNA here is from genome assembly GCF_051362555.1 of Lingula anatina. Lineage (NCBI taxonomy): Eukaryota > Metazoa > Brachiopoda > Lingulata > Lingulida > Lingulidae > Lingula > Lingula anatina. The sequence goes on from NC_141767.1 coordinate 44,619,373, forward strand.
CTGTACATGTATCAAAGGTGGATAACCCTGAAGTTGAATGTGCAATTGATTAATGATTACAAGTCCCTCGATCATACTAGCGTGAAGTTGGCATTGTCAGTTGCTCTATCTGTGCTTTAAGTGTACAAATAAAAGAAGTACAATACAGCAGGCCTTCTTTTGAAAATGGTTATGGTGAAATATGATACACAGCTTATACCTGTATTTACAACCCTACCTTGCATGGCTATCACATAATAATATATTCAATACCTTAACACCAATAAACTGTAGCATGTCTTTCTTTTCGGTCTCAGATGGACCAATATGCCTCTCCGTAAAGTCATCATGCCTCGAGTAAAAGTTCCCGTAACACCTCGTTTTTTCCACTGACAGTTGATTCAGTTGACTTGAAATTGGCCTGCAAAGACTGATCAAACTATCATACTTCAGGTTCAACGTCCTGCTCGACAAATATCTAAAGACTCGGTGCATTCTCCACTCTACGTAAAATTAAGACTGGGGTTTCTATACGTATGAATGTTGGTCGTACTCCACATACATAACCGAACTGCAAGAGGCAGTTCTGTAGTTTTCTGACCCTTTTATTACAACTGTTTATACCTATGCATAACCAACATGTGATGCTTTGGGCTCAACCAATCAGACGTTAGTCAGCAACCAATCAGATGTAAAGCCTGGAACACACCTTCACCGAATATGGGGAATTGGGTCATCATGATAAATGTATGACCCGACACAGATTTTTTGCGTGACATGGGAGTGATCCTTGAGACGAGGAAAAGTTATTTTAAAAGTACGTTTAATTTGCAACAATAGCCCACAGGTTATATATCAATGGGTCACATACGTATCAGTGTAATAACTAGCGGTATGACGTGTTTTTTTTTTTTATTTCTCGTGTCATTACAATAGAAATTTGATTGAAAATGACAAAAAATGTCTACAGAAAAGAATATATGTTATTCCTTTTAGATTTCATGAGAGCGTAGTATACAGGCTTCACACCCATGTAATGTTTACTCGACAAATATCAGCACTTATGTTGTAATGAAATCTGCTGAACGTTAAAATTAATTATATATGTATGTTAAAATTTCATATGATCCATGTTGCTCTAAATTGTCTTTCTTTTTGAACCTTGGCCACAATCACCCAAGAGCATGTAACGTTATAACATATGCACCCGTTGATCTGATAACGGCCCCTACACCGACAGTTGCCTGCTCAGTTCACAAAATTGAGTTGGCGTAGTTCTTTAGAAAAGAAGGTTCGAATGTTAATAGTAAAATGGCGTCGCCGAAAGTAGCGTACTTCTACGATCCGCAGGTCGGCAATTTTCACTATGGTTAGTACATGGACCATTATGTAAAAGGGTCACTTTGACTAAAGCTGCTCTTATCAACTGCGGTTTCAAATGATCTAAATTTATAAATGCTTAGAGTGAAAATAACTAATTCTAGTGTATTGTTGCAAGCTAATTTGATTTGATGAGCTTCTGTACAATAAATTCAAGTTAGGCCTAAGTTACACATGTAGATGTACATTCAAATTTGGTGTATCCCTGTCACTAATATTTTAATTATATTTTACCATAATCTGTTTTCACTCATGCATAAAATATATATTGTTGGAGGAAATTATCATAAAATAATTTCTTTGTTGCAGTTGCAAATAAGTTGCAAGATTTTAAGTGACTGCATCAAATTTTTTACAATTGTGCTTTTTCCAATTTTAGGACCAGGTCACCCAATGAAGCCACACAGACTTTCTCTTACTCACAGTTTAGTGTTGCATTATGGACTTTACAAGAAAATGATGGTAGGAATCGCTGAAACTGCACTCAGTTGGGATCCAACATATGAACAGAATTAATTCTTTAAACATTGTCAACAATCATAAGACCAAGTAACTGACATGTCGTTTAGATTCTCCTTTACTTGGAATGCTTTCTGCAAACTTACTTAAATGATTTCATTTAGATCTTTGAATAAATAACTGTTTTTAGTGGAGTCACTTATTGGGAAAGACATGTTGTTGTGGGTCATACTAAAATGTGCGATAGAGTGCAATACTTTAGAGAAAATGACACCAGACAGGAGTAAACACAGGAAATGGCCAATGACAAGAAAATAGTATGATAGAAAAACAAAATATATAACTTGGTAATTATTATTGTTGATTCAACTTAACAAATTGTAGGGTCATCTGCCATATTGGACTGTCATAAGAGTCACTAGTGCAGGGCTCTACTAACTTGAGTGCTCAATATGGCAGACAAACTGTTTTCTTGTTGAAGTGAATAAAATGTTGAGTATTTTATACTTCCCAAAATGTTTGTAAATTTTCTAAGTTTTGAAGTATACTATATGGGATTTTGTGCCAAGTTTAACATTCCTAAAAATGTTAGGCTTTCTTCCACATTCTTGGCATTTTGTAAGACATGACCCTGCTTAAACCTTATAACAAGAAAATGATTGCAAAAGTTATGTAAAGTGGTCATGTGTAATATGGAGACATACTTCTCATGTAAAGCAGAAAGTTGCTTAGGCTTGATCTTTGTAAGGTTTGAAGGTTCAGAAAGAAAAGATGACATTGGGTACACTTCAGATAAACTTATCAATTTTGAGCATTTATCAGTTTTAAGTATGCAGAATAGAAATATGACTAGGGGACTTTTCAAGCAGATGAAGTTTACCTTTAAATTCGTGTTTCATCTCAAGGTAGAATGCAATTTCTTTATGTGGTGTAATTTGGTGATAACAGCATTCATTTCATTCCATTTTAACAATTTTATAACTGTATTAAGTTTGTCACCCCTTCTAAGGATTATATTGAATTTCTGTCAAGGTACATCTTTGTGCTTATAACAAGAATACAAAGTGACATACAATTTTCTTTTGAAGATAGTATAACATTAGACTGCCAAAAATTTTCCAATTTTATAATATTTTACATATTATTGATTATATGGGAGAAAAATAATGGAAGAGTATTGTCTGATGCAATTGATCTGGGAATGTTGTTGAATTTCTCTAGGTGTACAGACCGTATAGAGCCTCTGCCCACGACATGTGTAGGTTCCATTCTAGGGATTATATTGAATTCCTTCAGAGGATCACCCCACAGAATGTGCAGGGTTTTACTAAATGTTTGAGCATGTATAATGTAGGAGATGACTGGTAGGTAGACTTGTTCAGTGTGTCTGAATTGTCATGTCAGATTATAATTGTACATAGTAGAACATTTCTTGATATTCAAAAACAGTGTGCTCAAGTTAAATTAATGATTAAAGCACAGTTACTGCTAACTGTACATATTCTTTGTTTGTTCTGAATGGTATTATTCATCAACAAAATATTGTTTTTTAGTCCAGTGTTTGATGGTATATTTGACTTCTGCTCACGATACACTGGTGCAACACTAGAAGGTGCAATCAAGTTGAATAATAATGTAAGTGACCCAGAAAAAGATTGTGGATACTTTACTGATATAAGTTACTGTGATTAATATATTTAGGTAATGTCATGAAAATGGATGAAAAGTAATGGAAATACTTTAAATGTTTAGAGCATGTTATTTGCCTATCATTTAGTAGAGATATTATTGAAGACACATTTAATAATTCTGTTCCTTTTTATTAAAGCATTGTGATGTGGCAGTAAATTGGTCTGGTGGATTACATCATGCCAAAAAATTTGAAGTAAGTTAATATGATTTTCAGTTGTGTTTCTACAGAACACCCAAAAACTTACTTTAGTGGTAGTTGTTAAATTCTTGATAACTGTTTGAAAATTGATACATAAACCATAGTACTTTTTGGTCTCTTAAACAGATGTATATTAAATTAAGTTTAAGCCACAAATTGTTATTTTTAATTTGTCATTTGCAAAGTAACCTTTTATTTGATCATTTTCAATTTTTAGGCCTCTGGTTTCTGCTATGTGAATGATATAGTTATTGGAATTTTAGAGCTTTTAAAGTAAGTCTTATAATAGTGGGTTTCCCCAAGTTTTGCATGCTGGGTTTTGAATTTATGTTAGTATAATAATCTGCCAAACATTTGTCAACTTAATATAGAATATACAGATGCGTGATTAAGTTAAAATTCGAAAAAAAAAAGCGAAAATAAATTATATTTATGTCATAGCAATGAAATAGAAATTTTATGAATTTTACTACTTGCAGGTATCACCCCAGAGTGTTGTATATAGATATTGACATTCACCATGGTGATGGAGTCCAGGAAGCATTCTACCTCACAGATCGTGTTATGACACTGTCTTTCCACAAATACGGCAACTTTTTCTTCCCGGGAACAGGTAAGATTGCTATACTGTGTTGTGAAGCGTATAGGTTGCCATTCATTTGTTAGAAGTTTAAAGTTTGATCTGTTTGATATTTGACTTGAATAATGAACATTCTGTAAGCAAAGATCAAATTAATCTTTTAAAGAAATTTTTGTTATCAACTTTCAGGGGATATGTTTGAGATCGGAGCAGAGAGTGGGAGGTACTACTCTGTCAATGTCCCTCTTAAAGAAGGAATTGATGACCAAAGTAAGATATATTATCTGGATTTACTGGAACTATAAGCACCAGTCTAACCGTGAGTTTTTGATAGTTTGCCTGTTAATTTGAGTTTGTCTCAAAAATGTTTTATATGTTGAGTATGTTTGTTGTACTGTTTAGTCTCAAGTGCAATGAACTTATTTCTTTCAGCATATATGAACATATTCAAGCCAGTAGTACAGAATGTCATGCAGTTTTACCAGCCAACATGTATAGTATTACAGGTGGGTAAAAAGATTATTTGATTACTTTTAACAATGACCCATGTCCAAGCATTGAAAGTGTTTTGGTATGCTGTCATACTTATTTATAATTTAATGCATCGTTTAAAATGAAATATGCATCTTTGTTTTGATCATTGTGTGTGGCACATCACACTAAGCAAAACCAATGCTTTAGTGTATCTTCTTTGCCATGAGGTATGGCAACATAAAACATTGTTGTGAGAAGTAAGCTCACAATGCTTTTTACCATGAACCTAATAAAAATCAAATGCGTCTTACTGTATAATTTCAGTGTGGAGCAGATTCTTTAGGCAATGACAGGCTGGGCTGTTTTAGTTTGACTACAAAAGGGCATGGGTAAGTAAAATAATTGTCATTTTTGTAAGAAAAATAATGAAAAGAATGTACGGAAGTTTTACAGAAATTCTTCTTTTTGGCTTTTAATGAACTTGGTAGGAGTAGTTTTTAGGTAAAAATGGGGGGGGGGGGGGGTTTGTTATAATAGTAGAAGACGGCCTTTGATTCATTGATTTCCACTTGGATCTCTTCTGTTCTTATCTAAGGGAGTTCTTCATCAGTTTCTCCATCAGTCTGTACCATAAACTTTTCAGCTTATTTCATTCTGACCGAGACTTTCTTGAAATCAAATGGCTCAAATCAAGATTCATTGGTACCAATATAAATTTCAATAAGACTGGACATTTTCTGCTATAGAATTAATATTTATAATAACAATACCTTGTTTTTGTATTATGTTTTTTTTTTTCTTTTAATTAAGAATCATCATGTAACATTTACACTTCAGTAAAAAATTAAATCAAATCGAAAGCTCTTTACAGAAAAAAATCTAATAGTTATGTCAGAAAATAAATTCAAACATTCTGAAAAATTTATTGGTCCAGACAAAATTTTACAGGCTGCGGGCATAGACTGACTGCAGGCTGCCAGTCACAGACCCCTCCTTTCTTACAACATTAATCTTGGGCAAAAACAGCAAGACATACTTTTCAACAAATTTTATCAAGTTGAACTTATTTATTAATTCATGTACTCGTCCATTCAACAAAATGTAATTGCATGATTTTATTTTTTCCAGAGAATGTGTTCAAATGGTGAAAGACTTCAATATTCCTTTGCTGGTGTTGGGAGGTGGTGGTTACACTGTCAGGAATGTAGCTAGGTGCTGGACATACGAAACATCAGTTCTCCTAGATGAGCAGAATAGTATTAGTAATGAATTGCCCTATAATGGTAGGTGAACAATTTTAGATATTGCCAAGAAACTAGTGTAATTGATGGATTGATCTGATAAAAGTGAAAAATATAAATGGAATCCCAAACCATGTATGTATATAATATATTTGAAACAAAGTTTGATTCACCTACAAGTCTGATATCAGCTTAGGTGAAAAATTTACACATGGCATTTCAAACACAATTCAGTTCCTTGATGACATATTTAGGCTTCATTCACATGCAATGTCTATTTTCTAAATTCTATTTTCTATTCGCGGTATGTCTTATGATCACGGTCTGTGCCCTGAATATCCCGCGGCGTAATTACTGGCAGCGTGAGCCAGTTACTATAAGTTACTATAAGTAACTGGCTCGCGCTGCCAGTAATTATGCGGTGGGATATTCAGGGCACAGACCGTGATCATAAGATAGCGCGAATAGAAAATAGATTTTTAGAAAATAGACATTCCATGTGAACGAAGCCTTAAAGTCCTGCTTTATTTTCCTTTCAGAATACCTGGAATATTTTGCTCCAGACTTCAGCTTACATCCAGAAGTAACAGCCAAATATGAGAATCTCAATACTAAACAGGTTAGTAGTAGAACATTACATGTGCAAAGAATATTAGACCTTGACTATGATGACCTAAGCACTACAGTATAAGTGTCCATATGTACCACGCTAAAGGAAGACATTCCACACTATGATGAGAGATTGATTTAGATATACCTGTAAGAAGAGGCCAAAGTTAAGATAGTATCCCATAGATTTTAACTATTTTATATTTTTTCATTAAAGTACCTGGACTACATAAGACAGATAACACATGAGAATCTCAAAAACCTCCAACATGCTCCTAGTGTCCAAATGCATGATGTCCCTCCAGATCTTCTTAGTCTAGAAAACATTGAGGACCCAGATCCTGACATGAAGAACCACCAGAATGATGAGGACATGAGGTAAGTAATTATTAAAAACTGGTGTGCTGGATATTGATTCAAATTAAAGATTTTGAGCTTCAATCTAGTACCTTATATTCTATGATTTCTGTGCATTAAGATTTAAGATTGTTGTTTTGGAAGAACAAATTTTGGCATAACAATGTTGTTTTATATGGTGAATGTTTAAGGAATGGCATGATGTAAATCCATGTATTTGCTTAAGAGTTTTTATTTTGTATTCCAGGATAGAACCTGCAAATGAATTCTATGATGGAGATAGGGACAATGACAAAGAAAATGAAATGCTGGATGTATAAACAGTTGAACAAACTAATTAGTTTTATGCTGCATATGTAGTGTATGCTGGAAGCCTGAGTGGGGTCATACAAAGGTCATATAAAACCACACCTTTGTCTGTAGACTTGAATTTGTAATTAATACAGTCTGCCAGTTTGGCTTCTCTTGTGTCTGAAGAAGAGTGAATACATAATGGGTGGTGCAAAATATTAACATTTTAAAATAATTAAGGTTAATGTTCAGTGAAGTGCTGAAAGGAGAGAGTGCTGCAAGGAATATCTGCTAAGCACAGTGAACACCATAGATCACGGATTCATCAGGTATGGCTCTTATCAAGTTGTTAGAAAGACATATCTGACATAAAGCCATGGGTAACTAAAGCATTGTCAGACAGTGAAAAGATATACAAGTATGACTGAACTGTGGTAGATATGTCCACAATTTATGGCCTCAGTGTATCTTGTACACAAGAAAAAAACCTGCTCTACAAAAGCCAGCACTAGGGTGAATTGGCCTCTTAATGAACATAGATAAAGTTTTATGATAACCCATATGACAAATAATTGTGGTAATTGTGTAGTAATAATGTCATGAACTTTTATCAATAAAATAAACCTGTATATTTTGTTTGAACATTTTCTTAGTAAATTTTGTAAGAAATTCCTTTATAACCAATTTTGTTGGATGTTAATTAGTAGTGAAAGTAAATAATTTCTTTTGATTTAAATATCTTTTTATGCACTGTTTACTCAAATTTTGCATTTTTTTAAATGTGGGAATGTCATTTCATCCGTGTGCAATCTGAATTTTACTGTCATAATTTGAAAGTAAACCAATGATTTGGCATTCATAATTATGATTTTCTGCTCTCGGTGAATAGTTATACGTGTACTGGATTTTATTATGTGTATAGATATTTATATTTTGTATTTTATACATCTGTGGTGTACAGTATTTTTAATACAGCAGAAATAAATCTACAAAGATACGCAGTATGAGATATTGAGTCACATTTGTGTGAAAGACTGTTTTCAGAGTACATTTTTTTATGGTATTTGGCAATTTGCATCCACTACATTTCACACAACTTGAGCATTACTGTAATGGATATATATGTGAAGGTTTTACTAAGTGTTCCAAAATGAAAAATGGACCAGTATATTTAAAAAAATGCCAGATGGTGTTATTTGACAAACTATTCATACTATTTCATAGTTCCTATATGGTTAAATTAAATAGTGTCATATCATCAACTGCAACCTTAGGTGTCTCATCCAGTCCCACCAGGATGAGGCCACTTTTGAAGGGACCAAAAAGAAAAAAAAGCACTTAACATGAACATATATTTGTTTATTGTATATTTAACCTTAAAGGGGCATAATTAAAGCCAAAAGCAAAGAGTAAGACTTAGTAAGTGTTACAGGTATTTCAGGAGCACTTCTGGGCAAGTCACCTTGGTTGACAATGACAATAATGAAGAACTTCTATAATGCTCAGGGACCTGAACCTTGAAGATGGGTCACTGAGAAGAGAAATAGAATGAGTGAGGCAAAACAACAGAAAAAGTCATGATGACATTTATACCTAAAGACTTAAAAGCTATTGACAGCATATGCCATAGAAAACTACATAACCCAAGAATTACTGAACATAGTGGAAAAAGAGGGTAGTAAAGTGGGGCTACAAATGAATTCTACAAAGACAGAATTTAAAATATTGATGGTCCACTAAACATCCAAACAAATGATGGGTGTGTGTTGTAAGGGGTCTCATATCTTAAAGTCCTTTAGAGCATGTTCTCATAACAATAAGACTGACTTTCGAGTGAAAAAGATTCGGACATTCAGCTTCAGTAAAAAAACTTAGGATATATTTAGCATCTGTTCTTTTTATAAACAGCTGATGGAGTTATGCATGGTCTATGAACTAATGGATGATTCTCAGAAATGCTTGGTATGGCACTCAATATATCTTTTACATATACCGTACACAACAAACACAGAGGTGCATCGGAATCCACCTAATGGTCACTGACAAGGTTGCAGAGCACTGCGTGAGGCAAATACCCCATAACTGCAAGTAAGATTATTGGCCAGGATTTCCCAAAGCGGAGTGATATTTTTAAGACCAGAATGGAGAAAAAAAAAATGGAAAGCATTATGGGAGACTTCTCACCCAGCATATCACTGCTTTTTACCTAGCAACAGTAGATTCTCAAGTTTTGAAGGAAGTAAATGCTTTTTAAGTATTTTTTTTTAACCGAGTGCAGTAACATATTTCAGTTTGTTTTTTAAACCTAATTCTTAATTTATTTATTGTATTACTTTTACTTTATATATTTATCAAACTTTGCCCCAATGGTAAATGATTTTGGATTTTTGTAACTGGCTGAATAAATTCTTATCTTACCTTATCGTAAAGTGTATAACATTTATTCCTTTTTATAAGCCCTTTTGTATGCAAGTCATTTTGTCTGTATATTTGCCATGATTATTGAATAAAAGTTCTCTGATTGATAACTAATGTAGTCGTGCACCTTCCATAATTTTCAAATCATTTATTTATATTTTATTTTTGCAGTAATAGTAATAGGTTATAGTGTAATTTTGTTTTTACTGCGTGCTGTACACACTGTAATTCTTTAAGAAAGATTTCCAAGTAAATTCATTATTTTATCAGGATTTGAAAGGCCAGTAAATTGTTTTGCTTTCATTTTAAGCAACTCGCCTATATTGATCAATAAGCATTGCGCCGTGCCTATTATGTAATTACCGACCGGTCATACATAGCCTATAATCATGACCATGGGTTACTTTGGCACTGTGCCATAAACTGTTCCTCCAGGTACATTTCTATATTGGATGTTCTGCACTTCATTTTGAATAAACACAATGTGGTCGGCTTAACCGATCGGTCTCAAATGATCCTTTTACATAATAAGTGAGATTTTATACATAAATATGAAGTTGTTTTACACATGACATTTGAAGCTAGTATTATCATAACAAAATATGATAGCGTAATGTCTATTTATTTGACTTAATGCCAAATATTTTGGCATTAAAACTTTTTTTCTGACGACCTTGACAAAATGACCCAGATAAAGAGCAGGGTTTGAACGGTCAATGACCTGTGTGGAACGCCTTTTAGGGGGGAAGGTGCGTTGAAGCCGTTCTACAAAAGATATGTGTATTTTCTTATCCTCCCTGCCAGAAATTAACCCTAAATATTAGTAAAATATCCACTAATGTTAATTTCTTATGATATGTAACAAAAGATTCTAAGGTCTAGTTGTGAAATATAGCGGAATATAACTACAAAATACTATTTTCCTTTCCTCTCCCAGATAATTCTCCTTGAACAACCGTACGGTGAACTTGGGTTGCAAAGGCCTGTCTTTTTTCGTCTGAACCCACTCTTACCAAAGGCATTGTTTTGAAGCTTATACATGAGGATGCCAGGTAGGTTATATCGTTCAATCAGTCCCAGTAGTCGCTAAATTCGATGTACGCTTGTTGGAAATTCTAATAAGCAGACACGCAGTCTTACAACTCCAAGCATTGCTAGTCTTGCTAGTTCTACTTCATTAGACCTAGTGTTTACGTACAGTCACACAGTCTGCTCAGTCACAGTCACAAGGAAGGTTCTCTAAATTTCTTGTTTCCATCACCTGCATCTGTCTGTGTCGCCAGAGCCAGAGTCATTCATTATTTCTTGTTACCGCAATAACTGTGAATCAATTTTGGTTCCAACTCACAGTGATAACTGGTCTCAAACCACTGGTCACAAATTTATATTCTCCGGTAGAAACCCCAGTTTTCAACTATTGTCTACTGTCGGTCAGGCGGTGAAATTGATTTATAGTTTCTGCTATTGAAATGTGGTTATAATTAAGTACTGAAATAACAATGATCCAGTTATTCCTTAAGTTTTTAAGATAAGTTTTGGTTTTGTGGATCTACTAGTTTATCATATGTGTGGAAATTTAACTCAGTTTCTTTATGGGCATAAAATGATCTAAAATGACCAATAGTCTTTTTACAGTTTTGGTCATGGTTTTTCTTATTATATCTAATAAATTTTGGTACATTTACGCATTAAAAAAAGAACAGTTATTGGTGCAAGATATTTTTTTCAGTCATAACCACAGAATTAAAATCCATGTGAGGCAATTTGCTAGGTTACAAGCAGTTTATGACCTTTGACCATCTGCATGTCTTGATTTATTTTGTTTCACCCTGTCACATAATTACATGATTTTTTGCATTACCTATATATATATATATATATATATATATATATATATATATATATATATATATATATATATATATATATATATATATATATATATATATATATATATAATGGCACTTGTATTTGTAGGCTAAGTTCAGACTGCTTAACTTGGATGGCAGACAAAGATAAATTGATTTTGGAACATTGGTCTTGGGTCAATAAATGTTAGATTGTCTGACAACAGGCTATGTGTACATGTTTGTTACCATGGGTCGGGGACTAGTTTTATCTGAATGTGGCCTGTCAGGGATAGTTGCCCCACTCAAAAATTAAAAATTATAAAATGTGGGTCTATTTTATCTGATTATTCAATATTTTTAAAATTTGTTTTCTTGCATTGTGTGAATGATTCCAGTACATTTGTCCAGCCCTGCATGGTTAGCATTGGAAAGGTAACAAATTATCACAAAGTTTTGAAAAACTGGCACAAGAGGACCAAGTAACAAACAATAACATTTTAGTGGTGATCCATTGATTAATTAACTAATACATCAATGGATAAAAATAAATGATTTGATTGATGATTTATTTATAATAATTAGAGGTGAGGTGCCTTGTCAGAGGTCTGCACTCTCTGAGTGCTTTTCTAGTTACTAGTTAAAATTAACACAAGGAGATAAACTGATTAGGAGATAGATATATCTGTGATTTTCACTGACCCTAAACTTGTCAAATGCAAATTCATGACTGTAGATGGCTAAATAACAATACAAGACATCAATAATCACGTCGGAAAAGAGCGTTTATACAATAGGACACGCATTTGGACACTATTATATTTTATTGATTTTTATACGGTTGTCATAGTAATAAGGTGGGTAGTCTTGTATGTAATGCATATCAAGTAACCAGTTTCATTTCATATGATAAATATATCAAGTTTTTATGATATAAATATGTCAGATAAGTTTGAACAAAATAAATAATTTTTTACAAAAATTTACCAAAACAAATTTACCAAATTGCTCATTAATATTATATCCTAATTATAACAATTATAACAAATTATAACACTGACTAGAATTATTTACTGGAGGTATATTCCTGTTGCATTGACTTTTTTCATGTTTTTCTTTCTCATTTTGTTATAGTGATATGTGGATTATATATACTAAATATATTGATTTTGTTTTGTACATGAAACATTTTTAAGAGTGTCCTTTTCACATTAATTGTGGTTACATTTTAGCACAGAGATATATGACTTGTTGGGAAAGAAAGTAGTTGTGGATAAGAAAGTTGTGTACACTGCTTTGTCAGCTGCACTATGTGGAAAGTGATAAGGAGACTGGCAATGATGAAAAAAATATTCAATTCTTTAATCTCCCATTCATTCCTGTTTAAAGACAGATAAATTGCTTTTTGCAAAACTGCAAAACTGCAAAACCAGGAGCATTTACAGCAATATATTAAATCCCATCAAACCGTAAAACCATCATCCTGGGGCATAGCTAGGGGTAAAATGAAGTGAATGCAACTTTTTTATGCGTGTAGATTGTGGGGCTGTAGGGCACACATCGGCTGCTGAAGTCGTGGGGGTGGGGGGCATTGAGGGGTAGGGGTTTGAAAAATCTAGCCTTAAATGGTGTGTTTAAGATTTAAGTGAAATGTTGGAGCTAAAACAGGGTTCCCATTATTGCAATTTTTGTGTGTCCCTGACGCTGTTTTATCAGAATTGACCCCCAATTTAAAATGTATTGCGTTCATTTGACGCACATTTATCTATGATCCGGTTCAATTGATATCCTAATAAACAATTTTTTGCAATGCATTAAGCCATCTTTCACTCAGTAGTTCAAGTTTACTATGTTCAAAAGCTGCGTCATATTCAAGATCAGGATAAATTATCTTAAGAGCTCTTTCTTGAGACTTTTCTACTGGGGCAGTCAATTCTTTCTTTAACTCAAAGTGCCAGACACTTGTGACTTGTTGTTTGTATTTCTTCTGATGTTTATTTCAATGTTATTTCAAACTTATAAATTCTTGACCCCTAAATTTTGAAAATGAGCTCTATTTTTAAAAAGTGGGGGTCAAAATGACCCTTACATGCAAAATCTAGTGGAAACCCTGTAAAATATATAAGATCGACCAGTCCACCGCGTGCGTAAAATTGAGAAAATTCTGAAACCACAGCTGGGCAGGAGGGGCTAGTTCACAAAGATCCGTAATTTCAACAATTTTGCTCAGAAATATATTTTGCTTGTGTGTTGTACCCGGTAAAGATGACTTTAACTATATTTAAAAGGCAAAAGTCTGTAATGGAAAAAAATGACATTGTATTTGAACAATCTACATAAAATATTCAAAATGTAAATTTGAGAACAGACAAGAACTGAAATGCAACCCTGCGATCACCTTTTTGCATCTGTATAACACTGTTGTTATGCTTAGTTTGCTTTTACATATGCTCTACTTATTTCACTGTTTGATCCCAACATCATCAAGGCCTATGGGTTGTTAGTCTTCTTATTCTCAGAAGAGACAAAAACTCTTTCAAGTTATATAAAGTATACACATATCTTTTTAAACATTAAAAAAAAACAATGAAAAATTATATGAACAAACAAGATGGGCACCAATAATACAGAAGTAAATTCCCAAATCTCGCATTTGTGAAAAGGCATTGCTCCTTTCGCTAAACCGAACTTTCATGCACATTTCCATCTGCTCAGTCTCAAAATATATTAGAAGCCTCTCTTCCTGTGTACACATATTTCTGTGTTAATTCTTGTTTCTCTCCCTCAGCAGTTCCCTAGCAGTAGGTGCTGGAACCCGCGCAATTCTAATGTTTAAGATGATCGTAGCTGACGGCAGGCATGGTTTAGCCTTTTGGGAGGATTTTATATTATACCCTCTTAGCTGTCCTCGAGCAAAAGAATTCAAACTGTGTACAAAAATTGAATATAGCGTTGTTTTTATTACTATAAAAATTTTTTTCCAATTTTTATGTGTATGTTCACTGCCTACGAACGTACAGGCTGCTACGCCCTTGAACCACAGTAATTTAGTCGCTGTAATCAAATTAACATTAATGATCTATATGCACATTGGTATTGGAATCAATTATGCAGATACATGTGGCCATGTTTGTACAAGTTATAACAAAAGTCGTCCACTGTATGAGGCGTACAAGAGCATAATTTAATCTAGTCATAGCCGAGATATAATTTGCTCGTGTATGTTGCATACAGTGGGTGACGAGTAGTTGTAACCGACTTATCCCACGCCAGGCACTTGAGATGGACACACTGAAGAGTATGAAAATACAGGCGAGCATGTAAGTGAAATGCAAGTGCAATTATCCTATTGTGCGAATTGTCAGCCTTGGGATAACAAAAAAAAAATACACTAATCCAAAGTGCTAGAGTCTTCTTCCTGGTATAATAATTATAATAACTAAATATTGTCAGTGGGTAGCCTAGCTTCACAAATCCTAGCCACTTTTTCAAGAGGAGCTCACCCTGGGGCCCATGAATGGTTATGCCATTACCTGGATATAGATAATTGATAATATCCATTGTTTTTTATGGATAACAACATATAAGAAGTCTGTATTCTTGCATGACTATTTAAAAGTATCTAAAAAAGAAATCTTTTCTGTATCATCCACCCCCACAAGCAGCCTCGCTCTTAAGGATCCAAGGGTCCTATCAATGTTCTTTCTTAATATAAAATCTGCATGTGCATTAACTATTGCACGTAAGATTCATTATTAATATACCTGGATTAACAAAATTTAAAATTTCTGCAATGAAGAAAGTGAAATCACTAACTACCCCCAGAGACCCGACCCCCCATCCCCATGGATATCTGTGCCACTGCCTTGGTCTTGACTGTTGATAATAAATATCATAATAACAACATAAGATATCTGCTTACTTCATGCTTGGGTATTAACAATAAAACAAAAAAAAAATTGACCTGTGAAACAACATGATAGGAGAATTATATAAAGTATATAGTCACTTTTATTAGATGAAAGTTTGAGGTAAGAATTATGTAATCGGGTATCTGGAATGCAGATGTGATGAACTCTTAAAGAAACTGTTCAGTAGTATATTTTCAGTTGGTGACTAGATTCATCATTTACAGCTCAAAGCAAATAAAGCACACAGATAAAAGAAATTTTGTTTATGTTAGAAGACAATTATTTCAAAAAGTAACTTATGAGTATCTTTTTAACACATACTATAGAGCACAAGATTCTGTTGTGCCAAAATTAAGAATCATCCAGTATTCACAAACTTTTTTTGCCACATTTCACAAAGGTGCTACTGAGTTGGAGGCTTGTATAACCTCATTATATGTCTGTTAGATATTTGTAATACTTGTTTATTAAAAGAAATAATTGTTACGAAACAAGTATTGACGTAGACATTTGATTTTCTAAAAATAATGAATTAATACTAATTGCTCCCCGTCACCTGATAAGACATGAAAATAATGATCTATTCAGCTCCTATATCCAAATTATAACAACTGATTACATGTTGGCAGGAAAGACGAGGACTGCTAACGTATGAGTTCCTGTTGTATTGAATGATTTTCCATGTTTTCCCATTTAGGTTCAGTGATGATGTACCATGGTGTTAAAAACTGAAGACAGAACCGAGATATTTTTCAAGATGCATGGGCTTGACACAGAGAAACAGGATGGGTTCCTGGTTCAATTTAGTATTGGTAAACTCATTGAAATGGGGATTGAACACTCCATGGGCAAAACAAATGGGGAAAAATTTACCTTACAATCAGACAATTCACAAAACAAAAATTTAAAGGAAAACAATGGTTTGTCACAAACAAAGGGATTAGAGCCAGAGGGAAATATTAAAGGAGCCTCGCCTGAGGGTTTGATATATAAAATCAATAGTTTGCAGGTTGATGACCGAAGTGGCAGAATTAACACTGGCAACGGATGTGACAAAAGTGTGAATAAGTTCGATTCAATGGAAATATGTAGCAATTCTGAAAGTGAGACAACTGCTCTCAGTGAACTGGAGCAGTGTCACTTGGGGCAAGCTACAGATAAGCAAGGTTTATCATCAGGGCAGAATGAGCTAACCCAGGTTCCAAGAGAGAGAGTATTGCGTGTTCCCACTAAAGCTAGTCGTAAAGTGTATCCAGATTTCCAATCAGCTGACGCAAAAATGATGACATCTGCAGAAGAGACCAGATTGACAAGGAAAAGACCATCGCCAAGTGTTTCTCCTTCAGTTAACCACCCAATGCGAAAAAGTCAGAGGTTGAGAAAGGATGAGTGTTATGCCAGTGAGCAGACAGTGACGGAACCAGTTGACCTTCGAGTAGCAAATTCCAAATATTATAAGAATGATCCATTGCCCAAGCCAGACCTGGGTATATCAGATCATTGTAAAACTGGGGGATCTCACAAGCCAATAACAGCAAGAACTTCAGTTTGCATATACCCAAATGAACTGCCTAAGTCACCACCCTCAGTACAAGGGTCAGTTGAGGTTTCCACATCTGAGGATGTTTTACCTGCCTGCCCACTTGACCTTTCTGAAAAGCCTGCAGATTCATCTTGGGTACCAAGGAATCAGACTATGTTAAGTCAGGGAAAAAGCAATGTTTGTAACAGCAGTCAAGTTTTGACACCAAATGCTGACAGTCATTTGGAATCCCAGCGGGGCAATAGGGAGTCCCCAGTTGGTGTGACAAAGAGTCACAAATGTATGAAGGCCAGGTGGTATAAAAAATGGCAGGAACAGAGAGAAGAAAAAGAAGGTAACGAAAAAGATTGCAAAAAGCTGCTTTGTAGTCAAATTTTTGTAAGACAGTTTGAATATTACTTTGTTTTTGGTAGAAGAATTTGTTAAATAATTATATCTTGTGGGTTTCTATCATCATCATTTCAAGCAATAGAAAAGAGATGTATTGATTTGGGCTTAACAGCAAATACTAACAATTATATGCAGTTTTATGACAAGTAGATATGATTCAATGGTAAAAGTTGTGGAAAATTCATGAATGAACAGCCTCTGAATAAACAGATTGATTAATTTATTTATTTCATTAATAAGACATACCTGTTCTGGTTGTAAACTTGTTTTATGAGGAGCAAAGTTGTGTGTTAAATTAGTAAAATCTTTTTTTTTTAGTTATCAGTCCTTGTGAATTAATATTGCAACCAAGGTGCTGTTATACTGTGCACAAAACCATTTGAATTGGTGTTGGATATTTTTTATATGTAGCTATGTAGTATTTTAGTTTTGTAATTTTTTTATCTTTTTTTATTAGAAAATCAAGACCAAGAAAAAGTAGGATTTGAAAAAGGAGCAGAACAGCTGGAACAATTGAAAAATGGAGATGATAAAAAAGGGAAGTCTGAAATGGAAGAGGATAAAAAAGAAAATTTACCTCACAAAGCAAGAAGTGAAGAAGGGGGAGTAAATGGAAATGAAGTCAAGGAAACAAGCGTAGGGTTGAACAGTGGTGCAGATGCAAACTCCACAGAAGCAAGTGCTGTAGTAAAGTCACCTTGCATGGATGTATTGGATTTCCAGATGATGAAGTCACTGCAGAACATTTCAGCAAATCCCTATGTCCCGAAGAACATGAAAGTCAGCCGTGTCCTACACACTGGGAAGCAGAATTTATTCAAATATTCAGACTTGGTGGAGCTTATAATTGAAAAAAGCCTGGGTGCACCTGGTGCCCAAGAAAAGAAAGCATGGCTTCTTCGTAGGGCGCGCATAAAAAAACTAGACAGCTCCTCAGATTCAAGTGAAGATGGAAATTTTGGCATCCCTTCCCTAATGGAGACTTTAGAAAATGATTGTGACAAAATCGCAAAGAATGATGCTGACAGTGGAAATTCAGCAGTATATGGAGGGTTGGCACTTAGTAATATGTCCAGTTTAAAACTGCCAGAAATGGATTCAAATGCCAGGCGTAAGTTGTGCACATTTGTCCCAGGTAAATTTGTCTGCGTGGGGAATTCTTTGAAGGCAATCTCTCAATTTTCCCCTGCTGCATCCAGGAAAGGTGAGTTGGGTCCTGATGATGATGATGATGATGATGGAGATGAAGAATACAGTAATTCCAGTTTCAGCTCTGGGTCAACCACAAATGATAGTAATATATAGTTTGTATTGTGTGTTCACACATTGTGATGCTGTATTGTCTGTATCAAGGTACAATATTTTAAAATATAATGTAAAACAGTTGTAAAACAGTTGTTTTTGTGTGGCCAGTATGTTATGAGAAAATTTTGTTGCCAATATAAGTCATTGGACATTATGTAAAGTGCAATATTTCCCCATTAGGCCCAAGTTGTCAGCCATTTTGTGACCCTATTTTTGTAACTTTTTAAACATTGTTCCAGTCATTTTGATTGCATGAGAAATTCGATTCTGTTGACTTTTTTCATTTAAAATGAGCTATTTAAAAAGAAGCCAAACAGAAAAATGTATTGTATTTGTACTTTATATGCTAACAAAATATTGAAGGTCTAAACTGAATGCTTTTGTTTTGCATTCACATGTTAAATTTATGCATAAAACTAACAGATTCCTCTTAAATATCCCAGGAAATACGAATGGGTAAAAGGGAACGTGAATGTTGTTTTTAGACTATAGAGTATGTTAGAATGATGTTTTTATGGGTTGTTATTTGTTATCTTGGCAGACACTTGAAAGAGAAATGCTTTTTTAAACTACTGATAATTGAAGAATGAAATGAAATTATGTATATGTGATGCCATGTGCGTGACATCACTTGATGCAAAAGAAGGTTTACTTTTTTCCCTTTTTCTTTTGATATTATTGCCAGACTTAAAGATAATTTAGAAGGTTGAATTATAAAATTGAGATTTGCTAATGAAATGTGTTTTATTCCTTTGTTTTATAAAGTTATATACTAAGTTGAATTGATAGAAAATACAATAAAATACTTCATTTCTAAATTTGGTGATTAAACAAAGCTTATATGGAAACATTAAAAATGAAATTTTAGGTGATATTAATAGTCGAGTATTAAAGAAGAAGGAAATATAATACTGAAATATGAAAGGAGTATCCAGAATAATTTTGACTAAATAATAAGAAAGTAGATTTCAAGCACCTCACATTCACAGGGTATCATCACATGTTGTTGACATTATTACATAATTTTGTTTCCAAGACAGCAATGTTAGTTGGGCCTGTTTCATGTTTTTTCCCATGGCAGTTGTATTGATTTTGTTGCAGAGAAAGCAATCATATTAATCTAATAATAAAAGTAATCTTTATTGAGCACTAAAATGTGTACACGTTACATTTTACAGGCTCTCTTCTCTAGTTTTATAACATCTATATAAATACAAAATACATTTGGAATGATTACTGGGAAGTAGCACAGGTTAAAACGACTATTGCTAGTGCTGGGTATATTAATCTAATAATGTTAATTGTACAAAGAAAGATTTTATGTAAAGTTATTATTTTATTATTGTTTACAAATATATTTTGATGTACATGTATTAATCTCTAGATCTAGTTGATGATAGACTCACCCAAGTATGAAAGTATTGTAAAAAAATGTTGATAGTTACGTACACTATTTGGACAAGTATACTTGTATACATATTCTCTCTTGATATTGTGTAAGAGTATTTACTTTAATACAACAAGTAACCCTGTGCATAATTAGGGATAAATAGATATGTAAGCAATCAGTATGTACAATGTCTATCCAGTATAAACCAGTAATCCAGATCACTCTGGACTGTTCTTCATCTTAAAAACTTAGATACATTGGTTTTAAGCCTAGTTTTATTCCCTCTGGATTCCCTCAGACTCATAATCACTGCAAATGTCATTTTGCAAACAACGTGTAGGTGAAGGAAAACACATTGGTAACAAATATTATATTTACAACAATCAACACACATCCGGTTGGCAGTACTCTTAATTTTTGTTAAGATACGTATTTTTAAAGCAATGTGGCAGCTGCTTTTGAAAGCTCCTTAACACTCTACAGTATATGTAATTATAATTGATGTCATGATTTCTGGAAGGTGGGCCAAAATCATGGTATTTGTGAAGTTTACAGGTGCTGGCACAAGTTTCTCAGGAATCCGTAGATATTTATACTGAATGACTGAACAAATGACATGCTGGGTTTAGTAGACCTGCACCTCCATTACAGCATCAAATCTGCTGTGGACGTACTGCATACGTACCCTTACAAATAGTTAGTTTAACCCTTCATGATTATGGTTTCATCATGTGGGATCCATTTCAGCAGCCAGATATTAACAAATTTGGACCTATTCAGCATAAAGCCCACCAGATTATTTATCGCTCAAGATTTCAAATCTCCTGACCTTGGTTTTGTGACTGGAATGTTAGATTTAGAAATCCCTTCAGGTGCAGGGGAAAGAGGGCTGCAATTTAATTATGTGCACTTTTCTCTCACAGTAGAGATTTGTGCCATGAATTGGCCAGAGACATATCTGTGAATATCTTGTGAAAAATCAATCTGTGACTCTGGTAAAGGGTATGCTCCATGTGTGGTGTAGGAGGATGGTGCCAGCTGTACTGCCGGACTATTATCTTACTCTTAAAACAGATGCGTATAATAGTCATGCCAATGTGTGCCAACATACTGACTCTTAATCCAGAAACACCATTGTATTGTATGTTGTTGTCAGGGCTTTTTCCAGGATTAGGGGTACAGGCTGTCCAAAATTACCACCTAAAATTTCATACAAAATTTCAGGGAGTCCAAGTATGCCTCAAGTTGTCATATTGCCAAAAAAATCCATAAGCCGTCCAGTCGTCTTTGAAAATATAGGCCGTCTGGTGATGCTGGCGGCCATCCAAATGACAGCTGGATGGTTCGCTGGGAAAACCCTTGGTTGTTGTATATGATGATATGGAAATTATGCCTGCAGATTAAAATATGATCCAGTTAAAAAATGGCAGAAAATCTGAATCCCCCCTTAAAGTTTATGTTGTGTATGTCATTTAGGACATATAAGTATTGGGAATACTAGTGAGACTGCAGTTTGAGTAGTATAAAGTGCTAATGGCAAAATAAGTGAAATGTCAAAAATAGACTCAATTAACAACTTGATGGATTTAATGTGTGGAAGTGAGCTATGATGAAGGAAAGTTAGTTTGCCACCACTGTAAAAACTTTTGGGTTAAAATGTCATTGAAGAGGTACGTCTATACCAGTGATTTTTTATTGTTTGTCCAGTGTCAAGTACTCTCTTGTAAATATATCTGACTATAAATAAATATTGTATAACTTTTGTTGGTTTTGTTTGACTTGCAGATGTTGATGTTTTATCAAAGATGGAATGTGTCAAGTCTGTTGAACATGCTAGATGGAACTTCGCGTAATAAAATTGTGACCCAAAGCATGCAACTTGGAACAAAATCAATTGCCAGTTTCACTTTTTGAACTAACCCATTTTGCTTTTAAAAGGTCATGTTTCTGTTCCTAAGTCGGTAACTAAAGTTTAAACGAATATTTTTTTGGGAGTTCAAGAGGGAAATTGATTTTTACCCTCTTCCAAGGTATTAAGAAGGAGTCACAATTTTCAAAACTGCTGGAATATGCCATTCACCATTATCAGCCAGCCATTGCAGGACTTTTTTTATCACCCTTTGGTCCTTAAACTTACTGAGAAATGTCATCTGTAGGGCTTACTATTATACAGTTTAAATTTTAAATAAATTGGCAGGATTAGGTTCTCAACATTTCAGCTAGAAAAAGACAAAAACATAACTGTTTGATGATTTCTCTTTAATTTAACCTTTCAAACATTTATATTCATAATTATTCATTATCTTATCTGTAACTGTAGCATTTGGACTGAAAGATCTTACTTTCCCTGGAAGGACCTTGTTTATCTGTATTTTTTCTAATGCTGCTTCTTGCAGATTCGTTTGGTGCATTTCTAACTAAAGCCAAAACATTAATCAAGACTGGATTTATGTGGTGTCCTTGCTGATTATTTGCTAAGTATTTTCTGAATATCAATCATACTCATGGGCAAAATTAAAATGTTTATACCTATATTTACATGCACATACAACAAACATCAAAAATATAACTAGATATTTCTGAAAGGAGAGACTTTAAGAAATGTGATACAGTCAATGTACATTTTTTTTAATTAACATTTATCAGTGGGAAGAAATATACAAATAACCAAACACAAACAAAGAAAAATATAAATATACAAACAAAATTTACATAACACATGAATCTTCTGATAAAAGTAAGTGGTAACCATAAGTACAAAAATGCTTCTACAAAAAAGTTTTAATGAAACTACCTTAAGATCTGCATGACTGAAGCATGTAAATAGGCTGACATATACAGATGTGAAAAAAGGAAGAAAAATAAATATCACATTTTATGTAAATACAGAAATATATAAATTAGTTATTTCCCAGCACCTCTACTTGAATAATCTGCTTTCATCTGCCACGTCTGCTGTATAGTTGCTAATTATAATTACAACCCTGAGTTTCAGTTTGGTTTGCCAGCTCTCCTCACATAAAAGCCAAACTTATCCCCTATCAGCAGGCATACTTGGAAATTAGAGATGTGAAGAACCTGGCCTGCTTCTCATTGCCTTGGAATATGAAACTAGGGCTGTTTTTGCAATAGCAATAAACTAAATATTTACATTTCTGCTGATACTCTGAAATGCTGAGTTGCACCAGTTAGACCAGGCTATTTCTCAGTTCATCAAATAAATTTAACATCAAGTTCCTCTAGGCCAGCTTCTCAAATACATAAGACCCTGCACTGGGATTCAAAAATTTTAATTTTTGAAATAAGTACCAAGAATGCCGAGATATTTTTCAAGACTGTTATTTCTTAGTTTGCACCTATGACAGACAAATCCACAGACAATTGCATTTTACTTTACTTTGAAACACAGGATAACTCAGGGTGCACTGCTATTTGATTTAATCTACGTTCAGTAATACCTGTATACACCCAGCTAGGCACTGTACATAACTAGTACATGACAGCCTTGGCATGGGGAGGTCAGAGGCAGTTATTACCCTCTCAGGTCATTGACCTATCTGCTCTCGAGGCACATCTAAATCTCATTTACCTTTGTCTGATGCTTTGTCTAGCATTTTTTCTATGTATTATAAATGGCAGCACCTGGAGATATGTGATCTCAGTCATGCACATCACGCAAATTGTTATTGCCGCAGAGAGTTCAATGACACAAGCTATCATTTATCTTCTAAGCAATCTGTAAAAAGAACATTCTGACCTGAATGAAGAGGTTGTTGACTGCTCTCAATGGAAAAAATAGCTGCAGTCCATTGACCTGCAATCTGGTGTTATACTATCCAGAGTTTGTGCATATTGTTTTTTACAGTCTGGGTGTAATGTCACCTAGTCTTATGATGATCAAGATAAAATTGTATATAGAAGTGTTACCTAGAGCCAGATATTGGATTGTTATCGGGAGTCTGGTATTAGATCATGAGTCTGGCATCAAACTGTGACCTAGAGCCAGGTATTACAATGTTGAATCTGGCATTAACTGTGGTCTAGAACCTGGCATTATTTTTGACCAAAGGTATGGTATCGTGTTATGACCTGCAGTATTAATTTAATGGTCAGACTTATATGAAATATTTTGAACTAAAAGCTAACATAACATTTTGATCCACATTGTACAGTCTATTTTCAAAGTTTGCTCTAGAATCTGGTGTATGATAACATTGCAATCTACACTGTACAGTCTGATATTCAATAGTGACCCAGAGACTGGTATCATGACACTGTGGCCTAGAGTATGGTATCATGACATTGTGGCCTAGAGTCCGGTATCATGACACTGTGGCCTATAGACTGGTATCTTGACATTGTGGTCTAGAGTCTGGTATCATGACATTGTGGCCTAGAGTCTGGTATCGACATTGTGGCCTAGAGTCTGGTATCATGACACTGTGGCCTAGAGACTGGTATCATGACACTGTGGCCTAGAGACTGGTATCATGACACTGTGGCCTATAGACTGGTATCTTGACATTGTGGCCTAGAGTCTGTTATCATGACATTGTGGCCTAGAGTCTGGTATTGTGGGGTGATGCTGCTGTTTAGTAGTGGGTTCCAGCAGAGTCCCTGGTGCCTGGTCTGAGCCAGGAGTCGTCCTGGAGCGTATTCCCTGAAGCAGGCCTCTGATGGTCTTGTCTGGCCATGAAGTTATTCAGCACATCATCCGGATCCATCATAGAGATATCATCACCTGGAATTTATTTGAAAAAAGAGTAAGAGAAAAGGTTTTGAAGTTTGCCAAAATATTAAGTTGTTTGGCATAACTAAGTACAAGAACTATTTGCTCCTTGTTAAAATCTAAAGTACATGTAAATCTATAAGTACTTGGTGATACACCGTAGATTTTATCTTAAATTTCAATTTGATTTAAAAACAAGAAAGAAAAAGATAGGGAATTAGGTGTCAATAGCATACCACAGTCTTTCACAAGATCCCACTAATTCCTATTTGTGATAGAAAAATTACATGCAAAAATACATGCGAACCATGTAATAAATCAAAAATAAATAAAATATCAATTTTGAATATGTGTTATATAATAACAATACAAATAAGAAATCACAGACAACACTTTCTTTGCTATTTGATAGACATCACAGTGTATAAAACAACATGTTAGAAAAATGTATAAGATACTATTCATGAAGTAAACAGGACTACCTACACCACTATTATACAGAATTAAACATTCATTTACAAGACTGATTATCAATATTTGCACAACATATACCTCATTTCCAGAGATTAGATCGATCTACTTTAGATCGACCTAACTCCCTGGGGGTTCACGCTAAATAGCTGTCAGCCGGGCGGACACAAAAGTTAATTACCCCCTTACAGCTTGTAGTAGGCGGGACGGACATTTAAGCCGGATTATCTGACAGTAATCTAGTGAGACTCCCCGCAGGGATAGATCGATCTAAAAGCTCTGGAAATACAGCCATAGTTGCACAACATAGTCACAAGAATAAATTGACACTGTTAAGAAAAAAAGAATTCTATAATTTTTATACAGTTTCTGTACTTTTATTTTTATTTAAAAAAAAAAAAAAGCTGATAGATTTCTTGAGATTTCTTTAATGAAAATTGCATCCCAAAACACACACAAATATGGCTAAATTTCACATTTACAATATAATGTGCCACAATAATACCCAAAATCATTTTACTGTAAGCTTATTAGTCACAAGTGTAAAAAATCATTGTTATTAGTACATAAAATGTGCACATGTAGCATACTGATTATAAACACCTATTGTGCTAGCACTGGCGGATCTCCTTAGTTTATCGTGTGACCGGGAGACTGGCACTTTACGTTGCTTTAAAAATACTGTGCATGCATGCATCAAAGGAAGAATGTGAGTGTCATACATGTATTATTAGAGAGCTTTACAGAGTTGTTATTGAAAATACTTAGACAGATGTTATCCTATACTTTTTTTCTGTAGTAAGATAATCTTAATCAGAATAAAATTTAAGGCAAAGAAATGTCAAACAATACAGTAATTACCTGGATATGACGCATATGCAGCCTTAAAACTGTTGTTCTTAAACATGTTATTACAGATTATATTTTCACACCATAAGGGCTCCTAAGAAATCACTATGTCATATATAAAGTATTTTGCATCTTGTCACCACAAAGCTTACTGACCTTGTATACTCCTAAGTTTTCTAAGACGTTCCTGATTTTTCTTGGTAATCTTATCTGCATCAAGACTAAGTTGTGATCCAATGGATAAGTTATCAGGTTGGCGCTGAAAAAAATAGGGAAAAAGTACGATGAAAGACTCAATGAAGTGCTGGATGATTTCCTATACAACCAATTCTCCTAAATCTCCCAAATCTCTACTAGAATGTGATCAAAACATGAAGCATCATAAAAAAATATAAAATTTTTCAAAATATCATGATCCAGTAATCATCATCAATGTATCTGCCTCATATATATCAGACAAGTTAAGTAGTTTTTGGATTTTATTCATTCATTTACTTATGACTATTTTTGTCTATACTCTGCCTTTCTATTCTTTTTCTTCAAATAATTTAACCTGATGCATGTTAAGTAATCTATGAAAAAATACAAATTATATTTTACTGGTAGTACTTTCTAAAACTTAGTAAAAAAAAAAGTAGTCTTAAAATACTTCTATACAGCACACAGGGAAAGGGTTAATAAGCACATCCTCAATTCCATGAATTCTAAATCTGATCAAAACATTTTCCTGGAAGTAACATGTTGACCACAATGAAGAAAACCAGAGGATGTTGTTGAGTTTGACATATGAAATCACAGCATACCCTGGGTGATTGCTGGCGCTGCCTACGCCTTGATCTTGCAGATTCATTTCTTCGCGCTGGCTCAAGGTCATCTAAGTCATCAGGGAAGACTCCATTGTCATCCACACCTGTACAGTGGAATGAGAGATTGAATGTTACACAAGAAGATGTTTGGAAATTCATATACAGACAAGGGAGTAAAAGATTGGAAATTTGGGAAGACGTAAAAAGATCTTTAACAACTACAAAAACACTTTCTTTAACATTTGTAGAAACCCACTAAGTCTTATACAACTTATGATTATTATCCAATCTAATTTCTAAAATTGTACTAGGAATGTTTTTCATACACATCAATATTTTTCACAAGTGAAACCAAAGTCAATGATGTCACATTTAAGAAAGGTCTCTGCCCAGATTCTGTAAATAAATGAAAACAAGGTGACATCTAACATCCAATATTCACTTATAGGAGATTATAGAAAATGACTAAACATACGTCAACAGGACCTATACATTACATCAGAGATACATGACAACATAAGCGATACAAAACAAAATAATTGACATTACTGACCACCATAATATACATTTAACATTATCATTGTCACATATATTGTGGTCAGCAAACAAAACATGCACAACAGAGATGTCAACAAAATGTTAAATGTGAGAAAAAGTATTCAAAATCCCAAACAACTTTACAAATTTACTTATGTTGATTGAAAAATTGTTAATCATAAAACACCAAAAAGGCTTTCAACCTTTCAAATAAAAGAAAAATACAACATTACAAAAAAAGAGTCGTGCAGTATAATTCTATACTGGTACACACCTTCACACAAACAGTCGTCTATAATAATTGTATATTGAAGGATGACTATTATTAAATGTGAAAAAATTGATTAACACAACTACAGGAGGGCAGAGAATTCAGGCATTACATTTCATTTCTTCTTATTGAGAGCACTACAGAAACATGAAAAATTGCCATACATGATCATATGCTACTTGAGTAACACACATATGAAATCAATTTTCCTTTTCTATGTTCTAAAGACACCAAATCCATATTTGTTACTGTACTGGGGTCACTTAGAACATAGAAGTGCTCTGTCTTATTCCTCACCAATGCCCACTTCTCTGAATTAATCATATATTTTTCCCTGCCATCACTGCTGCCTAATCATCTGCCCACACATCAACAAACACGCAGTGGAAAAGGATAGAGACAAACCTATAAAAGCACTCTCAGAGTCCAGTAATGCTGCACTTGTGCGACTTGAAGAGCGTGAAGCATCCTTGGCATTCCCATCACCTGAGGGTAGCAGGGAGCAGAGGAGGAAGAGGAGGAGGAGAGGAGGGTTATCATACTATGGCAGTATTATTGTCATTAAATAGAAAAAGTGCAATTGATTGGAATCCTCATGAGCAAATCATTGTTAATCAGCAACAGAGTATAATCAAAAATGTGACTTAAAAGTGCAATGCAATAAAATTATACACTGACTATATCTAATAATAGAAATTGCTTTAAAAATTACATCTCTATGAGAAATACATTAATTTGAAGAATTAAACTGCACACATTTCATACAATTTCAAAATCTTTTTTTTTTTATTGCAAATGAGAAATCATAATCTTCTAGCGTGTAAAATGGTACCTGCATGATAAAATGTGACCTTTCATCAAGATGTGCAGATTATTAGTCATTTTTAAGTGTCTTTTAAAAGAAACGTTAGTGAAAATAGCTTAACATCAAGCCAATTCTAATATACCTATTATTGAACAAGAACACACAGTGCCAGCTTAGAAAAGTTTATTGGTTTCTGACCACATTAAAACCAAACATACTTTAACTTTAATCAATATAACAATTATCCTTACAAGTTTATCAGAATAAGTAGAAGCACAGAATTACATGATAAATAGACCAATAAAATATAAGTCCCATATTTTAATGTTGCAATGAAAAGGCTAAATTTCCAAAACTGTGGAACTAAATAATGCAGGTGGAACTGTGTGGGTGATGACTTAGACCTCCGTATGGGCTTAACTAAGCAGGTGGCACTGTATCTGTTGCTCTAATCAGATTGACTGTCAACAGTTTAATATGTGGAAAATCAGTGTTAATGAAATTATATTCTAAATACTAAGAAAGCACACTTTCACACAAAGATGGCATTTCCAAGAAATTCAGAGGGCAACAAACCTATGAAAGCAGTGTTGGAGTCCAGCATCGAGTCCTCTCTTATCATGCTGAGATCACGCTGCTTGGAGGGGCCAGGCTTAGCAGAAGAATTATCTAAGGAAAAGTTATAAGCTGCAGGTCAAACAAATGCAAATAAATAAAATGAAGAACCCATGCAAATGAAAATATAAATAAAACATAAAAGAAACATGTCATGCAAATTATAAAATATTTCCAAATGTGGTCTAAGAATTCATAACTTGTCCAACACCCAACAAAAAAGGAAAATATGTATTATATAGTTGTATAAATGTACTAACTACACCTTCAACAAATAACTGCACATCAGCTCAACTGAAATTGCAATATGGTCAAACAAACAACTCTCCCAATGGATGGAGAAAATCAAGAGAGAGAGCATTCAAAATACACAGTCAGGCAGACTGTCCCATCACATTCACAAACAGATGCTGCTGGCTATATATCAAATATGCCCATGCAAAAACCAACCTAAAGGCGTATCTCTTTCAAGTTCTGTGGTTTCAGATCTGACAATGTCTGGAACACTACCCAATGAAGCCTGACTAACAGCCCCTGTAGTAAAGCAAGGGTGATGTCTTGGTAATATCAAAGCAGGCAACTAAAAGTAAAATTGGGTGGGTGGGTGGGGGTGGGGGGGGGGGGGGGGGGGGGTGGGGGGGGGGGGGGCAGGGGAATAGAGCCCCAAAAACTAAAGCCACTCATTCTAACATAATGCATTTATTGTGTCATAGAATGAAATTATCTATGAAATCCTAAAGCAAACAAGGCCAATAAGTATCAACATAATCGAACACTTTCAATTTATAATGAAAAAAGACACTACAGATAACTTAACAAAAGGCACCTCTGAAATTTGTCAAAGAACTAATTGGAATAAAAAATTTCCAGCATACAGCTGATTCACACACAAAAATCTACATTCCAAACAAACAAAGTTCTATGAAACTGATGAAATAACATCATGGCTGCATAAGCCCAGTCATTACCAACCTAGGGCAGAGTCTTTCTCAAGCACTACAGTGCCAGATCTAATTATTCCAGGCACCACATTCACTGATGTCTGACTATTTTCTCCTACAGGATAATAGGAAAAATAAAACATAATGCCAAAGAAGTGCCTATACTTTCCTTAACATGGCATATTGTCTTACTTTTCTAATACCACTCTTGTGCCAAAAAGTCAATATGTCAGTTTTTTTTTCAAGATTGCTCATTTCAATTTTCTGACATGGAACAAACTTTTTAAAACTCTTATATCTTTCACTGTAAGAACATGAAAGGTAAAACAAGTAAAGCAAAATATGATTAGGTACTTATGGGGAAGTTTTGCCAAGATACATGAAAATCAAAATCAATAACTTTTGTAGAAATGCTGCAATAATGCCTGTTTTCAAAAGGAGCCTGCACTTTTACCCTATAAAGCCACCAAGCATATGGTTTCAGGAGCGGATTGAGGCTGCCTTCTGGGTCTCCCGGAAGACAGTAAGATTTTCAAGTTTACATCAATGGGTATCTAATTTTTTTCTGTCAGAAGATGGTCAAAAATGGAGGATGGATTAACAAAGATAATTTGGAAGACTGTCAGAAAATATCTCTGGATCCGCCCCTGGGTTTAGCAGTTAGAAGATGAACAACAGTTGTGTCGCACAGAAACACATATACAAAGAGAGAGAGAAAGAGAGAGAGAGAGAGATACTTATAGACTGTCTGTACATGTGAAAACACAGCCTTTTGTTTTTTGCTTTATAATATATTAAGTGGTCATAATTTTTTCCAAAAAAAATTAGGTTTATAATTTTGAAAGGTCAACCTTATTAATCATCTTTTTTTTTCTGTGTGTTTGTATGTGCATTTGTTTGTATCCAGTGTACCGAAGTATGCTCTTCATCTCCTACATCATTTTTCGAATTTGACAAATTCAACCTTTTGTCGTATGTTTCAACATAAAACTATAAAATCCCCATATTGAATTGACTCTGTAGTCATTTTCCTTTCTTTTCCTTTCTATAAATAAATAAGTCTAGCCATATATCTAGGGGATTATGATCTCCTGTTTATGGTAAGGATATGTAACTAAACTTGCAAGCCAAGTATATTAAATACCCACTGGCAAACTACATTCAGCATTTCTAAAAGCACTTACTTCTCATACTCCTGATATAAAGCAATACATATTTCATGCACTGCTGCCATTTTGGCCAAAATGATCAGAGCTGAAAACATGGCAATTTAACTGATACACTGTTATTCTTTCTTCAGTCTCTTACTTGCTCTTAGCTCTGCTAGTCTATTTTCTTGTTCATCCAGCAGAGCTTGTTGCTGAACCTCTAGTGCCGTATCAGAGACAGGAACCCCCGGGTACTCACTGCGAAACTTCTGACGAGATTCTGTATCCTCTGGGAAGTGACACAAATAAGAGTGGAAAAAGAGAAAAATGCAGAAAAAAATACAAAATAATAATGATAAAATCAAATAAGGGATAAAGAACAAAAATTACAAGACTATATAAGAGTGAATATAAAAATCATATATCACAAGAAACTTTTCAGAAATACTTTTTGTAGTGGAATAAATAGAGAGCATAGTTTCTTTATGATGATAGTGGAACCAAACTAAAATTGCACTCTAAAAGAGAAGCTCAAAGAAAAGGTTTTGCAGTGAGTGGACCATCAGATCATTTTTTTTTACATTATAGTGGGTCAAAAAACAATAACCCATCTATCAGACTTAATCTAAGGATGCTGTCTAACCAGCCAAGTATTTTGGTGTTATCACAAATCCTGCTGTGTTTGTGGTGAAGTTTCCCATTTTATGAATAATGTCTTATTTTGGTCATATATATATATTTGGGGTCAGAATAAATCTAATATCAGCTTCTTAGAAGTGCTTTCAACCAAGGTCAAGAATATTAAAATATCTACAAAAAAATGTAATTCTTGTTCTGAGCCTGGGGAGAATTTGTAGCTAATGGTGAAAAAAAATGTTCACATTTGAACTGTGCACAGTTTGATTTATGAATAGAAAATAGCTGCACAACACAAGTAGGTTAATCCATCTAATGCTTAAATATATAGCAAAAACTTACTTTTGTACTTGAGATCATTGAATTCGTTCAGTTCTTTCCCTTGTGCAACACTATCTGCTGTCCTATTTCTTTTCACAGACACTGGTCTTCTTGGATCAAATACATCCACAGGATCTCTCCTGAAACATTCAACAGAAATTCACCAGACTTTCCTTGAAGGTGTAAAATAACCCAAATTTTCTGGAAAATTCAACAATTTTTTCTTTAATCACCAAGGTATATCCTCTACAAAATGAAATAGAAAAAAAAATGTATATATTAAATATGAAACCATTTTCAAAATATAAATTTCAACTTGAACTGTTGTACGTGAAATACCTCAGTCTCCATTAAAAAAGCAAATATACTAAAGAATTCAGCAATAAGTCTAAATCATAATTTTCTCCATAGCTTTTAATATACTGACATTTTCCATTTTTCTAGTATAGGCTCAAACATAACCTGAAATTGATTACAAAAGTTCCAGTTACTTACTGTGGTGGTCTTTGGCGCTGTGCCACTCTTGGGTCAGAGACATCAACTTCATACTGAATTGATAAATAATTTACAGATAATTGAGGAGAAAGTGAAAATGGCATCTGAAATATGTTAAGTAACACACACACACACACACACACTTAGATAAGGTACTGTAAGTGACTTAATCTTATACACAAGAAAGGTAGATAAAGCCTAGAACAAACCTTTTGTTGTTCTAAAGCATTTTCAACTTTCTTTCTCTCACTGTGCAACTGCTGTCTCATTGCTGCTAGTTGTCGCAAAACATCAGCACCTGAAATGTGCACAGATGAAAATATAAACAAGCTATAAGGTAGATACATTCCTGCCGTGTGCATGTGGTTATTGACTCCTTATATATCAACAAAAGCAGTTTGTGCATATATAGGTTCAAGCACAAGTATGTTACTGAGGATTTTTGAATAAATTTAATCAAAGTAAACCTGATACAAAATTAATACAAAACAATAAAAAAAACTGGATACACTTGTGGATCCACTACCAGATGTCTATGAGCCAGTTTGATGGACGTATTTGGTAAAAGAAAGGTGCATATGAATTCATCAAATCAATCAAATCCATACCAACGTAAGAGGCAGACAGGTAGTCCTAATCTAAAGCTAATTTTAGAAAATATTTCCTAAAAACCCTATGAACACTTGATGGTTGGCTTTATCTGTACTCAGTACAATTTCTAATAAGTATAATATTTATATATTCTCAGATGAAACATGAAACCTGTATCCTGTAAGGAGATACTCACTCTGAGATCTGATCTCTGTATCACGTGCTGGCACTGGGGGAGATGTCCGCCCACTAGGTGTCACATCCTCTGTGTTACTACGCAGTGCAGGAATGGGTGGAGAGCGCACGTCTCTTGCAGGCTGCAGATTTAAAGAAAAATTCCTTGTTAAAACAGTGAACTTAACATGCATATTTAAGCAACTCTGCCATTCCTTAAGGAATTTTTGGCTTATAATGGAGTCCAGCAGGTATGCCTTAAAACATTTATGGTTACTGACAGATATAGTAAAGTGATTTTGACTACAATTTAGATAACTCAGAAAACAATTTTCATTTCTAAAGAGACCATGTGATCATGGCCCTTTGAGGAAGAGAGGAGATTTTATGCCACAAAGAAGAAAAAACACATTAAGTCTCTTAAGAAATTATTTACGCCTTAGCAACATTGCACCACAGCAAATGAAAAACCTATATCAACACAATTTTGATCATTTGCTTTAAAACCAGTTCATTTTATCATCTCAATTTCCATCTTCATGATGTTGAGATTCTGCCCTACTCAAAGTGAGTACACCCAGTGCCTCTGTAGAGGCTGTATTACATGTGGACTCACCGTCTGAGCAGTGCTGCCAGATCTTGCCGCTACAATTGCTGGCACTGGTGGAGAACTCCCTCTTTGTTCCTAGCAGAAAAAAAATACAGTATTATGTTTCATAAGTCTTTTAGATTTCATTCTTCAATCCATCTTAAAAAAAAAAAAAAAATTACTGAGTGCAACTGTGACATATGTAGAGTTTCAATTTATAAAAATGATAAGTTATTGTTGCAAAGTATTTACTAGAAATCACAAGTTTGCATTTTTTTTGTTATCCACTCTTGATACATAGTGTTTACCTCACCTTTTCCATATCTTCAAACATCCAAATACACTTCTTTAACTAATTTTTAATTTTTTTTGTTAAGTACAAATTTTTCAACAGCCTACATTATAAGCCTCACTGCCTCTTTTTTAATTTCAAGGAACCAATACAGTTTCATCATTTTCAATGTAGCAAATAATGCTAATGAATTAATTAACTTTTTGAAAACTACTGTTAAATAATATAAACAAAGTATTCATATAACTTACCATAGCTTGCCTTTGCCTCTCTAAGCGCTCTTGCTCTTGCCTTTCTCTGATTTCTTGTTGCCTTTTTTCTTCTAATTCTTTCCTCCTTGCCTCAGCTTCCAGCCTCTTCTCCTCTGCCTGCTTCTTCAACATTTCATTTTTCCTTTGCGTCTGCAATATGGTCAATTTGAGATGTGAAGGGGTGAATTTTTTCTAATTTGAACCTTTCCTCTATCTCTAACTGTGTTTGCTTTTTTCATCATGTCTTTCACAGTTACTGTAACATTACTCCCTCAAAAAACAAAAAACAAAAAAAAATGACCTACCTCTTCCTCCTTTTCTCTTTGCTTCTTTTGTTCAGCTTCAAACTCTGCCTGTATCTTCAACCTATCCTCTTCTATCTTCCTCATTTGCTTCTCCTCTTCTGCTTTGATTTTAGCTTTCTCTTCTTCCTCACGCTTCCTCTTTTCTTCAATCTGGCATTAGAAGAAAGTACAAAATTTAATTCTAAAAAGCATACTGCTATGCATTTTAAATCATGCATTGAAAACAATCACTCAAATGTAAGGGGGGATAAATTAAATATATACATTTTTCTTTGTTCCTATAAATATTAAATTAAACATACCTGCTTTTTAAGTTCTTCTTGATACAAATCTTTCTGAGATTTGGGCGTATTATCCTGTAACAACAACCATCTTATTAAACTACCCATTTTGATTTTGCAAAATTATCAGTGTTATAAATGTAATACTTTCGCCATTTAGTAATATTCTGGAATAAACTATTAACTACATTTTAAAAAGGAAAATTTAAATTTTTTATGACCTCTTTGTGTAAGTAAGCATTATCCTAAGCACTATATATATATATATATATATATATATATTAAAATGCTAGTGCTCAAATATTGATAACCAAAAATGCACACAGATACTGAATTTTCTTTTTCCCCTTTGCTGTTATTTGACCAAATGAGGTTCTCCACACACTAAAAGCTTTCAGGTTTACTTATCATCAAAAAAAAACTTACAGTTGGTCCAAAGATGTCACTTTGCCCCCTGCCATGTCCCTCTCTGGGAGACAATCCAGGATAGTTCCCCTGGACCCCCCCACCAGGTGGTCCCTGGTCATGGAAGCCATATGGTGAGTCTGCAGCAAAGTTCACTACTGGAGGTGGTGCAGGAGTGCGGTCAGGTACCAGGCGGCGCGTGGGATCCTCTTCTCCTTCTTTGTTTGTTATGTGCATTCTCTTCAAGTCAGCTGTAATGTCACATTGATGTTTGTTATAGATGAAACAAATCAAAATAATGATTTTAATTTTGCACAAACCAGTGTGTGTGAGTGCATGTGTGTGCTGGTGTTTATCTGAAGAAGCAGGAGACAATTTTGCCACTTCTTCTGTATCTATCTGAACATACCACACTGCATGGAAACACGTCTGTACTCACCAACAAGATTTCCCTGCCTGTCTCTCAGTGGTGCACCACCGCCTCCTTTACCAAATGGATCATAGTTCTCTATTTCTGCCTGTTTCTTAAGGTCATACTTCTCCTGCTCCTCTTTAGCTAACTGTTTTTGTCTCTGCTTCTCTTCCATCTAAAAGGAGAACCATCCCAATTATTTGAAATGAAAACAATCATCAGCCTGGTTTGTGTCTTAAACAGTAAGAAATTCTTTACAGACATGTTAATGTTACATATGATTTTTACTGCTTGTGATTAGATGACACAAAATGTATCTATACTTTGTAAAATATATCTGGAAGATAATCAACAGGTTCTTCCTCTACTTATCAAAATACCATGGAATGTTTACTCCAGAAACTTCAAAGACAGACATAAACCATGGGCGATATGTAATGTTTATATGAGCAGTATAGTGATATTTCACCCATAGTAAGTAACTGATGCAAAATAAGAGAGTAATAATAAGACCTCTGATTATCAAGCTCTTAAGTATAATACCCCACCTGCAACCTAAGTTCTTCATTATAGGACTGTTTATCAGCTCTGGATTTACTGCGATCATTTCCTATAATGAAGCCCCCTTCTTGTGGGGGAGGATTCCTAAGTAATAAAATCAAAAGAAGTTAACATATACACATATATTGAATGGGATGACAAATGGTCATTGTAAAATGAATGATTCAGAAGTATTGTCTATTGTGAATTTAAGTTCCAAACCCTATTATCAAAAACTTAATAAGAATAAAACCAAGTAAAACAGGTATATCCTGTGTGGATTATGTCAGAATGACCTTTCCTGATCTGAACTCAATGAGATACTTATAATGTCTGTTCCTCATTGAGTTCCTGATCTGAACTCAATGAGGAACACACATTATAAGCATCCCCTTAGACCACTCATACATTACATATGTACCTGTCTCTGTTGGCATAACCCTGCTGAGGCTGCTGCGGTGGCTGCTGCTGTGTTTGCTGTGGGTATTGTGGAAAGTTAGACGGACGGCCCACACCTGAGGGACCAGCTATACCACCAACTAAAAGGAATAGTTTAGACTGCTATAAACACAACCGCAGCTTTTATCATGTATAAAATATGCACAGTTTTATCTTAGTCTATGTATCATAACTTAAGAGAGGTCCATCTGTTTGATTACTTTCTAAGCAAAAAACATTAACAATGCAAAAACAAGTTAGTTTTGTATTAATATACACGTGCATGTGCACTTAAGTTAAGACTGTTTGTGCCTGATCAGTGATAAGTGTGTATTATGCAAAAAGGTTTCAAACATAAGCAGTTATTAATTTTATATATTTATTTAATTATTTATTTGTAATATCAAATATTATTTTTTGCAATATCAAAGACTACATGATACCTACTTCCAGAGTCAACATCTAGTGGGTTTTTATTGGCATAATAATAATAAGCCTCATCCAGTGGGCTGTTGTATGGGCTAAGCTGGGGCTGACCAGCAGCTCCTAGATAGTCTCTGGAAAAAGCAGCAAATAACACTTATAAGTGACTTCAACATGGCTCATTAACATGTCAATTATACATTTGCTTATCAGAAACTATTTATCAGAATATTCTCATTTAAGAAGACTACTAGTTAATAATTCTGATCATCTAAGATCAAATTTAAATAACTTGGTCTTCAGGTCTGGAAAAATGTTTGGACTTAGGTTCTATCATAAAACCAACCCTTGATTTTAGTCTAATTGTTCATGTATTCAAGCCCATGCCACAGACTATCAAACAGTTTTCTATCAAGACTTCATTTTCCCTATCAATCAATTCTTTATTAAGTCGCTATATAACCGTATGGTTCTTACCCTGGCTGTCGGCTGAGCAGCCCAAGGCCAGGTTCTAGTGGTCTACCATACAGGTCCCCTCCCCAGCCTCTGTCTAATATACTGGGAGCTGGTCTGGAAGAGGGCTCACTGAACAGCTGGGCCTGGTACTTCTGGAATGCTTGGGATCTGGGACTGAAATGAAAAAAAATCATATTACTGGAGCAATATTATTACTGAATTACAAAAATGGATATTTTCTAAACTGAAAAAGAAAAATGTTGTATATTTTATACTATTTTGCCACAAATTAACCAAATATCCAGACATGTTCTCATGAGCATGTAATGCCAAGTCTTTTCTTAAAGATTTCACATTAATAAACTGTTTATCTACACCATTGGTTCTCCCGATAAATGATTAACCCAACATCCAAATGAATTCCTATTTTTATATCCCACATAAGAGTACCTTAAGTCTTCAGTCACAGGGTGATATGGCTGCACTGGCACACTCTGATACTGTCTTGGGGGACCCCTCTGCTCTGCTGGGGGTAATTCTCTCAGCCTATCAGGTCTCTTCTCTGGATCTTGTGCCCCTGAGACATTGATTCTCATGTCATTGGCCTTTTCCCTAAGGGTACATTGATAGGCAATCATATTAGAGTATGGTATGTAATAAAAGTACACATATATTATGGAAATGGTAGTTAGACTATGTTTTACATGCATTTGTCTTAGCTAGCCTTCCCAATAAGGTCTAGGGCAAAAGCCCACAAAAATGGGATATATAATCAGAAAGCCAGCATCACATAAAATAATGGGATAACTGTTTTATCATTTATTTATGTACAAATTTAAATAACAATGGCAATATTTCAAACTTGATATATGCCAATAATAGGTTGATTGCTTAAAATTGTGTAAAGCCAGAATATGAAATATATTGTCACAAGGGTGGGCAAATCAGAATTAAAGATTTATACTTCAAAAGATGATGATAAAAGTTATGTGCAGGAAAAAAATGTCAACCTTTTACACAAGCTTTTCATCAATGCAAGCAAAAGAAGTAAAAATATAATAATGATTAAGAATTATCTAATTTTCATGCTGACATAACAACAACAATAATAACAATAATAATAACAACCAGAAGGAACGCCAACTGCAGTTATTTAAAATTCATGTTTTAGTATGAGCAGAAAATCAAGATGAAACACTACCAGAGGAAAAAAAAAATTATTGAGCAAGATTTTCTTTGGCAACCAGCTGCCATACTCTACATGTGAATGGAAAGCAAACAGCATTATGATCCCAAGATATTAGTAATGGAATTAAATACACATAACCATGTTAAAGCAATGGACATCACACAAGAGAAAAGCAAAAAAAAATCATGAGCCATGCTTTTATTCAAATATTAACACGAGAATTTTACAGATGCTTCTTACCTTTCCTTTTCCCTAAACACAAAAAACAGCTTTACTAGTATATGGATTTGAAAGCAATAAAATTATCAGAGAATCTTTTGGTAAAAGTACATGATGATTGGTAATAAAAATGTGTTGTTCCAATGTGATTCACAATATTCCAGTCCATAAAAACAAAGTCATGCATTTTAAAAGACATCATCAACAAAGCATGCATTTTTAACATGCATCACTAAAATGCTGCAATTCTTATTGTTAATAATTTACATTATGTGGTCATATTGAATTTTGTATACTAAATCATGCAGCTCTAAAGTTTGCTCAGTTGCTCATGTATATAATATCAGTGTTGGAAATCAGCTTCCACACTCCTTACAACATAAATCTACATGACTGGATACATAATAGTTACCTCTGCTTAGCTTCCTTGTCTCCCTTCATTTGTAATTCCAATTCTTTGCGGTATTCCTCCTGCTTCCTTCTCTTTGCACTTTCAGAATTTTCATGGCCTGCAGAAATATTTTAAAGTAAATAAACTTGACTGCCAAGATTTATATATATTGACCGAATGTTAAATCACACCTTAACTAAGAAATTGTCCATGATGATTCAGTTAAATTGAATCTAGCTCTTAAAATTGTAGATATTATAGCTTATACTAATCCATTAATGCAATGCAGGAGTTCAGTGTTTATGAATTTCATCTGTAATCTTTTAGAAAAACACTACTCTCAGCCTCTTTCTCTAACATAACATATCTTGACCTCAAACAGATATACACCCTTCCCCAAAGTTATATGGTCATTTTATTTCTATTTTTGAATCATCGAAAAGAATATCTGATAGTATTCCAACAAAGACAAATCTATTTCTGTAATTAAGTTTACTCACCCACTAAGAGAGTAGCCCCAGCCTGCCTGCTGTCATCTTCCTGTGGGGGCTGGTAGCCTCTCCTGCCTTGCCTTGCAGGAGGCTCAGGGTCAGGATGTGTTCTCCTGGGACTGGGGTCTGGCTCCCTGGGGCCTCGCCGTCTGTCATCCTACAGAAAACAATGAAAAATTATTATATCATAAGAGTCCGAAGAGTACAAAGTAAAAAGTACATCCTCTGAAAACAGTCCAATACACTCAAAGTGAATTTATTAATTTTGATTTAAATGAAATCTGAAAAATATTTGCTACTGTGTATTCACTGCTACTTGCTTAAGACAACTTCACTACATTCTAAAAGATGATTTTCAGCAAAAAAAAAAAATCAAATATGTACATAAAAATAGTAAATAATTAAAATGCACAAAAACTGTAACAACAAAATAAATTGACTGTCTGAAAACATATTAAAACCAAATATATGAATCATGTTTAAAGATATAAAACACCACTCTCACTAATACATCGCTCTTTCATCACCATTTCAACCTACTGCATGAAAATCAAATGGCAAAAGCTAACTACCACCTACGGGTAAAATAAATAAATTTAAAAAAAAAAGAGCTGCAAAAAATGAATATAAAGTACCAAAGGCAAGTCAAAAACAATAATTATAAGAAGTATCTATGCTCTAACGTAGCAAAAAAAAAAACTAATTTGCTTTCATTACCAGACTGAGTTGAAAAATAATACTACAAGTTTTTTTTATACAGTGAAAAAGAGAGACACAACATGCACAAGTTTTAGTTTCTTGCTTCACAGTATGATGCAGCATGCATATGTTTATCATAAAATACCAATTTCCTGAAGCAATGACCAAGTAACCTTTGCAATATATTGAATGATAAATCAAAGTATTTGATTAAAGGTGTTATGGTTTCATAGTAAACAGCCATCCAATACACACAATATTACAACCAAATAATCAGACAAACATAAAGAAATAAACATGTTATAACTGCAGTCCATTCAATTACCTCATGAATGGGAGATGGACTCCTTTGTCTTATCCTTGAAAGCTAATGAAAGCAAAAGCTTCTTTTAACAAAGCAAAAATCCCCATCCAGCACAACTAGTCAAAACACAGGTCTGTAGGCAGGGGGGTTGGGGGGGGGGCATACAACTGCCATTATGACTGGGGAAAAGGTCTGCTTTGAATCAAAATTTTATTTTAAAAAGTACAATATGAGATCTCCCAGGAAAAAAGGTCCATTTTTTTAACTGCTTGCTACAGTCCTGAGACACATCCTAAATATGATCAACATATAAATTATCACATTGTATCAGACTTTTGGGATGGGTATTGGAAGGCAATAATTTCCATTGAGTATCTTTTTTAAAAAAAACTCTTGATGAACACTGTATTATGGAGATTAGATCAATAAAATGCAGACCCTTTAAAATTTAATTTTGGTCAACATGATATTTAACCAATTTGAATTGACAAAGCCATGCTTTATCCTATGCATTTCAATGTATGTATATTTCTTTCTACAAACTTTTATTATAATTTTCCCCATCAATCATGAATTTAAAGAGTTGCCTTTTATGCATTGTTCTCTAAAATATATCACATCTTTTGTTAACATAACAGACAAAGCCAAGCAAGTCAAGCATGACACTACTGGCCACAGTTACCCATTCTTGTAGGGGATCCCTAGCTGGGTTCCTCAAAGGTGAGGTCCAGTAGACTTCATCCAGAAGACTGGGCCACTTGGACTCTTCTTTGAACTGAACTCTCCTAAACACAGGGTGGGTGAAGAAGGTAAAGAATGGGAGTAAGAAAAAAAGGAACTAATTGTATAGAGGTTTAACTGATTATCACAGTTCTATGAAGCACATTACACAAAGCTGGGTGGTATGTAAGCTTTCTATACAAAGACAGGAAAAAAAGTTGGGGAAGTTATGGGATGAACAAGACAATAATGGTGGAAATGAGTCACATTTACAACCTGTACACGAGAAATGCCTGGCCCTCCCCCAAACTGACATCTACATCAGCAGCAGCTAGTACATAGGACATACATGTGCTAGATAAAAGGGAAGGGCGCACTACAATATTTAAAGCACAAAACTATCAGCAAGAGTTACCAATTGGTAAAATTCTGTCACAGGATCACTTTCATCAACCCAGCTTTTGCTGCGCTCATTGTTACTTGTTTTTATTCTCCTGAAGTTTTTTTATCAATATCATCATTCTAAAAAACAATATTTATCTTAGCATGTTCAAGTTTGAAAACAGCCTTAGTCATATCACAGTCAATACATAAAAGGAATCACATGAAAAATTGAATTTTTTTTAAATCACTATTTTTTCTCAATCTACAGTTAAGTTTATAATTTTCAAATGTTACAACTATCTTTTATGTTAAAAAATTTGCTGCACTGTCTGAACAGACAAAATTTACCCTAGATGCATAGCAAACTTACTTGGCATCATATTGCCTGTCTATGGCATTCAGTCGTCTGTCATCCTAGACAGTAAAAGTTTTCAATTTTTGAATAAAAACTTGAAAAAATCTGACATTAATATAACATCTCATGTTCTACACATAAATAGTTCTGGGAACCTTTTGTATTATTTTTAGTGTTCACTAAAAATCTTTCTTCATATCATTTTGCTTTGTCATGGGATAAAAGAAAAGTTAGGCATAAAACAATTATGCTGTGTGCAGAAAATTGTCCCAAAAATCAAAATATGTATTTCACACACACATTCATACAACAATGAATATTAGTGGAAAATGAATATCAGTTGTGATCACTCAAATTAGTGCTACCCTCTTGCTTGTTATATCCAAGTGAATTTCACACAACTTAAGGTTACTCACATTTAGATAACCATCTGATATGGCAGACCTCCTGTAGTTATCATCACCAAGCCTCATGCCTGTTGGGGTTCTGGAATACTCTGGATCATCATAGCGCCTGGTGAGAAATGAAAATAAAAAATTCCACATTAGAGGCATGCTTGTGGAAGCTACTGGGTGATATATTTGAATCATATATGCATGATATATTTGAATCATCAACACTTCTGCACAGATCTATAAGCCACTAACAAGATGAAAACAAACTCATCAGAATAAAGTCTCTTTGAATGTTTAATCAGTATTTCCATTCACAGCTTTGTTGCTATATGGTTTCAGGTAACAGAAATCCACATAAATGTAAATTATTTATTACTCTTGTCCAGAACTCATTAATCAAAGATGCAGCAGATGCTATGACATCTTAACCAAAAATGTCCTTATATATTTTCATCATGCCCATAGGAATTCCATGCTACAAAATCATTATGGACAAATCAGATAATCACTGATGCTTTTTTTTATTTTTACTTTTTTTACCTGTAGCGACTCTCTTCTCTCCTCTTCTGTTCTAGTATTTCCTCATACGTAGGTGTGCCCCAACCTCTACGAGGTGGTTTATTACGACCTCTTTCAAATGCATCCTCATCATCTGACAAAAAGTCACTCCTGCTTCTTGTGCGTATTCTTTGATCCTTTAATTCAAATCATGGAATCACAAATTTTAAAATTTGCACTTATTGGTTGATATTAAATACTATCACTGGGAAAACACCTACATGTATCATAACTTATCTACATGTATCAAAACTCATTCCTGA
The DNA here is from genome assembly GCF_051362555.1 of Lingula anatina. Taxonomy (NCBI): domain Eukaryota; kingdom Metazoa; phylum Brachiopoda; class Lingulata; order Lingulida; family Lingulidae; genus Lingula; species Lingula anatina. The sequence continues at coordinate 44,663,187 of NC_141767.1, forward strand.
ATAACTGAATAACTATCACGTCTTCAGAAGGATACCTGCTAGAGACAAAGAAAACAGTAACTGTTAGGACAATATGCAGCCCCCATCTACTTTTTTATCCTTTTTACTGTCTTCTTTCAATGTACATGGATGTATTATATCCTGCCAACAACATAAATGAGCAGTTATAATATGGTACTATCAATTACATTTTCTTTCTTTCCATTTTAAAATGATTTATTTCAATGTTTGAGAATACATTATGCAATAAATACCTCTCTCCTCCTGTTGTCTCTTTCTGATTTCTGTTGTAGAAAATCATTATATTCTCTATTCCTTTCTGCCATTTTTCTTTGCTGAAAACAAAACCAGAATGACAACAAATAAGCCAACAATCATCAACTCTTAGGCTTTCATTTGAACACTACAGTGCACTCCACATTTGGATTTTGAATTTCTATATTTGTTTCTTAAAATTGCCACAAAGCAATAAAAGTAATATTATAACATGGCATATATATTCCCTTCCACTTAATGATAACCCCTACTTGTAACTTTGTTTCAATTTTCTGGCATATTTAAGTACGTTTTCATGAAAGTCCTCATAATTTATTTTGTTAGTTTATTAGTAGTAATACAGCAGAAATACATAGTACCTCTGCAGAGTGCTTATCTCTGATTCCAGGCAAAGTCATGCCATAGTCAGTTTCTTTAGGTGCACGTCTATGTTTGACCTGGAAGGGAGGGTGAAAAGACACTGCAAAACACACACCAGTGCTCTAGTGGTGAAAAGAAAGGGTGAGGTGAAAGAACATGTGAGACATAATATCTTATTAATTGAAAAATAGGAGAAAATAGGGTTTAATACAAGTGGGTGATGAAAAATGCCAAACTGTAGGACTACACCTGCTATCAATGAGGAATGCTGAGCTACATTTTCAGATCTAAAAATTGTTTTAGTCCTCACTTTCAGAAATAAGCTACTTGATTACAAAATGAACTCTCTGCAATCCCAGAAACAACATTTCATAAATGTATAAAATTTATGTCCCTAATATGACATTGACTGAGTGTTATGTTTTGATATAAGTCTTATATTTCCCACTTAAGAAAGCGTTACTATCACAACGGGTCTCTTCAACATTCAAGGATCCTAATCTACAATGACTATGAATAAGTATTTTGCAACTCACAACACACTGTGGATAAGAAACATGAAATATTATCCTCTTTGATGTAAATATCAATTGATGCTATACACAGTACACGTGTACCTCATTTCTGTCATCATATCTGTCTCTCCGTCTGTCATAATCATCATCCCTCCTCAGATCTCTGTCATATGTGTCCTCAAAAGTAACTGTTCTCTCTTTGGGTGGTGGACTCCTGTTGATTGCATCCTACAGAATAATTTGTATCAATGCCATATCATTACCATAGAAAATCAATGTCTTGATTATCATTTATCAATCAAATTTCTATCCCACATTTTGAACTCGACAAAGGACTGAATGCATACATAGAAAAAATATTTACCGCAGGCTTGTGACTGTCATATCTATGTCTTCTTTTTTGCTCTTCTTGTTCTAAGAACTGCCTGTACTCCTCATTCCTTGCTCTTCTCTTTGCAAACTGATAAATGTATTCAGTTTTAACAGCATTTTCAAAACATGATAGATTGTACATCATTAAAAGCTACTTTTAAAATTGGGCAAAAAGTTTTTTTAAGTTCTCAATACATAATTATGCATTTACATGTTATAAGAATAACAATTTTTTAAATCAGATAGTAAAACTTAAAATTTAATTCAAAGATTTAGGCATTCTACTAACATCAGCTCTAGCCTCAGCCGACATCTTTCTATTCATTGCAGGCAACCCAACTTCTTCATTGTCTTGTGCTTGAGGATGACGACCTGTCCGTCGCAACTCTTGCTGTAATAGTTATAACACTTAAATATTAATAAGTTGGAAATCAATAGCATCAACACACCCTTACAATACCAATAAACAAGTTTTGTTTGGTATATATGTAACTAAGGCTTCTATTATTCATAAGACATATAAATATGATATATAGCAATGGATGCGGACAAAGTGAATAAGAGTAGACAATGAAAATGACTGCCATCCATACCCTTCCTTTGTAAAGTAAAGACCCTTCAGTTATTTTCAAAATTTTATAATATACATCAAATGGAAAAGTCACATTTGCAGAATAAAGTTTCCATGATTGCAAATCAATCACAAGTATAAATTTTTAGTACAAACAACACAGACTAGTATTTTTAAAGCAATAATGATAACAAAATACTATTCTAAAATACAAGGATTGACCCTAAAAAGATATTTCAGTATCAAGAAAAAAAGGATTAAATAGTCAACGGTTTTGAAAGTAAACCATCCTGTGCAAAATGTACAACCAGCCTATGCAAAATATACAGACTGAAAGAAAAATCACCCCTGGTAAAAGTGAATAGGCCAAGTAAAAACACATCAAGCATAACTGCAATAGTATGAAGTTGAAAAAGGCAAGGAATACCAACTGGTGACCTTGTAAAATTTAAATCAAAATTGAATTTAGTCAATAAGAAAAATCAATATATCTCTCAGCAACTTAAACATGAAATTTAAGGAAAATGACTGAAGATTCTGGAAAACAACAGCAAATAACAAATTCCCTGTCACTGAGGCACCTACTCTTGGAGAATCTGGTCTTTCCGGGCCATTCTGAAGCCACTTTGGTGCGCCTGGTTGAATATTTTTCTATAATTCAAGGCAATCTCTAATTATACACAATGCAAAGTTTGTTTTCATAGACCCAACTGGATCACCAAAATTCAATAAAGTTATTTTCATTTACATGGGCAACCAAATACTCAAGCATTTCCTAAGACAAATGACACAATGTTGAGACAATTTCCAGTGAGCAACATTTATCAAGTAAAATTAAGAACTGTAAACAAGACAGAAAACATATTTGCGTTGCTGGTGAATGGTTTCATCTATATTCATTAGTAACTGAAACCTGATATATTTCCTGTCAGTGATTTTTATTCCTTTTGTGGTGTAACATAAGTGAGTGAGTACAATTCCTTGTGTTATCCAAACTGCCCCCTCCACTTGTTGTTATTGTAGGGTGGGATAATGATGTCATCATATGTGTGTGAATGTTTGGGATTCCCTTCGTTGATAACATGGTTATCATTCCACCCCAACAGTAACAACAACAAGAAGGGAGAGAAAACATTTTGGATAACACCAGGACAGGTACTCCCTCACTTTCGTAACACCCCAAAAACTGAGTAAAATTCACTGACAACTTTCAATTGGAAGCAGATTTAGATGAATCGAAAAGATACCGTCAACTATCACCAACGCCTAAGTCACACAGAATTTCAAAATTTAAGGATCTAAACATCAATAATTTTTCTTTTAGATACAAAGAAACTATTTTCTCAAAAGAAAATCTTTAATAATAAATGCATATCAACCAAATGCTATTCTAAAGAATAAGTTGACATATTATATCCATGCCTATATGACAGCAACGGACGACAAATCAGTGGTATTCTGGCTTTCAAAAATGTTGATGAGTTCATAATGAAAAACATAACACATCATCCAACAGATACCAGCTATGTATTAATGATTTACCTCAGAGAGCATTTTATTATACTCCTTCTTCCTCTCTTCCTCCAGTTTCTTTCTCTTTTGATCATAACTGCCCAGCTGACCAATAAGCCCTGTCTCTTCTGGACTCTGTGGCCTTGGAGGGGGGATATTTTCCTTGCGGTTTTGATCCACATGGAAACCATTCACTTTGCCCTAAAAATACATTAATTCGTTTCATGCTCAAATATAATTAAAATACAGTAATTCATTTTACTCTAAATATCATTCAGTTGGAATACTTAATCCAGCTTTTTGTGTCATTATATCCTCAAAAAAACATAAATATCCAATTCTTCAGATATTATCTTGAAGATCAACAGTTCAATCTTCTTTTTCTTTTTACAAGCTGAAATACCCCCATGATGGGGATAGGTCAAACCTAATGCTGCCAAGCTCAAGGGGGGGGGATTAATATAAATACATTATGTATTTAATTCCAAAAGAAAAAGGGAAGATCAAGAGCAACATGAAGCAAAACTGAAAGAGTAAAGAGTAGAAGCAGGGCAAATAACTTGATCAGAGGCCAGAGTCATAGCTGTAGACAGAGTTGGTTGGAAAAGCCCTATGTGATGTGGCACTAGCATGAAGACAATAGGTAGTACTTTATGAATGGGTATACCTTGTCCATTACTTCTTGGGTTTCTCTCTTCCTTTCTTCCTGTAATCTTCTTTTCTTTTCTTCATATTGTCCAAGAGGCAGTGTACCCCCTTCAACATCCTCTGTTTGCCTGTCCTGTGGGCCTCTCCTGCCATGCTACAGATGAAATAAATATAAGTTTTAGCAACACTGGAATGCTCAAATACAGAAATTACACATTGACTACTATTAAAAAAAATTCAAAATAATATTATAATATTTATCCCTTTCCCTCAACAACCTCGCAACTTTTGCTTCTGAACTGTGCTTATGTCAGAAAAGGAACTTCAAAAGGGCATAAATCCATAAAGCAGCCATATAAGGGACCATTCCCAGACCCTATCATACCAACTGTGGATTGCTCTATCTCCGAGGGGATTAGCCAAATTGCTATCAACTTAAGTGGCTTAGATGTCTGTCATGCCCACTGAAGCTGCCAGTGGATAATCAATTATCGTTTAGCAGGTACAGTAGGCATGCAAGATATATAAGCCGCTTAACTTAGGTGAAAGCAATGTAGCAAGAAACCCCTCAGAGATGGATTGATCGTGTTAGATGGATATAGGTATGGGAAACCAGTCTAAGTGTCTAGTGCATTTCACAAGGATTCCTCTGCCATTTATTGGTTACCTGCAATATTTGTTCATCTAAATTACTCTTTGGTGTCCTGTCCCAAGTTCTTCGAGAAGTATTTGGGTCATCACGGTCAGGCTCCTAGATGCAAAAAATAACAGACATTAGAGGTATACTGTATGCATTTGAAAATTACCAAAAATCACATTTACCATGTCTACATAATCTGCAATGCTAGTGATCTTACCCAGTTCAGACCTTAAAAACTATAAGACTCCTCACATCCATACTTCCTTCTGAAATGTACAGGAAAATTTGGTGTTCTAAATGACAGGCCAGTCATTAAAAACTATTTTTGAATTAAAAATGGAATAAAACACCAAATTCAAGTGCTTGGATGGTTCAAGCAATGATTTTAGTAGGAAAAAATAGCCAAAATTAATTTTGGTGGTCACACCCCATATATATTTAGTACCTTTAAGCCTTGAAACATTTGTTTTCTGTTCTTTTGATTATAAAACATCTCTATTTTGATGTAATGATATGGATATGGGGTTATTTAAAGGTTATCAGGTAGCTGACTACTACTAGCAAATGAAAATCACACCAGTTAAGAGTATAAGGGCTCATTCCCAATGAGCCTACCATTCTACGTAGATCGATCCAGCTTGGTAGGGACTCTATCTGAATGCAACACGCCTCCTCTTGCTTCCAATGTACTCCTATAATTACCTGCTTTTTTGTATTCTACTCCAATAGGAGGCTTATTAATCTGTTAATCTGATTGCATTCAGTGAGATTTCCCATGGAGATAGATCGATCTATGCAGAATGAGTTTCATTGGGAAGGAGCCCTAATAATAATGAAAACTGCAGTTTGATGCAAGCATTGTTGAGGAAAGAAAGGGGATAGACTGACTGAAGATAGCATTTTCATTTAACAACTGATCAGGAACTGCATATCTTGGACTGATAGGATAAATGATTGATACATTTTCAACATTGAGCATGATCATCATCATAGTATTTACCACATTTATCTAATAACAGTGATGTTTTTTTTTTAGCTTCTATGAATGCTGAACTGCTTGGCAAACAGGCATTGAAGCTTGGGTGCTGGGACTCAAGAGTGAAGTGTTGAATAAAATTTGAGAGAAATCAACAATGGAAAATGTTCTCTGTGTCTTTGTTCCTCTGGAGTTATGCCCAATTACTTTCTTCTCCACGACAATGCCAATGTTTTCATGCCACTTTTTATGACTTAAACAAAATTTGTAAACATACAGTTACACCTGAATCGCTTTCTCATATCTGGAATTAAGTTATGCACTGCTAGCAGCCTCATTTTAGGTGCTCCTATTATTAAAGGTAGATTTTGTCATCCCACACACATTTTAAATAGTAAACAGTAATGAAAACCTTACCTGTCCCAGAGACCTCCTCTCTGCTGCTAGCTTTTGCTTCTGTTGCTGTATAAAATATTCAATATCATCAGCCATGGTTAGTAAACCTAAAATGGAAAAACAGAAAATACTATGGACAAGATTGTTCTTGGATTTTTTTTACAAGTTTGGGTTAGCATTAAACTGTTCATGCTCTGGGTATTTTGCCAAATTTCTCATATGTGCTGAAGTACATACTGTACATTTATCACTCACATCTTCTCTACCCCTCTCCATACTAACCTACATGAGAAAGAGTGGCTTTTCAGCAGTGTTCAATTGATAAGGTGAGATGTAAGCAAAAGTTATTAGAGCAACTGCTACATGTATATGTACAAGTGGTTGGACGTCATTTTACAGTTATCTTGTCTTACATCTTTCGTGTCCTAGCACACGAAGGGGTACATATCAAAAACAGTAAAAAGTGAGTGCTAACGCATGAGTTTTCGCGCTAGTCCAAGGGGCTAAGATACTACGAGTAACGCCAATAATAAGCGACGAACATATAATTTTATGAACAGACAAGATAAGCCAGCCATTTGACCCCCTCTGGTTAGCAACATGTAAACGTCAGGCTTATTCAGACTTAGCTAACGATACATACCTTTTTATGGTTATTACTACGGTAGCCACATGTTGGATATAAAAGTTGAACGTTTATCAGTATTTCAATTAATCCTAAATCCTAGGTAGTACGCTGAAAACTTGAAACATACATCAACACAACCCTGGAATTTGCTAATATCGCAAACTCTCGTTTCGGATGTGGAGAATTTAAAAGGCAAGCAAATTGAATGCGATTATACATTTAAAAATCAAGAAAGGCCAGTTTCGGGTCTTCTTTTTAATCAAAACGTGACAGAACGAATGGATAAAACTTTTACAGGTCCCCTCCAGAATATCCATCAATTGATGATTGTTACTATTTAGCCATGGTACCCATTCCAGAACACAGCCAACTGTTATTGGAAGTAAAAAGGGGCACAGCAAACGTGCTTTGTGTTGTCTTACGTAACACATTTGATTTTTTAAGCATGTAACACGCTTTTGATTTTCAGTCCTGGACTACATTTTATTTATGGCCTGTTGACTTTCTCAATGGTTCAAATAGTGTATAATCCATCACTGGTTAAAAAATGGTTAATGCCTTTTTTTTTTTTTTTTTTTGCACTAGTGGAAAATCATTATTTGCAAAGGGGGCCTAACAGCAGTTTCCCTGCCATTTTTCTGGCAAAAAGCTTTTAAGGTTTATATCTGAACAAGGCAGCAAAGCTGTCAAATGTACAGACAAAAATCAGAAAATAAAGATGCAGTATTCCAAAGTATCGGGGCCGTAGCGATAGTCCGAAGGTTCAATGGTCCGAATGTTCACTATAGAACCTTCGGACCAATGAACCCTTGATTAAAAAATCGATAAAAATGTTACCACTTTTCGGACCAATGAACCTTCGGACCAGTGAACCTTCGGACTATCGAGACGCCCCCAAAGTATCTATGTTGATCCATCCTCCATTTTGATGGTCTTCCAACAGAAAAAAATAGATACCAGTCAATATAAACTTAATAACCTGTCTTCAAGAAGACCCAGAAGATGGTCTCAATCCACCCCTTCAATAAGAATACAGTTTCAGGACCATGAGAGACTATAGTCACATGATGAAAGTCTCAATATTTGAAAAATGATGACAGTGCATAAAATAATTTTATATAATGTTTAAAGACATAAAAACAATACAATTGCTTATGTGGAAATACAGAAAATGTGCAGAGCCTCGAGCGGATGAGAGATAAAAGTCACAAATGCAAGTGTTTGAGAAAAAATTGTAAAGGAAAACATAACAAAACTAGAAAACCACCGAGAGTGCAGACCTCTGCCAAGGCAGCAATTGTTGATTATTGTTGATTATTGATTGATTATTGAGCCAGACCACCACTAAAAACTAATCATTGTCCTCTTTGGCCCAATTCTGACAGTTCCTGAAAATTTCAGCAAAATCGGTCCATAACTTTTTGAGTTATGTTGATGACAGACAAACAGGGGTAAAAATATAACCTCCTAGGCAGAGCCTGAGGTAAATATAATTTCAATGAAGCTGCTATTCAAACTTTTAATCTTTGATTATATATATATATATATATATATATATATATATATATATATATAATAACCTGCATAATTATCACTGCTTCCTTATTATTAATCTAGCAGAGAGCTTAACTTTAGGGAGTTTACAAGGAAATATCAACAAGTGTGCTTTATGTAATCTCCTTTAATGGCCTATCAATTAGGCAAATGACTTTATAACTCAGAAATTAGCTAAGTGATACCCAAGGGATATTAACAGACTGACCCTCTCAAAGGTCTTTCAGGCCCATAAGTCACATCTTAAGAAAAGCACAAAACAATAATGCACAAAATAGGAGACTACCATTTCTGATGTAATAATACATTATGTTTTACTGCACAGTCAACATCAAATTTTAATTATGCACAACAGGTAACAACGACGAAAGTAAAAGCATAAGGCTTCAGGCCCATCAGAGTTCAAGTTTATACTTAGAAAGTGCCAGAATGAGAAAAATGAAAATTTCACACAAAATTGCATAAATTCAATAATAAATGATAACCCAATTGACCTGGCTTTCTAATTTGAACTGCATGCCAATCCTAAAAATCATACTTGTAAGTTAAAAATAATAATAAGTAACACAGTTTTCTTTTCATAATGTTTGCAGTAGCAATGCAAAAATATTGTTGTCAATTTTGATGTAAAATTACATAATAAATTATAGAATAATTATCACCAATCTTTGATTATTGACAATAAATAGCATGGACATGTAGAAAATTTGATTACCATTCGGCTTCATGTCCATGGGAGCTCCGAGTCCCACAATGAATATGCCAAAAAGATAATGAATATTTCACTCAAATGTATAACTTCCAGAAAAAGAAGCCAATTAGACTGCTTTTCCAACTCATTCTGCATTTTAGTCCTGTGTTTCTTTTTTAAAGGTTTGACAGTCATAACACGGTTTTCCCATAATGCTCATCATAGCAGCAGCACCAAAAATTGTGTTTTCTTCTATTTTGATGCAATATTACATAATGCTTAACAGCATAATGACCATCAATTTTTAATAATAGAATATTAGTAACATGGACATTCAGAAAACGTGACAAGCAAAGGTCTTCAGGATCATGGAACTTCAAAGTCACACCTTGAAAATGCCAATAAGTGAAAAATTAAATTTTCACAAAAAACTGTTTAACTGCCAGAAAAAATTACCAAACAGACTGCATTGCCAACTGAAGCTGTATTTTAGACCCATGTTTCTTTCCTGTAAGTTTGAGAACGGTAATTGACATGATTTTTGTTAAATGGTCATTATGAGAGCAGTGCCCAAAATAGGGGTTTCTTCAAATTTTGATGCAATATTACATAATGTTTAACAGCATAATGACCATCAATTTTTAATAATGGAATATTAGTCACATGAACATTCAGAAAACGTGACTAGCAAAGGTCTGCAGGCTCATGGAACTTCAAAGTCACACCTTGAAAATGCCAATATGTGAAAAATTAAATTTTCACAAAAAACTGTTTAACTGCCAGAAAAAATTACCAAACAGACTGCATTGCCTACTGAAGCTGTATTTTAGCCCCACGTTTCTTTCCTGTAAGTTTGAAAACAGTAAGTGACATGGTTTTTCTTAAATGGTCATCATGGGAGCAGTGCCCAAAATAGGGGTTTCTTCAAATTTTGATGCAATATTACATAAGGCCACACTTTTTTATTTTTATGGATGACATCCTGCGCGCGCACCGATTTTCGTCCGTTCTCAAAAAAAAAAAAAAAAAAAATCCCCCCCCCCCCCCCCCCCAGGAAGTAGGTTGTCGCAAACGTCGTTATTGAATTTGCCGGAAAATGCAATCGGCAATCCTCGGCTAATTCCGCAAGCTCCATACTGTCATTGTCGACTGCGGAGACATCCGAGTAGTTCCGAGTGCGGAAAATGAGCTTTCTGCGCATGCGTATTATCACCACGTGGAAATATGGCCGCTTTGCCGTCAAATTCAACTCTAGCATTAATTTCAAAATACACGACAATTAAAGTCATAAAGAGAACGGGGGCCGTCGTTTTGGATTGGTTTGCCATTGATATTGGACATGGAGATATCACCCTTTTACAATTATACGAAAGGCTGGCCGCGGCCAGCGATCATCGTCCGGAAAATTTCAGTGACATTCTGTCCAAAGCAGCACATACCAGGTTTTTTTGTAGCGATAAAAGGGTCGACAAGAGCGTCGTGGTATTTGATGGACTGAAGGTCGGACAGGCCACCCGATAGTTGGCTGCTACGTGTGAATCGAAGTAGACAAAATGGCATCGACCGAAATTACCTTTTTTAGATTTGGTAGTAGGAAGCATAGGCCTATCTTTGCTTCATTTTTTAACATTTCTGTGAAGTGTTTACAATGCTTTAATTTTCTGAGAGTACAAATGAAGACACGCTGTTTATTTGATATTTGTTTTATTGATTGCTATACCAACAGAATGCATGAAATAACCTTAAATAGATTTGGTAATATGCAGCATATATATTCATGACTTTTTACCTTTCTACGAACAGGCCTACCCAACTACCAGACTCGGCACCTACGGATCCAGAATAAACCGGTATATCAGACCACACTACCCGTTTTCAAGGTGTGTGTCAGATCGCATTACAGAGTATCATACCCCATCACAAATTTTGTAAGCCTACCTGTCATCCGGGTATCGCGCCTCGTTTTCGTCAAGTAGGAGTCGTATGAATACAACAATTAACATGTAAATCGGCAATCCTCGGCTCATCCCGCTATCAAAATTAAGTCTACTTTTCTAAATGAATATATAAGTTTGCAAGTTCTTATTTACAAAACATCATTGGCTATGTTCGAACCTAAATTTTATGTTAAAAATTGCGGTATTGTCAGATTTTTAGCATAAACAGGGATAATTGCTGCAGCGCATGAATCTAGATGAGATGCACTACTTCTCAAACCCCGCTTTAGACCACGGTGGAAGTGAAGAACAAAAGATTCAGACGTGGTGTAACTCGCATAACCACACGTCTTGCATGAATGCGTTATAACCCGCTAATGGACCCGTGGTCTAAATAAGATAGATCCCTCTTCAGCGAGGGTTATGTGACATCCACTCGTGCTTCGCACTCGTGTATGCCACATACGGTAAAGTGCCATGAATTTCGAACGGCTCTTGAATTTCGATCGATCTAAAAATCGGCCGTCTGGAGTTTTTTCTGGACCATGAATTTCGGCCAGTAAGCAATTTTGCGCGATCTTCATTTCGTGAATTTCGTACACCTTAAAATCGGCCACCGGGCTATTCTCGCGCTTATAAAGATCTAACAGTCGGCAATGTTGCCCTAGCGTACCTTTACCTGAGTACTACGTGTGCGGCCCAAGGTGCAAGATAACGATCACTACAGTTAGTTTAGGACGCTAAACAACATCGTCATATCCATTCATTCAGATAACAGGAGAATCTATTAAGAGTTTCACTGTCGGGCTGTTGTTTCTTTACCGCAGTATTCGTTGTGAGATAGCGATCGGTAGTTTTGCTGAGGCGCACAATAGCATTGTTAACAGTAGAGACTTCAGTAACAGAACAAAAGAGCAATATTAAGAGCTGCAATAAAGATTACCATTATTGCTTTCTTGTCTCGCTCAGATTACCATTATTGCTTTCTTGTCTCGCTCAGATTTTTCACGATCTCCCGCTGACGATCTTCCACTAATGAAGTCCCTTGAAATGTACAAATGAAATGAAAAATATTTTTAAAAATTATAAATTCCAATGGAGAGGGATGGAGGGTTAAAAACAATCGAGAACGATCTCCGGCTGACGATCTGCCGCAAACGAAAGCCACTGAACGAGTATGAGCTTTCTCGTTTCACTCGGATTGAGACGCTGAGGATACGAAAATTGCGTTCTCGTCTCGCCCTTTGGCTTACGAAGTCTCTTTAACAAATATGAAAATTGCCTCCTGGTCTCTCTCGGATTGCGAACGATCTCTCGCTGAAAATTTGAAATTTTCCTTTTTGTCAATCAGCTTTGTCAGTTGCCGTGCGTATGAAGGTCCGGAAGGTGTCCCCTTTCACAAATTGGCCTGTAGTTTGCTTAGTGTTTTGTACCGCATGAAGGTCACTCTTGTCACTGCTGCATACGGCGTGGAATGTGTATCTTAAAGTTAAAGTTCATAGAAACATTTTATTGTGTTTTGTAAGCTTTAGGAAGTAGTTTCGTCGTGACTGAATATCAGCGTACACTACAAAGTAGTACCATTCATCTGTGACGCATCATAAAAGCTAGGTACGTCAAATTACTCTAAGAAAATTTCTTACAACGTCCACGGCTGTCCCGACAAGCTAAGACGTCATTTAAAAAAAGTCGCAAGCCGTCTAGCCGTCTTTGAAAATATGACGGCTGGACGGTTCGCTGGGAAAAGCCTTGCTCATAAGGGTATATTTATTTAACTAGGGGCTTACTGACATCACCCAGCTTACATGCGGGTGCATGCCTCCCAAAATTATATTAAAGGATAAAATTGTAATATATCTAAGTTTAATTGTTTGTAAATTTTGTAAAAATTGCCCATGCCACCCCGTTAGTTTGGAGGGTTAAGCTGGATCAAGTCCGTGTCAAAATTCTTTGAAACTTTGCAGGAAAAATCAATCTTCCTTTGTTTCTCTGGCTCCTTGTTTAGCCCAATGATCAGATTTATCTAGTGCCCCCAGGTCTGCTGGAGCAGCTCTTTGAAATAACACACAGGTAGATTTTTATCTGAGATAAATATTGCGTTCGATACACTCAAGACAAAAGCTACCTGTGAGCTGAAGGGCACTTTACCCTCTAATTAAGAGGTAAAGCAAGTTCCAGCTAGATGGACGATTAAGATCGGACTTCAGATGGTAACTAGTATTGTTTACCTCAGTTCTGTGAAAGCAAACGAGAAGGGTGTCAGAACAATGGTGCATAATTATATAAATTATACAGAGAATTTGTACATTCAGGTGACATTAACTTATAATCGAAGGGGATTTTCGATAATATTCCTTGAAAAGTACACTAGATTTAAAGAGAATAATATCATGGTTGGCCAAAAAATTATATAGGCACAGTGTATCCGTGCGTATGCCTGGTTACGCCCCTGTCGCAAACCAGCAAACCATATCCTGCGGACTACATGAAAATTGCCTTCTACATGTAGCATGGACAAAAAGTCCAAGCTTCTATGCTTGCTCGGATCGCTGACGATCTCTTGCTGACGAATAAAGTAACGAAGTCCCTTGAACTAGTGTGGAAATTGGCTTATTGTCGCGCTCAGATCGCTCACTATCTCCTATTGACGATCTTCCAGTCCCTTCAACGAATATAAAAACTGCCTTTTCGGTTTACTCTAGATTACCTATCTCTCGCGTTTGTTTGAAGATGGTTTCAATGACAAAACGTACACGCTTTTCAAATGCGTACATTGACGCAACTATGCGCCAGGAAATCAGTTGCTGCTGCTGGTTAAGATTGGGTTGCCTGAGCGAAAACAAAATAAATAAAAATAAAACGGCCCTGCACCCCCCCCCCCCCAAACCTAGTATATTTGATCGCAGACAACAATCAGCGGTCATCTTGGTCGCAGCGCACGACGGAGAGAGACCGTAATACACAGTTCGGCTGCCGTGGCGAAGGCTACCTGTGCGCCGCACATACCGATCTGCGGTCGTAGTGGCCTCCCCGCACGGAGGAGAGGCCGTAGTGCCGAGGCCGGCTTCTGCAGGGAAGGCTACGTATGCGTCGGAGACACCGACCCGCGAACGGCGAGATGAGGACGCATTCGCGCGTAAAGCTCCGCCCGACTTTAACGGTTAAGGCAACGAACCTGGTCGCGGAAGACACTTATCGCAGATGAAGGCTACCTGCACGTGCGCCATAGACACTGATCGGCTGTCGTCTCAGTTTCAGTGCACGGAAAGAAGCAACGGTAACACTAAGATTCCATAGTAAAGGTTATCTGGCCGTGGCAGACGCTAATCGTCGGCCGTCTCTCCCTCCGTCCACTCCCGTTCTGAGCGCCAGGATCGTTTTTGAAAAACGACACTAGTTTCTGGCTGCCAGAATCGCTTTTGAAAAACGAACCTACTTTTGCGGCCCTAAACAACAGCACCGCTCTATCTATGGGCCATACACAGTGATCGGGTGAAAGTACGTGTATGCCTTTGGTCGCAATTACCGACACTAACACAATCATACATTATGGTAACTCTAAATAGATCGTCGGGAGAAGATAACAGAAGGCCTAGCGACGAACAGACAACTTCCGGTCAAAATTGACAGAATTCCATGAAATTCGAACTTTCGGAAGTTCTGAGCACCTCCATTTCATGAATTTCGGCCAGAACGATCTTTTCCCAAATTTAATTATTTTCTACTGTTCGAAATTCATGGCACATTACCGTAATCCTCGCTGACTCGGGGTCTATCTATTACTACGATCATCGCTATCACATCGCGCACCAGGGAAAATTGGTGTGGTGGCTGATACTCTGTAATGCGATCTGACACACACCTTGAAAACGGGTAGTGTGGTCTGATATACCGGTTTATTCTGGATCCGTAGGTGCCGAGTCTGGTAGTTGGTTAGGCCTGACGAAGTAGGCCCTATTCACAATGCTTTAATATTTTGAGAGCATGGATAAAGACATGTTAGTTTGATACGTGTTTCTGTGGTAAATTAGTGTTTCCAGCTGTGTACTGAAAACAACTTTTCTTAAGCTTTTTTTTTTTTTTTTTTTTTTTTTTTTTGACTTTTTTTTTTCGCCCGCTCGCACCGATTTTGGGGTCCCCAGAGGATGTCATCCATAAAAATGAAAAAGTGTGGCCTAATGTTTAACAGCATAATGACCATCAATTTTTAATCATAAAATATTAGTATCATGGATATTCAGAAAATGTGATTAGCAAAGGTCTGCAGGCTCATGAAACTTCAAAGTCACATCTTAAAAATGCCAAAATGTAAACAAGACAGCACTGTTCTGAAATGGGTTTATTTCCATTTTTAACATTTTTTAATTTAACATAAAACAAAATAAACAGTTTGTTGCCATTTTTATATGACCAACTAAGAAAATTGATGAGATGGGAAAAATATCAATAGAACAGTGTTTAATGTCCAATTTCCTCCATTCTGAGATTCTGAACATAGTGGATGATTGAATCTGACAAACTGCAATGATGAGTTTATTACCATTTTTGACACTTTATTACACAATACACGATAACAAGTTTACCATCATTTTTACACAATCAACTAGAGGATCAGAGAGGCGATACCGCCTCCGAATATTGTACCACCAGCTGGAGAAAGCGCATTCGTATGGAAACCCTCCCCCCCTCCAAAAAAAAAAAAAAAAAGGGACACCAGTCTTGTGCTTGACAAGCTCAATAAAATTAAATCAACAAGAGTTCTCAAAATATGCGAAAAAATATAACTAAAAATGGTACAATCAAGCAGATTTTCAAATTGACTTGCATTTTCCTACCATTGATCACTCATGTGATTCTCTAGACAAAAGGCCTATTGGTTTTCCTTGAAATGTGTTGTCAGTGGTGCATATATGCTGACAAAAGAGAAAACCTAGGGGCAACACCAGGAACATCTCTGCTAGCTTTGAAGATATGAGGGGCAATTTCAATATCATTGTATATGAATTTCTATTCAAGTTCAATAGTAACCATGGGCATTTCTTTGCCAATTTTGCAGATTTAAAGGCCAGAAAAAATTCAAAAACCAGTTCATCATAAAAAGTATGTCAAAGGTCAATTTCAAGGTCACAGTAAAATTACCAGTATAAAACTTCCTATTCAACTTCAATAGTAACTATGGACCTATCTCTGCCAGTTACGGAGATAAAAGGGAACGGAAATTTGCAAAGTTCAGTTAATGGTGAAAAGTAGGTCAAAGGTCAATTTTAAGGTCACAGTAAATTGCCTCTAATGACTTTCTATTCAAATTCAATAATAACCATGGGCATATCTTTGCCAGTTTTGAAAGTATAAGCATTAAAAAAGTTGCAAAGTTCAGTTTATGGTGTAAAGTAGGTCAAAGGTCAACTTCAAGGTCACAGTAAGATTACCAGTATAAGACTTCCTATTCAACTTCAATAGTAACTATGGGACTATCTCTGCCAGGTTTGGCGTTAAAAGGAAAAAGAAATTAGCAAAGTTCAGTTCATGATAAAAAGTAGGTCAAAGGTCAATTTCAAGGTCACGCTTAGATTGCCAGTGTATGACTTCCTATTCAAGTTCAATAGTAACTATGGATCTATCTCTGCCAGTTTTGGAGATAAAAGGGAATGAAAATTTGCAAAGTTCATGGTGAAAAGTAGGTCAAAGGTCAATTTTAAGGTCGTAGTAAATTGCCTCTTATGGCCTTCTATTCAAATTCAATAGTAACTATGGGCATATCTTTGCCAGTTTTGGAGATGAAAGAGAACCAAAATTTGCAAAGTTCAATTCATGATGGAAAGTAGGTCAAAGGTCAATTTCAAGTAACTTTCAAGTAACTATGGACCTATCTCTGCCAGTTACGGAGATAAAAGGGACTTAAACGTTGCAAAGTTCAGTTCATAGTGAAAAGTAGGTCAAAGGTCAATTTCAAGGTCACAGTTTGATTGCCAGTATGTGACTTTCTATTCAACTTTAAAATGTAACTATGGACCTATCTCTGCCAGTTTTGGAGATATAAGGGACTAAATGTTCCAGTTTTGGAGTTACAATAATGTGCCATAAATTTTCTACAGAAAAAATAAATTAAAATAAAGATAAGGTCATTTTGGTTGAAATTCTTGAAATGGGAGGTGCTCAGAAGTTCCAGATGTTCAAATTTCAAGAAATAATGTCATTTTTGACCAGAAGTTGTCTGCCTCGCCAAGCCTTATGTTTTATTTTCCCGGAGTTCAAAATTTGTTATCCATTACCGTATTGCACATTTTTCTTTCACCACCACAATGTACTTTTTGATACAGCATAACTCGAAAACCGTATGGAATACAAAAAAACGGAGACCACCTCCAGTGTTGGGCTTTACATGCTCTATAAAATGCAAAAAAGAATGGGTCTCTAGTATTAACGGTTCCCGAATTAGAGACAGTTTTCAGTTTCGTTATATTATGGCCGCTACTCCCAGGAAAATGCACCGGTTGACCCCAAATTCACAGAGATGAAAGATGACCCGAAGGGTAGCACCTTCCAATAATATTATAGGTTAGGTCTGTGTAGTTTCTGAATATCAGCGCAAATAATTTTTTTTTCGAAAAAAATTTCGTTTTTTTGAAAATTTTGGCTCGTTTGACCTTGAAATAAAGGTCAAAGGTCAAATCCAAGGGCATATTTGAAATCTCCACATATGACTTTCGGATAGCCGTCTGTAGAAATTTTTCCCATAATTCCTTCCGTAGGGTAGATAATTAGCATTTAATTTTGCCATTTTTGGACAAGGGTGCATTGCAATGAGTGCCACACCTAGACCCCAATTCTGACAAAGCCCAAATTGTACGTGGAACGAGTTGAGATTATAGGTGGCCTAAATCCAAGAGATGGGTATGGAGGCCCTTACCGTCTAGGAGGAGAAGCGGTAACGGTGAGATGGCGGCGGAGCCAGAGGAGCCGGCGGAGCCGCAGGAGCCGGCGGAGCCGGCGGAACATGCGGGTCGGGACTAAAACCATGTGTACCGCCAGCGCCTACGCTGGTGGTACAATTAACAATGTTGTAAAGATGCAGGAAATATCAAACAAACACTTTTACGTATCTTATTAGTTAAATAATGAGACTGTTAACATGCCTAACTAGAGGATCAGAGAGGCGATACCGCCTCCGAATATTGTACCACCAGCTGGAGCAAGCGCATTCGTATAGACCCCCACATATACAAAATAAGGAACACAGCCACCAGTCTTGTGCTTGACAAGCTGTAAAAATGCAATCAACAAGAATTTTCAAAATATGCAAAAAATATATATATAACTAAAAATGGTACAATCAAAGTTCATCGTAAGGTAGGTCAAAGGTCAATTCCAAGGTCACAGTAAATTGCCAGTATATGACTTCCTATTCAACTTCAATAGTAACTATGGGCCTATCTCTGCCAGGTTTGGAGTTAAAAGAGAAAGAAATTAGCAGAGTTCAGTTCATGGTGAAAAGTAGGTCAAAGGTCAATTTTAAGGTCACATGTAGATTGCCAGTATATGACTTCCTATTCAAGTTCAATAGAAACTATGGACCTATCTCTGCCAGTTTTGGAGATAAAAGGAAAGCAAAATTTGCAAAGTTCAGTTCATGGTGAAAAGTAGGTCAAAGGTCAATTTTAAGGTCACATGTAGATTGCCAGTATATGACTTCCTATTCAAGTTCAATAGAGACTATGGACCTATCTCTGCCAGTTTTGGAGATAAAAGGGAAGCAAAATTTGCAAAGTTCAGTTCATGGTAAAAAGTAGGTCAAAGGTCAATTTTAAGGTCACATTTAGATTGCCAGTATATGACTTCCTATTCAACTTCAATAGTAACTATGGACCTATCTCTGCCAGTTTTGGAGATAAAAGGGAATCAAAATTTGCAAAGTTCAGTTCATGGTGAAAAGTAGGTCAAAGGTCAATTTTAAGGTCACATTTAGATTGCCAGTATATGACTTCCTATTCAACTTCAATAGTAACTATGGACCTATCTCTGCCAGTTTTGGAGATATAAGGGACTAAATGTTATAATTTTGGAGTTACCATAATGTGCCATAAATTTCCTACAGAAAAAATTAATTAAAATAAAGAAAAGGTCATTTTGGTCAAAATTCTTGAAATGGGAGGTGCTCTGAAGTTCCAGATGTTCAAATTTGATGAAATAATGTCATTTTTGACCACAAGTTGTCTGCTTTTCCAAGCCTTATGTTTTATTTTTCCGGAGTTCAAAATTTATTATCCATTACCGTACTGCACATTTTGCTTTCACCACCAATATGTACTTTTTGATACAGCGTAACTTTGGAGATAAAAGGGAAGCAAAATTTGCAAAGTTCAGTTCTTGGTGAAAAGTAGGTCAAAGGTCAATTTTAAGGTCACATTTAGATTGCCAGTATATGACTTCCTATTCAACTTCAATAGTAACTATGGACCTATCTCTGCCAGTTTTGGAGATATAAGGGACTAAATGTTATAATTTTGGAGTTACCATAATGTGCCTTAAATTTCGTACAGAAAAAATTAATTAAAATAAAGAAAATGTCATTTTGGTCAAAATTCTTGAAATAGGAGGTGCTCTGAAGTTTCAGAAGTTCAAGTTTGATGAAATAATGTCATTTTTGAACACAAGTTGTCTGCTTTGCCAAGCCTAATGTTTTATTTTTCCAGAGTTCAAAATTTATTATCCATTACCGTACTGCACATTTTGCTTTTACCACCAATATGTACTTTTTGATACAGCGTAACTCGAAAACTGTATGGAATACAAAAAAACCGAGACCACCATCAGTGTTGGGCTTTACATGCTCTACAAAATGCAAAAAAGAATGGGTCTCTAGCATTAACGGTTCCCGAATTAGAGACAGTTTTCAGTTTCGGTATCTTATGGCCGCTACTCCCGTGAAAATGCACCGATTGACCCCAAATTCATGGAGATGAAAGATGACCTGAAGGGTAACACTTTCCAATAATATTATTGGTTAAGTCTGTGTGGTGTCTGAATAACAGGGCAAAAAAATTTTTTTTCGTAAAAAATTTCATTTTTTTGAAAATTTTGGCCCATTTGACCTTGAAGTAAAGGTCAAAGGTCAAATCCAAGGGTATATTTGAAATCTACACATATGACTTTTGGAAAGCCGTCTATAGAAATTTTTCCCATAACTCCTTCCGTAGGGTAGATAATTAGCATTTAATTTTGCCATTTTTAGACAAGGGTGCATTGCAATGAGTGCCACACCCAGACCCCAATACCGACAAAGCCCAAATTTTACGTGGAACGAGTTGAGATTATAGGTGACCTAAATCCATGAGATGGGTATGGGGGGCCTTACCGTCTAGGAGGAGAAGCGGTAACGGTAGCTTCTGCTAACGCTGGTGGTACAATAATTGAATCTGAGGAAATGTGAAAAAACAGCATAACTTCTAAAATAAAGGCCCGATCATGCTGATTTTCGAACTTGACCTGCGTATTATGAATATCCATCAGTTCTGTTAGTTTCAAGCCAAAAGGTAAAATGTTATTTCACTTATCGTGTTATAGGTGTTGCATATATGCTGAGAAAAGTGAAAAAACAGCGTAACTTCCCTAAAAATGACCCGATCATGCTGATTTTCGAAATTGACCTGCGGATTACGAATATTCATCAGTTTTGTAAGTTTCAAGCCAAAAGTAAAATGGTTTCCCACTTATCATGTTATCAGTGCTGCATATATGCTGAAAAAAGTGAAAAAACAGCATAACTTCCCTAAAAATGGCCCGATCATGCTGATTTTCGAACTTGACCTGCATATTAGGAATATTCACCAGTTCTGTAAGTTTCAAGCCAAAAGCAAAAACGGTGTTCCACTTATCGTGTTATCGGTAAAAGTGCACGACGGCGACGACAGACGCAGATGATAGCTATATGTACAGACACATCTGTGTCTGTACATAAAAAGAATAATAGATGGGGTGTGGGTGCTACAGAACATATTGGGAAGGCACAAGTGGCATTTCACAAATGGGGACAAAGGAGCCATTCAGTGCAGTTTAGGTGCCATTTTCTATATGGTGTCTGTCCAATAACTACTTTGAGCATTATCTCTGTTTAATGCATTTTGATAGTTGCAGTCACGACAGGTAGTCAAATAACTTTTTAGATGTAATTAGTCATAGTTTGCAACCATAGACTGTTAATTCTTAATGACTGAAAATTATTCAAACAGATTTAAGGCAGTATTTTTTCAAATGTAACAACGTCTTATCTACATATGTAATATACAAGTGTTTCTATTTATCAATTTTCACAAATTTTGTATATTATTTAAGATTGAATAATAACATAACTAAATTTGCCACAGAGGCACATCAAAAGCAGAAATACAACAAATACATATAGAGTAAATTTAAACAGTTTTATTATTATGGACCACCAAACTCTTAAAAAGGAACCAGAGGAAGTGTTACTGTGTAAACTCATTAAATTAATAATCAATCAACTTGTCACATAACCTTCCATACAAAGGTCTTTAGAAAAACTGTTGTCAGTCCTTGGGCGCTCTTTTGCAATAACCAACAGAGTTATTGATGCCATTAACTATCAAAGTCTTTAGTTTTTATCAATATCTATTAATTGTGATTCTCCAGTGAAAGACAGCATTCCAGTAACATCTCCATCTTTTGTCTATTAGCATATGAGGTAGCTAGACAGAATCTACCATTCCAAACTTTCCAGAAGGAGTGTCAACAGTTCTTCTCCGATTTACTGACCACACTGTGACACCACAAAGAAAATTCTTCCTACTTTGGTAAACGTGCATATTATCCTTGACACAAATTTATAACAATAATTGTTCTTCCTAAGTGCTCCACTCATCATTTCAGTTTCTTTAGTAAGACTCTTGATACCTAAAAAAAAAAAAAGACGAAGCAACACTTAAAATTTGAATTTGAAAAATAAATGTTCTGTATAAAACATGAATTGAATAACATTATTTATGTTGCCTTTTAAGATTGCAATTGCCCGCAACATCTTTTTTCTTGTTTGTGCTCAAACACTGAGGAAGTTGTTATTTCAAAATTGACAGTTTTACACCCTGCTAAGCTGAAGGAGTATTGCCATAATAACAGTCGCAAAGTTGAATAATCTCTTGTCATTTTGTCATATGGAATACAAGTTAAGGAGACACCATTCTTTATGATAACTGGCTACAATACTTACGCATGCATCTACACAGTGAATGTAAGCATATAATTCATCAGCACAGTTCTCTCCAGGTCTCCCTCTGTTTTCATTGACCATGTCAGTGCAATCGTCTAATTTCTTCTTTATGTCAACACAGCCTTCACTGCATTTCTCTTTTGTTTCCTCAATGGGGTCCTGCAGGAACAAGATACATTCACTAAGTCTTACTGAGCTTAAGGGACATCAACTTTAGGTTTCTTCACAAATTAATAGGTCTCATTAAATGTCAAATTAAAAGATCTCATTACAAACAAAATAATATATAGTCAGGTCAGAAAATCTTAATCTCATGGCCTAGTTGATAAGTGTAAGTAGAGAAAGATGAGTGCTTAAAGCCATTCTAGTGTTGTCATAACTTTCAGATTCTTCTTTAAACAGCTAAGTCCAAACTTAAATTTAAACATAGACATTTAAATTCGAGATGGTACTTGCTGTCTCCTCTCTTATAGTAGACAATACTGATACATACCACTAATTCTTCCTCCTCTTCCTCTTCTTCTTCTTCTTCCTCTTCTTCAGGGTCATCCTTAAAACAAGAAATTTCTGATAGTTACACGCCAGTATGAAATGTGTAAAAAAGATGAAGAGAAGAAGAAGAAAAAAAAACTTCAATTCTGAGCTAATCTGGATCTGCTTAAAAGGAAAGGGCATGGTGACATATCTTCAACTCTTTATAACAACTTTGTTACCCTCCCCACCTCCTTCCATCAAAAGATATTATGCAGCAACACTTTCTAAACTATTCAAATTTGATGCCAAGGCTCATATGATACAGAATTTCAATTTTCTTTTCTATAGAAATGCAATTGAGACTTTTGACCATCCTTAAAACAAGCACAAACTTGAACATTTAGACAGGTCAGCATCACTTATGAAGTGGGGTTGGCCATATTTAGGCAGCAGATCAGTCAGTCCATGGATCAACTATTCTGAATGCAATCTTCACATTTGAAACTCAGAAATAACAATCCCATCAGTACTGTATACTGCCCTAATGAGATTACTTCACATTAAATTGAAATCTGATATGAATTGTGTACTATCATAAAATATCCCAATAACATAATTTTTATCACTAATATTCACATACCATGATTTGGAGACCTTCAATCTGAAATCGAGAAACAAATTTTATATATTTTGCAAAAAAATTCAAGACCAAGGGACCAGGGGGCAGCACTTACAGCACTAATACAAATACTTCATCCAATTCTAATCTTCATATCAAGTGACATTCTACAATAATCCAAAAGAATTAGAATTTCTACCATAATCTACTTCTGTCCATCATATCATTGTACTGTCACCAGTTGCCTGACCCAGATGTTTTTAGAACAAATTTATCCAAAGCATCATAATGTGCTGTTTAAATTGCACCTCACATTCAATTAAAAGAGAGAGTGGGGCTTCCTTGATTGAGTGACATTATGTTAAATTTTTTTTTTTGATTTGATAGGTTTTCAAAATTTCAAAAGAACGCAGCACCATGTAGCCTGGGATGTCAATTTTGGAGCATTCATTGAATATGAACAAACCTGACGTGTTTTTACACAATGAGAGTTGAATATCCATATGAAAAACAGGGCAATTTACCTTGGGCTGTTATAGGTAGACTTGGTTTCGTGGCAATATGATGGCTGTTTGTTTTATTTTGAGTTTTTGTCTCAAAAACCTATGCAACTTATTGAGTTTACTGACAGATGCTTACTATGCAATACATATGACAAATTGTTTTGGCATACTTAACAAATTTTCAAATATTTTCCTTGAAATAGCAAATACATTTATTTAAGTGTCATCATAACCGAAATTAGAAAAAAACAACGAAAGTCAAAGGCCTGTCGTTTTGGGGGCATACACAAGTACCGTTCTTCACTTCAACTTCGTGCCAGGTAAGGTCAATGGTTCTAAATTGTAAATATCCTAAATTAAACAATCAAACTAACAGTGAAAAGCAATCTGTCAGGGTAACTAATGATATCCCATATGTGACGCAGCTATAAAACAAAACAAACTATAGCATAATCTACCTCCTCAGGACCCTGATCTCTTCCAGTTAAATCTTTCACGTTGTCCGACGCCATATTTCACTTCAATGTGACGCACGTTCCGCACATGCGCCGAGAGGCAACTTCCGGTGTTATGGCTAAAAGAAATATACGCGGCATACGGATAAGTTTGAATGGTGCTTCATGTCTTGTTATCAGCAATAGACAATTTACAGACCTATATCTTAAGGCATATCTTAAGGCAGTTTATATATTGAATTCTTTGCATATTAGACCACTATAGCAATGTGTCAAAAACCAATATCATTTCCAAAAGTGAAAGTAAAAGTTTCACAAGATTTTTTACTACTATACTAGTTTTGTTTTAGATAAAAATACATGGAGACTGTGATAGCGTGTGTATTATTAATAGTACTAATGTTACAAAGCTGACACAAAACCACAGTTTAAACACCACAAACTGAGGTGAACAGTCAACATAAGAGAAAATATGCAGGCTGGGTTGTGTTTACCAACAGACCTTTTCCTCCTACTAGCCTAGTAGATTATGGAAGAATGTAAACTTCCATTGTTACTTCCACATGGTTTTTCATTCCATGAATGGTAAATCATAACTGATGACTGTTAATATTTTTTCCACAGCTCTGAACACGTAGGGCAGGTTGTGATGTGACCAATTGAGAAGACAGATAACATATTGACCATTCTGCCACTGGGTACATGTAGCTTAACAAATGTTAGAACAGAGCTGCTTCATGTATCAGACTGCAGTCCTGCAGTGTGTTATTGCCATGCTGCTAGTAAGCAGTGTGCTGTCACAAGATCAGAAAGACTGGATTGACCCTCATGACATGGAGAAATTTGACAGCAGGAAGGTTGAACGGCAGTTTAGCAAGGTGCATATATGTATGTTATAGAGTTAAAGTATTTTCAAATGTTCTTTTAAATTTTTTTTTTTCAGAAATGATGTATTGTAAATTGAGTTGTTTATTGGAAACTAGTAGGACAAATGCACTTACTTATATATTTTCCAGTAAAAAAAGAGACATTTGTGCTGAAAATATTTGTAATATGATTGTGTGGTGCATGTAATCTACAATCAAGTTCACTGTTATCAGACATGAGCCTAGGTTAAAAAAAACTCTGAACATTTATCATGGGACCTAACACCTAACCTTAATGAATCAAATGAATTAAAAACACGGAATTCCACTTTTCCACAGAGAAAGCTCATATCTGTTGTTATCTTTTTCTAAGACTGACACAGGTATATCATGCTCATTATTTAAAGGAGGAGAGAGGTGAAGTGAAAGCACAACAGGTGCCCTGCCCTAAGATCATCAATGAGTGTGAAAATAAATTGGTGATCTGCAAAGAAGAAAATGACAAATTACAACTGGAAAGCCAGTCTTGTGTTATCCAACCAGTGGAGATGCCTTATTTCAGACAGTTTGTGCAAGTCTTGATCAACTATATGGATCTCAAAGTAATTAAAAACATTTTGATTTTTTGATAATATTACTATGTATTGTTTGCTTAATTTTAAAGGTGAAGATTTTTTATTTTTTAATAACTTGGATAAGTACATTTATATATTTTTATTTTTATGATGTGTAATGTATGCTTAGTTTTCAGAAAAGTTTTGAATCTGCAATCTTTGCAAAATATTTGGATTATGTTTACCTGTAGTTTACAGAAAAGCATTTGGAATCCTTACTTAACACATTTTACCCAGTATGTTTGCTTTTATCTCATTAACCCTCAAGCGACTAAGCTATTTTACTGACTGAAATGACCAAGTGGGGTCATCTATGACCTCATTGTACTCTGTACAGGGATCCTTATTATAAAAGGCTGGTTGGGGGTTTAACACACCTATACTACTCCCAGAATTTAAGACAGGTACTTCATAATGATATAATGTAATAAGTATTTGGTATTAATACTTTTATTGCAAGAAATAACCAAACACAGATTTTGAAATGGGAACTGGACCAGACAGCTCATATGGTAGAATGCTTACCTTTGGTCATGATCAGTACTAGTAGCTTGTAAGTTCAATCACAGACTGGGTCATACCAAAGACCAACATGAAAATGGTAACTGCTGTCTCCTCTCTAAGCACTCTGCATATAGAGGTTGAAGTAGGGAACAAAGCCAGTTCTGCTGTACAACTGGTAACAGAGGCCCATGTGGAAGATAATCTATAGCTTAACATTTTTAAAAACAGTTCAAAAAAAAACAATTTTACCTAATCAGTCTGTATGAGATCATAATACTGTATGTAATAGTAAAACAATTTTCTTTTTTCGGTTTCAGAAATTTCTGCCAGATGATGAGACGCTCCACTACCAGATGCATGTAAAGCTGACAGCAGCCCAGTTGAAACTTCTCAAGGCCTACGTCTTAAAGTCTGGAACTGTTCAAGATGCCAGTTCTGTACTAGGGGAGATGATTCAAGATGTGAAAATAGTGTCACACACTGAAGAACCATGGGTCACTAGGGAGGAGGTGACTGCATATTTAGTGATGGCATTACAGGCGAGTAATATTTGTTTTTAGATATTGTTGCTTATCTTTTATTGTCACATTATTAAATGTGTCCCACTTGATTTAGGTTCTGCATTCGAATTTTACTGCATAGTTGTAAGCTAGTATTGACAATATTTTCACACTGTACAAAAAATGACATCATAATAAGTAACCTTGGCAGCCAATGCATCAATTCTCTTGCTATCCAAAATACAACATATATTATTGACTTTCATAAGCCACAATGTACCTAAATGTGAAATACATGATCAAAATGGATGGTGAACTCCAGATATTTGTTGTGGCAAATAACTGTTTCTCTATGGTCATATTTCCTAATCAGGACATTGCATGCTGCTCTTTTTATTAAGAAAATATGTTCTTATCAAATCTTTTTTTTTTTTTAATTCAGGTGGTGTCTATTGTATTTCTTGCTGTTGGTAGTCTGAAGGTTTTCTATACTCTCAGTGTGTCAGGGATGAGGCTTATGATTCTTCTCAGCATATTCATTAGTGTTCCCTGGAACTGGGTACATTTATACAAGGTAAGTGTGCTTCAACATATTTTCCTTGTCAGTACATGTAGAATTGGTTTTGATACCACATGTATTTACTTTAACCTTCTATATGTACACATTAATTGGAGCACCTCAAAACTGTCATCCAATTTTGTATCGATTACTAATTTTATCAAATTTGCAACTTGATATGCTTTATGCACTATCTACATTATGTTTTGACAGTCAAATTTGATGCTAAATGTTATAATTCAGTATTATTTGTGTTGTTCTGCTTTGAAGGTTGCTGTGGCCAAAAGAATGAGCGAAGCAATGAAAGACATTCCGGAAGCATGTCGCCCAAGAGACCTCACCTGGCAGCACAACTTATTTGAATGGCTTAAATCTTCTTTTACCTTTCAAGATGATGAATGTGCTCTTTACCATGAAAATCTCTTAGTTGACCCACTGTGGGAGGTAACCCCCACTAAGGCTGTGGCTGTGACACTAACCAAGTTCTTCCTAGAACCAGTAGAGTATATAGCACAGGCTATAAGCAAATTTTTCCGTGGACTCCTACATGATTTGCCTGCTCAACTGTGGCCAGTGGTGCTGGGAATAGTGGTACTGTTTCTCTTGGTGTTTATGGTGCTGACTTTGATCATGAAGAATGGGTACAGGCTAGGATTTCCTTTTGGACTCTTGAGACTGGAACCTACTGGGATACCTGATAGTGCTGCTGCACAGGCATTATGGAGGGAGCAGAAGCAAATGGTGAGAATTTCATCCCTGCACTTTTGGGACAAATGTTGGGGATCATGTTATCCTGCTCAGGTCTGTGCATCCGTAGGTCCTTGTTTCAGTGCGTTAGTAATGTCTGCTATCTCCTCCTATTCCATTAGAGTTAGGAAATTGAAACTGGGGATTGGAAGACCTGTTGCCAGTGATGGGCATTCTGGAATTTTAGTGCAACAGTTCTTTTCAGTATGTATTTTCTGTAAAATCCTCCTAGATCATTAGATTTGGGATGAAGACATAATACTGAATATATTATTATTTATGACATTCATTATGTTCATATATGGGATGTGTCCCTAGGGGTGACCTGCTCTTGCTCTTGACAATGTAGGGAAGTGCCAGGCTATGTGATGGCTACCCATTGACACCATGTAGTCTTTTGGTTGTGTTGTGTTGTATTTTTGGTATAAGCCACTAACTAAGACACATCTGGGTGTTGTCTCTGTGTTGTTTTTTAGCTAAACTTATGAACTAAGCTACCCTAAACACTGTGATACCTTCAGAGCTTTCTTGGAATTGAAATACATGTGTATATAATTTACATGTATAAATTCAATCCTTGAATGAAAAATTAAAAAAATCAATTAAAAGTTTTTTACATTTAAACCATGATTTAAAGACATGATTTAGGACCATGTGAACTGTAATTTTCTTTTATTTATTTATTTATTTGTTTGTTTGTTTGTTTGTTTGTTTGTTTGTTTTATTTTACTTTTATAAAATTTGCTATTGTTTCATTGCAGATAGAAGATTTACAATCTGCCTTGCAAAAACTACAACCAGCCAATATTAGAGCCATAACAGTGAACAAAGAAACCAAAGAGAAAATGGCTATTGCTGCTTATGATCAAAATACAACCAAAAATACGACCAAAGATAGTATTGTCAGTCAGGAAGAGAATCTAGAAAGTGAATCTAGTTCTCCAGTGGAAACTGTTGGAAACATAAAAGAGGCAGATTCTTGACAGAATGCATAATAAAAATCTAAAAAATTTGTCTTTGATTTCATGTCCAATACTTGACAGATTTGCAGGACAAACACATCATGCTCAAGAAATAGTTTTGTAGGAAAATTGCTAAAGAATCAAAGTACCATTAAAACACAGCAGGTATTTATGCTTTGTAATAACACACGTTATTATTTTTTTAACTGGAATAATTTATATGTAACAGACTGAGACAGATACACTTCTTCATGATGACATAATTTTGCAATATGTCTAAGTATTATCTCAACAGCATGCACTGGTGGTTACGTAAATGTTGAATCTAAGTTGAAGTGCAGACGTTTATAAAATCTTTTTCAACACTGAAATTAGTATGAGTTGAAATACAAAAAACGATTCTCATCACAAGAATCGGTGAAAGAATGATTATTATTATTATTATTATTGTTACTATTATTATTCTTATTTTAAAATAAAAAGAATGTCTATTCCATATTTACATTAAATCATTGGACTGGCAAGGTTTATGTAAAAATACAATACATAATAATGATAAATCATGTGTGAATGTGGATTAACAGAAATAAAATACTTATTTCCAACCAGCACAAAATTAAGAAGACCTGCAGATTTCTTGTAGTACGCGCAGGTCCTCCCTGTATCTGGATATGTTCAACAAGAAACAGTTTATGGACTTAAATCAAAGACACATAAACATTGTGTAAAATCTTACACTTTGTCTCTTTAATCTCCGATATGTTCAATTAAATTTCATCACGGAAGAATTGTATTGAAGGGAGCACATGCTGAAAAATTCTCCAAGTAACATAATTTAAGTAGGTGTAGTAATCGTGATTGGTATTTAACATTTCTCCTTTATGTCCATTACATCCTTTATAAATAATGACATGCATAAAGACCTCAAAAAAGCAATTCTTTGTTGTACTAGTTCATGAAGATTATAAGGAATCCAAATGAGATTACATGAATGCAATTCCTTTTATCCATTTCTCATCTTGCAGTGCTTACTGTGACAACACTATTCACATCTACATTCGAATAAACCATTAGGGATCAGTCTTAGTTCTTATAAAGAGGACACTTTTCACTGCCTGTTGGCAGAGCTATAATTAAATTGGAATATTGTAGTGATTGTTGCAAAAATTAATCAAACAAAAGGTACTTGTTACACCTTTTTATTTTCATTATTCAGTATAAATGCTTGTTTGTGGATGAGTGCAAAAGAATGTTAAGATTTACCTGTTCTAGCAGGGCAATGCCATTTTTATAGCATAGCATAAATTATTGACTAAATAAATGTATATTTACTGAAAAAAAAAACTGATAAACTTACTTTACCTAAATCCAATCATATAAAATGTTATATTTGTGCAGACTTAACTTGGTTTGCACAACTTGGTTTGCGGTCCATTAAAACACTGTTTGGGTGACTAAATAGTTAAAGATCAAAATGCCATAACCAAAAACAAGATAACAAAAGAACCCTTACCCGTTGTTTAAATATGTTAACAATTTACCGTAACCTAGAATTTATTTCAGCTACACATGCTTCAGCTTCTTAAGAGAAGGATGAAAGCTAAACCAAACTTCCTAACAATTCATCAGCTGTCATAATGTGCACTTGTGTATTAGATGCACATAAATGTCAACCCCATACAATGGAGATATTTTAAAAAGTTTATAACTGTAGCAACTGTGTTGACTATCAGCAGTTGTTTGCCAATAATATACTAGATATAAAGATCCTCATGATATAAGCTCTAGACTAGAAGTAGCATTTTTATAATATTTTCTTAATTTACATGACATTATTCTAATATTTAAAATTATTCTTTTTTCAAATAAGTCACTGAACAGATTCGGTTTAAAAAAATACCCTCTAAAATGTCCAAATAAAAAAAGGAAAAGAGAAAAATCAAATAAACGCCTGGACTTCATGTATTTCTTTAATTCAATGGAAGGTTTGTCTATCATAATCCCTGATTCATTTGCTCTGAATGTCTGTGCACAGAGTTGATGAAAGCTGCTAGATGGTCTGGGTTGTGATCTGGATACATTCCATGCCCTAGGTTTGCTATGTATTTCTGGGTGCCAAAATTCTTGAGCATTTCTTTGGTCATCTTGGATATTTCCTCCTGCACAAATGAAAATAAGGTCTTTTAAAAAAGGACAAAGGGTATCTTTGTAGCACTACCTATTTTATATACGCATACAAGTGAATAAAAATGTTTTCTTAAAGATTAAGATAATCATGCCAAAAATATCAAATGTCAATATACATATTTAAAACAAATACACGTGTTATTAGGTAAAAGCCCAGTCTGCTGACTGAACTTTTACTATAAGCTGGTCTCATTTCTGTCTTACCTCAGAGGCATACAGAGCACAAGGGTCTAGATTTCCTTGCAAAGTGACGTTTGGGGCAAGTCTCCTAAAACAGAAAAAAATCAAATACAGCAATGTGTCAGTAGTCATAATTGAAATACTGCCAGTCATATTATATGCCCAATACTTATCTTCATGTTACACAATCATAATGC
Organism: Lingula anatina; assembly: GCF_051362555.1. Taxonomy (NCBI): domain Eukaryota; kingdom Metazoa; phylum Brachiopoda; class Lingulata; order Lingulida; family Lingulidae; genus Lingula; species Lingula anatina. The sequence continues at coordinate 44,694,854 of NC_141767.1, forward strand.
TTTGAAATTCACATACCTAGCATGTTTTGGTTTTACTGTCCAGTCCAAGGCAACCACCTCATAACCACTCTCACCCAATTCTTCCAATGCAAAATGAGCATCTTTGGCAAATATTATCTGCAAAATAGAATTTTTAAGACAAAAGGGGATACTTTAATTTGAAAAAAAAAAAAGAATACAAAATTCACCAATAATTTAATCAAACACTGGATTTCATATACAAAAATGCTAGCAAATGTAAAATCCTTATATAATATCAAGTTAGTAGATATTTTGAAACTGTGGAATAACCAATCATATAATATTCACCATAGGAACAGGTTTGGTTCCTCGGACTGACAATTCTTCCTTGACTCTCTTTGAGATCTGCTTGATGCAAGGTAGAGCAAACTTGGAGAAGTTTCCTGGTCCAAGACACCCTGCATGTGACTCGAACAGCTGTAGGATCTGAAAAAGAGGGACAGGAGTGGGATTTTCTAATGGTCATAGTGTGTTTGGCACACGTATATCATTTTGGAATGACAAAATTAACAGTAATTTATCTATACCTACAGGTAACATGCTATCTTTGTAAAAATGCCATTATTTAGAACCGTAACTGCATACGATATAAGTAGTCAGGGACTGTGGCATGCAGTAGGACTCTGTCCATATATGAGCAGGGGATTTAAATTAATAACAAAAATGTTCAATGTTCAAAAATAAAGGAACTACATTAGACATAAGGCAAATAATCATTCATAATGGATAGGATTACCAAAATTCACAAAAGCAATAGAAGTTAGAACAATATGGCCTCTGTGCTTCACACGAAGACCAATATGCATTGATTACCTGTGCTCCGGCTTGCACTTGCCCCACTAAATATTGCACTATGATATCAGTGAGAAGTTGTAGCAGCTGATGACTTTCCTCAGGATGCACATAAAGCCATTTTTTGGCTTTAGAGAATGTGTTGGAGCCTCCTCCTTCTATCATATATGCCATAAGTGTCCACTGTGAAGAAAAAAATATTAGTTTACATAAAACCAGTATTTTAATAAATCAAACTATACAAATATTGACCCTACGCTACCCTCTCTCGGCCCCTACCCCCTTCACCCATCAAAATTTAAGTTCTATTAAATTTCTATCAAGCATTATAGAACTACATGTATATACCTGTAGCTAATCTGATTTCATGTTCACGTCATTTTAAAGAACATTTCAGATACAAAAAAACTTACAGGAGCACCACTAAATCCTATAAGAGGAACTTTTCCCTCCAACTTGTGTCTGGTCAGTGTGATAGCTTCAAAGACATAGTTAAGTGTTTCATACACATTTACATCTTTTTTTAGATTTTTCATATCGTCAGGAGTCTTCAGAGGGTCATCAAATGTTGGTCCCTGCAGAAATATAAACAAGGAAACCATCAAAATTTTAAGCTGAAAAGAAGTATAAGGAAAACAAAAAATTATGAAATGAAAATAATATAAACCAGCATACTGTTACATCACAGAATGGGGAAAACTTTGAAGATACTGAAGGTCCGGAAGGACCTGCAATGCAGTACAAGAAATCTGTGGGTCATCCCAGTTCTGCGCTGGTCCAAAGTAAATATTTTGATTTAAAATTATGTATGGTATTTTCACAAAAACAATTCCACTGGCATTTCAGAAGTCATGACCTGTTGGATTGGTAGTTTCCCCATGTCTGCATCATGAAGTTGAAGGTTAAGGACAAAAATAATTGCCAGTGTATCCCCCCTATTATGTATCATTTATGTATAATAAGCTGGCACATAAATTCAGAACAGTAACAGTAACCAAGAATCCAAATTTATAATGACTTTCTCTTGTAAAAATACCTTCAATGTGGGACTAATAAATGTTAATCTACTGGCACATATTTAGGGTCACCTGCTTTAACAGTGTAGTTATAAATGACAATCATATGGGAAATAATATATAGGTAAGGTGCCATCTAGGCAGGGGCAGTAAAGCATTACAACATGGAGACAAGCTTTCTTTTCAAAATTGCTCAAGCCATGCATGATCACAATAGCATGTAAGCACCCTGTGCTTCTGAGTATTGTTGTCGACTATCCAGCAATGTATTCTCAATAAAAAAGCCACTGCTACTTATGTATAACTCAGGGTGCATGTGAATTAAAAAGGTTGTTAAATATGAAATAACAACCTATCCATGCCTCCCTGTTGAAGAAAATTATAAAGAGACAAGTGATGTGATCTATGCAACACAGGGGCAGATCCAGAGATATTTTCTGACAGTCTTCCAAATTATGTTTGTTAATCCATCCTCCATTTTGACCGTCTTCCGACAGAAAACATTAGATACCCGTCAATGTAAACTTGAAAATCTGACCGTCTTCCGGAAGACCCAGAAGATGGCCTAAATCCGCCCCTGCTACAGACGCCAAAGTGTACAAGATGTGCCTTTGTTTCCATAAATGGCATCACCCAACACAAAACATATATGTATGCATAAAACTACACTATGCACAAACTTCCTACCTTGCCTGGTACCATCTCAACCTTCATCCCTACTGCTTGTGGAATAACTAGGATATCAGAAAAGATGATTGCTGCATCTAAATCTAGTCTTCTAATTGGCTGAAATTAAACATGTAGAATAGTAAACAACTGAAATCAAATTTTCAGTTACAGTGTATATAATATGTAGCATGAATGAGAATCAATAAAAAATATCATTATGAATTGTTTCATGAAGTTAAATAAGACACAGAATCATCGTGCAGTTAATGAAAATTTTAGTCTAGAAAAAACTCTAAATGCATCATTTTATTGAAAATATTAATTTCATAATCATCCTAACACTATGCCATCTATTCTACATTAGCTCACATACCTGTAAAGTTATTTCACAAGCCAACTCTGGTGTTTGGCAGACCTCAAAAAAATCATGTTTGCTTCTGACTTCATGGAATTCTGAAACAAGAAGATTAAATTTAACAATATTGGTCTTATCACCATGCCATAGGCTCTCTATAAAACAGTTTCATCCACAACAAACTAAACTTCATTAGCTAAGGCGTTCTTTTTCAATTCAATGTAAAAATGAATAAACATGCATGAAACATTCAGTACTTCAAACTTGGATAATGAAGATAATGCTGCAGTTTGTTCTTTACAACATACCAGTAGAACTGAATCCCAAACTAATTGGTGTCATAACTAGTTTTACCTGGTAAATATCTCCCAGCTTGCCTCATTGCCCAGACTGGTACCCGTTCTGTTTTCTCTCCTGCAGCAGCTCGTAATAAGAGATCATTTTTTAGTGGGGGGAATGCCTGCAAAGACATTTTTATGAAATATATAGCAAAATATTAACAGTCATGTAGTGCATAGGTGACCCAATGGAGGGCTATTCTCAAGATGACACTGAGCTCAGAAATAACTGTGTGAAACTGACTGATGAAAATAGTGTTACATGATACATGTCACTGTTAGGCAGTCAACATTATTATGTACTCACTGGTACATTGTTATTCAAATACGACCCTTGGGAGTGTTATCAGATAATTATCCAGTACACCTAAATGTGTAAAATGTTAAAATCTCAAGTAAAAGATTTTTTATTTACTTAAACAGGAAATGATCAGTTTAAGGTCGTATTTAATAGATCCGCACTGTGTTATGTTATCTGCATAGAACACATTCAAGCCTTCAGCATAGGAAATTTGTGGTGGTTGGATCCAGTCTTTTTATTTAATTACTTACCAATTATTCATTTTATTTTATTTATTTATTTTTATTTAATTTACTTATTTTATTTATTTATTTAATTACCTCCGCCAAGGGGGTTATGTTTTCACCCCTGTTTGTCTATTTGTATTCTATTTGTTTGTTTGTCATCAACATAACTCAAAAAGTTATGGACCGATTTTGATTAAATTTTCAGGAACTGTCAGAAGTGGGCCAAGGAAGAGTGATTAGTTTTTGGTGGTGATCCGGATCAATAATCAATCAATAGTAATCAAAAATCGCTGCCTTGGCAGAGGTCTGTGCTTTTCTAGTTTATAATTTTTTTTATGAGGGAGTAGGCATTATGTCTCTTTTTTCAGTTAAGTAAATGGAGAATTAAAAAACAAACCTATCAATTTATTACTATCCTAGCACATGATATTGTATGAACAGATTCGTTTTCAAATAGACAAGTTATTTTTATTTGTTTCTTTTAATATCATGGTACACTTAGGTAATGCTTTGAAGGTCCCTTATGAGGTCCTTCGCTTAAAAAACTAATTATGACAGCAGCTAGATGAGCGTTGCAGTGCTTACGAAAAGACAGACACGGCAAACACAGGTGCCGGTGTCACGTTGCTGTGAAACGGTGACATCGCACAGTTTAAGCACCAGTCCAGGGATGGTACACTACCATTTTAGAGAAAGTAAACAATTTCACGTTTACGTTGCTTGCTTTAATTATGAATGACATTATAAAATAGAGATAAAATAAGTGAATTTATATAACTCACCTGTCCGGTGTAGGGGGCTGCCATCTTCACGAAGTTGTGTCTGCTCTGCGGTTTAGTTTCGCATCTGATTACTCCGCCTTTGTGCATTCATTTTTCACGTCATAGCTGTACATATATATATATATATATATATATATATATATATATATATATATATATATATATATATATATATATATAGCACGTGTTTTATTTTAAGTGTATCTTATCACATTTTGCATACTGAACAAGCTTAAGCCCTCACCCTTCTCTCTCTTTCCCTCTCACTCTCCATGAAAAGCGTTTTCCAGAAATTCTCCAGATAAATCATAAAAAAAATGTTTTGACAAGGACGTTGGAGGAGCAGTTGGAGGTAGAAAATTTTTAGCTTGAGATATTTGCTAGATGTTTAAATAAAGATAGTAGCTGTGATGTTGTAAAGCTCCCCACGCTCCTTCTACAACTTGTGATCTAAACTTAAAAGCAGTTGAGGAGGTCGTTTCTCTTCTGTAGGGTCTACTTTTTTTACCCTTTCTGCCTTTCTCGTTGCGTTACTTGCCTTTTGCGACCTGAGGCTTCAATTGCTGCCACCAGCGAGTCGACTTATGGTTCCTCGTCCTCCAAGTTGCCAAGTTTTAAATTAGTTGGATTTCATTAAGTCCATTAAGAAGCCAATGTACTTTTTCCTTAGACGGCGTTGAATGTTTGTATTTAAAACAGTTTAAAATATAATAGGCCTACTGAAATTAATCTATCTTAATAATTCAATAGATTTGATAATAACAGCAGTAAATACTATTTAAATTGTGACTTATTGGCCAAATTCCACTATTCTCTCTCTCTCAAGCAGCCCGGTCTCAAACTTATTATGACGATGCATACTAGAAAAAGTATTATGGAAAAAAAGTAAGCTCATGACACAGATCACGGGATTCTTATTAAAACGTGCCATAAATATGGACAGTCGCCTGTATTGTGGCTGAAATTATCTTAATCAGCGAGTTTATAGGTGTGACAGCTTATTTTGTGTGCTCATTAGTTGAGAAAATACCAGTGCATTGTTTATCATTTACTACTCATGCGGGGCCGTAGCGATAGTCCGAAGGTTCAATAGTCCGAAGGTTCATTGGTCCGAAGGTTCAATGGTCCGAATGTGCATTGAAGGTTCATTGGTCCGAAGGTTCGATAGTCCGAAGGTTCATTGGTCCGAAGGTTCATTAGTCCGAAGGTTCATTAGTCCGAAGGTTCGATAGTCCGAATGTAGGCCCGCTGTATAAGTGTATAGTGAATTACATGTACAGGGGCGGATCCAATATTATTTGAAGGGGGGTCCGCGGTTGCAAAGCCCCCACCCCCCTTAGCGTAGGATCTGGGGCCCGCTAAAGGGCCCCGAAAATTGTTGGTGTCTCAAAATGACCACCTATTTATCTAGAGACACATCTGTGAATATCTGTAAAAAATCTATCAGTCGCCCTGGTAGAGGTTTTAAAAGTTAGGTCTGCACGGGCAAAAATAACGTCAATACTAGCATATTACATTAGTTACAAAAAAAAAAAAAAAAACAGATCTTGATGTTTTTCATGGGATTGGAAGTTGACGATATTTAACTGCAAAGGTTTATTTTGTAAAATCAAATGGAAATTTTCTCACGAGTCACAAGTGTATCTACTTTTTGCAGAGTACGTTTTTCTTCGTTTAAATGAATTTGTTACAAAGACAGCATTTTTGATGTTGTTCATCAGATTAGAAGTTTAACTGTTTTAGAATATTTCAACATGTTCAAAATACAAGTGAGAAGGCAGTTTGAACATGTTTTAGAATATTTCAACATGTTCAAACTGCCTTCTCACTTGTATTTTACGTTTAATAAATAAATAAATAAATAAATAAATAAATAAATAAATAAATAAATAGGCCCACCGGGTTGATATGGCGTTGCCACATTTCTATTCAGATTATAAACGTTTCAGCACCTTCAGTATTGCTGGGGAAGAGGGGGTGGAATTAAATATGTATTACTATTTGTGGATATTTGAGCATATTACTGTATTCTGATACGATTTTTATGTTTAAAGGCCTAGTAAGGGAAAAGCTTGTTTTCGTAAATGCTCGTAATTTTTGTTTATATGCCAAGTTTACACTCCAGTTAATTCATCCTCATCCCTATGAGTAATACAATACTGCTGGCGGAACGGCTGTTTTTTTTTTTTTTTTTTTTTTTTTTTGGGGGGGGGGTTGGGGGGGAGGGTAGGGGAGTGGGCTGTGCGAACAACAACATAGTTTGTTTGGAAATGCAATTATTCTATAACTTTTACATAATTTAAGAAATGTGTAGGTTAGAAGAATTTGAATTCTAATCATAGTATCTTAAGACATCGTAAGAAAATGTCATTATAGGCGTCCTCTCATTTTATGCGTTCCAATCTTTATTCAATATTTCATGTGAAACATGTATGGTGTTCATGAGTTGGAAAGGGTAGCCATTGCATATCCCCAAACTTCCCCACATTGTAAAGAGTAGTTCACGGAAACAATACGACCTATATGGATAATTTTCACGTGCGTTTCGGTCGCACTCAAAACGAAATGATAAAGATTCTAGAAGCTGAGTTCACACGAAAGTTAATCACCCCCTAGCAGCTCCAGGATTGCTAATCTGATTGCATACAGTGAGAATCCTGGTGGAGTTGGATCAATCTACGTAGAATGATAGTTTCGTTGGGAACGCACCCTTAGATTCCGTTTGTAATTATAATTCTTAAAATCGAAGAACATCTTAAAATGTTTCGGACTATCGAACCTTCGGACTAATGAACCTTCGGACTATCGAACCTTCGGACTAATGAACCTTCGGACCAACGGACCTTTAATTTTCGGACTAATGAACCTTCGGACCAATGAACCTTTTTGTTGAAAATCTGATGAAAAATTTACGAATTTTCGGACCAATGAACCTTCGGACCAATGAACCTTTGGACTATCGAGACGCCCCCACTCATGCAAGTAGGCCTATGGATCTGACTTGGGCCCAGTAAACCATGCAAAGGGTGTCTGGAAAGGACATATTTAAGCCATATAGCTATTCAAAAAGTTACAGGTACAAGAAAACATGCTAGACACTGTGCAGGTTTGATGTTTCTGTAACAATTTTCTTTACAGCTCCCGTGTATAGGCTACATCTTTGATTCATGAATTTTTCACATTTAGGAAAGGTGAAATTTTCACACATGACATAAAACATGGAGGGAGTCGCAACGTTGTCAGGAAGACAAATGAAAAGACCAGCGTTTGATTGATAACCTTTAAACTACCCTTATGCACCTGCCTACGTGACCCATAACCACACCTGTTACGCAATAGATCTCAGAGGCCTAGCTTGGACCAATGTGTATCAGTGCACTTCGGCCCGAAGGAAGACACCAGGTAGGCCTGCCGGCGAGCAAGATGTCGTTCCAAGAAGGCGTGACCCGCCTGCTTATTTGGTGTATTTAATTTTGGGTGATTAATGCTTTAAAATATTTGATATCAAACTTTGCCAAATTAACCAGGATCGCATTCTTGATGCTGGGGATTTATTAGATGGGCAAGATAACAAATGGATCGAACCGTTCACGTTGCTAGTCAGGTGCTACAGGACTGACAAAACATTGAATACGTTTGGAAGACGATGTGGATGCACTGAAATGTAAACTCCAAATAAGAGCCAAGATTCGGGAATGTCTCTTGAACGATGGCAGCATTACCAAGGTGGGTTACTTTTTGCTTATAGGTTTAGAAATTGTGTTAAGCATATACAGTATAGTAATAAAAAAACATTACCTTGAAGCTATTGTCGTACTAAATAGCGGTTGACTGCATTAGAATATGTATCACTTTCCACAATTTGAACATTGAAAGGATACGGTACACCCGACCCGAAAAACCGCATCTGTCCGTTCTGTATCAGAATGATGGGCATCATTTAATGTGGAACCAAGAAAGAGCTGAACTGTTCTTTTGTATCGAAAGTAACTTTTCTCAATTTATATCATGTACTGATGAGGATAAATGTCATCCCATGTCTACTCTCATAAATGACACAATATCAATCAATTTAACTAAATATACCCAAAAACGTTTTAGGAGCACAAGCGCCTATCTCACTCTTTAAATAATCATGTGCAGGATATGTATATGATATTGTCGTGAGATATTTAACAAGCTGTTGAACTTTCGAAAATCACCCCAAAACTGTTTTTTATACACGGTTTGCACAATGTCACGTGCCAAAATTTAATCATTTTCAAAAAATGAAAACTAAAAATCATTAAAAGTCGCGCACATGCTTGGGACTCCTTCATTCAGTAGAGATGCAATAATCACAAGACCCGAAATCATTCATTCATTTCCAGGCATTAAAAACGCTGAATAAATGTGGTGTGTTGGTGTACAGTAGACATTGCATGTATATTGCCAATTGGCAAATTGTTTAGGTGGTGGTAAATGGATGCCCTTGTCACTGATTCACCAACAGGTGCCGTTATCTAAGCCAGTCTTTGTGCTTGGGGTAATGCGATCTGGGACAACCTTTTTACACGGACTTCTTGCTCAAGACCCAGCGTTCCGTCCGCCTCTGCTGTATGAGCTTCTGAACCCTGTGTATCCAGAAACGGGGACGGGAACTAAGGACGACCCTCGTATTGCTGATGCTGATGAAGTGGCAGGTAAATATGCACTAAATTAAAATTTTGTTTTGGAGATCCAGTAGCTCTCAGACAGTGTGGACACTGCAATAATCGCAAAATATTCCGAGTTTAGTGTCGGAAGAGTCGCCCCCCCCCCCTCAAAACAATACATAAAAAGTAACGGTTGCTGTATTCTACTACATATACATGTACTTCGTGAACTTTTTTCCAGCATTAATGAAGTGCTTTGTGTACCATGGTAACAATAAATATACATCCATGTGTATGGTACTAGTAAAAAGAATTTTATCAGCTGCAACTTTTATTTATTATCTCTGTTGTTTTACGCAGATGCTCACGTGATATATATATATATATATATATATATATATATATATATATATATATGAATCGAGGTCTATGACAATATTTTTGACACCATTAGAGAATGTAATAATCATCTAGTTAGCAGTTTGGGCCACAGTGGATACATTGTAGTTAATGACGTCAAATTGAAGGTTTTAGAATATTTTGTCCAGTGTGAACCCACAGTATATTACCGTTTGCCCTTTTCAGGTTTCTTTCAGGTGATAGATCCAGATTTCCCATCAAAACATGAAATTGGAGCAACACTTCTGCACGAGTGTTACCATCTTTTTGCTCCTGTTGGTTTTATCGATAAAGTTGCAATACTGTTCTGCTTTAATATTGCGCTGTATGAAAAATGGTGGAAAACGGCACTGACACGTGACTATATATGATTGGGTTTTACCAGGATTACAAGAAAGCACTGCAAATGATCACGTCCCGGGATGAAGGTATAAAGATGACATGTTTAAAATTGCTTAGAAAACGCCTTATATGGAGATATTCCATAGGGTTAAGATGCTGACTGCTCATTGTGCTAACTCCTGTTTCGAAATATTTCTCTTCTCATTGAACATAGCTAGATTTTTATATAACAGTATTTAAGTGTTATAGAAAGAAGTACATTGGATAAGATAATTGCCAATCTTGGTACTGTTTGTAGATGTTGGCCACCGGATACTGCTTATGAAAGATCATCTCCACAGCCTGTTCTCGGAGTCTTTGTTGGAAGTGTTTCCTGACGCCACTTTTATCAACCCCGTGCGGAACCCAGTGGACATTGTATGTTATCAGGTGAACGCTTCAACAGAAAGGATAAAAAGGATAATTTTTTACATCGTGCATCTCTATACTACTACTGAAGTGGCGGTTACAACTGCTAAAAGAGTAAAATAGTTCTGAAATACCCCCTATATGCATTCGACATCACACATGGAAACTTAAGCTAACATTGTCCCCTAAAAATGGTACAATTCAAAATATACAATGGAGAAAATTAAATATTCGGTTACATAAAACGCTAGACAAATGCTAGACGTTGCTCTGTGAATTTTAATACACAAAACTCACCAATGTAAAAAGTGGGTAAATATAGTAAAATACTTGGTGCGATTAGGATCTCCTCAGAAATTATATGCAACTTGTGTATTTTAATTTAAATTTAAAAATGGCAAACAAAAGTGAAAAAGCTACGAACACTGCACTAACGCTATAATTGAATTTTATTTTAGGTAAGCTCGTGGTGCTCAGTTGTTGATTCCCTTCTGCCGATGTACGTCAACCCTGGGGTAATAACAAAATTTGACGAGTGCTGGAGGATATAGCGTATTTCACCTCAACCTTTTTCTCAAATATAGGAAAAGCTGCGACCAATCCGGCAGACAGGTGCGCGTCATAGACGTGCATCAGGTAGATCTTGTCAAGGATCCAATAACGAAAGTGAAAGAGATATGTTCGTACCTTGGAATGGAGCTGAGCGCTGAAGTGGCCGATAAGATGACAAAGTATGTCGCTGAGCGCAAAAGGTCGAGGAAATTACACCGACACCAACACTGCTGTGCGGATTATGGGTTGACGGAGAAAGAAATATTGGATAAGTTTCAAGACTATATTTCTTATTATAACATTACAGTGTAGTCCAAAGACAAGGAGCTGCGGTGTCTTCAAGAGAAATGCTACAGCTTCTTTAGATATCTGATCAATTACATGTATTACCTTGTTCAATGTTGGCTGAAATTACTGTTTGTTGCTTCTTTTCATTCTTAATATGACCTAATTCACCAGTACAAAATCCTTCACAAAGGAATATTTTACTTATTCATTTTATCTCTGTATTTATCTGTCTCTGGGGTGTAAGTTATTCTGATAAGATAGGAATAAGCAGCCATCAAAATGTATTTGCTGGGTAGCAATGTCCGTCAGCTCCATTGTCCCCGTTCAAAATGCGAAAAAGTAACATTCAAAACATCAGAGTGGCTGAATATTAAACATTAATTTCATAAAGGCGTTGGAATCCACTCTTTGAAGTCAATTTAGATGTGATGCAGACATCTAAAGGGAGGGGCGGGTTGTAGTTTTAAAAAAATGAAACATAAAATGTAAATAAGCACGGGGTGATAAAAGGTTAAGAAGTAAGAAATGTAGTTGTGTGGGTAAATGTAGGAAATGTCAATGTCAACATTGTATGTGTACACTTGCAAAACATTTGTTTTATTCAGTTGTCGTCCTTTTTAATTAATTTTTACTCTGAGATCTTGGTAGGGAACACTTCTTAAGCTTTTCTTGTATCTTCCTGTGGTTCTTCACTGAAATAGATTATTCAAAATAATACAATAATGGTAAGTAATCAAAATTTACCATCTTATTAATCTTATGTTAAAATGATGAAATGACTTGAGTAATAGAACATTTGAATAATAGGTGCTACAGTGAGTCGGATGCTTTTTCTTATGTATTCGGGGTTATAGGTTCCATATCTGATGTTACTATTGCGATTGGTACATATTAGAGTGAGTACCGTTACCAGTTTACTGTCAAGCAAGACTGATAAGGCCAGAATCTTCAATAACAGAGACAACGAACCACCTAAAGCATCTTGGTCAGCCAAAATGAGGAGTGATAAGAAAATTTGAAGGTGCACTCTAAAGCTCTTGTATGGCTGATCGAATGATTAATTTGATTTATCCCTTGGCATGTCGGCTTTATTTGAGTCTTATAAGAAACTTCTAGAAGTGGTATATAGGCGTTTATTAGATCCATGAATGTATCATTATCCAACATTATTCTGTTGGGAATGTTCTTCTAAAAGAGAGGATAGTTGGGAGATCCATACATGGGATATTTCCTCGGCAACTAATTTGCAGGTCTCAGTTCATGATAGTGATTGTTTCCCCAACTTCATACTTGTAGTACAAAAATATGTCATACCCGTACATCCTTTTTAAATAGGTAAAAGATATTCTTTTTAAACAGACAAAAGATGTTCATCTTTTGATTGTTTGATTGTTTGTTCTTCCTTATAATGCACATTCAGTAGAACCTATAAGAGATATAAACACTCCTTGTTTTGACTGACTTAGAATCTGTCCCTTCCGTCAAGCTCGGCAGTGAACTATCAGCACTCAAGATAACCAAACTCCATTTGAAATGAAACAATGGCATTGCCAACATAAGAAAAACATGGATTTTACAGCCCTTTAAACATAAGAAAAACACGGATTTTACAACTTTTTAAACATAAGAAAACATTAATTTTACAACTCTTTAAACATACGAAAAACATGGATTTTACAACTCTTTAAACATAAGAAAATTAATATAACAATCTATGGTTATTATTTACCCTATTCTAATGAAAGGGCACTTATATCTCGTAGACTTACGGCCTCTGTCTCCATTGAATTAGGACCATTTTATAAAAAATTAGGATAGAGTACAAATGTGGCTCTCAGAGCTAAAATTTTCGACCAAATACCATTCAATTTAAGAGACAAGTATGGATAAACCTAAAATAAATAAATAAATAAATAAATAAAGTTCGTCGTAAAATTACAAAATTACACTCGGTCTATTAATCAAAGGTTCGGAAAAGTGAAGATGCACTTAACATGAAGTGTACGTTCGCTTTTTTAGCTTAGGTTGGAAAATCCCCACCTTTTATGTCCACAAATAGAGCACTAGTCAGTTAGTTTACGCATTACAAAGTTGCCGTCAAAAGTCCCGTCACTTGTACAACATGTTGCAAAATAAATCAATTTGATTTCGACAACAATTACCTTTAAACACGATTTTTGTGTCTCTTCACTTTTCTGGATCTTGGACCACGCAGCTTAAGCGCACATTCCCACGCAGCCACACACCGCTACACCGCCGTGGGCTTTGACGTACTTGGTCGGTACGTCCTCATTGTTGTCGCTGTATACCCACACAACATTTCTGCTTACTTTCGCGATAAAAGACCTACCCTCTTAAACATATCCCCGAACGAGTAGTAACAATGCTTTACAAAACTGGATACATTGATAGCCTATAATCATTCACCAATCTATCTAGAATAATTATCGACCATGTTTTAGTCTCGACAAATTTAATTATTGCAATTAAAATATTATCACTCTAAAGACAGTTTCTGAAATAAGCCGTTGGAGAATTAGCTGGCTAAATCAATAAATAAGTCTTTTGACCCGTTAGGTGGAGACACTTGGTCTCCAGATTCGGCGGTAAAATCAGGCACCGAGAAACACAGCCATTCAGTCGTATATTGAACTCTGAACTCACTGCCAAGCTTGAATTTGATATATTTAATATAACCGCTATAACGACTGGTTAAGAAACAGAAATAATCTCAAAGAACTAGCAAACATGTCGAGCACCGAGCCAGCAACAGTTGCAGGGGAGGAGGTGAAGGTGACGCTAGGACCTGATGATATTGATATTATGAACAGAGATCCAGACGAAATCAACCAGCATCTAAAGGTGGGTACGTAAATGAGACCATACATGTACATTTAGTCAGAACAACATTGTGAAATCTGAGGACAAAGAAACCTTTTTCTTGAAATTCCCGTTATGTTGATCGATAACCATTGTTATTGAGTAGAGCGTTATTAATAAGATATTTCAGAGGGTAGTGATTTAGTACTATGTGCCAACTATGGTATAAAACGTGGGACGTGAATATTAGACCCTTATTAATATTAAGAATTAGATTAAAATTATAATATTGAGAGAGGGGGGGAGGGGAGAGAGAAGAAGAAGAGGAGGAGGAAGTACAAAATCAGCATCAGAGTATCATTTCAGTGGTTGGATTTTTTCCAAAAAAAAAAAATAATAATAAAAAATAATAATAATAATTCAGCGGAAGAGAATGTCGCCTCATATCGGTATGGTCGTGACGTTAAAGCTCTTATTTTGTCCGTAGGCAGAGGGAGGGGATTAATTAGAACAGCCCTTTGGTCTACTATGAATCAAAATTTGATATTCTATCTCTCAAATAATGTCAACTAAGAGGGTAAAAAGGCCCACATTTTCGGAAAAAGAACGTCTCTTTGAAATTGCTGGCTGCAAGCCTGTACCCTTAATATAATCTTAAACATGTTTTCATCATTCCATTTAGCTTAAAATAATACTGCTCAAAACAGTTCGAAGCTGCGTCCTTTCCCAAGTTTCTGTGTGTTTCTGCTTATGTGAAAGCACGCTTTGTAATATGGAGGGTAAGAGGCGTTAAGTCACAGATCAAACACAGGTTAATGCTTTAGACAATCTCAAGCAAGATAGCTTTAAACAATGAGCTACATACAATTTACAATCTTACGTAACTTTCAAGAGACGGGGCATTTTAAGCCAACGTTTATCTAAATCTATAGAACGAAGGTCGGAATGCAGGGTCGGATCAGTACTAATATTCAATACTATACTTTAATGTCTTTTAACGGGCTTAGAATAAATGTGCTATAGCATAACTACTAATGAAATATAATAACTTAAATTCGTAAAACAGTTAACTAAATAATATTAAAGATGAACACAATACATTTTTTATTAAAGGCGTTTGTGATGTTACTGATAATAAAATAATTTTTGATTCCATCCCCACTTAATGTAACACTAACTACATGCTTTTAAAAAAATTAAATCATCTTTATTCAGCTTCACTATTAACCACCATTAACTTTCAAGAGCACGATTCTAGTGGTAGACCGTCATATATGAAAAACACATTCCTAACAGCTATCACAATTGATGGACCGAAAAACATCTAACACAATTTGCTCATTTCTATCAAATAACAGATTTCCTGCGTATTAAAAAAATTCACATATTTACTTTCGTGTCGTTTATGACGTGTTCTTTTAATATATCGTTATCTTATAGAACATTTCTATAATTAATTTTTAACTTGATTGTGTCAAGTCGACATCTATTTAACAAACTCATTTTGTGTTTATTTGTTAATAAGTGCATGCAACAGAAAATACTATACATAAATGACTAAACTTCTTCGTTCAAATAACTCTTGTCTTCCTTCATTTTACAAGATCAAACGGGTCCTTAAACTGTTCTTATTTTGCAGGTGACCTTCTCCGATATATTTGCTGAACCACACCCGACCATCTTCAGCTTCGACAAGGTGTGGGTTCTCAGTTACCAGGCCTTCACAGCGACACAGCTGTGGTGTTATCGTATCCTCAGTCTAATCTGCGGGCTTCCGTGTGCCGTGTGCTGGGGGATCGAGTTTGCTTGCATCTCATTCTGTAACATATGGGTGTGCGTGCCGTACGTCAAGGCCTTTTACATCAGTCTTCATTGCATCCGCAAGATCTTTGAGCCCTTCATGGACACTTTCGTCGCACCTTGCTATCTTGCAATGGGTAAAATATTCTCCAGTATCAAGGTTTTAGTTGTGAGGGAATGATAAAATAACTTACTGAAGACTTCTTACGATCTTATGGATTTAATTGTTTACCAAGGTGTGCTTTGAAGATCATTACAAGGCTGACATTAAAAAGCCACAATTTAACTAAAGTTTACATCTATGCAGTTGTTTTGAGATGAATCCTAGTTCTGTGGCGAGTTTTTTGCACGTGCTTTACAGTGACTGTAGAACTTGACAATACTGTCAGCAAAGTAGATGCAAATTTCAGTGAAAAGAAGAACAGGATGTGCCTAGTCATATAATAAGCAGAGTTAAAGAGAGGCAGCCGTCATTTTTTTCTTCATTTTTGTATAAAATTCAAATGAATAGCGTGGACATTTGAATAAGAGTATTTATAATTGAAAATAAAATTGAACCCATACAATTTGAAGAAAGAATTTTATTTAATATGAAGAAGGTTGCATACACATTTCAAAAATATATGTGATCTTTCAGCATTTTATCCGTAATTGTACGAAACTTTTACACAAGCCTAGTGTGTATGTATATTAACTGAAAGAATTTCTTACATATATCAGTGGTTTGCTTTAAGTTGATTAGGTGTTTTTTCGGTTATCATAATCAGAGCTTTTTGGATACAATTCCCAATGATGCGTTTGATAGATAGAACGATTTATCTTATATTCAAAATCTCCTTATGGGATATTACGGACTTTCTCACAATTGTCATCATCAAATGAAAATTGGCACACCTAGAACTAAAATACAGAAACCGAATATACACCAAATCATTTAGAGACTACTTCCATCAGGATTGTCTTTACAACGTTGTAGCTGCGGTGGGGGGTCTATTCTTGTCACTGCTATCTAATTGCTAAACGGTATTTTGAACTGAAACCGATTCTCTTCAGAATGGAAGAAAATGATAATGTTGGCCACAACGACAGTACAATTCACTGCATATTTACCCTGGGTGTAATAAGACCCAACCGTCTCTCTTCTATCTACCTTTATTGAAAGAGATTTAATCAGCTCTACGGTGGAGAAGCGTCTAATCCGCATGATTATAGAGGTCGTCCATCATACCTTTGAGTTATCCCACTATGACGAAGACTGAGCGGGGTTTAGCGCCATTCCGAGCTAATATCGGGTCAATGACTCGAACTCAATTTATTTTATAGCTATATTTAATTCAGGTAAAGCTGCATGCAACCATCACCGTACACCTTTTTATTTTGACAAATAGCAGAATAGGAGGATTTTATGGACGTGTTTCAATGAACGGGAAGATATGGATTCTTGATGATATAACAGTCACTCCCCTGTTGCTTCATGCCCCAGTAATACAATACGATGTCCAAAAGCGACTCGCATACCTCTCCCAATTGTCCTTGTTTCTTGAAGTAAACTCCCTTATGCAACGGACAGTTGATTAAGAGTTTCGTGTCATTTGTAAATGACAGTATGCAAAACCCCAGGGCATTTGATTTCAAAGTTGCTGGGGACAGGCTGCAACGCTCTCCACACTAGGGCGTCAACATTTATTGCACAGGTCGAAGTAAGCAAGGAGGCAGAGTAGAAACAGAGGTAAAAAGTAAGTACTGGGGTATGAAAATAGCTAAACGAAATAAGTTGAGCTGAACAATATG
Source organism: Lingula anatina (assembly GCF_051362555.1). Lineage (NCBI taxonomy): Eukaryota > Metazoa > Brachiopoda > Lingulata > Lingulida > Lingulidae > Lingula > Lingula anatina. Next base: position 44,712,389 of record NC_141767.1, read on the forward strand.
TTAGTAAGCATTTAAGTCGCTTATTTATTCCTTTAGACACCACCACCCCTCAGAGAAATTGTTATTCTGTATTTGAAGTTTTGTCACTAAAATATAATTCCCCTCCAGCCGTCTTTCCAAAACCATATAACACGATTTATCATTGGCTATGAGGTGCAATAGATGGTGGATCGACTTTTCTTCCCAATTCTTTCTTCTCGGTATCATGGTTCAGTCCGATTTAAGAGATATATACGCTTTTTGCATCTTGTCTTATTTTACTTAGTGGTTAAATAGACCGCGTTTATTCATGTTAATAATATAATTCAAGGATCACCATGGCAGACGACACAAACAAGCTCGACGAATCCACAAACGTAACTGTTGCCGGAGAAGAAGTTAAAAAAGAAACGTCAGACTCCATAAGTATTGACATAGTTGATCGTGACCCAGAACACATAAATGATCACTTGAAGGTGAGATATTTTTAGCTAACGCCCATCATTGCTGAAAAAATAGGCAAATATGTGAAATATTTAGGCGTATTTGTAAAATTGCAAACCAAAATGTATGATACCATCATAGGCCGATCAGAATATTAAGTGAATTTTGAAATGAAAATGTATACAACAAACGTCCATTTCAATGTCAAGGCCACACAAGCCTTAATAGTTAAAAGACTTTAGTTGCTAGCACGCCATATGAGAACGTTAAAGGAAGGCATTAACAAAAAATTCATTACTTCAAAACTTCCAAATTAAATTTCTCAGAAATGTTTCTTTTTTATATATCACAGGTGGCATTCGACGAGATCTTCGCAGAGCCGCACCCAAATATCTTCAGCTTTGATCAAATCTGGATCCTCAGTTACCGCGTTTTCGCCGCCACCAAACTGTGGACATACCGCATCTTGAGCGTCATCTGTGGGCTGCCCTGTGCCGTCTGCTGGGGCATCAGTTTCGCGTGCATCTCATTCTGTAATATCTGGGTGTACGTGCCAGCTCTTAAGGCGTGGTTCATACAGATGGACTGCGCACGCAAAATATTTGAGCCTTGCATGAACACTTTCGTCGCTCCGTGCTACCTAGCTTTTGGGAAGCTTTTTAGTAGCATTCACGTGACATGGACCAAAAACTGAGACGAGAAGCATAGACTTTTAAAGAAAGATTCGTCGTCACACCCGCGTGCACATTAAAGTGAAGGGTAGTAACCACATTTTGAGCACGGCTGCGGGCGGTGTTGCCACTCAGAAATCTACTTAATGGCAATATAATACAGCTAGAATAACAAGACTGATTTTAGCTAAAAAGTAAATAAATAACGTTATAACCAAATATCAAGAGTACACTTTTTATTTGCCACAGAGCAAGAGATTTACAGCACTAACGTCAGACACCTACACTGTATAAATAAATCGAGGTGAAGCATTCGACTGCAATAATTATTAAAGATACGAATTTTACATTATTTCGATCTATGTACATATAACTTGGTGTGACAACGCAACCCGGCGTATGATGTATAAGTCAGTCGTCTCATTTCACATTAAAAAAGAAGTTTCACATGATAACAAAAAAATTTTCAAAAAAGTACCCGATTAAGTTAGAACAACAAAAGTACCGGAATTCAAAACGTTACCATAAAACAGAAATCTGTAGAACTTACTAGTTCCAGGTAAAACTGAGTATCACCAGCAATCACACTGGGGATACAATAAAACCAGTTATAATATGAACCAACCAACCTCTTGTTGTGTGTCTTAATCTTAAACAATTGACCACATTATCGTTGTACACTACACTCTTGAAGAGAACTGCCCGAAGTATGACGCTTTTGAAACTATCACGACAGCGCTCACTAAAATATATATATTTACAATGCTTTAAAACTTTCAATGATGTTAAATTTTGAGTGTACTATATATATACACACACACATACCTTGGCAATAAACTGCTGGTATTCAATAACACACAATGACGTTCTCGTTTAATCATAATTTATGCAACTGCACTTAGCTGTATATTAATTGAAAAAAATGTATTACAGACAAGTAAAATTTTGTCTGGTCATAGTTGCCATCATGACAATTTTTTTTAACAATTTGTAAGCAAAAATAACCACGTGTAAATAATGCAAACCAGTGCTCCCATAATGGTCACAAATTAGTCCTTACTCCTCATCTTTATATAAATAAGTATTGTAGCCGAACAAGTTTTCAGTCTACAAAATAAAACTTCTCTGGGAAGTATCTTTACAATTCACAATGCTGCATACTGTAAAAGAAACAATGTTATAACATTATGATGGGCAGTAAGGAAATAAAATTTTGACAATCCCTTGAATTTGAAACCACTCATTAAAGAGACAGATACTGCTAAAAGCATATAATGATAACAAGAAGAATTTCAGAAAACTGAATGAGTCAGTTTTCTTTTGCTCCCATATAACATGCACTGATATAAGTATTTTTACAATAACTACCATATTCATTTACACCACAAAATTACTAGTCTGCAAAAAAAAAACTTATATAATTTATACAAAATACCCTTGTTTTGTTAAATTTCATCTCAAATCTTTCCTAGTCTTGTTAATTTTTTCACCCCAAATCCAGTCACCTCAAAACAACAAGTTCATCCAAAGAATACAAAGACAACCCAGTGTTTGCTGTTTGGGATTTGTTATGAAAGTAACTAGATGAATTACGTACCTAGTAAACAAGCCTTGCTGCACAGGCTTTCAAAAATGTAGAATGTAAAATGTGAAATTTGGTCATTTGCCAGTCATGGTCATTTGCATGGAGTTGTACATGGAATCTGAACCCTACTCTCTCTCTCCATTTCATCTTTCTTACTTTATTTGTTCCCTGTTGGCAAGATCTCCCTGCGCTATATCAATTCTACTAATTTTTTCTCCATGTTGTACATTTGGGAGCTGAAGATTACATGCAAACTATTTTCTACACTTTCACTTCAAGTATTCGCTCCTTGCTTCACTTCCTTCTTTTACCCTTAGGAGAACTGTAAGCATGATCAGAAGGTCCTGACTCCATCTGCTCTGCACGGTTGTAGGTATAGCCAGGCAGCTTCAGTTCCAGCAGTTCTATAAAGTACTGCTCCAGCTTGGCACCACACTTGCCCACATCGGAGTCAGTCTGAAAGGATTTAAAAATAATGATTATCCACAACATCAAACCAGAAAACAAAAAAGAAAAACTGAAATGGTTATGGAATTTTTCTTGTAAATCAACTGTAATACCAGTTATTTTTGAAAAAAATCTTATTCATGTTGCTTCTATCTTACAAATCGTGATGTCTTTCATATTTTTGACTGAAAAAGTGTGTTTATCATTATTTACATCAATTAACATTTCCTGGTACTGTTTTACTGTTTTACACTGTTTTATGTTAAGTAGCAATATTTGCAAACTATTTGTATATATATTACGAAAATTATGAAAATTGTGCTGAACTTCACAACTTTTTTGGTACTCACAGAATTATAAGTTGCAGAGTTCCCAAAAAGAAGTTCCACATCATGAATAAAATCTTCTGGTATAGGGTAGTCCTTGCAGATTAATTTGTTCTTTATGGTCGTCAGGTCAATAGGACGGCTGATGACCTCAAAATAATCTGGTACCTAAATTAAGAAAGACGCAGTTGAGAGTTAACCATTTATATCATAAAACATTTTAAATGGCTGCATTTGAAGATGATATCCCGATTTTAAAAAGCATTTTGCAAAGTTATCAATAATGATATCACACAGTAGCAACTAGGAGCTTGATATAAAGCAAATTTTTTACCTCATTCTTCTTGACTGGCTCTCTAAATGGCCAGCTAGTGCGATGTCTCCAAACTCTTCCAAGAATATCTTCACAAATCTGAAACACAAACTTTATTTTTTATTGAGCAGTTTTTGCATTAATATTTGTTTTCTTAATGCATGCATAACATATGCCAAATTCTAATCAGGATAATCTTACACCTGCTGTATGACGTAAATCTAACATTAAGCTACAATACTATGAGATATTTCTGCAGAGCACTCACACTTAAAGTTATTATACCCTGGCCAAACAGTATACCTGTCTGATGACCTTCAAGGCCAATTTAATTCCTTTTGAAATTATCCCACCCTGAACAAGGCTAAAGTACCACATATTGCACAACAGCAGATGAAGGAACATTCAATTATACCTAATGTAAGAAATGAATGAAAATCCATCTCCTAACTTCGTGCAATTACAATTAAATCCTGAGCAATATTTGAAAAATAAATGTGACTCACATGAATAACTCTGATACGGGAACTTACATTTAGCAACTGACTGACGTTGCAGTCTTAACCAAAGTTCTCAGTCAGTCAGTTGCTAAATGTAAGTTACAGTATCAGAGTTATTCATATTCATCATTCTTATTTTATTGGTTAACGAGCAACATTCATTCATAAATGTGGCTCCTTTCTATCTTTTACCCACCTTCATCTCTTCTGCTGCATTTGCACTCTTCTTTTGCTTAGCACTGTACTTCTGCATGTTATGTCTGGGGTTTTCTTCTCCAGAGGAGGTGGGTTCCTCCTCACTCGTTTCTTCGTGCTTTCTTTTTCTTGAGGTCTTGGAATAGCATTTAGCTTTTGCTTTGCTACTGTCCTCCTTGCATGCTGAACAGGACCATGTGCCCCTGAGAAATCAACAAATATATCTGTAATTTCTGTTTTAGTTTCACAACAAACAACAACATGACTGAAAAAATGTTTGAAAAAAATTATGTGCAATTTTAAAACAGGCAAAAAAAATTTTACATCTTTATCATAAATGATGCACATTTTGATGAGTGTGAAAAGAAAGATATAACCAAAAAAATTTGACAAGCATAGAATGGGCATCCAAACTCAACATGGTCTTCATCTCTACTTCTGATATAAAAGTTCACCTTGGAGGTCTTCGTAAAGCAGGTTCATGGCAGTCTTGATGATAAGCCTTGGGACAGGTAGAACAGTAGATCAAGTTATCTGTGGCTTCACACACTGTGCACGCCTCATCATGGACTATTTCTTCCTCCTCCTCATCCTCTTCTTCTTCCTCCTAAAATGATATAAATAGATTGTGAACATTCTGACATTACATCAATTACCTACTGATCATCACCAAAAACTGAAAAGAAGATCAAATAAATCTTTTAAAAATTATTTTCACAAGGCACTATACTAGAGAAAGCAAAATGACAGAGTACAAAATATTTTGGTGATTGCAGCACTCTTTGACATACTGTAAGTCTATAATCACTTAAACAACATTCACAGAAAACTAAACCAAACCAAAAGAAGATGTGAAAAACACCCTCTTATATAAAGTGGAAATCACAGTAAGTCCACTATATCTATGTACCTCTGATGATGAAGATTCCTCAGACTCTTCAGATTCTACTTTGTAATTTGGACGCCTCTGGCCTCTCCTTGCAGACGGCTAAAAAGTGAAGGATGAAATAGCACAAAACTTTTCAAATATTTTACCTTTGCTGATCAGGTTTCTTGGAACCCAGACATTTCAACCATTTTAATCAAGGATGTGACAAAATTATATGATCACATGCCTGACAAAATCAGAAATAAACAAAGTGTGCCCATGGCTCATGAAACTTTGTCATAAATTCACAATGTATAAATTCACTCCTCTAAAATATCAAATTTTTAAAACCTAGAATTACTCAACAAAGTGGCAATGTGAAAAAAATTGATTTGTATTTTTTTTCTTTTTTTAAGCAAAGCTGTGCTAGAGCAAGTCAAGAAAAGTAAATTTCAGTTTACCTTGGCAGTTGTCCCTCTCCTGGAGTTCCTGGTATTTCTACCACGGGTTCTGTTTGTACCCATCTTACAATCAGTGCAGGACCAGGGACCCCTGTAACGACAAATTAATTTTCATCACTAAAAAAAAAAAAAAAAAAAGAAACTATTTGCATAATCAATACAACTACAAAGCTAAAAGCAGAGATTTTTGAATTGATTTTTATAGACTAATTCCAAAACATGCCCTTGGCAAAATCTGATCCACAGAAATAAAGTATAAATAGTCAGCAAGGACCAAATGTATGGTACTTAAATCCTCACAGGGCAATAATGATTAAGATGCCAGTGCAGTTTTGTACAAAGCCCCAATATTAAGCTTTGACTAGGTATGGATACATGTATACAAACACGCATATACAGATAGAAACAAAAACACACACTAAAGAATAAGTGCCCTATTCAATCTGCTTACCTTGGAGGTCTCCTGAGAGCAGGTTCATGGCAGTCTTGATGATAAACTTTTGGGCATGTGGAACATAGGATCAAGTTATCTGCTGCCTCACACACTGTGCACACTTCTTCATGGACTATCTCTTCATCATCACCATCATCTTCACCCTGAAATAATAATTGAAGTGCCTTAATGTTAAGTGTTCTCAGATCAATGCTAAATATAAATAAATGAGACTGAAGGCAGACCAACCTAAAATTTACATTACAATCTGTGTACTATAAAACAAAAGATAAACTTCCCATAAGCCTTTTGTGTTTTCCAATAATGAGAGAAGAGTAAGAAGACTATTATTTAGACCTAGTGATATCTCATTCATTAATATCAGCTTTCTATCATAATGTACAATATAAGTATATACCTCAGATGAAGTTTCACCCGACATGTCCTTGTAGTTTGGACGGGATCTCTCTCTCCGTCTTTGTGAGCTTGGCTAAATATACAGCATGAACATTTATTCACACTCAATTAATATATTTTACATTGCATAACAATCATGTTATAAAAGAAAAGAAACTTGCATCAAATGGTTTTTTAAACAGCCTGATAAATTGTAGTTGTAGGCATTACCCCAATAGTATGAAATATAATTTTTCCATGATTCCAATTTACTCAAATAAGCATTACTATAATCTTTGTAAAATTTTGTTTAATTCAGTCTGTTTCAACGACCAACATTTTGAAGATTAACTTTCAATATATAATGAATTTTATAACATTACAAAACAAAATGATAAAATAATAATAATGAAGGATAAAAGACAGTTAAAAACATATAAGTGTAAATGAAAAGATAGGAACAAATAACAAAGAAACCCTTGCCACTTCCCTACTTGTCTCTCTCTTTACATGTAAAATGTTTTTTTATAATTATACAAAAAAGGTAAAACAAAATCCCTTCATAATGTGGCAATATGCTATAGTATGAAAGCTTACAATGCAGGCAGGACAGAACCACTCTCCCTCTGGAATAGACAGCAGCACTGGTCTCAGGCAGTACAGATGGAATGGCTGGTTGCAGTCATCACACAGCAATAACTTAGCATCTTCACCTTTCTTACGGCAGATCTTGCATTTCTGAAATGGAAGGTATTATGGGGGGTGAGTGTATTTGGGGAGAAACACAAAACCTTGTATACCATAAAAGCTTTAATAACTTGTAGCACAGTAGGTACCTCATCCTCGAGAACTGACCCTCTAAAACAAACGTACTGCAAGACATATTTTATGCCTACCAACACTACATTATTCTCAGAAAAGCACACACTTTCTCTCACCTTTTCATACAGACAAACACACTTCTAATCCGTTCATACAGTTTACTAACTTCTCAAAGTGGCTGAGATGATATGTGTTATTATATATCTGGCAAGCAAATACTGGTATATGTCTACATATACATTACAATTCACAACACGGGTCTTTTTTATGATGCTCACCGCATTCTCGGCAGATTTTTCCCATTTAATACAGGAATCTAGGATGCCCAGAAGAACATGCAGCCTTGATACTGTAACGCAATTCTCCACAGCATCCATCCAAGCAAGTACTACAGGAGATGTGGGTATCTCTGCTTCTGGGGGAATAAAGGACATACATTCTTTACATAATTTCAACCAAGAAACACAACTTGAACAGTTTTCAACAGCTAGATACCAACCTTTAAACATATGACTAGTGCTTCTTGACCTTCTTTGTTAACTGCAATAATGTATATCCATCATCTTCACTACTGAGCTTTCTGAATGAAAGAAGCAAAGCAGCAAAATGTCACATATTACCAATCAGTGGTAGTTTCAAACCTTCTGTACCTGTTACTGTGTCATCTTCCACTTTTGGCACTTTCTTGGCCATAGCTCCTTGAATGAATTTCTCCAGAACATTGGCCTGAGTCTGAATCAAACAGGCACCCTGCAATACAAAACCATCAGTCTTACAGGATAATAAAACCATATGCATCAGAGATTTTAGCTCATTAGTTTTGACCCAGTTCCAGACACTGTGCACAGGTGCCGTGGCAGTAAGGGTACATCATGATGACAAGCTGGACAAGGCAGAAGTGAGGATGGTTAGATGAATGGCTGGAGTTTCATACAAGGACAGGAAGGCAAATGCAGAGCTGCGTTAAGAAATGGAGATAGAAAATATCACAGGGTGAAAAGAGCAACAGGGTTTGAGGTGGGGAAGGAGGCCTCCAAGTAGACCAAGGTTGACTTGGAGGGACGCAGTGACTGCAGACAGGAGACAGCTCCAAGCTGAAGATAAAGATCCCAGAAACAGACAAGACTGGAGGAGAGCCATATGTGGGAAAAGGTTCAGAAGATGATGTCTTGATGTAAAGTGACCACTTTACCTGTAACAGGTCAACATAAGACAACTATTCCCAACTACAAAATTCATATACACACACCGTATGGCCATTTCTTAAAACTTATTTGGCAGTATTTATTTTAGACTTAGTAAAACGTTAGAATTACAGTCTCCTTTCTGTCATTTTTCTCTTGTTGTTGAATTTGACAACTATGCCACAGAGTTTCATGTGGAATCAGTGAAGGTCTGCTTACCAAATCTTTAACGTCCTTTGCTTTCAACAACTGTGCCTGCCATTTGTCAAAGTTTTCAACTCCACCCAGTCCACCATTACGCAGTCTGGATTCTGTCTCAAGTAATTCCTGAAGCAAAACACATTTAAAAACAATTTAATTATCTGCTGGTGTGGCATGATGTTCTATGTAGCTATACAGATCTTGCATATGTAACAGAGTCATCCAATTATTACCTGCAATTATTAATTTTCAACTTCAGATCCTTCCAGTTGGGACTTTTGAATCAAAATTGCTTCCATCTAGTGTCATAATTTCCAAGCTACCAGATAATCATTTCATCCCATTTTCAACACAATAAAGGAGAGGCTTTGTCACAAATCTGATGGTACTTGCCTGTTTAAACCCTTCCCATAGCTCTGTTTCTCCATCATAAGTTCTAAGCTCATTATTAGTTCTGGAAGCAAGAGATTGAAATTAATTTTTTTTTAATTAAACAGATTTTTATGAAAAAAATTTAAATCTTCTACAAATAAGGGAAGGTGATAAGATGAGAATGAAAACCCCTGAATTCAAAGAGTCAATTGATTATCACATTCCTGACTTTAAAATAAAAGCACAAATATTAAAGGATGCAGACAGACAAGATGAGGGCAAATCGATAACAAACCTCTGTGCTACAATTATTGCTCTACAGACATCCTGATATTTCTTCTTCAGTTCTGCTTTGAGATTGCTCTCCCGTATCCCCTGGGGGTGAAGGCTCTCTATGAGTGCATCAACTTCCTTGACACTGTCATATGTGAACCAAAGGTTCTGTCCGCTGTGTGGAAAGCTGACAATTATACAAACAAATGCCAGAATTAGAAACAAAAGTGCCAATTTTTTTTAGTTGGAGACCCGCAAGCTCACCAAATTCAATGTTTAGCAGATCACTAAATCTGGGTGCACAATATTTTATTATTTTCTCTTAAAAGATTTAATATCTTGATGATTAATATTTTGTACTTTATTGTTCTGATTTATAACCCTACCAGTTCAATTCATAGTACGCAATAAAAGGTGTATGACTTTAAAACTGTAATATGCATTCACCTAGTTTCTTCCTGAATTGTCTTTTTCTTTCTTCCTCTTTTCTCTTTCTTCTCTTCATCATCAGGTGCTGGTTCCTCTGTGGCAGTGGATTCAGGTTTTTCTTCTACTTTTACTTCCTTTTTAATGGGGGTTTCAGTCTCCAGCTCCACTTGATAATCTATTTCTTTTGGAGCCCAGCCTAAAAAAAGATCAATTTCTGTGCCAATGACAAAACTATTTGCAATCCAAACCAAACACTGCATTTGGATATATGTTCATAAGGTAAAAATTGAAAACTTTTAATGCTTCTGAGATTTTCTTCCTTTCTGCCATGGAAGAATTGGAAAAAATTTGTTAAGAGTGTGGCATTTTCCAGGATGTAATCAGACTCTCCAATGGAAGGTTCAGCAAGAACAGACATACCTTTCTCTATATACAGCCCTGGTGTAGTGTGTGAAAACACCCAGTATCTGTTGTGGAATCGGTCAGTGCCAATAGGCGCCTGACGCAGCACCAGCTTGGCTCTGGCTATGCCATCCTACAGGGAAAATGAAGTTCTTTTCTTAACTAAATTTAGTTAATTTTATATACAGGGGTATTCTAGGCAGGTAAAAGGGTATTAAAAAGGAATTACAAAATTTAACCTAAAATAGCTACAAATCACTTATGCATTCTAAATAAACTTACCAAAAATTCTTTTTCAAATTTGGCTTTTCTTTGTTCTTCATTTTGCTTCTCCAACCTGCAAAGTATAAAAAATATGCTCATTATCTGTTCCTGAAAACCATTTGCACTTAGTTACACACTAATACAAAGAAGGGGGGGATGACTTGTTTATAATTTCAATATTGCTTACAGGAGTTTCTTCTCTTGCTCTTTTTGTTCTTTGATGGCAGCAGACTTGGATGCCATAAGTCTTCTGCGTTTCACAACTGATGCTAGATCATTCCCTTCTAGGTCAAGGTCTTCATTCTCAGAGGGAGCAGCACTGGTTGGTTCGCTGTCAGGAGCTTTCTTCCCTTTCTTGCCATAAAAGCTGGCTGGCTCAACACCTAGAAACCCATATAATAGAACTGATGTTGTATTTGTCTCATTTGTTAAGAATTTATGACCTTGTATCTAAAAACACAAAATTCCATGGCAACAAATAATCTTTTAGAGTAGATGCAAACAGAAAATAACAGCAACTCTTGTACATGCCATACCCTCTTTTTGTTCCCCTCCTTCCTTCTTGGCTTCTTTATTCTTCTGTTTTTCTTCTCTCAGTTTTTCATTCTTTTCTTTGAGTTCCGCAATCCTTTGTTTCCTATATTACATTTGAACAGTTAAAGTCAATTACAAAAAAAAAAAAAAAAGTCAATTCTCTTGTCTGCTGGTTCAAAACTACAAATGATGTAAATCAAGTTACATGTGAGTCAATACAGGACTCATGTGGGGAGGGGTGTAAATGTACGTAGGTATAGATATTTTCAATTGTCCTATTAGTTTATAAAGCCATATATTATCAAGTCAAACAACTAGGCAAACCCCAACTCATCTAAAATATTCTATGACAAAAGTGCTCACTTGGGATTGGAACAAATCCAAGGCCTGTACTTACCAAAGCTGTGAAGCCTCTGTCTGCTGCTCCTCCATATGGTCCTGCACAGAGTATGAGCCCATGATACGGTGACAGAGACCTCTCAAGACCTGCAGCTTGTCTTCAGGAGACAGCTCAAAGAACTCCATTGTCTCCAGCTGCTGGATCAAGTTGTCAGGCTGAGGTAGACATTATATTTATTAAAGAAACTGCTTTGAATTGTCTCCATTCAGCATAATCTGCTAAGGATAGACACAGTTACCAGTTGATGAAATCCAAGAGTAATTCTTTATTCATTTCCACTTATATGTTGTAAAGCAAGAAAATCAAGCCCACATGAATGACTAAGACATACATAATAAGTTGTTTTTAAAATAGCTGCACAAATTTGACAGAGGGAGCTTACCACTTCTGTCTCTTCCTCCATCTCCTCACTGTCCCTAGTGTCTTCACTATGTTTGCTAGCACCATCGTCAACATCGTGCTTCCTGAGGCACAGGCGTAACAGTTCCGAGCAGGTGAACAGGTTCACTGGAACATCTGACAGGGGGACCTTTAGCTCCTTGTAGTCCTATGTCAAGAAATAAGATTAACTAAACAGATTTTTAATCATCTGATCTCTGAAAACATGTTCACAATTGATATAACTGCATAGCTATTTACACTGGAAAATATTTTTCTTTTCACATAATACTATTATCAATTACTTAAAGCAACCAATAAAGTTTCTATTAGTTAGGACTATTTTACATATAGACTAATAAAGCTGTCAATCTACTCACCTCAGCAATCCCATCTTGCAGTAGTGTCTGCAGCAAAACCACCAATACTCTGCCCAGGTAGGCATAGCCCTCTTTGCCACTCACCAACGCCTTCATCAGGGCATCTGAAAGCAGAAAAACTACATAAGAACAGCTGATCCTATTCAATACTGATAATAGCATAAACCAAGTTATTGATTTTCATAACCAACCAGGATTGGTTATATGTAGTGCACTACATGTAAATCACTTGTGGGATTATTTTAGCAATTTTTTCACCTACTCAAAATAGATGACTAACTGGCAAAGAAACCGAAATCATTTAAAATTATAATTAACTTTCAGCCAGTTTTACAATCTGTAATCATTCTAGAAATGTGATTACTACAGTAAATTATCATAATGAACATCATTACAATAATCTGTCAATTAATTTAACACTATTATGGTCACTGCAACCTTGAATCTCTAGTGTCTTTAAATGTACACAAGCCCCATTAAATATCCAATCAGAACTATGACTGTAATGAAATATATAACTATTATTCTCAAAATCTCATTTAATTTACCTGACATGATGGCATAACTATCATCAGGCATTAATAGCTGACTATAACTGCTGATGAATTCCGTAACCATGGCAACTTCACCAAACAGTTCATTGACCATTCCATCAGGGGTTGGCACAAGTTTTGGGGCAGGCAGCGACTTCAGGTCACTGAGATCTTGGTCATCATACAGCTTCAAGGAAAAGAAAAACCAGAAGGGTTAAAACTATGCACAAACCATCAATGAAAGTCAATCACATGTAGATACATAATATTTCTAAACTCTTATCTTATTCGGTGCCAAATCTCTTTTCAAAATATTTACAAAATATTTTGCAGGACCAACAACTCTTTTATTTTAATCATACATATAAATATTAAGTCAACATTTCAACTGAAAAACACATATAAAATGTCACATTTGTTAACTATACCTTCTTTTTCTCAATCATTTTCAATCTGCACTTCTCATGCTGCATTTTTATTTTCTTCTTCATATATTCTTTCTTTTCTTCTGCACTCATTGTCTTTCTGGGTGATTAAAAAAAATATCAAAAAATTTTAAAAGTCCAGTATCAACTGAAAAGCAGATTTATTCTAAAAAATCCATTCTTAAACTATAAAGATTGATTTCACCGTTGTTTTAATGTGTCAAAGATCCAATGTAGCTGTAGAATATCACTTGTTCTTTAACGGACTTAAAATTTTTAACAATTCAAGCAAAAGCCATCAAATAGTTGCAAAACATACACCAATATTGCAATTACTTACAATTTTTTCAATTCTTCAAAGCGTTCGTATTTTGCATCAACCAATTCTTTTACTTCTGGAGGCAAGATATTCCTCTGCTGTGCAGAAAGAACTTTAGCTGCCTGGTACACAAGTTGCTTCAATAGTTTAGCATCGTCTGCCTTTAAGGCTTTCTGGATTCTATTTTTTTCAAATGGAAAAAAAACTTCATAAACCTTTATTCTAGTATACAGGTACCCTACTCTGTAAGTGGTTCTTCATGAAACTCACTTGTCATAGTCAACTTTTAAGTTAGAGAGACTTCATATAAATATCAACAAATCAAAGCAAATATCTTGAGTTAATCAAATTTTGTGTAGTGAATACACGCCTTACAACATTTCAACGACATTTTCACTGGAGTCAATTAAGGGCCCTTTAAGAAGAAGTTACATCTATTCTCCATGAAATCAAACCTTTCACAATATAGGTGTACTTACTTGCCAGAGATCCTAGGCATTGGGGTGGACTTCCTAGGAGATTTGGGGCTCTTAGGGGTGTCAGGCTTGGTCCCAGAGTTTTTAGACATGTCCAGCAGTGTCATTTGCTTCAAACCCTTTTAAAAAACCAGAGGGATATGAAGAAAAGTCTCATTCGAGTATCATGTAACTAGAATTCATTGTTGAGCTTTCATATGCCTAAAACAATGGCATTAACATTCAGTTTAAAGTATCTTTATGACAAATGCAATTTCATGCATTAAGATTAAAAAACTACCATCATTATTTGACAAAGAGAGCAGATATGTTCTTTAACGATAAAAATTGTTAACACCTAAAACACATATCATACAAAGTCAAATAATCAAATAAATATATCCAATACAATATCTAACCTTTTTCTTGGGGGTTTTCTTATTTTCATCTTTCTTGGGGGTCTTTTTAGGGGTCCCTTCTTTGCCTTTCTTCTCTGGTGTTTTCTTTTTCTTAGGTGTGCTTTCATTTTTTTTCTTCTTTTGGGGAGTCGATTTAGTAGACCCATTTTTAACTTTCTTTTTCGGGGAGCCAGATGCAGATTTTGTTGGAGATGATTTAGCAATACTGGCAAGAGTTTCGTTTTCACTATCAGATTCTCCAGAACTCAGACTTTCCTTTTTCCTTTTTCCAGCCAAACCTGGGCTCTTTTGTATGGAACTCAGAACAAAATCATCAGAACTGTCGCTGTCTAGGTCAGTGACTGCTTCCTTCTTCTTAGAAGTTGTGTTATTTTTTTTCTTTGGAGTAGAGTTTATTTGTCCATTTACACCAGTCTTCTTTTTAACAGGAGAAGATACAGTTTTCTTTTGCTGGCTTTTGTTTTTAGACTGCTTGTCCTTGTTTTGCTTTTTTTCATCAGTTTTGATCTTTTTAGCCACAGGTGTTTTAGGCTTAGATGTTGACTTCCTTTTCTTTGCAGCTTCCTCTGCTTTACGAACAGCTTCTGCCATCTAAAATTGATATACAAGCCATAATTTTTAACATACAAGTACAGTAACATGAATAAAAAGCTACTGTTTTTATTTAACAGGAATTAAATCAAACTTCCCATTACTTACAAACTTACAAATTACAGAGACACAACACATTCAAGGAAAACAAAAAACACTTTATGTTATTTTTCCTTTTCATATTATTTATCTACACAAGCAATGAACATAGCGGTTAATAAATTAATTTCAATAATCCTAAGAAATTTTCATATACACAAGTGCCTTTTGATATCATTTCAACAAAGTGGCAAGTATTTTCAATTATCATAGTTTACATACTTTTACAGGGGACTGCAGAAAGAAGTCATTGAATTTCCCTGGCAGTGAATGCCTTTTCACCATCTCTTCATCCACCACCCAGGGTCCTGTCTGATTGGGACCCATACGCACAGCATGAGCACGTATGAACAGGCGAAGCAACTCTTTTGACGGGGGCTTGGTTGTCCTCCTGGTATAAAAGAACTCAAAGTCACATATACGTATCTAAATAACATAAATTAAGAACATAGTAGAAGAAGAAACACAGGGGAACAGTCAGAACTGCAGACCATGTTTTGAGCAACTAATCTTTAGCCATGTGACCAGGCTAGAGAAGATACAACACAATCAGGTATTGCCTGAATAATTCCTCTGTTCTACATTAATATTTCATGTACAAAAGTTTTGAAAAAATTCAAAGCAAAAATGAATCATTCCTAATCCATCTGGTCAATTATTTATGCCAAATAATCTATATAATTAAAAGACACGTACAGTATCTATGTACTGTAAATTTACACACAAAAACAAAAATTAGGTAAGCCGATGTTTCTTGTCCTTACATGAGATCCAAAGCAGGAATAGAGCTGATAATCTTATCCTGTCCTTCCAATTTCAAGTTGTACCTATAAGGCAGAAACTGTAAGAAAAGGACAAGGAATTTAGAGACTAATACAAGCATGCTGTTAAATATTTCAAAAGAAGTAAATCATAGAATCTAATGCAAAATATATACCACTCCCATAGTCTTGCCAGGAATCTGTCACCAAATAACCAATAACTCCTTACAACAAAACATTAGTAAATTGGACCACAAGTCAATTGAAATAATGTTCAAATAAAAGACAGTAAAATATTTAATTCCTAGTATGTGCTGTTTCACTTATAAAGGAATGTAAGTCATTTATGAAGTGGAGAATTTATGTATTGTGTAATATGCTGCACCTTTGGTATAGACCATTTCTTGGGAGTTCCACTGGTGCTATTAGTTTCTTCTTCCTGGTTATTTGAAGCATTTTCCTTGTCACTGGCTGGTGAACTGCCATTGCTAACTGCATTCTGAGAAACACTTGTATCAACTTTAACAATTGTTCCTTTGATTCTGCAATCATGTAAGATTAAATTATCCAAAGATAAATTTAATTATTCACACATCAAAGAAAAAATAATCAGATTTCATTTTGGCATTTTACTTTTGAAGCAGTATATGATAGTGTGAAAATTACACAAGTCATTAGAACAATTTTACAAGAACAAATTCACTAAGCAAATACTGATTTACAATTATTCAGATTTATGCACATGATCTTTAATATATATCTAAATATATCAATAACAGCATGTATAACACTTACATCTTTCCCCCTGCCTTGTGTTTCAAAGCCACTGACTCATCTACTACAAATTCTTGATGTATTTTGGTCCAAACTTGATCCACCAAGTTTTCCAATGCAGTGGTACCTTAAAAATGAGAATCAATCATAACAATTAATTTGTGATGTAAAAGAAAAAAAAATAAAATAAAAACGCACTGTTATCGATAATTTCACAGATTTTTGTTTTCAGATGGTTAAAACATGTAGGAAAAACCTTCGATTATTTATAACCAGTCATAACTTTAATCATAATAACAAACCTGGGGTAGCGCTAACACTCGCCAATTTAGCCAAATGCAAAAACTGACTAAAATTGGCTAAACAAATTAGGGTTGATTTGACTCACTTTAGTCAAATTTAAACCATTTGTACAAAAAAGCAATGAAAAAGTAGTAATTTGGCTAAACGAAAAAAAAAATTGCTGGCGCCACCCCAGCAAACGTTTTATAAATTATCACAATTAACATCAAAAAGTTTAAATGTTTATAGATTACTTAAAAAGGAATAAGCTGTACTAAAGATGAAAAAAGAGACAACATGTTACTTTATAAATACTATCCATTGGCATTTACTTTTTAATTCTTTCTTGGGATGGGAAGGAAGGGGAGGGGTCAACTATAACACAGGCATACTTACTATGGTGCACTTGCAGCAACACTGGCTTAACAAATACTGGAGAGAATTGCTCCTTCAGCAGCCTGTGTACCTCCTGTTCTGACTTGACAGCCTCCTCATAGGTCAGATTGATATGACCTGTGCACTGACAACTCCACACATTGTCCTCATACAAGGTCTTACGCTGCTCATACTCACTAGGTTGGCATTAAGGAAAACAGTCTTAAGAAGGGAGATCAGTCATGAAGTAAGTTGAATCTAGGTTTAATTCTGAACATCAGATTATTTCAGAATGCTGATATTTAAGTAGTGACTAAAATGGATTATATGCGCTAGATGAAGAGGTCTCAGAGACCATCAAATCCTTATTTCCTAACTACTTACCTGTATAATTGCTGGCATAATCAGAGCCATGACAGATAGCAAGTCTTTTTGTAGTTTAAGATGTAATGTTTGGCAGAGGTAACTTATCCCATAAAATAAATTGCCAGGAATAATAATTAAAACAGAAAATAAAAATCAATTTCATTTTGTTTACATATGATCAGGTGCCAATAAATCAAATCTTTGGGTAAAATATAAATGCTTACAAAATTTAAGGAAAGAAATAATGAACAAATTCATATGTTCACTACATCTAAGCATGTCATCCATTTAGTTGCAATGCAGGTGTTCAAGGCAAAAGTGGGACAAAAGGCATGGTGAGAAAAATCCAACATGGCTGTCACGGGGGTTGGCATTTTCAAGTTACTCAAATCACACCCCTTTCACATCATACATATAGAGATAGCACTTCAGGGAGTCAATTTGGCTCACAGCTGTCATGCTGTGCAACGTCAACGTCACTAAGGAAATGTAAACAACCGAAATGTGCCGGTAGCGTTCATCACAACAGGTGCGATGAAAAGCGAAAAACTACAAGATTTCAAATAATAACACATGCATTCAATACAACAGCCCCTTATTACACCATGTGTGATTTTTTGTGGTCAGGTAGGTCATAATCACAGAGAAAACTCCGAAAAACAACACAAAAATGCCATTTTCATGCGCGCCGCCATCTTGGCGAAGCAGGTGCGAACAACGTAAAAGATACTCCTTCGATCTGAACTGTTCCTTGGTCTGTGGAATGGTATAAATGGTCTCATTAGGATCGAAATTCTTCAGAGGCTTTGCTGGGGTATATGGCTTCCTCCCAAGAAGCGGCATTATCTCTCAAAACGTCGAAATATTTAAACCTATTTAAAAACGGCGGGAACGAAACACATGGTCTCTTTACGCAGAGATTTTACGTGATGACATAAAAACATGCCTAAAATATCGCCACAAAAACTATTAGAAATTATTAAATGTAAAATTTTATATTCTTTTTGTCGAAAAGTGATGTGTTTTTGAACATTTTCTCCTTTAAAATGATTTTCTTCAATCAAGTATAGGTCATGTCAAGGTCATATTTTATAGCGGCATTGTTTGATTTTTATACTTTGTACTTGATTCAGTTATTTTCTTCGTATTTTCTTGTACATACGATTTGCAGAAAAGACACATTTTATGAGCAACTACCATTGTGTTATACGAGCAGCCTGTGATACATTTGGAGAGGGAGTATGACTTTATAAGTATCCTAACTCCGATTTACAATTTCGAGTCGGACTTCATTGAGTAATACCAGCTAGGGAAGTTTATGCATGGTAACACTTTAAAGTGAAATGGGTCCCAACCTTACACCTTCAGGCGTCAAGACTGCCCTTGTTCCTTCACTGAGAAATCCAGGTTTGACCCAGAGATTGTTTGCATAGTTTCAAAAACCGAGAAGCCGAAATGGGAGTGACCCATTTGTGGACGATACTAGACCCTGTAAAGGAACACAAGCCTTTGGCAGATTTGAGAGGACAGATCCTTGCGGTTGATCTTAGCATGTGGGTTTGTGAAACTCAGGGTGTTAAGCAGATGCAGGGGACTGTCACCAGACCATACCTCAGGTATAGAATGACTTGGACGTGTTAGTATATTATTATATAGAAACAGAGGAGGTAATACACTAATTAGTAATACAAATATCATATGCACTGTAAAACAGTGCTGTTGATCAAAAAGTTTGTCTCACCTCCAATCTCATGTATTTTTAATTACAATAATCACATGACAGCTGTAGACTGTTTTAGATAGTGCTAACAATTCCAGGTACCTTATCTGTCATTGTGCTTTCCATAGAAATAAAAATGTCCATAAATTTGAAGACACTGCCAAGTCATGTCACCAAATTTATGCACAGTTGGCATCAGAATGTGTTTTTTAAAAGCCACTTGTCTAATAGTGTGTCCGTCCTCCACACACTATAAATTACAGCTGCAGATGGTGCAGCAATTTGCTTTTAGCAGGGCTCATAAGTCTGTTTTGCTGGATAATGTATTTAAAATGTCAAAGTATATTAAATTTTTTTAACTTTTGCAGAAACCTTTTCTTCCGCACTTGTCACTTGCTGCAGTTGGGTGTCCTGCCTGTGTTTGTGGTAGAGGGGGAGCCACCAGAGCTGAAGTGGGATACCATGTTGCATAGACAACAATCCCGTTTTGGTGGATCTGTATCCAGGGGGCGAGGAAGAAGCCGAGGAGAAGGGAAAGTGAGCAAAGGGAGAAAACCTGGAAGGTCACACTTCAAGGCTTGGCTCAGGGAGGTATGTATTTTATAATTCCTATTTCTACTATATATAATTATGACAAGAACAGTCTTTAATGTGTTATAGATGTTTTTATTGCTTTTCTTTTATTTATTGTTAGTTTGTTACATTTTTTCATTTATAAAGGGGGCATGATGTGATCATGCAATTTTATTAATTTTGCCCAAACATTTCTTTGATATTGCATTGACCTTAAAATATTTGATATTTAAATCAGTATTATTGTTTTTTATATCAAATACTTTTGGACATACTTGTTATTATGATTGAAATTTTTTTACCGTAAAATCGTGATTATATTTTTCAGTGTTGTGAACTGTTGAAGTGTCTTGGAGTGCCTTTTGTACAAAGTGAAGGGGAGGCTGAGGCTATGTGTGCTTTACTCAACAAAGAAGGAGTAAGTAATTGTGGTTGAGTGGGTGAAGATCCTGTATTGTTTAGTAAAACATGGGCATTAGTCCACATAAACAACTGACTGCATTTTTTTTCCTTGAAAAGCACACATATTAGTTTTGTCGAAGTTCTTCAAAAATTTTTAATGAATAGATGCTTGAGTAGTTCATTTGGTGTTATATTTATTATACATTTAACTATTTTTGTGTTGAGATTAATGTGTCTCTTTTCAATTTGAAATTGCATCCCATTTTAACGGGGCATCACTAATGTGAGACAAAACTGTTTTCAAAAGTTAGTAGATGGCTGCTTAACAGATGATGGTGATGCCTTTTTGTATGGAGCAAAGACAGTTTACAGGAACTTTACTATGAACAGCAAGGTAAGGGATAGATAAACAAGAGTTGCTTAGAAAATTGGTGAACAGTTATATTTGAAATAGGATGTGATAAGATTATTTATTTATTCAGTGAAAAAGTATTAAGTATGAAGTTCCAAATTAATGTTCACATGTTGCAGGAATATGTTCCTTTTCATTTTCTTGAAAATCATTTACTAATGAACCTAAAGAATCCAGTGTTCCAATTTGTTGATCAATATAAACAACAACTATTTACACTTTTTAGGACCCTCATGTTGAGATGTTCACCTCAGTCTCCATAGAGTCCCAGCTTGGGTTGAACAGGGAAGGCTTAGTGGGACTTGCCCTGCTCCTAGGATGTGACTACCTACCTAAAGGCATTCCTGGGGTGGGCAAGGAGATGGCTATAAAACTGATGCATACCCTGGGGTCATGTAATGTGTTAAACAGGTACATGTGTTTTCACAATCTGGAGGTAAAACAATGCAAAGTTGCCATGTATATGCCCAATTTATCAGCTTTCACTACTATTTTAAAAGTTACTTGATTATTTGAAGACAATACAGTAATTGAAAAAAGCAAAGCCTCCCGTATAATTATTGCTGTTTAAACTGTATTGCAATTGAAAACCATCTGTGGACTTTGAAAGTATTAATGTGCTTCATATTCCAATATAAGATGAGAATGTTTGTTATTTTTCATAGGTTCAGACAATGGCAGCACTGTAGCCAGATGCATTTGGATGCCATGGAAATTCCTGTGTATAAAAAAAGTCAGCAATTAAAGGACTTTCCTAATGAAAAGGTAAGCTGAATTCTGACAATGTTGACAATTTTGACTTTTGTGTA
This sequence comes from Lingula anatina, assembly GCF_051362555.1. Taxonomy (NCBI): domain Eukaryota; kingdom Metazoa; phylum Brachiopoda; class Lingulata; order Lingulida; family Lingulidae; genus Lingula; species Lingula anatina. The sequence continues at coordinate 44,733,961 of NC_141767.1, forward strand.
TTTGTGTTGGTGTGCATGTGTGTCAGAGTGTGTGTCTGTGTATGTGAATCGAGTGAAAACCCATACATGCATATTATTTTATAACATCTTTGTAGACATATGATATCCATATTGACCTATGTCAATTTTAAAGCAATTTATGTTTCAGTTTGTATCAGTCTGTAAGGTTCACACTTTAAAAAGATAATAATCTGCCTGTCAACTAGTGCAGTTGAGCATCTATATCTGGGGCTTGTAAGCAAGTATGTAGATAAAAGGCATCAATTTGATTAGGATTTTTAACATGTGAAAATTAATGGCTTTTTAATTTGATCAAGATCAAAATATTTTAGAAACATTCTTTGTGATTTCTACAGGTAATTTCTGAGTTCCTGAATACACGGGATAGAGTACCTACTGTAAAATTTGACTGGAAGCGACCTCAGATTCAAACATTGCAGGTGGGAGAAAATATTTTAACTGTGCTTTTTCAATGTACTTAAATGCATTTTTTGAACTTCAGTTAGTGAGAGAAAACAAGGGTCAATTATAGCAGGCAATATCAAAGATCTGTATGACATATTACCTTGCACTGCCATTATTACCAAAACTTGCACAGTTTCTGGTTTTCTTTCAGTCATTTACCCTCCAGAGACTAGAATGGTCCACAGAGTATACTTTAGACAAGGTTCTTCCTCTGGTAACAATGTGGGACATGACAGTCCATTCCAAATCATCAGCTAAGATGATCAGGCTGAAACCCCATAGGTAAATAATTTGATGAATTGATGTTATGAAAACTGATATGGTATTTCTTTTTTAATTACCTCTGGCATTAAAGGAAGTGTTGTTGTTTCTGTTATTCACTGGACAAAATAATCTCAAAAATGTCACAAAAATCAAATTTTCAGGATGAACAGTTATTCAAGACTAAATTTTCAACTAAATCAGGTTCTAGTATTAAAAAAAGAATTGTCCCTTTGGTGGAGTTCTGGGCTGTTGGAATAATCTCTAGTCAGTGATTGAAATGTGTAGAAAAAGTCTGAAGACCATTAACAGTCTGCTTATTTATGCACTTTAATATTTTATTATCTTTGCCAATTTATGCATTTACCTGACAGTTCTTCTCTTTGCATTTTAGAATAGTAAAATCACGTGTGAGACAAGGGGTGTCTTGCTATGAAGTGGAATGGTTTAAAGAAAGTAGGTGATATCAGAATTTTTACACTCATTGAAATGCAATTTGCACTTGGTGTTATAGTTGTTAAAAGCTTTCTTAAAAAGACAATGAGTGTTTTAGGGAATTAAAAAAAAAACAATCACAAGTTGGTTCTGTTGAATTTTCTAAAAATTTTCTTTAATTCTTTAATGTAGATTCAGTAATATGGTAAAGATTACTTGTGCATGATGCAGTGCTCAAATTATAATTATTTTGGCTTTCATTTTGGTACCTACAGTTGTATTATCATTAGCACCTGTAATCTTGCTGAATTACCTTTGCAGGTTGGGACACTGACACGGAGGCTGATTACTATGTGACAGTTGAAGATCAGGTTATCTTTACCATGAATTTTCCAGAAGTTGTCAGAATGTTTGAACTTACAATTGAGCAGAAAAAGAAACCCAGGAGAAAAGGTATTTGTGAATTTCTTATCTTAAAGAAGAAAAATTGTTTGCTTCAGTTTCCCAAACTGCCAGTGCAAAGGTTTCTTTGGTGGAAAAGAAGAGTAGGTTTTATAGCGAAAAAGTTTAATGTAGAAAATGTGCTCAAGAAATATAAGATTTTTTTGCCAATATTACTTTCAAGCAGTAGTTTATTTTTTATGTTGCACATTTTTTCAGGTTCCAAAGCCAGTAAATCAGATACTCAGGATGTGGAGGAACTTGCTACCGCAGTGCGATCTATCAACATTGATGAACATCCCAGGAAAATGACTCAGGAGCTTAGACATGAAATATCCACATCTGAAGAAAACATTTTCCAACAAAAGGAGAAGACATCTAAGATTGTTTCATCTAAAAGCAATTTTACTTGCACTCTGAAAAGTGCTCTGGATTCTCAAAATGTGAACAGTTCTCAGTCTGTGGCAACAGGACTACACCCTGCTGCACCAAAGTGTGAGCAAAATGTGCCACTGAAAGTAGATGCACAAGAAATACATAGTAAATATGGTGAGAATCACCAAGATGAGGAGGATTTTGATATATCTGTGGTGCCTCTTTCACAACGGCTAAAGATGCGAGGTCTACATAGTAAAGGTCTTGGGAACAGTGGTGCCAAATGTTCATTTGCAGAAAATGTGGTGAAACCTGTTCCTGCAGTTGGTAAAACAAAAATGGTTGTTGACCAAATCATTTTAACCTCTGAAGACAAGGGCAGCATAAAACAAGATTTAGACACAGACACAGCTAGAATTGGAATTGCCTTTTCATTGCAGACTACCAAACCTTCACCAGTTAATTTGGCTGTTGAACAGTCTGTTTTGTACAAAGACAATGTAATTTCTGAAATGAAGTCTTGTGCATCAGGAGTTTTGAAGTCATCTTACAAAGATATAGATGTGTCACAAAGCATTCAGGAAAGACCAAGAAGCAATTTCTTGTTAAATGAATCAAATTGTAATATAGATAGAGGTATATCTCAAGAGTTGTCTGATAAGACAAACATACAGGCAGAATCAGATGAAAAAGTAGTAACAAGCCCTTCACTGATGAATGAACAGAAGGTTTCACACTCAGTTGCTTATAGAAAGGACAAACAAGATGCTAATTTGCATAGTGCATGGCAATTGCTCTCAGCCTCACATTACAGTGACTCCACATCAGAAGAAACTGTAAAACAGGTGCAACATGTCACTGAGGTGCAGAATGAAATAGAAAGCCCACTAGTCCCTTTTCAAGTACCCAAAATTTCTTCCTCTAACTCTAGACCAGCGACTCAACCAGAAGGTATATATATTTCACAAACAGACAAGGATGCACAGGCAGAGAATAACCGTGTGGCTCTAATGTATTCAACAAACCTGGCCCACACACCAGTAGGGCAAACAGCTGGGACGTCCCTTATTGCTAACAGGTTGGGTGAAGCAGGGTCAGGGAAGACTGCCACCCTGCAGTTTTTACACTCTTCACACTGCCATAGTCACCTAGGGGGCAATGATGCCTCCTTTTCCAGTACAGCAGACATGTTTGACTCTCCAGCTGGCAATGCATCCAGAAATAATGATAGTTCCTTGATTAATCAAAATGACCTTAATTTGTCAAGAGGTTCCATGTTAAGAGCAGAACATCTAATGGAAGAACCTCATGGAACAAAGATGACTGAGAGTAACAGTGTTTTTTCAGCCTCATACCCCAAGCAGAGATTAGCGGAGACAATTACAGAAGATCATAAATATGAAAGTTTGGAAGATAAATTGAATAACTCCAGTACTTTTGTCACAACAGTCAGAGATAAGAAAAATGGCTTTGGTAACACAACCCAGGAGGAAGAGATAATTGACAATGCCAGTGTGGACATTATGGGAAATGGAAAAAATGAGACTTCAGATTCTTGGGAACTGGATGGAGCTAATACAATACCAGTCGCTGAAAATGTTGAAGACGCTGACGAAGAAAGTGTAGTAAGTAGCAATAGCCTCTCTAATTATGCAACATCCAGAAGCACTTCTTCACAAAGCAACAGACCTCCCCGCTTAACAACACAGATCTCAACACCATGTAGCCTAATTGAAAGAGCAGAACCAGAGAGCAATGGCAATGATTCTCATTTATCAGACTTTGGAAACTTCACCATTCAGACATCTTTAGTGAGTCACTTCAATGACACAGTAGATGGGCCGACTTGTCTTCCATCCACACCTTTAGAAAAGACAGCGGTGGAGCCAAGTTTTCTTGGAATGTCAACCACATTTCAGTTTCATAGTTTCCATGATTTTGGGACTCCTGTGTCAGTAACACCAGATATTGTTGGCGGAAGAAGAAATATGAATGGAAATGAACCTTGTAGGGCATTTAACACATATCTTGAAAGCCCTAACAATGTGTGTGTTAAAAGCGGAAATGGGCAATTCATGAAAACTGTTTTAGAAAATGACAGCGGTTCTCCTTGTGTTAATCAAGAAACCTTTCGCAAGCGGGAGAAGCAAAATGGAAGCTATGTTAATGAATGTCAGCTTAGTTCAAACGTCATTTGCAGCGGAAAAAAACAGAAGGCTATGTTGCAGAATGAGGACACCCCTCCAGCTACGACCATTGCGCATCAAATGGCCAAGAATGACACGGGCAAGAACGGCATTGGTGTAAATGAAACCGGCGATTCAAATGTTGCCGAACAGAGTCCGCTGTCACTTGCAGACAGATTAAGAAAAAGGCTAGGAAAGTCAACTTTAAGTGTAAAGAATTAATGAGATAATCCATATGAGCGATGTGTGAGTCAGTATTTGCATTAAATAGTGAACAATCGGATTTGAGATATGTAAGAAGGTTACGCTTGACTAATTACATATAAAATTTTGGTTGGTTATTTCACTCCGGTATGAATTACAGATCGATGACAAAAGACTTGGCCAACAGTTAGAACATTGTAATATTTTAGATAGTAAATAAAACCTATGTAGCAGCAAAACCTTGTTTATAGTACCAGTTCAGTACCTTAGGCTGAGAAAATGCTTGCCCCAGCAAACACGGAACGCTATTATAATGCTACCATAAGGTTTATTAAAAAACGTTACGGTTACGTTACGATTATGTTTTAACCTGTGGGTGGGTACCTTTCGAAGGCACACAGTGCTGCTAACAAATATTACACAATCGTAAATATAACGCTTTATTTTTCGATGATCGGGTCAAGCACGACGCTTGGTTCCAGTAGACTCTAAATCCTGGAGCAGTCCATGTGGTAAGAAAAAAAGAAAAAAAGTTCAAATCAAGGCGGTAGCCTGAAAAAAATTCTAGGGCAACTGCTGAAGACTTGCAATACAAACGGTTTTGTGTAGGCCTACCATTAGTGGTATCCATCCAAACGCTGTTTGAAAGAAAAGTGAGAGACTTGTTATAGTCTGGGAAAAGGAAACCGGTTTATATAAAGACCCAAAAATGCAGTCTCTGAAAAAAATCCGCCCCGCGTTTCTCTAGTTGTATAAAGCCTATGAAAGATTTTTCCGTTTTAGAAAAGTATAGCATTTTTCATTCAAAACAGCTCTGTGAACAAACCATATGATTAAATTGCAACGCTTACAAATAGACAGGGTTGTAAATGTCATTCTTTATTTGACAATGATCAGGTCAAACACGTTAATTACATGTATTTTGTGCAGGTAAAAAAATAATAAAAATATTGATTTTACGAGACCTGTTGCGTTGCAAAGTCCTCTTTAAATAATTTATTTATCCGACTCAGTATGTCATATTATCGCCCTTTAATTTCTTCCACGAACAGCCATATTGTCGAAAGGAAAATTGAATTGTCTGACATAAGGTCGAGAAAAATAAACACTACACACACACTACATATGCCAGCGGATACTGATAAAAAGAAGACAGCTTGATTACACTCTACTGCTATGTAATCCATGTGCTAACAATGAGTGGGCGGGCTAATTGAAGGAATAAGACAGGTCCCCCAGCATTGCCAGTATGTAATATTGCCGCACATAACGGCGTGTTTCTCACTGCATAGTCGGGCCACGAAGCCTCGCGTTTCATTGTCAACACAGCTGTTCAAAAGATACCAATTATTGTGAGGTCGTGGCGACGCGAAATATTATAATCTAACCTGGTACAACAGGGAAGGTCGTGCTTCAAGTAACCTATTTTACGTCGCGGTGTTTTGCATTAGTTGGTCCTTGAACCTATGATTAGATATCGGAATTTAATCTGAGGCAAAAAAACGAAAGCTCCATGCAAAGAGATAGATTATCTCCTTGCTCCATGTAAACCCTGGGAGCACACTGGTAGAACAGCAATGGACAGCAAAGAGAGTGATGAAGAAGCCCTGTTCACATATGGTGCAGAACGGAGAGACAGGCTTATATGTTGTGGCACGGTAAGTAAAATCCAGGTGTAAATGTTTTATCTATTTAATCGTGATTCTGATGCCAAAGTGTGTAGGAGTATGCGTGCTTAGCTGTGGCCATACGGTCAATATGTTCACTCAATTTTGCTTTGAACGTGACTCAGTCACTGTAGAGTGAAAGATTTGCACTTGGATGTGCACGAGAGAGAAAACGATGCTTTTCAAATACCAAAACTACATAGGCTACTTTTGCTTTAAATCTAAACCAGTACAGTGTAATACAAGTCAAGAAAATTTGTCTAATAGAAGTGATTACAGAGCTAAGATACGTGGATGATGACATGTGTTGGCTTTATCACTGTCTTACTGAATGCAGCAGTGAACAATATGGTGGCCTTTATATGCTTAATAAGCCGGAAAAGGTGAGAACACTAATAAAGTCAAGCCTGCAAAGCGTTGTTCTCCTGGAAATTTCAAGCTGCTGAAAGCGAGAAAGGTTCAATAGATAGGTAGATAGATAGATGGATAGATAGATAGATATTGAAGAGACGGTTGGGGTATTGTTATTGTGCATGTGGCAGTGATGCCAGCTTAACCATACAGATAGCAAGCTTGGCGAATACACAGCACAACATATATTATATACCCTGGATATTCCATTTGCATCGAGAACAGTAAGCATAAAACGTCATTATAAAACCGTACTTCCGCATTTATACAAATAAGCAAGATATGTTAGGATTTAACAGGCGAGGGCGATGTTATGATGATGAATTAATTTTTGCTTTTGAATAAAATGATTTATAAGAATTAAGTCTTTTTTCATTTCACAAGAGGAGACTTATCTAACAATAGATATTTCTTCATCCCACGAAATTTCAATGCACCGACGAAAATTAAGAAGCGTGTGCCAGTATTTTCAGTGTTTTTGTGATCACGGACTAGCGCATGTGAGGCCGATTTGCAAATATCTCCGTTTGTGCCACTTTTTAACAATATAATATCAGAGCTAGTCTAGTTTATTCAGTATATGGTATATAGTTTAGGTAAATATTCAATTGAAGATACGTATCACTATGTCATTTTCTTTCTGTTGACAGCTGCTTGTGCGTAGATGGGGTCCACTTGAAAGGAAAGAAAAGGCATTTGTAATAGTGTCTACGTTTGGTCTCGTAGCAGCTTTGGGATTCGTGATTTATGGCCTCGCCACTTTAAATGGTGACGATTGGACATTTGCTCTTCTACTTCTCTTCAACATATGTAAGTATAGTTTTTTATCTATGCATACACCATACTTGTGTATTTTATGTTTTAAAAAAGCAGTGTGACTCGTATTATCTGTAAATCAGACCAACGTCTGTTTCTAGTGCATGTAATCATTATTAATTTATATGATTGGCCCTCTTTAAGTAGAAAAAATGGCACATATATTTATCTTTGTCTTGCTGGTTAGCCTATGTCAAACTGTCTGTTATTGATTTTTGTAAAGTTGTGTGTGTCGTTCGTTTTAAAATCGTGTCCGTATTGCTCACTGTGTGTGAATGATGCCTGTTTCGGCAAAACTGTTTCTTTTCTTCAGTTTTCTGCGGCTGGTATGCTCTGAACGGAGTCCTCCGAGAAAAGCCATATGAAGTTGCTATATTTTGTGGTGCAAATATCTTGCTGCTTGCATATGTGTCCACAAACTTCGGACTAAAATTTACTCAAATGGTCAACGCTCCCGACAGAACACTCTTTATAGTGAAACTAGTGAGTATGTATTTGTTGTTACGGGAAATACAGAAAAGATTTTACAAACGATTTTAACTGATTTAAATGAGGTCACCACATTATATTTTTGTTAAAATGACTTCAAATTTTTATTGGTTATCTAAAAATTGCTTTACAGGCCAGACTTATCGTAACCGTCGTCTTCTCCGCCGTCACTTTGGGGCTTGGCATGTGGGTTACTCACGAATATTACGACCACGGAGATTTTATTTTTCGCACGGTCAAATCGGCGCAGACAGAGGTGGTTCATGCTACCAAGCTGGTTTTCCTGTTTGAATCCGCGCTCACTGTTGATATGCAAATGGCGGTATGTTAGATGCTTTGCATTTTAAAGTACATTTAAAATAGATATCTTTGAAACATTATTCTTAAAGTGGTTGAGTAAAAACTCTAAACTGGATTTACTTGTTTTTTCAAAAATGTTTAAAAACCTGCACGTGATCCAATATATTCAATTTGGAAAATGGCCGTGCAACGATAATTTTTTTATGAAAAAGTGCCCTAAATGCACATGGCAATGAAGATACAGATATCTTGTAATAAAATACCACAACATAGGCCTACCACAAATAAGTGATGATATCTCCCCTGTCCTTGCAGCTAAGCGTGTGCGTTCTACTATTACGCCGTGGATACAATTCCGAAGTAGGCGGAACAGTTGGAATTGTCGTTGGGTTTGCATTAACTGTAGCATTGAGGATTTTAACATATTTCGCAGTAGGTGATACCTTAAGTTTTCCATATCTCTCCTATTATTTTGTCTTCTTGATATAGCCACCGCATACCGAATGATTTTCTTCTAAAATAACATTTTTCGAAATAAATTTCTGTATAGATTGTCAAGTTGAATAGAATATGTGCATCCCTGTACCTTTGTTGAAAATTGCTTAGTGTTTAGTCTTTGATAGAGTGACCGTATGTTGAGCTAAAAGGACAGCCTTTTTAAATCTACGATTGCATGTAGGCTGTTTTATTAACGAAACGTTTTCCTCTTCGCCTTAATATTTTTTTCCAGGTGCAAAGAAAAAGTAGGAGTTTGGCTTGGCTTGTGTTGGTGCTACTCTTGTTGATAGAACCAGCGTTTATTATTTACGATTTCATAAAGGTAAAGATGTTTCAGTTCTATGCCTGTATACATCTACCGGGTAATATCTTACTCTCTGATATCAGGGGCTCCTAAAATAGTATACAAAATTTCACTGTATGCCATTGAAATTTTTGTAACGGACTGCTAGCGCAACCTGTGGTCAGAGAGTAGTATTATCTTGTTTGTCTTGTAAGACCATTTTAAATCAATCTTTACCTATCAATACAATTTCTCAAAGATATAAATCAAAAGTGAAAATCTCCGTTTTAAGCAATTTATTAAAGTGTGTGCTTCTTTTCTTTAAATGTTAAAATAGGTGGGGAATGAATTTCTATCAACGGCAACTTTTGAACTGGAGATCGTAACGCTAACCTGCTGTACGCTGGCTGTTTTGGCAAGGGCGGTTGTCATTGTATTAGGTGTGCTTGTCTACAAAGCAATCAATAGGCGTGAGGGGCTGCATGGAGAAATTCGTACGTAAAGTATATAGAATATGACTAAAACTCGCAATGTATTACAGTTAAAAACTTTACTTACTTAAACGGAGGAATGTATATTACTTGGAACACCCAAATCTCTCTCTCTCTCTCTCTCTCTCTCTCTCTCTCTCTCTCTCTCTCTCTCTCTCTCTCTCTCTCTCTCTCATACACACACGTTACATATTTATGTGACCCGTTCTACCGGAAAAGTTGCTAGTTTACTACTTTGCTTTATGTACTCAATTACACTATAAAATGTTAAAACAATGGAGTCACGCTTCCCTTGAGGCATCAGCTTCTAGCATTACAGAGACCGAATAAACGCGCCATTACACGAGTATCTCACACCCTCCAATATGTCAGTGTTTCTTATATTATAGAAAAATCCCGTGATCCAGCTGCTCCTGGTCAAGAGACAAAGGAATATGGAAGCATGCAACCTGAATGGACGAAGTGATACTCTGTCACTTTCAACACCATTCTTGATTCTCTCCAACTATCATCATATATAGAACACGCGATGGACCCATGCGGGCTCAGATGAAAAACATTAGAGTTGTCATTGATCTGAACCGCTTGAAATCATGTATAAAATTTGTAATATAGGTACGCTGTTCTCCTTGGTGTATTGTAGAATTATTTTGATCTCGAAGGATTTCTAATATATAGTTTTTATTCAATATTATATATTTTATTCTAAAGTTCTTTTTATTCGGTATGTGTTTTGTTTTAAAAACTTCTGAAATAAAGGTTATGAGTTGCACAATGCCACGAGTTTCTGTCCAGCTGAAAGTCATCTTGTTTCCCTGGTCATCCATGTAGACTTTTTACGGTAGTCAAGCAAGAAATGGATAATAAGACAACTTTGCCTTATTAAACGACTGGAAAAAAGGATAACTGCTGTTGCATCATAACTGTAAAATCAAAAGAAATTATATCCGGACTTATGGATTCATCTTTCAATCAACGCATACGAATGTATTTATCATCTGTTTTGATCCCTATCAGTTCCCTTTATTTCATACCTATTTTAATCAAAATGTCTCAGAAAAGAACATAGTTACCCTTAATGAGTATGTTTATACAAAAGAGGTAAAGATGTTCTTTATTTGTTGTAATTTAGTCTAGTTAGTACCACCAGCGTGTACGCTGACGGTACTCAAGGTTTTAGCCCCGACCCGTCTCGTACAGTTCCGCCGGTGTAACGAAACTGAAGGTCCGTGTTACAGAAAGTCTGCCCTCCATATAATTATAATTGGTTAGGGTTTGCCTGACCTAAGTGGGTCAAAATCTGGGGCGAGTCTCACCTGTAAAAATGAAAGGGAAGCGGACTCTCTGTTATGGGGGACTCTCTGTCACGTTACATTTTTCTTTCCCATACGAATGCGCTTGCTCCAACTGGTGGTACAATACCAGGAGGCGGTATCGCCTCTCTGATCCTCTAGTTTGTTTATGTTTTTAGGACCAATAAATGTTTCAAAACTATCTTTGTGTGTTTATGATACTTATGAATATTTAACGACACAATTAAGGGATAAAAAGATGCTTTCAACACAATTAAGTGAATTTCCTAACTGACTTATTTAAATGGGTTTATTAAAGTCAACAAAAGAGGATGCCACACATGATAACATATTTACATTAGCATATCTAAATGTGGCAAACATATATATAAATATCGAACAGTAAAAAGACGTTGGAATCAACTTCAGATAAGAGGCAATCATTCACCAGAATTTGGGAATAAAATTCCCTACCATGTTGGGCCAGTGTGTACTCTAAGAAGGCATAAGGTAAATGTACCCTCTACCAAGGCAATATATTGATTTTCACTAGATATTCAGCGATACGTCTCTGGAAAATTGATGGAACTTTTTTGCTCTGAGAAGGAGAATAGTGAACATAGTTAATCCGCGGCCCTGGTAGAGTGTAAGTTATCGGTACCCTCTACCAGGGTGACAGATTGATTTTTCTCAAGATAATCACATATATTTCTTTAGATAAATAGACGGTCATTTGACTTTCTGTCTCTGGCTTTTGGAAAATTTGCCTTTAATATCTGCCACCCTGGTAGAGGATAAGTTTTCGGTAAGAAAGTGCAAAGGTGCGTACTCACATGTACACACATAGGGATACAAACATATTAATTCAGTGTTCTGTCAGCACGCCTATATTGATATAAAAACTGATTTTACTGATCTCGCATTATTAAAAATATATATTATTACCTCCGCCAAGGAGGTTATGTTTTCACCCCTGTTTGTTTGTTTGTCTGCCTGTCTTTCTGTCTGTCTGTCTGTCATCAACGTAACTCAAAAAGTTATGGACCGATTTTGATGAAATTTTCAGGAACTGTCAGAAGTGGGCCAAAGAACAGATGATAAGTTTTTGGTGGTGATCTGATCAATAATCAATGAATAATCAATAATAATCAAAAACTGCTGCCTTGGGGGAGGTCTGCACTCTCGTTTGTAATGTAACACGGCTGGTTATTGGTAACGGTGAGGATAACAAGCCGGAAACAAGCTGGTACACCGGTGAGTCCTAGCTGTGACATAGTGATGCTTTATGAACTGGGTACCATAAAGAAATAAAGTAACAGAACAAGGTCATAAATAATCCTGTTTCCTATGCTGATGATGGGATTTTCATTAGGCAAACGGCAAAAGAGTTATGTACTCGTGCGATGTTGCCTACGCTTTACTTATTTGAAGTGGCAAAAAAGTTGCACCCTGAGTAAGGTATAATATTCGATGATACTAATATCGTTAAGTGGACCTGTCGGTCAACCACGGGTTTCAGGGTAGGCTACTGACGATATCGTCGTAAACGGCATAGTAAACTAAAAGTCCATTGAGAATAGATCCGGAGGAGCATTTTCCTGAGGCGCTTAAACACAAGTTGATCTTGTGGGTTTAGCATTGTATAGGGTCATCTAAAATAGGAAACAAGCACGTTGATCTTATATCCAGGGAGTAAGTAGTTAGAATTTGAGCATCAGAACTAGACCTATTATCGGTTATCTAAATTATATAGTAAATTGTCGTGAGCTTCCGAGACAGTAAAAATAATCAACGGACTCGCCGCTAGGGAATTAAAAATGACCTTCAAAAGATACCCGATAATGGTTCATGTACAAGTATCATGTTTCTCAACTACGTACACAGGGCCGTAGCCTCCGGGGGGGCAGGGGGGGCAGCTGCCCCCCTGGGATTTGAGGTCCAAAAAATAATCGCAAAGGTAAAAAAAAAATAATAATTGCAAAGTTGGTATCAATTCTGTGAGAAAATGCACTCATGGCCACTAGACAATCATTCAACAATCTGTTTACAAAGGCAGAGGAACGCCTTGGCGGATTGGCTCTCTTGCTTGTCCACAGAGGAAGAAACATATTCCTGATCCTGAGACAATCTACGAAATGAAGTCCAATTGGCGTGTTGTGTTGAAAAAATGACTGTACTTATGGCAAAATGAACCCACAATTTCTTACTTCTGATTGAGCAATAAATAACAGTTAAAATGCACCAGAATGCAGTATTATACATACAGTTTTTAGAGATTTTCACCCCCTCCCACCCCCTCCCCCCTCACACGGCCTTCGCCCCCTCGTGTCCGCTTACTGCCCCCCCTGGCATTTTGCTCAGGCTACGGCCCTGGTACATAAAAAAAATGGTCATCGATAGGTATAACCAAACACACGCACTAGAGTTAGAATGCACCCTTTAAACCTCTCTCCCTTTCTCTCTCTCTCTGAGCGGTTATTCTGACATCACCGAGACTCGCGTGCCTCTCGTTTGTTTTTCATTGTTTTCCCATAAACCTCGCCATGTGAAAAAAAACTGCATTTGTGGAACCATGTTTCCCTGAGGCATCAGCGACCGACGCTGCGAAAAAAAAATCGCACTAGGTTAGCATCAATTGAATGCAGTAGACTACGTGAATTAGATCGTCACCGCTTCAGAGTTGTTTTTAACAGACATAAAACAAAGTACCAAGCATTGTATATGAAGACAAGCACTGAGGTGGTAACCATGGTCATCGTAAGGAATTCTGTCGGTTTGTTAACGTTGCTTGCACTACTGACTTGGATTCAGATAGCTGCACCAGTGGAAGGTCAGTACTTTGAACCAACAGTAATTAATTACTCTCTGACCACAGGGTCCACTAATAGTCTGTTACAAAATTATTGTATCGGCCTTATACTTTAATTTGGATACTTTTTTTTTTTTTTTTTGGAGGTTCCTGATATCGAAGGGTAGCGATTTATCTCATTTTGTTAATTCGAACCCTTTTTTCCTTGAAACGAATTTCCTATTTCAAACTTATACTGCAGCTAAGCTTTTTTTAGTGGTATAAATTAACCGTTAGCATAAATGTTTAATAGTAATGTTAGCTAATGCGATTGCTTATCAGTTAGACCCACCCCCACCATCTTTAAAAAAATCGGTTATCCAGCTCCGGGGATGAACACTCGAAATTATTTAAATGTGTGAATTGCTTCAGATAGTACTTTTTACGCTATGCACCTCCACACCTGCAGCAACAAAACGTGAATACTGAGCTCCACTGATTTACGGGGCCCAAAGAGGAGACAAAACAGCACTGGGGGCGAAAAGCGTATATTTCATTATTTGCACCATAGTTTCAACATTTCCCAGCGTTGCAAGTGACGCTCCCCTCCCTCAAACGTTGCTGTGCTCGGAAAGAATGTCACCCACCCTCTCTCTCTCTCTCTCTCTCTCTCTCTCTCTCTCTCTCTCACACACACACACACACTCACACACACACACAGAGAGAGAGAGAGAGTGACTCAGAATGTAAAACAGCAAGGAGATTGCTGACAACACATCTATGTACACTCGATGCTCGAGGAGGGAGGGGGATATCTGGCCAGTATAGACCGGTGCAATCGGCTTTTAGCTAAATATGTTAAAAATCAACTTTTAAGGCAGGCAAACCAGGTTTGATTTGGGTTAGGTCGATTTTATGACGATCATAAATTTTAAGCATTCAGTAAGGACAACGATAGCTAGCTTCCGCTATTGATACGTCATTATAATTTCCGTTATGCATTATATAAGGCATTTGTTAGCGTTGCTGACAAATGTTTTCAACGTAGGTGATTTGCTTATGATGTATTCTTTATCAATAATTCTGAGAAATAAAAAAATGAAAGATAAACATTGGTAGTTCTCTGCATATCTTGGCAAACCTTCCGTGTTCAGCGGACGCGCTTACCCCCATACTATGGAATTTTGCCTTTCAAAAACAAATCCAATTGCGAATTTGTCTTGCACCTAAATATACACAATTTTAATCTTCCCTTTTTTTCCGTAAGTACAACTTTTTCCCAGATGGTTACAAATCATAAATGTGCGACCTTAACTGAGGATACATGCCTAGGTGTAATATGCCTGTTGCATGCCCTTCGGCTAAATAAAATTTCGAGGCTCCCACTGTATTAATTAATATCGTTTTTTCACTAATCACCTTTGATAACATATTCCCTGATCTGCAACCGCTTAAACTGAATGCAATTTAGGGAGAATCAATCAGGAGGTAGACAGATCAAGCTAGAACGATAGGGTTATGGAAACGGTCCATAAGACCTACAGTAACACAATACCCAAATACATTAAGTGATTGCGAGGTTAAATTGCCGTATCCGTTTTAGGTCACATTTAATTACTTGAAGTTACATCTAACATGTTCAGCAGAATTGACACATTATGGTCCGACAATATACATATACAGTTTAACCTGAATATTATTGCAACAGAATTTATTTTTTTGCTCTTTATTTTCTTAAATCTTCCTTATCAACAGCAAATGGCAAATGATCCAATGAGATGTCTAATTTGGGGCATTGAAGATTGAATGCACCCAAGGTGTCTTTTTTTTTATTATTCCTTATTGGGGACTGGAGAATGGGTCCGATATTTTTATTATTAGCACTATATATATATATATATATATATATATATATATATATATATATATATATATATTTTTTTTTTTTTCTTTTTTTTTTTTGGGGGGGGGGGATATGTTGACTAAAATGTGTATATAGTACACTGCATCTTATTTTATCTGGTATTTGACTTATTGTATCAAGTGGATTCATTCATAAAAAGTATGAGCCTACATGTAGTAGTTGCAAATGACTCCTTATACAGACTTGACATTTAATATGAAATATTTTTTCCAAAACATAATTCATCAGTTTTTTTCCTATTTTGCTGACTGATAAATGAAAATAAGGATTAAAATCGTGTTTTAATAACTTTTGATAATCTCTTCGATGTCACTGTGACATCAGTTTATTAATTGAATTCGTCAGTGAAGCAAACAAAAATACATTGCCTATTTTAAGTCATACGACAACCATTGAAAGCGATATTTTGGATCTCCATATTTTCCTAATTATTGTCTTTAAAAGAGTTACACGCCCCACAAAGGCCCCCCATGTCAGTGTCTAGTCACAGCAACAGTCGCTGTTACGCTTGACCTCATCTTGCTGCTACCAGAGCTTTCAAGCCGCAAGGCATTTCTTATGATAGGCTTTTTAGAGTTTAATCTGGAATAAAATTCCAGAATACGGTTAAAACTTGTCCAATTTGGCTCAGTTTTGATGTAGGACATGCAGGCCGTTGATTCGGCGAGTAATGACCTACCCACATATTGTCTATGTGGTTCAAATATGGCGATTTTGATGACCAAGGTAGCTACTCATTCCCTTGGTTCTGTAAGTTATCTGCTATTAAATGTGCTCTGTGTGAACCGGCAACCTCGCCCTGCAACCTAAAATTGTTCCTAAGGTGCCCCCTATCAAATAATAGTCAAGTGGTTCCCAGATTATTTCTTTATTTGATCTGGTTAAGGTTTTCATCGATGACTACCATTGGTGTTTTGGCACCAATGTGGTATCCACTCCAAATACTGACACTGTCAATGACCCTAGCCTCTTAATAAGTGGCACACATTTCGTCGAAGGCCTTTTCAGAATGTCTGTAAACTCTGTTTTGACCAGTTTAGCGGTACAGGTTAAATATGGCCTCAATAAAGAAGCCACGCGGTTTCAGTGTTTTACCCAGAAACTGTCATGGTCCCCAATTCATTAGAGAAACAGACTAAGCTGCTTTGCTGTTTACAGTGGCTTCCTCAGAGGTCGCCTGGAATCCTAACCTGCTGAAATCAGTTTGGTGTTCGCTAAGAGCCTTGAAAAACAAGTTTTGGTGACAATTTGTCCCTCATTTAAAACGGACTGGGTGGTATTGGTTTAATTGCAGCAGCATATCCTGAAGGACAGTGAGTCCTATACCCTGGTCGTAAGACGTCGATGCATTGGGCTTGGTCTCTGTGTAGTGCCTCAAACTGAGCATAACTCTATAAAACTGTGTAGACCGTTCCGTTTGACACAATAATCTGTCTGGCAATGTCTGTGTTTTTCGCGCCATTCTGGCACAGCTTAACAGTTTTGTAAAACGCTGCTTAACTCATTTTACGCACTGCAAAACCGACCGCTTGTATGCAAAATTTCAAATTCTTCTATGCAGTATTTGCCGACATATGGATACTTTATTGACAGAACCATCCTTCGCCAAAGCCAAGCTTTGACTAGCCCAAAGGAGCACTGCCCAATTAAATCACTGCATATTACACAAGGCAGCAGTGCAACAGACTTGGTAGTCAGTTAATTGGCAGCGACACACCTGACTTCACACTTCTCCAGACAGATGTCTTATATGAAATCTGATTTTTTTAAAAAAAAAGAACGCATTTTGACCTAGGTATACCTTTAAAACTGAAATATTCCATATTAAATGTCAAGTCTGTAGAATTATTGTAATTATCGGCCTTTAACTGTCATAAAAATATAGGCCTACCACACATCGTGCTTCTGCACGCTATTAAACCCATGTTCCCTCAAGCAAATGAAAATAAATTAACATATCGTGAATATGGATTGTATGGTTTTGCTTCACAAACATTAACTAATCTCTTTTCATATTGTGTTTTAAGTCTGAAATATTTAACAAACTATTTCAAAAACAATTAAGATAAGTCCAGTAAAGTTGTTTCAGTGGTTCTTTAAATGCCAAAATAGATCAATACGGACATTTGGTGTGTTTGGAATCGGGGAAACTCTCATGCAGATTTTGTCCAAGAGACCCAGATTTAACTTTGAAACCATGTATCATTTTTTGCAGAATAATGGGTTTCGTTTATATCTAATCCATACCTCTACGATAACCAGGTTATAATAATAATAATAATAATAATAATAATAATAATAATAATAATAATAAATTGAATTTTCTCTTGAAAGGGTACACGTTAAAGGAACAAGAGGAAAGAATTAGACGCGCTGAAAGATACAGTGGTAAGTTCACAGTAATTATGACCAATTCATATGTAACTAATGTTTTTAAGTATATTGACGTAAAATTTTCACTGGATAACTTTTTTGACAAAAACAAATTCGTTGAGTTTCCGTAAGTTTAACTTGATATCAGCTTGAAGTAAATAGTAGATTTTATGAAAATCTATTCTCTATGATATATACGCGCATGTCTGTTTCGTACACAATGAGTGTGAAGATGAGTATTTAATTGATTCTTCTCAAGCCAGAGGTATTTAGCCACGACAATATAAAGAATAACCAATATTCAGTCCCGCTCCCCTTATCTTGGACGCTAGTGAACCTAGTTGCACCTTGATAAACTGAAAATCTAATCAGATAAACAAATATCATGGCATATGACACTCCTATTTACGTATTATGTATTTAATGGGCGCGCTAATCTAGCTCGCTCAGTAAGTAAAGAATACGAGAATGACAGCGACAGAAGGGAAACGACCTTTTTAAGTCTCAAATATAGTAAGTAAAGATTAGCGTTACCGATGGCGCATAAGTTTTGTCAGTATGATGAACTATTACGGGAAAATGATTATATGTTATGATAATTCCTTTCAGTCTACCACAACGACACGATATTCCAGGTAATGGAACTACGTTTTGATTCAGCAACGATTCAAGTAGATTCTTTGCAGAACAAGTTTTCTAAATTTCAGCAATAAGTATGGATATAAAATATCACATATTTCGAAATATTTCCAAAGCTTAACAACATTAAAAGTGCAACAACAAAAAGGCAGAGTTCATTTTTATTAAGGCAGGCATAATTGGCTTAGTATTTATTTCAACCAAGTGAAAGAATTAAAGGACCAATATTGCGCACCTTTTATGATGACAAGTGGTCTAAACTTAACTAACCTGACAATAAGCTTGAAATGATTGAAAAATAAATCACACATTCATTTCGTTTTTTAAGGGACCCAGATCGGCCATTAGCCCGACGCGGCGATGGACTAGCTTAACGGTGCCATATATCATAGACCCGAGTGTTGGTAAGTTTTGCGTGTTCACATTTTAGAACTACATTCCGTGTTTAGGATTGTATCAGACTGACATACTTTTCTTGCTTCATGTTCACATTAATTACCATTCAGTGTGGTTTTAGTTTCTGTGTTCAGTTTCTGTGATCACCGGAAAATGATTGACTTGACTGTCAGCAAGTCAAAAATGAAAAACTCTGATTTAATGATTTAAGCGTTGATGTACGTTGTCATTTACACAAATATGCCTGTGTGTGTTTTTTTAAACAAGTGAGATTAAAAACTAACATGAAGCTGTAACGGAGAAAGTTAAGAAATTATTCAATGATTAAGAATGTATGTTTTCATTGAAGCTACTGAGGGAACAAACAGAATAAATGAAGCCATACAAGATTATAATACAAAGACTTGTATAAGATGGATACCTAGAACAACGGAGACAGATTATGTAAAATTTTCAGCCGCGCAACCACCAACGACAACGGGCACTGTGTAAGTCTCTCTCTCTCTCTCTCTCTCTCCCTCTCTCTCTCTCTCTCTCTCACACACACACACTTCCAAAACGCAGGAGTTTACAGATTGTTGAACATCGATCGGCACAATCACTGTGTAAGTTTCTCTCTCTCTCTCTCTCGCTCTCTCTCTCTCTCTCTCTCTCCACATCGATCGGCACAATATGTTCAAAACTAGACGCCTTGATGTATTAATAAATTGTATTGTGTCTTTAGTTGCCGAAGCTTCATTGGCAGAATTGGTGGTGAGCAAGAGGTGACATTGACCCCAAGATGCACCATGTTTGACGCCTCTGTGACCATACACGAAATGATGCATGCCCTTGGTTTCTTCCACGAGCAATCAAGACCAGACAGGGATAATTACGTGAACATTCTCACTGGGAACATCATTGCGGGTAATGTGAATAAAGTATATTTATATATTGAGGTCAATAACATAATTGTATGTTAGCTCTCCTGCCTGCCTACATGTATCTTCCCGCTCATCCGCAGTCTGGCTGTCAGTCAGCCGGTCGACTTGCATGTTTGCCTGTCCTCAATATGCCTATGTGGTCTCCACGGTGCTTTCTCGACTAAACGTGCCATATGCAAACTACTTTTTAATGTATCTAAGTTTTCCGTAAACGGTCCAGAGTTCGTTGATGGAATATTGCTTCGCAGGAAAAGGTGTTGCTTCACTCAGTTTCGTTATTCCTGATCTTCCTCATAGGTTTTCTTGTTCTATGATGCTGACCAGTACTATATTGAATTTTCCTTGCAAAAACATACACAAACTCACACATGCTTATCCGTGTGTGTGTGTGTGTGTGTGTGTGTGTGTGTGTGTGTGTGAGAGAGAGAGAGAGAGTGCGCGCGCGCGCGTGTGTGTTGCAGTTGCAGCAACTAGATACCTGGCTACAGCTGTTCTGGGACATTTTAGTAATAAATGAGCAATTAATGCTCACAAAATCAAACATTTTTAAATCCCCTAAATATATCGAGATCTTGATGACAGGTGTTTATTTGATTAATTTTGTTCTTTTTGTACATGTATTTAAACGCTTGCCTTCTTTTTCTAGGACTTTTTCTAAACTTCAATGATATACACTGTATATGATTAGGTATCCGTAAAATTATCATAAATACAATCAATATACATATTTATCCCGTATATAAAAACATATAACCCTAGCCTCTAATCTGGTTCACATTTTCTTTTTAAACAAAAAGGATTTGAACGTAACTTCGATATAGAAACAAACAGCTTCACTCTGGATACACCTTACGATTATACCAGCATTATGCACTACCAACGCAACTTATTCAGCACAGATCCAGCCACCCTTGACACCATAACGACGAAAACGACACAAGCAATAAATCCAGCAAACGTGCTTACGGACCTAGATGCCTTGGACATTTGCCTTTACTATGAGTGCACCTGTCCCAGTGAGTATATCAAATAGTAAGGGGAAGAATGACGAGAAAAAGACCATAGGGCGCTTTGTGTTTGTAGCTTTTGATGTACTAATTTATTACTGCAAGATATGCAGAGACACTTGGGTTCCCACAGTTAGAACGATTTGCTTGGTTACAAATTTCACCTTAACAGTAATGCATCAATATTTTGGGGCCGTAGCGATAGTCCGAAGGTTCAATAGTCCGAAGGTTCATTGGTCCGAATGTTCACTATAGAACCTTCGGACCAATGAACCCTTGATTAAAAAATCGATAAAAATGTAACCACTTTTCGGACCAATGAACCTTCGGACCAATGAACCTTCGGACTATCGAGACGCCCCCAATATTTTAGATCAACCTTTGCGATCAATCGTCTGCCAAGATAACATGATGACCATTAGTTGCCCAGCTGGACAAGTGCTTAGTGTGGTAGGGGCTGTATTTGGAAGGATAGAAGACACGGGGTCGACCTGCCCGTCTCCAAACGCTTTACTGACCAACGTGAAAAACTGCGCCCAAGAAAACACCATCGACAGCGTAAAAGCGAGCTGCGATGGAGCCTCACAGTGCACGCTGATGGCTACCACTGCCGTATTTGGAGATCCGTGCCCCACAATATACAAATATCTCTCCGTCGTTTATAGGTGTAATGCCGCAAGTAAGATACCATGCACGATTTAAATGTTCACAGTGCAATGCCTTTACTACATTATGTATTTTTATATATTATTAAATACTTTATGTATTTTTGTTTTAAATGCAATATAATACCATATTACATGACGTGTTAAGATGCATCTTTATCTTTCTTGTTTTATTTTTTATTAGAATATTGCAATGGGTAAGAAAGATAGCAATTGTGGACCTCAAACTTGTCACAGTATTTATTTTACCTTTTAAGGAAGTGGCTTCCGATTATCATACATACTCATTCATTTCCTTAGTACGAACTGTTCGCTCCTCTCATTTAATTTGTCTAATTTTTTTCATACTTATACACATGGTCTTTTATTAAACATGAAACTTAAGATTTATTATATTTGAATAAAATCTTAATCTATAACTGCAGATCTTTATCTATAAATAAATATACACGCCTGCAATATATTTGAATATATCAAATAATTCATGGAGTGTTAGAATAATCGTAAGGGATGAATTCAAATATTCTTTGCTGTCTTTATCCAGACTGTACTGCCACGGCATGCATGAACGGCGGTGTTGCTGCAGCGGCTCCCTTGTGTTGCACATGCCCCGCCGGCTTTACAGGAACTTTCTGTGAAATAGGTACAATAAGACATTTAAAGATAAAATTAAACTCAATCAGTGGCATGTATAACAGAGACTTATATTGTGTAGGTCGTAAAGATACATTTATATTTCTATTTAAATAAAATAAGACGACTTTTTACTACTAGAAAAGCTGATAATGAACTGACTGATGCTTTCGGTCTAGTTATTTTAATCTAGGTATACATGTATAATCCGATGTGTAACAAAAGCTAAAAGCGTTTGGTTTCATTTAAAAACAACTTACTTTACCGCTATATTCTGCGACATAAAATATAGCAACGGGTGTAACGTGACAGAGAGTCCCCATGATAGAGAGTCCGCTTCCCATTCACTTGTACTGGTAAGCCTCGCCCTAGATTTTGACCCACTTAGATCAGGCTAACCCTAACCATTATAACTTAATGGAAGGAGGACTTTCTGTTACACGGACCCTGTTACACCTGGCTTGAAAATCTTTTCAGCTACAGCTGTGAACGAGTGTGCTACAAGCAATGGCGGTTGCGCCCAGGTTTGCACTGATACAGCGGCCTCCTTTACATGTTCCTGTAACCCCGGGTTTATGCTGGCTGCCAATGCGATGGATTGTACTGGTAACTCTAAAATTATTCTTCATAAGTTTAAGCAATTCTGCTTAGTGTATTCCTTCTGACAAATTATTGGCGTCACTTTATAGCCTTTGCTACATCACTGTGCAAAATGCTTGAGCCAAAAATTATTACTAACCGGCTAGAGATTGCTGCAATCTGGAAAAAGTACACACGTGTTCCTGTAACACCGTGGTTATGCTGGGGCCGGATACGTTGGCATGTGTTGGTAAATATACTGCATGTGTTTCAGCAATATACGAAAAAAATTCGTGGCATATTACATAGGCTCATTAAAAGGTTTAGCATCGCATATTAAGGCAAATGTACTGTATTTTATTATTATTATGCGATAAATCTTGTAAAAGCTGGTGTCAGCCTGATTGCCTCAATGGAGAAGAGAGCTATTTTAGAGATAGGCTTATTTCGTTAACTTTTAAGACCATTCAAAATTTACATTACAGTACGAAATTATGTTATTTTCAGATATTGACGAATGTGCCACAAACAATGGTAGTTGCGCTCAGGTCTGTACCAACACGGCGGGATCCTTTACGTGTTCCTGTAACACCGGATTTACACTGGCTGCGGATATGATGGCATGTGATGGTAAATATGCTGCATATGTTTTAAAATGTGTGACAAAATATTTAAACAGACTTAAAATAATTGATAAAAAGGAGCTTCATATGGTTTAAGCATTATTTCTTTGCTGAAAGATAAAGCGATTTAAAAGATTCTCTTGTTAACTTTTTCAGACCATTCAAAATTTACTCTACGATAATTTGTTACTTACAGATAATAACGAATGCGCCATAAGCAATGGTGGTTGTGCTCAGGTCTGTACAAACACGGCGGGATCATTTACGTGTTCTTGTAACACCGGGTTTACACTGGCGGCGGATATGTTGGCCTGTGATGGTAAATATACTGCATGTGTTTTAAAATATGTGACAAAATATTTTAACAGACTAAAAATATTTTATAAAGAGCGCCACAATAATGTATATGCGTTCTTGTTACGTTCTTGTTACTTATGTGAAGAGGAGTAAAAAGAGATGCTCATCTTAATAAGGTTTCAAATTATTATGTGCTACACATTACAGAATTGCGTGATTTTCAGATATTGACGAATGCGCCATAAGCAATGGTGGTTGCACTCAGGTCTGTAACAACACGGCGGGATCCTTTATGTGTTCCTGTAATACCGGGTTTAGACTGGCGGCGGATATGATGGGATGTAATGGTAACTATACTACATATTTCATCAAAAATTCAGGGTTCAGGTCCGTTCAATGCAGAATATGTTTCATCAATATCTGGAAATCCTTTAACAGATCTATCTATTTCATGCATCTGCTCATTTTAAGGTGTCAACCTCTTTGCTGTAATGAAAGCAAGATTAATTTCAAAGATGTCCTTTTTTATTTTTAGATTATTGTTCGCTATACAGTACAAAATTTCAGATATTGACGAATGCGCCTCAAGCAGTGGTGGTTGCGCTCAGGTTTGTACCAACATGGCGGGATCATTTTCGTGTTCTTGTAACACCGGATTTACACTGGCTGCGGATATGTTGGCATGTAATGGTAAATATACTGCATATGTTTTTTTAATTTGTGAAAAGGAATTAACAGATTCCAAATATTTGATAAAGAGGGCCAGCGTAATGCATAAGCCTTCTTGTTATGATGGAGGGGATGGTCATCTTTTTTTTATTCAGTTTTTTACGTTATACAGTACAAAATTGTGTTAATTTCAGATATTGATGAATGCGCCACAAGCAGTGGTGGTTGCGCTCAGGTCTGTACCAACACGGCGGGATCCTTTATGTGTTCCTGTAACGTCGGGTTTGTACTGGCGGCGGATATGATGACATGTGATGGTAAATGAATACACTGATAGATTTTTAATGTATCACAATTAGCCGCCAATCCTTATATGCTTCTAGGAATATACGATATCTTGTACAATTTAAAAATCTACTTATATACATGCATTTTCTGCTAATCCCTTAAGTGCTTGTCGTCGTGAAGCTTTTTATCATGTCACATTTCTTGGTGATCACAATATCGTACAACTTGTTGCCAAATGGACTGTCTACAACTCCCTTTAAGGAATGGATAGAAACCCATTGCTGGAATCCAATTTAAACTTTAGTTTGGCAGTCTTAAAATATCAATATCTGCATCTTTTCACCAATTGTCCAGGATCACCCCCCCCCCCCAAAAAAAAAAAAAAGAAAAGAAAGAAAACAGAACCCATAAAATTTTATTAAATCATAAAAAAGTCCATCTAATTTCAAGGTTTGAACTTCAGTCTGTGTACGATCATGCCACAAAATTTAGGTTATCTTGGTAGTTTTGTTTGAAAGTGTGACGTTGAGATGGCACTGCATTCAACGGACCTGAACCCCCCAAGTTTTATCTGTTCGGATATCTCAAGGATAATGTGTACCAGAACAACCCTCAAACGATTGGTGAATTGAAGGCAGCAAATCACAGAAAAAATCAGGGAAATCCCCAAAGAGGAATGTGTTCGAGTAAATGACATTTTTGAGCGACGTATGCAAGTGTGCCTCCAACACCGCTGAGGTCATTTGAAAGCATATTTTGGAAAGAACATTATTTTTATGGAAACCGACCAAGATATTACAAACTTTGGGGGGTGATCGTAGGCGGACTGACTTTTAAGTGCAGCAAATTTCTTGAAATGTGATGGACCTTAGTAGTAGTTAATAAAATTTTTGTATAACAATGTATATTTAAAAAGACTAATGTAGACCAAGAGCTTAACTTGATTTTTATATACCTATACTGTATGTGTCAAGCGAATGGAACAAAAATGAAGTTTAATTGGTGTATGTGTATCAAAATCATCTACAAATTCAAACGTGTTTGTCTGTGATATAATATTGTTTTCTATGTATTGTAATTTTTGTGAATTTATGAAATTAGAAATATGCTCAGTGCATGCATGTATGTTGATAGACAACAATGGTTTACTCACTTAGTTTAAAGTTACGAGACAGATGAGGCCTAGCGGTATAATAAAATTTATTTTCTAATAAGCTATATAAGCTTATGTAAGGTTGCTCATGGTCTAGTAATAACGAATATAGACTTTGTTGGAAGAACCGCTGTGTACAGTTGGTAATATAAACTATTTACTCTGTGTTGGCTGCTCAGAAAAAAGACGGGAAACATTTCTTTTATACAGACCGTACCTGTTATTGTTTTAAAAAACTCCGATTTTTTTACACTCCTTTGTCATCTATCTTGCCTAGATGCCACTGAATTTGTTTCCTTATATTTATTTGTGTTATGTTTGTAAATGTTTATAAACAGTGACTTTATGTATCTATATATTTTGATCCTTACGCCTGTCCAAGTTATCACTGTCCAACACATCTGTTGTCCACCTTAGCTAAAGTAACTGCGAAACCATTTGTTTTACTTTACTTAGTAATTTAGTAATAATTGTTATGTCTGAAAGTTGAGGTAGGTTATATCTTTTCATACTTAATGAGGTATTATTAAAACTACATAATTTTAATTTAAGAGATATACGGAATATTGCCAGTGTTAAATCAGCTGTGGTTGTCAGTTGATAACAACTCAAAATATTTAAATGGTGCTGACATAGTTGTGTGTACTCATGGCAGCAAACCAAAGGAACTTGTGGAGATGAAAACATTTACTTGTATTAATGTTTTTTGTAAATATTAATACAATGTTTTTTCTGTTTGGTGTCTGTATATTTGACAGATTTCTTGTCTAGTTTCAACTCAAAACATCCGACTTTGCCCTCTCGTTCCCCGCTGTATTCTGCACCATTAGATATAAAAACCGGTCATGAAATCTTTTTTTGTCCAGTTTCTGCCGTGAACGAGTGTGCTACAAGCAATGGTGGTTGCGCCCAGGTTTGCACTGATACAGCGGCCTCCTTTACGTGTTCCTGTAACCCCGGGTTTATGCTGGCTGCCAATGCGATGGATTGTAATGGTAAATACCATGTTAATAAGGCGAACCTAATTAACTCCAAAATTACCCTTTACACGGAATTCCACTTACTGTGTATTTTCTCATAAATTATCGATGTCAGTCGATAGCTTTTCTTCATCCATGTGTAAAGATCAAGGCAAAATGCTTAAAGTCATAATAACTCTTCATTTTGGCCAAAAATTGGATTTTCCTGGAGTAAACGGCAATTTTCCCGTACTTACCAATGGTCAGCGACCCCATTCCTGCATTCAAAGTTAATCCAGGGTTTTTTTCCTAAACGTACGGTTTTTTGTTAAAATCTCTTAAGAGATTTTAACTGACGGAGCTCTCTCTGACATCGCATAGTCACTGTTGACCTACTTAAAACCGCGGGAAAAGCAGACAACAACAACACTATATAAGATTCATGAGATATATTCGTCTTTTTGTTAAAAATACATTAATATCCACAATGTGTGCCGTTCTGGGCTTTTTGTTATCCGACGCACTGTACAAAAACTCGCAACTTACGTCTGCGTCCGCATTAATGCGTTTGGCGCCATATGTTATTTTGGTCTCGAATGAACGCGAGAATCCGCGTGACACCATTACGTCATTAGCAACGAATGCCTTGATGAAAGCTTCGAAAGCCCTATTGACAAGCACAGATTTTAGTTTTACTACAATAACGGCCGTTTTAGTGGTAAAATACAATAGAATATATTTCCATGCGTTGTTTACAATGTATTTCATGCGGAATTTTGAATCTCAAAGGAAGAGTTATTATTGCTTTAAGCAAAAAATTATTCCCAACCGGCTAGAGACTGCTGCTATCTGGAAGAAGTGCACGTGTACACCATGCGACTACTCAGCACTGAAATCCAACATCACTACTTTGGACCAGTGTTTTTTATAATGGATACCCTGCAATTCGCTTAATTGTACAATAGTGCAAAGTTTTAACGCAATGAAATTAAATTTTTGCTGACGCTTCCGTATCCACTTGAAATGTGTTTAATAATTTTGCAAAAATAAATAAATAAAATAAAAATAAATTAACAGACTAATAGGAACACCATAAGGTATGAGCGTTCTGGCTATAATGGAAGAGAAAGAGGAACTTCTACTTTCAAATTCAAAACTTGCTTCACAGTACGAAATTATGTTATTTTCAGATAAAAACGAATGTGCCATAAGCAATGGTGGTTGCGCTCAGGTTTGTACCAACACGCCGGGATCATTTACGTGTTCCTGTAATACCGGGTTCACACTGGCGGCGGATATGATGGGATGTAATGGTAAATATACTGCATATGTTAAAAAATCACGTAAAGTATTTAAACATACTCAAAATATTTGATAAAAAGAAGCATTATATCGTATAAGCATTCTTTCTTAAAAAGTCTTCTTCTGTTAACTCTTTCAGACCATTCAAAATATACTATACAGTTCGAGATTGTGTTATTTTCAGATAATAACGAATGCGCCATAAGCAATGGTGGTTGCGCTCAGGTCTGTACAAACACGACAGGATCATTTACATGTTCTTGTAATACCGGGTTTAAACTGGCTGCGGATATGTTGGCATGTGATGGTAAATATATGTCTTACTTTTATGTGTTTGTTATGGTAAGAAGATGCAAGCAACGTTAATGAATGTTCATTTTAAAAGCGTAGAGTGATATTTGATCAGTTTAACATGAGAATTCACAGCAGTCCATTGATGTCTCCTCCATCCCAGTGTACTTTCATAGTTCCATTCATAACAAGAAAAAAGGCAACAAAGAATATCGATGTTCGAGATTCGGCCAAACAAGACCGCTTTTATTATATAACCCCACTATCCTAATCATTTCAACAATAATAACAAAGTAAGAAATTGTTGCTTGTATTAAATGTTATGGCCTTAGGGATAAAAAAAATATATATCAAATATTCAATAAGACTCATCATTCAACAAATATGACGAGTATGATGATGTGATGTGTCAGCAAAAGTTACTATTAACCAACAATTTTGCATATATTTCGTTTGTGGGGTTGCAAAGAGGCTGCTGTGCAGATAAAAATATCATTTTTTATACCTTCAGATGTGAATGAATGTGATACAGCTAACGGCGGGTGTGATCAGATTTGCACGAATACTGTTGGTACTTTCGTGTGTTCTTGTAATCCTGGGTTTGCCCTTGCAGCAGACTTGAGGTCTTGTGTTGGTATGCCCATTGCTCACATTGTTCGAGCACAGACTAGCTGTTTTAATGTCAAGATTATTAGTCATTGAGTCGACTGTTAAAATGTTTACATTTTAAGTTTTACCGATATAGAATATGTTATGTAGGTTTGTTTCTATTATCTTATACCTGCTAAATGAAAAATATAGTTTTGTACATGAGGATGTTTAACAGGCCCCTTTTTGTCTTTAAGATGTCACAGATGTAGATGAATGTTTGAATTCTAATGGAGGTTGTGAACAATTATGCACTAATACAGTAGGATCTTTCCTATGTTCCTGTCGGTCCGGCTTCGTGCTTATAAACAGGAGAGCCTGTGCAGGTATGATACATGTATATATATATCAGTCAATTTTAACGAACGTTTGCCTTAGTTTGTAATTGGTTTGAATCAATTTAAAAAATAGAATTGAAACCATTGTCCTTTCAAATGTGCCAAGAAGCCCTAAGGTACTCTTAATTGTGGAGTTATAAATATTATATTTTTTTGTTGAGTTGATAGATCTCTTGGTGCATAGCTATCGGTCTGGCGGCTATTAACGCCCCTAGTGAAACGATATGGTATGGTAGATTTGCAATAATACAATGAAATAGAAACTAAAGGCTAGGTATGTCCGAACAAATTGTTTCACCTGTTTTTGAATTGAAATTTATCAAAACATTATTCATATGGACAAAAATCGTAGAAAGGGAGTTCATGCAAGGGTACATCATAAACAGTTTTTTCGTGTTTTCTTAAGTTATTTGCTATTTCACAGATATAAACGAATGTTCTGTGAATAATGGCGGCTGTAGCCAAAGATGTACCAACAATCCCGGATCTTTCAGCTGTTCATGTGACACTGGATTCAGTCTGGACTCCAATGGAAGGACATGCTCAGGTAAAAAAAATACAAATTTGGATTTATTCTACATAAGCTCTAAAGTGTTGGAAAGATAAAGAGATGTCTGTAAGTTTGGCAAAACTCTACATAACATATCGGTTGAAGCTAAAGACATACATAATTTTCAATTTGATTAAAAGATCATTCCAATTAAAACACAAAGACATAATTTAATGGTTTAAAGATTTCCATGTGCAACGACACACAGGTATTCGTCTCTTAGGTGACCAAACAATACATTGACTGTTATTAAAAGAAATATTGTCTTACCAATTTGTTCGACCTCCTTGGTCTTACTTCTTAATATGGTTATGGGCTTATAATTCAAGCTACTCAGCCACCCAACCCGTGCCTGACTAACAATGGCGGTTGTCAACAGATTTGTACGAACAATGGAGGCTCAGCCCAGTGTTCATGTAATGCTGGTTTTACCTTGGATAGCAACGGGATGACTTGTACTGGTAGGTTAAAACTTACGTTTCTAAAGCCCAATGGTAACTGATTATCGGCTGTCGCAGTAATTATGTGAATTTTGTAATTATTTAGATAGATTTAGAAACTAGAAATCACGTACTGTTAAAATATTTGAACTCTGAAGTCTGATTATGGTTTATCACTTCAAACATTAGACCTACTCTCCTGCAGTGCTTCTGGCTTGAATCGCCGTAAAAAGCGTTTAATTTGTATATATTCAATTGACCCCAAGGCCAACTGTTAACCAACTACCATAGCTATTACTGGATTAGATAAATTTAAAACTAGCCATTGTATGGAAATGCAATTTTAAAGATGTAATATCTTATGGTCACTTCAAACGTATCTGTTTTTATGAAAAGAATTACGTTTGATAATTTCCTTTCAGTGGATCAACCACCAAATCCTTGTCTAATTGGAAATGGCGGCTGCCAACAGATTTGTATGAACAATGGGGGAACAGCCCTGTGCTCATGTAATGTTGGATTTACCTCAAACAATAACGGAGTGACTTGTGTTGGTAGGTCGTTATACATGTGCAAGATACGAATTTATTATTCATTATATACCTTTCCTTCCGTGAGCTTCGTGTATCAGTGTCAGAATTCATGTAGGCTGCGAAATGTTCCAAAAATGTTCCAAACAAGCGATTTTTGCTTGTATTGGTGCAGTTTATTAAATCAGTATTATAATCTAAGTATTTTGATTGAATTATATTGAAACTAAAATAAAAGAATATTTTTCAGCCAATATACCTCCCACAACTGCTCAGCCAGCAACAACCAACCTGTTGCCAAGTAGCAATCTACCTCCGGCATCAAACACACCTCCGGGAAACAACCAGGCACAAAACCCTTGCCTGATAAACAACGGGGGTTGCCAACAGACATGTAGAAACAACGGCGGGATACCGCGGTGCACTTGCCTTGCTGGCTTCTCCCTGAACCCCGATGGGAGAACTTGCACTGGTAATAACATTATATTTCTACATTAAAGTAACCCCCTTTTGCGTCGCTACATTTACCTTTATTACATCTTTGATTACATGTAACTTTTCAAACCAAGCAGAAGCTTACTTTTTTACCTTAAATGAGCCAATTGTTCTGAGCAGTTGAACTGAAGTGGTGAGCATTGTATTAATTGAACCTTTTTGGTTCACGCTAGTGCCAATGTATACTGCTTAAGTAAATGTCATTTGTGTAAATGAAAAATAACAGTATTTCTTATCGAATTTTACACATTATTTGGTAAAAGGTATTTAGTTTAAATGAAAATATGCCAGTGCTTCCATGTTCCCATGTTTCGCACGTTTCGAACATAGTCAGCTCATCATTGAATAATCTAGTTAGACAGCCAGGAAATGGCGTAACCAACCTGAAAGCATTTTTCTGTATCGTTTTATACATAGCATTCATCTTCATAAACTCAAGTCTCGCGGACCAGAACATCTTTGGTGGTTTCCCGCTGAATGGTGTATCTTTTGAGAGCTGTTTAATCATATGTCTCCTGACCACGAGTTGCGGGGCGCTTTCCTTTGACAACCAAAACGCTTGTGTTCTTCACCCTGTAAACACAGCATGTGGACAGACGTTCCCACAAGCTGGGACGACACTTTACCGGTTGACCACGTGTCCATCAGCTGATGCAGCACCACTTTCTAACATTGGATTCTTTTTTCAAGTTATAAGAGCACTTTTTGGTGAGTTAGATATTCTGAATTTTATTAATTTCATTGTTAATTAATTTTCCATTCGAAAATACAACATTCTATACAGTGAAGCGGTCTGTAACCTGCTTGCCTATAATTGAAACTTTGATATCACAGTCTAAAGTTTAGTTGAGTCACAAGACAACCAAAATAATTAATCAGTGATTTAGAGAGTGAGACCTTGTCACTGCGCTTTTTTCAAAGTAAAAAAGTCGTTTATTTACATTTGAGTGAATTTCTCATAAGCACTAATTAAGTGATTTGCCCATCGGCACTTTCATCTAGACTTAATATTTCGACAACTCCGCTTGTCTGAGTAAATGTAATAGTGATCAGTATTTTATTTACAGGTCTTTAGAAACCTTAAGTGTCACCAAATGTTCGCCACGTCCTCCAGACAGGTACATACAGATGAAGTGTCAAGTAACCCCGCAGTAGTCACATTGAAATGGGAGAGCGCTTGTGTAGACTCTTGAATCTGTTGTAACTTCTGGTATGGAGAAAATGCCTCCAACAGAGGTGGATCTTTGATTTCATCAATTTACTGGCATACATGTGCGAACTTTACCCGTAAAATAAATGCAGCCAAAATAACTGATGTGTTGAATATTTCTATTCACCAAGGTTGATTGAAGGATTCACCAAGGTTGATTGAATCCTATTTTTTCGTATTTAATGCTTACTTACACCTTTCTTTTGAACAATGAAAATAATCCGTTGAAAGAAATAACACCAACAAATTGTATTTACTCAGCCGTTTACTAGACGGTTATAGCCAAAATATTACAAATTATAATTATTTTTGCTATTATACATGTACATATATTGCATTTTACATCATGTTAAAATTCCCCCTGTTACAGTTCACATGGTGCCCATCTTACACTTTAGTTGTTTTGTGCATTTTTAATTGGTATTTTAGGGTACTATAGATAAATAATTTCAAGGGAAAAACATAAAGACGCCAGGAGACAAAAGGACTCAAAACATTTATGTTCAACGTAAGTTAGTGCCCGGGTGAAGGCATTCATTATTGTGATCAGTAAGAGAAAGCAAGTACAAAATAACGTTTAATGGTGTAGTAAAAGTTAAGACTACTGATAACCTATTACTGCAATTAAATTGACGCTTAGTACCACTACTAGTGTATTGAAACCCCACGAGCAGTATATATTTACAAAAAAAAAAAAAAAAAAAAAAAAAAAAAAAACAGAGGAAAAAAACACTCTCTGAAAGTTAAATTACCTGATAATGTACATAGAGAATATACTTATCTACTTTGAGCAGTTCTATAATTATGTTTTAGTTTATATAAAATAAGGAATAAGGAAAAATAACAAAAGCAGTTCACCGGCGGCTAGAGGTGTAGCAAACCACGCCATAATTATGCACTACCACTACCCCATATCTTCATAATGTGACTCTTTCTATAGTTTTCCAAGTTGGACTGTCGCCGATGCAATAAACATTTCAGTTAATTAAAAAAATATATATTTCAGTGTCGATTTGCGCCATGCATGTAATTACGCTCAGAAAAGGCATATCAAAATTTGGTGCTTTCCCCTTTCTCCGAAAATGCTTCATTGCTGTAACCATCTGTGTCGCTGTTTTCCAAGTTAAAGTTAACCTGACTATCTTTCCTAGTCCCGCTTTTATCATCACCCTCTTGCCCTGGCAATACCACAGGAAGGACGAAGGTTTCCAGACCACCTACAAATAATGATCACAATTCTCTATTTAGTGCAATTAGATGATACATTTAATTCATTAACAATCGAAGTGCATGCTTATGATTTCTTCGTTTTACTCTAACTTATGAGAGATAAGTAGCCCGAAATTATCACGTAATATTTTTTCGGTAAACTTAAAGCTGCTTGTAAATCGTTACGCAAAGGGAAATCTGGCAAAGAACCACACCCGGTCTTAAAACACAATTGATCTAACAAGCCAGTTCACTTGTGAAATGGACAGGCATAGTTATGACAAAGCTGATAGAAGTAGCGTTATTTTAACAGTCTAAAAAATTAACAACCAATTATTTGATGAGAGTGCACAACATATGCAGCTGCATATAACGTTTAATGGCTTTATCACCATCATTATGTTTTAAAAATATCCTACTTATACTTTGAATATTCAGAAATTGAAACTATTACAGGGCTCCATACTTTAAAAATAGATGAAAAAATAAAAGGAAGAGTCTATTTATAAAAAAAGATTGGTGAACAGTGGTTTGTATTGATGTAAATTTGACTTTGGTCCTCACGGGAATACAGGAAAGCTCGATCAAGACCTGTAAACCTTCCAGTCAAAATCAAGTTATCACATTTTTATGAATCTGCAGGTATACCTGTTTATGATATGTAAAATCATCTGATGAAAATCTAAATACCTATCCTCATCCTCTCCCCCCCCCACCACCACCACCAAAAAAAAGAGTAAATAAATGAAAATAAAAAAGTAAAGCATGATAATGATAACATCAGAATATATGATCAAATATGTACTTAATCTCACAATCTGCGTTATTGTTCGGTATATATTTCAGATAGAGAGTATACCTGAACTGTTCATCCGGTTTTTCCCTTTAGCGTTAATGTGGCCAGCGCTCCAGCCGTCTCCCCAGGCCTCAGACGGGTAGGCAGGTTCACCGTGCTTGGGGACATCCAGTCCTGAAAGATACAGTGTAAACCGTGACTGTGTATTGGATGCCGTCTTGTCTAGTATTACTAAATATTGTTACTCTTTTAACACATTCAATCGAAAGCTATATACAACCGAAAAAGCCATACGCATCAGGGCCAGGGCATAATTTTTTTCATAGTTACCTCAACTGTAAATATTTTTCAATTAAAAAGAACAGTGAAAAAGACGAAACTATCTTCAGCTACGATTTACATAAGTTACTATAACTCACATATTTATGGACTGTATAGTATATAAGTACACACATACAAACATTTAAATACACCGTTATTTAAGAGCAAGTTTACCTCTAATTTCGAGTTCTTGTTCGACTCTTAACAGCTTAAATGCCTTTAAGGATCCAAAAATGATCGCACTGATGGCTGCTGTCCAGAAAATGATCGCAACAGCGCCAAGCATATTTACGCCAAAACCCTAAAATATGAAATACATTTGTTGAAATAAAAGTACACCAAGGAGCACGGTGAAGAGCAGTCAGATAATATCCATTTACAAGCTACAGAGTTACATAAGTGTTTTACAAATCAGCATCCCGAACCCAAACTTGCAAAGAACGAGAAAACATCACTCGTCTCATCACTTGAACTTACCAACCAAGCGTCGGTGTTGCTAGGGTTGTAGATTATCCCGTCTATTTTCAGTATAGGAGCCAGAAGAAGACCACAGAGCCCACCGCCACCGTGTACTGAAAACAAAGAACGTGTATTTAAATCAGTTAAATAAACAGGCCTTGTGCCAACCATGTTTTGTAGCGCCCCTTCAGCAAAACGTGCTTGTCAAGACAATGATTTTTACGCTGTGGGGACAGCTCTGCTGATCAGTAAGCTAATAGTTCGCTCCTAGAAATCTACAGTATATCGCAAAATCTTCTTTGCGTTGTCGGCTAGCTTAGTTAAGTAGTCTAGGCTAAGTCCAAAAAAATTTGAGGAAACTGATCCTTGGTTTTGTCTATAATTTGTCTGAAATATAAACGTGACGCATTTGAATTATTTAAACATAACATAACATGTCGGTTTCTTCAAGTTGCGTTTAATTTTTTCACAACCGAATACCTGCTACGGCGTCTAAGGGGTCGTCAATTTTCATTTTCTCCACACCCCAGCTCCAGAGCAGGTACGTGATGCCGGAGATCAGACCCAACACACAAGCTGCCCACGGCTCCATCACGTTACAGCCAGCGCAAACGGCAACCTAGAGACATACTGTGCATTTAGAGCTGAACAATGAGGAATGTAAAAACTATAATTATTATTATAATTAATCAGCTTTGGGAAATTAAAAAGAAGTAACACGTGTATCTTATAGTCGACTTCGTCTTGTACACCGCAAATAATCATCAGAATCACATATTTAGTAAAAGCGAAGAAAAATGATAATTTTAGGAAACCCTTTTAGCATATAATCACCTGAAGTATAATCTATTTAATATACAAATGTCACTATCTGCTTTTTTAAAAAAATTGCATCTTTAAACAATCTAATATAGTTTAGTTCTATTTATCTCCTCTTGGTTGTGCCCCTTAATTACCATTCCGGTTAGAGCACCGTTAATCGTGCTCAATAACTTCCAGTCGTCAGTGCTATGGCGATCACACTGAAAAAAAAACAATTTAATGAACAGAGATGATTTCATACAAATATTTAAATTTCACCTGTAATGAATATCTGCATCAGTAAATAGTTTCAACATTAATTGAATGGTGGTTTGTTTTTTCGTTTTATATATATATATATATATAAATTATTATTCTTACGGCAGAAATTACAAAACCAACACATTGACCATACACTTACATAGTATACAGCAGGACCAAATTTTTTAGCCAACAGTGCGGTGAAGGCAGCAAAGCTGGCACTGATGATGGTGTTCATCATGGCGTGGGATATAGCTAAACCGTCGCCTGACTTGGAGACTGAGGCCTGCGAACCTCCGTTGAAAGCGAAAAATCCGAACATCAAGATGAATCCACCTAACGCAGCCAACTTAGAAGAAAGAAGATATAGTGTGTACTACATTAAGTGAGGATGAAGGATAATTTAAACGAAAAAATCAAACCATTGGGTGGTACATGTATCAGGTACATGTATCAGCTTAAGATAAATCAACTTTGCATCTCAGTGAATCACTTCAAAAACTCGAAAAAAACTTAAGTGCCTTAGCTTGAACTAATCTGTGGTCCTACTGAGTAGGATAAACGAACAGGTTGTACACATTTTACAAGTGAATTACTGAAAAGGATTTTGAAATAATAAATGAGCTCTTAAATTCAGCAAACCCTCACAAATCACCATAAGAAAAAAAATTAGAAGGAACTCAAAAATGAATTTACAGGCACATTATGTCCGGAGATAGGTTTCGGTGTCCCGTCATCATCAAATCTACCAATGCGAGCACCAAGAAACGCTGCCCCAACTAACGCTGCAGTCCCACCCAGTAGATGGACTACGCCGCTTCCTGCAAAGTCCTGAAAACATCAAAATTTTTCATGAAAACAAAGCATCTGTTATACCTTCAATAATTACATACAAGTAAAACATAAACATCGTTTGCAATTGCTGAAAATAATAATACAATAAAAATATAAAATAAAAAATAAATAAGATACAATATCATAAATATAAAGATTTTATATAAGATATAAATATGTTATATATTTTCTAATGAAATAAAAGAAAAAAAATTGAATGTTTGGCATTGCTTAACATGAATATGGTCAAATGTAAGTGACCAACATTTTTCCGACCTATTTTTACCTGATACCCCACGCCGCCAAAGCCAACTGCCAGCCAACCCTTCTCTGACCACGCCCAGTGGGTTACAATCGGATAGACAAATCCTAAGTTAGAATATTTATATGGTACATTTTACAATGGAACAATGGAAATTTGGTCAATTTTTGCTCCGTTTACACCATCTCCTGGTGACAAAAGCCAATATGTTACTTGTATAAATTAAACCAAACAAAATTTATAAATTAAAAATGAAGTGTAGTTGTCCGGCATACAGACATTTTTGCTTTTTATGTAGATAGACTTACATAAATAATATGCTTATGGATATTCGTATGCAAATTACCTGTAATCATGGAGCTATAGAAGAAGTAAGCTATAAATTCACATCTCTCTGCCATAGCTCCTGACACAATGGTGGCAGCGGTGGCTGCGAACACAAAGTGGAAGAACCAGTGACTTAGTTTTTCGTCAGGGATGCCCTCGCTGAACCAGTAGCGCCATCCTAGAAATGCGTTGTCCGGCTCACCAAACGCAAGCGCGTATCCAAATCCCCAGTAAGCTATTCCTGATATATCTAAAATATGGTGCAATGTTTTGTAAAATTCCTCCGTTGGTATGAGAATTTATCAAAGCGCTGCGTCTAGAGATCGATTTACTGATCCTTTATTGTTAACAAAAATAAAAAATAATAATAATAATTCATGCATCTCAACAACGAGCCCTATTTTATGTCACTGACTTGGGTAAATTAGATTTGTCGATTTTGTGAACAAAAACATAATAATAATAATAATAATAATAATAATAATAATAATAATAATTCAGGCATTTCAACAACGAACCCTATTTTTATGTCACTGACGTGGGTTAATTAAATTTGTAGACATCATTAAAAGCCAAGCAAACTATGTAGAATTTAAGCAATGTGAACTAATACTAATAATACATTAACAAAGTACGGTTCAGCATTTGCATGCAGTACACGCAAAATTTACATTATAGAAGAGAGGCTACATGAGGTCTTGGGATCTTTGTCCGGTGCTTTTCAATATCTTGATGCACCTCAGTGACACGTTATTTACGGCGCTGGTGTTTGTTTATTTTTAAGGTGACCCAAAAAGTAAAACAAAAGTTGAAATTGATTAATATAGACTATGAACTACTCTCATATGGACGTTTTAACTGAAATACA
Organism: Lingula anatina; assembly: GCF_051362555.1. NCBI lineage: Eukaryota > Metazoa > Brachiopoda > Lingulata > Lingulida > Lingulidae > Lingula > Lingula anatina. The sequence continues at coordinate 44,772,433 of NC_141767.1, forward strand.
TGTATCTTAAAGTGGGTGTTGTGGATTATCGCCACTATTAGAGATCTCGAATTTCGGGATGTTCCTCTTAAATAAAAGTTTTAAGAATTTGAAAATGGCGTAAGTTGCATAAAGTCGTTCATAACATCAACGTGTTGTCCATGATCAAGTTGAAATGAGGACTGTTTTTCGCAGACGCCTTAAGTTAAGTTTTTCAGTGAGAATAAGAAAAAATGCATTGCAATGCTGACTGTCTACTGGGATAGTATGCTTAAACCGATTCTTTAACGCATGTGACTGGAGTACGTACAAGCATCAAGCATGTTCTTGATGAGAATGTTGGTGGTGTTCTTGCTTCTTACTGCTCCGCACTCCAGTAAGGCAAACCCTGCCTGCATGACTGGAAATGGCAGTTAAATAATCAATTAAAAAAGACTGATCACAATGAAGAACAACTATATTTATCATACTCAATATCTAGTAGCAAAACTCTTATCAATATTTTGAGTTATCCTCATAACGTTTTCAAAGAAAGCTTGATGAATACGTGGGTCCTTTTTTTTTTTAAACTTTTTAATTATCAACAATATGGCATGGATGCTATATGCTGTTTGTCTATTTATGTATTTTTGTTCAAGAGTTATTTTTAAAATACAAAAGTATTTTCAAAACTGAAAAGGATATTAGGTTGGTCTTTTGTCCTATACTTACAGAAAATTATGATAGACATAGTGAAAAGAAAGAAGACATCAACCGAAGCTTGAAGTGCTCTCAAGACCTCTTTGGTGTCTTTGTAATCTCTCAAAAGTTCTGTAAGGTTGAACTCAAGCTGATCTAATGGGTCCGCCATTTCAGAAAGACAGTCTAAAGCCCAAGTCCTGAAAAACAAAATAATATGCCTATAATTTCCTAGGTCAGGATAACCACTCAGTATGTTGCTTATATGCAAGTCACAGGCGGTTACACTGTCAGGTCGTTTCACATGCCGGTCAAAGATGTGTAGGGCTGTAGTACTGTACATCAATATAGTCATCTAGACCGCATACATAAATCACATACGGCGTCATGTACATTCTCTTCCACCTTCTCATTTATGTGCCGTTAAAAGTAATTTTAAACTAAAAACATGGCATGAAATGGGCGACCACTTAATAGTAAGCAAAATTTACCATTGAGATTCCGACGTTTAGACGAAAGTTGCGGTATTCATTTTATATCTCAGTGGAACGGTCTGCTTTTTGCAGATGAGTGTGCATATGTGGCGTTTCCCAGTGATGGTCAGGTGTAAATGTGTGGATTTTTTTCAGGGGTATTTATTGGACAGTTAAGTAGATCTTGACAGGAGATGGTTCGATCCAGTTTTGGAGTGCCTTTTGGTACATCGGTTTTCGCCATTGGTTTCACTGTAACTTCACGGAGCACCATCCGGTACTACCCGCTTGTCCGGGAATATTTTTGCCTAGAGCGTTTCAATGCACAACCACATATAACTTGCATACAGAACAATCATCCTAAAGTCGTTATAAAGTTCTTTAGCCGACTAAATGTAAGTCTACAACAGAAATTAACTCTTAATTTAAAAAATTGATCTAGATGAATCACAACATGCCTTTGCTTAATGGGAGCAGAATTCACCAAGAAAAACAATTAAAATTGTTTACATTTTGCTTGTGTACTTTTAAGAATAGATGATAAAGGTGGAGTAAACATGTTATTTGCAGAAAATTAAGGCACCAAAACATGAAATGCGTTATGGTCCCTTGAGAGCGATAATAGCTCCTTCTGTTTTGAATATTTAAGCCCTCACAGAGTGCCACGATATTATAGATGGATTGGACGATGTCTGCTTTACGATTATGCTCACAGGCACGTAAAACCTGATATGATTCTTTTGTATATGCAACAATTCATGTCTAGAAGATGGCCAGATTACGTTATCACGATAAAAATGACATTTTTGAGACGATCTTTTCTGCGCAGTCGAGCCACGTGCGCCTTCGTTTTTCTTTCGTAACACCATACTTTTTCCATGTTTGAAAATATTATAGTGAAGGTATGTAAAACGAAAAGAGTTAAATAACTCAGTTTTGAAACAAAATATTGTTCAAGGCCGTATTATTTAATAAGCCTTAGAGATTTGTCTGAGACAGAACGTTCGGGTCACATACGGAATTCGTTCACCCAACACAAGGGGGTCTCCCCGTACCCGTCGCCGTGTATCCCGCAATACATTTGGATAATTTAACGTCACGGACGAGCTGGCCACTTTATGGCCAATGTTGATCAGGACTCAACAAGAGTAAAATCTGGACTTTATAATAATTTTATATAACATACACGATATGATCTTAAGACCCATTAATTAAATAACTATATGTAAAAAAAATATTTCAAGTATCAGCTGTGTCACATCCGTTGCCTTATGTTATATCTAATAAATCCATTTAAAAGTAAAACATCAAATGCGCACTTTGTTGTGTACTCTCCCGGAATACTTATCACTTTTTCTACCAATCGCATTTGAAGAAGAAATAAGCATTTACTTATACTTACAATGTAAATTAAATACTTTCAAATCGTCCAAAGCGTGCAGCACGATAAAAATTCTGCAATATTTTCTTTTTTCTTGGTACAACAACGACCATTTATGACAACATTTGATACATGTATTCGCATCAGTCGAGCAACTTCCTTTTCACACCACCACATCCAATGGAAAGTGTGCTATATATACGAGGGACACTGCATAGATTCTTAACAGCCGGCCTCGGTCCACGAATTATATATAGCGTGCAAGTTTTAATCTTTTCTTAGTGCGCTTTCAACCGCACGTTTTCTCCAAGTTGGTCCAATGCCAAATCAGTAGACGTTATAATTTAGGACAGCGTTCAGATTCAAAAATCGCACCAGCTGGATCGATCCAACTCTTCGGGGGATTCTGACTAAAGTGCATTCAGCATAATCAGCTTAATTGTCTGCCACGCCTCCTTGAGTAGCTAGTTAATTAGTTAATTACTCCCTAGTAAATCAAGGAGGCGGGTGAGACATTTTAACCAATTACAGTGTTTACACTTCGGGGGAATCTCTCACGGAGTTGGATCGATCCAGCCAGTACGATGGGTTTATATGAACAGTCCCTAAGATATTTTATCATATTTCCTTTCCAGGTTTCACTCATTTCTGATCGAATGAAAAGAGTATCATTTTCCAAATATTTTACGAATAGGATTGGGAATGCAAGCTTCGTATAGCCTCTAGTATTTTTGTAAATGTGAAACACACACACACACACACACACACACACACACACACACACCTGTTTTGAATTTCTGACATATTTCAGTTATCTTACAGCAAAAATGATCGGTGAAAAGGAACATAAAGCATCTACTAATATATATAGAGATGATTATAATAATAAACGTACTTAAAAAAGGGCTATCTTTGAATGTCGGAAAGGATTCATTAACCATTGATAGGTTTGAGGAAATTGCCGTTTACCTTTGTTGGGAGAATCCGTTTTATGGCACTTTTCCAGCCAGAGTGAAGAGTTGTTATCCTTTTAAGTTAAAAACGTGCTGAAGCCTCATGCAGATCATTACATTAAGTAAATAATAACATCTAAATAATATACATTTATGTTGCCATTTTAGTATTACTTAGTAAGCACGGCTATCAGACATGGTTATTAAAATCTTAACTACATTACTGTCAAGGTATGGGTAACGTTTAGAAAAGTTTCAGTGTGGCATGAAAATCAGAAAAGAATTGGTAAAGCTGAACTCAACCTCGGTTACGCCTATGCTTGATATCACTGTTATAAACATGTCCACTTAACCCTTTGTTGGACATACAATTCAGGTACAAATATAGATTAAATGAGGGTTGTAAAGGTTATTTAGTACATATATCAAAATGAAAGACTCAAGTTATATGACAATGAATATAAAGAAGATTCATATGTGTGTGTTGAACAGTTTAATTAGCTACGTGTTTGAAATGACCAACAGAGTTTCTTTTGTCGATAGCTATAGAAAATTAACTGATATTTACCGGCCAATATTTCGTCAGTTTGTTAGGGGGTTGATTCCCTCTGCACATCACAATTCACCCCACAGGTACTCAAAGGGGTTAGTATCAGGGTTCAAAACGGTTGATCCATCCACAGCAGATTGCGTTTCTCCAACCAATCTCTCACTGTGAGCTAGGGGGCCGACACGATGAAGGTTGTAGTTACCAGTGAAGTCTCCTCTTGCCATTATAGTGCGATGACTGTTGAGAATACCATAGTAAAGGGTTCCATTAATGCTCCAGAAAGAACAGTTTACTAAAACTATGGGCATAGAATGCTCCCCAAATAGGGACTGACCCAGCATCTTAGTGTGCTGCTCAAAGGAAACAGATACAAAGGATGCACACATTATTCCAAGAAGCATTCTCAAACAAATCTACGGGGGTAGTCTGGGGTATATAAAAAAAAATAAAATAATAAAAAATAAAAAAAAACTATCCGTTGATTAGTCAGCAAAGACAACTGACAACTTAATGCAAGTGATAATTTGTCAGGTTTCGGTGCCTCTGGGGCCACTGACCGAAGAGTCTTCACATTTTATGTTTTGTCATAACAACGCATTTGCTCACATTTCACATCTGGTCAGTCATGTGTTGAAGAAACGTTCTGAGGAAGGAACAAATAATTTGAGCCCGATTCTAACCCTATTTGGCTCCAGTGAAATGAATTGGAATGTGCTTTGCAGAAGATAATGAACCTTCCAATGAACTGGTCCAACTCCGTCAAGCTCTTAAAGGAAATTGCACAATATTCCACAGAACAGACTTGCAACCCTTGTTGAAAGCATGCCACACTTTACAGCACCCGTTAGACGCACACACACTTAATTCTTAGACATGTAACATTTAAAAAGCACGTTCTGATGCTATTGTGTATAAATATGGTGACATTTGACGGTGTTTTTGTTTTTTTTTTTTTTTTTCAATTTTTTAACCTTTCTTGTTTGAACTGAGGAAATCAATCTGGAACCTCAGCTTTGAGGGGGTGCATGTTTTAAACATTAACAAATGGTGAAAATATGAATATCTACACTGGATTTTTATGCACTATACATGTATATTCTTTGAGAATTGGTACCTGGAATGAAAGTACTAATTACAACGGATTGCAGATGTGATGTGATCATTTGTTAACAAAAACACATGGAAGTGGAGGTGTCACAACCTTTTTAATCAAGAGTGTGCATTTTATAATACTTTTTTAAAATCCAGCCGCCTATCAAATAGTAGCACATTCGGTCGTCACTTTGTGGATAGCTTAAAAAAATAAGGCCTATAAATGAATAAAATGTGAAATTTCGTAAGCCTCAGGTTTACTAGTAAATGCCTGAGATATCAGATCTTATGTAGGCATTCCAGCCTCATGTTTTAATCTACAGAACAACTTGATATTGACACTTAACACCACGCCTCAAATGTGCATGCATCCTTCTGCATTATCTGTGTTACAATGATGACACGTTCCGACCACATGCCTGACGAAATTCAGCTCTAGCTGCCCCTGCCTTTCAGTTACGTCAGAGGCATGAAAGTGTTGGTGACATGAGCTGCGACAAATACGGCGTGTTAAGACTAGTTCCGCCTCGGAAGATAAAGGAGTAAGTTATATAATTATGGCCGTCAAAAAACATTTTGGTGTTCTTCATGTGGGTCAACTTTTCATGTGAGAAATAAATAGAACAAGACAGCAAAGCTGGAAAATTTACATACTTAAAAAGTTATTCCCATTGCTCAATTTTACAGTTTTTTTTTAGTTCCAGTAAACAATAACTTAAGCAAAAAATAATCCGATCATTCTCATTTTCGAAAGGAACCTTTTTACCAAAGTCACTCAGCAAATTTGGAGAGAACAAAATATATATATGTATATCAAAATTAATCCGTTTATTTTCTAAAGAAAAAAATATATATATATATCAAAATTAAGCAATGTTTATTTTCTAAAGAAACTGACTGGCCTTTTAACCAGAACAACCACTCAGTACATTCGAAGTGAAACAAAAATATGGTTTGGCAGTTATGGGGCAAAGAACAGGCGTGAGACGACACATGCGACAATTAACGACGACACGGCCAGGCACGGACCAAAATATATACAGACATACATATTGTCTGTATGTAGGAATGTGAAATCCAAGACTGGTAAGAGACAAAGAAACTGATGGATTAATAGCTATCAAAATCATCACTTGTTGTGAACACCTGCAAAATAAGGAAATTCTACCTTTGTTAGAAACGACTTGGAGTCATCCGAAATAACCCCTATCAAGTGAGTATTTCATGGGATTTATGAGGAGCACAGAGTAAAAATAATGGCAGATTTATTATTGCAGTGCGGTAACGATTAAAAGGTGACAGAATTTACCCACGCTCAGCTCTCACCTTGATCGATTACTGAACCTAAAATCTACAGAAAACGATTTCAGAATATCACACTGCTCTACCATAGAGACAAAACCGACCAATTTTCCCATACTTACCAATGGTTAACGAATCCATTTCTACATTTAAAGTTAGTCCCCATTTTTTTTTCTAAAAAGTTTGATTTTTTGTAATTATCTCTTAAGATATTATTACAGAGTATCGCCTTCTATGGTGGTCAGTGGTCCGATGACAAGCACAGATTCCAGAATAAATGCTTAAACTGCCATTTTTGTGGAAAATAGAATAAATTATATTTCTAGGAGTAGTTTACAATGTATTTATTGTGAAATATAGATCTAATATGAAGAGTTGTATTTTAATGAATTTCATAAGGTCGCCATGCTCTACGACATATGGTGATTTCATGAAATTCATTAAAAACGCTAAACCGATTTATATTTTATTTTATTATTATTAATATTATTATTTTTGCATCATGGTAGACTACTATGTGGTATTCCAAAGTAGTTTAATATGTTTTTTTAGATTCAGTTACCAATCAAGGTGACAGCCAGGTGTGACTTAACCCATGGATATATTTGTCATTTTTTCTTAGATTCTATGGAATAACAGTCTATTGCACGACAGCACAAATTCATCATGTTTTGCGTGTCAATTTTACATTGCTAAGGCAACATGCTTGAGGTTCAGCAATAAATTTCAGACGATTTCCATCCTTCATACAATAACCTGGCCATTTAAAAATATTGCTCTTCTTTAAACAGTGCCCCAGTTAATTTTAAAAACATTGGTCCCGAGTAAATGAATCTCCATGCATGGTATTTTTATATTTCTATATTTGTTTTACAAATTCAGTTTAAATTATAGTAAATGGTAAATTTAACTAATATTGTAAATTTAACAGTAACAGTAACAGTAAATTTAACTAATATTGTCAAATTATTTCAAAACTTGTTTTATTTTGACATAAAAAAAGACTTCATTCTCCTAATATGTCTTTGACAGTGAAATTAAGTCTTCAATGATACAAAAAGCTTCAGGTGGCATATATCCTTATTTTACATATATCCTCATCTGATAAGCTTGATTTTTCCTCAAATCCCTGAGCTGTTTTGTCATTCCTCTTCATGTTTTTTCTTGATGTTAGCTTGTTGCTGCAGCATGCGTATGCCACGTGTGGCCATGTCAAAATCATGAGTTCTCTTTGTAAAAGTTCCAAATTTCAAGACATTGTTTAAAATCTTGTCATTATTCATGTCATCGAAATAACATTCTCCAACTTCACATGGTCGAAGACGTTCTTGTTCACTCCTTAGAATGCTCCTACGAATGATATCTTGATCACCTTTAGTGTCTCGTTTAAATGAAATAATGTTAGCCCCAGGTAGATCAAAGTACATAACAAAATAGCTGGAAAGAGACAAAATGCTTGATACATACATATGCAAATATGTGAGAACAATGGCAATAGTGATAACTTTAAAAGATTGTTGGTGGCTTAGTTAAATTATAAAATAATAACAATAATAATAAATAAACACTATAAATTGTGAAACACTTATCATCTACTGTGCTTTGTTTATAGCTTTTGACTGATTATAAATTTGGATAATCACAGTGGATAGGGACAACAAGTTATGAAATTAATTAGGCTGCTATGTCTCAGCTTGTTTATACTAGTAGCATTACTACTTAATGCTATGAAAGGAAAGGGAACCCTTTCACATCTGTGATTAAATTATATATATATATATATATATATATATATATATATATATATATAAATAAACAGGATACAATTTTACATACTTTCCCTTTTGAACTGGTTCTCCTCTATATTTCATTGTGTATGGCAATGGTCTCTGTCCAAGATTTTCAAATCTTTTAATTAACCCTCCATTCTTGAACACAGCTTCAGCATATCTTTTGATACATTCAGCCATTTGGGTCTAGAATGGATGGATACATAGAATCATGCAACACTGAACCACATATAGTCAAGAGTATTTGCTTTTATGAAAATAATTTTCTGAAATAAAAACAAAATTGCAAATGATAGGCCAAATGTGTTTTATCACTTTCTTTCACGGCTTTTCCCAGGATTGGGGGTACAGGCAAAAATTCAGGGAGTACAAGCCATCATTATTAAAAAAAAATAAGCAGTCTTTGAAAATATCGGCCATCTGGTGATGCCGGTGGCCATCCAAACTACAACTGGACGGTTCGCTGGGAAAAGCCTTGCTTCTATTTCAACAGTATAACGATAAATATAGGCTTTGGTACTTTTGATTGTCATTGGGCAAATAAAATGTATCACATTAGGAAGCATAGGTGAAAGTTGGTGGTGGTAGTTGTACCGTTTTGCAAACCTCCATAAAAACTGTTCCCCTGAGTATCAGATTTCAACCTGTTGTTACACTGCCTGTCATGTCTCAAGTACTGCACCAGGAACAACCTTATGTAAAATCACTATTGAGAACAGCTGGTACCCTGTCTGCCTAAATTGTGCAATACGCCACAATACAGCGCAATACACTTGAAATAACGAGTCCAGTCACAAGCAAACACAGAAAACGGTCATTCTCAACAAAATAAGGTGATATAAAAGCAAAAAAAATTGATTAGATTATTGATATCATTGATATAATATTACTAACACATCGGCGCTACTTTAAATATCGTCGGGTCGGCAGACATGTTAGCTTGTGGCTCTTCTTGACAATATTACCGGCCAAGAAGAGCCACTAGCCAACATGGCGACTGACCCGATGATAAACAAAATGTGCCAATTTGTTAAGTTTTATCAAGGCTGTTTATTATTTAGTAATATATTTCGCTCTTATATCAGCCTATTTTGTTTGGAATGACTGTTTCCCGTGTTTATTGTGACTGGACTCATTTTTTCAAGTGCATTGCACTGTGTTGCGCTGTATTGCGGCGTATTGCGCAATTTAGGCAGGCCCGCTGGTACCTCCTCTTGGGTACTGTTTTGACCAAAATTCTATCACTCTGCCTACTTCACAAACACAAAACTCTGCCTGGGAAAATCCTAAAATCAAAATTTTAATTGGGTGTTTATGCCTAGCTCCTCTTCTTTTCATATGCTTAATTTCAAATTTCTATGATATTACATGTACATGTATTTAGGATGCGAAAATCAAATGGGGCAGCTTTTGAATAACTATTAAAGTGGCGTCTTTAAAAAATGACAAACATGGTGTCACTTAAACTTGAATAATTTTTTTTCTGAATGAGATAGATTAAAATTTTTAACGGTTTATTCATACCCAGATATGTGGTTATCTGTGTATTAAATTTCAAGTCTAGCTCTAGCGGTGTGACTGAAATGCATTTGATGTACACTGTATTGCAGTGTATTGCGCATTTCAGTCACACCCTAGCTCTAGGGGAAATCGTGTGCACGCTAGTTACATGTACAATGTACTAGTACAGTAGTCTAGAGTAACTTGTAATAACCCTCCACCACCTCCAGGTGACCATACATCAATCAGTTAACGTGTACGGGCCTTGACTTATGTGAATGTACGCTACCTTGGTCGCAGGGCGAATTATCATAGCAATCTCGTATTGAGGCATTTTGAATTGACTAGCTGCACTTGCACTCCGACAAAACCTGAAACTACTGCATTACTTCTCACCAAGCGGAAACAAGTGTGTTTGCGTCAAAAATAAGCGTGGGCTATAAATAAGTGGAATAAAATAATCAAAAATCGTTTTGAAAATCATCAAATAACCAAAACCATCAAATATGTAATGAACAATAGCTTTGGTACATTCAAATAAATTACATCAAGTGTAATGTGTGATGAGCAATGAGTAATGATTATTGTTTGTGAATAATTTAACATACTTTTCCATTCTTGTATATATCTTATTCTCCTTTTCATCCGGGCATTCGGTCGCCGGTGCAAGATGGCTTCTTTTAGGTTTGCTGCTGCTGCTGTAAGTGCGAAATATAAGTAATTTCTTGTTTAAGCGTTGTGATTTTACAGTTGAATGTGTCAGTTGCTATGGAAGTCCTTTAAATTTATAAAAACAACCGTTTTAGTTGTGACATTTTTATTTTTACAGTAGGTAGGGCTGGGTTAGTCTAGAACCAAATTTGAAGACTCGAGATAAAACTTAATTTACTTAGTGAAATTGATCACTGTGTACATGAAAACATTGTATGCATTTAGTCTTATCTGACAACTGTTCATTTACGCATGTTCGAGTAGTCAGTGGGCAACTTTTATTTCAAATTATCTGCCATGTGGCATTGGTTCATTTCTGTCCTGATTTTTACAATTTCATATACATTGCAATGTAAGGTGCGTATAATTTTTGCCCTCTTCGAGTTTTGGTTTGAAAGGTAGTCTTTGATCATTGAAGAATAAGAAAAATTAGAACATTGAGCCATGGAGTGTTTCAATCAGTAATGAGTGCTTATATAAAGCCGCTTAAAATGTACACCCTGTATATGTTTTTTTCTTGTTCTTAGTTAGTAGAGGCATGTCATTGTCAAAATTTCACAGTTGAACCACATAATTAAAGGTACATACGAACCGAGCATCGGTGGAGCGTGGATTCCCAGTAACACATGTAAACCACTTCTACTAGATTCTTATATGACTCAAATAAATTCGACATGCCAAGGGATAAACTGAATAGCTCACTCGATCAGCCATAAAAGACCTTTAGACTGCTCCTTTCTTAAAATTTTTGGTTGTAAATTTAACCTACTTCCGTGACCTACTTTCCTGCCCCATTGACATACAGCTTAGAATGCCAGCAGAAAAATCTGTTCAAACATCATTTTCGGGTAAAATTAAACAATGCCTTTTGGTAATTCTCTTAGTTATACTACTTGAAACTATATGCTGGCATTTGGTTGGTTTTTGTGACAAAAAATTGACTTTGTTTGCATCTTTAAGCTAGCATTTACTTCATGAAACTTTTGTTCTAGGTACGGCAATTCAGCACATCGGCAGCCAGGAATGGGGAGATTGTACAGGTAATTTTGTATCAGTTACCCCTTGCCTAAATAAGTGTTAATGCTGATGAATAATTAAACAAGTATAAATAGCCACTTTGACACTTTTTAGCAAGCTGCACATTGAATATCAATTTATTTCTCTTAAGAGATTTTAACAAAAAACCAAACGTTTAGGAAAAAAACCCTGGACTAATTTTGAATGCAGGAATGGGGTCGTTGACTATTGGTAAGTATGGGAAAATTGTCGTTTACTCCAGGAAAATCCAATTTTTGGCCAAAACGAAGAGTTATTATGACTTTAACTTTGTAGCTGATATTCTTTTATTTTCATTTTATATATTTTTTAAAATGAGCATTTCTCCCTCTAGGCTCCAATTCAAGTGTTTGGTATAGAAGGACGTTATGCACATGCTTTGTACTCAGCTGCTGTGAAGCAGAAGAAGTTGGATGCAGTTGACAAGGACATGCAGACAGTTCAGGTAGGTAGACGTTATCCATCAGGTCTTATGAGTAAAAAAAATGGAAACCCTTTAGGATTATCTTTGTGATACTTATTATTATTATTATTATGTATGGATTTTTTCTATTTGTGTAGATCATAAGTGGCAATAAACTAAATTTTTGTCATATTTAATAATGTAATTATTTTTTAAATTAGTATATATAAATTTTTTTTACAGAAATTAATAAAGTCAGATACCAAATTTGCTGAGTTTTTGCATAGCCCTTTACTAAAGAGGTCTGCTAAAACGGGTAAGGGCATTTTTTTCTCTGCATTTCTTTTATTCATTTAAGAATAAAAAAATTAATACACTGCTCACATAAAAGAATTGTGCTCAATTTGTTTCTTCTACTAAATCTAAGGAACAAAAAGAACTGTGGTAAAAAAGTGATTTCTTGTTGAGCATTCCAGAAACGACCATGCGTAAAATATCATTTTATTGCTTGGAAAAAGTGAATGCAAGAGAAATTGTGTGCAGCTACAAGTCCAATCTTGACAGTGGTGTGGATTTGATAAAGCTCACAACATTACAAAAGAATGTTTTGTCCTTTATTTTAGAAACCAAGTCTACACTTTAGTCAAACTACCTTTACTATAATAATTTTTTTCATTTTTAGAGTCATTAAGTGCCCTCCTAAAGAAACAGGGATTTACAGACATTTCTGTAAATTTCTTTGGTAAGTCATTAAATTTTTATTATAAGATGAAAGGATTTATCGATGAATAATTGCCTAAGAATTTGTCCACCATCAAAGAATGAAAAATATATGCATATGTTTATAATTGCAAAGAATCTCAACTTACCTTGGGGGGGGGGGTTAAATTTTTATTTTTTCTTGCATTTAATTAATAAGTCATTTTTGGGAAATAACTATGCTTTTTTTCCATTTTTTCAATGGAAAATATGGCTAGTGCTCAATTTGCACATACTGACAATGGATAAAGTACAATATGAATTTAAGATTGTTTCCTTCTAATACATGTGCTGTTTGGCGACCTATAAGTGTCAGTTTTGTTTGTTAATAAAACTTTTTTTAAGTGTTAAATTTACCCATTTTCAAACACGATTGCCAGAGAGTTTTTTTTTTTTTTCGATTAAATTTTCTCATACTATAATATTACTTATGCATATTTCTTGTCTTCATTATTTAGAGACACTAGGAGAAAATGGAAGGTTGGCAGAAACAACTGGAATAGTTGAAGCCTTTTTGAAAATCACAAGTGCAGAAAAGGGAGAAGTGATGTGCAAGGTCACAACAGCACAGGTATGGTATTGAATTATATCATTAAGGGCATAAGGAGAATGCTGGTTGTGAAGTACTTCATAGCCCAGATTTTGATTTTTAATTTAGTTATCTGTTTATACATAATGTCAGCTTTAGCTTAATATGTTCAAAGCACAGTATTGCCTTGTATATTGTACTATTTTTGAAACAAATTCCGTTATCAACCAACATAATCGTCTATCATGTATGTGATTTCAAATTTTAATGTTTTCTTTTACAATATTTAAATCATAATGTTTGGGAATAAGAGAGCTTTTAACAAAATAGGTAACTTCCAATTGAAAATTTTGATAGTTATAGAATTTGTGTAAGTAGCATTTTTGAAATGACCATGCTCAAAGTTTTTTTTTTTTTTCTGCATGGAAAAAAGAAAATGCAACAGCAATTGTTAGCAGCTACAAGCCTATACCTAATAATAATAATAATAATATGGGTTTGATAAAGCTCCCAGCTACTGTAAATTCTGGTTTAATGATAGAAAGGACATTAGGAGAACATGAAGGAAGTTCTAAACTGCTGCCAGTTATTATACAGTGATGTTGAAATATTTAAGTACTTCAAAACATAATTTACTTTTGTTAGCCCCTGTTTGTATTATTTTTTTCAGAAATTAGATGATAGACAATTAAAGGATGTCAAGGCTGCACTGCAAATGTTTTTGACCAAAAATCAGGTTCTCAATCTAGAATTACAGGTAGGTAAACTTCATGAGTAAAAATTGGTGATTTTTGTAGAAAATGTTATCTAAATTTGTATTTTATTGCATTTAATACGTATGCATTCAATAATCTTGCCCTATGAAGTATATTGTACTTCATGGGATGTTAAGTTGAATGCCAAAGAAAACTGTGGATTCCAATGTGACCATAGATATTGTTGATGGGAACAATTTCACCCCACATACAGACTAAGTTCAAGTATGAGCTATATCCTTTGTTTGACCCCTTAGTATCAATTTATCATTTTCAATGTTGCACTTGCATTTCTTGCCAGGGGTCATTTACCTGAAATTAAGCATTACCAATTATTATAACTATTTTTCTTTTCTATTTTTGAGATAGTAACTGATAGTTTTACACTTGATCTTTTGTTTAAGGTTGACCCAGAGTTAATTGGAGGGATGACTGTTAGCATTGGAGACAAGCATGTAGACATGTCCATGGCTACCAAATACAAGATGTACAGTGATTTAGTGAAGGAGACATTGGCGTGATTGAATAGCATTCAAGTTTGTACATTCAACAATAACAGTTTCTATTTGTGTTGAAAAATCAATTGATTCTTAATACATAAACTCTTAGTGTGTGTTGCACCAAGTGAAAAAACATTAGAATACTTTTCTGAAGTGGAACATCATACTTCACCAAGTAGTGTACTAGTATAGAAAGGGACCTGGTTCATTTTCTCAGACTGTTGCAGTTTGTTTGATCAACATGCTGTAAAAATTTGAATAAAATCACATCAAATAATTATATCTGATATAAGATTCTGTTTTTATTGGAAAATATTTAAGTGCTCAAGGAATTGTTCAGGGATTAACATTTCCATGTTTTTTGTTATGTTGTGAACTGTGGCAATGAATCTCTGTGCTCTTCCATGTAAATGTCACCATTTTCAGTGATTCGACAAACATAACAAAACTTGAATTTACATTTTGTTTACAGCAAAGTTACTGCTTTCCCTATTCTTATATCACTCAGTCTTCTCAGAGTTTCAACTGTCTTTTCAAAACTGACAGTCTTGTTTATGTTCACCCTAAAAAGAAAGAAGCAATACTCCGTTATTATGTAGTTGTTTACTACAAATTGTCACAAAGTAGGAACAATGCACAAAATGAAAATAAATAAAATCATAATGCAAAAATAATTCATCTACATTTATAATATTTCCACCTGGGACTACAAATGCAATGGGTTGAAAAAGACATTGGCCTTATCTATTTATTACTGTAGGAAAAAAGAAATACCTCAAAACATTATGAGCAACTTTATCCATAAGATCCAACAATATATCTTGATGCTGTTAAGGAAATTGCAAATGCGCACTAGCAGCAAAATTTGGGAATTGATGTTTTGGAAATGAAATGTACTAAGAAATGGATTTTTTTTATTTTATGGAAAACAAAAAAGCAGACAAATCTTAAGACTGTGTTTTAAGTAGACCTTTCATAATGATTACTTAAAGGATACGCTGATACCGCCCTTGCTGTCCTGCTGACATGGTCCACACGTGTTCAAACAGATAACTAACACTAGCACCCTTCAGGTAAAGCATTTCAGAGTTTGGTGGATCAAGCTTAAGAAGAAAAAATGCTTCTGTCAGACATATGCAAAGTTTATATTTTTTATAGTCCACGTGAAAGACATGAATACATAACCTCATCTACCTGTTCCTGTCAGGTCTGTTTAAAAGAGAACTCTTTTATATCAAAATCAATATTTATGATTTTGGTTACCTTGAAGTAATCAAGTTGAAATTTATAATGTCAAAATAACTGACATAAATATTAACGTCAAATTTCCTTAAATCTACAAATAATACTTTGCTATAATCTCATCTAAATCCCACCTGTAAATCAAACTGGGATGTCACCCATCTTCCACCCACTGCAAGACTTGATATGATATCATATTTGCTTGGCAGTGGATGTCTCATCTCATCTACTAGAATCCTGCTGTCTTCTTCACTTGTGAACATATGAACTACAAAACAACAACTAAAAACACTTTCTAACATGTTTCTAACACTTTGTACATCAATTATCAAAAGCCCTGCTACATGCTATTTATGTTTGAAAATTTTTACTGATGCACTTGAAAAATGCATGATTTTTAGTGAGATGTATTGGGGCTTATCTGCTAGGTTTGTTATACACTACCTCCATTGTCAATCACACAATCAACTCCAAGGCCACCAGTTTCATCTAAGACTGCCCCTACCAAAAAATCACTTTTCCCACTGAGTTCTATTACCTGAGCTGAAATTGAAATACAAAACAAATATTTCAAAAATATATCCTTTTTTCACATGCTCTAATCCAAACTTTTTTTATCCACCAAACAAAGCATACAAAATAATAATAATAAAAAAACAAATTTAACTTTAAATACTTTAAGAAGAGATGTTGATATAAAACTAATCGCTAAAAATAACTATAAATAAAAAGCTCCTATACTTGCCTGGTGCTGGCACTAAACTTTCAAGGTATCTCTTTTCCTCCTCATCACTGGCTGTGGTAAGTACCTATTTTAAAAGAAATTAAATTTCTTTCAACTTTACAAGCAAAGGGAATTTCCAAAATAATGTGTCTCTATTATTTTACTTTTGTCATAATAAGCTATTCAATAAAATTAAAACACTATATTTCTTAAAGTCAGTATTTCAAACAGTACTCACACTGTATAAATGGGAACTTAAAAGTAAAAATTACACATTATTATCTATCATTTAAACTGGTATTGGTGAAAGTTTGAGGTACCTTAGCTCCCCAACATATTGCTAACTGCACAGCCATGGAACCAAATGATGTTGCCCCATCGAGTATAAGAACTGTATCTCCACTACAGACATGGGCATTGTAGTGCAGTGCTGTGTAAGCCTTGATGCCATCTTTCAATGTTGCTGCTGCATTAGAAAATTCTATACTGTCTGGAATCTTGGCTGAAAACAAAAATGAATTTGTTTTTGAAAATAAACTTTTCTTTGGACAAGTATCCTTTTTAATATCCAAATCTCCAAATAAGAAGAGGGTCAATTATATCTTATATAATGTATAAAACTCACCAACATCATATTCATGAAAAACACAAAATTCTCCACATCCTGACACTGTAGAATCCAATGGCAGTAGTCCTTAGGAAAAAATGTGTAATAAATATCAAACTAATTTAAAAACAGTTATAGAAAGTTTGCATATGAAAGCCAAACAAGTTTCTATAATAAAATAAAATTAATTTTGCTTTAAAGGTTACTACTATGACTTCATGGTATCATGGTAACAAACGATTATTACTCGATCTTTTCAATGGGCAAAATTATTATTCTTTCAGATACATTATTTTGGAATAATTAACAATATATTTCTGTGTAGCATTTGTGGTGCTTCTACTGTATATAATACAACTAAAGGGTTGCCTGCTATCCAATTTTGTTGCTACCACTCAATAAAAATGTTTTTATTTTGAGAAATTATGTCTTATAAAAATAGAATCTGTAAAAATTCAAAATATTCCCCACTGAAAAGATCACTTCATTGGAATAATTATGTGATTTCATAATTGCTAGCCTGCCAACTGTCATTATCTTCCCTAATATGTCACATACCTGCAACCCTGTCTCCTGAGGTGACAGCTGTCACAGCTTCCCCTGTCTCTATCACAATGCCGGCAATTTCTTGGCCAACTGGGTACTCAGACTGGGGTGTTTTCTTAAACATTTCAAGGAGTACCTGCAATGAAATTCACCGAAATTTATGACACTGAAAACAAAAGTTTTTCATTCTATTCATTTTATTTTCTTTCTTTTATTTAAGTGTGTTGAAAGTAATTAAAAATTTTACTGAAAACAATACAAATATAATCAAATCATTTGACTACTTTTACATTATTTGACTTACCTTTGAATCAATTAATGACAGTGCACATGCTTTGACTTGAACTTTTATACTGTTGGCATTTATAGCTGGGCAATCAATCTGCAAACATTCAGTTTTTTCTTTTAATTACATTCTTCCTTGTTATTCACTTGTGTACACGTTAATTCTATATGATAAAGTCCAGGTTACTAAGGGGAATACTTATATAAGTTTTTCATAATGGTTGCTTCCCCCCTCTTTCCCCACCCCCAACTCCACAAATTTGCTGCCTGACTATTACAATAAATACAATTAATTTTATCAAATAAATAAAGCAATCATGTAAATTTGGCAAACAGGCCTACTGTATTAAATAAACGATAGAAATAAATTCTTCATTGCTCTTGGAATAAATACATATTTTGACATACTTTTACTAGTACAACAAATAACTAAAAAATTTGGTGCGTGTTTATCACCTATGTCACGTGTAAACTGGTACAAAGATTTATATTATTGTCACAGTAACGTACATTGTCATGACTCGTGTAAAATGTTCAATGGGGTTTGGGGTAGATGACATTTATCGGATAAAACTTAACTGACATTTTCACTGACTGTAAATTGCGGCCTCCCTTCGTCTCTTGCAAATTTCTGAAATATACCTCGCATTTTGTGATTTGCTTGTATGTATATATATCAAACCCGCGGTGAAAACTGCATAACACCGCTGACCGGTAGGTGTTGTCATTTTAGGCAAAGCCGATCTTTGCTTTGATAAAAGTTTCGACAAGATTGAACCCTCCCCTACTAATTATATAGGCATTATTCTTAATAGTGAACGATAAATTTCAATAAAAAAATATTTGCCTTTAGCACAGTGATTAGTCTTTTATAATTCGGTCCTTGTATTGCATGACACAGATGTTTAAAACTGAATATAAAAATTAGATCACTAAGCTAGCTATCCCACAATGCACAGGCACCTGCAGATCTTATGTTGAATTTACATCAATTTTGTCAAAATTCCTCATTGCAAAGTCAAATTTTTTTGATGAAACTAAAGCGGAAGAACGAGCCTATGACCAAGATACAAACATTCTTGAGTAAGTGACGGTAAGGGACCGTGCTGAAGAACTGGAGTAGATTCCAAGTTGGGGGCGGATTCCTAGTTGTAATAAAAAATACGGTCCCTCGGCTTGGCTGCCTGATTTTGCAATATTTTACAAATGATTGATTGATTGTACTCCAGACCGAGACTGCACCGCCATGTGTTGAAGATTATTTTGGTTTTTTTTTGTAAGTATGATGATCATTGTTAATTACAATATTCAGGATAAAACTTCTTGGTGATGAAAACTTGTCCTAATTTTGATTATAAGATGATAAGATTTAGATCTATTGTAATTATAAGTGTAAAGGCAGTTAACAGTAGCAATAGGTAAGCATTTGATGTAATTTGTAATGAAGTTTGTACTGTCTAAGTGACAGAAAACTGGTATGAAGGCATACAAATTTTGTTGTTGATAACAAACACATGTTTACATTTAACATTGCCCAGGACAAGTGCAGCTGAAACATCTGCATGTTCATTATTGCCAGTATCATTTATGCTGTCCATTTTCATTTTTTATAGTTTTTTTTCAAAATCATTTCTCAGATATTTAACATTAAACCCTGTATTTTTTTCTTAGATATATCTAATCCTTCCACAATGGTGCAATTAAAGATGCATTTGAAGTTACATATTTGACATAAAACCTGACCAAATGGCAATCCATGCCAAAAACTTTTTAGACTACTAGCCATTTGGGCAAGCAGGGTCTAAAAATTCACTACTCTGAACCAAAAACACTAGATCGAGTACAGGTCATTCATTTAAATTGTTTCCAAATTCCAGGTTGGTTTAAATTAAAAAAAAAAAAAGATATATTCAGGTTTTCGATCATAAAAGGATTTTCCCACACTCGCTGTGTTTAAGCTGTCACAGCAGATTTGAGTGATTAACCTCAATTTTGAAGCAAAGCTATGATGTACTATAATTTTTCTAGACAGCAACTTTTTGGGCTTGAACTGTGAAAGTCATGTGCTTTCATATGTGCCTATACACTATGCAAATAAAGTAAAACCAGTTGGTAATCAGTTCCATTTTACATATCACTCAGTTATCCCATATATTACAAAGCTAAAGATGCAGTGCTCACTGTTTCTTTTTTCAACGGAGTTATGAAAAAAACTTTGCTAATGAGATGGTCACTGCCCCACTTGTTTTATTCATTAAGTATTTGAATTTTACCCCTTAAAATAATGTGTTGATTTAAACATAGGAGGAGCAAAAAGGATTTTGATTGACATAACACTAAATCCATGCAAAGAATATATATATATATATATATATATATATATATATATATATATATATATATATATATATGTCAGAGCTCATTTATTATGCTGTATTATGAAATTTATATTATCATGTCACCATTCTTTCACTCATCCCATGTTTTTTTATGCAAAAATTAATAAAAGCTCCTATCCTCTAGTTATTTGGCAGCTTACATTTATAAACTGATTTCTGGCATAACCGAGCTATTTCAAACAATAAAAACAGCATTATTTCTTATTGGTAATGTTACATCAATTCATTGAATGTTCATGAATTTATTTAGTAGTCAGTCTCCATGCACATGCTAATAAAGGTAAAATCAGTTACTGCATATCTGTCATAACATGTTCTATTTTAAATAAAGAAGTGTAATGTAAAGAACTCCACATATTTTGCAATGATTTTTTGTTGAATGTGTTTCTTTTTCTTTTTGTTTTTAGTTTGTTTAGAAGGCTGCTGTAAAACCAATAGAAATGGCCATGCAATTTGGAGGTAAGTAGAAATGAAATTTGGTTTGAAAACACGAGTCAAAAGACTGCATTTATTTCATGTCTAGATTTCTTTATACTTGGATGTAAACATTTCATGGATCATGCAGATTTATTGAATGTGAGACCCCATTCCTATAAACACCATCGGTCTACGTGGATCGACCCAACTCTATGGGGACTCCTGAGTGCAATCAGCTTAACTGAATGACACACCTTCTCTTGTTTGCAACATGCTCATATAATCACCAGCTTTTCTGTAATCTACTTAATGCCAAGAGGAGATATGTTAATCTGTTCAACTGATTGCATTCAGTAAGAGTCCAGTGGAATTGGGTTGATCTCATAGCCCCATGGCGGTTTCTGGGAATGAGGCCTTGCAGTACTAAGAACTGGAATTTATAATTCTTATTTTCTTTCGTGGATAGGATATTAGAATAAAATTTTCTGTTAGCAGTTGATGTTATTTTAGGTCTGCTGTTGCTACCCATATAATGCTTTAACAGGATAGCAAAACTGTTTCCATGGATTCAGTGGATTTAGCTAATGAAATGGATCAATTCTTTTCAATGCTACAACACATTAGATGGCATAAAGTAGACTCTAGATAGACTAGTTAGATTTTGTTTCTGTCATATTTTCATTACTATATGGACTTGGTATTTGCCAGTGTTGTACATACATCCTGTTACACCTAATTGAGAATTTGGTTTTATTATTTCCTTGGAGATTAATTTGAGAATCCAGCAAGTTTTTTGTCATGCAGAACAGTATAAGTGTACTTTTGGGGATTACTGAATGTTTCCTGTACTGTATTGATTAACTGAAATGTAAGGAAAGGTGTTTCATGAGATAGCAGTACCCAGTGAATTGTTGTACATGTAAAACTTTAACCACTGAGTTCCTAGCATGACGCTGTGGGTGCATTCCCAGAGATTTAGATTGATCCAGAGATTTAGATTGACCTAACTCCCTGGGGGTTCACGCTAAATTGCAGTCAGCCGAGCGCGCACCATAGTTAATTACCCCCTTACAGCTCTTAGTAGGCAGGACAGACGCTTAAGCTGGCTAAGCTGGCAGTAATCTAGTGAGACTTCCCACAGGGATAGATTGATCTAAAATCTATGGGAATGTTGTCAGATGATGGTGTAGTATGGTAATGCATTAACTGCAGTCTTTTGCTCAATCGATATGACATTCAAATTGAAACTTGTTATGCTTCTTTCTCTTATTCTGACTGTATAACATAGTGAACTTCATTGACACATCAAATGTGAAAGAATATTGAATCTGTAATTTTAGAGATTAGTGGCATTCATTTTGTATGTTTTCAAGTTTTAGTCTTTTGCTTCACCAATTCTGGTTTTAATGACCTCTATTAGGCTCTTTCCAATAAAATGGCACTTTTATCTTCCTTTGAATTGTGGATCTAGATGTGAAATTGATGAGTTCAAAATATATGCTGGGAATCCAGGCTTGCTTAATGTGTAAGTTTTAAGTTTCCATGGAAATCTAAGGAATATTTGCATGTGATACACATGGCCCAGGGGAAACTTAACGTTCCCATAGGGATTAGTTTTCAATTAGACCATGTATTTAACCTCAGCTAGGAGAAGCATCTGACAGAAAAACCTGTAATTTTTTTCAGAAATGTTCAAGTGTGTGTGTGTGTGTGTGTGTGTGTGTGTGTGTGTGTGTGTGTGTGTGTGTGTGTGTGTGTGTGCCACTTTTACATATGTGTCTTGTTCATGTGTATGTATTTGATGATCATATTTATTAAATTTTATCCCATGACAAAATATTGAGTAAATTGTTTTCAGTTTGAAATGTGAAAATTTGATACATGTTATTTTCAATTTGCAGGAATCACTGGGGACCCATGGCGTATAACGGTTGAAGACCGGTCAAAACATGACGCACAGTTCTTTCAGCTCAAGCCTGTGTCTGGCTTTATTACTGGTAATGTGCATAAGTGGAAATATTCACAGGGCCCAAGATAATGAACAAGAAATCAATTTTAGTCATAGAATGTTGCAAGGCTGGAGATAAATGCCATTTTTGTGGCTGCTAGGGGACAAAAGAACAGATCTCACTTTGTTGATTAGATCCAGTGTAAAAAGTTAATTAATGACATTTGGAGCTGTACTTGTTTTATATTGATGAAGTTTCAAATGAGGTAAAAAATGGATGATATAATTCCTTGATAAAACCATGGGTTAGATATTCAGATATTTTCCACTTAACATGACTATCTAAAAAGACATGTGGCATATGTGTTTACTCTCTTAACTCAAGCCTTGCTATTAAAAAAACTAACTAGCCTGCAACTTTAATTTCTATGCCTGTTGTTAATGTTCAAATGTCTTCTTTTAAGATCTGTGTGAGATGAGCAGCTGTGTGTATTATTGTTATTGATTATACATCCTGTATTGAAATCTGGGTTCTTTATTATTATTATCACTATTATTCTCAGGTCACCAGGCCAGGGGGTTCTTTATCCAATCTGGGTTACCACAGCAAGTTCTGGGACAAATCTGGTAGGTCTGTGCTCTCATGTAATGTACTGGGAGGCATAATACAGGAACGATCAATAGGAACTTTTAGTTGTGTTTCTTGTTCAACCCTCTGTCTGCCTCCATTCCATAATGTTGCACTGGGGCTGATTCAAAGTCAAGTTTGTGGGTGTAAAATAACATGAATACTTTTAAGGCACAAGGTGCAGACAGTATTGGTTTGATAGGTTGCTTTACTTTGTGGTATTTTGATATGAGGGTTAGTGATTAGATGTTACAATATAACTGCTGGCTATGGTTAGCTGAATGTCTGCCCAGGCCAGCAAATCCTGAATTTATCTGAACAAATGTGTTTTTAATGCGATTTTTATTAAATTATCAAAAGCTTAGTTTTAAATACAATATTGAGTGACTGTCAATATCTGTATTTTTCTTTTCAAAATTGTTAGTGAATTAAAAAATAAATTGAAAGTTATGTAGCCTTAAGTGTTATCAGTATTATTATTATTATTTTATTTTCCTTTTAGGGCTCTAGCTGACATGAACAATGATGGAAAGATGGACAGGAAAGAGTTTTCTATTGCTATGCATTTAATCAAAAATAAGTTAAAGGGTTTGGAGTTGCCAAAAGTCCTGCCAGCTTCCTTGAAGGCAGACCCAGTGCCATCTGTGGGCTCCTTTGGCCCAGGTGGTGGCGGTGGATTGGGGATGAACCCTGGCATGGCCATGGGTATGCCAGCATCAGTTGGGATGGGAATGGGTAAGATGAGCATTATTGTTTTGTTAAACATTAGTGCATGATATTAAGATTTCTTTATTCATGAAGTAATTTTGCCAAGGAAAGTAATTCATAAACAGGACTTAAGCTGTAATTACATTACAGTAATTTTTGATGAATACCTTCTAAATCTCTGCTTAGCAGTTCAGCTCTATTTTAGGATATGTGCTAATTTTCATAAAACTACCTACTGAGATATCTTTAACCAACAACTAATTTATAGAAAATCTAAAAATACTGAATAATCATTTTAATGCTTATTAAATCCTCAGGTCCAGGTCCTGGCATAGCCCCACCCTCCTATACCAGTGTAGTGGCACCATCCAATGGATACATGATGGCACCTATGGGAAGTAAGTAATATCAATTTCAAAACAACCCTACCAATGATATGATTATGATGACAGCAGAGTTTAAATACATAACCTAAGTTGTCATGATTAGAGTTTTACTAGCTGTATTTTAAGCATCTTTTATACTAGATGACAGATGTGCAAAAGAAGGAAAGTGAGAATGCAGGACACTAGTTTCGCTATTAGTTCATCAGAATAGGAAGTATTAACAAAGTGTATAATTTTGTTATATTAGGCAAAGTTAAACAAAATCTATTGGAGCTCTACGAAAAATCAACTCTGCTGTTAAATGAATTTAAAAGAAAGAATATTAGATAATTATATATTTTTGTGAAGAATGATAGTAATATTGTCTTTTACATCAAGAGTGAGAATGTGAGTGAAAGTAGTATCATTTATGAATGTAGTATTTTTGTGTTGATTTTCTAAGAAAAGATAGAAAAGTAAAATGCACAAACTTTGATCTCATTCTCATAGGTGCCACTCTGCCCCATGGGTTTGGTGCCAGTGCTCCTATGGCAGGAGACAAAACCAGAGCTGGCTCAATAAACACTATGGACCAGAGGTAGAGTCTGGGGAGGGCAGTGAGGAAACACTTACAGCCATTTTTGACATGTCCTGTTTGTTAAAAGTCACAAATATATATTTTAATTTAATTTCCAAACATTAAGTTTTTATAGTGCTGTAAAATATTATTTTGATACACTTACGTAGTATTTTGTTTTTATGTATTGGAGAATGATAAAAATATTGCTGTCAAATATCACAGTTACACTTTATTTTCTGTGACTAGGACCCGGTCTTCATCTAGCACTGGTGAATGGGCAGTACCACAGCAGAGCAAGCTCAAATACAATCAAACTTTTAACATGCATGATAGGATGAAAAGGGGATATCTCTTAGGTAATGTGTATACATATATCTCAAAATGCCTGCCTCTGAGAGCAGTATCAGTTAACTTTTCCTTCCACCATTCCTTGGCCCCAGTGTCTGTTAAAGATGTATATGCATTTACCAAAAAAAAAAAATAATAAAAAAAAAAATAAATAAATTGTTGTTTTTACACTGCAAACATATTTTTTCTGTATCTTAAACCTGATGTTTTTAGGTGTTGAGGCAAGGGGTATTCTAATGCACACTGGATTGCCGCATCCCATACTGGCACAAATATGGTGAGTTGATGAAATACAAAATAACTTCTTGAAATAAAGGCTGTATTTAACTGTGATTCCTGCTACTATATACTTAGAACAGATTGTATATGAATTCCTTTGTCTGTGCCATTGTGAGTACCAGGTTTATTTTATGACCTCAGATTATTATTATATTTTTACAGACAGAGAGGATTATTTTGAGCTATCTGGTTTGAGATACATTCAAATAAAGTATTAGTAATTAAAGAAAAAAGTAAAATTTGAACAAAATGAAGAGATTTATTATATGTTTCCAATGCTTTTTTCATCGTACTGATAAACACTGCAAAGAAATATGTATGAACATTTTCCAGGAACCTCTCAGACATAGATAAGGATGGCAAGTTGACATCTGAGGAATTTTGCCTGGCAATGCACCTCAGTGATATGGCCAAATCGGGACAAACCCTCCCTGCCACCCTACCCCCAGATCTGTTACCCCCGTCCTACAGGCGGGGTAGGTCTGGTAGTGCAGTGGGCATACCACCAGCAATGGCTGCCGGACCCACACAGCCCATGACAGGGGGTAAGGGAAATTGTTTTCTAGTCCTTTACTATAGACTTCATTCCAGCATGTAATTCTTTTTGCTCATGACTCTTCTTTGGGTACTTTTTACTTGGATATTTATAATTGAAAAATTACTGGGTCAAAATTCCCTTGTTTTTTGGGGACATTGTGATTGTATGCAGCGTTCGAAATTAACGGTGGCAAGAGGCAGTTTTGCCTCCTAGTTTAACCAAGTTGCCCCCTGGTCTGAAAGCCGGTGGCAAAAAGTTGCCTCCGAGAAATTTTGGAGACTGAAAATAAAGTTATTAAAAGTTTACCAGCAATCGATGTTTTACTTGCCTCCCACTTGTTTACTCCATGAAATGTTGGTTTTCCGAAGTTCTAAACATAGTTATGTGACCTATATAATCGCAACTGTTTGAGGCGCATGTGCACTACGAATATGCAAATGACCTGACTAATGTTTATGTTACATCCGCGGCAAATTGAACTAATTGGGCGGCGGCATTTGCCCATTGGTTCCGAAAGTTTGCGCAGTCGCAGTGCACAGCTTCTCATTTCCGCCCAAAGCAAATCATGGACATCCGGAATTTTTTATGTTAGCCGAAGCGTAAAAATCCATCGGCTGCTACCTGTAATCCGAGCGAGAGCACTTCCACTGAGCAAGGTAAAAATGTGACATTTGTTTCATACAAATTGCAGCTAAATCTACGTTCCGTACACGCAGAAAACAGTCGAAGTAGATTTATTGAGGGTTTATCCTCGTGCTTCGTTTATTCGGTACTTTTGTAGTATACCCCCCCCTGTAACTTTCACTTTTCAAACAGTTTTTTACATTGCCTTGTTCATCTATGCTAAAGCTGTTGAAATAAAATGCTTTTGTAATTACCTGTGGTCTTGTTATTAGTTTTTAATCACGTTTAATCCAGCCGGATGACCGACTGTCCATATTGAAATACAATGTGAAAATCTACAATGCACCCGCAGTCAGTAACTTGCCGCGTTTTCGTTGGCTAACTCTAAGGTAATTTCAAGTGAACATAAGATTGCTACATTGTAAAATTGGACTTTCTCTGTGAAGTAATTTTGAGGTACTTGTTCACATGAAATTACCTTAGAGTTAGCCAAAGAAAAGTACCGAGTTTGCTTCAATTTTGAAGGTGATCTTCTTGGTAGAGACTTAAATACCCACTGTCAACTGCATGAGGGGGTTTTCTACCATGAAAAGGATTATGAACGACGGGTGTTGCAATTTGGCAACCCCAACTTTGGACACATTAATGAGAGTGAAAATAGCTGGGCCTCAAGCCCTGAGAGAATATGACCCTAAACCTGCAGTTAACAGGTGGTGGTTGACTGTCCAGAGAGAGGGCAAGGAGGCCAACTATCTTGCCTCATGGGCCTCACGCAGACCAGTAGTGATCATTAACTTGATGCTAGGGCTGAACTATTATCTAATTAAAGTTTGCCTCTAGGTGAGTCCAAGTTGCCTCCAACTTTCAGATCAGGGAGCAAGTAGTTGCCTCCTAGCAAAAAAGTTAATTTCGAACACTGGTATGGCAAAAGCTAAAAATAATCTGCATCAATGAATTTTTACTGTGATGCTGGTTGAAATTATATTTGTTTATATGTTCAGCTTTTTGTGCAATATTTGTTTGATATTGCTTTACCTAAGCATTGAGTGTGATTATGCTTTATTGATTGAAATAAATTTTGGCAGAAGACTTAGGGCCTGTTCAGACTATCAAATATGATGCCCACTTGACAATGGATTTCCTCCTCCTCTGCACACTGGCCCTGCAGGGGGCAGAGCAATTATATCTCTGCATGCTTTCAAGTGGGTCACTCCACATTTAGTCTGCAGATCATCTGGTTCTGAACAGGCCCTTAATGTTATGCTTTATGAAGCAGCATTCATTGTAGCAAGCTTTATCAGTACCAAGTGGAAACTCTGCTGAAATCTGACAAGGATCACACTAAAAACTTCAAAACTGATGTTTCTTACTTCATGTTATGGTTTACCAAAGTGAGCTTGAAGCAGTGTTATTTTCATTAAAAAAATATGTGCATATGTTATAGTGCAACTCTGCATTCTACAGCCTGTGTTCTATGTTCAAGTGTGTGGCTAACTTTCAGGCATGACCGCCCAGAAGGACACATTTGGTGATCTGCTTGGTGGCTTTGGGATGGGACAACCAGCAGTCCCAGTTCCTGCACAGAATGGAGAAACTCTGCAGGATGATTCCAAACTTGGTGGGTTTATTAAATCAGTGACTCAAGTTTTGTTGCAAATACTTGTATAGATTTAGTCTAAAGCTTTCCCCCATGGCCTATGCTACGCCTGTAATACCTGGAGCTCTTTCATTTGTGCTTGAATCTGTTAAAAGGATTGGAATTGCAGAACATTTGAAT
Source organism: Lingula anatina (assembly GCF_051362555.1). NCBI lineage: Eukaryota > Metazoa > Brachiopoda > Lingulata > Lingulida > Lingulidae > Lingula > Lingula anatina. The sequence goes on from NC_141767.1 coordinate 44,800,859, forward strand.
TGAATATCTTACTAACTAGAATATTGTGATTGTTGCCATAATGTACATTTGTACACACTGCATGGGTATCTTGTGGGTTGAGTATGGGGTTTTGGTATTTATATTTTGGGTATCTTCTGGAGGTGACTGTGGGTTGTTGGTTGGTGTATTTTGGATATCTTCTGGGGTGACTGTGCATATACTTTTATTTCTCTGTATGATTAAGGGGTTTTGGTTACTACTGTATACATAACAAAATGATTATTAAGATATGCTAAGTTTGTATTTGGTACCTAAATATGGCTAGGAAGACTTAATTTACATCCAAATATAAATAAATTTATATTTATAGTGTTTTTTTTTTCTGGCAATACGAAATTGGTAATAAGTGGTCGTCTACATTGTTTATATCTATGTATGTCACACCAACGTGTTACAGAAATCAATACTATTAAGAATCCTGAACATTAATGTTAATGTCTTAATTGTTTTTACTGTTATATGTCATAGTGATGTTGTGCTTGCATTTTTATTTTTATTCAGATGAAGGGACAGACCTCTCTGCATGTTAGTATTGTTGTGATTAACACCTCTGTAGCTTTCCAATTTTTACAACACCTTTTTTGATTCCACAAAGCAATATCAATAACACTACCATTCTGATAATAGACTTTGCTTTATTTTTACTTTCTAACTCAATAATCACTGTAAATATTTTGAACTTTCATAAAGTTAAATTTAAAGTTTTTTATTGCTAGCTATTTTTTTTTAATTTTAAGATTTTTGAAATCAAGTTTGTTTGTGTTTTTTGATTGCATTGTAAAATAATTTATCCTTAGAATGGTTTATTTGTACATTCAATCACATTTATTTTCTTACTCATTACACTTAAATTTACCTTCCCTTGATTTTTTTATCTGTAGAAACTGCAATGATACAACATTGAAAACAAACAACATATGGAGTATTACATTATGTGGGGCATATAAGCATAATTTTAGTTGCTAATAAATTGATTATTTGGCTTCAATAAGTTAAATCCGGGGTTAAGACTTTTAAAACAAGTTGATTAAGTATAAATTTTGGAAAATACTTGAAGCAAAGTCAAAACATTTTAAAACAATTGTATTACACAAAATTACTTGTTGTATAATTCTTGTGTAAATTTGACATTTTTTATCTGCACACATCTCTTTGCTGTATCATTATATGTTTTTAAAAATCATCCATGAATTTGATTTCTGAGTGAAGTGCATTTTATTTCTTATTTTATAATTTAGCAGCACCTGCTGCACCAGGTATGTACTTCTGAAACAGTGCAAAGTGCTAATTTGCATGGTTTGAGCACATTTATTTGATTAACTACTCCAATCAAAGAATTTTGATTATTCACAATTAGTGATACTAACAGTTGTGTGTTAGATTGATTTATAATAGTCCTGAAATTTTGAAATGATTGAACACCAATTTATCACATAATTAATGACACATTGATTTGGTTTAGCTATTTAGTGATGAGTCTTTGATGTGTTCTCTGTCTATTTATGTAGTCACATTTGAAGACAAAAGAAAGGAGAACTTTGATAAAGGCCAAGCTGAGTTGGAGAAAAGGCGAGCCTTTCTCAGAGATCAGCAAGAGAAGGAAAAGGAGGCTAGACTTGCAAAGGAAAGAGAAGAACAGGAGAAAAGGGAAAGACAGAGGTTAAGCATCAAAGGAATTATGAAATTCTTCTAAAAGAAGAAGAAACAAATACCTACCTTGACTTTTGAAAAGCAAAAAGGTCCAAAAGAGTATAAAACTAGTGTTATATATATCAGTATTCAGGGGCGGATTTAGGCTGTCTTCTGGGTCTTCCAGAAGACGGTCAGATCTTCAAGTTTACATTGACGGGTATCTAATTTTTTCTGTTGGAAGACGGTCAAAATCGGAGGATTAATTAACAAAGTTAATTTGGAAGACTGTCAGTAAATAGCTCTGGATCCGCCCCTGGTATTAAGAGGAACTTGGCAGGAAATCTGTTGACCTTTTCAAAGTAGGGGTTATAGAATTCTGTTGATTTTTATAGGCAAGAACAAGAAAGGAAAAAGCAGATGGAATTAGAAAAACAGAGACAAAAGCAGATGGAAATAGAAAGAGAGCGGGAAGAACAGAGGAGGAAAGCTATGGAGGCTAGGGAGGTGAGGTTATAAAACACATTCAACACAGCTTAAATTCCACCTACCATGTAGTATGGTATAGCTTATAAGAAAGTCATTCTTTTTTTTTTTTTTTTTTTTGTACATTTGACTCAAATACATACTGTTCTGTAAATTAAAAACTTCAGCTGTCTTTTGTGGTAGCTTTCATACATCCAAATTTCTCAATACTGGCTACACTATTACATATAAGTTGAAATAAAATTGCACCATTTGTAATATTGTACTGTGTGTTTAACTTTAGGCTAATATTCTTTATAATTGTAGGCTGCCAGGAGAGAAATGGAAAGACAAAGGCAGCTGGAGTGGGAGAGACAAAGAAAGACACAGTTACTAGGTGAAAAGCACAGAGAAAAGGAGCAGGTTGATAACATGGAGGCCCAAGTGAGCAAATTGAAGTTTGACCTGGAAGCCCTGGTAAGTAGTTCATGTTCTTACAGTAATTTTTCAAAATTTTTTCACTGCATCATGTGTCTGCTGTAAGTTGATGTGGTTTCATTTATTTTCACTGTATGTGATAACATGGTCCATAGTTATTTTCATGTTGATTGGGATATTGTAATTTTTTGCAAAACTAATTTTCCATCTCATTTTGTCTTTCCTTGATAGTTAATTGTGCATTGACAATGTTGCTTTTATTAACAGGATACCAAAAAAGTTGAAATTGGCCAAAAAATTGGGCTAGCCAAGGTGCAAGTGACAGAATATACACAGACCATAGACCAAATGAGAGAGGTTAGGGATAGTAGACTGGCAGAAATAGAAAGACTGAACAGTCAGTTACAAAACTATAATCAGAGAATGCACTTTCTACAGCAAGAGAAAGAAAATTTGAATACCAAGCACCAGACTGCTCTTCAAAATAACCCCTTATGTAAGTTTGACTTTTAAAGCTGTTTTTAATATGTATTATAAGCTGAAAAACTTCCCCTTTGTCTTTTGATACCATCAATACCATAGTATTAATTGCCATGAAATAGTCATGTCATATGGTCACAAATTTGTAATGATTTTTTTAATTAAATGGATAATTTTGTATGGAGTTATATTTCATTTAGTATAAATTTCACTTTGGTTTTCTTATAATGAATATATCAATAGCAGTTTTGAGTTTCATTTTATTTGCTCTTAGTGTGACATGAATATGATTCTGTTTGTCTTTTTAGCGGATACATATAAAACAGTTTTACATACATATAATGCCAAAAAATCCAGTATAGAGGCTCTACGCCAGCAGCTACAAGAGTTAGAAAATGACAAGGCCAGAAAATCAGAAGAACAAAGTAGTAACAATTCTCAATTAAGTGTAAGTTATTTAAACAAGAAAGAGCTAGTAGAAGTTTCAAAATTATGTTCAAAGTAACCTTGTCTTTTTCAATATTTATGCTTATTTTTACAGATAGACAGATTTCCTATATATCCAAAGTGCTAAAATTAAAGATGCAATTTTGAATTCTGATTTTTAACAATAGTATATATATTGCAGGAAATGAATAGAAATGCTCAGGATTTAGAAAGAACTATTCATAGATTAAATAGTCAGCTACAGCAGAAACAGCAGACATTTAGGGACTTGAAAAGGAAACGGGAACAGGAAGAAAATAATTTGCAAAGGGAAAAACAAGAAAAGATAAGGCGGGAAATGGAAGAGGCAAAGCAAAAGTAAGAACCAGTTGTTGATTAAGACATTAAATGAAATTGATGACATTTGTATTTAACAAATCCCAGTTAAACGGACTATCAAAATATTACATTGTCCATCTATTTGTAACTGTGATAAATGATTTGTCCCATTTTAGGCAACTTCAAGAAAGACAGCAGAAAGAGGAATTGGAAAGGCAGCAGAGACTGAGGGAAGAGGAGGAGAGAAGGCAGAAAGGCAAGCTAAAATAAATGTGATTTTTTTCGCTAAAAAAAACTTTTTATTGTAAATATTATGAACAAATGCAAATCAAAAAAAAAAAAAAAAATTAATATTAATTCTTATACTGTAACAGATGATTTTGAAGTGTATGAATAGTATTTCACACTAAATTCTATTGAAATGAATTATATTTGGTATTCTTTTTGCAGAAGAAAGTGAAAGACAGAAACAAGAAGCAGAAAAAAAGAAGCAACAGTCATCAGTATTCAGCAATGCATTTGATGCATTTAATTCCATGTCCCAGCCAAACCAGCAGGATGTTTGGGGGGATGCATTTGGTTCACAGAGTCAAAAGTCCACATCAGATACTAATATATGGGGCAGTGCATTTGGTACACAAAGTCAAACACAGAATGACACATGGGCAGATGCTTTCAGTTCAGGTAACCAAAATGGTATGTATTTATATCGGTGAGTTAAAATTTAATATTTAAGCCTGAAGCCAAATTTGTAAAATGAAAAATATAGTCATTGAAAAATTATATCTTGTAGAACAGTTAATTGCAAGTGGCTTTCTTATTTCTTCAATGAAATAGGAGAATTTATCTGTAAAACGTGAAGCAAAAAGTGATAGTGATAAGTTATTGTATTGTTTTTAGCAAAGAAGAAGGGTGTCAAGCATAAAGCCTTGTACAAATTTGAAGCCAGGAATGCTGATGAACTGTCTTTGGAAACAGGAGATATAGTTCAGGTCAGTGCACTTAATACAGCTCTTAGGGCATATCTTACAATATAAATAAATTTATTTAGAAGATAGGCACAGTGTAGTTTTTATGAGTGCTCTGGTTATATTGATGAAGGTAAAATAAGTACCATGATGTTGCTTGAGGTGAGAAAGATAAAAACAATGATATCCACCTTTGAACCTTTTGATTTTATGCTCTCTTTGATTATGCATAATTTCTTTCTGAACATTCTGTCCCTGAACAGTGGTGCTGGAATGTTACAGTAGAGCCAGCCTCATGGAAAATAATTTAGTATAAAAGATCTATATTTGTTTACTAGGTATTCTTGGACACCACAGGTGAGCCGGGCTGGGTCCAGGGAGAGAAGAATGGCCAAGTCGGCTGGTTCCCAGAGGCTTATGTAGGGAAAGCGGAGGAAGATGATGTGCCATCTGTAGGACCTGATCAGAACACAGTCACTACAAGGTGTGTTTCATTTTGATAATGCCATTCTTGCAAAAAAAAAAAAAAAAAAAAAAAAATACAACTTTACTGTGGAGTGTGGAAAGATAGAGCATAAAAGTAAATAAAATAAAATAAAATAAGTAATTATCTGCATTTACCAAATGTATTAAGATTAAAATTCTTCTCTCTGCCTTTCTTTGAAATTTCTTACCCTTTTTGTCATGTTGGTACTATGCTTATCAATAATATTTTGTTTTGGGCTTCTTGATCACTGCACATAGTGCCATTGCTATGCTGACAACAAACGAAAGGAGAAATGTGGAACTATGTTTTCTTTTACTTTAGTAATGAGACTCACAGTAATCAAGATATGGGCCAGCAGCAAGTGGTAAGCCACCTGTCCACCTCAGAAGCTTCTTCATTTACTGCAGTAGCACAACATGCAGAGGCTAACCAAGTAAGTGAAAACATGGACAACCCAGGAAGCATGTGAAGCATAGCTCAGTTTTGTGTCCATATTGAGCATGAAGGTTATTTATTTATTTATTTATTTATTATTTGAAAGACTTAAAGCAGAATTTGTGTTTCTCCAAATCTGGTGCCCTTTGCTAAAGAATTCTTCACTTAGCAATTTGGAATTCTCTAATTATACATAAGTATGCTGCATCAATATCTTTAAATGCAAAACTCAGATTTTGCTTATGGCAGGCATTGATATAAATATTTTGGATAAGGTTTACTACTTACTGTTGAGCTATCTTCTTTAATGGGTATTTCCTTTGACAAATTAAACTTTCTTTTGCAATTAATCCTTATGCACCTAATGATTTTTGTTATGTACAGACACAGATGTGTCTGTACATATTGCCATCACCTGCGTCTGTCGTCGCCGTCGCCGATGCCGATGCCGATGCCGTCGCCGGCCCCGTGCACTTTCCTTGTAAACACGATAAGTGGAAGGCAGTTTCACTTTTTGGCTTTATATTTACAGAGCTGATGAATATTCATAAAACGCAGGTCAAGTTCGAAAATCAGCATGATCGGGCCATTATTGTAGAAGTTATGCTGTTTTTTCTCTTTTCAGCATATATGCAACCCTGTAAACACATTTCAAGGAAAACCGTTAGGCTTGTTGTCACGAAACTCACAGGAGTAATCAATCTTACTAAAACGCAGGTCAAGTTCGAAAATCAGCATGATCGGGCCACTATTTTAGTAGTTATGCGGTTTTTTCATTGTTCAGCATATATGCAACACTGTAAACACAATATAAGAAAAACAGAAAGCCCAATTGTCATTAAACTCACAGGAATGGTCAGTCTTACTAAAACGCAGGTTGAGTTCCAAAATCAGCATAATCGGGGCATTATTTTAGAAGTTATGCTGTTTTTTCACATTTCCTCAGATTTCCTCAGATTTAATTCTTAGGCATGTTAAAAGCCTTATTATTTAAGTAATAAGATACGTAAAAGTGTTTGTTTGACATTTCCTGCATCTTTACAACATTGTTAGTTGATTATATAAAAATGATGGTAAACTTGTTATCATGTATTGTGTAATCAAGTGTCAAAAATGGAAATAAACTCATATCATTGCAGTTTGTCAGATTCAATCATCCACTATGTTCAGAATCTCAGAATGGAGGAAATTGGACATTTAACACTGTTCTATTGATACTTTTCTCATCTCATCAATTTTCTTAGTTGGTCATAAAAAAATGGCAACAAACTGTTTATTTTGTTTTATGTTTAAAAAAGTGTTAAAAATGGAAATAAACCCATGTCAGAACAGTGCTGTCTTGTTTCACATTTCCTCAGATTCAATTCTTAGGCATGTTAACAGTCTCATTATTTAACTAATAAGACATGTTAAAGTGTTTGGTTGACATTTCCTGTATCTTTACAACATTATTAGTTGATTATGTAAAACTGATGGTAAACTTGTTATCATGTATTGTGTAATAAAGTTTCAAAAATGGAAATAAACTCATATCATTGCAGTTTGTCAGATGCAATCATTCACTATGTTTAGAATCTCAGAATGGAGGAAATTGGACATTTAACACTGTTGTATTTATATTTTTCCCATCTCATCAATTTTCTTAGTTGATCATATAAAGATGGCAATAACCTGTTAATTTTGTTTTATGTTAAAAAAATTGTTAAAAATGGAAAAAAAACATTTCAGAACAGTGCTGTCTTGTTTACATTTTGGCATTTTCAAGTTGTGACTTTGAAGTTCCATATGGGCCTGAAGACCTTTGCTAGTCACATTTTCTGAATATCCATGATACTAATATTTTATTATTAAAGTTGATGGTCATTATGCTGTTAAACATTATGTAATATTGCATCAAAATTTGAAAAAAAAACTATTTTGGGCACTGCTCCCATGATGACCATTTAAGAAAAACAATGTCACTTACTGTTCTCAAACAGTACAGTAAATATGTACAGATGTGTCTGTACATATTGCCATCACCTGTATCTGCCGTTGCCGCCGTCACTGTCACCGGCGCTGGCGCCGTGCACTTTCATTGTAAACATGATAAGTGGAAGGCAGTTTTACTTTTTGGCTGTATGTTTACAGAGCTGATGAATATTCATAAAACGCAGGTCAAGTTTGAAAATCAGCATGATCGGGCCATTTGAAGGGAAGTTATGCTGTTTTTTTAACTTTTCAGCATATATGCAACACTGTAAACACATTTCAAGGAAAACTGATAGGCCTGTTGTCATGAAACTCACAGGAGTAATCGATCTTATTATAACGCAGGTCAGGTTCGAAAATCGGCATGATCGGGCCACTGTTTTAGTAGTTATGCTTTTTTTTTCACTTTTCAGCATATATGCAACACAGTAAATACAATGTAAGAAAAACAGATGGGCCAATTGTCATGAAACTCACAGGAGTGGTCATTCCTGCTAAAACGCAGGTTGAGTTCAAAAATCAGCTTAATCGGGCCATTATTTCAAAGAAATGCCGTTTTTTCACATTTCCTCAGATTCATTTCTTAGGCATGTTAACAGTTTCATTATTTAATTAATAAGATATGTAAAAGTGTTTGTTTGGCATTTCCTGCATCTTTACAACATTATTAGTTGATTATGTAAAAATGATGGTAAACTTGTTATCGTGTATTGTGTAATAAAGTTTCAAAAATGGAAATAAACTCATATCATTGCAGTTTGTCAGATTCAATCATTAAAATTTTGCATCAGAATTGACAGTAGCCTATTTTGTGCATAGTTATTTCCTGTTTTTTTGTCTGTACATTTGACAGCTTTGCTGCCTTGTTCTGAATGCCATCTACATGAATATATGAGAGGAAGAAAGTGAAAGAAAACAAGATGGAATGATTATTTCTGGGATATTACTGACATGTATCTGTAATTCACACGGGTTTTGTAAGCAAGCACAGCTTGGCTTTTATTTGTGAAATGTTTGAGAATTTGTTTGCTCGCTTTTCAAGTCTTTGTCAGCATGTGGTTTAGCATAGGAAGTTGTCAAACACATTTCAAAATTGGTTGATTAATATGATCGGTATGTCATTCATCAGTTTTATAACAAAAAGAAGATAAGATACTAAAAGACATTTTGACAAAGGCTGGCACTAATAGAAGAAAGACAAGCAATACTCTTTTCAAGGCAATCATGAACAGTCATGGATGTTGTTCTAAAACATAATGTGTAGCAGTGCAGAGGTGGGTTATTGGTGGTGTTTGCAGTGGTTGACTTGGCTTTTCAGCAGCAGCAGCAACCTGCAGAGAGTTCAGAGAGTCTGCAAGCTCAGGCTCTGTACCCATGGAGGGCCAAGAAGGACAACCACCTGACATTCAACAAAGGTGATGTGATCACTGTGCTGGAGCAACAGGACATGTGGTGGTCTGGAAAGCTGCATGGAAAAGTAAGATTTGTAGAGGCAAAAGCTTGGAATAAAGCCTGTAGAATGATGGATATGATGAGACTGTGGGTCATTTGTGAAGTGGACAGAAAGTGCGTAATCTGGAGAGAAAATGGGTGTGGCATTTGTAAGGCTAAATATGAATAAAACCAGATGAAGAAAGAGCTGTAGTTCTTTTCATCTTTGTCTTTGTATAACATGAAAAAGTCCCCAAGTTGTAGAACATAAAATTAGAATATACTAAAAGCACATTGATAGCTAGCTGCTGCAGATTGCGCTTACAGCTTATTTTATTTCAAATCTGCGAGAAAAATCAGGATCACTTCCATTCCACACCTTGTTAAATGGAATGATGTTTATGTATTCAAATCCCAATTATATAAGTTTTAATTTTAAAACTTACTTCTGTATTTTAGATTGGTTGGTTTCCTAAATCTTATGTAAAACTGATAGGACAGGCTCCAGCAGCTGATAGTTCAGCAAGGTAAGTAAATGACTGCACTTTTTTATATTCACATAAGAAAACTACTGTAGTTTCTAAACTAATTTATTCCAGTATTGTTATATAAATATTTTTATTATAATTATAATTGGGACAATTTAATTAAAATAATGAAACATTGCTAATTTGTTTTTAGTTCTGAGGTATCAGCTGTGACATCAGAGCAAGAAATAGTCTCTGATGAAAGGTCAGACACCCCAGTAAATCCACCACCAGCTGTAGATCTGAAGATTACAGTGGAGCCACCTCAAGGAGGTAATAGCATGCTTATATTTTGGTTTGTTGGTGAGAGAGAGAGAGAGAGAGAGAGAGAGAGAGAGCTATGGAAAACACTTCATATGCAATAATTACTTTTAAATTCAAATAATACTGATTAATTGTATTTCATTAAAGATATTTTTTTAGTATTACCTTAAGTATGGGATTTAAAATTATTTCTGAACTTAATAGCAAGTTTAGTGCATTTGAAAAAATATGTTTTTGTAAACAGCAGTGAGTGATAAATTTTGAAAATAATGAAATAGTAAGATATAAGCTGTTTAAGAATTTCTTAGTAGTAATTACAAGGCTTTGAATTAATTCAGACAAGTTATCCTCTAACCATTTTCAATTCCAGATGACTTGTATGTAGCCATGTACAACTACATATCAGGGGAGGCAGGAGATCTGAGCTTTAACCAAGGTGATATCATCACTATCACCAGTAAAGATGGCGACTGGTGGACCGGGACATTAAATGATAAAACTGGAATCTTCCCTGCAAATTATGTTAAGAAGATGGAATCACAGGTAAAGCCAAACATACTGCATGTTAGCCAACAGTTGTTTGATACTTGCCTTGCTGTTGTTATAATATAAATATTATTTAGTATTAATGTTATTGACTTTTGCATGTCATTGGACCTTTTATTAAATGTGTGATACTTGTTTTATCTGTTTTTAATTAGGACATGGCTTGAGTGACAAATAAAATTGCTCTATAATGCTCTTTTTTCTTACTTTTCCCCCCCATAGACTGCACACTCCTAGTTTGTATTTCTTTGTTGACAGCACATTAATTTGCTTCTGATGCAATGAAGAAACCTTTTTCATAATGCAGTGTTTATTCACAAATGTATATTCACAAATGTACAATGCATCTGTATAGACAAGATTTATATAACTAGTTTTTAGTTGTTTTTTTTATGTACTAACTTACCTTGTGTTTTCTTTTTTCTTGTTTTTGTGTGTTTTCTCCTTTCTGTGTGTGGCTGCTTTCTACTGACCAGGGTGAGAATGGGGAAGACACTGATATATTTTCACTAGGAGCCCCGCTCCCTGCTGTCACAGCCAGGCCAGCAGTAAGAAACAGTGATATGTCCATCCTTCCTAAGCTAAAAATATAGTTTGGAATTGTAATTACTGCAAGCAGCAAGCTGTTTTATAAGAGGAGTGATGTGTTTGGACATTTTTTTATCTGTGGCATTGTTTGTTTTGTTAGTTATTATTTTGCCTATCTGCATTGCTGTGTGTATTCAAGTACAAATTTTAGATGAAAGCATTTGACAAATCGATTTTCTTTACAGTGTTAGTCAACACAAATTTAAAATTCATGAACCACTTTTCCAGCTGCTTGCTGTAATAATGATATTACAGGATCTTTGCACGTTTTAACCTTAGATAACCATTTTGAGTCTGAAACTCCTTTTTGATGATATAACACATTATACTTGTTTTTACTACTTTTGCAAACCAAAGATTTGGTCTCATAATCCCAATCCCAAAATCTCATTTTTATTCAGCTTTATTGTTTGCTTTGCATTTAGTTTTGTAGACAATGCCCATAGTCATAGATTATTAAGTTACCAGTGTTGTATGTTGCTCTACAAATGTCAAATAGATAAGGAAGTTGTTATTTTTAATAGCCATATGTTTGATTTATAAGATTTATTGCATTATTTTCTTCCAGCCAAGTTTGAAACTTGCAGGGAAAAAGCCAGGTAAGTATAATCACAAATTCCTCATTAGAATTTTTTACTTACTTGAAATAAATAGTTATTTAATATCTTCATACTAAAATGCTCAGATAATGATATTTTTATGGTAAATCAAAATAAGTTATTTAACATAAAATCTCATAATTTTGAATTGTAAAAAAGGTATTTATTCTTAGCTGAAATTACAATTACAGTGATCATTCTAAATGATAAAAATATTGTTGCATGCAGAGATAGCATCAGTGATAGCAGCATACACAGCCACTGGTGAAGAACAGTTGTCCTTGAAGCCTGGCCAGTTAATACATGTCCGCAAGAAGAGCCCCAGTGGATGGTGGGAGGGAGAATTACAGGTGCGTTGAAAGAACAGAGTGAAGTGATCTTCACTTATTGTACCACCAGCGTAGGCGCTGGCGGTACACATGGTTTTAGTCCCGACCCGTATGTTCCGCCGGCTCCTGCGGCTCCGCCGGCTCCTGCGGCTCCGTCGCCAAGTCACCGTTACCGCTTCTCCTCCTAGACGGTAAGGGCCTCCATACCCATCTCTTGGATTTAGGTCACGTATAATCTCAACTCGTTCCACGTAAAATTTGGGCTTTGTCAGTATTGGGGTCTAGGTGTGGCACTCATTGCAATGCACCCTTGTCCAAAAATGGCAAAATTAAATGCTAATTATCTCCCCTACGGAAGGAATTATGGAAAAAAATTTCTACAGACAGCTTTCCAAAAGTCATATGTGTAGATTTCAAATATGCCCTTGGATTTGACCTTTGACCTTTATTTCAAGGTCAAACGGGCCAATATTTTCAAAAAAACAAAATTTTTGCCGAAAAAAAAATTATTTGCGCTCTTATTCAGACACCACACAGACTTAACTAATAATATTAATGGAAAGTGTTACCCTTCGGGTCATCTTTCATCTCCGTGAATTTGGGGTCAATCGGTGCATTTTCACGGGAGTAGCGGCCATAAGATATCGAAACTGAAAACTGTCTCTAATTCGGGAACCGTTAATGCTAGACACCCATTCTTTTTATGTACAGACACAGATGTGTCTGTACATATTGCCATCACCTGCGTCTGTCGTCGCCGATCATGTCGCCGTCGCCGTCGCCGTCGCCGTGCACTTTCAGCGTTAACACCATAAGTGGAAGACAGTTTTACTTTGTGGCTTTATATTTACAGAGCTGACTAATATTCACAAAACGCAGGTCAAGTTCGAAAATCAGCATGATCGGGCCATTATTGTAGAATTTATGCTGTTTTTTCACTTTTTAGCATATATGCAACACTGTTAACACATTTCAAGGAAAACCGATAGGCCTGTTGTCATGAAACTCACAGGAGTAATCAGTCTTACTAAAACGCAGATCAAGTTCGAAAATCGGCATGATCGGGCCACCATTTTAGTAGTTATGCTGTTTTTTCACTTTTCAGCATATATGCAACACTGTTAACACATTTTAAGGAAAACTGATAGACCTGTTGTCATGAAACTCACAGGAGTAATCAATCTTACTAAAACGCAGGTCAAGTTCGAAAATCGGCATGATCGGGCCACTATTTTACTAGTTATGCTGTTTTTTTACACTTTTCAGCATATATGCAACACTGTAAACACAATATAAGAAAAACAGATGGGCCAATTGTCATGAAAGTCACAGGAGTGGTCAATTTTACTAAAATGCAGGTTGAGTTCATAAATCAGCATAATGGTGCCATTATTTTAGAAGGTATGCTGTTTTTTCACATTTCCTCAGATTCAATTTTTAGGCATGTTAACAGTCTCATTATTAAACTAATAAGATACGTGAAAGTGTTTGTTTGACATTTCCTGCATCTTTACAACATTGTTAGTTGGTTTTGTAAAAATGTTGGTAAACATGTTATCGTGTATTGTGTAATAAAGTTTCAAAAATGGAAATAAACTCATATCATTGCAGTTTGTCAGATTCAATCATCCACTATGTTCAGAATCTCAGAATGGAAGAAATTGGACATTTAACACTGCTCTATTGATATTTTTCTCATCTCATCAATTTTCTTAGTTGATCATATAAAAATGGCAATAAACTGTTAATTTTGTTTTATGTTAAAAATTGTTATAAATGGGGAAAAAACATTTCAGAACAGTGCTGTCTCGTTTACATTTTGGCATTTTCAAGTTGAGACTTTGAAGTTCCATGGGCCTGAAGACCTTTGCTAGTCACATTTTCTGAATATCCATGATACCAATATTTTATTCTTAAAAATTGATGGTCATTATGCTGTTAAACATTACGTAATATTGCATCAAAATTTGAAAAAAACCTATTTTGGGCACTGCTCCCATGATTACCTTTTAAGAAAAACCATGTCACTTACTGTTCTCAAACTTACAGGAAAGAAACATGGGACTAAAATACAGCTTCAGTAGGCAATGCAATCTGCCAGTTAAACAGTTCTTTTGTGAAAATTTAATTTTTCACATATTGGCATTTTCAAGGTGTGACTTTGAAGTTCCACAGGCTTGAAGACCCAGGCTAGTCACATTTTCTGAAAATCCATGATACATATATTTTGTTATTAAAAATTGATTGTCATTATGCAGTTAACCATTATGTAATATTGCATCAGAATAGAAGAAAACACAATTTTGGATGCTGCTGCCATGATGACCATTATGGGAAAACCATGTTACTTATGATTGCCAAACTTTCAAAAAAGAAATACAGGACTAAAATGCAGCCTGAGTTGGAAAAGCAGTCTAATTGACTTCTTTTTCTGGAAGTTTTACATTTTCAAAGTGTGAACTTGAACTCCCATGGGCCTGAAGCCTTATGCTTGTTTCACATTTTACTTACATTGGTATTACCTGTTGAGCATAATTAAAATTTGATGTTGAATTTGCAGTTTAACATAATGTACTTTTGCATCAGAATTGACAGTAGCCTATTATGTTATTTCCTGCTTTTTGTCTGTACATTTGACAGCTTTGCTGCCTTGTTTGCATTTTGTAGAGCATGTAAAGCCCAACACTGGAGGTGGTCTCCATTTTTTTGTATTCCATACGGTTTTCGAGTTACGCTGTATCAAAAAGTACATATTGGTGGTGAAAGCAAAATGTGCAGTACGGTAATGGATAATAAATTTTGAACTTCGGAAAAATAAAACATAAGGCTTGGCAAAGCAGACAACTTGTGGTCAAAAATGACATTAATCCATCAAATTTGAACATCTGGAACTTCAGAGCACCTCCCATTTCAAGAATTTTGACCAAAATGACCTTTTCTTTATTTTAATTAATTTTTTCTGTAGGAAATTTATGGCACATTATGGTAACTCCAAAATTATACCATTTAGTCCCTTATATCTCCAAAACTGGCAGAGATAGGTCCATAGTTACTATTGAAGTTGAATAGGAAGTCATATACTGGCAATCTACATGTGACCTTAAAATTGACCTTTGACCTACTTTTCACCATGAACTTAACTTTGCAAAATTTGCTTCCCTTTTATCTCCAAAACTGGCAGAGATAGGTCCATAGTTTCTATTGTAGTTGAATAGGAAGTCATATACTGGCAATCTAAATGTGACCTTAAGATTGATCTTTGACCTACTTTTCACCATGAACTGAACTTCACAAATTTTGCTTCCCTTTTATCTCCAAAACTGGCAGAGATAGGTCCATAGTTACTATTGAACATGAATAGGAAGTCATATACTGGCAATCTAAATGTGACCTTAAAATTGACCTTTGACCTACTTTTCACCATGGACTGAACTTTGCAAATTTTGCTTCCCTTTTATCTCCAAAACTGGCAGAGATAGGTCCATAGTCTCTATTGAAGTTGAATAGGAAGTCATATACTGGCAATCTTAAAGTGACCTTAAAATTGACCTTTGACCTACTTTTCACCATGAACTGAACTTTGCATATTTTGCTTCCCCTTTATCTCCAAAACTGGCAGAGATAGGTCCATAGTTACTATTGAACGTGAATAGGAAGTCATATACTGGCAATCTAAGTGTGACCTTGAAATTGACCTTTGACCTACTTATTATCATGAACTGAATTCTGCTAATTTCTTTCTCTTTTAACTCCAAACCTGGCAGAGATAGGCACATAGTTACTATTGAAGTTGAATAGGAAGTCATATACTGGCAATTTACTGTGACCTTGGAATTGACCTTTGACCTACCTTACGATAAACTTATATATATATTTTTTGCATATTTTGAAAATTTTTGTTGAATGCATTTTTACAGCTTGTCAAGCACAAGACTGGTGGCTGTGTTCCTTATTTTGTGTATGTGGGGGTCTATACGAATGCGCTTGCTCCAGCTGGTGGTACAATATTCGGAGGCGGTATCGCCTCTCTGATCCTCTAGTTTTTGATATTCCTTTTATCTACTGGCATGTATGATAAAAAGATTTACAGACTTTTGTAGCATGTAGGATGGTAAGAAAAATTTTAAGTTTGCATTAAGTTTAATCTTTTATACATGGTTTGCAGACTAAGAATGTTATTTGCTTTATTCAGGCTCGGGGTCAAAAGAAAAAGATTGGATGGTTCCCTGCCAATTATGTTAAGTTACTAGGGTCAAGTAGTGCCAGAAGTACTCCTGTTGGTGATGGATCGAAGTCCAACACGCTGGGAAGATCAACGCCAACACCAACACCAACACCAGAACAAGCTCCGCAGCCTGTGGAAGGTAATAGATTCCATTGGGTGATGTTTTAGCCACTAAAATTCACTTTGATGTTGGATCAAAATAAGAAAAGTGCATTTCTGTCATTGCTAAGTTGTATTATATGGATTTTACATATCACAGTGTACATTTATGTCCCAATCTTTTCAATGGGGAAAATTGTGAATTTTAGAAATTTTGTATTTTTCAAAGTTCTTAATTCTTTGAAATAAAGCATTCCTGTTGAGTGGTAGCAACTGTTGCGAGGTTTGCTGCATTGGGCAGTGCAAATATTCTACTTGTGTCAAGCATATAATTTATGTTAAATAAACCTAAAATCATGTCAAAAGTAAATGAAATTTAGCTTTTTTTCTAGCTGCTGACCAAGTGGTAGCCCTGTATCCGTACACTGCACAGAACGATGATGAGCTGACATTCCAGAAAGATGCCATCATTAATGTGATCAATCGAGATGATCAAGACTGGTGGAAAGGGGAGCTGAATGGACAGGAGGGGGTTTTCCCTGCTAATTATGTCCAGCCAGTGTCAGATATGAGACTAGCTTCAAATCCTTCCCCTGCACCCACTTCATGTGAGTAGAACCTTAATTTTTTTTTGCACTTTGTTCTGTTTGATGATTTAAGTCACGAACTGGACTGTTTGTATAAGCACAGCTGGTAAATGGCTTCATGGTATTCTGATTTGGGAAGTTTCATAAGCAATTCCAGAAAAGTTATTGGTAAAAGGTCTTCTGTTACGTTAGTGCTTTGATTTATTTGTTAAATTAGGCATGCATGACATTATTATGATCAAAGAAGTTCACTTTTGAACATACAGTTGTAAATGATAAATGGAGAAAGTTCTTATTATTGGATGATATATTCACACAACAGTTGATAGCTTTTCTTGTACAAATCCATTTTTTGCACACTGATTTATACAAAATATCCAAATGTTTTCCTTTTAATTTTTTTCCACCACATACCTGTTCTGTTCTAATCTGTGTATTTTATTTTCTCTTTATCTCTATTTGCTGTAGGACCTTTTACACTGTTGCATGATGGGATACCGGTGCTGCCACACCTCAGACCCATTACCTCAGTCCACAGAGAAGTTATCAGAGATTGTGCAATACAATTTATTAATAAACAATTGCAAAAAGAAAAGTACTTCTTCAAGAAGTACTGGATGGTTTATTTCCATATTTGCTCATAGGCAAAATAAATCTAGTTATCCTGGTACTTTTTACTGCTTTTTACTAAAGAGTGATGATGATGCAGTGCAAAGAGATTGAGGTGGAAACAAGAAAAGGTGCATGTTTTAAAACTCGAGATGGCTTGGTGAAGAAATTTGTTCCTTGCTTGTCAAAAGTTTGCATGCGAAGAACTATTTAAAGCACATTGCATCGGTGTTTGAGATTTCATGTAATGAAAGAGGGATGTTGCATCGTTCCTTTGAGCAAATATGGTTATTGTATAACAAAATACATGTTTATGGTAATATGCTGGACAAGTCTTATGTCCCCCACTGCTGCTGCTGCTGCTGGCATCAAGGTAATGGGTCTGGGTGTGTCGGACACCAACCCATGGCAACCACCAATCATCATCCAACCTCTCAAATGATTGGCAGGTGATGGCAACCAATCACCATTCAACCTCTCAAATGATTGGCAGGTGAGATCCATCCATTGTTTTAGATATGGCAATCATGGATAGTTTTTAGTAATTTATAACCAATCATTTGAGAGGTTATGTATTTTGTGACTGAGTTCTCTTTCGTAATGCTGTGCAGTGGCTTCTTTCTTGCGGTTATGGGCTTTTAGCTTGACTTGCATATTACCATTTCATTTTCCTCCTTCATAATGAAATACAAACTATATTTAGAAAAGTTAATGTACTTCTATGTGGTGCAGATTTTTGAAATGATCATAATTCTAGAAGTGGATGTCCTCCAACCTTTGAAGAACGTCTTTAAACAACTTGTTTATAGAGAATTTTTATCTGTCTACAAAGCATGTGCAGCAGAAGCACCAAATAGATTTGAATTTTATGCCTTCTAACAATATCGTCACTGGAAGTGATAGAAAGTCATGTCATTGAGTGCAAAGAAAATGTAAAAGTGTACTGAGTATCAAGACAGGTAACAAGAACTTGCAAAGTTTTGCACTATGCCATGACTTCTCTAATCATAAAGAAATAATCAGCTAGATAATTTCAAATGTAGATAACAGCATATCAAGAGGACATGTACTTCAATACTGAATCTGAATAACTAGATGAAATCAACATTAAAAGGTGAATTGTTGTCTCTGTGGCAGTAACTGCTAATGAGCAGTTGGTAGTAAGGCCAAACCTGAGGTCAAACACCAGTTAAGCCAGTCAAGACCTGTTAGAAAAAGTGTGACTATAATTACTGCTGACATAGTGTTCTCCTTGCTTAACAGTCCTATATGTATACTAATGTGTTCAGTCCCTCCGTATCGTTTTGTAGATGATAATTATAAGTTATATATCTCTTCTTTTTTTACTTCGCATGATCCATCTGCATATTTTAGATATGTTGAAATATTATTAAGTATTATTGTAATTGTTGAGTATGTATAGGAATTATTGAAATATAACTTTTAGGTTACCTTATAGATCAATTGATATAAGGAGCTGAATATGTGTTTAAAAATCTATGCCTGAGGAATTTTTTTTAGCCAGATAATGCATTGTCATACAGATTTTTAGTCCCGGATTTCATTAGATGGATTATTGGGGGGGGGGGGATTGCAAGTTTACCACAGCAACTGGTACAGTTTTCTCTTGACTGAAAAAGATAGTAAAATCCATGGTTTGACACCATGTTTATGAAAATATTGCATGTTATTAGAAGAATACATAGTTACTGTAGAAGTAAACGTCATGCCTTAGATAAAATGGTGCAGTAGAAGATTTTGAAATGTGTCTAGTGAGTGTGCTGTCAGAGAGTGTTGCAATCACATGGTAGTAATATTGTAATTTGTGGCTCAGGCACTTGTGTTCTTCATATTGGATTACATATCCTTATTCCTTATTACATATCCATATTCACATAAGGAGTCAGGTGCCGAAGAAGTCAGATGTTTGAGGACCTCTGATCATTTCTTGTCGAAAAATTGCTTATTTTAAAAATTGAAAGTAATTGTGCATGTTTTGCAGATATTATGCTATCAATTTTCTAGTTAAAAGCAGTTTGTTTTAACAACAAAAACCAAGTTGATACAGGATAGACAACTATTTATTGTGCCATGTGTAATCTGATGAGTATTTGCATAACAATAATATAACTTTAACACCTCAATAACTGCTAATTTTGTTTTAGCAGTGCAAGATCTAAAGTCTTCTTGATATTATCTCTTCCATGGTCATTTCAACATCAAAAACTTGTAATTTTAATATAACGTAGATGAACTCTGACTAATTTGCGTTTTTTATCAAAATTATTGATTGCTTGCTATGCAGGGTATGATGGCCCCTTATAGAATGTATGTGTTGTATCTGTTATGCTTTAATATATGTAAAAATGCTACATATAGAACTGGAATGCCCAGTTGTTCTTGTATGTACATAGCAGTCTGTGTCTATCGATGAAAAAAATGTGATATGTGGTCATGGAAACTAGTCTAAAAATTCAATAAATGTATCAGAAAAAAATTACATATTGTTGCTCATTTCATGGTCCACCCTTTTATGAAACATCATCAACAGTTGGTTTATACAAACTACAAAGCTATTCAGGTGCCATAACTTTTGTTGCCTCTTACTTGAATTAGTATATATTGGAAATATGTTCGCAAGTCCTCTTCTTTATTATTGGCAGTTGTTTTTCTCAAATTTATGTTGTCAGACTCCACTTCAGGCTCACCTCTAATGTTTATCACACTTTTCAATTACCTAAAATTACCAACAACCCAATATTTTTTTTATGACCAACTCAAGGTGCCTTCAAAATGACGGGATGTGCTAAGAAAGTCATCACACAAAGGATTTGGTGACCTCTTGGACCACGAGAGAGGAATCTTCAACTGATTATAGCTAGGAAAGGAAAGATATCAGAGTGTGTTTTGTTCCAGGATTATATAGCTCTGATGTAGCAAATGAAACCAGAATCTTATAAGGACAAACATGCTTGATCAGCAAATGCCCAGATGCAATTGAAAAAAAAAAAAAAGAGATTAATGCACAGGATATGGTAGTAATGATTGCTATCCTGACTCAGACAAAATTGGCCAACAGAGCATGCATGTTATGTGTTTTCTGTGAATGGTTTCAGGGACCAGCGACCCAGTTGTCCTGGCTAACACATCAGAGACAGAGATCCAGCGACAGAACTGCATCCAGGAACTACTGTGCACTGAGGAGAGCTACAATGCTGACATGTCCATAGTTTTAGATGTAAGGGATCCTTGTTGATAGTTTTTACATACTTAATGGTTGTTACAAAATCCCTTAATGATGAACTCTCATTCAAAACTACTTCTTTGTTATCTTAAATTAACAAAAGAGAAAGAGTGACATCTTTGTTGGATAAAAAAGTTCTACTTCTATGTTAAAAAATTACTGTTTTGATATTTAGAATATGATGAAATGTATAATTTCAGGTGTTTTACAGGCCTTTAGCAGAGGCCAAAGTTCTCACTTTAGCAGAATTAGACTCCATATTTGTGAATTGGAAAGAATTGATTGTGTGCAATACTAAGTTAAATAAGTAAGTTTGTTTTATTTTTTGGTTTCTCCTTCCATTAGATCTGGCAAAGACCTGTTGACATATTCTTACAGATTTGAATTAAATTTTAGAATATAACAGCTTGTTTATCTTCAATTTAAAATGTAACTTTTTTTAGTGAGACCATATGTGACTCTTACAGATTTTCTATATCTGTGGTTTAATTTAGTTTGCTTACACACGTTCATTCTAGTCTCTGTACTATAAAATATTCCTCACTTTAAGGTCTATGAGAGTTCGAAAGAAAATGAGTGGAAGTGCACCAATTCATATTATAGGAGATATATTGTGTGAAAATGTGAGTAACATTGTTTACATTTTTTTGGTCAAGTAAGAAAGGTCAGTCAAAAAATTGAAAATATATCTTTAATTAGAACAAAAGTTTGATTAATTTTAATCATCAAAATGATAAATAATGTAAAATAGATAAAAAGAAGATTGCTGTTTGTTACATTGAACTCCTTTCATGGTATTGCACATATAATAAATAAATAAATTATGTCATTCTTTTATCATTTCAGCTCCCACATTTAACCCCTTACATTAGATTCTGCAGTAGACAACTCACAGCAGCTACTCTGATTCAAAAGAAGACAGAAAACAGTCCTCAATTTAAAGAAGTAGCTAAGGTAAAGCTTAATATTCAAACATATATCCATTAAGAAAAAACATTTGTTTATTTGCATGATATGGTAAATAAAATTAAATAAAAAGTTGATTGTGAATGGTTTTCTTTCAAAATGTGTATACACCCTTGAGTCAGGTCAGAACCAAGAACTCATGATGAAGTGGTAGTAGTGGTACATTGAGTCACTTTTTATTTTTGAATTAGTTATTTTCTTAGACCAAATGAATAAAAGGGTCATACCCAACCCTGTCACTGCTTGGGTTTTAAAGTAATATATTTATTTAGTCACTGAGATAAGAATATATGAAAAAATTAAAACTTAAGGATAATTTATGAACAGAAAATAGATGAAGCATTCCAATTTTATTAAAAGGGTATGTTTTTTTCCCCACAGAAATGTTCCACTGATCATCGAACTAAAGGCATGCCTCTCAGTAGTTTTCTGCTCAAACCCATGCAAAGGATCACCAAGTATCCACTCATGATCGAGAAGGTAACCCATGCTTTGAAGATATCATACTTCACAAACAAGAAAAATATCAAAAAAGAAAGAAAAAGATAAAAATACTAACAAATATTGTTCTACCAGCTATGACCCTAAACTAACTTATAATCATTTGGAGAGAGGTCATCAGCTTATTGATGTGTCAGACTTACTTTTTGGGTTTTTACCAGGTTAGAATTGTATTATATGATTATTTATTTTTTATTTTAATGAATTTTTGTTTGTCTGACTTAATAATCACCCTCTTACTTTTTTGTTAAGATCCTGAAGTACACTCCAGAGGAGCACCCAGACTACCAGTACTGTCTGGATGCCCTGCAGGCTGCCAAGGAGCTGTGCGACCAGGTCAATGAAGGCGTCCGGGAACAGGAGAACTCCAGCAAACTTGAGTGGATACAAAACCATGTGCAATGTGAAGGACTACCAGAGGTGTGTTGTTGATTTATTATCCTTGGATTGTTTATCCCTCACACTTGTCCCAAACATGACCAGAAAAACTTTCACCGAACATTCTCAAACCTGTATCTTATTTAATGATGTACCAAAAGACCTGTAACCATTGCAAATGGATAAGAAATAGGTCTTAAAATTATTAAGTGAAAAATACATTGACTTTGAATATTTTATAGCCAAAATTTGCAGTCTCAGTAAAATGCAGTTGCATGTCACTTTTTAAACTAACGTAATTTTTAATTTCAGAAAATAACTTTCAATTCAGTCACCAACTGCTTGGGACCACGTAAACTTCTTTATTCAGGAACTATATACAAGGTATGCTAAGATGTGCACTAAATTTGAGAACAAAACTGACATGGAGAGAAAGAGATTAGAGTAATTCATTTAGTAATTCAAAATAAACTCCAGAACATGCTAAAATATACTATAACTGTGAGAGCTTTAACATAGAAATTACTGAAATGTAATTATGAATTTGCTTTGCCTCCTTGCATTTATCACCACGTTTATCTAACTGTAATCAGTATGAATATGTGGTTTGTTCAATAAAGATGTTAAGAGATCACACTCTTTCATATTTCAGGCCAAAAGCAATAAAGAGCTGGTTGGGTTTCTTTTCAATGATTTCTTATTATTGGTACAACCCCAGCGCCCTCTGGGAAGTGTTGTGTCAACATTTAGCTTTGACCCAGAGACCAAAGTGCATTACAAGATGTACAAAACTGTAAGCATTGGAAATTTTGCATGGATTTAAACAAATAAGGACAGATTGTTGCAGAAAGTTATAGAAACAGTTGTAGCTAAGTTGAGCACTTCCAGTTAGTTATTTATTAATTTATTCTTTGATTCCTTGATTAAGATTTATAAAACTTGTGACTGATGTTAATAAAAATGCTGATTTTGATATCATCCAGTAAAGTACTTCTTTAGTGTAGTTTGTTTTGATACAATATTAAAAGGACAGTTTTTCTCTCATCAGCCTATATTCCTGAATGAAGTGGCAGTGAAGGCTCCCCAAGGTGCTGAGGAGGACCCTACAGTATTTCAGCTCAGTCATATAGACCGGTGGTACAGTTTTAAAAGTCTAACACAGCTGGAGAGGTGCAGTACACATTCTTCAGTTTGATATTATTAGAGGATTTGGTGTTTTTATCCGTCATAAACTCTTCTCATTTACATTATTACTTCTTTTCATGTAAGTCTTAAAGTTGATAATATATAAATTCTTAAATTCAGTTTTCAGGGAAGGAGTACTGATAGCTACCTAGAACTATAGATAAGTCATTATTTTAGATGCATATTTTGTTTAGGTATATAAGCATGAGGGTGGTTCTTCACTAACTTTTTTGTCTGTCTTCTTAGGGACAGCTGGGTGAAAAAGATAGCAGCAGCTTCCAAAGAATACCTTGAAACAGACCGAAGGAAAAGGGAGAGGGCTTACTCATGTAAGAATTCATTGTTATTTTATTGTTTATCACACATAACATCAAATGAAGTTTTGGTTAAGAAATTTTTAACAGACCATATTTCAGTTAAACCAGTTATTTGTAAATAAGTTATGTTTTAGATATGTTATTATCAAAGTGTACATTGGATATTGTAGTTTTTTTCAGCAAAATAGCAACTTAAATTTGTTTTTATCATGAATTCTGTATTTAGATGTATTAAAATGTCACACAAGTTTTGTTTCAGATTTACACAATCTCAATTATCCTCTGCTCTGCAACTAAAATAAGAGCATCTAACATGACTATTCTGTCATTCTCTCATATGGTCATTTCTCTTTTGATACAAGAATATCATTCTATATTCATTTCATTGTCAATTCCTTTCATTTTTCCTTTCATTTGTGAACTGACTATACCACTGATCAATTTTCCAGATACAAACTTCCCTATTTGATAAATGGATGCAATGTTTAATTGTCAACATTTTCAGATGACAGTTAATAAAGTGAATCTGTCACAGACTAGTCTGGAATGTGATGCATGGCCTATAGGTCGCAGCAGAAATGAAAAAGTGATCTGAAGTTCAATCTGTCCTCTTATTTGACAGATTCACTATTTACACTTGGACTTCATAATAATTGTAACCTATGCACAAACATCAACAAAGCTTCTCCAGAGTCCCACTTTTGAAAACTCAGATTAAAAATACATGTGAATTTGACTACCATATTCATACATAACTGGAAAAATGATTCTCAGTCATTCTAAACCTGTATCTATTAATTATAAAAGGATATTTAATCTTGTGTGTGCCCTTTCACTAGCTCGTCAAATGCGTACAACAGGTGTCGGGAGGCTATTATTTGTTGTCTTGGAGGGTGCCAATCTCATGGCTTGTAAGGAGGGTAAGGAGACAGGGTGTCTATGGAATCCATTGTATATACCTAGCATGACTGGCATACATGATATATATATGATATATATACCCTATATATATATATTATATATATAATATATATATATATATAGGATATATAGGTTAATGGATCACTAACCAAGATGTTAACTTTACATGATATGGTATATTTTTGGGTGTGTCAGTACTAAATCCTAGCAATTTTAGTTTTTTTCCCTTGACTGACAGCATGATAAAAAAAGCAATTGAAAAAAGTAACGAAATGTAGACTGCATGCCATTTAACCCAATTCTAACATGAAATTCTATATTTTTAAGAATACCTGGATAAAGATAAATCATCATTAACATAGTTACAAGGAACATAGTTACAAGAAACAGAATTAAATAAAAGTCTTACAACAAGGGATTGTAGGAAGGTGCTATCAAGCTCTTCGACTTTTCAATCCTCCCATCCATGGATCAAGTTTTTTTTTCATACAATCATGTATTATTTCATAGATGATATTGACAGAATCGACCGTACATATTATCTTCTCTGATCTATTGAGTGTAGAACTTACCAAACTGGAGTGCCCAATTTCTGTACATGACAAATAGACAGAATGCCTCTCTCCCCCCACCTCCCTCCACTTTCCTTCACCTGCCTTACTCTCATGCTCTCCATCTTCTTAACTGGAGAAGTGTTTACATTACACAGCATGTGCTTTGGTTTCTCAGTAGCTAAAAAGATGCCTCGAGGTGTGGGTCGCCTGCTGGTCATTGTGCAGGAAGGGAAAAACCTTGTGGCCAGCGATGCCAATGGTAAGAAAAGTATCGTCTGCTTCAGACTTGGTGTGGTCTGCTGCAGTTGACATCTGATTTGGGCTGCTGGTTGTTTTGCCAGGTTGTGAGGTTCTTTTAGGCCGGTGGCCATTGACTAATTTTCCAGTGCTGCATTTTTTATCCTTACCATTTATGTTTTGTGTGTCTCATTATCTTAAGCCACAAGCTTCAGTGGTGTTATTTCATTTGATAGAAAGAAAATATTTTTATATACATTTTATAAAAGATTGAAATGTGCTTATCTGAAATATGAGTTATTTTTACCAAAAAGGATAAAGAAAATTATTTTTTGACTAAGTTAAATTCATTTTACATTTTGAAATTAAAATATTCATGTTTATGGTAAATTTATGCCCCTGAAGCTTTTCATTTAATGATTAGGCCACCTTTTTATGTACAGACACAGATGTGTCTGTACATATAGCCATCATCTGCGTCTGTCGTCGCCGTCGCCGTCGTCGTCGTCGCCGTCGTCGCCGTCGCCGTGCACTTTTACCGATAACACGATAAATGGAAAACTGTTTTTTCTTTTGGTATGAAACTTACAGAACTGATGAATATTCATAATACGCAGGTCAAGTTCGAAAATCAGCATGATCGGGTCACTTTTAGGGAATTTATGCTGTTTTTTCACTTTTTTCAGCATATATGCAGCACTGATAACACGATAAGTGGAAAACCATTTTACCTTTTGACTTGAAACTTACAAAACTGATGAATATTCATAATACGCAGGTCAAGTTCGAAAATCAGCATGATCGGGTCACTTTTAGGGAATTTATGCTGTTTTTTCACTTTTTTCAGCATACATGCAGCACTGATAACACGATAAGTGAAAAACCATTTTACCTTTTGGCTTGAAAGTTACAGAACTGATGAATATTCATAATACGCAGGTCAAGTTCGAAAATCAGCATGATCGTGTCATTTTTAGGGAATTTATGCTGTTTTTTTCACTTTTTTCAACATATATGCAACCCCGATAACACGATAAGTGGAAAACCATCCTACCTTTTGGCTTGAAACTTACAAAACTGATTAATATTCATAATACACAGGTCAAGTTCGAAAATCAGCATGATTGGGTCATTTTTAGGGAATTTATGCTGTTTTTCCACTATTTTTCAGCATATATGCAGCACCGATAACACCATAAGTGGAAAACCAATTTACCTTTTGGCTTGAAACTTGTAGAACTGATAAATATTCATAATACGCAAGTCAAGTTCGAAAATCAGCATGATTCGATTATTGTTAGGTAATTTAGGCTGTTTTTTCACTTTTTTCAGCATATATATGCAGCACTGATAACACAATAAGTGGAAAACTGTTTTTTCATTTGGCTTGAAACTTACAGAACTAATGAATATTCATAATACGCAGGTCAAGTTTGAAAATCAGCAAGATCGGACAATTTTTATGGAAGTTATCCTGTTTTTTTTTTTTTTTTCAATTTTTTCAGCACTTTTATAACACCGATAACATGATAAGTGTAAAAATGTTTTTCCTTTCCTTGGATTGAAATTTACAGAACTGGTGAATATTTATTATACGCAGGTCAAGTTTGAAAATTGGCATGATTGGACTATTTTTACAAAAGTAATGCTGTTTTTTTCCCTTTATTCAGCATACATGCAACACTGATAACGCATTTTAAGGAAAACCAATCAGCCTTTTGTCTTGCAACTCACAGGAGTGATCAATCTGACCAGTATACAGATCAAGTTTGAAAATAAGCTTGATCAGTTAAGTTTTGATGAAGTTATTAGCCTTTTTGTATATAAGTGGTTTTTCTTCAGATTTAATTCTTAAGCATGTTAACAGTCTCATAACGGTACTAATTGGATATGTTAAAGTGTTGTTTTAACATTTTCTGCTTCTTAACAATATTGTTAGTTGATTATATAAAAATGACGGTAAACCTATTATCCTGCATTGTGTAATAAAGTATCAAAAATGGAAAGGAACTCATCATTGCAGTTCGTCAGATTCAATCATTCACTATGTTCAGAATCTCCAAATGGAGCTAATTGGACATTATAAATTGTTCTATTGATATTTTTCCTATGTCAACAATTTTCCTAGTTGATCATTTAAAAATGACAGTTAATTGATGATGGTTTTATGTAAAAAAGGTGTTGAAAATGGAAAGAAAATCATTTCAGTACAGTTATCTCTTGTTAACATTTTGGCATTTTGAAAGTGTGACCCTAACTTCCATGTCCTTGGAGACCTTTCCATATCACATTTTCTGAATATCCATGATACTTTTATTTTTTTATAAAAAATTTGATGGTCATTATGCTGTTAAGTATTATGTTATATTGCATGAAAGTTAAAGAAAACCCTATTTTGGACACTGCTGCCAGGATAGCGATTAAGGGAAAACCATGTTACTTATGATAATCAACCTTACTGAAAAGAGTGAAGTGCAGCTTGTGTTGGAAAACCATCGTAATTGTTTTCTGTTTTGAAAGCAATGCAGTACAGTGCTATTTGGTGCAATAAATGTATATGGATAGTAGGCAGTTAATTCAGGGTTATAAAATAATTTGCTTAATTGATTTTCAAGTTATTTCAGGGTTATAAAATAATTTGCTTAATTAATTTTCAAGTGGGTATTAAATGAGATTACATAAACACACATTGAGATTTCATTGTAAAGTCCCATCGGTTTAGCTTTCTTAACTGTGTCACATAATTAGGAATCGATGATTATTATGCAGGTAAATGTAATTTAATATGGAAAATAAGTTTACAAAAAAAAATTTGTGTAACGCTTACATTAATGCTAAAGATGAATAACAGTGCCTTATTATTCTCAAACTCAATAGGGTTATTCATATCATGTTAGTAATTGTACAGCTAGATTAAAAGTTTGAATAGCAGCTTTATTGGTATTTTTTGTTATGTTTTATTTTACATTTTCTTTTAATTTTTTTATGCTGTTTTTTCACTTTTTTCAACATATATGCAACATTAATAACACAATATAAGAAAAACAGCTTAGCCAATTGTCATTATACTCACAGGAGTGGTCAATCTTACAAAAATGCAGGTTGAGTTCGAAAATCAGTGTTATCGGGCCATTATTTTAGAAGTTGTACTGTTTTTTCAAATTTCCTCAGATTCAATTCTTAGGCATGTTAACAGTCTCATTATTGAACTAATAAGATACGTAAAAGTGTGTGTTTGATATTTCCTGCATCTTTACAACATTGTTAGTTGATTATGTAAAAATGATGGTAAACTTGTTATCATGTATTGTGTAATCAAGTGTCCAAAACGGAAATAAACTCATATCATTGCAGTTTGTCAGATTCAATCATCCACATCTGCCATGATGACCATGATGGGAAAACCGTGTTCGTTATGATTGTCAAACTTTCAAAAAAGAAACACAGGACTAAAATGCAGCCCAAGTTGGAAAAGCAGTCTAATGGGCTTCTTTTTCTGGAAGTTATTCATTTTAGTGAAATATTCATTATCTTTTTGGCATATTCATTGTGGGACTTGGAGCTCCCATGGACATGAAGCCGGATGGTAATCAAATTTTCTACATGTTCATGCTATTTATAGTCAATAATCAAAAATTGGTGATAATTATTCTATAATTTATTATGTAATGTTACATCAAAATTGACAATAATCTTTTTTGCACTGCTACTGCAAACATTATGAAAAGAAAACTGTGTTATTTATTATTATATTTAACTTAAGAGTATGATTTTTAGGATTGGCATGCAGTTCAAATTAGAAAGCCAGGTCAGTTGGGTTATCATTTATTATTGAATTTAATGCAATTTTGTGTGAAATTTCATTTTTCTTATTCTGGCACTTTCTAAGTATAAACTTGAACTCTGATGGGCCTGAAGCCTTATGCTTTTACTCTCATCGGTGTTACCTGTTGTGCAAAATTAAAATTTGATGTTGACTGTGCAGTTAAACATAATGTATTATTGCATCAGAAGTGGTAGTCTCCTATTTTGTGCATTATTGTTTTGTGCTCTTCTTAAGTTGTGACTTATGGGCCTGAAAGACCTTTGAGAGGGTCAGTCTATAAATTTCCCTTTGGTATCACTTCGCTAATTTCAGTTATAAAGTAATTTGCCTAATTGATAGGCTACATAAAGCACACTTGTGATTTGAGATTACATAAAGCACACTTGTTGATATTTCCCTGTAAACTCCCATAGGTTAAGCTCTCTGCTAGATTAATAATAAGGAAGCAGTGATAATTATGCAGGTAAATTTTGTTTAATATTGCAAATAAGTTTTATATATATATATATATATATATATATATATATATATATATATATATATCAAACTGAAAGATTAAAAGTTTGAATAGCAGCTTCATTGGAATTATATTTACCTCTGCCAAGGAGGTTATATTTTCACCCCTGTTTGTCATCAACATAACTCAAAAAGTTATGGACTGATTTTGCTGAAATTTTCAGGAACTGTCAGAAGTGGGCCAAAGAGGACAAAAATCAATAATAATCAACAATTGCTACCTTGGCAGAGGTCTGCACTCTCGGAGTGCTTTTCTAGTTTTGTTGTTTTCCTTTATAATTTTTTCTCAAACACTTGCATTTGTGACTTTAAACTCTCATCCGCCTGAGACTCTGACATTTCTGTTTTTCCACATAAGCAGTTGTATTGTTTTTTATGTCTTTAAACATTATGTTACTTATGTAATATTATTTTATGCACTGTCATCATTTTTCAAATATTAAGACTTACATCATGTGAATTTGAACTCTCATGGTCCTGAAACTAATCTTATTGAAAGGGTAGATTGAGACCATCTTCTGGGACTTCCGGAAGACAGTCAGGTTATTAAGTTTATATTGCCTGGTATCTATTTTTTCTTCTGTTGGAAGACCATCAAAATGGAGGATGGATCAAAATAGATACTTTGGAATACTGTCAGAAAATATCTCTGGGTCCGCTCATGTTATTGACCATTTTACCTGTTGTGCATGATTAAAATTCAGTGTTGACTGACAGTGCTATTATAAGCATTATTTATTATTGCATCAAAATTGACAAAATGACCTATTTTGCATCTTTATTTTCTGTTTTTTGTCTGTACATTTGACAGCTTTGCTGCCTTGTTAATCTCTTGTTTTACAAGCTTGTAAATACTTGCTTGGTCTTTTGATAATAGAGATATTGCCAAAAAAGAAAATAAATGATAATGATTTTGACAAAAGACCAACCAGAAACATCTTTTTCTTATCATAAAAATCTGTGCCATGACTTATAAATAAATTAACTAAGCAATGAGTAATCATCTTCAATAAACGTTGGTATATAAGTATCAGCAGAAAAACTTCATTCATTTTTCTACTTTCAAATCATAATTACAAATTTTAACTTTCTTCTGACCCCAGACATCACAATCTGGAAAAAAATAAGTTTGTAAAACATTACATGAAAAAGGTGGCCTTAAACTTGCTTTGCATACCGTTTTGCTGTCCTGTGGTTTGATTATTGCACATGAGGAGCACAGCTATCCTTGCCATTTTTTTCTTATCGCTAAAATGCTTAACTTCTGCCGTACTAAAATATTACATCTTGCCTCCAGGCTATAGATGACAGCTGCTGACAACAAGGAGTAAAAAATGCTGAGTAGATATGAGAAATGTACTGATTCGCAAAGATTCACCAAAATCTGAAAAAATTGATACACTGAAACAATGGAAATATAAATAGGAAAGACAAAGATTTTTCATTTATCTCACAATCTTCTCTACATCCTGCAAAACCATCCAAGGAAAGGAAAGCGTAAAAGAACTGTAAAAAACATAAATAAAGAAAAGAAGAAAAAAAACTGGCTGTTTAAAAGTACTCTGGAATACATGCTATTTTTGATATGATCTTTATGTTGACAATGCATGCATTTGAATAGGAAGTCAGAGTATTACAAGCCAATTTGAACATGGTGAATCTTTCTGAAGGAGTCACTTCCATATGAAGAACACTACTCATTATTGTGTGTACCCCTCTCCAGTTTGTCTGTCCTTACTAATTTGTGGCATGCTCTCTTGCTTTGTTCTGTCTGACAGTGAGGAAGGTCCCAGCAGTGGGCAGGCTTTTAGTAGTCATAGTAGAAGGATGTAACCTCAAGACTCATGGCAACACTGGTAGGCAACTTAATATATTAAATTTATTATTGAGTGAATGCCAGTTATTAACATGGTTTGTAATTAGGGGACAAAATGATTTATCAATCCAATGATTAGTTTACACTAATATACCATTCATTGTATGCTCTTATAAAAGATCATACATTTTATTTGGAATTTTTGTAATACTCATATTTTAATGATTATGGTTAGCAGATTTTAAATTGATTTCCAGCAGTTAAGAATAATCTAGTTCTGAAGATTGAATTATAAATTAATGAATAGTCAAAACATTAGTTCACTTTTATATGTGTGTAATGCTTGACCTTGTGTCTCATTTGATTAAATTTGCTAGTGTTTGCACAACCTCTTATAGCAAATTTTCAAAAAGAAATTAAACACATAAAGTCAGTGAAAATAATAAAAGGTACAGGTTTCCTAAATAAAATTTTTAGTTTTTTTAAAAGCAGATTCACCTTTGTAGTAACTTTAAAAAAGGAAAATGTCCATTACAGAAAGGTTATAAGATTAATATTCCGATTCCTAGGCAAGAGTGACCCCTACTGTGAGGTGAGCATGGGTTCTCAGGAACACAAGACGAAAGTGATCAACAGCACCCTAAATCCCAAGTGGAACTCCTCCATGCAGTTCACGGTGAAGGATGTCAAGGAGGATGTGCTGTGTATCACGGTGTTTGACAGAGATTTGTTCACACCAAATGGTGAGAAAATGGTGTGTGTGTGTTTGAGTGTGTGTGTGTGTGTGTGTTAAAGGTACATTGACAATCATCAAGGGGAGTGTCTCTAAGATGGACACCCAGCAAATGAGCTGCATAAACCAAGATGATATAACAAATTATGCTGGCTTTTAGTTTAATTTAGTCTTCCAGGTCCAGTTTCACAATGAAAGTCAGAAGTTGGTCTTAATTTTAAGACAAAAACTTTGTTTTATTTCAGGACAGGTTTCGATCTGCATTAGTTCACTAAAAGAAAGTAACTATCAGACTTAAAAGTTATTTACTTTTTGTAAAACAGATTCAATATCCCCATTACATGGGCTGTTACTTTTTTTTAAGTACAAAGAAATTTTGGGTCTTAAATTGTTGGTCAAATTTAGTCAAGTTCTTTTTGGGACAGATCCCCCTGAATGAATCTTAGTGTGGTTGATTAAGTTGCATTTTACCCTACAGACTATGATCACTTAGTGAATCTGTGGAAAATCATACACAATTTCACTCACAGGATGTAAGTAGATCAATAATCAGCATGTTTTCAAATATATGCTTGTGGTGTTTTAGTATGTCTATTTGATATGCAATACTAACAATACATTGTGTATGAAGTCTGATTGATATGACAGTTTCATTCAGATTTTTTTATCTTATAGACTTCTTAGGAAGGACAGAGATAAGGATAGCAGACATCTTGAAAGAAAACAAAGAAAAGAAAGGTCCAGTCACCAAAAGGCTTCTGCTCCATGAAGTGGAGAAGGGAGAAGTTGTTGTCAAGTTAGATATTCAACTTTTTGAGTCCAGCTAGCCACAAAAGTATGACTGTGTATAAAGATTTCAAATAACAAAATGACAGTGAAAAAATTTACTCCTTTTTGTGTAGTTTCATATGTATATCTGAAACTGAAATTGTGGCCCTGAAAGCTAACCATTGTATGACACTGTAAAATGACTAATTTAAAATCAAATTTATTTTTGTGTAAACACAAATGTCAAATTTAAGCGCTGACATAAATATTCACCAAAAACATATTTTCTTGAATACTTTATCATTAATATTGATCATTATGGATAAATGGTAAAATCTTGTGTTTTATAACTTGTAAGATCTACATTTTTGGTGAGAAATCCTCAGCGTTTACAACATTTTGCCTTCAAAATGTGTTAAAGCAAAGCTAGATTAATCAGTGGCATCAATGAAACTTATGTATCGTAGCCTTTTCTGTCTTCTAATGCTCAACTCTTCTCATTCCTTTGGCTGTTTGTGTTGTCAGGCATAAACTCTTCATGTCACCAATTTTTTGTCAAATGATATTTTTTATAATTGCTTCTTGGACTGCTGTGATTGATGTACATGTTTACATATATGTTCAAATCCTCGCTTTTCTCACTGCCATACTGTGTCACATTTTGGTGTTCTCACCTTTTTATCCCTTTGTATGTTTGTTTTCCCTTTTGTCACTTTTATTCAGAGACATTCTGTATGGTTTAAAGATGTTAACTGAAGAAGAGCTTACTGTAAAGATAAAGAAGTCTGTATATTAACTGTTTGTTTACTTGAAGGTATGTGCATGTACACACAAATGCACAGGCACATTTCCCATGCCACAAAATTATCTGTATGTTATGTTAATAAGTGAGACAATGTATGTTATGTTAATAAGTGAGACAATCTACTAATGGTAGCATTAGATTCAGTAGAAAATCATTTAATCATTCCAGTGAGAGTCATCAAGTGTTATACCTCAGTCTAAAGAATTGCGCAGATGTGAGGGTAAATGATTGTGCCATGAAAGATTCTGTAAACCTCTCTTCTACGAGATGTTTTATTTATATCCTCTTATTCTGTATATGAGAGGTGTATTAAAGAGGACAAGTGGTGCTGAAACGATGAGAAGTTACACATCCAAGGGAACTGTTACTATTAAGTGCGCAATTGCTTGCCAATATTCAACTTCATGAGATATTAATTTAAAATAAATGTTATTAGACTGACTATTGTAATGGATTCTGTGTAAATACATATGGGTCATTCCACAAAAAGTGGCTCTCAAGGAACTGCCAATTATTCCTTAATTTTGTGTTATAATATATTTGCATAACTGTTTTGAACTGCTTTTTAATGACTTATTTTTTTCTATGTTGGAGGGTACAAAAGTATTAAATGGTGAAAAATAATGAGACAAATCAGAATTATGCAAATTATACTCAAAATGAAGGTGAACTGGCATTCATCAGAGTCAGTTTTTTGTAAACCGTATTAATTTAGTACTTGTTTAAGAGCATAGATAAATAACCTTAGGCCAAGGGGGTAAGAAATTGTCACAAATTACTCTATGAATCATGTTTTACTTCCTCTTCTGAAGTTTATCTGTCTAAAATGCGTTTCACCTTGTACTCATTAGTTTTCTGAGCCATTTCTTGAATTTTGGTGCTCCTCGAAATTGATTAGCATATCTTGCCATAGCAATTCACAAGCCTCCATGCTTGATCTCAAATGCTGATGTTCTTTAGTGCATATTATTAAGTTCAAAATGTTTTAGATATTATGGTTATAATTCACAAAACTACACTATACAATTTACAGTGAATCCTATACTATAACCATATATAATTTGCCCATCTTATATCTGTCATGCTTTGGTTGTAAAATGATTCTCTCAGAACCTTGACATAAGCACAACAACATATTCTTGAAGACCATAGTATTTTCAGAATATATTGAGTGCAAAATTCTCACATTTGTTGTAGTGTTAGCATTTTGAGGACTACCAAAGAATTCTTGTGTAAAGTGGTAAAAATATTGTTAAAATCTAGTGGGTAATTTTGTAAAACCTATAAAGTTAGAACAAAATTAAACATTATATGGTGATCAGACAAAGCAAGAGGTTGAAAAGATGAAAAGCAAACTGTCCCCTGAGATGGGGAAGGAGATGTAAAAGAAAATATTATTTTACAGAAATAAATAAATTATTGGAACAAACATTAAAGAAAGTGATTTGTTAACTTTCTCTTTGAAAATAAACTTTTTATAAGCACTGTTGCCTTGTAACATCAAGACTAAGGACAGCTGTCCAAAATATCTATGCACCCAATACAATTTGAGCAGAGAAAACTGACAGGAGTCTCTTGTTTGGTATCTCTGAGGACAACACAAGGACTCCATTTCACTTTTTAGTGAAATTAATTACCTACTCTGCTGTAGACGAGACCTTTGAGGGTGCCCATAGGGCTTTTCTTACGAAGGTGCTAGTGCAAATAAAAAATGTCAAAGGTGATGGATCATTTGGGGTTTTTATGAATTTAAAAGCGACATTGCACCTTATTTTTGTTACCTTGACACCACGATATCTAAAGCCCCATAAAGGTCTGTGGCTTGACAAGTGTATCACAGCATACTTTCTGGCTTTTGTTTTTACATGCATTTTAGGGGCTGAATAAAATTTCTTGTAATCCAATAAAAATAATACAAGGCAGCAAAGCTGTCAAATGTACAGACAAAAAGCAGGAAATAACTATGCACAAAATAGGCTACTGTCAATTCTGATGCAAAAGTACATTATGTTAAACTGCAAATTCAACATCAAATTTTAATTATGCTCAACAGGTAATACCAATGTAAGTAAAATGTGTAACAAGCATAAGGCTTCAGGCCCATGGGAGTTCAAGTTCGCACTTTGAAAATGTATAACTTCCAGAAAAAGAAGCCAATTAGACTGTTTTTCCAACTCAGGCTGCATTTTTAGTCCTGTATTTCTTTTTTGAAAGTTTGGCAATCATAAGTAACATGGTTTTCCCATAATGGTCATCATGGCAGCAGCACCCAAAATTGTGTTTTCTTCTATTCTGATGCAATATTACATAATGGTTAACAGCATAATGACCGTCAATTTTTAATAATAAAATATACGTATGATGTATTTTCAGAAAATGTGACTAGCATGGGTATTCAAGCCCGTGGAACTTCAAAGTCACACCTTGAAAATGCCAATATGTGAAAAATTAAAGTTTCACAAAAAAACTGTTTAACTGGCAGTAAGAATTACCAAACAGACTGCATTGCCTACTGAAGCTGTATTTTAGTCCCAGGTTTCTTTCCTGTAAGTTTGAGAACAGTAAGTGACATGGTTTTTCTGAAATGGTCATCATGGGAGCAGTGCCCAAAATATGTTTTTTTCAAAATTGATGCAATATTACATAATGTTTAACAGCATAATGACCATCAATTTTTAATAATAAAATATTAGTATTATGGATATTCAGAAAATGTGATTAGCAAAGGTCTTCAGGCCCATGGAACTTCAAAGTCAAAACTTGAAAATGCCAAAATGTAAACAAGACAGCACTGTTCTGAAATGTTTTTTTCCCCATTTTTAACAATTTTTAACATAAAACAAAATTAACAGTTTACTGCCCTTTTTATATGATCAACTAAGAAAATTGATGAGATGGGAAAAATATCAATAGAGCAGTGTTAAATGTCCAATTTCCTCCATTCTGAGATTCTCAACATAGTGAATGATTGAATCTGACAAACTGAAATGATTTGAGTTTACTTCCATTTTTGACACTTTATTACACAATACAAGATATTAAGTTTACCATCATTTTTACATAATCAACTAACAATGTTGTAAAGATGCAGGAAATGTCAAACAAACACTTTTACGTATCTAATTAGTTAAATAATAAGGCTATTAACATGCCTAAGAACTGAATCTGAGGAAATGTGAAAAAAACAGCATAACGTCTAAAATAATGGCCCGATTATGCTGATTTTTGAACTCAACCTGCATTTTAGCAGGATTGACCACTCCTGTAGGTTTAATGAC
This sequence comes from Lingula anatina, assembly GCF_051362555.1. NCBI lineage: Eukaryota > Metazoa > Brachiopoda > Lingulata > Lingulida > Lingulidae > Lingula > Lingula anatina. The sequence goes on from NC_141767.1 coordinate 44,838,367, forward strand.
AATTGGCCTGTTTTTCTTATATTGTGTTTACAGTGTTGCATATATGCTGAAAAGTGGAAAACAAGCATAACTACTAAAATAGTGGCCCGATCATGCCGATTTTAAAACTTGACCTGCGTTTTAGTAAGATTGATTACTCCTGTGAGTTTCATGACAACAGACCTAACGGTTTTCCTTAAAATGTGTTTACAGGGTTGCATATATGCTGAAAAGTGAAAAAACAGCATAACTTCTACTATAATGGCCCGATCATGCTGATTTTCGAACTTGACCTGCGTTTTATGAATATTCATCAGCTCTGTAAATATAAAAGCAAAAAATAAAACTGTGTTCCACTTATCGTGTTTACAAGGAAAGTGCACGGCATCGGCATCGCCATCGCCATCGGCATCGCCATCGGCGACGACGGCGACGACAGACGCAGGTGATGGCAATATGTACAGACACATCTGTGTCTGTACATAATAAAAAAGTGTCTGAAATAAATAATTAAATGGGCATGATTCATTGTCATATGATTTGAAAATCAACCTAATATGCAATTTTAATTCGTTGAAGTATCTAGACAAATAACCCCAAAACGGAAATTTACACCGAATCTTTTATTACTGCCTAATATTAAAAAAAATAAACTTTTTTCAGTAAGCTCTACAAATGTGTACAAAATGACCTTTTTCAAGGAAAACATTCCATACAGTAGTGGGTCTGGTTCTAGCATAACAAATGTCGCCTGGGCTTAACATATACCGCCCCACAGACCTACTGCCATTGCACAGGGCTAATAATATAAACCATCTAGAAATTATCAGCAGCATTTAAGGCTTTCAGTAGAAAATGAAAAAATCTAAATAATAATATACTGACATAGAAAACAAATCCAGCTGTACACTATCATTAATGCAAGCCATGAGTAAAATCATTCAAACCTATGCAGAAACACTACATTCAAAGGTCATTTGTTCTTGACAACTGGATGTCAATAATATGCTATATTTTTCCAATATGTTCCTTCTTATCACCACGTTTAAATGGACTTGAAGTTGACTTCATATATGCAAAGATGTAGTATCAATCATCCAGTTTTCATAAATCGCATATTACAAATTTAACACATCATAAAAATTAACAAAAACTTTTCGACCTGAAAAATGTAGCTGTTTTAAGAAACAGTTTCACCAAATGAACATCTTAAAGCTTTCACAAAAACGATGCAAATTAAACACAGTGCAGATCTCACTTGATGTGAAACAAGACTTTAATTAATTTGAAACTTAATTAGAAAGACAGCACAGCTCCCTTTAAAACAAATCTAAAAAAAATCAAATCCTTTGAAAAAAAATCTGTAAGTAAATTTCAATACTATTCATATATTAAGCTCCCATCTGTTCTTTACTACAAGGGAACTGAGAAAATTATCTGCTCTGAACATGATTTGCTGTTTAGAGTTATCCTTTCACGAAGATGTCTGTTTCATTGAACACAACTTTTCCAATTTGCTCTCAATTTCCAGGTAGATATTCTTATTGGCCAGTCTCTCTAGGTGGGGTGGCACTTTTGGAAATGATTGCATGGAAACAGCTAAACTGCCTTCTGCTGTTTTTCCAACAACCTCTGCTATTCTGTTAACAAATGATGACCTAAAATAAAAATAACACATTAGCTGGAGGAAAAATGAAAATAGGAGAGATGAAAGGGAAGCAAAATATAATTGCCTTGACTCTTGCATACATGAAAAGAGTAAGCTACAGTAATAATATGCTGAACCTACCACTTGTCTTGTAGCTGATTATCCTGACTGTCCAGAGGATCCTCCTCATGTAAGGTCTCAGCTCTACTCAGCATACTGTAAACTGTAGATGCTCCAAACTGAAAGAGAATGAATAGTTTTGTAAAGGGTTGTTTGAAATGTTAGAGACTGTTCCAGGGCTCCTTGTGCAAATTACTGACTTTTGGCCAACACAACATCACCTACGGATTAAAATGCTTTGTTCGTGAGCACATAAAAGACATTTCATTTCAGTCCTCATGGCAGGATTGGAAAGGAACATTAAAGGTTCTGTACATGGTCCAAAGCAAGCTACCCATGAGTAAGTGCTGTATAATGAACTCGGTGGTGAACCACTCTAAACCCCATTCCCATAGACACCATGGGTCTTTGTAGATCAATTCAACTCTGCAGGGACTCTTGCTGAGTGCAATCAGCTCCAGTGAATGACATACCTCCTTGTTTCTTATGCACTCATATTCTGTATGCTACTCAACACCAGGAGGCAGGGTCATTAAGTCAAGCCGACTGCACTCAGCAAGAGTCCTAGCAGAGTTGAACCAACCCACATGGACTGATGGTGTTTCCTGGGAATGGGCCTAAAAAAAGCATTCTAATAATTACTGTGGGTTTCTCTTTAACAATACCATCACTGTCTTGTATGTAGACAGGGATCTTTCTACACATACCTTGTTCTGCAAGATGAGTCCTATGCTATCTTGTTGTCCTGATTTCTGTACTGTACACAGACTTTGTGCAAATCTTCCCAGCAGTTCCATGTCCACAGCACTAATAGTTCTGTGTACTGGGTCATGGAGATGGTGCAACACCTAAATTTGGGAAAAAAAGGCACTGATAACGACAATAATGGAACAGAAGGCTTTCGCCTAATATATTTAATAAAAAAGAATATAAGCTGTGGTCTTAAATCAGTTTAAAAATTGAAATCTACCCTCCCCCCTTTCAATACCACCTCCTCCAAAAATATGTCTACATACACCAAGAAAAAAAGTTAAAGCTTTACCTTGTCTGTCTGATCCTTTTTAATCAAGTGAGCTAAGTGTTGGATGACAGCAGACACTATGGACTGGTTTTGTTCCTGTAAAGTAAAGACAATCTCAATTAAGACACACAAATCATAAAATGGTGTGTATTACACAATTTCAATAAATTTAATTTGTATAGTTTTGTTTTTCAATTTGAACCAAGAATATTAACAAAACCCACTTTATTTTGATACAAACAATTTATTATTTGGACCTTAACACATTTTCCTGACACTTGATAAATCTCAGTGAATTATCTTTACTAGACAGAGTTGCAATGGGCTTTGATTTAGAACCCTTGTTCTTTGTAATAAGCTCATTTGTTGCAAGTGGAAATGGGTAGAAACCATTTCATCTTATGCTGGTATTGCTTACCTTATCAAAAAGTGTCATACTCCTAGCTACTAACTTCTTGCCTTTTCTAATGATCATCAGGTGGGTGAAACGATCATCATCAACATGCAGTTTAGTATACAGCTCTCCAATTTTAGACCTCCTCTCCTGGAGAAGTGGTTTGCTAAAATTAAAAATCATAAAATATTTTTACCAAGACTGTGTATATTTGCTGGAATATAAAACTCTCCAGTTCCAATTTTATCAAAAAAACTGGTTTGAAAATTTCTTCAGCTCTAAAAATATTATCAAAACAATTAAAATATAATTCCATCCATGATAATGTTCAGAACTGTATATACATATATTTCTTCTGAAAGTCTATTTAGCATACCTAGCCTCATCTGGGAGAGCAAGGACTTTCTTTTCAATATCTTCAATGTCCAGTAACAATGTATATGCCTGGCAAAACAAAAAGAAAAAAAAATATATATATATATTTTTTTATAATTTTAAAATCATCAAATTATTTACTTGTCTCCAGAAATATTCTTGGGGCATTTTTGTTCAATTCATCTTTTATCTATACATATATCTATGACATCAATAAATTGCTGTCTAGAATTTAACATATTGCAAATGACTCTCCATTCTTTCTCCATCCTTGAACACTCACAAGTTCAACATCAATGAGAATTTCCCTGTATTTTCTAAGATCTTTTCCCTTATACTCTCCTTCCTCAGCATGGGTATGGGGACTGCTGGCAATGTCCAAGATCTGACGAGGATTGTGAACACTGGATGATGTCAGCCGACCAAGAGCATTCTCAAACTGGGCTGAAGTCAAAGACAGGACAAGTAAATATTTCACTGATTACAAAGATAAAGGATGAAAAATAAAAGCAAACAGTGTCCATCTGTTTTTAAATTTGAATGATGGACCATCAAACAAAATGTAAATTAAAGTTTTTCAAGACTAAAAAAGTATAATTCGTGTAAGAATAACTAATTCAGCAAAAATCATCGATCTATCTTCATTACCATGTCCACCAGGTTGATCAAATCACACTTAGCTGTGAGCAATACCTTTGGCTCAACTCACAACACAAAACTGAAATTCACTGAAGGTTATAAAACTGAGCACTCTTAAAGTTTGTGGGAACGATTACACAACGAACCTGGCCTGTAAGTCCTTGTTTCCACTTTTGCTATCTGAGGCAGCAATAATTTTGGCTCCTTGGATTCTTCCTCTTCAGCTTGAGCAGCCTGCTGGGCTTCTCTCTCCTTAGCCATCTTTTTCATCATGTATGTCTGACAAAAAGGGTTTGCAAATAAAAAGCCATGACATACCACTATTCCACACAATAAAAATATGCATTTTCATAATAAACTCTAAGATTATCAAATTACATAAAACATTAAAATCTGATAACTATTTGAACAAATGAACAGCACCAACTCATCATTTGTCTGGATTTTCCTTTATCAGTTTTAATGTGAAAATAGACTACAACACAACAAGCTGGACATACTGTGTAATAATAATCATCCAAGAAAGGGTTCTCGGTCTGCAGCTGCATCAACTGAATCCTGATAATCCAGTCTTTCTCCTTTTGTGTCATGAGATCAGCATACTCATCTCTTTTTTTCCATCTCTGCTGCCCAGGACCATTATGATGATCTCTCTGCTGTTGGTGGTGATAATCCCTTTGTCGGTAATCCCCTCGCTGCTGTTGGTTGCTATTCCAATGTTGCTGGTTGTTATCCCGGTGCTGGTAATTGTTATACTGTTGCGGGTAGTCCCCACGCTGTTGATGCAGATGATGTTGTTGCTGCTGTTGTTGTTGTTGCTGCCAGTGCTGCTGCTGTTGTAGAGGGTAAGCTGGTCTGTTGCGATTTGGGCTAAATGGACAATAATTATTATTTCTATTAAAATCATTTATTCAAAAATATTGAAATTTAAATATATCCAATTTAAACTTTCTTATCAGTAAAGAAAATCATTACTTTAAACCATAACTTTAAGATTCATAGATTCCTTGTTATCAGTGTAAAATAGTCACACATCTGAGATTCAAATTGTGCTCTCAAACCAATACACTCATATTTTAAGAAAATGCAAGTTAGATCTACTTGTTCATCATGGGGGGTCTGGCCTGTCCCTGATGCATCATTCTAGCTCTGTTGGAATGCAGGTGTGACGGGTCACTCATTGCCATGGGGGTAGGAGGCAGCCTTAAAATCAAGACAGTTTGAAGTCAATCTACTGACTGGGATCATAGAGAAATATACATATTATGTACCTGCTTAACCAGCAGGCTGAAATTACAGGTGATAACACAGTTCTTAACTCATGCCTCCCTAATATATTATTTTTCTATGAGGTATAAAAGTATATGAAGACACTCATTACCAACTGACCTTGAGAACATGGGACTGGTCATCATGGGGTGACCTGGGGGTGGGGAGTGCCTGCCAGCCTGTAGAACCACCTGGGGGCTCATCATTCGATTGCCAAGCAGCATCTGAGTAGGTGAGATTCGACCAGCTGTAAAAATAGTTAGTTTCATGAAATGTATATTTTATCTTGTTTAATGACCAAAAATTAAGATGAAGCATACACAACAGAAGCAGGTTATGTTTGCTACAGCCAGTTAAAAGCAAATTAGTTGGATTATTTTAGAATCTGCAACTACTACTACTTCTACTACTGTATATTAAACATACTATTACTTCTACTACCTCTACTACTAAACATGCATATTTACAAAAATGTATATGTTCATACATGGCCTGATGGTATATTTGATTAAAAAAGGAAACATCAAACCAATAACATAAAACCAACATGCATAATTTAGAAATGTTTTTCCTGCAATCGATGTAGTGAATATAGCATCATAAAAAATAAATAAAATAATTATAGTAAAATAAATCAAACAAAAATAAGTGATGAACAGTACAACAAAAGTTCCATTTACCAGCCAGCCCCAACCCTGTGACTCTTGTATATGGAGAAATGAGGCGAGCTTGATAAGGGGACATTGGAAAGGACACCGCATGAGGTGACACAACCCGCTGTAAGGGCGGGGATGGGGTGCGAGCAGCACTCCTGTGATTGGCAGGCGTTTGCATGCCTGAAACACCAAAGCATATGCTTCACAGTTGGCAAAACCTTTTTTTCTCACGCTCACTGATATTCAACTGCACTAAAATACCACTCTTTTCACACAGGTTAGATATGTTAGTATAATGCATAAGAAAGCATCAACACATGCAAAATGCACTCTTCTCTTCTGAAAACAGTAAAAATAATAACTTCAAATTTCTTCACTAAGAAAAAAAGGCAAATCAAATTAAAGTCAGTTTCAAAAGTAATATAATTTGATGAATTTGCAATTTTCTAAAAAGAAAAACCAAACTTTATAAAATTTACAGCAATAAAAAGTCACTCTTTTTTAAAAACATAAATAGAGCTAAAACGGCAAAAATTACCCATGGCTTGTGGTGACCCTCTCAGAGTCTGGATATTGAAGGCTGCTGCTGGTGACATCCTACCCTGAGGTACTACTTGTGCTGGTGAAGTACGCCCCATCTCAGACACACTGGACATCAGCTGCTGAAGACTGGAGCCTGGGAGCTGATAGAAATACATTGACGTCAACTGTACTAACAATCTGACAAGATAAATGTTCAAATTTATTATAACAAATTATTCTATAAAGTTATCAAAGGACAGACTGCATGCTCTATGTTATACTAAATATTCTATTGCTGTTGTTTTGAAAGACAGGGAAACAGACAATGATCAAAAGTTGATACTAGACTAACAAATGAATCTTGGCAAATATAAGAACAATAAAGTTCTACAAAAGTAAATACAAAAAAAAAAAAAAAAAAAAAACTCTACAATCACTCTAATTATTCCACTTGAGATCAGCACTACACAACAGAATGAGAAATACTTAATTTTTCAAGAAGCTCATATTGAAGACAAATGACCTTTTTCTCTACTGGTATGAAGAGAACACTAACATACTTTTACGTTTTGCTTATATCTCCCACTTCTCTTACCTGTGGTACCTGTTGTAGACCTGCCTGGGTAGCTATCCTTTGTTGTGGTGGCACACTTCTGGGAGTATTATATTGATTTGACATAACACCAGTTTGCATTTCTCTTTCAAGTTCCTCCACAGTGATGGCTTTTGCTTGTGGTGTCCTTAACATCTGCTTCAAGTCTTGCTCTATCTGAGATGCTGTCTTGGCAGTAGGCAAACTACTGGATAAGCTCTTACCTGCTACCACTATGGATGGGTCCTGAAAATGATTTAAATCTTAGTTTTCAACATCCTGTAAAAAGTACTACTCACTTGTTCTTGAATTTTTGAATGCGCTTAACCCAATATAAAACTTCAAGAACTAAAAAAATCTAATATAAAGCTACATGATATGTTGAGAACAGAAAACCAAGCCATTAAAATATTAAACGTAAAAGCCTGCATTTGCACCTACACTTAGTTTTACACATGCCAGGCTTTAAATCACTACACTGCTTATGTGTCCTTTTCCTACCAGCAGCAGCCTCACTAAAGTACCAGCAGCCAAAACAGTGCATATTTACAAAGACAGCACAACCAGAATAACAAATGACAAAACAGACTACATTTTTAAACATTGGCTGAGACAGCACTATTGATTGTCAAGATATGTTACTATTTTAATTTCTGAACAGTTTCCTTTCATTGGTCATATAGATTACACAATGAAGATGACACAAGGTTGGACTTATTAAACTCTGACGTCACAGCTCTTTGTATTATTGTAAAAAATAAATAAAAAAAATAATAAATAAATAAAACGCTCACAAAAGTTGCACAACCTAAATTGTCATATTGTTTTAAGTAAGCTCTTTGTCAAACAAACAAGATTAACTGTTTTTTTTTTTTAATATAAAAAGGCACATCAAAAACATTTTTACCTGTATAGGTGTTCTCTGTACCATGCCATGAAAGCCACTGTCTTGTTTCACTCTTCCAAAGAAACCCTCTCTACTGGGAGAGCTCCAAATATTCTGATGGCCTGGTGATACCTATAAGGAACAGAAACACATGTAAATTACATGAGACAACTTTTCAACTTAACTGCTCATGTAAACCAAGAAAAACCATGAAAAACGACTGAATAAATTGAAAAAATGAATTGTAAAGATAAATGGACTTCTCTCTCTCTCTCTCTCTCTCTCTCTCTCTCTCTCTCTCTCTTATGAATGATCCTTTTCAATATTGAACTGATTCAGGTCTCAGTATTGATGTCATTTATATTTATTTATACAACAATTTAAATTTTGCGATTCATCTCATTTTCTACTCTATTTATTTATTTTCCTTTTGATCAGCATACTTACAAAGACATTTGTAAGGCTTTAAAAACAATAGTATAAATATTTCACATGCATTACCAGTAGTTCTCAGACTGCAGAAAGTATAACATGAAGATAACATGAAGATAATCCATTCTGCCAGACTTTAATTTACACAATACATTTAAATATTAAACTTATACTTACAAAATGGAAACTTTGTTCACATGTTACAGTGAATGTAAATTCTAAATGGCACACCCCTGTCCCATCACTATTTTGAGTGAAAATAAAAAGTTAAAACGTGGTAAATTTTCCTCAATTTCTACCTAGCCTACAAACATTTTTTTAAAACAGAACAACTGAACATGTTTTGTTCATACTCACTAAGTCTTCTGTATCCAATAAAGCTGGTGGAGAAGCTGGTCCAAATATCTCCTCCAAACTTTGCTTTTTCTATAATACAACAAACAAGTTGAAAGTCATGAGTACATGCTCAGAAAGACACACATGCAAGTGCATGTGCAAATCACAAAGCAATGAAGGTCTTGTTATCATGTATAATTCAGAGCCCCTGCTTCTCCCAATGAAAATAAGATTCAAAACATCTGTTAATAACTGATATACTGTAGCTCTCTTAAATATAAATTTTTCTTTCATGTCTTCTAACTGATCCTTCAACTCACTGGTACAGGGCACAGAGTGCACACTGATCATTTGATTCAACTCTCACCTAGTGTTCTTCACACATATCCAACTGAATGAGTAGTAGCTTAAACGCTACTCGCTGCTAAAGTCATCTTTAGAAAGACACGTATTGTTCTATTACTATTTAGTCTGAGTATAGCTTATAGTGTAGTCTATGCCAACACTTACCATTGGAATAGGCCTGGATTTGGACACATTGACTATGGCAGGGTCGTCCAGTTCATCATCATCCAGGACCAAGTGACTGATACTTTGTTCCATATCCTCCTTAAAAAATCAAAAGCAAACTTTTCTTGTCTACCTCTTTCTTTGATCATGTTTGCCTTCCCTTATGACCATGCTCTTTCTTTCATACTTGCCATAATCCAATTAAAAACACTTATAAGAGTTCCAATCAAATTACTGATCATCTATGCATACTTTCAACAATGCTTTACAAAGTGCCCAAGGTATTTTTATGACACAATTTCCAAATGTAAATGTTAAACAAGGCAGCAAAGCTGTCAAATGTACAGACAAAAAGCAGGAAATAACTATGCACAAAATAGGCTAATGTCAATTCTGATGCAAAAGTACATTATGTTAAACTGCAAATTTAACATCAAATTTTAATTATGCTCAACAGGTAATACCAATGTAAGTAAAATGTGTAACAAGCATAAGGCTTCAGGCCCATGGGAGTTCAAGTTCACACTTTGAACATGTATAACTTCCAGAAAAAGAAGCCAATTAGACTGCTTTTCCAACTCAGGCTGCATGCTGATTTCGAACTTGACTTGCGTTTTAGTAAGATCAATTACTCCTGTGAGTTTCATGACAACAAGCCTATCGGTTTTTCTTGAAATGTGTTTACAGTGTTGCATATATGCTGAAAAGTGGGAAAAAAAAGCATAACTTCTACAATAAAGGCCCGATCATGCTGATTTTTGAACTTGACCTGTGTTTTATGAATATTCATCAGCTCTGTAAATATAAAGCCCAAAAGTAAAACTGCCTTCCACTTATCGTGCTTACAATGAAAGTGCACGGCGACGGCGATGACGGCGACGACAGACACAGGTGATGTCAATATGTACAGACACATCTATATATATTTACTGTACTGTTTAAGAACAGTAATTGACATGGTTTTTCTTAAATGGTCATCATGGGAACAGTGCCCAAAATAGTTTTTTTTCAAATTTTGATGCAATATTACATAATGTTTAACAGCATAATGACCATCAATTTTTAATAATAAAATATTAGTATCATGGATGTTCAGAAAATGTGACTAGCAAAGGTCTTCAGGCCCATGGAACTTCAAAGTCACAACTTGAAAATGCCAAAATGTAAACAAGACAGCACTGTTCTGAAATGTTTTTTTTCTCCATTTTTAACAATTTTTAACATAAAACAAAATTAACAGTTTACTGCCATTTTTATATGATCAACTAAGAAAATTGATGAGATGGGAAAAATATCAACAGAGCAGTGTTAAATGTCCAAATTCTTCCATTCTGATATTCTGAACATAGCGAATGATTGAATCTGACAAACTGCAATGATATGAGTTTTTTTCTATTTTTGAAACTTTATTACACAATACATGATAACAAGTTTACCATCTTTTTTACAAAATCAACTAACAATGTTGTAAAGATGCAGGAAATGTCAAACAAACACTTTTATTTATCTTATTAGTTTAATAATGAGACTGTTAACATGCCTAAGAATTGAATCTGAGGAAATGTGAAAAATATGCTGAAAAGTGAAAAAACAGCATAACTTCTACAATAATGGCCCGATCATACTGATTTTCGAACTTGACCTGCGTTTTATGAATATTCATCAGCTCTGTAAATATAAAGCCAAAAAGTAAAACTGCCCTCCACTTATCGTGTTTACAAGGAAAGTGCACGGCGCCGGCATCGGCATCGGCATCGCCATCGCCATCGGCGACGACAGACGCAGGTGATGGCAATATGTACAGACACATCTGTGTCTGTACATAAAAAAGAGCAGAAAAAGAAGGATTGTCCCAGGCAGTTTTGCTTACTTCTTGTCCTTCATATTTCTTTTCCGAAGTATCAAATCCAGAGTCGCCAGTCCTGTCATGTTTTTCTATTTCTCCAGCCAGCAATTCATGCTGCTCTTCCCAGTCTCCTGCAAGTAAACAAAATAAGTGATTTAAATGTTATTTATTTCCAAATTGAGTGAAAAATAATCCTCAGTGGGTTAAACATACTGAAATTATCTTAAAATATTACTATTTCAATTTAATAAGAATAAATAAATATTTTGCAATACACAAATACACCTAAAAAGATACTTTTGCACTGGCTACATTACAACCACTTTGTCTTCTTGAAAACACGTATCTGATTATCTTTAAACAAACAGATATGATTCTCAACACTTTCAACATGTTTAAATTTGACCTCACCATCAAATTCTGCTGCACCAAAGGTTTCATCATTCATCATATCATACACATCTTCTTCTTCCGGTGCTTCACGTAACTCATTGTCGAAGTCCGACTTGCCTACTCCCAGAGTCTAATTAACAAAAAAAGCTTGTCCATTAATGCAAATTTATCATCAGAAGTACTTGCAAGAATGTGAAGAGATGCTATGATACAAGTCCATCTCCAAAAGAAAATACTTGTAGTGCATATAAATGATTACCATTTTCACATTCAAATAAATGAAAGTATGCCAAAACAAATTCCAGATTTAGTTATGAATACAAAACTATGGCCAAATGCATGAAACCCTCGATTCAGATGGCAGAATTATTCTAAAAACGGACTTAAAAGAACCCAACACCACACAAAAAACATCAAAAGTTATTTGACTTATACCAGCCTTAAAACATAGTTGTTTGCCAAATCAAATGATTTTTAAATCTAAACAACAACACTTATTACATCAACAAACAATGCTACCAGAATTTAAAACAAATAATTTATCTAAATCAATAGCAGATATGAAATATATGAATAATGGCAACTTCTTTACAATTTACTCTTTCAAATATTGATTTTTGCTGGGTTAATAGCAAAATGTGATCTCTAAACAAATCAAGTTTGAGAGATTTTTTTATGGTATTTATTTGCTATGTTCACATTTACATTTTTCACACACACATACACACACACACACACACACACAAAAAAAAAAAACTTGAGCTTAGATTAAAAACAATAATGCGATGCATCGAATCAAAACTGGACAGCTGTAACATGAGTATTACAAACAGCTATATTGTTTTTGACAAATTTGTCAGACCCAAAGAAATGCTTGAATTGGCAAATATGTTTGGTCATGTTCTCCATCACAAATATAAATAAAAAGCACATACAAAAATATAGCCACTAGCTCCTATATCAACCTGTATTAATATTTTAATTATTCTAGGTACTGACTAAAAATCCAGGTCCTAGTAACTGCACCAGAATAGCTCTGTTCATTGAAGGCAACGGAAACAAAATATATTGAGTATGAATGGAATGTGGCAGAGTATATAATAGCTTTTAAATTACGAATAAGAGAGTCTCAATTTAAAATTGCATTGGTGAAAATTAGCTTCACTTTTCGAAAGATCCTTGCTAATACTTTGAATTTATACTTACAGGCAAGTCAGTTTCAAACCCAAAAAATGAATCTGCCATAATCCCGTTTCAGGCCATTTTCGTTTTTCCGCACTAAGCTAAATACGACACACGGACAGATAATCTCAATGATCAAAATTAAGACTATTCAATGTACTTATATTTTATGAACATAGTAAAAATATCTTTATCACCAAACAAATGAATTTTAATTTCATAGTTTTATCAATGTTAAAATTGAGTAAAATGTCTTATTTATGGATAAAATTATAAATAACAAAAATACTTTAGAGACTACCAAAGCTAGGTTGAAACGAGGCTAAAATCCAACTCGAATGGCGACGAAAATTGCCGAATCGAAATAACACGAACAGGTTGGAACACAAATGTCTCAAAATTATTGAGTTGGATTTTTTACCTAATGCTTAAGAAAGGAGTAGGATTGCTTACGTTTTCAGTGAAGTAAAATATATAGGAAATGCGACGAAAATGGAATCGAATAATGGGCAAGAAGTTTCCGTGATGGGTGAAGTCGACATTTCCGAGGAGCTCCCGAATGGTGACGATTCGGCATTCGACGAAGGAGATGAGCAGACGAATTCATCAGAGTCTAGAAATAATGTCCACGTTACGGCGATAGGCCACACAGGACCAGATGGCACCGTCTATGTGGCCACACCCATGCATGGCTTACTTACAGCAGAACAACTTCATGAAGCTGGCATAAAAACAACTCACATTGTAATACACGACGAAGGACAGAATCAATTGACTGCTGTCCCAGATGGACTAAAAACTCCAACTACCCCCCTTCCCCCGCCCACCCCTGCCACCCCCCACAGCAAAGCAAAGGGGTTTAGGTATCAGTGGGACGATACCGTCACTTTCCAGGTTTTACCCGTAAGATGTAAATCCACCAATGGTGAACTTCATAAAGCGAAGTTTGGGTCAGGTATGTTTTAACTTCTCTTTGTACATTTAATTCTTTTGACATTACATCTAGATAAAGTAACTAGCTCTGTCACAGTTATTAAGATCTTGCCTTTTCATTTTATGAAATGTGTGCAGTACTGTAAAATAGTGTCACATATAGTATTGTTTTTAGGCATTTTGTACAAATGTGATACTTTTTTTTCTTTTCTTTTTTTATTCATTGATTTTTTTAATTATTATTTTTAGGTGGAAGAGGAAGGTGCATTAAATACATAGATAACTGGTATACACCAAATGAATTTGAAGCCCTTTGTGGTCGTGCTAGCAGCAAAGACTGGAAACGAAGTATTCGCTATGGTGGAAGACCTTTACAGTGTTTGATTGAAGACAATGTTCTCCAACCTCATGCTACTTCTTGCACCTGTGCAGCTTGTTGTGATGATGAATCAGTGGTAGGTTCTAGCAGCAGAAATCAAATCTGCAGTCAAAGAAAATAATTAAAGGAATGAATCATTTCCCCTGTATGGGTGTTACATATATATTTATACATATATGTCAGATCTATAACAGATACACATATTATGCATGCTTCCATATTTCAATTGTGTAATTAGTGCAGTTTTGTAAAATTGAAAAAAAAGGGTTTGTTTTCAAATGTTGGTTCAAATATATTTGTACTCTTCACTTAAAAATGAGTAGATAACATATTGTCCCTTAATGTGTCAACCATATGAGGCCACCTCAATATATCAGTTGTTATTTGTTTAGACTGGACCAGTACGTTTATTTGTCCCATACAAAAGGCGGAGAAGAGACATTGATACCACTCCTCCTGGACAATCAGCACAGAAAAGACAGAGGTTGAACTCTTCTAAATCCAGTGTGTCCTCTGTCATGTCTCCTTTGGCAAAAGAAGGTGAAATAAAGTCAAGTTAGAACAATAATAGTAATCAGTGTTTGAATTAATTAAAGGAGTCCTTAGAAATATAAAGTTGTTCAAGACAAATAATTCAAGATGGGCAAATGCATTTTATTTATTTATTTTTGATAAAGCTAAGGAAATGAAAAAATCTTGAGAAAATTTTATAAAATTGGTCATGCTGTATCAGACCATATTTCATGATCACAGATTGACTGCAACTGTATCTGTTGATGTGATAGTGATTTTTCTAACATTAGCAATAACTGGTAATTAACTAAAAACATCAAAAGAAAGTTGTCAAGTAGCTATCTTAACCGCATTTCAGGTAATACAGTTAACATTACGGGAACCAATAGTAGCACTCCACGCTCCATAGCAGTTGTCAGCACAAATGAGCAAGGAGAGACTGTCCATCTTGTCCCAGTAGCAACAGATGCCAGTGGAAATATGCTTGTGGGAGGGGTGAATGGTAAGCTTCTTTGAATAAATGTCCTCTAGTGAACAGGTTGATTTAAAGGAATTATTTTCATTTTACATTGGCTAGATCACATGGATGATGGTTTTAAGTCTATAAATGAGAAATTGGCGAAAATTGTTAGATGTTTTAAGCTCTTTAAGTCAAGAAAATAAGATAAAACTCATTAAAAAAATAATACAAAAAAAATCAATAAATAAACTTAAGTATTGGTTTAAGTTTTATCATTTTTACCAGAAGCAACTGCAGCAGTGGTAGTATCTCCCCAGACAGGTAGATCTGGTAGCAGTCCAGCTGGTATTGATGTCCAAGAACAGAAACAGTGGTGGCAGCTTGAGGAGGTGATATGTTTAGTCTTTTTCTCTCCATTGTCAACAAGACAGTATTTTATGAGAGAATGTTTAGTTGAGAAAAGCTGATAAAGGATGAAATTTACAAAGTAGGCTTGTGAAACGGGTGTTTTGTCAGCATGCTTTCTTTTCATTGCAACTTAAAGGTCTTTCATGCTAAATTACAAAACACTATACATGTGATGGGGAAACATATAATGATATCAGTTCAAACAAGGGAGCGGTCAAATTGATGGCATGTTTGGCATTTTCTGCTGAAAAAAAACTAGTTTTCTAGTGGGCCTGTCTCCATAATTTGTGCTCTAAACTTGCTAGCATTGCCTGTGTCCTGTAATTTAAAGTTACAACTATAGATATGTACGCTCAAAATGTAGTTGGTAAATTAATGCTGTCCTCAGCCCAAATACAGTAGTGCTATGCACACATAATTATGTGATGCTGTCCTTCTTCAGATGGCCAGTAACATGTTACAGCAGGCACAGCAGTTAAAGATGATGGTCGACCAAGCCAAGCAACAGTCTATTGCTTCCAGAGAGGCAGCTTTACAGCAGCTAAGGCAGCAGTTGGAAAAAGAAAAAATCGAGGTAAATAACATAGTAATAGATATTTCTAGTTCTTTTTTAATGATGATAGATGTAAAAAAATTGTGAAATGGCACAACACTTACAGAGAACAGTTTTATTACGTAGAACACGTTAAAACATTCCATCGCACAAAGCAAAACCTCTGATGTGCTATACATTAGATATCTAGAAAAAATAGTATTTGTCTACATCTTGATGATGTAGACAAATTCAATTATTTTCCATATCATTTTGTTTGACTTCCCCCTTCTCCTTCCATAGGCTGTAAATGCTGCTAAAATTGAAGCCCAGATGCATTTATCAAGGGCTGTGATTGAGGAACGAACACAGAAAGACATCGCAGTGCAGCAAGCCCTGGCCCAGGCCCGTGCAGGGATACAAGAAAAAAACAATGAGATTGTGACTGTTGTCAGTAATTCAGACAAAAATGTATCCTACCATGTGGCATGGGCTCAAAGTCAAGGCAGCAGACAGATGACCATTGTCGATAACAACGAGGATGAATCTGATAAAGAGAGGGAGTGAAGTGTGCAGCTGATTATTTAGTAGTTACTGGAGCTTTACTGAAAAAATTCAGTAGTATGTTTGAGGGTCTGTTGTTTTGAATAACTGCACTGCATTCATTCAGTGGTTTGCAAACATTTTCAATGTAGATAATGTTTATTTGCTCTGTCCATAAAATGCATTTTTGAACAACATGATGGATTCTTGTTTTTTTGAAGAATTAAAAAAGTAATGGATATATTCTTCATGGTCTTCATAATGGAGAAAGAAAATTTTATGTTGTTTTTTATGGTGCACTTGATCTTTTAACAAACCTGAGAAGATGGTCATTTGCAGAATTTACTTGCTAATTATTTTCTTTATTTGAATATACTTTATTGTTTTGTAATTCTTAACCTGGATAAAAGAAAAGAATGTTAGCTTAAACATAGATTTGACTGGGTCCATTTTATATCCTGGTATCAAAAGAACAAACCATTGTATTGTTGGTTTGCTCTAAGAGCCTGTTGTTAGGCATCTCCAAAGAGTTTAAAATTATAAATGTACAAATTCTTATTTTGTGTATTGTTGTATTGGCATTATTGAAAACTGTAGATCTAGTAATAAACCTCATTCAAGGAAGGGATCTTGTGTTTTTAAGTGCACTTTGACTTTTATGTATTAATGATTTCTTCTTTATTTTTTGGAATTGCTACATTTTTAGCATTTTAAAAGAGGAGTTAATAATTACTTTATACAATGATGAAACTTTTCAGTCATGAAATTGTCGAGTATTAATAGACTGGCCTTCTGTGCCATATCGCCTACGTTCCCCATCTCCACATTAGAACTTTCACCAAAAATGCGTCAGTTGAGTTGTAAACAAGTTATTGCTTCAGTGTATTCGCTCAACCAACACAATGTTTTGATTGTTAAAAACGAAGACCACGTATACCGCTTAAGCAAGTAAATAAATCCTCAATGTCGGCTAATATCTTCTAATAATAAGTCCTAAATTGACTCTATCATATAGAAACAAATTATGAATGTAATTATGTGTGTGATTTAACTGCTTATACAGCAATAAACGGTAGTTTATTAATCTCGTTCCAGGCAATAAAGTTCAATATTCTTATTTTTGTAATGCCCACATGGCCGGTCAGTTGCTGCTGTTTGTTGTTACGGTAGAATAAATCATCAATATCCTTCCAGGAGACATGGAGCTTGGTCATGGAAGGTTGCGTCGAAACGGAATCAATGTACTCACGAGCGGTAAGTACTACATGTTCGTTATACTTGTCTAAACGCAACATGAACTGATATTGTTTTTTTGAGTGGAGTGCTCACAGACTTGCGACTGTATTTATTTAGATATATGTAAGATGCACGTAGTGTAACTCTTCGGACTCTGTGTAACTTACAATAAGTTGCACAGAATTCTAGACGTTAGAAAAACACCCCGGTAGTTGCACTGCAAGGTCTGTCATACACACAGTGTCAGTTAAAGAAGGACAGTTATTCAAGAATTGCTATATGTAATGTAATATCAGTTGAAATTTAATAAATAAATTAATTAATTGTAATTAAAAAAAAAGAAAAAAAAAAACAGTTGATTCCAGGAGAAATCTATCTGTAGTATAGAGTGATAGCATAGAAGTTCATTTTATTGAAAATATGGTCATCTTTCAAATTAAATAGAAATCACTGAAATGTGCTAGGTACCTATAGCCTGTGTAAAATTAAAAATCAATAGTAAATTATTCACATCGTGTAGCTTTGGGACTGATGAAAGGTATAGTTCTTATAGCATTTTTGAAGGCTTATATTTTTATTTTGTATTTTCACTATTGGGATGGACCAATTTAATAAATATATTGACAAATCGTAATGAATTTCCTAGTTGGTGTAAAATTTTAAGTTTTTTTTTTTTTTTTTTTTTGTGCAAAGTTGCATGTAGTTACCATGAAATACACGAACACACATACACATACATGTGCAATAACTGATGCACTAACGGTGACTTCATTTAACTTGTAATACAGTGTAAGGACCCATTTCTATAGACGTTCAACATAGATCATTCCAACTCTCGCTGAGTGCAATCAGCTTAATTGAAGAACATTTCCAACATACTGGTATAATCACCAGCTTTTCTATATTACATAAAATACCAGGAAGCATGTGATTCAGTTAATCTGATCATACTCAGCAACAGTCGCTGCAGAGTTGGATCAATCATAGAAGTATATAAAGAAAGTACATAGACTTATGGTGTCTAGTAAATCGGTCAATTACATATGTTTTATCATATTTTAGGAGCAAACTTTAAATGTCCTTTCATCAATAATTATCCTATACTATTTTTAGTATAGTTTATTACTCATTTGGTTCATTCGACAAGATATAATTATAGGAACTACTCACACACACACACACACACACACACACACACACACACACACACACACACACACTTCAGCATGTATATATACAGATGCTCTCTGTGATGCAAGTGCACACATAAATATATATTCAGAATTTTCAGAATCTAAATGAATGGAAAAAGGTTCTAGCCTAACACCTTTTAGTGTTTTGATGCCCTTCATGTGCAAGAGTACTGTTTAACTCTTATGTTAGTTTAGGAATGAATGAGGATTTGTTTGCATTTTGTGTGAGCGTGTCTTCCTTCATATTTGCAAACAGCTTACCTCTGTAACTTCTAACTTCAGATTACAGTGTAAATAATTTTATTGATTGAACAACCACAAAAGTAAGAGCTATGCGCAGTTACAATGAAATTTAGCTTAAGACACTATTACAAGAATGTATGGGGTGTGTTATGGATGCCAGGCTTATGGTCTATTAGTCTGCTCTGTGAGAGTTTTTGTCAAATTTTTTCTATACTAATGGAACACATTACCTGTAAACCAGGTGAGTTGAACAAAGAACTTAAGTGAAGATTTGTTAAAAAGATTGAGAAAGTAATTTCCTGTGGAAATCATAAAGCTATTTCTACGAACAACTGCTTCATGTACTGCAGGAGGGGAAAAGAAAAGAATCATGATTTCTAAAGTGGAATTTTGCCCATTTTGTGATAATCATCTGGAAAAATGCCATTCGAAAAAAAAGGCAGTAATACAGTTGATATGAATCATGTAGTAAAAAGCAGGCTATTAAAGGTCTGGTGGTAAAGAATAAAAAATCTTGATCTATTGAGACTGCTCAAAACATGTGACTATATTTGAGAGAGTTTTTTATTACCCAGGTAATTTAAAACAGCAGTGATCACTCCCATTGCTGGTTTACCACTCCCCACTTAGAATGTACCCTGAACCATAACCAAGAGGTCAGCAAATTTGTGTTTAAATAGAATCAGTCACCCTTTTCCATCCTAGTTTCAAAGGAAGCATCTAGCAGTTCTAGTGCTTGTGTTGTTAAACATCGTTCACTGGATTATCGTTCATTGGATCAAGGTTATGTGATGTCTCTTGGTAAGTTTTATTTTGCTGTTTAGTGATGCTTTTTGATAGATTAAGAACTGGCAAATATATTTATACCAAATGTGGAACTAGATCATTTTTTCAAAAAGACTAGAAGACCAGCAGGGACTGATAGTTACTTTCACTGTACTAGTTGAGATTTGGCTAGTGCTAGCATTATGTATACTTTTCTCTTTTAATGGACAAAGTTATTTTATCTATTACTATTGGATATGATGATTCTTTATCTTCTCTTATATTTTTTAGAATTTTTTCAAGTTTTTCGGGGTGTTTGGTTTCAAGGTGCAATGTTAGATATGCCCAACACACTGCAAGAGTGTTACACATTCCCATGACTAGTTCTAAAATATTGGGGAAATAATGCAAGTTCCCTTGGAAAGATATGCATTCCTTCAGGGGAAAGTGGGCAAACTTGCCCTCTGTTTGTCACTTAAACAATAAGCTGATATTCCTTCGAGACATTTTCATTATGTTTCACATAACACAAATATGTGGAGTGAGTCATTTAATTTTAATAGCAAAGCTAGATCTAGTTTAAGATGATTGTGGAATTTTTGAAAGATAAATTGATATCATCCTATGTCATAAGAGCTGACCTTATCAGGTATACCATAAACTGATACAAAAGGATGATTACTTCATCTTTCAAATTAACACATTGTATGTACTGCTATGTAATTTTCAAGAAATAAGAGTATGTGATGATTTAGATTGGATGTCACGTACACACACAAGTAGCTTCCTTTTGCTTTAACTATCTTTAGGTATTTATGAATGTTTATTGAAGATGAAATACCTGCAGAACCACATATATAATTGTAATACACTAGGTAATCCCAATCCTTATGTATTCTATCCAAAAGCTGAACAGTGTATGCATACCGTCTTTAATGTAGAAGAATAGGGAAAATGTAACCTTTGTCTATCAGAACAACATCTTGCTATATTTTCTATAAACGAATATTCTAGGTCCCAGGTATGTCAACTGTGCACAGTGATATTGATGTATACACACTAGATGAATACATTTTGGTGGGCTGTAATTTTGAGCCTTTGTCGAGAAAAAATATATTTGTGTGACCTGCATTAGGAGTCCATTTACATCACAGGTAGAACCTTCTAGAGGCTGATATAAAGCTTAAGTGGAATGAAAAATATTAGTGGGAGCCCGTATTTCAGTATAGGTTTACTTGTGCCAGCCTATGGTGTGAATTATGAAGATGGATTCATGGGGGTTTGAAAAATTGTTGGTCAGGAGATACCTTGATGTTTTTTATTTACTAGTAATTACCTAGTGACTACCCTCAATCTTGTGTTTTGTTTGAGGGAACCTTGGGGGTAAATATTCAGATATTTTCCCCAAACCCAGGTGTCATTAAGTTTACTAATTTTGAAAAGGTGCTTCATTAGGAGATTTACGATATTAATTCACTTGTAATACTAGTGAAAATACTGGGCACCTATTTAAAACTCATTTTATGGTTGAGGGGGTATACTGGCAGGAGTCATGTTCATATACATGTACATCCTGTTTAAGTCAAAGATATGATTTTTCCACAAAGTAGTGCTTCATTAGAAAGAAATATTTAAAACAGATCCAATTAATCCTTAGTTGAGAAAAATTTACCTTTGGTCTAAATAGACTAAAATTTTCTGTCAGTTGGGACTCATTCAGCCAGGTACTTAATGTGAAACTGGCCCTGTTTGGTTGTAAATGCCACTTAGGCCTGCCAGTGGATTAGTTTATCACTTATTTTCCACCCTGGATGTGGTCCTTGTCAACAAAAGAAATGTCACATAGGTTTGTGAGAAGTGACATTAATTTGTCTCTGTTGAATTTTCCTCATCATCTAAAATGACCAGGGCTCGTCAACACATGTCCACTATAAAAGTGACTAATTGATGACCAAATGTGTTCTGGTGAAAAGTTCAGAGTTGTTGTTAACTTTGAGGCTTAACATTTTAGACTATTTTGATTCAAGATAAATCTGTAGTACTAGTAGTCTTCGTACAGCAACTGTTGTTTTAAGGTATTGCTGTAGCTGTTGCTTGTATTCTATTCATCTTTGGTGGACTTCTTAACCCTTATTAACCCTTGGTGAAAATAAGTTATATTTTTATGTTTAAAGAAGATATGACCAGTTTTGAACTTTTCTGTTTGTGTGTGTGTGCACTGAGAAGCATATATTCTGTTTTATTAAAATTATCCCTTTTTTAGATATTCATGTTATACATTACATTTCAAATAGGTACATTTCAATTAGATGTTTTTAAACAAGTGTCCATGTCACACTCAAGAGCCTTTTATTTCCCTTATACAAATGAGAAACCAAGTACAAGTTATGTAAAGTAGACTCATATCACAGTTGCTAGTAGATTCAACAGATATCAAGTTGTTCCAAGTAATTTAACTATAACATGTAGTTTCTAAATTACAAAATATATATATATATATATTGGAAACACGTGTGTATGTCTTTTATCCTGAATATTTTTAAAAGATTGTTATGTGCAGGTGAACTTTTGATACTCATTTTCCTGTCAACTATACAAACATTTATTAAATCTTGAAAAATTTTATTATTCAACCTTTTCTTTAAGTGGCACAAATGACAACAGTTTTATTACCATTGGTTAATACTATCAGATCATAACAACCTTGTAATTTAGGTTATGGGCCATACCTCCTTGAGCAAGCAACTTTTGTGCATTTATGGCAAAAATGTCCTGAGTATTGCAAGATGACACCTCAGAAATGAATGTATTTCTTAAAGTTTGTATTAAACAAGGGTAATTTTTATGCAGTGTGCACTAAAGTTTGATAAGTTAATGAATGAATATTTAAATAATTTATTTGAAAGATTTATGTTATAATACATTATGTCATAAGTGTGTTATCGCCAGTGAGTCAGGAAAATTGAAGTCTTTGAATAAGACTTTTATGTCAGATGGATTTTAAAAAGTTTAAAACATGCAAATAATTTATATCAAAAAAGGATGATGATGATGATGATGATGCATAATAGGGGTAAAAAGTGTCACTTGCTGTAATTATCTGTTGACTGATTAAAATTGATGGAGAATCTATTACACATAAATCAGTCCTTTTACCCCTGGGAGGAGGGACAGTCACAAATACCATGAAATATGAATAACAATGTACTGTTCATGATTGCCATTGCTTTACAGACACAATATATGCATGTGTAAGACTGTAAGTTGGAAAGAACTTGTCAGTTGAAGTATTTGAAATATGCCAGTCAGACTGCTACATGTAGTTCACTCTCAGTTATGGTTTTGTTCATGTGTAAGCTTGAAGCTTTTAGGACTTTTTTTTAAATTTCCAATTTGTTTGTATTGAAGTGGCACAGACCATGCATGTGACTCAAGATTTTTTATGCCCCAGAAAGTTTATTTTTAGTTTATTTTCAGCAATTCACCCCAAACATGGCCTGGCTTGGACAGATGGGAAAAGTGTCTTCTTGGTCCCGATAACCCTGGTGGTCGGAAATGCAGAAGGGGAGAAGTCTTTAAAGCTTGGAGAGTTTGAGTAAGTTCCACAGACTTTGTATTTAAGTTTTTTAATATGCTGTAAACTCCAGGTAGGAGGTGTCTGTAAAAGAAAACATTCTACAGCAATGAAACATTTAATGAAGTCTAAATGATAGTTTTAAACGTGAGAAATGTGTCTCTCTGTGTGTGTCAATCATAAGAATGTCATTGAAGTTTTTAATCTTTGGTACATTATTTCCAGTGCAGGTATGGTTTGAATGAATTATTTAAGATATATGTGTGTATAATTTGAAAGTAATATATTGTAATATACCATGTGTTAATCTATTAACAGGTTTTAAGTATTACGAATAGTTATATGTAGTGATTTATTGGCTAGTAAAATAAACAAACTGCTTTGAAATGATGTCAGTTATAGTGTCCTGTTTAGTTCAACATTCCAGAGCATGAAACTTTGAACTTTTTTAGCGTCAGAGCTTGTATTGTTTCTAAGACCATTAGCATTGGCTAAAGACGGTATATAGTGAGTTTTGCCAGGCATTTTTGTCATAAGTGATGCATGTTGAAAAAAAGGTATTTTGTCATTAGAAAATGGTGGTATTTTGTTATGATATTGATAACAAAAAAAAAACCATCCCTAGGTTAATATTTGCTTGGTGTTTAAAGTAACAGTACAGTTGCCCAGTATTCACAGTAACTTTTTTAGTAGGCAAGATAAGTTCTAAAATGAAAGCCAGTCTGAAAAGTTGTTCTTACCAACATGAATATCTTTTGATGTGTGATGTCCTTTAATTGCCCACAAAAAAGTATTCAGTTGGAATTTGTGTAAATGTGCGTCACAATAAGGTGTCTGTTTACAGGGTAGATGCACAATGATAGTTTTGTGCTAGGAAGAATAGCCTTGTGTTAGTTTACTTTAAGGATAAACTGCCTGGTGTCAGTAAGTAAGCATTTTTTTTTAAATTTTAGAGCAGAATATTTGCTGGAAGAAAAATTCATCAACCACAATTCTTTTTTTATATTGAATAATCCCTGTCATTCATCATAAAGAACTTACATTTGTCATAGAAACAAATTAGTAAGACATGTTCATAAAAGCATGTTTTTTATCCATCTTTAGATGTTTTCCAGAAAGCAATGGGAATTTGGTTTGACCCTAGATATACTTAAGATTTTATTGAACTTGAGTGATGTAAGGTCAAACAGTCCAGGTGCAGGAGTAATTAAGTCTTTGTTCATAATTCATGGTTTATGTAATACCACACTATGCTGCCTACCTGGTAAAATGAGTGATCACGCTGCTTTAATGCACCTTAGGCAATGTTCTTATTTGAAATGTGTGTCCCAAAAGAAGTTGACAAAAACATGATAATATATAGCAGGGTGTATGTCTGTGGGAAAATGACACCAAAAACTGATGAATCAAGTCTTGGTGAAGGTGGCAGATAAAGTATGGACAAGTCAAACCTTTGGTTTCATTTTAATTCCACAATGTTTTTACTTCACAGCCATTAATGTCTATTGAATGTATGTTAACCTGCTTGTATTTAAATAATCATCTATTTTTTCAGCAAATTATAGAAATCACATTTGATTTTTTTTCATTTATGCTTCAGTCAGAGCCTTGCCTGCCCTGTGCATATTTAGGTATTGGTTCCCTTTGTTTTCAGGTCATTTGCATTATTACTAATTACAGATTAAAGCCTGTTGAGAATTGTAATGGTGATAACTGTGCAATCATTTTGAAAACCTCTACCTCTTTCATTTATGAGCTAGGAAAATTTCTAACAGTGAAATTAAAAAATGCAAACTATCCCATTTTTTAGTTAATCTCTGTGCATTTTTCAGGCATGTTGAAAGTCTTCACTGGAGCCATGATGTTCTCCCCAGTGCCTGCTACCTGTGTGTAGTCCACCAGCAGACAGTGTCCCTGTGGTATGTGGAGGGACAGGTCCCACAGCTCAGGATTAAACAAGTTAGGAAAATTAATGCTACTCCTTTATCCAAAGGTTAGTATTTGATAATAAAATAAGCCCCCTTTCAGTGAGACTGACGTTCTACACAGTTTTCCCATCACACTATTATTATCATTATGCTTACTAAGCTGTTAGCTGATATTGTTTCTTGTACTAGTTTGTTTATGTCTTGGACATAATTTGTCCATGTTTCTGTCAAGTTATTTGTAGTTTATATTGACTTACTGATAAGGCATCAGGGTTTGGACCAGTGTGTTTTGTAACCAGGGTTCACAGCTTGAACTTAATATACATGTTAAATAGATACAAAAAATTATTTTTCTCTATGAAAAATAATATAGTGCGTATAAAACTGCATAGTTGTAAACAAAAAGGCAGAGAAACATTAAATATTCAAATTTGTAAGAACAAGGAAGTTGGCATGCAAATTAGTTATACACCTTTTGAAGCAAGGAAAATAATTGGATACCTACGAATTTAAGTAAAATTTCATTTGTTTGCCCCTTTGAGATGGAGCTTCTTCAAAATGATAGCCTTATCTTTGACAATGTGCACTTAGAATCATAAAGAGGGCATAATTGCATTATTGCATGAAATTGCTCTTTTATAATATGTTACAAGATGTGACTTCAAAATGTTTGGGTTGTTTTGACATTTACATGATCTATTACTTACTATCCATCTGGTAATTTTTAAGTTTAATATTTGAAAATGCTCAACTCATCTCAGTCATTTTTGAAGTCAGTATTTTCGACACTCTTTCTTACCATGCTCCAAGAAGCACATCGTACTAGATGGGGACTTCAACTTTACAGTGGAATAAATATAATATGTGCACTTCTATTCATTTTCATGTGACTGATGCTGGTAGACGGCCGATTGAACATTTAATATGGCTGCATCACATTTCATAAGAAATAGGTCTACTCACATATTGCACTTGTTTCAAAGTCATTAAACCTGAAATAATTTCACTTATGATTTGCCATCTAGGCACTGGATATTTGGGTTTGGTTGGAGTTGTAGACCTGCTTGTCTGCTGCTTCCCTCTTGCATCAAAGCATGATCATGATGATGTTTACCTGTGTAAATGCCACTGATCAAGTTACCTGTATTTTTATTGAGTAATTTGGATTGGTATTTATATGTAGGCTTTGTTTTGAGAGGCGGGGATAAAATGTATGTAAAATGTTAAGGATTTATCAGCAAGTTTAAAAAGAAAATGTTAGAAAATAGTGAAAAAAATGTAAAAATAATGCCTTGGGAGATGTCAGGACATTTACTTCCTGATGTAGATAGTAGCATTAGCGAATGCTCAAACA
Source organism: Lingula anatina (assembly GCF_051362555.1). Lineage (NCBI taxonomy): Eukaryota > Metazoa > Brachiopoda > Lingulata > Lingulida > Lingulidae > Lingula > Lingula anatina. The sequence continues at coordinate 44,865,228 of NC_141767.1, forward strand.
ATAACTTTTCCTGAGAGTACATGGTTGAGACTACAAAGAACCCTTCAGATAGGCAATATTCTCAGGAACTATATTCTGTATAAAGGACTATTTCATTAAATTATATTGCTATTCAGTCAAAAATAAGACACTCATAGTATGAAGCAAAATGTCATTGAATTTTAATGAACAATGTTGGAAAAATTAAAGTTACAAATGGAAGCTCAATATATATATTCTGACAAAATTATATTTATATTTTTGTTGTCATGCAGATTTAATGATGGAATTAACTGAAAATATTTTGCAATGAGATATGTGTGAGCAACATTCTGGTTCAGTTATTTGCAGAATAAGCAGTCCTGTATAAAAACAGCGGTATTTCATCTTTATTTCAGGTTGTCTTTGGAATCCTGGCCGTGACATCTTGTGCCTTGTCAACAAAACCCAAGTCAGTTTCTACTTCAGACACACAAAAAATAAGGGTAGCTTTGCCCTCCCACCTATTGAAATGTAAGTAAAAGAGAGTCCAATGTATTACTTATAATTAGTCAGTCAGTTGTGTCTCACGATACCATACCTCTTGTGAATTATCCTTGTAAAAGGGCAAAGTTTTAACCTAAAAGAAATCAATTTTACTTAGTTTTAAGGAGTTTCGGTAGTCTTCTATTAGAAAAAATTCCAAAATTAGATGAAATATATAAAGTAAATTAATAAATATAATTTGTATATCAGTTTTATAAATGCCATAATACTTTTATTACTTTTTTATGTATTCTACAGATGATTAAAAGTTTACTTAATTTTTCTAATACCTTAACAGTTTAAACTTTTTTTGTACTATTTATGTTGTGTAATATTTTGATTGATTTTTCAACGTATTATTACAGAATGATATAATTTTGTCTCTCACTTTTGATTTATTCAGTGGTAAGATCAGCTGTGGAGCTTGGGCACAAGATGGCAGAAAGATGGTTTTGGCAATGGAGAACACATTACTGGTATGTAGAGAGATAGTACATTATACCTATACCACAGTGAGACAAGAAAAAATACAAGTGACTTCTTGTGAATTTGCCTTCATAATTGTTGCCCAAAAAATGTCAGTGTGTAATTAAAGCACTCGTCATAACTTGTGGTGGTGATTGGGGTATTCTCAATACTCTCGATATTCTTAGAAACGCTACATGAACTAATGAAAGTTCCGTATGGTCAAACTAGCAAGGAATATTGGTCAGTTGCAAGTAAATATCTATATATGCTATAGTTTTCCATAGTTTTTTTCAGTTATATCAAATCTTAAGTCTAGGTTGACTAAAATAAATAAAATAAAAGTGAATAATAATAAATGATTATGCATTACTGCTAGAGATATTCTTTTTTTTTCATTCCTCAGTGAACATAGGCACAGAATTTTTATATCTTCACATATAATAATGGGTATATAATATTATTGATGTACACAGTGTTTTTATCACTCAGGTGTACAAGTGGAAAGACATAGACAAGTCCATTAACGAGGTGGATGTACTTCACTGGACAGTCCCAGGGTAAGTTGATAAAATTGAATGTTTGTCAAAAAAATATTTATTCCATGAGTGTTCATGGATATGATTGTGCAATGGAACTTGGTTGCAAAATGCTTTAATGTATGCAAGGCTCACCATATTGAATAGAAATTAGTATAATTTTAGTAAAATTTCTTAATGTTTACTTGTTTACAAGAAGTATCTTATGAAAGAAAACCTGATATCACTTGATCATCCACAAATTATTGCATTATTTTGATTTAAAAAACACTCCAATTTTGAATAGACTTAAACTGAGATAAGTAACAATTACACTGACATGACATTCTGGTTCAGAGAGGCTGTTGTGCACATTCCTTTGAACATGTTAATTTTACATTTGTGAAAATCCCCATTTAGCTCTGCATTTTGTATAACAACCAGCTGTTGCTAATGGTGTAATTAGAGTATTTTAACAATATGCACAGATTTTAAACACAGTGGTATCTTTTTATAGCAGCTTTTAGTGTTTAATATAGAATATCATAGGTAACATTGACCTTTTTTGATTCTGTCTAAATCTTTTAATATGATTGCATAAGACTGTATAGAATAGAATACAAATTCAGTTTCCTTGCCCTTTGTTAAATGTCACCTAATCTTGTATTCACAGAAAAAAGGGAACAGATGATCCACATATACACCTATATTTAATAGTGTAAATCATTTCTGAAGATACTTTGTCAGATATGTGATCATTGTGCCTCATGGATAAAAAAAAGTTTTAAGTTTTCCTCATAAAAAATACACTTCACTTTACACTAACTATCCTCAGACAGGATTTGTTTTGATTTAGTAATTTTTTAAATCATATTTAATCAATCCAATGACATTTTTCTTTGCAGTCTTGAAGGAACAATTTGTAGCCTGGTGTCATTGACAGCTAGCCATATCGCTTGCACAGCAGAAATTCCCTTGGAGGTAATACTAAAGTCAGGGCCAGCAGACCTGTTCAAGGTACCAGGTAAGTAACCTGGCAGATGTCGTTTAGGTGTCATATAGTTGGGGCTGCTAGTTCAGTGCCTTTAAGCTGTACATGTTAATAGTGCAGTTGTGGCTGTATATGTAGTCACCTCCTGTTGCACTGTCCTTGGTCTCTTTTTTGCTACCGTTGTAATTTGATTACAGATAGTTTGGCCTCAAGCTCACTGGAATTACCTGTATATGTGGAATATATATAGCTAATAAAGGACCTTTGTTGGTTTGACATGAATTTATAGTTTCTAGACAGTTAAATGGATCAACACTTTCTTGTATTTTGATGAATAATTTTTAATATGTGTTAGAATATAAATGTATATGCTGTAACAACTGAGTTTTTTTTTTAATTTGACACTTTGTTTTCAGATGCCCCAAATGAAGTTACCAGTGAATCTTTGACAGATTCTGAAGAAATACTTCAACCAAAATTAAATTCAGATACAAAGACTGCAGATAAGCTATTCTGCTTGGAGACAAATAGCCAAGTATGTTGTTATTGAATAATTGTTTGAAAGAAATGCACAAAACATTGAAATAGCACAGTTTAGATGTTATTTTTATCAGTTTTTGTCCTAATGTGCCAATACATATTTTTTATTTTTAACACATAGCTTTGATTATTATTGCATATCAATTTCAGAAAATCCATGACATATCTCAGCTATTAGTTGTGAGCATTGAATCTCGGACTGGTGAGCCTTTGAGGCTGATGGGAGCTGATCTAAAAGGAGTCTTGTCGCCAGACTTGCTGTACTTTGAGGTATTTGAGAATAGGGATTGCTGATTCTGAGAGAATATAAGTTGTTGTAATATAAGGTTGCCTTTAGTTTTATGGCATAAAGTTACACGAAAAAATGTTGTAGAGGAATAGTTTGTGGGATGGAAGACATGCTCTCTGTTGAATTTAGGAAAGGTTTTTAATTTTTTCTTTTACTTACCAGCCATTATATTTTGCATGGTGCATATGCTGAAGCCCAACTTGTGTTAATTGATTTTTGACAATTCAGTGGCTAATTTCATTGTTTTTGCATTACTTTCATTTGCTTTTTTTTCATCCAGTTTTTCTGCAGGTTAAAGTTTGATTATTTATCAGATGTGTCTGGCACCATACATGAAAAAGTGACTAATTTGAATATAATAGATATGTGTTAGACCCATGCAATGGTTTAAATTGTTATACCCAACAATAATTTGATTCAGTTTCATAATAATATTGATATTTCATAGTAGCAAGGTTACATAACTATATGGTAATGCCATTTGTGTAATTTCAGGGTAGCCAGCAGATGTTGGTGGTAGGTAGCAGTAACCAGGACACTATTCAAATCTACAGTATGGTGGACAAGCAATTGGAGAGAATGCATGCAATAGTAAGTCATTTTTATCACTTGTTTAAGGGGGGTTATGTCTGCCTCCCTTCTGTTATCTAGCTATTCACCCATCTTTTTATGGTACTTTCATGGTACTATTGCCTGGAGTGGAATTTTAATTAAAACTACAACTAATCATTGTTTAACAGAAATACAAATTCAGTTTGAAAATTCTACAGCCAAGATGACATAAAACTAGAACACATTTGGTATAGCTTTTCTTGGGATGATTGGGTGGTCCTGATAAGGACCGCATGGTCAACCATGGTGGGGCTATAGAAAAACAGCCAGCCAGTTGAGAAGTATAGTTCTCAGTGCTGTTTGGTGTCTATTGCTCCTTCAAACATAGAGACTGGGTTCGTAGACAGTGGAATACTGAATACATTCATGGCCCTGTCAGTCATGTTCTTGGAGTATCTCAGCAACATCTCTTTGAGGTCTTCCACATAGCTGAGCCTGACGGAGAGCTTCATTACCCAGGCTTGTCTTCTCTTATCTGATGCCCTGCTAATGCTGGCCCTTAGATGTTGGGCGTAGTTGTGCAACCACTGTGCATACACTGTGGCTTTGTGGCACTTGAGGAACGTGGTGTAGGTTGTATCGGCTGTAACAGCATTTCTTATTTCTTGGCAGTAGTTATCCATTCTGTGATATGGTAGTGGCTCTATCTTACAGTCCAATATGATAGCAGTAAGGTGGTGATTCTATATCAGCAAAGGTTTGCAAAGTTGGTGTTGATTCTTCTGCTCAGTATATGTTCTGAACCCTGTCAGGTAGTTGCAGTCTTATATATACCAGGGCCATGAGGTCTGTTAACATTCTGAATTTAATTAACAGTATGACACCTGCCATGTCATTGTTTTCTGTGTCTGTCAAGAAAGTCAAACAAGGTGACACTTCCCAGGTAGTAAACTGCCAGTCACCTGGCAGGCTGTCAGTGTCACCACGTAAGTGCTACCTGTAACTGTTGTCAGGTAGTAAATAGTCCTCTAAGATTCACCAGGTAGTTTCACCAGGTAGGAGGTCATTAATTCATCCATCTGTGCATTTATAATAATGATAATAATCAGCCTTCCTTAATTTAAAATAAATGACAGAGGTGCTAGTAACACACAAGCTCAGCTTGCTATTTAGATATTAATATTTAATTTTGTTTGACATGTGTATAATAATGCTGTGAATATTCACCTGTAATTTAAGATATTGGGTATGCTAGCAAGAGGATTTGTTAAAGAAAGATAAACGAACATGAATGTGCTTTATGTTAAGGCCTGAGTCCCAATAATTGCTGAACATGAGTATCACTTAATACATAAAGCTGAACATTTGGTCTAGCCCTTTGACAAAGTCATATCATTTATTTGGTGACAGTCTCTCTCATTGTATATTGTTAATTAGAAAGTGATATGTAATTAACACTTAATGCACTGGTATGCAATCAAGACTGAGACAGTTATTGACACTGACAAGTTTGCAGCCTCACCTGAGAAATTGAGCTGACATGTTTGTTTATGCCACAGGTTGATGTGTCAATATATGTGTCAAAGAGGTTTTTTTTTTTTTAGATTTAGGCTTACTGCACACTTGAGAATAGATGTGATTCAAAACATCACTGTATCTTAAATAAAAAAGATGATTAAATGTTTTTTTTTAATGAAACAGATCCAGTTAATTATTTTATATCACAAATTTAAAAGAAAGTATTGTTTGAAATGGATCACTTAATTTAAATAAATCTTTTGGAATGTGGAATGTGTATTTTTAGTGATTTTTTATATATATCACATTGTTGTCATTTACTTTATACTGTGGAAGATGTTAGTTGTAGATTTAAAAAAAAACTAAACTTTGATTTTTTTACACAATTTTATAGTTTAACTAATTGATAATTACACTGTATCACATTTCAATAATAATAAAAAGATTCGAGATACATTGTTTGAAGGTTATTTCAGTTGATGTTTTTAGAAAAAAAGGCCAACTTCTTTCATTGAAAAGTGAATACCAAAATATTACCTCACTGGAAAGGTAGTCTGTATCTATGATAGAAGATATCTTTTGGGTCCTAGTCTATATATAAAATAACATTGAAGTGATACGAGTTACTATATATATTAAACCAAGGTCATTTTATACGTCCTTGATTAAACAGAAGAAGAAGTGACACAGATTAGAAATCAGCCAGAGCTTTTCTAATAAATCTGTGCTTCGTTATATATCTTCCAATTTGAAAAACACATTTACACTCAGTATCTTCTTTTGCAGAAGCTGAGCCAAGATGAGAGGCCAAAAGGGATATGTGGACTGTCCAATTCCTTGGCCACAGGGTCTGGCCTCTTAATTATGGTGGCCAAGCTGACCAAAAGTGATCCCACCTTCTTACCGTCCAGTCCATATGCTGAATATGAACTTTCACTGAAGTATATATCTATGCCACAAGGTAATTATTTAGTTTATTTGTTTGGTTGTTTTTTATGTTTATTAATGTGTTGTAGTACAATGTATGAAATATTCTTTTCTGAATATTTTTCATGTGCAGGTACTTGTCAGAGTTAACAAAATTCAAAAATTGATACATCCAATGGTTTTTCAAATACCTTGCCATCAATAACATGCTTATAGCAAAAAAAATGGCTAAAAAGCATTAAAGATTTAATTTTGTTTGGCTTTTTTTTAACATCCCTTAATTAAGACTATAAAAGCCCTGGAGATTGGTCCATTTTAAATGGGCATAATTGGACTTTTCCTTCAATTTTTGCAGTAGTTTTTCTCATGAGTTTGACCTAAAGGACAATTTAACTGCCAAATGATAGGTTTGTTTGCAATAAAATCTTCGAGAATAACACTCGGGTCTAGAGTACAGGTCAAGGTTAATTGTAAAAGAGCACGTCTGATTATTCCTTACATATTTGTGATCCCTTTTTTATGAGTAAGGCCATGTAGAACTTGCACTTTGCAGTAGAATTAATCTTTTTCTAATGTTCGTCTTATTCTTCCAATATTAAAAATCCCACATTTTGGTCAGAATCCAACCTGCTTGAATCTTATTTACTTAAAGGCCTGTCAAAGACACATTTTTACAACAAATGTCCTAATTTTGTAATCACTCATTCATTGTTCACAATGACAACCACAGGGGTGTGACTATTAACTGTGCAAAGACAGCTGCAAAGTTTTGCTTTGCTATTTTTCATTTTTATCTTTATTTTCAAATGTTCAATGAAGGTACACTTTAGCCATAATGTTGATACTTTATGATGGCTACAGTGATGGCTATCCCTGTTCCTCCTCTATTTAAATGGAAATGAATTTTTGTGCCATCTCAAATTATAATGAAAACAACACTCAGGTAGACTTGATTCCTGTTTCTCTTTAACTACATCTCTGTTTGTTTATGAAGTGGAGTTTAAAAACCCTGTAGCCAAATAATTCAAATTAACATTTATTGTTCGAAATAGCTCGGTTATGCCAGGATCAGTTTATGTTAACCGTTACTGAATTGGAAGATAGGAGTCGTGAGCTGACCGTGCCTAAGCGTTTGTTTTTTGGTTTTAACATATACATCTGAAGTAACTGAATAAACTGATAATTAGCATGGCATAAGGTGGGTTCTGCAAAAAACGCACATAACTGGATCCAATATAAGACCAAGTAATTATCTTAATCGTTTGGTATGAATCCTACTTGCTTGAATCCCATTTACTCAGATGCCTGCCAAAGTAATACCTTTACAAATTAAAAAAAAAATGTCCAAACTGTTCTCACTAAGCCAGAAGGCTCAGTGACCATTTTGTCTGACCAGTTCAGAGAGGTGTGACTGTAAACATGTCAAAACTGACCACTGCAATAGTGGAGGGGAGTTGGCAGCAATTATCCATACATCATGTATTAGGGAAGGGATGGCAAGTTGACAAGTTGGTCTTCCCATTTTGATTGCTGTCCTACCTCAGGCAAAGGTAAAAACATTATTAGGGACTCTCTAAAGGTGAAGTTGTGTTGTCTATTACAGCCCCTAGTATAGATTTATATCAACATTAGTAACAGTAAGTATCAGAATATGTGCATATAATCATATGTCCTTTTGAACACATTTGTGTTTAGTTGTTTGTATATACTTTGCATATGGAAATAGTCAGATTATGGAAAATTTGTCACATATTGTGCACAGTTCTGTTTGAATGGTACCAAAATAAACACAAAGAGGGACTCAATATCAGATATTGATATTATATACGCATGCCCTCTGCAGTATATTGTATTGCACAAAGCTACAGCAGTTCTGTCAGGCATTTTATGAATAGCAAATACCTGGCATATTTCGATTAAAAGGACTTGGGATATTTTTATTCATTAAACCCCAATTGCTCTTTTGACAGTGGTTATTTGCTGACCCCAAAAGCACATCAGGTGCGCCAGCCATGTGTGCGTATGTAATACTGGTTTAATGTGTTTTATCATCTAGACATTTTCACTGAGATATAGGTGAAGTTTAGGTGAGTGTTTTTATATATTATGTCAAGTTATAGCAGATCTAGTGCTATAAGGTACTGATAAAAGTAAAGCTACAAAAGTAACAAAACAAGTAAAGCTACAAAACAAGAGAGTTCTGGTATAACTTTTATTTTCCAAGATTTGTTATACTAGTTTGTGGATCTCACAAGCCCAAGATACGTATGTAGTGTAAGGTCACCACAGAGAGATATTGTCATCTTTTCTTATTTTTTTAATCTCTGGAAGTAAAATTGAAAAAATATACTTATTGACCATGCTGTGCAGATGTTTATTAATTAATGTTATTTTTAACCACACTTAAAACAGTCACAGGTGTAGGTATAGTAAGTATATTGCCTGTGGCAGTAAGGCTCTGGTGAACCTTGCCACCAGCTCAGAGACATAAACAGTTATGGAAATAGACTACCTTTCTGTTATAAATAGATTACCCAGTTAACAGAGGGCTGTTATGTGTACTCAAATGTTTTGTCAATGTGTTGCATACTTTATAGTGTTTTAATTTTTTCCCCTAAAATATGGCAGAGAATGTACCCGCGTGATTTTACTCAGTGAACTGTACCCAATGTCTCCGTGCCGCCTCTCTGTTTTGACTTAAACTGATATGCATGAGATCAAGGAAGTAAAAAGTGTTTTATTCAAAGGAAGTTTAAAAATTACTTTCTGCAAGACAAGGGTTCAGCCAACATACAGATATTTTGTCCTGGTGTATTTGGGGAGTTTGATCTCTAGACTTGTTCAGCATCTCAAGTATTTCTCATGGTCTCCCTTCTAGAGCAAAATATGTAGGAGAAAAATGGGTGCATTTCTGTTACGTCTAATGCAGTGAGAATGACAATATATTTAAAGCAAAGTTATGAATCTCAATTACTCACCAGAGGTTAAGTGGCACCTTCTCTTGGGCTTGCATGACTCAGGGTAATGGAACTTACTGATGTGTACATGTGATTAAATTGTAGTAAAATTGAAACATTTAATTCACCCTGAAAAAAAAAGACCTTCAAAGTGGTGACATTTGTGCAACAAAAACCACACTAAAGTTTCATTATAAATCCATTACAGGTTAGAGATCATTATTTGTTGACTTGTCTATAATATATCCACCTTAGTGAAGGTGGTTTAGTTTGGTGTTTTGAAGTTGTTTTTGTGATATGGGACCTGGAGGGAGGGAAGTTAGCAGAGAATTTTGGGGACCATCAGCTGTTCAGCTGTGTGAGGATTTCTAAAAAAAAGTCACTAAGAATAACAGATTGTTTTAACTGGTAGGTATATAGCCGTATCAGAAAGTATACTTCATCCAGGCCAGTGAATTAGACAGTTTTAAGTATCAGCTGTCTGTGTTTCTCTTCAAGTGCACAGTTTCATTTAAATACTTCTGTAACAAAGCTCAGTCAACCAACATTAATATTACAGCACCAATCCATCATGTCAGTGTCTGTTTTCCATCTCTTTTTTTTTCTTGTACATAAAGTGTTCAGATATCAAACTCCTTTTTTTTATCATGCATGTAACTATTATGTTCAGCTAACATTGAGGGTGTGTGGTGCTCTCAGATAGATGGAAGTATATTATGTGGAGTAAAGTGGTACTTGTAGATATTAATGACGTATCCATCTTTGCATGTAAATCGTAGGATTAAACACTTATGATGTTTTTTAAATTATTTTATTAAGTCACATCTCAGTGTCTGCTGATGGCACACACAACATTACCACTGATATTTTTCTATAATGCTGCACCATTTCTATTTAGTCCATTAAGATATTTGGCTTCAAGTGTACCACTGCCAACATAACATTATGGAAATTTTTTAGGTTGCACATATTAATCCCCCCCTCCCCCTACCCCCCCCCCAAAAAAAAAAAAAAAAAAGGAAAGAAAGAAAAAAAAACATTCAGAGAATTGCATTGTGAAGTGCTATGTTACGGATATGACTCATGATCATCTGGCATGCAGGAAACAAATATAGAAAGTGAACCAGCATCTTCCAGCATCTGTGGCCGAGGTACATATGTCTCATACACACGATATTTCTCGAAAGGGGGACACCTTATCCCCTTGTATATGGTAGAATCACAGAGTCTCTGGAGTAACATTTTCTTTGATGCAGGTCTTTAGGATAAACTACTGTATATTGATACTGTCCACAGTTGTTGACAAAATTTTAGTTTAAACATTGACAGCATAATCTAATACTGTTTGTGTGAGAATTCAGAAATGTAAAGTTGTACCAGCTAGTGTATCCATTTTAGGTTCCAACCAACATGTAATCAGAGTTATCTTATTTGTCAGTATTACAAAGAATTTAGATGAAAAGGTATTACCTGCACTTGCATGATTAATTCAGGCTGACAAGATATATCATTGTTTAAGAATTGTGTCATCAAAAATACATGTACAAAGAAAGCAACTAACATATTTGCGGTGTCAGCTTCATTGGATGGTTACAAAATGCCAATGTTAATATTTTATAACTGTACATTTAACTCTGAACTGTATTGTTCTACTTCAGGTTTGAAGAATGGTCCACCAACATTATTCAAAGAGCTGTTGCTAGCTAATGGCTCAGTACCCCAAACGGATTTCAGCACTTGCAAGGGAAATAGCATAAGCGCAAGCAAATTAGAAACCACCAAACAACTCTCAGCATCAAATTCATTCTCAGGAGAGATGGATGCCCCTAAAATTCCACCAAGGAGGAATTCCAAACGAAGAAGCCAACTTGTGACAGAATTGAATGGAACAAATGGACGGCACTCAGATTTGGAGGTGGATAGAGTTGATTTTTCTCAGCAGCCACGGAGGTTTAATAAATCTAAATCAGAGAGTGACTGTACAAAACGCTTTAATGGACTCCAGCTTTTACCCAGGACTGAGGATGCCCAGAGCAGTAATGGACAAGGAAAAGATTCTGATAACAGGTCTGTATCCCCAGCAAGTTCTGTTCAGTCAAGTACAATACAAGAAGAGGAGGATGAACAGCGACTTGTCGGAAAGGAATCTAAAGTGATCCCTGAGGATCGTTTGGATGGATGTGTAATTCAAAGTGAACTTGAGAACAATCAGGCTGTAAATGTTTCAAAAGAAAATGGTCAAACTGATGGAGACCAGAGACAAATACAGGCAATGGAGAACATACTGCAGGAACAGGTATTTTCTGCCAATGGCTTTGATGACCTGTCATTTAGATGAAGTTGTATTGTGACATGAGGTTTAAATTATTTTGTGTTATGTCAGCATTGATTCAGTATTAACCTATACTATTTCAGTTCTTCTTATGGATTGCATGAAATTCAGTTTTAGAAGTTCAAATTTTAATATTTGAAGGAATAAATTCATGAATGATGAATGAAAATATAGATAAAGAATTCAAGAATGATTAATTTATATATAGATAAAGGTAGATTGCAAAGATAACTTTGTTATTAATTTATATCCATTCATTCAAAATGCCATTATTTCAATCTTTTAGAATGCACAAATGACAATACTACAGAAGAGAATAGATGAAATAGCAAGGTAAAGAACCACTATAAAACACAAATCAACCATTTTAAAGTTAACCGGAAAGATAAAGCTGTCTCAGACTGGAAGCTATTTCGAAATTCTTCTCTTTCTTGCTTTTTAATATTCAGAGCAGCAATAACTAGGAAGAGGAAAATCTAACAATATTAGCTACAATTTTCCTGTAATGTGATAACACTTGTTTTCCCCTTCTGTCACCAGGCTCCTGGATGATACAAGTTGTGTGCCAGGCAGTAGATATCAAACAGTGAGTAAACCAGGTAAGTTGTATAGATGCCAGAAGAACAGGATCTTGTTTTACAAAATAACAAAAGTGAAAAAAGTTGTACTTTGACCTAACACTCACACACACACACGCGCACGCACGCACACGCACACACTGTTTAACACCAAGATCAAGTAAAACAGACCCAAATGTACTCACTTTAGTGACCTTGTGCTGATCAATGACACTGAAGATTAAATTACTCCTCTTAAATTACTCCTCCAGACATCCAATGTCTGTCTTAGTGGCAATAGGGTGTCTCAGAAATCTGTCCAGTTTCTGATAAAAAATATTCCTGGCCTACTTGTAGCGTATACTTTTCTAGAAAACAGCAAACATTTTATTAAGTTATTTATAACTTAACTTTTTATGTCTAATATAAAGTTGATGGAGACAAAGATATCTCTGCTCTTATTACCCAGTTGTATCTTCTTCTGCACTTCAGAAAATTACAAAACGGAAATAAATGCCATTGCAAAATACCAACTTTTGCATACTTGCAGGTTATAAGTTCATAATCATAGATACATTTGACTTTGATGTATTTCTGTTTGATATTGTAGAAACTTTAAATGTGATTTACATGACTGGAGAGACCAAAGTTCAAAAGACCTTCCTCCTGGACCAGGGGAGATTGAAGTTGGAAGTTCTGCAAAATGCTTTTGACATTGATACAGTTGAATTAGCAATTGGTAAATTGATGCTTTTTTTTTTTTTTTGATAAAAAAAGATATGTTGGCAATTGTACTGCCTTTGTGAGCAGCTTGTTTTGAATTCATTTAACTGTTGTGGTTTGTTTCTTATGCATATCAAATACATAAATTTATGAATTATCTTGATTACTTGTGTACAGTGTTTTAAGTGCCATGATGCAAACAGTTACCCTAACACAATCCATATTGGAATGAATTTTAATTTGAAAGCACAAATGACTATCTCCAAAATATGTATTTCAAATCTCTTACTCATCCCAATGACATAAAAATACTTTTGTTATAAAAATCTACTTTTCTCTATTTTCTAGACAAGTCCTGGTGTGTGTTAGGATCTAACATAGATGGATATGTTCCTATAAAGTTTGACCCAGAGACCACTGTGTTCATATGTGGCAGGCAGACAAGGAGGGTGCTGGCACCTAAAAATGGAGAAAATGATGCAGACAAAACATTATTATAGTGGATTATTACATACTGCTTCCACACAACTAGGCATTTATGATAGCAGTGCAAAAACAGTGTTTAGTAATTGTTTGACTAGGAGATTTACAGGTTGGAGCACATTTTGTTCTTTCCACCATCAACATTAATGGCATTTTGATCTCTGGTTGGTGTCAAAACTGCTAAGTACTAAATGGGTCTATGATATGTGTGTGTTTGTGTATGCATGCTTTCCTGCATGCATGTGTGTGTGTGTGTGTGTGTGTGTGTGTGTGTGTGTGTGTGTGTGTGTGTGTGTGTGTGTGAGAGAGAGAGAGAGAGAGAGAGAGAGAAAGAGAGATTATAGGGATCTAAGAGTGCACCTCTTTTCGTTTTTTTCTTATTACTCTATAATGCAGCTGAAGGTCCTTTTCATTTTTTTCATTTTGCCTGAAAGAAAAATTGTTGAAACAGATTATTGAAATTGTTGTGTTTGCTAGATTTCTGTCTTAGAAATCAAATTTGCATATACACAGATTGGTTCATGTTCAGTTCAGCAAGCCATATTGATCAAAATAGATGAAGTGTGTAAATGTGGCAATTGTCTGGATATTACTGATGACTTTAGTCAGAGTTAATTATTTGCAATAATTTCAAAAACATGAAAGACAATATTGAGTCATGAATCAAATTGTCCATATTATCTTAAAGAAAGTATAATGTTGATGGCGGCAATTTAGTTTCATCAACTGCTGAATGTAATTTGCAATTATTTTTTTACGATAAGCAAAAAGAAATTGTATATTTGCTGGCAAATTATTTGCAAAACAAAATACATACTCAGGGTTTTCTATTCAACATTATATTTAATATTATAAGGGTTTCATTCACATAAAACTCCATATGGTTCACAGTTATTGCCCTTGGGTTAAAAAACACTTTGATTTTGTTCCCCCCTTTTTTTGTAATGGTTGAATTTTTTCTACACATACGGTGAGAGGCTGCATGTATGTGCCAGTGCCTATTTGCCTAGATTGTCTGATCTATTGTACTTTTCACAGATTTACCTTTTCCGTAGTATATATACTAGCAGAATCTCCTTGTTAACTGGCAGCTGACAGAGTACAGCCATGTGAAAAAATGCCTTTTGCTTTTTATGCTAGTCTCTTTTTTGAAAGTTGTATAACAATACTTCAAGAATTATCTTTTGTTAAACAACAATATTGGTATGTTTGATATACTGGTCATTCTTTCAGATGTATATTTTGTGAAAATTGTATATGAGAAGTTTGATAGGTAAACTTTGGAGTGGAGTTCTACTTGATCATGTTAACATGGATTTATATTGATGCATGAGAATATGAAGGAAACGTTCTCATAAGTGTCAGTACTTTTTTTTTAATTTTATTTTTCATCATTTTTTTTTATTTAGTGTTTTTACTCTACTAGTTCTGTTGATATGTGTAATTGTTGTGAAAATTCCATTGAGCAAATAGAAAATGAGCCTTTCAGAGTGAGCATGTTTGTGTGTTCAACAAACTTAGGAAATTCTTATGAAGTAAATTATTATAAGTGTGGACGTTGACCCTAGAGATGTGATTTGGATGATAAATCAATTAGTTTTATATATGAAACCATTCTTTCCATATGGTGAATATCTTTACAACTTTCTTATAGATGAATTTGCTTCAGTTCTTGAAAATTGCTATAATTTTGCAAACCTCCCTGTGTTTTTTAGAATTGTTTAAAATGTAATTGTCTTAGGTGCAGCTTGAAACTACAAAGAAAGGATTAATGGGCTGTTTCAATTTCAAATGCAGCTTTTTGTCATGAATTCCATATGTAATTATTATGTACAGATATTTATTATAAAAGATATATTTTGTCATTGAAAATAACAGTGCCTGCAAGCAATTAATGTGCAAATAAACGTTTCAAAGATCATCAGTTGTTCCAGTTTTAAAATTGTATACACATTGAAGAGCAGGAGGTAGGCCTAATTTCGTCGAACATCTTGGACCCATCATTAAAGAAATATAAATGTCTTTGATCATGTTAATGTATAACTAAGCCAAAAAATAAAACAGTTATCACAAATTTCCAGGGATCCGGATAGTTCATCATAATATTGTTCAACAAGTTATTTCATGGATTTTTTTTTTTTTTTTTTTTTTTTTTTTTTTTTTTTTTTACCAAATCCAAAGAAGTCTAATGTTGATTTCAAATACGTATAGGTATGGTGGAAGCAAACCTCGATTGTGACTACCTAGGTTGTGAACAAAACAGATTGTGCTTGCTGTGCCGTAAGTGTGCAGTCTTCTCTGTAGCATTCCCGTCAACTGAAACAGGCCTTCTGGTCAATCTGTTGATAGACTATTAGTTGCTTGTGAAAGGATAAAACCATTCAGACATGATATTTGATGAACTTATCACTGGTAGGTATAAAAATCAAAATGGCAAAATGGACATAGTATAGAATGTAAAATAGAGGTGCTGTATATTTTCATTGGACTAAGTTATACAGTAACAGAGATGATCAAAATTTATGGATCCAAAACGTAGAGATATATCTGGTGAATTTTTATGACGGTCTCTTTAGTTGGGATTGAAGTATCCAAAATACCCTTCCCCAAAATACGGCGTGGGTGTATATTATTATTATTATTATTATTATTATTATTATTATTATTATTATTATTTTAATGCTAACTTAAATTTAACGCATTACTGAGGATACAAATCCCATATACTGAAGATGGGGTCATAAGTTCTCGAGACTTGCGGCCTTACTTGAACGTCCCCTGAGCGGACCCTATAGACTGTTCAATATACACAATTACGATTTGCCTTTTTGCCTTAAACGTTCTGAGAAAGTCTTAAGTCAGTTTTGAAGCTAAAATCTTAATATGATAAGACTTTGCAGATTAAGCAGGCCCTATGCCAAATACATTAATTTTAAGTCAATCAATTTAAAGAGAAATATCACAATGTCAACTTTGCACAGTCGGCTATTTTAGCAATCTGCACTATCCAAAGAACTTGAGACTTCCTGTTATTGGTCTGAAACTTTGCAGTGGCGTGTTTTTTTCAGATAACCCTTGATAGATATTACATCCAGGGGCGGATCTAGGATTATTTGAATGGAGTGTCCGCACATGCGAAGCTGACCCCTCCCTCCCCCCCCCCCCCCCCAACCCCGCTGGCGTGGGGTTCGGAGCCCGCTGAAGGGCCCGAAAAATTTTGGTGTTTTACAGGGCGAACGGTGCCATTTTATTAGTGTGATTTTTTTTCATAAACCGAAGAAAGAGGGGGTCAGGACCCCACTGACTCCCCTCTAAATCCCCCATTGATATCGATGGCTAAATAACGTGCATATAACGTGCATGTAATTACGTTCCTTTATATATATGTTTCTCATTTGAAAGTCAAATGCCTTTTTAATTACGTGATTTAAACTGTGAATTGTCTTTACCTTTTGAGCTTCTTAGAGTGCCGCGTAGTATCAAACTAAAGTAAGCTTAACAGTCTTTTGTAAATCACAGATGGTTTTGAGAAAATCCCTCGCCGGTAAATAGCATGTAAGCATTGTTTTTATCTTGAATTGGACTCCATTCTGGTAGATCACGATGAAATCATTTTCAGTTTTCATTTTGACATATGTGTTAAACAAGTGTGGTGTCTGTCTGTTCTTATAATTTATTACGGCGGTGAACAGCTTCTCGTCACTGAAAACAATAAACTCCAAGAACAGCTGTCTCTTTTTAGTCACGTTTTTTTAAAAAAGAGACTGTGTGACTCGTAAAATCGCAAAAATTGCAAATTTGGTACATGTCGCTACCATGCATGAGTCGATTATTTATTTATTTATTTGTTTATTTATTATGTTACATGTTAGACCCAAATTAATTGTAAACAGATATACAGATTAATGGTTCTTTTTTCTACAAATATTATACACAAAAATGTGGGGTGTTAAAACACACGATTTCTGAGTACTGAGAGCGTCATAAGTGATTGCTGATTGACCTTTTTTAAAATTCATAATAGATGAAAAGATGCGTTTTCGAGACGCAAAGTTTCGACTTGAAGTCTTGTATAACGTTTCTCCTAACCTCTCCTTCCTTGATTCATTGATCATGTTCAATGCACATGTATTATCTGTTCATAATGCACTGGCTGTTCTTTTCTGTGTGATAATAACATGCGGTAGAGAATAATACCCGTGTCTATTCTCATCGCATTTGGCCCAAAAATAACTCGCTGAGTCATAAAAATAGATAAAAGCTCTCCCGGAAGTAAACAGCGCGCTATGGCTGTATAATTGAAACAGCTGCAAATTCACTGGGATCTTTTTTTTTTTTTACTCGTATTATGACTGTACACTGACAGCCGCTTCTTCGATTATACGTTAGACGATTCTCGCTGTGTGTGTTCCAAAGCACTAATGCCATACAGAATTTCACAGCCGTAGACTGAAAAATACATTTGCACTAGTATCACTATCAACTTCTATCCTTTCGTAGTCTATCTTGTAGGTCTTGAAACACGGAAATAAAAACCAAATGTCTTTTATTTTGATTTTTAACTCACAGCAGTTAACTGAAAGGACGCAATGTGTCAAATGGGAAAGTTTTTGATTTATTTCAGGTTTCTTTAAGGTCTTTAAGGAGTCGGGAATATGCGACGCTTTTATTTTGTTTTCTATTTTTTTTTTTCAGTGATTCGTCCTCTGCCTGATACAGCTGTGGTGAAATTAAGTGGATTTAAATCAGTTTTCTGGAATTTGCAATCTCATAAGTTGTCAATTATTGCGATTCATGCCTATAAAGATTTTGATAAATAGTATTATTTTAGCCATTTTCCCCGAAAATTGTTCAGCATGCCGTTGTCCTCCACCTGTTTTGTTGATGTTATACGGGTAACGAGGAAATAGGCCTAGAACGTTCCAGAAACGCTTGTACATGTATTTCACGACAAAAGAAAGGGATATGTTTCAGGAAAATCGACTTCTTTGCCGATTTGTATTTTCTCATTAGGCACTGAAAAAGGACGAGCCCATATGGTTCCCCACCTCGTATGCTAACCTTAAGAGAGATTTGGAACCAAAAACGAATCGATTTGTTAAAGACGTAATTTAAACATATCAAATACACCATGAAAATGAATCAAGGTATAGAGCATTGGCAATTTCATTTTGTGATCCTCCTCCCCATGCCTCTGCCAACAAGCACTATGAACAACAGATCCTGAAGTTTCCCCGTTTTTTTACAGAATTTAAGTCAGTTCATTGTTTGCTTATATAAGGCTTCAATGCAAAGTGTAAAATTATTGAAAAGGGGGAGGGAGGGACACCTTGCACGAATTAATCTCTACACACGCCCTCTTCCACACGAATGTTTATAAGACCGTTTTACAAACGGTTGTCTTGTTTCTGGCACCATAGGTAATTAAGTAGTGTTCACTATATTAAGTCACGTTCTCGCTGGTCAAATGATATGCTTTTAGTTTTCTGTGATAGTTTCAATGCAGGAGCCATCAAACAGCTGAGAATGTTACACAACCTTTACGAGGCAACATAGGTAAAAACGTCTCGACAACACTCGTGATAGCAATGCGATCGGACCTCGGGTCTGCTATGTTAATTCGTTAATAAATAACGACTGCTGACCATGTTTTTAAAGTTACAGATATCGTAGACATGAACTCTTGCACACCTTGCTGATCGCTTAAAGAACTGTATCCCTTGTAGGTTAGTTTATTACTTTGTATTTTGAGAAACCTGAGAAATCCATTAACTGAGGTACTGACCGCCTCGTGACCAAATACCGCAAGTGGCACACTTGGCACTGTCCATCAGATGATGTAGACCTACCCTCTCTCTCTCTCTCTCTCTCGCTCTCTCTCACACACACACACACACACACACACACACACACACACAGACACTTTTGACTCATGAAAGTTTTATGAAACGATAGACATTGAACAGGCTATAGCATGCATACACACGTGAGCGGTACGTGGTACGTACGCAAGCAGGTACGCACGTTCTTACACACAGATATTACAAGCTGACATTTCCTCGTTTCTCTTCCCTTAGCATATGTTTTAGCAAAAACGTAACATCTTTTGATACTAGTTAAATGAGTAAAGTGCTCCTTTTGTGTTTAGAGACGTTCTAAATATTTTGTGCTAACAAACTCAAGAGGTACCAAATATTTAAAAGTGATGTGAAGCATGCGCCAGGTTTTCTTGCTGATGTCCATTAGTATAATAAGTGTTTTTTTAATGGATACAAATTAAACAGTCTCCATGTATATGCAAAATGAATACCAGTATTTTTTTGTTTCTGTATTAAAACACTATCATATTGTAACATATAATCGAAGAACAAAACATTCATATAAGGACAATATTACTTCGTGTACTGAGCAATTATCTATTCAATTCACACAAAATTTAGCAATTATAATCTCCGTAGTGATGATCATTTCCGTTGGCAAACATATTATGTACCTATTTCTTTCGTATAAAGCAAGGTCTGCATGGGAATTTATTCACAGTTAGGCATGAAACTAAACTAGACGCTTGTTGTTCGAGATCGATATTTCAGGGGCCTACAATTTAGGGGCCGTAGAAATTTGATAAAGAAAGAGAAACGTTTCGCTTAGTTCTAGTTCCGAGCGTGGTCAGTATTTTAGAATGGACCACAACTGAAATCAAATTCCCAGGACACAAGACTAAATATTATTTATACTGGATATTGCCCACCTGCCTGGTTTCGATAACTGCATAAATGCAGGCTTCCCTAATTGGAATTATATATTGTTTTCGAGAGCATTTACGGGACGTCTCTTGACTATCTTGCCTAATTTTTAAAAGTTAACGTTGAAGACGCACAAGTCTTCTCTGCGCGTCTGTCTTATGACTTGATTAAAAGCGTCTCAATTATTTCTTATTAGCAGTCTTTTAGTCCAATTATGCCCTGTCAAATTCTGAGTGAAACAAAACAGTCGCTCGTGTTCCCCCTAAGGCGCCAGTAATCGCCTGTTGTACAGATTTTCTGAGAATTTTTCTGAGCACCAAGATAATTGCCTGTACTTTTAACTAAATTGCTTCTAGTTAAAGCAACTGTTGCAAATGGAAAAATTCCAGTATTTTCCATTTAGTTTGGATTTTTTTGCGTGAGTTTTGTAAATAATTCTATGGAAGAACCTTCAGTGTCTTTCTCTTTGCAAAACTCTTCCGGGTATTTCGATAGACGATTTTTTGTTATTACAACAATACTAAAAGGTTCAGAACAATACATAGAACATGGTTTCCCGGTTTGTCTCCGGTCAGCAGTGCACATCATGGAAATAGTACAGCTTTGTTTTCACAGTGGGAGATTATGTCATTAGTAACCTCCGATGATGCAATAAGGTGCGAATAAGTTGTGCCACCTGCGTGTAAGGGTATTCATGGTATTCTACTTGCAGGAACTCATCAAGACCCCAAAATAAAGGAATATTTCTTCACATCTACATGCACTCCAGCACTCACGCTTACACACGCGCGCGAGCGTTATGATATACAGTACTAGTAGGTGTCCTGTGCTTGATCAATTTCATAACCGAGGATATTAGTCTATTGTTTATATTATATTCAATGTAAATTATACCCTGCTGTAAAATAATTATTGATTTGCGATGTTATTAAACCTTGTCTTATTCCGAAAGAGCAGGCAACAGATGAGACGCAGACAACTTTCGATCAATCATTAGTCTCAGTTTAGAATTACCTCGGGATATCCCTTTTTTTCCAACCACCTAATCCCCCTTCCGCCTATCTCCCCTGAGATAGATGGACGGTGAGAGAGAGTGAGAGAGAGTGAGAGAGTGCTCAAATACAAGTTTTAGGGCGCTTTCATTTCACCACCTTCGATGACTATTCAACAGTGTATTTCACTTTTTGTTTACTAATTTATACGCAAACGCACGTGCAGACTGCGGATTGTGATGCGTTCAGAGCTTGCTTCCCATTACGTCACTGTCTGATCAATTATCGAATTAAACAATTATCTATTTTTAACATTTTAAATTGGCTATAAATGTTGCCCTTCTAAAAATATGTTGTGTTTCATGTTCCGTCTAAGTTTATATCGACGTCAGGAAGTTATAAAATTGATTAAGATTTTGACTGTGATTTTGATTGCTTTCTTCAAAAATAGAGAAAGAGAGAGAGAGAGAGGGAGAGAGAGAGAGGGGTGGACCAATATTTCAAATAACTGATTGTACTGACTCTAAAATAACGTCTACGACCCGAAGAAAAACACAACGAAATCTTGTACGTGCGATTGGAAAAGAAAGAATCGACCCTACGGGAATATGAATATTGATTACCACACTGCAAAACATATTATTACATAACCAATCACTCCCAAGATATCAAAAAACTTTAAAAGTTACCAATCATCCGGAGAGGAAATCATGTCGCCGCCGAAGTAGCTGACGGACCGTGAAACAGAGAGTCCGCCCTCCATTCGTTTTATACATGTTAGGGTTAACCTGACTTAGTGGATCTAAATGCAGGACAGGGTTTACCTGTGCAAGCCAATGGGCACTGGCCCCTGTATCCCACAATACTCTCTAGTACACGGGACCGGGCTTCTCTCTGATCCACAGAATTGATTGCTTAGTTTAAATACCGAAGTGTATAGCATCTCCTGGGTATCCTAATACCCGCAATTGAAAATAAATCATCTAGCTTTTGCTTCAGTTCACCCAAACGTTTGAATTATTTAACCCTCCAACCGTCAACGTGCCAAAAATAGCAATTTGGCACGGACAAAAATGGCAAAAATCAATTATTGAGTGGAAGTCGGGAATCACAGCAAGACTGTGATTGATTTTAACGATCATGCAAAAACTTATATTATGAAGACATGAGAGAGTAAATTTGACAACACGTCATGAGAAGTCACGAATCAAAATAAAAGTAAAATAAATTCAATTTAATAGTGCAGACCATGCTGCGCTGTTCATTTTGGGAAACAACTACAAACATCAAAAACTTGAACAGAATTGTAGATTTGGATTAGCAATTTACACCAAGGAAAGCCGTGTATACTTTTTCTCTTTCGAAGATAAATCTAATTTAGAAGTACTGAGAGAGAGAAAGAGAGAGGCGTGATGAAAAAAACATTGAGATGAAAGACCAGCCAATAATCGGCGCCCTTGAGCAATGTCAGATTCTTTCTCATGAGTCCCTAGATCAGCCCGTAATCCTGGTGCTTAATATCTGATGCTTAATCTTACTTCCTTATTGACAGTTAATACCTTCC
The DNA here is from genome assembly GCF_051362555.1 of Lingula anatina. Taxonomy (NCBI): domain Eukaryota; kingdom Metazoa; phylum Brachiopoda; class Lingulata; order Lingulida; family Lingulidae; genus Lingula; species Lingula anatina. The sequence continues at coordinate 44,887,883 of NC_141767.1, forward strand.
ACTGTCCCTTAAATTCTCATAGTTTCCTCTTTGGATGAAAATTTGATCGATTACTGGAAATAACAATTGGCTTGCAGTGGCGTTCAACCAGCTAATGGCTAGTTACGGGAAAAAGCACGCATAATTTTCCCCTTTTATTTCATTAAAATATAATTTTGAAGTAATTGCCTTATTACGATACCAAGCAAGCGATCGTTGTATATGAGAGACGGAGAGAGAGGGAGAGACTCACTATTCAATATTGAATAAGATCAAATGAGCCCCATATTAATTTTCAGTAAAAAAATATTAAAATATTTAATGCCGCCGGGTACTACCTGAAACTACCTGTCATTTTAATTTAATTAGAATAAGCTGGTTCGGCAAATCTAATAATAAACGAAATCAGAATATCTTCCTGTTATTTATTTTCGAACTTCTTCTAGGACGTCAGTCTGATAAATGTTAACCAGAAGTGTTATGCCACTTTTAATAAAACAAACAGCTAAAACTTTAATGTAAATTTTGGTTTTTATGAAATATCCGCTGAGCTGGTTTTGCTTGGCAAAGTCCCATTGAACATTTATAATCTACCGGCACAGGTGGGGCTTACGGAGAAAGATTGATAACTTTGATTTATCAACATTGGGATTCTGTTACTCACGCTACTGCAAGTTAACGATTTATTTTGAAAACACTTGGCACGTGAGGATAAACTCAAGCCAAAACTGGCACAAGGACTCAATCTTATCCACATATTTGCACTCACCGGTGTAGCAAATGAGGATCTGGACTCGTACATACGTCCGTGTGAACAAATTTCTGTGAAGCGCACACATGCATCAACTCTCTCCCTCTCTCTCTCTTTTTTTTTATCTCACAAGCAGACAAGCACACAGATGGGATTTCTCTTTTCACATTTGAACACGCGCTTTACTTTTTAGTTGAAGGGGCGTAGAAATTAGTTTCTCATTAAAGTGACGCTTATGAATTATGTAGCGGACATGCACGAAGGAGAATATCGTTTGACATATCTATTAAATAGACTATTATTCAAAGTGATAAGTACGTGTTGTGTGCAATAGCGTAGTATGATGGGATGGATTATTTCTATTCATTTGCATAAAAAGTCATAAGTGTATTTCCTCTGGTCTAAATGAATTCTTCATTTGAAAGTGATCGATATTTTTTTAAATATCAAACCGATATGGAAATATGTGTACCCACTAATTGGCTACTAAGTACATACTAAGGGGGGCGTCTCGATAGTCCGAAGGTTCATTGGTCCGAAGGTTCATTGGTCCGAAAAGTGGTAACATTTTCATCGCTTTTTTAATCAAGGGTTCATTGGTCCGAAGGTTCTATAGTGAACATTCGGACCAATGAACCTTCGGACTATTGAACCTTCGGACTATCGCTACGGCCCCCATACTAAGTATGTCATTTAATATGTAGATGACTACGCACGGAGTATTTTAATCAAAATGTGTATTATTTATGAACAAATCTTACTTCCTCATTCGTTGTGAAATATTACGACTTTGCGTTCGTTCATTTAAAGCCTGTGGTTAACATTTAATGACATTTGTCACCCAGTACTCTAGCTATTCAGACTAGGAGGGGTTTTTTTCTAGCAAGTACACGATTGACGACCCAGAGTCTATTCAACTTCTTTGTAATTGTCTTCAGGAAGCCACTTTCACCTACATGGTTGCCATCCAGTAGAGGTCGCTTAGTACAAACGGGCCAATTTTGTTTTACCCTTCTTTGTAGCGATTGAAGACAAGTGATTACCACAGAATGGGGCCATATATCTTTCTGAAATACGATATGATATGAATGATATACTGTAACAATTTATATACCTATCTCCACGGGTGTCCATTTAAAGTACCACTCTTCAGACAACGTTCTGATATATGTTTAATTCCGTCACAGGAATCCGCAAAGACCTCTAACTGTGCACTCATTAACCGGAAAATTCAGTGACAAGAATAATTTTGCTCGACAAGATTTGGTTCATAAGTAGGAGACTGCGATTACACTCATACATCTTATCTTCTAAATTGTATTATTTTATCTGTCCTTGTGTTGATTGAATCATTAATTACAAAATCAAATCACCTACTACGATACTTCAAAGAGTTAAAAAGATATTTGAATTTTTTTAAACACCATTTCCCAGTATAACATTTCAAATGGGGGAAGTTTTCAAAATTTTAATCACCCAGTACCATGAGACAGGTCCAGAAAAAATTGATCGGCATTTTGCCAACATTACAAACACATGTACTTATTGAGCGGGCGTTCACCCTCAACTGAATGAATTTTTCTCACGCGAAGCGGAACTCCTTGATATGAATTTGATGTAATAGTCCACAGCGGTCATTATGATATACATTCAGGTTGCGCTTACATAACCCGCTCAGGTTTAAGTCGTGATAAAATAAGCGTGATAAATGGGATTGAAGTTAAAGTTAAGATAAAAATAGAAGGATAATGTGATCTCTCACACCTGAGATTAAAGAACAAAAGCAAACATGTGTAATCAAAAACTATTTATTTGACAAATGAGAACAATATCAATATAAACAAATGTTTACCGTAACGTATAAAGATTGTCTCGAGCACGCACTCCATTCATCCATGCATTTTCATACCGTACCGTTCTCAGACATAAATTACATGCTCACTTTGTTATCTTAACCACGGTCAGTGATTTCAATTCTAAGTTCAATGAGCCTTAACGAAATTAGCACCTATATTCAACGTATACATACCCTGCAGAGGTAAAGGGATAGATTTGAAACATGCATACGAACACATTATATATCAATCAATATTTACAAAATATATGCAGGATGAAGTTACGTAATCAATAATAAAAGGGATAAAGAACTCGAAAAAGATTAACCTTTCTTAAGATACCAGCAAATCTCACCGAAGTGAATCTGAGTGGGAATCCCACTTACACCTGACTCTTCTCTTATTACTATGTAACAGAAACCCGTGCATGTTCCTTCACTATTCCTTTCGACAGAATTCAGCTTTTGATCTTGCACGTTTAAGGTTTCACTCTTGACTTCACAGCAAGTCGGACGTATCCAGTCACTCTCATATGAAACTAGAGAAAAAAGGTCAATACATAGAACATCGGAAATGCTTGCGAGTCTTGTTCACTTGTCAGAGAGTCTAACAATGACAAATATATAAAAGGCCTGGGGACCAAACTTTCACGCGGCTGTCGAGATGCTGACGGCAGCTGCTTTCTCGCTCGTCTCCACCATTATGATTTATAAATATGATATTACAGAATGTCATGATTAATTGCAGACTTATATAATTTGTTTTCCAAGGCCCGCCGGAAATACGCACCCTTTGGTAAATTATGGCATCCATCATATTGGTTTTAGAAAACGACCACTTCACCATGTTAAATGTTACATTGAATTGTAAATCAAACTAAATTCAAATAAATCGAAATTAAACACTGACCGGGTATCTATTGCACAAATGCCATTGAAAAGAAACACTTTGAAACTGCCAATCATCCAATAAAGAAATGAACACCATCCCCTTTAGTTCTAGTTATGTTATCAGCGCCTTCGGCCAAGTTTGACAAACTTGTACCTGATGAAGGGGATGCCATGGTCTTCATTTCTGTGTCTAACATTTCAGTCGTTGTTTTGAGATTACGTGTTTCCTGATTGTTGCAGTTTTCGACAGGTTCGTGGTGTTCGCTCGTTTGTCTGCCGTCTGTGTGATTGTCAAGCAAACTAATAGTAACAGCTTTCTTCATTTTTTCGTTGCCTGATGAAGTTGTAGACGATGAGTCAGATCGGTTGATGGTAGAACTTGCTGAAAATGACCGAACCTTCAAACAATTCTGTTTTGTATCAACTCCTTGTAAAGCCTCTCTGTCTTTGGTTTCTTTAAAGCTAATGACACTTTTATTCCTTTGGTTATCTCTAAAATGCGATCGATCTTTCATGCACTTCCATTTTTTCCATAATCTCCGTAACTCCTTTTGAATCACTCTATTCCTGAAAACGTACACTATGGGATTGAGTGCACACGACGTAAAAGCCAGCCAAATGGACAAAACTTCCACCAAAGAAGGTATACTTGAGGGGTCCGACATAGTCGACTCGAGGACAATAATTATGAAATATGGTACCCAGCATATACAAAATGTCGACATCACGATCATGCCAGTTTTTGCTGCTTTACGATCATCTTTGTGAAAGAGCGAAATACTGCGGCTTAGAATGCTGCTTCGCCGTCGAAGCCCGTTGCTGCCAGCAACACCCTGAGCGCTCCCCCTCCTCGATCCCTCCCGGGGTAAGAGATCGTCGCTACTGAGCTCGGGTTGAACGCTATTTCGCCTTGCCCGCGCGCTCGTTTTCTGAGCTGCTCGAAATACAGTGATGTAAACCCATAATGTTATTAGAAAAGGAATGATAAAACATAATACTGATAAAAATATTGTGTAAAATTTGTCCTTTAAGACTTGTGTTCGCCACTTGACAGTGCAGAGACATTTGTGCTTTTGGAATTCGATGTAGTTCCATCCGAACAGTGGTGGGATTGCAAATAAGCTAGCCAGAATCCATACCGCGCAGATCATGAGATTGGCACGCAGTGTCGTGAACCTCATAGAATAATGCAGCGGTGAAGTAATAGCTGAGTATCTGTCCACCGATATGAGCAACAGAGTAAGAATACACGCGGCGAAAAGCAGCGTGTTCGACACCCCCGTGACCTGGCACCAGAGGTTGCCAAAAACCCATTCCTGGGTCCACGCTGATGTCAGTGCAAACGGCATTACGAGAAGTCCCATCAGAAAGTCACCCGCAGCCAGATTCAATATAAACCGATTCGATATAGTCAACAATGCCGACCGGCGCTTGTAAAATACTGCAAACACTAAAAGGTTGCTGCAGATTGTGACTAGAAAAACCACTGACATTAATGTTACTGTTATGGCTATTTTCACGGGGTCATCTTCGACGCCACCGATCACTGCCATTTTCCCATTGTAGTCTGCTGCCACTATATTTTTAGAGAGGTTTGTCTCCAGTCCACTCACTATGGAAAAATTGCTTGCATGAGCAGCTGGCATGTTGTAAGTGTCAAACATTTGTCCAGCTACCTCACGATTTTCTTCAGAAACATGAATATTTTAACACGCACCTAGTCCTTTTAAACATGTCCAGAGACTGTTCCGAGAATTGATTTTGTCAGCCTTTTCTTAGAATGTTCGATTATTGAGTACAACAAAAAGAAACCCTTGGCAAGCGCCACATCCATGGTTAGTAGCGTAGTTGTCAAACTTCAGATCGAATTCCCTAAATCTCTTGAAAAATCTCTTCCGTCCGTTCAAGACAATTTCTAGGAATGCTCCAAAGCTTTCACTGCGCTTCCAATAATAACAATAATGAATGAACAGAATGGATTATGCATCCCACGTTGATGTTGCTCACTCGCTTTCATCGGCCGTTCTGATTCATCATGTTACATCGGCGAAGCGTGGATTGAAGCGAGCGAAATCAATTTACCGAAACCTGCTGAGTATGGTGATGGACCGTGCGGGCCATTCGAAGCCAGATCGTAACGTTTGTGATGCCTTCGCCGCGGACTTGATGAACCAACGGGATCGGCACCCAGCCTCTGGTCGTTAACAGGTTCGGCACAGCTACCTGGTGTGGGGGTGAAGCTGGAAATAGACAGGCAAGAGATTGTAACACACGCCTTACGTAAAACCAGATATAATTTACCTTTAAACTAATTAAATCAAACACGTGGTTAATTTATATCCGTTGATAAGCGCTTGGTTTTTATATACGGTTCCTGTCATTAATCAGTTACACTCACTGATATCTTACTACTTAATCATAGCTCAGTTTTATAGATATGCTTTCTCTTGATTAATGACCTTCTTATAGAACGCATGACTGTTTTGCTTCATGGCATCACTGCTTATGTTCAGTTGCCTCATTAAGCTATATACCTGCATTAAAATGAATCAGCTGGTGAAGGTAGATAATGAATATATGTTTCACACTAATATACCAGCGTGTCTGTGAAAGTCTTTTCCAATGTAAAATGAGTTAGGGCACAGATGAAAAGATGTGATAAAAACTTGGGACCTATACATGGTCATGCACATCATATACAGGTGTGGCAGGAATGGCAGTCCTAGGAATGGAAGTCCGAGGTTCCGATATGTTTAGTACAGGTTAGGGTAAGTCGGAGTGTTGGGGTTAGTATGTGGGACGAATGTCACCTGTACAAAGTGTTGGGGAACGGACTGTGGTTTCTAGCAGACTACCATTCCTGTCACACCGGCTACACAGATCATCACAGCATCGTCTGCCTGTAACCTTGTACATAGCACAGCCGTGGGCACTGCGATCTGAATGACATGATAATAATTTATAATCAACTGAAAGTTTTCATAATCATGTGGGAAACAATTTAACATCCTGGTATCCTACATACAGCAAAATTTTTATAGGTGGCGATTTGTGGGGGAGCAAACTTTATAGATAATCGGGGACGGTTTTAGAAACTCTGAAAATATTAAATCTAAAGTGCTATAACGCAAAATATCAATCAAATAACTAAAAGCTGAAATATAATACCGCTAAGTCTGGGAAAACTAGGGCATGCTTTATCAACTCGATTAATAACAAAATAATTACGTCGGCGCGCACTGAAAAGTACGAGCGCAATGCGTGATCAAAATCATATCAACGAAAAGCTGATCAGATTGAAAGTAAACATAAATTCTTATTACACTGTGGGTTTTGCATTGATGACAAAATATGGTCGAACTGCTCCAGATATAGAAAGCAAATACATTCTGGCAGAGAGACAAAACTGTAGTCGTTGGAGTCTCAGCTGAGAAAAATTTCTCTTACCTTGGCAACCGACGCATGCCTCCAGCAACAATAATAGTCAATTACCTTCGTTTTCAATCCGTACAGAAATTACGTCATAGGAGTCTTTGTAGTGAATAGGTAAACTGGGCGACCTTTACCGTTAACTGACATTTTAACTATTGTCTCCAAGTCCGATTATTATAAGTTCTACCAAATATTTTCACAGATACCTATAAATTCAGTAGAATGTAGGAGATACTTAAACCTGTTTTTTAGGCTACATGGAAAGTAAAGGTTATTCATACTTAAAGCGAGCCCGTCTCACAAGCCTAATGTAATTTACATTTTCCTCTTATCTAAATCCCTTAATTGCTGCGCCTGTTCTTTTATCTTATTACTTTGAAAAGCCTCCCATTTTGCCTGATTACGGCTACAAGTGATACATCTGAATTTTTGTCAAACAGGAGCATAAATTCCATGTATATAACTGAAATAAAAAGACCAAAACTGAATACGCCAAGGAATCTATTCTTTTCACTGATCCGGTTATCAGTATGTGTGATCTAGAAAGACAGATATGAAAGACTTTCGACGATATTAAGACACCCAATCTACGAAGATCAAGGTATCGGATTTCCATCAGAAGTAAAATTTGCACAAAACCCGTTGAATCAAAAAGACAGATCTGTACGAAGTGACCGGGCAAAGTCGACTACCAGCTAGGAAGAACACGACAACCTCAGGTGTTTTGAGAAAATGAACACCATTATGGCCCACTCAGCTAATGTACATTACGATTACGAGGGATTTTAGTCTTCTGTGGCGTATCAAACTTCCTTTTAAGTGTAATCCAGAGCTCAGTGCTCTCAAGTAGGCAGTCTTATTATTAAAACTTTTTTTAAGACAACTCACTGGAAGTATGACAGGCGCGTTTAATGTATTTGATGAGATAATGCTTTAAGTGAATCCTTCGTGTGTGGATTATAGAACTTAAGGTAGCTGTTGCACCTTCCCTAAACACATAGCTCATATTGTGACATATCTGTGCATACGCACGCACGCACACTCACACACACACATTCAATCGGGATTAGTGTTAAATTTCGAAGGAAGGAAGCCTATGGACGGTTCACAGCTTATTACAGCATGGCAGTTGTAGCAGCACACAAACCGGAGCAGAAACTCATTGATTCAATAGTATATAAAACCTACGAGGGTTTTAGCTGATTCACGTATATCCCGTGAACAGAATACCTTTGGTCGTACCTTGGGCAGGATAAGAGTAATACTTGCGTGTCTGGATCGAGTACTACAGAAAGTGCACATTACTAAATATCTTTCAATACACAAAGGACCTGCATTCTTTTTCGCAAAAGAAAAGCTCAACGTTGGTTTTATGCAGGCTAGGGTTTTGTATTACAAAATTCTATAGGATTCGCGCGACCTTGCTGCTAAAAGAAAACAAGGAACAAAGATGGTTACAAGATGAAAACAAAAATTTCGATTTTCATTATCAAAATTGTATGTTTTTGTGATTTAATGAAAAGATTGGGGATTGTGAAACAGCTTCTTCATAAGACATTCAACACTCCTAAAAACCAAAGGTGATATCTTATTGTGGCCTAAGGGGAATCTGCTTGTATTCTGAAGCTACACACAACACATCAATGGGACTTGTTTTCAGTGAAGCTGGATGACGGCGGTTTTTGTCAGGACATTACGTTTTTTTTTCACCTGACAGGAATCGCGTAACAAAGAAAACAAATGGGAAGGTGATTGAATCATCTTGTATAGGAACATCCTATATAAATGTAAGGGCTTTGAACATCCCTGCCTTGCATAATGAATCGACAATATATCCTGCATTGAATTGTAGTTGTCTTTTACTTGTTTGTAGACATAGATATATACAAACCTTGCTTCAAGTATACATAAACAGTTCCAAAGCATCCTCAAGTTTCGACTAATTATCACATAAAAGTCCCACAAATGTATCAAAAACAAAGGTCCCATTTTGTGTCTACCATGGTGGGCATTTTCTGTGACCGCGTCTCCTACTGCATAATGGTGACTTTTACTATTAATATGGAAAATTTTGACAACAAACATAGGGCATTACGTAATTGAAAACATATTCAAATTTAGAAAATGGCGTTATTTTCTGTTGGTGAGGTTTTCGGATCATGTCGCCACTTCACAAATGTATTAACTCAGATTGTTCAGCTGCTAGAATTCAAACGACTCACTCACGCTGCCTCAGCCGAATTTAATATTGATAAGTCACATACTTCTAGCGATTTACGTCATTTTTCTATTTCAAAAATAAAGCCATTTATTTATTTTCACCAGATCTTTGTTTTCTTTTTGTGGGCTATTCACATATTGTCTAAAGATTTAAACGGTGCGTTGGATCCGGTGAAACTGGCATGTTTCTTCGAATATAAAAGGCTAAGAGTTCATCTATTAGGGTCAGTGAACCCTCGGCGTTTATACAGTTGTTGAAATTAAGTTACTGCCTCTTTTCACGAGTAAAGCCCACCTGTAGGCTAGATACATTAAAATCGAAGTTTTTATGGCGCAATTTACTGCAAACGGCAGGGGAAAAGACCAAGGTCGGCTATCTGGAATTTATGGATACAAGCCTAAGCTGTGTCTCGTTTGCCTACAAGTTATTGCTGATCGTTTTAATAGTCCCTAAAAGAATTCACTTTCCTATCTTACGATAGATCCCCAGTACCCTCTACCAGGGCCACAGGTTGATTTTTCACTAGATATTAACAGATATGTCTCTGGTTAAATAGATGGCTAATCTCTGCACTGCCTAAGCAAAAAATGTCCACAGAATAATAACTGCGGCCCTGGTAGAGGGTATATCCCCAGTATGTCTTCAGTTCCCATGACTAGTATAGTATGACTCGAGATGCAAGAATATGATTTATACACTGTCAGAAACCATAGTCAGCTCCAGTAATAGTGACTAATGCCGTGAAACCCTATTAAAAAGGGTGCGACGTAGGGATAGCCCTTATCTGACATGTTTTGCCAAGGTGCTACACAAAGAATGTGAAAATAATTAGACAGAAGTTAAATAAGCGTTTAAACCTACCTAGCCAAGTTAGACGGTGAAGGTCATATTTTCTCTAATGCTGCATGACATGGAAAATCCCTCTTAGGTGATCATATCCTTAATTATGACACGTAATATTTTATAGCCTACCCAAGGTCGAGAAGACGATTAAGGATTGCACTTTAATGACAAGAAGCCAAATCATAAATTTGTTAGCGTACTTGCCGTTCCTGGCTGAAGACCACCCGAAGCAGAATTGTGGTGCTAAACAGCTTGAACATTCATCTACAACAAGAAATCCTTGCAACGCTTCTCCGTCAATACTCTAATAATTATTCAGTTTGTTTAAATCATCCACAGAACATGTGCATGGAAAACTTGCCTTCCTTCTACTGTTTTCCTAGGGCTTCCGATGAGCTCTACAAAATATCCGTGATTCAACAAGACGAAGGGAACAAATAAATTGTCCTCTCATCTATATGTCTTTGGTCGGCTTGCCCTTTGTTAGAGGAGCACCAACTTCCTTGCCTTTGTATTCAAAGTGGCTCTGCGCCACTACAGTATGCAATACTTGACTGCGCGCCCTGCGGCGGTTGGGAAATGACAGGGCTTTACTTAGCGATACCCATTTATAAATAGCAACCCAAGCGGTGAAATCCGACACTTAATTAATCGATAGAGCCTAAAAATAGCTGGGGCCTCCGGCCGGCGCGTCGCGTTATACATTTAATATTTTCATCACGACTAACCCAACGTGTTTTTTCATTCAATGATATCTCGCTGGTGCATTATCATTATTTCAATGACGGGTAATAAGATTAAATTCCCTTTTTTGACGATGTGGAACTCCACGGATGAGCAGTAATGTGGCAACTTGAAAGATCAATAAACAGATAACAGCTTGGAAAAGGCACTGCACATAAACAAAAGCCGGGCGTATGACCTTCTAAATTACTGCTTTAGTGAAATTCAACCTTGTCTCGCAAATATAGAAAATATTCATTAATTGCCAGAGCCAATTTCTCTAATAAATATTCTTCAATCTATTATATTGACCGCTGAGGCGTTATCTTGCTGGTATTCATATTTAGATCAATATTTCTGTTGTCGTAACAGATGGACTGCAGGCAGCTGCTGCCAAAGTTACAAACGGCTTTCAAATGTAGTGTAGACTTCATGTCTCACAAAAGCCTTGGGCCACCTGTCCTTGAAGCCACGTTGGGCAAAACTTTTTTGATCTTATACATGTACTGTATGCTTATGTGCAGTGCATTATAATCATATTAAATCATACATCCCTCATAGAGTTTTATGAATATAGGCTTAGTGAATTATAATATATAAAATATTGTACATTGCTCAAGTATGTAATAAACGCTGTCTATAAGTTGGAAAAATCATCCCCTCTTTACTTCATATTTTATTTGGTTTGAGTTATTAAAACATCTGCTTGCACTACCTTATCATATCAAAATGAAATATGTATTAGCGAGCGAAATGGTGGCTTCAAACAATATTGCGCATATGAAGTAACAGTGCGCCTTGGTGAGAGTCAGACAAGTCAGTCATAGGTTTTACATTTTAATTAATTAAAAATGTACTTTGAAATTGAATTTGAAACTCTTGCACACCTAGCGATATTATGATAATCGTATAAGGCCGTTGCAAGTGACGTTATGAGCAACATTTTACCTCGCGAACCGGCAAGAAGAGCCCAGGGGCTGGTTTGGCAAAACCGTTAAACTAACAGCCCCAACACTGGTCTAAACCTTTGGGTCCAAATTTTTTTCTACGTCAGCAAAAGAAATCCATAGTAGTCCACTACAGACTACTATATAGTATGTTATACAGTAAGTATTGGTCTGAAACATTAGCCACGCCTCTCCTGCTATACTAGGCGCAGCATTCATTTGGACTACTTCCGATCTATTGTGAAAAATGTTACAGAAATAAACACAGAAATGATTCTTTATGCATATACATAAATATATCTGCTCAAATGGAAATATTGTCATTTACGGGAGTAAAATTGCCTGCTTAATGTGCATAGTGTAAGATTTTCCCGCAAAAACTCATCCCATCGAGCTCGATTTTCGCGTAGACGGGTGGCAAGATTTGTCAGGAGCTGGTAAATTTTATTTGTTTATGCAACATTAATTTATAGCATTCATCTGTGAAAAAATGATTTAAAAATATTACTTGTCGTCAGAAAAGTAAAAGAAGTACTTAACGTGTGTTTCACATCCTATATTTTGTCACTTAAAAAACATTCAATTTTCTCCTCTTCTCCGCTACATGGCATAAACAAGCACATTATAATCACATACCTCGGAAGCCTCAGCTTCGAAATATTTCTCCGATCCCTTCGGTCATCTGCCATAAATTGTGAAATCTACAGGTGAGTTCTATCATAACTCCTCAATTTATGTCAAATTTTGATGGGTTTGGTTTTTTTACTTTAAAAGTGACAGTGGTGCTATTAACCTCGCAGAGGTGGGGTGGTCACGGGTGTGAAAAATAAACTACATCATTCACCTTGTATTGCATGGAAATGACAGATATACCTGATACCCAGTCTTTATAGTATCTCTTCAATCTCGTGCGCATGTCACCTGTTTATACAATGGGCTTCAGACAAAACGATGAAACTAGCTGTCACACTGAGCTTACAGAAGGAGTGATGAGGATATTGTATGTCAACGACTAACTGCTGTATAACTGACTCCTATCAACTGTCAACGCTCATTTCTATTCACGTGAAAGACAGTGACGTTTTTGTTTGGACCGTACTACGCGTCTCCACCACATTTCCCAATATTACAACTGAGACCAAAAAACTCTAACTGGGACACATTTCTTGTAAACGCGTCTTTCTCTTACTTATTACTTGGTACAACATAAATAACAAGTCTGTGCATTTACTAACCTTTAATGTAGACAATTCTACATTTACTAAGTAATTCAAAATTCCCGGTCCTAAACCAGGATGACTAAATTTGTGAAGACGGCGTAATTGTTTACCCTGAACTTCAGGATTTTGAAACAAACTAGTTACATTTTGAGTCTGAGACTGCTGGCTTGGTTGATTTATTTGTAATATTGGCTTTTAATTTCCGTTCTGTAGCACGTTATTGCTTACGGTTTTTACACTTATCATTTTGACACTTGGTTTCCTTTTTCACGTCTCTCAAACGCGCTGAAGTATGTGGATAAAACGACCAGTCGTAAAAGGCATAACATTTAACTTAGGTCAAACACCGAAAACCGAAACATCCGGAAATAATCAAATTATTGCCGAATCATTAGATCATTTGGGATAAAATCCTAGTCTAAAAAAATCTGATTTCGATCGGTAGAGACCTGCGGCATTTCATTTTATTCATTCAGTTAGTCAGTCAGTCATTCATTCGTAATTTCAATATTAACTTTATCTGTGCACAAGTCGGGTTGTTTCTCTGTACTAGCTTGATGCTTTACGAACACCAAAGAGTAAAAAAAAAAAAAAAAAAAAAAAAAAACATCAGTATCTGATAAATGTACCAAAAAACGTTTAGCAAAGTGCACTGCGTTAATAGACTTCTATCGTGCATTTTTTTCTTTAGTGAAACCTGACGATAAGACCTTTGAACTAATCAAAAGTAATAATCACCAAACAGCATGAAGCTAAAATCCGTATTTAGTGCACGAGGACACGTGTCCTGTACTTTGCACCAGAAGCCCTTCTTGGTTGAAGGACCGATTTTGTAACAGCCCGGCCGATTTGGTAACAGATAGAAGAGCCTCTGACAGAGATTTTGTGCCCTGCATGCCCGCCAACGCCCTTGTGATTTTTTTCATCATCATCAGCATCTTGCGCGCGAAGTCCTCCATTAAAATCAATCATTTTGACTTAAAAAAATGTGATTGGGGCATCTCACGCTACAAAAATTGGCTTATCCATCAATTTTCTCGCAAGCATGCAGACCACAAAAGTCGTAAAGAGGCCTTATTTCAGCCAGGGTTATTCTCAGGTCTTAGTTTCCGTTGTCACCGATATTGAATGTTATTAAAGAAGGGAATGAGAGAAAAGGCATCGATGGCCCTGTTGTTTTGAGAACAAGTACGGAATTCTATTAAAAACTTATTTTTTAACCATTAAAAGATGTTTGTTTTAAACACTAGATTTGGAGACCTACGAAGCAAATAACTAATTTAAATGATACGAGTAGATACCGGTAGGACTAATTACCCAGGAAATTGGCCCACAGATTTATCTTTTTGGGTATGTTAACGACTTTGATAACAGTAGAGATGCTAGTTTCTCAGACAGAGAAGAGTATAAGGCCCTATGTAGAGGGAAATCATAGCTTTGGATTTATTGGAAAATGTTTCGCATTCGATGGTCTTGCAGTCTGAAGATCACCTACTTCAAGGTATCTTTGCATTCGAGTATTCTTTCAATCCACTAAGCTTAAATAAGCCTAAATGCAAAGGTCCTGAGTTTTTGTCTTAAATGTAAGCACTTAACTAATTTAAAGCTATAAGAACTGATCAAGTATGAAAATCATCGTGTTGTTTTGTTCATGTCGTACTTGATCATTTTGGAGTCTCCGTCAGTTTATTCAACTTAAGACAACTAGGTTTTCAGGTGCTCTTATGAAGAATATGCACTTGCAGTGTAGAAAAGAAAAAAAAGGGTCTTAAAAATGAGTGGTAAACTGGCATTCCTGTGACGCCTTAAAACCTGCCACTACATAAAAGCCCTACCAGAGTACATAGAAATAAATTAATATAAAATAAATAATAGGCTAGAGAAACCTAACATAAAACAAAAATAGAATAGGCCCTAATGCATAGGCCTATAGGGCCTACATAAAAATTATTTCACATAATTACTTTGTCTCATTGTCTTTTTTTTTTTTTTTTTTTTGTATTAAATTTAATGGCATTAAATTTAATACACAAAAGAGAGAACGAACCAAAGATAATTAACTGAAGAAGTGTAGGCCCCAACTGGGGTAGGCCTACATGTAGGCCCTAGGATTAGGCCTACGTGTACAGTAGGCCTACTTGTGCAAGAGAATAGAATTAAAAATCCGATCGCCACGTGTTACATAATGGGGAATGGTAACGTTCTTGTTCACCAACGGCTAACTTCAGACTAACATCGTTATGAATTCTTAGAGGATACAGATGTCAGAAAAATCTTTAATATGGAATATGCACAGTGTTAGGCCTAGCCACCTCTCTTTTCAACTTCACATTCAGGTATTTAAACGGGTAAAATCGCGTCATACAGCAAACGCATTGTAAAATTTTCATTTCTATCATGATTTAAATTAGCCGTAGCAAATATCACTAGGTATTTGTTTGATTTTTCGTCTGGATATTAATAAACGTTACTTTACTTTTACCGGCGTCTTCAGCACGTTGGCAGCAATTTCCGGGCTTATCGGTGCATAGTTGTTTACCTTTTTCAACATGTCTACCGTGGGTGGAATGTTTTCGGCGATTCTATTAAAATTGGATTTTTCGAAATAATTGTGGAGCCAGTAAGGTAATATTACGTTTAACATATTGTTCCTTATCAATGTACTGGTTGATAACAATTTACGCACTAAATTTACTTGCGATTTCTTAACGAAGGGCTATGCTCCATGACCTAGTGTCGATCAAGTCATCCGACCACAGTTCTAACTCTGTGCACATAGACAGTAATGAACAAATAAGAGACCATCATTAACATGTAGTTATATGCCAAGTGTAAATGACATTTAAACAATTTTAAACTTTCTGTAAAATCCAAGGCTCTGGAACTTTGTTGCTGTCTGTCATAGACTAGTGACATGTATTATGACAGTGACATGGCAGTTTATCATTCTTGTGTAAGAAAAAAGCCGTTGGTATGATTGTACTTTACATTCAGAGGGTATAATGATGTGTATAAGATAACATCTGGAAAGTGGTCACAAAATGGGCAGCACCCATGATCTGACTTAAGCATGGAAATTCATGCGTTCACACTTTTAAGACCTATTTACATTTGCTGATATGTATGATATGAGCTAAATCATGAGAGATATAGGTACAGATAACTGTACAATGATGTCTAGCTGCGGGTGTACTCAAATTTTTTGCCGACTTCTCACTGCCTCAAGTGGCACACTGCTAAAAGCCAACCACCTCTACCGACAACGACATTGTGTGTAAATTATGTCATGGTGAAGTTGAACAACCATTTAAGATGGGCATGAACAGAGTTCATGATACCTAAATTAGGGTGCTAAGCTAACCTGACCATGGTAACCTGACCAGAGACGCTAGGATAAGTGTGTATTTTCTAATTAAAATACCCTTTTCATTGTCTTCCCACATAGAATTCCATTTCCAAAGGTAAAATAATGTCAAAGAAAAAAATTACTCTAAGAAGCAAGTTAATGCAATTTTTTATACTGATAAGATTAGAATAACATATCCCTAGTTGACAGTGGTAGATTTAAAACACTTCCACACACACACACACACACATACATACATGCACCCACGCACACATGCATGCACGCACGCATGTACACAAGCATACACACATGTATACACATGCAAAGAAAGAAATTAGGAAAGTAAATTTGCAGTTACCTCTATCAGAGTGGCTGTATGATGACATGGGACATTGTATAATGAGCAATCTCAACCTCACTTTTCTTTTTTCTGTATTTTCAGATATATAATAGAGCAGCAATATTTCTACAGTAGACCACAAACACAATGGCCAACCCCAGATTCCCCGGTCAGTTCCCGGGAGGTATGGGCACTGGCCAGCCACAGCCAGGGTTTGCCCCCACCATGAACAACCCCACTTTTGCTATGAACAATCCCATGATGTATCATCAGCAGCAGATGATGAGCATGGGCATACAGGGGTTTGCTCCAGGCATGATGCCAGGACAGAACCAGGTAGATATGAAGCCATCAGGAGTTTAGAGGAAAAGAAGAATTTAGGTATTAAATGTCAATTTAGGATCATTAAGAATAAGATGCTGCGTGGATCAATTTTTATGGTTGTCAAGGTGGGCTTGGAAATTGATTTTTTAAGACAGTTTTGGTAAGCAGTTATGGCAAAGCTAATTTCCAGTTGCTGGTGAGTGCCTAATGATATTAATCTACACCCTGTATCAATGGAATATATGTATAAGAGAGTAAATCATTGATTGGCTTATATTTAAAGTTCTTTAAGACATGAATAAGAAAAGTATGTATGTTTTTTGAAGTTAATGTGAACATATATCATCTGTTTTACACTTTTAATTATTTATTTTGTGTGCATGTTATTTTTCTTTTAATTGAGATGTAGTGGACGTTCTTTTCAGAATTCATGTTATCTATCTGACTGAAATATAAAAATATTGATATTTTATCTTAAAATGCCCTAGATCTCTTCCTACAAGCTAAGACCCACCTCTCCATCCATCTCATATAACAAACAGACACCCATAAATAGACTTAAATGCAATAACCCTGAAGAAAAATTTTGAATGCAGCGTCATTAACCCATTATTCGAAGCTTGGTCTCTATGTTGAAAATTCTCTTATCTTTTCTCCTTTTAAAGATTTTTAAACAGACCTAAAATATCCTTTGCATTGCAGCAGTTAAGTTATAAATAGGTTTTATTAGGCTATTACTACTTACCTATAAGAGATAAGCACATGCAGGGACTAACTGAGAGAGATTTCCCTTTGTTTGAAGTTCTGATTAAGTTTTTGTGAGCTCTTTTATATGCACTTTTTTTTAAAAGATTGGTCTGATATTTTAGTGTAGTCTTTCTTTGCATGGCAATTTTCTCCTGAATTTAAGTTGAAATGTGTTTATATTACAAGACCACGTCTTATTTCATGGCTCCAGTTGTTTATCACTGCTGTAGTTCTGCTTTAAAAGATAACGCATGATTCACGAGTGAAACTGGATTTCATCCTGCAAAACTTTCATTTTGATTGAAATTTGGTTTGTCTCTTGATTCCATAGAAAGCTAAAGGTTGAAGACTTTGTTACATGATACATTGTTAAGATCATGTTACTTTAAATTTATGAAAAAATTGAGAATTTTCATTTAAACATTTCTTTACTACTCTATGGTGAAAGTTAAAGCACACGTGTACATGAATTTTCATAAACATGCTGTTTTATTATGCACAGAAAATAAGAGAACTGCTGCTGTGTATTCAGGTAGTCAGCCAAGCCCTTTCATTTAAAGAAAGTCGGCATTCTCTTATTATGAGCTTGAAACAAAAATCTGCCTCCTCTTTTTAAAGCACTACATACATTTGGTACCACTTGAGAAATGCATTTGATTAAAATGTTTTTCACAAGGATAAAAGCAAAACATTAACAGCATCATTTCTTCTATCAAAGAAAATGAATGTCAAAGTCATACCTTGGTAACTGTGATTAATGGTACTGTAATACATTTGGTAAGTGAATTAAGGAAGATCGATGGAAATAAGATATATAAAACTATAATATTGACATCAAAATACTATTTGCATGGTGATTAAATGGATATAAATGCATATTCTTATACCAGCAACACTGTGGAAGTTTCCCTACTGCTTTGTTTTCAGGTAAAGCAATAATTGATTATAAATGTAACTGAAAATCAGAGCCTGAAAAGACTCTTGCCTTCAGGCAAAAGTAATTGTAAGCCCTTTCTCTGTTTACAGTAGTATTAAAATTCATCATTTCTGGTGACATTAACTCTTAACTGCCTGCACCAGGAGCATTGTGTAATGTATAAACTAGCCCAAAATAATCAAATGTGTTACACTGATAAAAGGGTAATACCACCATACTCATTAGGATATTCAGCCATGTTATCTCATCTTTTTAGGTGAAACAGGTGAATATGAATAGCTGAATAGTTTAAATTTAAGTCAAGTCTTAGTCTTTGCATGATTTTTCTTAAAATAATTTTACATTGATTATTTTGCTCTCACGAATATGGCAATTTCAATTGATTATTTTGCTCTCACGAATATGGCAATTTCAGTACAATTTTATACTCTAAATTACTGTTTTAAGGGAGTATATTCCTTTCAGTTCCCAGCAGATGTTTCACACTGTACTAAAAGGCAAAATAATAAGTTGATATCATTCCCTTTTTGGAAATACAGCAATACTGAAAAATAATCGACTTACCATTTGCGTAGGAAAATTCAGTAATATGTGGTACATTAAATTGTCATCAGACCACAAATCTCTAACATAATATTTAGTAAATAAAATATATATATATATTTAGCAGCTTGTGGTTTTGTTATCTGCTTCAGTATACTTCTTAAATAACCACAACCTCTGCTGGTAAGATGACAGCTGGTCTGCTAGCTTTCAGAATGAGCAGATCTGCTGTTCTTATGCTCATAATTATTTACATACTGTAACTGACACATCTAAAAACTTATATATATATATATATATACGGTTTAAGATTCACATAAATTTCACAGATAAACATGAGCTTCTGTCATGTAGGCACGTAGACCTTCCTCTGTTGATTTAAAGTTGATTTATTTTTTGTCAAAGAAGATGAAAAATAATTCATTTCTCCAAAAGTTTTGACAGAGTTGTGTTAAAAAACTTGACTCAGCTGAAAATGTTAATTTATTAGTTTGGTGGTCCAAGTTTTACATCTTGGAAGACACTTTGTGAATGTATATAACAGTCATGTTAAGGCAAATTTCCGTTTGTCCTTCAGAACAATTCTAGCCAAAGTTTATGAAATAGGAATAAGAAATAATTTCTCAAAAGAACAAGTATGTTGTTGAAGATAAATCACATGAATAAAATGACTTGTTGATGTAGATGAAAGCACAAGGTGGAGGAGAAAGTCATTACATTTCTTACCTCCCAGCCAGATACCTGAGATGATGAAAAATAATTTGGCTTTCTGTTCTTGATGGCCAATCTGTCTTGGTTTGAAAATGAGAACAGTCATCTGTGTATTGCTCATTTTATACCATCACAACTTGTTGTCATATGCTTGGTCAGTGGTGTTTGGTGTTTTGTTGAAAATAACATTTTATGATGTGAAATTTTCTTTTGCCAGAATTTCAAGGGTTTTTGGGTTTTGTGCATTGACAGATGGTTAATTTGTGGCTTCTTTGGGTTTTGATCCTGATCAAAAGGTAATACAGTAACCTTGTGATACAGCTGGTATTGAGTACAAATAGCAATGCCCTTTAATAAAAGTACATGTGTTTTTTTTTATCACCGAGTAATTGGCATCTTCTTTAAGGTTTATGGGTGTTATATTCAATGTTAATTAATTCACAGGATATACACTTTGCTTGAACTGTCATACCTCTAGCCCTTGGCTAGATTTGAAGGTTAATTACTTTCCAATGAAAATCACACCAAGCAACCCCTATCCCAGTTCCAGTTTAATGACTTTCTTTATTTCTTTATAGCATGTATGGTCACTTGGTCAAGTTGCTTTGAGGTTGCCTGTGCTATTACAATTACAGCTAGAAATATATATTATATTGTAGATGGATGTGTTAAAGTGAAAGCACACCTGTACAGCCTTATATATAACCAAGGTTAAATCAAAACACATCCATGTTTTCCCAACAGATAACATTATTAAAAGGACATGAATGCCTGGTATCATGTTGCCTTCTCTGCTATTCCTCACAAGATGCTGATCAGACCACAAAACCTTTTATCTGTGACAGTCAATAAAGAAAGTGCAGCACCCATGCACTTCATCTGTCCTCCTCCCCAATTCCCTATCCCCTTTCTCCCATTCTCATGCCAACTGTTGCTGTCTTTCCAGGAAATTGCAGAAGAGGAAAAAAAATGTTTTTTTAGCGGGGTCTTATATCTTCCTAAGTATCAGACCAGTGTGTTTGATAAGCAACTCTCTTCCTCCACACATGCATATGGGTGCGCACACACTTGTAAACACTCTCTCTCTCTCTCTCTCTCTCTCTCTCTCTCTCTCTCTCTCTCTCTCTCTCTCTCTCTCTCTCTCTCTCTCTCTCTCTCTCTCTCTCTCTCTCTCTCTCTCTCTCTCTCTCTCTCTCTCTCTCTCTCTCTCTCTCTCTATATATTTACAGTGTAGGTAATGGGTTGGGCTTGAAGACAGGCAAATTATGACTCCTAAGATGGAGATAGGAGACCTGCATCTGCTAGAACATGCAGAATATTGTCTTTACCATTTGTGTATTTCAGGTTCAGTATTAGGTGGTAGATAGGTTCTTGATCCTCAATTCTCAAAAGAGAGATGCCCCAGAGAGAGATATACCACTTAGGTACAGATGGAATTTCACCTGAATTTCAGGCTACTAGTATACTAGTATACATAAATGGGGGATAGAAACCTTGATCAGATATAAGGGTGGAACAGCCACAGGGACCTCTTTCAAAAAGAAGCACTTTTGTACAGACAGTAATAGATAGATAAGTGCCCCTATCTACAACCAGTGCCATGGAGGTTTGTGTGAATAAAAAAAGCTTTCAGTCATGTTTCCAAATGAGTTTCAGGTATTGCAGCAATAGAAGGGAGATAAGAGGAACCCCCACACTTGTTTCACCTGAATTTCAGTCTAAGGGAGATGCATTACAGTCTTTCCCACCTCTACTCCATGCCCTCGGAGATTTACAGCTAGGGACAAACATTCCTTTCATCAGCTGTATAAAATATGGGAGAAGGAGATCCCTCTTCACTCTTAGATTTCTGTTTCAAGGGGAAACCTATTCAGTCATGCATTCATGTGGAGTTCAGGTGTTGAAATTATTCGCTTTGTTCTAGATAATAAAATCCATGTGTTCAGTTTCCCAAATTGTTGTTTGTAATACCACCCTCCTCCAAACACACACACACACACACACACACACACACACACACACACACACACACACACACACACACACACACACACACACACACACACACACACACACACACACACACACACACACACACACACACACACACACAGTTCTGAAGGTTCTGAAAGGCAAGTTTGATTTATTTCGGAAAGTATATTGATGAAATATATCTTGTTAAAATGAAATATTGGAATAATAAGTGATGTATATTTGTGTGTAATTGCCATAGGAGCCTACTCTTCGGTTCCCCCACAAGACAGCCTGACAAGATCTCTTGTGTTTTTAAAAGCCTAATTTGACCATTGCAAATAGTCTATCAAAGAGAAAAACACTTGTTCAATCAAGCATTTCACCTGAATTTGAGGTAATGATAAACACATGAGTTAAAATGTATTCTGACATGATGATTGCCTTAGAAGTCAGATTATTCCTGCTGGGTGCCCTTTGTAAGTCTCCTTGAAGCTTCCCTTCTGATGCCAAGGCCTATCATTGTTATGTACCTAATTCCCTTTTGTTTTGCATAATGACATGATTTATTCATTGATTCTGGGATTAATTGATTGGAAAAGTCAAAAGATTCAAATGTTTACTGAATTGTGATACTATTGCTATGTGCTTCTCATTTGCCAAGTTGCATACAAATGCTTGGGACTAGTCTTTGCAATAGACTAAATCTACATCCTTTTTGCATGATAACAGAGCAGTGCATTCCTCACAAGAGAAATGTAACAAGGAAAAGTTGAGATTTCTATGCAGCGGCTGAACAACACACTGAATTCCTTGAATTTTCCACCCTGATACAGGCCATAGTCATCCACAAGGAAATACACTCAGAATTATTCAAAGACTGAACTGGTAACTGAATTATGAAGCAAATGCATGTTATCTAGTTCTTTTTCTAGTCTTTCTTACAGCTTCCTCTATTTTGCATGAGATAAAAGTCTTGGATTGTTCACTGGGAGAAATGATAAGAAAGCCATGGAGATTTAACTGGATACTGAATTGAGATGCTGCTGACTGGGTGTTGCTGGAAACACCAATTTTCTTTCATGCTGATCAAATTTAGGGATTTCTCAGTACAACAAGAGATCAATGCCCCAAACCATCCCCCCTGCTGAGAACATAATCTTGAACAACTTCTCTGTAGTGCTGGTTGCAGGAAAGGGCATTGCCTTCCCATAGGTCATGTTATCTACTTTCCTGGAATCAAGAACTTTAGTAAAGATAAAACTGGCTTTGTATATCTGTGATGATATAGTGTTTGTTGAATTTGAATGACTTGTCTTTAAAAAGTTTATTATTTTTTATCTTGTTAAACCTAGATTATGAAAGCAGGTTTCATTTCAGTGTGTTTTTTTAACAAGGGTCACATTTTACTTTATTAATCTTAGTATTATATTGATGGAAATTTGTTCAAGAGTAGACATTGCCTTAATCAGTTTAATTAATTTTATTTTACAGGAAAGGTTTGAAAAGAAGGCAATGCAGTTTCTGATAGTTTGTCCAACATGGGTATTTCACATTTATTATATGAAATAAAAATATTTTTTCTTCCTCCACAGAGCACCACATGTAGCTGGATTTGTTTGTATGCTTTTTTGTACAGTCATATATTTTGGCCTTGGCCACCAAATAGAAATTTTTGATATTATCTGCAATGCTGTAAATATAGATTTTTTCTCTTTTGACAGGCTGGATATGGTGTGCCCAGATATGTGCAGCCCCCTCCCTATACACCCCATATGGCACAAAACTACAGACAAAGGTGAGACATACTAGGTACTCCAGTGATCATAAAAATTAGCCTGTTAAAGCACAATTCTGGATGCATTGAATATACCAGTGCTCCTGATCATTAAAAGTGATCTGTTTGTTGTAGCCACTTAGCTAAAATTGCATGTAGATTGATTGCAAATGGATATAAATGAGTCATTTTTGCCAAAGCAATTTTCCTAGACCTGCTGTTAGAATATAATGGTCTAAGTAATTCAAAAGTATTACCAGATTAAAAAAGCCAGCATGCATAGTTGCCAAGTGTCCTATGTTATTAAGGGATGGGGTGGGTGGGACAGCCTTGCATTTTGATTTAGTGTATTGCATCCTGGATTATCAAACACATAACAAGGTATCTGCATTACTAATAAATTTCCTCAAGGGCACTGAAGTCTCCCCCCCCCCCCCCCCCAAAAAAAAAAAAAAAAAAAAAAAAAAAACCAACACCCACCACCCATTCCCTTGTTAACAGATGTTTAGAAGTTCTGAAAATATTAACTGATAGGACTGTATGCAATGTACTTTGAAAATGCTTTATCATTTGGTGCATTATTATGAGAAAATATGAAATATCAAATAATGGTAGACTGGGGAACTGTTATTTGTGCCAAATGAATAAAAGCATTGATTTTGGTCTTATCTATGGTTTCTCATTTGTGTTTTCAAGATATTCTTCATGTTTTGTTCCAAATGTGCTGCCATTATCATAAAAAATGCCAAAAGCCAGGGCTTTCAGACATCAGACTCCTAGACCAAATGAGTCATATCATTCTTTATGAGCAGGAAGAGACACTTTTTTTCCTAAAAAGATTGACCTTGCTTTACTCCTTTCCCATCTGTGCTATCTCATTCTGATTTCACACACATTTCCCCCTGACTGATTAAGTGTATTAAATCAGTCATCTAAGTCCTACCTCCTACCCACAAGTACTTTAAGCAAGATTTCCATAATTGTTTTTTACCCAGCCAGGAAAAAGTGCTCTAAGCGCTGCTGTGATTGCACTGGTCACGCCATTAATTTGTGAACTATTTTTAGCCTTGGATACTGTCTATTAAGCAACCGCAAGTCTGGTTTAAATGACCTTTTCACTTTTATTCTACTTTGTTGTCAGATATTTCTTCTGGAGGTGAGCAGCATGGGATAAAAAGCTATAATTATCAACCCTACCTCAGCTAACCCTTTCATTTGTTTGGTTCATACCATTTTAATGTGTAGAAAATTGAAATGATTACAGTGCCCCTGTGGCCCAGGGGTTGCTTTATGTTTTGATTCAGCATGAGCCAGTTTGTCCAATGACAATAATTGAAGCAGTATTGTTTCTTTGTTTTGCAATATTTTAAACACATTGGTTTATTTTGATAAAGTTTACTTTGAACATTTTAACAGTTTTCTTTCTGGTGTTGTTAGTTCCCTTTGATTTAATTTGGAAATATAGTGCAATTGTAGCTGTCTTAAGTGTTAGACAGTTTCTTACTCTTGTTTAAATCTAATAAAAACATTTACTTTAGGTGTTGACTTTGACTTTTTCCCAAATGTTCCTAAATTCAGAAATTGAAATGGGTATTTGATACAAAAGTTTTATGTAATGAGCTTCTGTTTGTTTTGAAACTCTTGGCACTTGATTTATTTCGTTTGTATTATATGAACAATTTGATGTTACCTTTGGTCATTACCATTCAATTTGTGCATGTTTGTAATTACATTATCTAATTCACTTGCTTTTAGGGGGTATGTATCTTAAATGTAACACCAATGCAGTTGAATATAGTTCAAATATTGGTTTCTTATGAATAATTTGGCCATATCTGAATTAAAGGAGTCTTTTGCTCTGGCACACAAAGAAAAGTAGATTGGTTATCATACACTCTTCAGGGTTTTGATTATTTTTGTGCCAAGTTTTATAATATTAGCATTGATATTAATAAGAAAATTAGTTTGTGGTACAGTGTATGAATTTGGATATTCTCTTTTAGAGTTGCAACTCCTAAGACTAGGCATAATGTGCCTGTGAAAACAGAAGAAGAAGAACGAAAAGAGCGATATTTTCAACAGCAGCAACAGAAGCTGAAGGAATTTGGGAAGGGAAAAACAAAGACTGTGGATGCTGACAGTCTGATGAAGAATATATTTAGCACTGATTCTGCTAAACCAAAACCACAGAAGCAGCCACATCAACCAAAACCTCAGTCACAGCCACAAGCTACAGATGGTAAATTTTAAAAATTGCACTACCATTAGTGGTTATTTTTAAAACACTGTAATGACTCTTAGAAGAACATAAGTACAGTTTTTTTTCCTCAATAATTCTTAGATTTTCGTAAATGTCAGGATGATTGATTGTTTATGTGGTTGATGAATGGTCAAAATATTGTACTTAAGCATTCAACTCAGAACTACCACATACGTTTATTAGTAGCTCTGGGCACAAAAGTACTTTTCAATTTCCACAATATTGCTGCAATCAATACCTCTTTGAATCATTTCATGTTATAGATTTCTACAACTGTTGAGATCGGTTTTCAGAGAAAAAAAAAATTTTCATAGAAATATTGTGGGACTTGGATCATATATGTTGATTAATAGCCAAGATATGTACA
Organism: Lingula anatina; assembly: GCF_051362555.1. Lineage (NCBI taxonomy): Eukaryota > Metazoa > Brachiopoda > Lingulata > Lingulida > Lingulidae > Lingula > Lingula anatina. The sequence continues at coordinate 44,914,047 of NC_141767.1, forward strand.
AGTAGCATATCATGTTCTACCTTTGGGGTGCAGCTTAACTTCAAAGTTGTACAAAACGGTTGATTCATAAGTTGTACAAAACAGATTAAGCAACAGGAAAATACGTGATTTATCTGAAGCTGTAGAAATTAAAATTTTACCGGTATCACATCCACCCTAAGCATATAATGTTTCCACTGTATTTTTCCAAGTAAGAATCGCAATTAGAAATCTGTTTTTAATGATTTGTAAATTAGATGTTCCACAAGGAATTTCTTTTGAATTCAGTGCAGGACACACTGATATGTGTTTTTCAATATTGATATTCAAAAATATGCCAGATTATATTTCATTTTTACTACAAAAGCTTTTCACTGTAATGTTATATATGAATTTTAATTCATTTTATTTCCTTCAGATTTTGGTGATTTTCTTGGTGGTCCATCATTCACAGATAGTACTACTCCGTCACTAAACCAGAGTCAAGGTCAGGATCAGGGTCAAAATAAAGGTCAAACACATACTGTTGAGAATTTGACAGGTCAAGTTCATGCTGTAGGTCAAGGTCATGGTCAAGGTCATATGCAGGGTGAGGCACAAACTGTGCAGCCTCCAATGCCCCAGCCAAAGAAAAAAGGTATACGGTGATAAACATTCAGTTTATTGTTTAAAAAGGGCTAAATTTCATTTCCTTTAAGAAAAAAAACAAACTTTTTAATTTTCTGAGGAAATGGAAGTAGTAGTGTCTTCACACTGATACCATGTTTACCAAAAGCATGAACAATGTAGTTGTATTTTATGTCTGAAGGAGTCTTTTCCAGTCACCAGGCACTTAACAATATTTTTTCTTTCATTGTACTATTCTAAATAGTGTCATAAAGCATAAGATCTGGAAAAGAAGAGATTTTTTTCGATATTTGTACTCTTTATACTGTCAATGTAAGCGTGCAAGGACACTCACTAAGTGCAACATACACTAAGTGCACTAGTCTTAATGTATGAGTTTAGAATGATGGGTATGGCAATAACATAAAAAGGAATTTTGTTTGAGTTCTTTTAGTCCATGATTAGGAAGGTTTGCATGATAACATTTTCACACATATTTCAGGGTTAGAGGATATGATGAGGGAATGTTCTGATCTCAGTGCGCCTCAGAAAGCCAAGACATTCAAAGGTCCCTCTGTGAAAGAGGTCCAACCCAAACATCAGGCCAAGGTGGTCAGTTACCATGAAAGTAATAAGTCAAGGAGCTGGCAGGCCCCAGAAGATGAACTGTCCAGTTTGTTTACACTCTCAGGTTAGAAACGCTATTGCTTTTCTTTTATTCATGTTAGCTAATGCTGGGCTGGTGACTGAGGACATCAGTTTAACCAGGTTAGATCTCATTTAACTTTTCCTATGGGAATGCACGGCCTTCAACCAGCAACAGATAGTCATTTTTATTAATGCTTCAGGGCAATAAAAAATTACCCAGAAAACCATTACTTGGCTAATTTGTACTTGGTGCATGTGGCTCAGCTTCCTGTTTACACAGTTACATGACAACCCTCTGTGATCCCATTTGGATACCATGATTACCATGAAGTTTGTTCACCTCGGGCCTAATTTAGACCAGAAATCATGGTTATCATGTCACCAGGGGAATAAAATAGTGGTTTTATTGTCTGAGGTGCAGTGGGGTGTCTTTATAAATGTAAGCCAAGTATTTTAAGGTCAGAACTCTGAAAAGTTGTCTTATCTTCCATATTGAATGACATGGTTTGGGCCGAGGTGTATAATTCCCAGATTATACAATCTGGTCTTCTGATCATAGAATTTTTTTCCAGTTTAAGAACATCTTTTGATGGAACAGGTACAACGGGTCTTAAGTCTAAGCCTAGAATACTTTAGGGGACATTACATTGGATTTTTACTGTCTTAATCTTCTTATTTTATTTATATAAAGTCTGTGTTTTAAATACAAAGACCTGTCACATCCCTTTAGAAATTATTTGATGAATATCCTCATCCAAAAATTGCAACTTTTAATGAAATGAAAATGCAGTGATGCATATAACACCCTTTCCCTTACATATAGTTGTTTTGTGAAGTTGGACTTGTCTGGTAAAAATTGAATCTTGGACCCATCATGGTGGGCTCAAGATTGATTTGAACTGTTCAGAGTGAGTGGATAATGCATTGTCCTGCTGTGAAGGTATAAATATTAACATAAGCTGTCTGAGCATGCTTGAAGGTATATCACACCCCTAGTGCTAAAGTACATGTTTTACATGGACTATTTATGCATAAAAGGTTAAAAGATTATTTGCCTTGATGTAGAAATGATTTTTGAACTACTGATATATGAATATAGATGATATATGGACTTGGTGGTTGGAAAAAATGTTTTCATATGTTTTGTCTTCATATGGAGATGATTGTCAAAGCTCATTAGATGATGACAACACTGACTTATGTGGTGCCATTCATCTTTGTCACTAAAGTTGATTGTTTGACTGCATTAAATTGTATCTTGTTTCAACATTCCTCACTTTGTAGCCTTTATTAAAAGCATAAGAGGCTGAGTATTTGCACCAAGAGTGTTTTCCATCCATTTGCTTGAATTTTGGGAGTCCCAACCAGTAATGAATACTATCTCTGTCTCCATGTTTGACCTTGCATGTGATATTTTTTGCAACTGATGGAATTTAAATTTTTCAAACAGTACATGAACTTTATACAATAGTTATCAATCACAAAGTCCACTTTATTTTGATACAAAAACTCACCACATTTGCCTTTCAATCAAATTACAAACTAACATTTGGCAAGTATTTCATGTTATATTAATGTCAGGTTTGAATTGGTGTGATTTTAAGGTTTTCTACATAAACTTTGTACATATATCAAGCTGGTTGGTTACTTGCCCTGGTGTGAGACAGTTCATTTTAATATAAACTGTCAACTTTAACTTGACTCCGGGTGAGGAAACCTGGTGGGAAAGTGGTCTTAGGGTTAGACAACCTGGTGGGAAAGAGTAGTTCCAACATAAATTGCCCAGAACATCTCAGAGTTTAGCTTTTCACTGTCAGTAAGGCATTGCCCTAACCGTAACCTATTCAGATAAGCTTCTTTGTATGTATTATCTCCTAAAAGCTTTGAGTGCAAAAGATTAGCTAATACCTCTTTTCTGTCTTCTATTTGAATGCTATGGTGCTGATTATATAAACAAAAGTTATATGTATTCTGAGGTACATACACTGATTGAGCAGCACTTATAGAATTACTTTTAATCTAAATTAAAATGTTTTTTAGATTTCACTTTTTTTGTGCATAAGAATAACACCACCATATTATATAAAATTACATGACAACCACACCAGATTTGATGGTGGAACAAAGCACAGGCTCTTGTTTAAAATGTTGAAAACATACTTCTACTTTCCAGAGCCTCTTCCCACAGAGCCACCCAAGACCAAGAAAACCACCCCTCCCAAGACTAGAGCAGGCTCATTCAGAGTCCCCAAGTGGTGCACTGATGATAACTTGGTTCCAGACCTGTATAAATATGTGTTGGAGGCTTCAGTTGAGTAAGTTTAGGGATATATATATATATATATATATATATATATATATATATATATATATATATATATATATATATATATATATATATATATATATTTTTTTTTTTTTTTTTTTTTTTTTTTTTTTGGGGGGGGGGGGGGGGGGAGGTACCAATTCTCCACTGTCAGACCAGACCCCTGCTTCAACCCCTTAGTGCTGAATGCCAAGTGGGGAGACCGCAGCTACGGTTTATAAAGGACTGGTATGTCCCCGCATAGGGTTGAACCCACGTCCTCCCACTCTGGAGGGGGACACTAATCACAAGGCCACCTGGTCGGTTATCCTTTCCCAAATATTGCAGTAAATAAAAATAACAAATGAAAAATGAAATATCCCTCGTACAAAAAATTGTCACACATTTCTTACTTTTAATTATGCACAGGTTTAGTGGGAAGATCAGTACTCAATGACTTAGGCCAATGCCATTGGCATTTTACATGAAATGTCAATGACCTCAGTCCTTGACATTTCATGTAAAAGAAAGTACAAGCTATAATTATGGTAACAGTTTGTTTGATACATAACATTCTCATGTATGTTCCATGTTGTTAACCCTGAAATAGGGTGTGTGTGTGCGTGTGTGCAATAGAAAAGTGAATGGGAGCAACTATATATTTAATGATGGGCAGAACTATAATCCTTGACTTTGGCTGTGGACTTATTATGCAATTATTCAAACACTAGCCTTCATAACACAAGCCATAGTGAAGGAGTAAAGAAAATTCTTGTAGAAAATGGGTTTGGACATGTATGGCTCGAACAGAAAGTAGAAGAAAACTTTATAAAAAATGTTAGTGTTAGACTTAGAGACAGTAGTATACAACTTTGGCATAGTAAGGTATCACAAAAAATCTCAAATTGAGGACTTATAAACCTTTTAAACTTAATTTTGAGAAAGAAAAATGATTTGATACAATTCAAGATAAAGAAAAGCATCAAACCTGAACCAAATTTAGAATCAGCAGCCACAATTTGCACATTGAAACAGATTGCCATGTCAAGGGTAAACTAACATTAGTTGAAAAAAGAAAATGCCAAATTTGCCACACTGGAGTTATAGAGGATGAAGAGCGCTTTTTTATTACCTGCCCTCTGTACACAGAAAGGAACTCTGTACATTTTCACCAGCTCAGTCTGGTGTAGAAAGTATAAATAAAGCATTTATTTATTATTTATTATTTTGTCAATTTGTATCATTTGTAACATTCCTATGGAGATTTGTGTGTGTCTGTTGTGTGCATTATGTCTTTCCAAATAACCTTGTTGACAGCAGAATGTTACTACTTTGTTTGCATGCTATGTGAGACGAGTTTATTTTGTGACCTTTGTGGTAAACAACTGTTATCACTCTGGGAAACATCGTCTAAAACTATCTTATGAAGGCAAACTCTTATGAAATCTGCTAGAGAAGTGTTTAGTTATATCATTACTTCTTGGTATCCCCAGATGACACATGCTTTCAAACTGCTGACAGGAGCTGGCAGCTCTACTGTTTATGTATAGACTAAGTATTTCAGGCTACAGAAAAAAAAATCTACCCTACAGAGAACAAGGAAAGTCAATTCTGTGTACTTCCCCTGCTACCCATAAATATTCCAAAAAACATACGCCATTAGCAATCTCCTTCATTAAGGAGACTGACAAAACCAGTCCAAATGTGCTCCTAGAAATACTATTCCCAAGGGCAGTCTGTATATATCTTACTAGACCTTAGGCTTATGCTCTCCATACTTTGTTTTAGACAATAAAGATTTTTCCGCTGACCCAGCCTCTGCTTAGTACTTTATTGTCTTTGAATGGCCAGTGATCCATGCTTGAAGGTCATATACATCACTAGACTTGAGTAGTCAAAGTGATCCATTTTTTTTTCTCTCTAGCTATAAGATTGACTAGTAGACAAAAATGTGCCAAGAAATATATAAATACATATCCACTTCAAATATGTTATGCATAGAAAGAATATGTCCTACGTGCTTGAACTGTAGTGTATGTCACATGGTAAATAGCTATGGCACCTTCACACTTTTTAATTAGCTCAATATCAATTACTGATTAGCATATGTATAATCTTTTCATTTCTCCTAGTCTAATATTGGTAACTCTGGCTATTAACAATGTAGAGTATTAACATGGTGAAGTTTTATCTCTCCCAAATAATGTGGGAAGAAGCTTAACAGTTTTACAGGTGGAGACACTTACCTAAAGATCATTTTAAAATCTTTTTTAGTCTGTTTTTGTCTACAATTTTTGATTGCTTGGGTTATATATCTATTTTATAGATAATCCAATTTCTGTTTTGTCAGATTAGACTTAAAAGAAGAGGATTTTTCTCTTCCTCAAGCACTAAACCATGACCATATTAAGGGCAGCACTCCCCAAATTGCCAGACGGGAAAGGTTGCACCCCTGTCATTAGGTGGCTGTGTCTGTGTCTGGCCCAGTTCAGTTCAAAGACTCAATGTTCTCATTGACTGGCTTTGGTAGTCTTCCAAAATGACACAAGTGTGCCCAGCCCAGTGTTAATGCAATGATCTCTGAAATAATTGAGCTGCTTTTGACATTTTTCTTCTTGATTAGGGACATTAGGGAAGGTTACATAAAGGCAAACTCCAGGGGTGGTGGAGCTATTTTGGTACTGATGTTGTTGTGTTGTGACAGTTGTAATGATATTAAGAATACATAGACTGCCCCCATTTTGGTAGATTATATATATAGGCATTTAGAGGTGTAAACCATTATTTTGAAATCAAAATTGTACGGTTTTGACAGTTTGTCTGGCCTTTGGGGATTTTCAGTCTGTTCTTTGACAGCTTCTTTGGTTATTAAAGAGAAATGTACCAGCTTATTAATCTTTTTTGTACTTTATGACCCAACTCTGTAGACCGTCTGGTCTTTGCACTTAGCATGCTACTGATGTTATTCAGTGCTTTTACTATTTAACATACAGCACCTAATGTTATAGTCTGTAGCTATACACTGGGGTTATCTTGAAGATCCTGTTGTCTGCTTTCTTAAAGGAACTGTCCAAACATTTTATTAGAGACACAGTGGATCTTATCAAGATTTTTTTAGTAGGAGATTTTTTCCCAGGGTCTATACAATGCTTTATCAGTTTTATCTTTCTATATTTATGCCAAAACACATCATTTGATGGGTTGGCATGATGGTTACAGAAATGTAACAGTACTATTTTACACACACGCGCGCGCGCATGCATGCATGCATGCATGCATGCATACACACAAATTTTGTCATGTGTGTATTATTAGATGCATGGAACATTTGCAAGCTCAAGATACTGGTTGATTATAGATCAATAGTTGTAAATATTTATGACAGTTATGCATTAGAAGTTACAGTGAAATCAATAGCTTTAGAATCTTGTCATAAAAATACCAAAATCTGGTCATATAAATGGGAATATTGTATGATATATCTATTTGATCCTGGTGACATCAGATTTCTTTATTGAATAGGTATGCTACTTATCTAAACTATTAGAGAGTTTTTTGGTTCACAGTTTTAAATAATTTTGTCAGAATAGAACTTTTTACTGATGGCTGCTCTGGTTCACTTTTCATGGCATGTTAAATACAAATTTCTCTCCTTGGAATTAAATCTCAGTGCCCTTAGAAAAAGTTTCTGATTTTTGTAGTTCCCAAAGGCTTTGAGGTCTCGCAGTTAAGAGGAAAATTAGTTCACCTTCAGGACATGGCAAGAGTGATGTCTTCTTGCTTGGCTAAGAAATAAGATTACCCATGTCTTTTGGGATTGGAAAAATTGGATGAGAAAAGTGGATGGGAAGGGATTGATACTGCAATTGGTTTTCCTGGTTATGTCTGTAATAAGTTTTTAACAATTGAGTCCTGCTGAAGGCAACAGACAATGTGATTCATCATCTTATTTGTACCACCGCTTTAGAGTTGGAAGAGCCTTGTTATTGCTCTCTACTACAAAGCATTAACACATAGGTTAAAAAAAAAAAAAAGACAGGCACATGCTGTGTCCTCCTCCTCCTCCATCCTACCTGAATTTAAGTGATTTGTTTCTGTTTGTCAGCTCTTTTATCCTTAAGCCAAACATTTATGTAAGTCAGCTACTATAATGTCTAGAGAATTACCTTACCTTCTGTTGCAACCAACATCAATGCATAGAAATGCTCCTTTTTAACTTAGCATCATTGTTAGAAAAACATATAATTTATAAATTACACATAGCCTTAAATATATTTAAGACTAAACACATATTTATTAGTTACATATATTTAAGACTAAGCAAGCATCTCTGTTTTTTTATATTTAATTTTTTTAATTTTTTTCATAGAGTCGCAGATGAGGTATTAAGCAGCTGACAAGTCATTTAAGGCTGTGTGAGCATATGGATTATTGAATTATCCTGAATTATCTTGGGGAGTTGTTTGATAGATATTCTGTCATCATTTTGTCATGAAGTATTTGCTTAGTCCCATTTCAACAGTCTTCAGTGATGATGATACATCAAAAAGAAAAAATGATGAATATAGTGGTTGCATGCCATTAATGATAGATGGCATTTATCTAAATTTTTGCTTAGAGAGTTTTATATATAGAATTTCAGTAATATAAGTTATTGAAAGCTAATAACTCTGTACTTTCTTTATATCTGTTAATGCATCTTGCAACACAGCAAATTTGTGTAATTGAATAATATCTTATTTTAAAATTGTTCTCCAGGAAATTGTTTTGCAAGTGATTAAACCAAGTGAAATAAGCGAGAGAAAATTAAATAAAAGCTTAACATATTATGTACAGCAAAATTTACAGTTGATAAGAGAAATCACATTCAAAATTTGTTCTGTTTCAGAAATGGCATCATAGAAACAGGGCGTCTCTACCCTATCCTTATCGGCAGTGGCTTACCTAAGGCAGTGCTGGGTCAGATATGGGAGGTTGCAAACAAGAAGACCCCCGGCCAACTCATCAAAGAGGAGCTGTACATGATGCTTGCTTTAATAGCTTTAGTGCAGGTTAGCAGCCATGGTTTGATGCAATTAATGTCTGTTTTTGAGAGGAAGTGATAGAAAATTGGCGTCTATAAACACCATTAACTGAACACATAGTCAAAGGTTAAGAGCGACTTGACACCAATTAAAGGATATTTTGGTGTTCTGTCTGGAAATCTACAAGCATTCACCTTTTTTATGTTACATATGTTTAAGCCTACCAGAAAAGCGATAAATTCTCTAAATTTTGTTTATTTAGTTTTCTAGTTGTGTTCTGCTATTTTTGAATTGGAAAAAAAGTTTTAGGGTTTCTCATTTTTGACATTGTGAGGCTCTTTCTGAAGAAATATATATGCTTAGAATTTCTGATCTCTCTGATTGCAGGTTTAAGTTATGGTTATATTTTTTAAAAAGCAAAAAAATAAATAAGACAAAACCTTGCTCTTAGTTCTCTGAATTCTTAGGATATTATATCAAAGACGGTGATGGTGGTCACTTGGTATGTGTCTCTGGGCTGTAAATAGTCATGTTTGTCCCATTTGCATATAATTGCTTTAGGGGAGATGGCAATGTTAAGAACTTTCACCTAAAAAGGAAGAAAAATGAGGCATGTGCCTTGATGTTATGGAGGTCGCCTGGGTTTTGTTGACCTGTAGGCTTTGGATATGTTATTTGCGTGAATGTGACTTGGCAAAAATGATATTTGACATACACATCTCTTCATCTCTATTATAGAGGTAAATTTGATTAAAATAAAAAAAAAAAGATGTGGGTTTAAAACTTACAAGGTTTACATGATGCTTCTGGCAAATGTGGGTCCAACCATGCCCTACCTCTTCCTAGACCTGCCTCTATATTATTTCCTCTGCTTTGTTTTCAGAACAATGTCCATGTGCTGTCATTGTCCACTCTGGAGAAGTTACCACATCCTCCAATACCATATCTAGGGCAAGCAGCACCACAACCTGCATATCACCCTAATGCTGGTATGTCATATTGGAATATAGGTTTCATTTTTTTTACAACAATATATCACATATCTCTGATATGCACAGAGGTCAAGCCTTGTCTGTGTGTGTGTGTGTGTGTGTGTGTGTGTGTTTTTGCATATTTTGAAATTCCTAAGTGACATCTTTGATAAGTAAAACATAGTATTACATATAGGTAGTCACAGAATACACTGTCATAGTGAAATGCCTTTGACAACAGCTGAAAATCAATACTCATGGGCAGAAAGGTTGTTAATGTGATATGTTTGAAAATAAATTTAAATTGAAGTGGTATAACCTTTTGAATTGTGTGTACTTAGATGCTCAATATCTCTGTATATAGAAATTCAAGTGTTTTTTTTCCCTCAGGACAAGCTCCCCAGCAAATGCCCCCTGGTTATCAGACTCAGCAGATACCATCACAAGTACCCCAGGGTCAGGCCCCATCCCATGTACCCCAAGGACCTTCTCAAATCCCCCACAGTCCCAGAGAAATACCCCAGGGATTAACTAGTTCAGGGACAGTGCCAGCAGCTACCACAAATATCAGTCGCATTCAAGCCACTGCAACAGGGGATGATGATTTTGAAGATTTTCAAGCAGCACCTAGCATTCCATCACAGTCATTGCAATCTGTTCCATCCCAAACACCATCACAAATACAGCTACAGCCTGCAGTATCAGTGAGCAGTTTTGCACCTTTTACAAATCAAGCCAAGCCCAATCCTCCCACCATGCCTCATTCACAACCTGTGTCTTCTTCTTTGGATAGTTTTTCACCTTTTCAAGGAACTACCAGTCAGACATTCCCTGGTTCTGTGAACTTAGAAGTCTCATCTGTAAAGTCACTGCAGCAGTCTCCAATAGGGGGCAGTGCAGTGGTAGAAGGAAAAGACGATGATTTTGAAGCATTCCAAGAAGCTCCTAGACCAGCTTCAGGCAAGTTTTTATTATGCTGTTTTATTTTTTGTGTAATTTTTGTTTATTTTTGTTCTGATGAAAAAATACCTTCTGCCTTTCATATTCCAGCTGATATAATTAAAAGATATTTGAGTGTAGGCAAGTCATTATGAAAATTGATATGTTGTCTAGTGCTCTCTCTGTATGCTTGTGCATTGCATTTGATCATTTTTCTGTTTTTAAAAGTATAATTCTTTATTTTAGGTTCTTTTGGAGACTTCTCTGGTGCAGAACCTGAGCAAATTAGGTTTGTTAACATCTTGTGTGGTAATTTTATAGACTTTTTAAGAAGAAAAAATCATCACAAGTAGTATTGATTAGTTGGTGTTGGTTTCATTCATCTGTGTTATTTCAGAGGAATAATTTTGATATGTTTCTCATGTAAAAAAAATTATGTTTTTAGTGCCCCCCAGAATGCAGCACCTCCTGGTGTACGGCAAGAGATGAACCTGATGGCTACAGAGGATGACAAATATGGTGCTCTAAGAGGACTCACCTTGGAAGGAGAGACAGAAACAAAAAGTAAATATTCATTTTTTTTTCTTTTTAAGCAACTAAATATAATTTTTTCTTTACTTGAAAGAAAAAAAAAACTAAGGTTCTGTTGCCAGTCAGTTATTATATCATTTTATTTGCGTATACATTTATTTGCTAAATTAATGTACTTAAATATCATTTTAAAGTGGACAATGTAATATAGTAATGAAGTCTAAATTCTTTTATGTTGATTGTAAAAAAATCTATAAAGATTGGTAATTGCTCCCTTTGTTTATTTTTCATTTATTCCATAAGAAGAAGAAGCAGATGAATTTGCGGACTTCAGGTCATCTTCTGATGACCAGGGCACAGTGTGGACAAATCCATTACCAACCAGTGAAGGCTGGGGAGACTTGACCAGTTCAGGTTTGTATACTGACCAAATGGTCTGTCTGGTCTTACAATAATCCAAATAGCCATTTAGTTCTGAATATAGACAATTAATACTGAAGTTCACTGTCCGAATTATAAATACATCACTTAAGAATAAAGTGGACATTGGTATTCTATTCTTCTTCAGGAAACAGTGCAGTACACAAATCAGAGGGTTGGGCAGCATTTGAGAGTGCCACAGCCCAGACCAATACAGGAAGTGAGAGTGAGGGCTGGGCTGAGTTCTCAATGCCACCCTCAACTGTGCCTGCAAAGGTCTCAGATCTTTCCCAGCCTGAAGGCAGTTTGAACCTCTTTTCACAACCTCCATCTTCTCAAGCAACACAGCCACTTGGAGGAGACAGTATGGATCTTTTCTCTCGGAGTCCTGCGACTGGGGCTGATTTGGGGGTCAGTTTGGGTGGACCGTCAAACTCTACCAGTGACCAGTCCAGCTTAGCCACCAGTGAAGTACCCACTGATCCATCACATTTGTTTGCATTTTGCAAACCCAAGCCTAAGGCAAAAACTTCAGGTGGTATTTTTGGTGATAGTAGTGGAGCACAAAGTGACCTCAGTCTACCCCAAGATGGCAGTGCAACGGTGGATGATGATTTTGCAGACTTTCAGGATTTTACCTCGAGTGCTTCAGTGCCATCTAACAGTAACAGTAACACTGATCCATCTTTTAGTGCTTTAGGAATGCCACCAGGAGGCTCTGCAGTATCCACAGCTGGTGACCCTGCTGATAAATATAGTATATTCCACCAGGTGGGTGAGGACACTTCATACAGTAGTGTATTTGGTCAATCCACGATACCAGAGCATTTTAGAAGCAGCGGTGCTGATGGTACTAGTGATGATGAGTGGGATAATTTCCAAGCCCCTCCATCATTGTCAAATACAGCCATGGGGACAGACAAGCCAGAGACTGCTCCCAAAAAACTGATAGCTGTTAAAGGTCTGGTTGACAGTGTGGTAGAAGACAAGGAGAAAATACAAAAAGAAAGGGAAGAGAAAAAGAAGGCTGAGGAGGAGAGAAAGAGACAGCAGCAACCAACATCCAGGTATGTCGGTCATATGTCTGTTTACAAACAGAGGATCCCTCAGCCAGTCACCATCCCAGCGTTTGATACTGAACCACCACCCTTGACTGATGATGACTTTGGGGAGATGTCCCCTGGTCATAATGACCACTTTGGCCATCCTGTCCACCATCATCATGCTGTAGTAGATGTGGATGACCATGATGACTTCACAGGATGGACAACGGCTGGAAAAATTAAGAAAGAGGACAGTCAGTCTGTAGCAAGTCTTGAACTCGCTAAATCATCAAGCCTGTCTGTGATAAAACAGGAAGACAGCCAATCAGTGTCCAGCTTGGAATTTGCTGCAGGAAAGGCATCGTCCACAAAATCCAGTGCTGGCGATGATGCTTCAAACTCCAGTGTTGATTTTAATGGCTTTGAATCTGGAAATAATAAAGTAACAGGCACACCTGATGAACAGTCAGTAGGAAGTTTGGATTTGCAACCTACAGTCTCCGAGGCAGAGATCAATGATGCTGATGACTTTGGAGACTTCAGTTATCCCAGCCAGAAAAGGCCAGAAAATGTGGCACCAAAACCTTCCTCAGATTTTAGCAGTGTCCTCACTACTAGTAGAAGTTTCCCTCCTTCAGTTCAGCAGGACATTGGTAAGCTTAAATTTCTTATTTTACAATCATTAAGTACTTTTTTCGTTATATTGCACGCATGACTAAATGGTCTGTGATATTTAGAAAATATTTATTTAGACTTTGTATTTGGTTTTCTACTGTGTCCTCTGAATCCAAAAAGCATGAAATTATTGGAGTGGACAATTTCAAGCACTCATTAATGATTGTAAAAGACATTTTATGTGTGAAACAGGTTATAGTCTTTAGAAGATATGTTGATTGGAGCTCACCAAGAGATAAATCTCCTCTAACATTTATATATACAATGTGTACTGTTTGCAGATTGGCATACTGTGCCACGCTCTGCCAGTGAGATCCTTGCAGAGAGTGGTGGAGGACCTGGGATTGGAGACAGGTACAGTGCTGTCATGGAGGAGGAAGTACAGGTGAAGATAGGTTTTAATGAACTTTATTTTTACCATGAAATAAGAGGACATAATCAACTTTTAAGGAAAATGAACTATACAGAACATTCAATATCTCTTATACATGGACAAAAATGTTATGTGGTATATTTATTGCAGGATAAACATGCCCATGAGTGGCAGAGATGCCTGGAGAGCTGTGACCAGATGATTGCCAGTGCCAACAATGTGTTCAACTCCATCAGCAGTTCCTCTGTGTGTGTGGAGGTCATCAACTCAGAGGAGGGCATAGATTACCTCACAGGTGAGTTTTTTTAAAGTCAATTTTCAGATTGTTCATTTTTAGGTATCTTTTTTGCATTTCATGTGAAATATCAAACTGAAACTAATATGTGAAAATGATCATGAGGAGAAAGTGCATTATTCAACAGTTTTCTTGTAATTTTTCTATTTGATGGATTTTGTGATAAAATTTTTCATACATCTTGACTAAGGTAGAATAAAATTAAAAGTCTTTGGAGGAAAATATAACTTTATCTCCCATGCATTTGATATTTCAGCCACAGCATAACTTCATGCAACAATCTGATATAAGTGTCAAGCTTTTCATTCTCCATATTGCACATTAAACAAATCCCTTAAGTGTTGTGGATACTTGATACATGACAAATATTTTATTCATTTTTTTTAACACCAGTTATTTAGTATTTGTGTATATACTTCAGGTGTGGTTGAGATCTACCGTGTTGTTTGCAGGATATCTTGTGCCATGAAAGCCTACAGTAAGTTAATTACTGACTGTAAAACTAAATTATAAAATATTTAAAAGGTGTTACCTTTTAGTATTTTTACTGAATTTCTGTGCATTATTACACTTTGAAAGGTTAATTATAACATTAACATTCTGTGAGCCTAGAAAATATAGGTCGAATTTAGTTTGTTTTGTACTCAATTTTCTCTCTCAGGCATATCAACATCAGAGCTGAGACAGGTCTTGAAGTCAGTTGACCTCAGCTGGAACAATCTGTGTGCTTTTATCACTGCAGCAGGCAGCACTATCATGGTAAGGTGGAGTTGGCAGGCTTTACTCTAGTCCTGGAGTAATTTATTTTTTATGAAAAAAGGCTGAAAAGGCATTGCATTTTGTGTAAAATGTTACAAAATGTCTCTCATTTCGGCAGAGATCATGTGTTAAGTTGGGTTTTCCTATTTTTACAAAAATGTTATACAGAATGTTTGTAATGAAGGCAAATGTATCACTTTTTTCAATAATTTTAAACACAATGTCATTTTGGAAAAAAATATGTTCCAAGTAAGTGGCTTTTTTATTTTTTTATTACCTTTTTTATTATGATATTTCATGCTTCAGTCTATATCTCTACCTTTCTTTCATGAGTTCTTTTATTTGATGTTGTAGACTGACAACTCCTTCAACTTTGCTGGACACGTACTGAAGGCAGAGGATGAAAATTCCCAGGACAAGGCTTGTGGTGTTTGCACACTGAATGTGGATGGCAAATCAAACATGGGCGAGGATAGTTTTAAACTGAGTTATGGCCGCAGGCAGTATCATGCAACTTGTGCTAATTTCTGGATTAATGCTGTGGACTCTACTTTACCAGCCTTGAAAATCCCAGAGCTTTTGTGAGGAGGGAAGAAAGCATAGCCGTAATTATGTATCTATATGTGATGATGAGGGAGAAGCAACAGCCAAGGAGATTCATGAACATTTTTTATAATCAGGAGCCTAGTCACCTTCATGCATGTTTTAGTTATGCCATAAATATTATTGAAATATTTGAATATGTAATTTTAATGATTAAAATTAATTTTGTTAGGATAAGAAAATCATGTGTGTGCATATTTTTGCTTTACTTTTGGCAAAATGCTCAAATGTGCATAAAAAGCTATACTACACTTTAGCTTCTGCAAATCTAAAATATAGGAATGATTATGAGAATTTGGCAGTTTTTTCCACCTGATCTTGATGGTGCAACCCCTACATTCCAGTTTGATCAATAATTTGTATATTAGCCTGTGTCAAATGGATGAAACTGATTCTTCTTTGGAAGTTGGAACCAATCTTTTGGGAAGTAATTTGAGTGAAATGTGGTAACAGTTAGCTGTGAGAATAAACTTTTGATCTGATATTTTCAATTTAATTATAATTCTTTAGATTATGTGAAAAGGAAGAACTTTTGAGGCAAAATGTGTGCGCTTAAGTCTGGCCGTGCATTATATGTGTGGTAACAGTATTACACTTTATAACAGTCATTGGTTTTAATGACACTATTAGGTTCTAATTATTGAACATGACCAGCATCTAAATACAGTTTTAATAATTTACTAAGTTCTAATATTATACTAAGTTCTAATATTAGAACTAGATCCTAGTTTACCAACTTGAGTTTTTGCATTGTTTTTGTTGTATCATTTAACACCCTTACCTGGTCTCTACACAAGTCACATTGGAGTCCTGCTCTTCCTGGTTTCAGATATCGATTGGTCCACATTTGTGGTATGATCAAAAGTATGGGTGCAAATCAGATGTATGTTTCAATAAATGAAAAAAACGTGCAATATGTAATTAAGTGTTAATTTATGTCAGTATGTTTTAGATTGTTTTGTGATATATGGGTCCAAGCTTCAGTAATAAACATGTTGTTATTGAAATGTTTTGGTTATTTGCATTATTCTCTGTGATTGAACAGACGACTATTTGATCACAATTTCCCCTTATATCTTAATATACCTGAGAATTGAAGTAATACAAATGTAATCAATCTTATTCACTTTTATTTCAATTTTCCCCCATCTCTCTTTAATATACAAATAATATTTATATTTACACATATATACACTTTAAACACTAAAGTTTATAGATATTATATACATATTTACATGCATAGACATATTTCTATAACACTAATTACTGTTATTAACTGTAAACTAATTTCAGGAAAGTAAGGAGTCCATTCTATTCGTGAAATTAGAAATAAGTCACTTCTTGCGCAAAAAAAGGCGTTGATTTAACCAGGTGTTAGAGATTCACACACAGACTAATTTCTTTTAAATGAAGATTGTTTCCTGAGGCCAAGAGTTGGTTGGTGTGTAAGTTAGACTGGTACTTGGAAGTTTAACAAGGTGTTTCCACTTCTTCTTCGCTCTCTAGAAAAAAATGGGTTATTATGAAGCACGTATATATTTACAATAAATACAATACCACACCTTGCTCAGCTGCCTCTTTCAGTGCGGCAATTCTGGCCAGCTCGTACTGGCAGGCGATGGAGGGAATCCACTGCCTGAGATACGTTGGGTACTTGCAGTATTTTCCATTCATTGCCGCCTGAGTCTCGGCACATGGTGGTTCCCGCTCCTTTGGACGAAGACCTTTATGGTGAGGCGGCTTATACCATATCCCTGGTTCCACATAAGCAGACTTTTTTAGTGGGCGCTGTAGCTATCCTAGGAGTGCCGCATTCACTGGATTCGTAGCTAGTCTGGCTTATGGTGGGAGAGGAGCTTCTCTTTAAGGGACCAGGAGACGCTGATCTGAAGTTGAAATCTTCCTTGGTTGTTTTCTCGGTAAATCTGAATTCTACTTCCTTGAAAGTATATACTGTTCTTTCTGAAGTTGGACCCAGTTTGGCTGGACTTTCTGGTTTGAAAATAGGAAGACTGTTGGTACAAATTAGGTTTAGTGGTATCGACGCGTCTCGCAGATTTTGCTGTTGGACTTTTATTGGTCTGCAATTTTAGAATATTTTTTGAAATCACCATTTGCCTTAATTACAAATTGACTGCCAGAGGTACATAAATAAATGTTCTAGATTGCAATGGCTAAGCGTATTCGTTGTAGTTCAGAGTCGTAGGGACCAAATTCTTTGAAAATTCCATTGCGTAATTTTTAAGCATACCTTTCTGGTGAAAATAAATCTAACCGTAGATATTTCTGCCGTAAATGAATTTAACTACAGAAATTCATAATTTCTTTGTCACAATAAGTAATGTATTCCAATATTCTTGGTACAGTTTGCCGAAAAAGATTTAAAATTGTACAAAACTCACCAATTTATTCAGGCTGACAATTCTTTCAAGGGGTGCGTTTCTCAAAGAAACAAGTTGGTTCTTTGATTGACTGAAAAAATGATATAAAGCATGGTATATTTTGCATATTTCAACACCTTTATTTACTTCGAATCATGAACAAAACAGTCCTACCAAGAACAAAAATGAAAAAAGTGAAAGGGAGAATTCAATTACTTTTCAGATCGTTCAGCCTCCAGTTTATTCTGCAATGAAGCCCCTGGTGTTTTGCAATCGTCACTGCTTGATGGTAGACTGAAAGAACATTATAAATTATCATTAGATAATACTCTTTGTCAGGGTATCACATAAAACGTGTACATAAAATACATGAAAGGTTTGGTTTCCAATAACGAATTGTTTTTAAACGCAATTTGAATAAATGGAATTAAGTTACCTCAGTTGCCTCGTTTTCTCTCTTCTGAATGTCTTTAATTGAAGATTTGATTTATCCTCCAACTTTTTTCTTGCTTTCTACGAACCTAAAAGATCAATAAAAGTGTTGCACAACGTTTCGTCGAATTGAATTATGATGACAAATATTTTATTATGAATATTACAGTAAGACACATGTTCCGCAAGCAAATAAATTTTCCTCTTATTGAATTGATTGGCCAAATTTGCCATGTGTTGTTATTAACTGGGCGGGCTCTGTCTAATATCCCTAAGGTGTGATATGGGTTCATTATTCTTATGACACAACATCAAAGTACCTTCCCGGTTTTCTTCTTGGTTGCAGTCTCTTCCCTTTTGGGTTCTAATTTCTCATGATTTTCCACCGCAGTGGACCGATCATTCGTATTTATAATTGGTGCCTGTAAGGGTCGGCGACGCCTTCGTAATCTTGACTGAATGTGAGCCGAAGCTGCTAAAAATCTTTCGCGAATGCGAAAATTCATAGGTAAACAACAAGCCATTGTATCTGGTTGCTATACTCTCTGGTTGCTGTCTTTGCTGCCAACGTCACAGACAAGCAAAAAGCTGTACGTATTCACTTGTGACGTCATACAGAAACTACGTTATGTGACACAAGGGAGAACAATACGAACGTATGCATGTGTATCTGTGTGGGTGAAAGCGTAATACTTTTTCCGTCTAAACTACTTAAAGAATTAATTTATTTCAAGGCGTCAATTGGCTGGCATAAAAACAGTTGTATGCATAAATATTTTTCAAATCTTTGGAGTTATCTCTGGAGATTTTACGTTTTTTTTCCCACTGGTTTCACACCGAGTTGGTAATTATCACATTATAAAAAGAATATATGCCTAGAGATGTTAGGTGACCGTAGAAGAGTACGCTTTTTCGGTTTCAGGGGTGTTTTCACGTGAAATGCGAGTACTTTATCTCGGTATCATTCACTGCCACCCTTTAGCCATATATTTGCTTTGAACAACTCTCTGACGTTCTAGGTGTTCTGGCATGATGACAGTGTATTATGTCATACTTATATCCTTAGTATTTATACAAAATGTTTGTGTTTTTTCACAGGCAAGCTTGTCTGTGTGTCTCCCTGCGTGCGTAAGTGTGTTACTACCCCTTATAATATTGTGGATTTTCTTCACCCCCCCCTGACACTTTTTGTGACCCATTTCCTCTTATTACTGCATTTGCTTTTCATATCAGCATCATTTAATAGAATAATTTATATGTATGATTGTTGTATATCAATTTCTTTCCTCTTATAATACACCTAAGAGATGAAACAATACAAACTTAATATAGTGTTATCATTACTTTAATTCACTTGTCTTTACATTTAAGTACAAAAATTATGCTAATGTTTGCACATATATACACTTTTTACAGCAAATCATCGAGATATATACAGGCATCATATATACATATATAAATCATATATCTACAAAACAAACTACTGTTGTAAACTGTTAACAAATTTCTTTCAAATTTATTAACTTATTCCATTTTGAATGGAATTATTTATTTCATCAAAATATTTGGGAGGGTGAATCCGGTCTATTCAGTCAGAAATACTTCTTGTGCAAAAGATTTTATGTGTGCTCGTTGTTGTGCACACAGACTATCAGCAGTTTTGAATTCGTACAATGTATCTCGCTTTTTAATTTAATTGTTTCTGGAGGCCAAGGGTCAAAACGCCGGTTGGTGGATGAGAAAGAGTGGTACTCTAAGCTCAGCAATGTGTCTCTTCTTCCTCCTCCTCGCTCTCTAAAAAAAAATAAAATAAAATAAAATAAAATAAATAATAATAATAAAATGGATTAACATAAGTCATATCTTCAACTCTGTGGACTCATACTTTTAAACATTTTAAACGATAAGCTATTACCCATACTACAAATCACAGCAACATGAAAATTAAATAAGTTTCTTAATTTATCATTTATGAACTTATGAACAAATGAAACAATCACATATATTCAAGTAATACGACACACACCTTGCTCAGCTGCCTCTTTCAGTGCGGCATTTCTGGCCAGCTCGTACTGGCAGGCGATGGAGGGAATCCACTGCCTGAGATACGTTGGGTACTTGCAGTATTTTCCCTTCATTGCCGCCTGGGTCTCGGCACATGGTGGTTCCCGTTCTTTTGGACGAAGACCTTTATGGGGAGGCGGCTTATACCATATCCCTGGTTCCATATAAGCAGACTTCATAGTGGGCGCCCTAGCTACCCTAGGAGTGCCGCATTCACTGGATTCGTAGCTAGTCTGGCTTATGGTGGGAGAGGAGCTTCTCTTCAAGGGACCAGGAGAAGCTGATCTGAAGTTGAAATCTTCCTTGGTTGTTTTCTTAGTCAATTTGAATTCCACCTCCTTGAAAGTATATACTGTTCTTTCTGAAGTTGGACCCAGTTTGGCAGGACTTTCTGGTTTGAAAATAGGAAGACTGTCGCTACTTTTCTGCACATTAGGATCAGTGATACTGACGCGCCTCGCAGATTTTGCTGTTGGAGTTTTGTTGGTCTGCAATTTTAGAATATTGTTATGATATCATCATTAACTCCAATTACGAATTATATTTAATGTTCTAGATTGCAACAGCTAAGTTCAGAGTAGTACGGACAAACTTCTAAGCAAAAATGCCATTTCGTAATTTATCTTTCTATCGAATATAAATCTAACTGGAGATATTTCTTCCAATTAAAATACGGAAAACCATTAATTCTTTATCACAATTTTATTTTGTTATTTATTCCAATATTCTTGTTGCAATGTTTTGCTGTAAACAGATTGAAAATGTACAAAAATTACCAATTTATTCAGGCTGACAATTCTTTCAAGGGGTGCGTTTCTCAAAGAAACGAGTTGGTTCTTTGGTAGACTGAAATTGTAAAACAGCATGGTATGTCTCTTGCATATTTCAACAATGCGCATAAAACTTCTAGAAAATTTCATTTACTTTGAATCATGAACAAAACAGTCCTAAAAAGAACAAAAGCATGAAAAAGGCGAAATATAGAATTCAATTACCTCTCAGATCGTTCAGCCTCCAGTTCATTTTGCAATGAAGCCATTGGTGATTTACAATCGTCACTGTTTGGAGGTGGACTGAAAGAAAATTTTAAATGTTTATTAGATGACACTCTTTGTCGGGGTATCACATTAAAGACATGAAATGTTTGGTTTCCGATAACGAATGAAATTTAAACACCATTTGAATTAATGAAATGATGTTACCTCATTTGCTTGGTTTTCTTTCTTCTGAATTTCTTTAATTGAATATTTGAGTCATCCTCCAATCTTTTTTCTTGTTTTCTACGACTCTGAAAAATAGCAATTACTGTATTTCAAGTACAGCTTTCTACAAAGTTTAGTCTATTTTATTTGTGATGTCAAAAATTTTATCAGAATCTATCTAACAGTTAGATACAGCTTTTGCAAGCAAATGATTTTTCCCCTTGTTGAATTGATTGGCCAAATGTATATTACGTCACATGTTATTAACTGGGCGTTCTCTATCTGCTAGTCTTCTGTTGTGATAAAGGTTCATTATTCATATGATGCAACTTCAATGTACCTTGATGGGGTTCTTCTTGGTTGCAGTCTCTTCCCTTTTGGGTTCTACTTTCTCATGATTTTCCACCGCAATAGATCGATCATTCGTATTTGTAATTGATGCCTGTAAGGGTCGGCGACGCCTTCGTAATCTTGACTGAATGTAAGCCGAAGCTGCTAAAAATCTTTCGCGAATGCGAAAATTCACAGGTAAACAACAAGCCATTGTATCTGGTTGCTATACTCTCTGGTTGCTGTCTTTGCTGCCAACGTCACAGACAAGCAAAAAGCTGTACGTATTCACTTGTGACGTCATACAGAAACTACGTTATGTGACACACGAACGAAGGCGTGTGTATCTGTATGTGTGCGTGAGAGCGCAATGTTTCTTTAAAATACTTCTTAAAGAATGGATTTATTTCAATGCGTCACTTGTCTAGTATAAAAACAGTTGCATAGATGAAATTTTTCAAATCTTTATGGGCTTAATCAATTTTTCATCAGTTTGAAAACGGCACGACCAGCTTCCTGTACTTGGGAAGATTCTCATTTTTAATTGAACCGATCACTTTAAACATATTACCTTTATTTTAAGAATTAAAGAATGGAAAACAGGTAGACATATTTATATTGAAAATATTATTTATCATTTGTATCTATAAATAATACTATTTGGATTTCCATTATACAATTACGTACAATATAGTGTTCACATTCTATAAATACAAGGTCAGGCAGAACCATGGCAGCGGAAAAACTCCGAACCGATTAATTCCTTCTTAGTTGTCAATAAACTATGTAGTGGCACCAAATACCAGGCATAGTAAGCCTTTTAACCTCCCGTGAGTTAACACGCTATCGAAGCACAATGCAAGATAAATCAAAACAATATTTTAAATTACTAGTGCATATATCTTTCTGGTAAAAAAATCCATATTCATCGGCTACTCTCTTAATAGTGAAGACTTAAAACGTGCATCACCAGTCATTATATCGTGTTAAAAGGCACTAGGTGTGAGCTACAAATGACACTGCAAAATAGCAAATATCTTGGTCTCAAACATGATATGCGGTCACACAGAGACAGTTTCTAACATTGGCTACTAGTAGATCTAATTTCTCAAAACTCAAAGAATCCTGTGCAAGAAGGCACTGCAGTCTATCAAACTACTAGCCATAACCCTAAGATAACTAAACATGCAAGATCTAATTTGGATTGTCCGAAGCTTGCTTTGCACTGGCCCCAATGGATTTCTATCATTACTAGCATATCTAATATTATTTTTATGTCTACCATGACAGTCAGTCTTAGGAATGGAAAATTATTAATATACTGCAATTTACAAAAGTAAAAGATTGTACAATGCTCCCGCAAGAGTATTACATATCATAAGACAGAGCCATATGATACAAACTTGACATAAAACCATATAGTTTAACTTATTAACATGGAAATGAATATTGAAAATTGTTAAAATCAATAACAATAAATATATTATATTTATAGATTGGCAATTAGTAATTACTTTGGTATGGGATAATGCGTCTGTAAAGAAACAGATGCACCACAATGAGGTCAGTCTTTTTTTAACATTTAAGATATTTACTGTGACAATTTTGAATCACCCTTGTTAAATTACATTAATTGTTTGAAAAAAAAAAAAAAAAAAACTAACATATAAATACATATTTTAATTGGACTGTTTAACCAAAAGAAAAAAAACATACTGGCAACAAAATAAAGCCTAGTGTCCATCATTTTGCATCAAAATGCACTGAACAGAAAAATTATCACCTTATTTCATAATTATACAAACAGCTTGAATATTCATAATAAACTGGAAGACATCCACTTTTGCAGTTCTTAATCATTATCATTATCAAATTTCATCCAACAGTTAACTTCTGCACAGTATTTAGTGCTTTTGTGGATTATATATTGACATTTTAATTGTATACATTTGACAACCAAGTGAGTGGACTTGATAATATCAGATTTTCATCTCGAAGTTTGCTGTTTAATACCATATTATATGACTTGAATTGTGTTTAACGCTGAAAATTACTATCACCATCCCTATATATTAAAAAAAAAGCAGCTGATAGCCCCCAAAAACTTGTAACATGAACCACGTAGAAATACAGTGCCACTGAGGCAGTCCCAGTCAATAAATATTTGAACCTTTACTGTATCTATATAAATAAAACTAGAAGTATGTAGGAGATTGGCAAATGACAAAAATTAGAAAAGATAATGAACAAGAAGAGTATTTCACAGCTTTAAACAGTTCAGATATGTGCTTTTGTAATGTTAAAAAAAAAAAAAAAGAAAAAAAATTCTGATACTGTAGTTACTGTAACAAATAAAAATATAAGCTTGGATTGCAGAATACACAGACATCAATAAATCTTCTCAATCTAACAGCATGCTGTTGAAGAAAATAAATGCCACTGCCCAAAAACCCTGTAATTACCAACAAAAATTTGCCTATTAAATGAGTCCCTTCTTGTGACAAGTTTTATAAGCATTGCAATTAATTCAATACTGATATTTTCTTTTTTCTATCATCAATCAAGCTCTACAATACATGACTAAGGCATTTCTCTGTCTGCCAGGATGAACAAAATATTTCACATATCTGTGTTTTTTTCTACACATCAAAAAATAAAGGGGAGAAGCACTGCAGTGGTTTCAGTAATTCAAAATTGCCTTCTCTTTTTGGAGGCAAAAAATACTTTCTTTAAGGAAATTTCACAATCATGTCTTGATTGTATTAAATTGCTCTTCATTTAAAATGGAATTATCTTTTCAATTTCTTAAAAATGCTTTTTCCTTTAGAAAAAAATCCTTTCTTCTTTTTCTCCTTGCTCTCATCTCCTGTTGCAACGGGACTGCTCACATCCTTGTCTTTCTTGCCATCTTTCTGGGGTGAACCTGATTTCTCCTTAAAAAAGAGAAGAAAATCCTAAGTTGTGTTAAAAACTTTTCAAAATACACAAATATCTGTAGTTTTCTCTATAGTTTTGTACCACTTCATTCCACATTCATGTCTTTTTTCTGTCATACAAAAAAAAAAAAAAAAAAAAAAAAAAAAAAAAAAAAAAAAAAAAATCATTAGTAAGTTTCTCCATATTTCTTGTCTTAAAATGATATATCTCCAATTGTCAAAATGAATATCTGTATGGAGACAATAGCTAAAACAGTCCTAAGTGTTGAATGATGATGTTTTATAAAGAGGATCTATTGATAAAAAGCTTGTCTTGTTCAGTTAAACACTTGAGAGTTCATGCAATCTTTCAAATACAGCTTTGAAAATAATACGAGTGTTACAAAAACATCCAAAAACACACAAAGCTTTCACAAACTGCTGGTATAGAAAGTGTATATCAAAGAAACAATCCGCCATTTTCAAATTGTGATATGACACCACACGTGCAATCTTTTGTGATTTAAGTTACAAACTGGGTGTGATATCTCCAATTTGTGAAATAAATAAAATGATCATGTCAATGCTAATTTACCCAGACTCTATCTATCAGGAAGCTATGCAGTATAGAAAATGCAGGAATGTCACAGTTTAATGATTCAAAAAGAATATTTATGGCAAGAATACATATGAATTTTAACATATTACTAGATGTTTACCCAGTGTGCATAATTTAGTTCTCAGCAAGACCCCCCCCCCCACACCAAATCTGGTAAAGCACTAGATACACCCTTGGGTTATATATACATAACCAGCCTCTGACCTAGCAATATATTTACCTTCTTATCTTTCTTTGGAGTTCCATCCTCCAATGCACTGCCGGAATTTTGGACTACAGGAGTACCAATTTCCTCCCCCTCATCTTCTCTGAGATCCTCTAAGAAATTGGAAGGTACCAAGCCCTGACGACCATTTAGTTCACCGAGAAAAAAGCCATCTTCATCCATTTCACCATACACCAGGATTATCTGTCCAGCTGAGAATGCCAACTCCACCTATGTCACAAATATACTATATCAATATACATATAAATAATAATAAAAAAAAAATACTTCGACCAATAAATAAATATATAATCATCAATCAAATAAATAGAAAGCAATTACCTACTGTAAATGCAAATGAAAAATAATTATATAAAAATTATTATAATTATTAAATATTCTGACATGCTATCAATCAAAAGTTCTGAAGAGCAATTTGGGCAGTGCAATCTTTACCTCATCTGCATCTACATTGGGGGAAAGTTCCTCAGGATCATAGTCATAAAGAGCTATCATTTTTCTGGCAGGGCCTTGCTTTGGAAAGATGAGGTATCCATTGGAATCATGTTTTTCATCTGGGGTCACATCGTATGCTGAAAAAAAGGAAAAAAGATCAATGGTAAAAACCATCGTATAAACACACAAATACATGACAGATAAAGCTGATTAATTTACCTTGGTAAAAATCAAACCCTTCATACTTGAATTCTTTAAGCAATGAGAAACATTTTAATTTGATATTTTGCAACAATTTGAAAAGAAAATATAATTGAACTGAAAGAAAAAGGTACGAGGCTTTTTAAAAGTGGGAGAGAAAGTCCCAAAATAATAAGAGTTTCTTTGAGAACCATTATAGAAAGCATGAATCTGGTTAAACACATGGAAATTCATTCAATATCTTCATATTTTTCAGAATTTATAACATTCTGACCTTGCTCTCTTCCACCAGGCAGTTGATTGCTGTCTTGTTTGTGGCTCATGCTCTGTTCCAGCAGACCGTCTGCCACATCTTGATCCTCCACTGAGATCTCAGACACCATGTTGCCTGGCACGTAGCCAAAACGCCCACCTGATTCACCGTGGAAGAAACCATCTTCATCTGCTTCTCCATATACCTGAGGAGAATACATTTAGGAGAAAAAAATGACAAATTATCACAGTTTACAATTATGTGTGATACTTTGCAGGGTAAAATGTAACTGCAGAAGAAGTTTTTTTTTTTTGCTTCCTTATACCATTATTATCTCATAACTCTTGGGAATTTCTTTTTGGGTTAAACAAAACAATCCAATGAATTTATTTATCAAACAATATCAAATTGAATTTCTTTTGAATAAAACCTATCTACAACATCAAACTGAATTTTAAATTTGACAAAGTACAATTTTATTAAATATAATATAAAAATATTCATTTATTTTATGTATTTGGTACATTTATATTAAATCGAAAAGAAACGTGTATAATCTTTATCTCAGTTTTCACCGACCTTGATAAGCTGTCCCTCTTTGAAAGGCAGTTCCTCAGCAGCAGCTCCAGGGTTAGGAGACATCACCTCAGGGTCATAGTCAAACAAGGCAATGAACAACCGTACAGGTCCCTCTGGTATCATCTCTTCAGCATTCTCCTCCAAGGACTCACCCTCTCCATCATCCTCGTAGTCAATCAACTCAGACTCTGGGATATCATCCCTGATAGAACTCCTGGACAAATTCTCAGACGCAGAACTTTTTCTTTTCTCCTTTGATGAGTCCATGCCTGTCCTTTCTTCACCCTTGTGGACCCCAGTGCCACTGGTGGGTTTCTCTTTTTCTTTGGCTCGTTTCAAACTGCTGGCCAACTCTTGGTCTAAAGATTGAGTATTAATTGGCTCTTCTTTTCTCTCCCTGTACCCATCCCGTTTGTCCATACCAGGTCCATATTTAGTGTCAGAGCCAGGTTTGTGCTGATGCTGTGTTCCTCTGGGTTGGGCTTTCCCCTGGATGCTGGGACTGTATCCATAGCGAGGAGAGTGACCAGAGCTGACATTGTCACTGCTGTAACTTTCAAATTCATCGTCACTGTAATTTCCCTCCTCTTCTGATGAGCCGCTGTCCTTGGTAATTTCTGAAATGATCATGTGGAACTGATAAGTATGTACCATGAAAGTGCAAAATTGAAGCTTGAAATGAAATAAAACCTTTGCCTGAAGAGACATCAACCTGTGAACATTTTCATTTTCTTCTAAATCGGTAAATATTTCAGACAGGACAGACAAACTATGAGGATGCTTTTCATCCAATTAATGCCCGCAAGAACAGATTAACAGGTCTTTCTACTACTAAATCAAGTGGCAACAAATCTATCAAGGAGCAATCGATCTGGAACTATTCCAATTTGACATTCTTACCAATAGATGGCACTGAGAACTGATGTGGAGTCCTGCTGAAGGAACCATCTGTAGACCTAGAACTCCCCCTCACCTCCCCGGGACTAATACTAACACCAATATCACCCACGCCTAGACTGTCTTCCTTAGCTGGTTGGGCGTCGGCACTGGTAGATCTCTTTTCTTGCAATGTACGTCCAGTTACATCCCGATGTGTATGATCAGACCTATGATGTTTGTCTTTTCCTGTAGATGTATCATGATCCTTTTTGTCCACATGTTTATGTTCACCACCCTCACTAGGGACATGGTGTTCTTTTTTCTCTTTAAGGCCCTCCTTTTTCCTGGGTGAATGGCCTTCTTTGTGTTTGTGTATAGGACTTTCATTGTCTTTGGCAAATGGCTTTGTGTCCTTTACACTTTCTCCTTTCTCTCTAGGCGTGTGTTCCTCCTTTTCTTTAGTTTTATGCCCCTCCTTCTTTTTAGGTGACTGATCACTCTTATCTTTAGACACTCCCTTTTCTCTTAAATGTTTATCTTTATGTTCCCCCTTATGTTCCCTCTGCTCGCCATGTCTGCTACCCCTTGGGGTAACTTTTGTCTGATCTCTCTCTTTATCTTTAGTAGTCCTTGGAGTAATCTCACCATCAGATTTATCTTTCTTTGACTTAGATCCAGATCTCTCTCTTCCTTTTGTTTCCTCCTGATCAATTGAAGATTCTCTGGACAGTGAACCGTGTCTGTGTTTCTGTCCGGATTTATGTTCTTTGTCAAGAGCTTGAGCAAGTGGAGAAGTTGAAAACTCACTGTGGACTTCTTTGTCTTTTCTGCCAGTAGTTTCTGCTGGAGTTTTAGTGTGCCTATCTCTATCTCTGCTGTGTTTTGGGGTACTGGTGTGGAAGGGTGGCTGGTCATCTGTCAGGTGAATGACCCCAAATGTGGGCTTAGGACCTGGGGAAATGACCATTTGACCATGATGCTTCTTTCTGTCCTCTTTGTCTGATGTAGCCTGGATAAAAATATAACTGATCAGGTATATTATAACTCAGAGTATTATTATATTTAAAAAAACTATTACTTTAAGAAATCAATATGTCACAACTTACTACAGGGGTGTATGTGTCTGTAACCCAGTTCACATTTCAGGTTTTCAGACTATGCTTGGATCATACTAATTTTTTTTCAAAATCAGTTACTCTTGAATATGTACAAATGATGAAAGATAAAAAAAGTTCCCAAACAACTGAACACTATATACACTTTAGCAATTAATACTTGCTGTTTCTTTATTTTCATAACCAAGCTAAATTATTTTTATCTGTGTTTTAATCTGTGGTCATTGTAACTACCAAAACAAAATCAGTTTGCCAATAAGCAAAAAAAAAAAAAAGTCTTACCCCTTTTAACAATAATGGAGCAGGCAGAGGAGCTTTCTGAGAGTCACCCAGTCCTGGAAATTCTATGTCTAAGAAACTATCAGAAGCCTCCTCCTCTTCATCAGCCTCTTCAAAAGCTCCCTCTTCCTCCTCTGTGATATCTGACAGCTCAGACTGACTGCTGTCTTCTATGGCTCTAAACAGCACCGTTGGAATGGGTTTCTAGTGAAAATGAGGACATTTATCACTTTCATTATAAAACATATAATACCAATTACTGCAGACACCTTATTTGAAAAAACTAATTCATATAAGTATTAGGCAAAATTGTCTTTAACTATTAGCACAACCAATCTAAAACCAATTGGAAAAAAACAACAGAAACCCCATCTTAATAAAAAAAAATAACGTAAAAAAAAAAAAAAAATAGAAAAAATATCAAACCAAGACTACATACAATCTTAATTTCATTATAAACTGCTCCAAATCTATGCTACCAGTCTTGTACATGTCATCCCCATTAACAAGCCATATGTTCAAAACATATATTCACTTTAGCATTCAACATACAGGCACAAGGGTTTAATAATGTATTGATCCTTTTAAACTTAAACATGTAAATCAAAGACCTCAGCATATCATTCAATAGTAATTATTTTAGGTTGAAACATGCTTGCAGCTAGTTTTCATTGTGTTCATAGTGACATACTTAATGGGTGATACATCTCTTTCCCCAGAGGTACAAATCAGTATCAATATGTTGGGTAACATACAACAGAATACAATCCTACCCAAAGATCAGTGAAAACTCTCCATATACTTATAGCATAGAATAAACTACCTTGTTGTCAGTTTTCCCAGCATCCTCATCACTACCCTCGAGCACAGCTGGCTTGTGAGTAGGCTTGATGGCAGTGAGGGTGGTTGGCTTGTACAGCTCTTTGTTGATGTCATCACTGCTGCCTTCATCTGAGTCTGAGGCACCAGCATACATCCCACCCTCTGCCTTCTGGAGAGCATAATTACAATATAAAACTGCTGATAATGCTGTATGGGAGACCTTCCAGTAGCATAAAAATAGGCTTGCAATTTTAAGTGGGAAGTTTAAGAGAATTTTTTGAAGCAAAAATATAATTTGGCAAAATACATTTTCAACTCACATCAAAATTAGCTATATAATTCACAATTCTGCTAAGAGAACATTTAGGCTTCGTTCACATGGAAAGTCTATTTTCTAAAAATCTATTTTCTATTTGCGGTATATCTTGTGATCATGGTCTGTGCCCTGAATATCCTGCGGCGTAATTACTAATTCCACGAGAATTAATTACAGCTTTGTATAAGTAACTGGCTCTCGCTGCCAGTAATTACGCCGCGGGATATTCAGGGCACAGACCGTGATCATAAGATACCGCGAATAGAAAATAGATTTTTAGAAAATAGACATTCCATGTGAACGAAGCCAAAACTTTCAACTCTGAGCAAACATAAAAGAAACAAAACAACATAAAACAAGGAGTCCCCTTACCTTTTTCTCAGCCACCTTCTGAGCAGCCTCTGCTGCAATAGTCTTGGCACTGGCCACTTTGACTTGCTTTTCTAACTGACCAGTGGGCAGGCTAACTGCCACTGAGTCCCCGGACATTTGAGCATGGGACTTGGTTCTCATGGTCAGTAGTTTAGGCTGCTGGCCAGCAGTGGACAGCTCAACAGAACTGATGGTCACTTGGTCAACTGAAATTGTATGGGATTTAAAATAAAAATGGAATTTAACTCGATATTCATTTTTCACTTTTAATTTCTTTTCAGTAAAGTTATAGCTGAAATACTGCACCATATTTGACATAACTTCCAATATCAAATATTTCAAAATCACAAATTTGACAATGTTTTTTACAAGAAAGTTTTTCTAGGGAATGAAGCAAGAGACCCACTTACATCTATAAAAAATTCTAAATATCACAGCTCCCTTTCTACAGGCATGGACATCTTCACTAATATAACTTAGATGCCAAAACAGAATAATACTAGCTCCTCTCCAATTCACTTCAAATCAAAAATACTTCAATCATCAAGCCTCTAGCAAACAGAAGTAATAGTTGGATAATGAAGAGAAAAAAGATCCTACCTGTGGGCCCATCAATATCCTTGATCTTCTTACCATCCACAAAGACTGCATACCCTGTCACCAGAGCTCCATTGGATGTCCCACTGGGGTTGATGGTCACTGGGAGCCAAGTGACCACTAGTGATCCTGACTGGAGCTTACTGTCCACTTGGACATCTAGGGGTGGGTCTGGGATACCTACAGATATCAATATAATTAACTGACCAGATCTGAACTTTGCTGAACCCAGGGCATTAAGTACAATTATTTTCTTTTTTTTTTCATGAAGGAAACAATAAACAATGACAACAATTTAAATGTATTTTAGACTGCAATTACCAAAAACACTAAAGTAGTAAAATAAGAAAAGCTCATGCCACATATGGCAATAACAAAACATTGACTAAATAAAATCCATTACTAAATGCAGGCTACATCAACTTTAATGTCTCATTCTCCGAACATCACTTTAAAATTCCATTACAATATTTCCAATATAGTAATCCAATGCGAAGCCCTACACTTTCAAAGTTTTAAATCAAAACAGCTCCTAGCACACCTACCTCCTGCTTGAGTATGGAAGGTAATACTAGATGACATGGAAGACTGTTTCTTCTTATTTTTTTCATCTTCGTACGTACTCTTTATACTCTTAGCTTGCACCATAGCTGTGTATTGAGTAGAGGGGGTGAGCCCCGTAAGTGTCTGTTTGTAGACTCCAGGTTTTACTGTTCTCACTTCCTTGTCATTGAGATAGATCACATGTTGATAGTTGCTGTTGCCTGGATACCAGGACAAAATGGCAGATGTGGCAGTGGTGGCAGAGACTTTCAATTCTGTTGGAGCAAGGGCTGCATCTACAGAAGACAACAGAAAATCCATCATAGATACCGATGTATGGTTATCTTAAAAATGCAAAACTGGAAAAGATGCTGCATTGAATATAATACTGTTTCTTAATATACACTGTAATTTCACTTCCCAGACCCAAAACACTTACCATTACCATTTTACAAGTAAAAAATTGCATTTCATTTCATACAAGAGACAAACAACCAAGCAAATAAATAAATAATCCACACATAAAACTTCCCCAACTATTTACCAACCTGCCATCAACACCACTACACTATGATGCCCAAGTCAAAATCAATAATAAAAGGAAAAATAATTTTTGAAACTAGCAACAGCACAATCCTAAATCCTAAAGTGGGAAAATGCCATCTCTTGATATATTCCACAACTGCTAAGGATTGACCATAACCAGAGTGCTCCACAACCAGACAAAACCTATCAATCAAGAAACTGGAGTAAAGGCAAACACCTAAGACATGCCAAATCCTGTTTCGTAGTTCAAAGAGCTCAGAAACTAGCAAATAAACCCAGCCATTCCATTTTCACTATGAGATCTATCACTCACTCTCCATAGACCTGGGTACAAATACCACATTTTTTATTAGTTGTAGGATGGTGCTATCTTTCCCTTCGTAATCATACATCTCTGAAAATATCAGAATTTTAAATCTCTATTTTGTCTAAAAAAGGAACCAGAATCATGGAACGAAAATACCTAATATATCTTTAAAATAAAACATGCCTCTTAACAATTAAGTACCATATAGCCTCTTTCTCACTGGTGAGGGGAGAGGTTATTTGATAGCAGTGAAAAAGAAATTAATAACAATACAGAAACATCTGCAACTTTTAGCATGTTACTAAACAATGTACAATATGTAGGAGTTGTTTCTCACCTTTCCCTATCATAATGGTACACTCCTGGTCCTTTGACTGACCTCGGGCCATCACTGTGCGGACACAAATGCGGTGAGGCTGGACAAAAGAAAATATGAAATGTTGCACACTATTATAACAAAATTAAAATGTAAAGAAAAGATTGTATACAGCATTATTTGTCTCCATCCTATCACAGCAGATTGCAGACAAAATAAGGTTAGAAAATCAATGTTTATTCCATCCAAACTTTGGAAGTAGAGAAAATTAACAATGTGTACTGCCTCAACAGAACATCCAAAGCAATTTATTCCAAAGTATACAAAAGATGCAAGTTTTCCATGAATTAGTTATTGTCTTGGATTCTCAGATCTCAGTTTCCATTAAAATGAATCTGAATACATTAATAATCAAATACATTATTCAAGAAGTAAACCAAAACAAGATGCATCAACTAGCAATCTGAAAGGTAGAAGTCAAAAACATTTAGACAGGCGAAAACCAGCAGAGTCTTTTCTTAAAAAATATCATGCGACTGTATAATAAAAACACATTTTTACATGGACAAAACCAGACTTACCTTATTTGCCTGTACTCCTTCTACCAGAGCCTTGGTCTTCTCAGTACCCTTGATAGAGGTTTTAAAATGTCCATCTACATAGACATGGTATGCCTGGATATCTGTGGGCTTGATGTGATCAGGGGGGCTCCAGCCTACCACTATACTGTTACTCAGCTGTCTCTCTAATGTTAACTTTCTAGGAGCAGGAACGCCTGCCATTAAAGAAGACCATTGAACATGTAAAAATCTTTTTCAATTCATTTGTAAAGGCAAATCTACATGAAATCACAAAAACCCTTCAAGATTTTGTGGATCATATGGCTTTGAGATTTCAACAATGCATCTGAATTTGAAAAATAAATAAATATATAAATTGCTCACAATTGCTGTATTGAAATACATTCTAAAACAAATACCATCAATGAATCGGTCTTTGGTGTCATATTAAACATTTGTGATATGAAAAGCATGAATCTTGAAAGGCTGATATATGCCAGGACTCTGGGGTGGGGGTGGGGGTGGGGGTGGGGGGGGTAGTTCACCTTACCCTGCACAGCTACTGTCACATCTAGCACAATCCCATCGCAGTGTGCTATATCAAACGTAATTAAAGGCATGGGAGACAAATTATTGCTGTAAAACTCTATAAAAGCAGATTTTGATCTTATTTGCCTTTGCAACTCCCCATCCCCATTTACAATATAAGCTAATTGTTACCTTATAAAAATGTTAATGCTTTAAACATGGAACATTTAGAGCATTTTAGGGTTATCAATAAGATAACTCCCTGTATTGTGACATGAATGTATTGCCCCTATATGCCTTCACACATTGTGGCCATAAGCACAGCAGCACACAAGAAAAGTGCCACACCAAACACACTAACCACAAATACTTAGCAATCCGTCAGTACAGGGTGTGTTCACATCCTGACGAACTGAGAATGGAAATAAGACTACCTCAAGTAACCAGTCTATCAGAGTCTATTTCCAGTCTAAGTTTATCAGTCCTGCGGGCAGGGGAGTTTCACTGGTTCAAAAGAGCAACCTTTTATGAGCCCTCCCCCTCTCCAAAAAAGTACACAAAATAGGTTCTATGCAATTTCACAGGTTTGGTCAACTAAGAGGGTAAAAGGTCCACTTTTTTCAGAAAAGAACCCCCTATTGCAAACTGTTAGCTGCAGGTCCGTTTATTCATGTGAACATGACCTCTGCAAGAAGTTACACTGAGTCAAAATACTGATTTCACACAACGTACAAAAAGCTACATTTACCACTTAAAAACATGAATGAATAAGCATTAATAAAAAGAAGTCTACTCTAAGGTGATACTACAGGAGGTTTAGTGCAAATTCCAACAGACACAACAAGTTACTAAAGCAAAACTAATACTAGCAGTATTACACAAAACACAAAAGTTGCAAAATAAGACAGAGCTTCAAGTGCCCTTGTCAGGCCCCCTTACCCATGCGTCTCTCACCACTACCACCACTTAAGTTAGTGAGATCAGATTTGTCTGTCTGTGTCAAGTTTTCTTCATCAACTTCCTCGATGTCTTCTAGATCGCTGTCTGGCAGGTCACACACATTTCTCAAGGCATGGATGTCCTCTACAGGCAACAGGATGGATTTCTAGTTATTCTACAGTTTCTAATCTGACAGATTTTTTTCTCTTTTTAATTAGAAAGGAAGGCATATGTGATTTTGAATTTGTGTATCTAGGACTTGATTCCTAGAGAGCCAGCAATTTGACACAAAGAAATAACAGTTAATTTATAATAAATGAAAAATGTGCATAGAATGAAATAGATAGTGCTTTAAAACAACATAAAGAAGACATGCTCCATGAATAAAGTTCAGTGACAAGCAAAGTGAATGTACACTGTCAATCAGTTTATCTCCATATAAAGTTCCATAATGCATATCAGTTACATATGAACAGCTAAGCACAGCTATGCAAACACAATCATACCATTATCAGTGCTACAGTAAAGCAATTAGTATAAGTGCCAGTAACATAGATCTGAGTGACTTTGATGATATCAGGATAAACCTTTCAAGTTGTCCTTTCTAAGATACAAATAACATGCTAACATTACTACTATGTAAACTCTTTCTGGTTATCTCTCGCACACAACTCACCCATACAAGATATCTCGAAAACCACCCACAATGAAGTAATGGATGATATAATATTATGTCATTTAATCACACTGCTGCCAAGGCACTGTATCATATTTGGAAATATTGATTGTTTTCAAAGTCTAACCTCTATAACTTTTGGGGAAATTCAATAAAAAATGTTGCACAAGGATGATACTTGAGACCCATCCAAATCTAGAATTAAAAAAAAAAAAAATCCCAGGCAAGTCTGTCTTAATGAGTATCTTATGTACTACATCAAACCTCCCCCATCCCCACTTACCAGGCAAGTCTGTCTCCATAGATATCTTCTCAGACTCATCACTGCTGTTGAAGTCCAGCTCCTGCTGCAGACTGTTGTCAAAACTACTGTCCTGGTCTGAGGTCCCTGCCATCAGGGCTGTGTGCAAGGCCTCCAGCTCATCATCTGTAAATTAACCCCGACATATCATAAATCAATATGCCTTTTTTTTAATGAGACATGGTAAAAGTTTTTGTTAGCAGCTGAGAGAGTTTTTTTCCCCTTTTTTAAAAGAAGATATATACTAGACTATTTGAATATCATGTAAAAACTTAATACTTAATGTTTCATCATTGAATTTGTAAGCAGATCAGAGAATTTTTCCTTTCTTAAAAGAAGATATATTCCATTTGAATATTATGTTAAAAAGCTATTTTTGATGCCCCTCTGTACCAGTGACTTTCTCCACAAAGTTAGAAGGCACAAGTCCTCTGCGTCCATCCATGAGTTCTCCATCATAGAAACCATCTTCATCCACACCACCACTAACGTATACATAATCTCCAGCATTAAGTGCCAGCTCAGCCTCGGGATTCTCATTAGGGGAATATTTCACTGGGTCATAGCTATACTTTGCCACAAAGACCTGAACTCCCGTCTTCTTTAACAAATTGGGTATCCTCAGTGAAGGGTTGTCTGCCTCACTGGTGGGCTCAGCCTGCAAAGAAAAGTAATGTCCCTTGAGATTCCTTACAACATCTGATATATGTGAATCAGAAGAAATATTGAAAATTGTGGACAATATCCCCTTTTTAAAATATTAAAATAGCTATTATGATACAGGTTATCAAAGTTCTCAGATCCTAGGCAAAAAAAAAAAAAATAATAATAATAAAAAAAAAAAAAATAAATAAATAAATAAATAAATAAATAAATAAATAAAATAATAAAAATAAAGCTATACTGTCTATACTACAATGGGTATTGAATTTTGTGACAAGAATTAAGATATCATCTCATCATTTTTCTTCAGTGTGAATATCTGTCCAATCTATAAATTGTTCCTTTATCCTCTTTGATATCACAGTAAAATACCTTGCATTGATCTTTTTCTTCATCTACATAATTGATCACTCCATGCAAACTAAAGTCCTGATATAGTATACAAGAATAACATCTGGTACATTCATTTTCCATAGCTTCTAAACTTACAGCTTTCAGTATCTTTTCAATTTCTTGCAGTTCTGCCTTTTCTTTGGAATCCTCTGTATGGTCTTTCATTTTGCTGTGCTCTATCATAACAAAAAAGTGTATTGATCTTTAATTAATTTGCAGATTATTCAAACAAACCCTACCTACATGTATTCTCCCCTACCAAATAAATGAGGCTTTCTCTTTTTAATCTATTTAATTGGTTTAAAACAATAGAGGCAAGTATATTTTCTAGCAAACCTTTATCAAATTCCCAGAGTTAAGGTAAAGATATTGATAATTTTAAATGTCATACAATAATTCAATTTGGAATGTATTCCATATATTTCACTCTTTAATACAAATCAATAAATAACACACTATAAATCAGAGAAAAATATTGTGGAGTTAAGTTCTACCTTGAATCTTTGTCTTCTCTTCCTCCTCCTCCTCCTCATGCATTTCCTCTTCAGAGTCTGAGAGTGCCAGCACCTTGATCTTCTCAGCAATGTCTGCCAGTTCATTGTCCTCCAGGTCGTTCACCTCCCTCCTCACTGAAACTGACTTGTCTGTCTCATCTGCTATGAGGATGTGTTCCCAGGAGCTGCCTTCTAGTTCTAGGAGTTAGAGGAAAATGTTGTGAGAGAATGGATTTTTTTCTTCAAACCCATAGAACAATGACCTTTTTGAACATTTTACTTTACTGGCCCTTGTTAGTCAGTCTCAGAGCGCATGTACTCATAAGTGGCAATTTTTTTCTGCAGCAAAAAATGTTGACTTTAAAAAGATATTAAAATTATACCCTTAGAGAAAAAAAACCCACATAAATCAAAATGACTCTTGCCAAATAAATACAGATCTGCTTTTCCCATCTGGGAATTACTTAAATAAGAGGCTTCTAGATCTATCTTCAATTACTTGAATTATGAAAAAAAAATTATAACATACAATGTGTATTGAGGCTCATAAAAAAATCACAGAATTTCAAGGGTACCTCAAATAAGGCAATGCTATATTCATTTTATGTACTTCCAAATATCATTTTCAAGCAATGGAAGACATTAAGTAAATTAAATGTGGTAGCCTGTCAGCTGAATTAAATGCAGAAATGTACAGTCATTAATAACTGCATTATTTTTTCTGCGAGACTGAATTGTTATCTGTTATTCACATGAGTGTCATTTCATATTATCTCGACTCAGTGAAATCTGTCCTGAGGTATCTATCCTCAGAGCAATTTACTTCATTTTTTCAAGTGAATTTTGTGACATGCATACATCATTACATCTCTGTTTTTTTCCCCCGTAGTCACTACACATCTTACCATCTATGAGGTCTCTCTTCATAGCTATCTTTTTCTTTCTTGGTGGTTTCTGGGGAGCAAGTTTGCCGGCTGATGGGGGAGATGTTTCCAAGTCAACCTGTACTTCAGCAGACACCTTTGTTGTTTTAGCAACAGCTTCTGCCTGCAGTTTGAGCATGGACAGCTCCTTGAGGAGATCATTATGCTGTGCAGACTGGAGCTCACATTGCTTCTCCAGAGCTTCAATCTTGCCCTGCAAATACACATAAATAGGTACAGCCAAATCCTTTTTCTTTCTGATGGTTGAATTCATAATGTCTAGAAGCTCTACCTATTCTCGTCTGTATGTCCTTTTTTTTTTATAGAAAAACAAAAAGCAATTTTCTGTTTGAAAACAACTGAAAAGTTAAGTATAGATTATTTTGCTTACCTGGAGACTTTCAATAATATTTTGACTTTCCTTGGAAGCTTCATCTTTTTCCTGAAAATATAAGATATGTCACTGAACATTCTGGATACAATAGCTTCTGGTAAAAGCAATCTGTGGTAAAGGCATAGAAACATGAGATATATCTGATAACACACAACTGCTGGGAAATAAGATCTTTTTTACCTTCTGCAATGAAGTAGCTAGTTGTTCTTTCTCCTGTAGCTTATTCAAGGCCTCCTTGTGGGCAGCATCCAGTTCTTTTTGCTTTTCTTTAGCTGCTTGCATAAGCTATGTAAAACAAAAGAGAAAAATCACACTATTTATGTCAGTTTTATCTTGACTTTTACCTGTCTAGCTGATTTTCAACTGAAACATATGAGACTACAGAAAAACAATTCAATCTAGTTAAAAATTTCATTCAACAACAACAAAAGAACAACCCTTCTTTAAATTACACACTGATTTGAACTTTTCAAATAGCAAATGTTTAAAGAACATCTGCAAAGTCAACCAGGCTTTAATTCACAGAAAATTACAATACAATATCTGAGTCATTTCTTCAAGCCCTAAAACTGTTTTATTGTGATTATTTCTAATGCAGGCAATCCTTTCATCAAATAAAACACCAACTGCAGAATTGCTTGAAGTAAGACATTTTACAACCACCCACACATTTCACAGGGAAAAGTAGCTTCCTCATTAATCATAGAAATACTTGATGCCAATCTTGATAAAAACTTCCATTATACCAATAATATGTGTTGGCCATGTATTCATCAATGGTCTTCTTTGTATAGAGAATAAAACGGTGGATAATGATTATTGAGAATCTTGCATAAGACACAATGGCAAAGATACAATTAGAGCATTGCAGTTTATGTTTCCAAGGCTAAATATGTAGCACTTTAATAATCACTGTGCTGTACTAATGTCATGACTTCATCTCCTGACAAGATCCAAAGCAGGCAGAATAAGGGTAACCAATATTGTGTTGATCAGAGCAATCTCTCTGTGGGAGCTAGCTGTTCAACAGTGCATGAATAATGCTCCTGCTGCAACAGTCTATTTCCAGGTCAAGCAAATCATTTTATTTTTGAAAACAATATTCTAAAAAGGTTCCATCTGAAAACTAGCTTACAAAAGAAGATCTGCAAACCATTATTTTTCATCCTTACCATTCTCTAAGGTCAATAAGGAGAATTCAGATTTCAAAAACCTTTCCCTAACTACCATTTCTAATTAAAATGTCACTGTCTTTCAGACACATTACAGAAAAGAAACTTTATAAACTTTCCTGTCAATTTAAAAGAAAATCTTCTACGAGGTGACAACTTCCTATCCCTGGTTGCTCATATACACTGAGAGAAGAGCGTAAAGTTGAACACCTTTAAATGCATCTCAAGATAATACATAACGCAACATGATACATGATATTCCAATTGTCTAGCTTACATCAATGTGGATGTTTTTGTATATAAAATTTAATGAGGACCTCATCACACAGGTCATGACAAATAAGAGATGATGTATGACAGACAATTTCAAAATAATCACACTTAAGTCCATTCCATTACAATTATATGTCAAGCCTTTTTCATGACATTTCATGACATTTCTTCTTTACTTGCCTTTTACTTGTCAGCAAACTTTATGTAGACTGTCTAGATCAAAATAAATGACACCAGACACAGTGACCTGCCTGACAACCTCATAACAATCACTTTGATTCTCAACACAGCATTTCAAACCACAGCCCTTTGACAAACCTCTTCTCCTTGCCTCTAAACTTTCTACTCTCAGTACTGTTTCATGAATGACCCAACTGGCTATTAGGCATGATTGCTTAAATTCAACATTAATTTTCCTATTGGAGAAAATCAATAAGATTATTTGAAGTAACCCTAGAGAGGTTCTAGCAAGACTGGGGAATTCAGGGGAGAGATATTACTGTGATATCTAAAGCAAACAGTGCTCTCAGGACCTGGAATCAGATGTGAATAAAACTCTTTCTTAGCCCTAGAGATAAGGAAGCAATACAGTAACCATTATATTCAGACTGTTCTAAAAAACCACATGCCATATTTGCTAAGAAACCTGCCTTCAATATCATAAAGGAAGTTGACAGAAAAAAATGGCTATCGTTATCAGATTTAAGTTCAGCCATTTTCGTAAGATTAAGAAAATTGACCAAATTTATATGATGATTTCTGGCAAACTGACCAAATTAAAAAGTAACATTAAAATTACATCAAGGTAATCTGTTTCATAAAATATAAAATGTGCAAATATAAAAAACTGTCTATATAGCTCTTTTCAGCTGCAATAAGAATGCTGTATAAGGTTGAATCCATGCAATTCTACATTTAAATTTAAAGAGACCTCCTCATTATATGCCTTAAGTCTAGGTTTTATGACCAAATGCTGACGACATAAAGGTAATACCAGTTTGTCTTGTAAGCTCAAAACAACCTTAATTATTCCATTAATCATCCTAATTAAGAGATTATTACTCAAGCTGTTAATCTACTCAACACTGCCAGATATTTTCCAGGAAATTGCAACCACATACCATGCTGCTTATATAGATATTTTCATATAATAATAATAATTGCACAGCTGAACTTCATGACATATGGTAAAATGGCTTGATCCTGTATTGAAATTTTTCAGTTGAATGTGTATCCGAGTACATATGGTACACTACTGCCATGTGATAAAGCTGGTTGTTTCCATCTAAACATTTTTAAGTTTAATAAAGATATTTGTATTATTATTCCCCAATTCCAAATACAAGATTTATAAGATTTATGACTTTCAGTTACTTACAAAAATATACTCCCTGACACAAACTCAAGTAACATTCTGTTAACCATTGATTTTTGATATTACAAATGAAAATCAATTAATTGACTTAACTCAAATTTGGGAAATAATAATACCAGACTGAATATGTTAAATATGTTGATGCATAGTTAATAGAAAACAAATAACATGGAATCATAAAATCTGTACATTTTGAAGACAAAAACTTAAATCTATACCTGCTCCAAAGGTTCCAGTTCCGAAATCCTCTTCTGTAAAGTGGAAATTTCTTCCTTAGCTGCCTTGCACTCAGAGTTTTTTACTTCAACACTGGCCCTCAGTGTTTGACATTCTTCTGTTATCTAAAGATATAGAGAGGAAAATAAAAGACTTGAAGATCAGGTTAAAGTTAACGTGTTCCAAAGATAATAAGAAATACCTGTTACACAGTCACTCTCTGTGACCATCATTGTATCTGTAGCCTCTGTATAGTTACTTTGAATGAATTGGAGAATATCTTATTTATCTGAAGAAAGTTTGTATCTCTGAATAATCCGTATGTCATTTAACATCACTACCAGTCATATAATTTAAGTAATTATCATCAAATTCAGCTAAAACTCAGTGTATGCCATCAACAAGAGAAAAAAATCAAACCCTAGCAATGTCTGACAAAAATCTTTTTTATTAAAAAGCAGCAAAGTTTAATTCAAACTTTTCTTCAATATCTCAACCACCTTTAACTTCAGCTATGACCAGAGACCAATCAACACCTATGGTCAAAATAATAAGGCCACATTCAAGTCCACACCCCTATAAGACTAGGTACATCCTTATCACCTTTACAGGAGAAAAACATCTTTAAGCAAATCTTTTAATATTTTACCCTTAAAATCAAAGCACTTCTGTATTTAAGCACATCTTAAGTCATTGAACTATTGATCAGGTATCCATCTATCAGTCATTTTGCCTCAGGTATGCATAGCCTTCTCTCACACCTGGCACTAAGTGGCCATTATGTGCCATTTGATCCTTTTACACTTAAACTGTTCAATCACTGTCTT
The DNA here is from genome assembly GCF_051362555.1 of Lingula anatina. Taxonomy (NCBI): domain Eukaryota; kingdom Metazoa; phylum Brachiopoda; class Lingulata; order Lingulida; family Lingulidae; genus Lingula; species Lingula anatina. The sequence goes on from NC_141767.1 coordinate 44,956,681, forward strand.
CAGAAGCTAGGCTCGAACTGGATCATGATTTACTGTCAAGTGTATTTCAAGCAAACAGTTAATGAAAAATGCTTATTGATTGTCTAGTCCAAAAAAAAAAAAAAAAAATCAATGTCTGCAGATGCGGCAAGAGGTGGCTAAAATTGCACTGACTACCAATCAAATTGGCACTGGCTGTAGCATCTTATCCCTAAATATAGACCCCAGTAGAGGATACAGAACTTGATTGAGTTGCTGCAAGTGCAGAGGTCACTGCAGTGGAAGAACAAAGGATTATGCTCAATTTTTGAGCATAATTGTCAAAATGATATCACAAGAGTGCACACAATTCAGGTGATTTCCCAATTGGATGTTCCTGTTGTAGAAGCTCTCTGTCTCCTCTGTATGCGTGCCAGAAATGGTTATATCACTAAATCCCTGTTGGTCACCCTTCATTAAGTATGGACACAGAATCTGTCCATCTTAACAAAAGGGAGCTGGTACCTGATTAATCATCTTGTTCATTCTTACTAATTTGGTTACGTAAGTCTGCAAAGATCCACTGAATACAGTTCAATATGGACAATTTTTTTCCAATAGTTCATCACTGAGATTTTCTTTAGTCAATATACATACATTAATTTAGTATTTTAAATCCATAGGGGTCCAGCTTAGATAAATTAAACCCCTGTAAAGTACACATTTGCCTTCTTCCTTCTTTCCCTTTATTATCAGCTATCCCTACTTCATTAGTTTATCTATTCCAAATGAATTTAAAGTTGCTGTTAATTATGTAATAACTATCTAATCTACACTGCACTACATCTGTATCTAAAAAAAATTCTATGCTGTCCCCAAAAAATTGGAATAAGACAGTTTTGATTGATCGACAGACTGTTTCATTTTCTAGTGCCCTGAGCTTTAATCGAGATCTTGCAGTGTGTCAGCATAAAAAAACATCCAATATCTAAGCAAGGAATCTCTTCTACCAGTAAATCAAGGTTTTGAAACTGGCCACATGTACCAAATAATCAATTATCTTTCTTCTACCTTATGAATATTTAAACGTGAACAGTTAATATACTATCATGCGACTTAGATGACAAAACAAAATCCAATGACTGTGCTACCCCTCTCTCTCCCCTTGCTGGATATCTTAAATATGAAGACTGAAAAAGAAACATTTGCAAAATAAACAGCCTTCTATAAGTAACATTACATTCTAAATCTGGAGATGCCCATAAATATGAATCAATGTGAAGTAGTTGTGGTTTAAATATCATATTTCAGTTCTGTACTGTACATTCTTAAATGTCTTTGCAAATAAATAAATAAATAAATAAATAAATAATAAAAAAAAAGAAAAAAAAAAACAGTTCAAAAACAACTACCAGAGACGGGAAAATTTTGTGTTGAGGTTCTTTGCAGTCTAATGAATACATTTTGTGTTTTCGAACAGATTCTGAGTGATCAAGTCATGAAACAGGTTCACATCAATTTGCACTGTGGTGACTGTAATAATACCCCAAGTCAAGGTTTTGAGCAAACAAATACCTTTAAAAATTGCCTGTATTCCTTGAGGAGACAGGAGACACGCATGCAATCACCCGAAGGTTCTAATGGCTATTGAAGAAACCGAACAAATCAATGGAGTCCATTTGCAAAAGTTAAGCGAGTCAATTTTCTCAGCTATTTTCTCAAGTTGTATACATGCTACTTTTCAATCCTCTACACAGGTTTTTTTTTACTGTAAACACAATCTGTATGTCAAATGTACAAATCTATTTGTATACAGATAGAACCTTACTCTGCCCAAGTGAGAAGGCATGAGCACATTTTTCTTTGATAAATTCTGTAAAAACCATTTGAGTTACAAAGAATTCTATGTAAGGTCTAGAGGGCTTCATTATTGAGACATTCAAAATCAATATAACATTGTAGCCAATGTTCCCGTATCAATTGCCTGTAAAACTAATGAACATATTACAACTATCTTCAAAATTCACTGGACAGTTGTCTCCAAATATATCTTCCAATTGTCTCAAACCATTTTTAAAGATAAAAAGTAGCAATAATCTCCAAAATTAACAGGCTGCAAAAGAGATTATTTGTGTTCTTTCTGCTTGAGCATCATAGTAACTCTCTCTCTTGACATCACGATAGTAGCATGATCAAACTGGGCAAATAATTTCTTCAAAGCATTATTATATATTGGTCATGATATATATGCTTTATGTTCTACATGAACCCAATTAACTGCTCCCTTAAAATGGCTGCAATGCAATAGGACAATTAGATCTTCCACAAAGCTATGCATGGTTTAATGCAATCAATTCAATCTAGACCATGCAAGTAATTACAATGAACTACTGGTAAAAAAAAACAAACAAACACAGTGAATTACTGGTACTTCTTTGTACAGCATACTAAAGAAGAAAAACACAATTCTTTTTTTAAAATAAACTACATTACAAGGCAACATTTGCCTAAAGCATGTTAGCAACCAATGGAAATTTCCTACCACCTACTTCCTTCATTACCTAACTTTCCCTGGAAAACATTATCTTTTGATAAAGGCTATTTACTGGTCCTTAAGCATTTAGTAAATAGAGGCATTTTAGAGAACATCTAAGCAAATTGAGCACCTAGACATGTTCCCTTACAGTCATTAGTGGTTTTATAGCCAAAGCTAGACAAACTTCACAACTTCATTCTCAAATATTTGATATTCAGAAACATTTTCTTCCATTTTATACAGAAAAAAAAACAAGAAAATTCAAGAATACAAAGCCTGCTTATGGAAAGCATTCTGAATCAAAAATCCAAATCCAGAATTTGAATTCAGTTCCCTTGGGTACTATTGAACTTTTCTCATTTTTTCAATAAAAAAAAACCATAAATAATTGCAAATTTGTTAATAAATAAAAATAAATAAACCAATTAAAGGAAAACCCCATTTATTGTGATATATTCTTGAACCCCCCCTCCAGCCATCTCCAATATTCATCCTCCAGAAAAGAGCCAATAACTCAAAATACACAAGAGATCCCCGCATGGTCAATAACCTTAAGTTTTCTTTGCATTTAGGTAATGAAATGCTTGATTAAAAAATCAGTCCCAGAAACTCACAGCAAAACAGTACTTAATGCAGACTGTTTGCCTAAAACAATAATTTAAGGGCTAGGTCAGAGAATCTATTGAGGGGAGGGTGCTATTACATTTTGTACCTTTGGAGATTCTCTGTTATGGGAGTTACATTACCTTTTCAAAATCCTGCAGTTTCTGATATAGCTCAGTGGTCTGTTTGGTCAGCTCTGTATTCTTCAGTATCTGAGTTTCTAGCTCTCCTTGCTAAAACAGCCAAGTATTAATACATACAAGCTACCAAGATATAAGTCATCCATCATAGTTTTACCAATCAAATAAAACTAAACTCTCACTGCATATTTTTAATCTCAATATTCTTATATTTTAATAAGAAAAAAATCAATTCACAGTGTATGATGTGCATGAATCTACATGTACACAAATATCTATTGACACATGGAGCATGTACATTTACAAGTGCTTATATATACCATGCAACGTGTTGGTCAAGTGTATATGTGCATGATTATGCATGTGCATGAACGCAAACATAAAATGTACTCCAAGTATGTGCTCACACAAACTGTACACTTACCAGTTCCAAACTTTTGCCTTGTTGCTCCTTTAAAAGGCTCTTCACATCCTCAAATTCAGAAATCTTGATATTCAGTTCACTCCTCTGCAAAATACAAGAAATCAATGTGGCAGTGCAGTGGGCGAAATATGGTAATAAACCAGAGCATAGTAACTTGACTGCTCCACACTTTGGTGCCAAATTAGACAAAAGATGAGACAATTTAAACAGTCCGTGGCTTAATGAAGACTAAAGGAAAACCACTAATTACACATCTAACTTAATTTGAAGCCAATAGAATAGATGAGTGGTGAAAATGCAGTGAGCGTCTCAACTTGACTTCATTAGATCACAAATGGAGAAGATAATCAAGTATAACTTGCTTATAATCACGTAATGAAAACTCAACAGTATTAACCACAAGTGTTGTTGAATAATCCCACTTGAAGTTTCTCAACAACAATCCCAGACACCAGTTGATGATCCTATTACAAGCACAAAAAATACCTCTTATGAAAACAGATAGTACAGCTGTCATACAATAGCTGCCAACTGAAAGAGCATCACTTTGAGAAGCAACTTTGGTCACGTAATAGGCTGTGCAGTTTCGAGGTGTTGCACAGAGTTAATCTTCTTGTGTGCAAAGATACAAGTGGCTCTGCTTAATGAATTCCAAGAATAATCTTTGGAATTATGAAGCATTTCTAAGTTGCTGGTCCAACATCAATAAAACAGGCCATCCAGTCACTTATTTATGGAAATTTAATGACCAAGATCAATGGAATATATTTTTTTAATTCCCTCTCGCAAACAGACTTTAATAAAATGGCATTTTATATAAATCTTTGATGTGTAAATTGATATAAATCAAAAATAAATATGTAATTATATAAGAAATACATAAATAAACACAAATACAGATACATGCCTAATAGGCTTTTGTTTATCTAGCTTTAAATGTATCACCCCATTCTCATAGATTAGATCGACCTACATTGGATCGACCTAACTCCCTGGGGGTTCACGCTAAATAGCTGTCAGCCGGGCGGACACGAAAGTTAATTACCCCTTAAAGCTTGTAGTAGGCGGGGACGGACACTTAAGGGGGATTATCTGACAGTAATCTAGTGAGACTCCCCGCGGTGATAGATCGATCTAAAAGTTGTGAGAACAGAGCCTATACCTCTAAATTCTGCCTCACAGGCAATAATATTGTATCAAAGGGAGCATTCCCATAAACCCAAAGTACTAGCTGGATCGATCCATCCCTGTGGGGATTCTCGCTGAATTGCATTTAGTGTAAGTGGCTTAAATGTCTGGCACACCTAATCAAGCTGCTAGGAGGTAATTAACAACAGTTAATTACCCCCTAGTTACTCAAGAAGACGTGCCAGACAATTAAGCTGATTACACTAAAAGCGCTTTAGCAAGAAGCCCCGCAGAATTACATCTATCCAGCTAGTACAATGGGTTTATGGGAACGCAATAAAAAATTTGAATGCCTGCTGTACAAAACAGAGCACTGCATGAGAAAAAGAACTCGCTTTAATGAATTCTGCACAGAGACATGCATTCTTTTAATAATAACGAATGATTGTGTGAACATTTGATTAAATAGTGAAATAATGATGCAAATTTATGTAGTATGAGACACACCATATCAGAACTAACCTATACCGGTAGTGCATATTTGAGTGCATGTATGTGCTTGTGTTTAACATTACATACATTAACCCACACCTTATATAAAGATGTATGTGTATACCAGTCCACAACATTAAGTACTGCCAGAATGTGTGGGAAGTATATTCTTTTAAGTCATGCAATGCTCTGGATCAAGTGGGACAGTATGATAAGAACTGATGATGGTGTGTGGGCATGACTTTCACATGCAATCCCACTGCATTATATATACAATGTGTGATGGAAAGCTGATCTGCAGATCACACGGCATCACCTACACAAAACCTTGTTTTTAATTTTCTCTCTTATTCTGATCAAGTCACAAAAATTAACCAGCCATGATATATCTCAGTAGGATACAGAAAACACACAATGAGATATAATTTACAGACCCATCACTCTAGAAAGCTAATATCCTTTTCTTTTAGGTGATCACATTGATCTATTAATTTGATCGATGGACAATATGAATATTCAAATCCACATATCCCCAAACAGAAAGATGTCTCAGGGGATCTAGGCTCAACAAATCAATGACCTTCGGCTCCCTACCTCCCAAGCCAATACAACTATTTTTTCACACTGTAGTCTACTTCTGCATGTACAATTAATTGGTAACTTTACTGTGTCTTCAGGGACTCCAAAGCAACAACTAATGTTGGCAATTCTTTTGGTAAGTCTTTCGGTGAATTTTAAAATCTAAACTACTTTTTTGACCCAAATCACAACAGATTGGGATAAAATTGCGATTTCTTTTTCTTTTTTTCTCCATATCTTATCAATTCCGTATGCCAAACTTGTCCCAAGAAAATAGACTGATCAATCCTACAATGCAAAAAGCAATTGTGAGTCCCTTTATCAAAATAAACTAACCATAACTCTGCTGTAGCACATCACCAGTTTACATTCTTAGGTGAAAAGATGCCTTGGGGAATGTTGTAAGATCACGATTCTTCAGTTTAGACCAATTATAAATTGCACTACAGAAACCATCCAGATTCTAGCTAGACTAATCAATCACATTCAATTGTGCTGCCTGAGAGATGGGAAGACTTTATCACAGCACTTGTGAAATTATCAGAATCACCCTCAATTTCTTATGAATTGTGATGTGCGATCAGTATTATAATTGTGCCATGTTAGGTCGATTTGTAGCTAACAGCAGAATGGTCTTGTATCCCTTTTTACTGTTAAGAAAAACAAGAATTCAAGATGCAGGTATTGATCGATAGAGGTGCTTCTGAACTTGATGCCACAAAACTAACACATGGTTGTCTTTTTAAGCTGCAGTAGTATCCAACACAATCTGTAAGTCACATCTAACACAATGTCATCTCACATACAATGTTTTAAAACACATCAAACATAATGGTATAAGTTGCACCTTAAACGATGCTACATCATTCACAAGATAAAATAAGTCACATCTAATACATTGTTATCAGTCACATCTTGTACACAACACTGTAAGCTAATCTATATCAGCAGATTTCTCACACCCTAAAACCATACATTTACGTTAAACCCAATAAGGTTCTTTATATCCTATGACGCAATGGCAGCTGACCTGCTATGATGTACAAAAATAACACAAATGTTCTATTAAAAAAATAGCATATCTCTTATGTTCAACCATACAGAAAAACCATGAGCCCTTCTTAACAGGTTCTAAGCTTAGAGGCAGGGCCATGTTCCGGCAGCCTGTGGATACAAGGGATTGTGCTCCACCTACAGTATGGCCACAAGAGCACTTGAATCCAGGGTCATCGTGGTCATAACGATGAATGTGAGGCTTCCATTCAAAGAATCTGTACAAAGCAGACAAGCACAAGCAGGAATGAAGTACTTACCAATCGATCCCTCTCTCGCTCTGCTCTGTGTGTGGCTTCAACCTCTTCCTGCGCCCTTTTAACACTTTCTTCACTCTCCTTACACTTGTGATGGTAGTCTTTCTCCAATTTTTCTAATCTTTCATGTAAAGCATGGGTGTTTTCCTCAAAGCTTTCCTGAAGTTTAGATTGTTCTAGTTCGCTCTTTTCTAGTTCTCTTCTCAAAGCTTTATTGGTTTCTTCCAATGCCAATAGATGACTGTTGTCTGCCTCGGCATTCTGTGCTTCGGTAAGCTGAAAAGCATGTCATATGTATCAGGAATCAGGAATTGAATGATTTATGGCATGACAGTGTATGAATGTACTTCGTTAGGGAGAATTCAGTTCACATAATATTAGGATAGTTTTAAGTGAACACACATAAAAGAATTGCTCATGGTATGAAAAAAAGGCTGTCAGCTTTCCCTTTTATCTTGTTAGAAAGTTCTAGCAACTGCAGTCTTGTTATCAATCAATGTACACGTGTCTTGCATTTACCTGTCACTGGGGGGCACTCTTGCATGTCTTTTGTCATAAATATCATTATAGTTACAGAGATAGTACATGCAATTTTGACATTTAAAAAATTGAGTTTATAAAATTCCCTGGAATTCTCAGCAATTTTCCCATGCTTATCATTTTCAAGTTTTAATCTCAATAATTCTCTATAAAATTCATTTAGAAGACATTGCTTCTCTTGACTTAAGCTGGATGAATGACCACATGCATTCAGTACATTTTTGTTTGGTACAAAAATTCAATTGCTTTATCTCAAAAGGATGTTCTGTGCTGTTTTTGTGATATAAAAGAAGTTCATTTTAAGTCTTATAAAAGGAATGGCTAGTGCAACAGAGAGGTAAGATTTATTTCCCAAGGTCACTGATCAAATCCTTGGCCCAGATAGAACATTCTGGACTGAACCATCACAATGGGACTAGAAATGCACTTTTAACCAAGTTACCTTCTCCTCAAGCTGCTGCAACTTGGTCTCAAGATCAAGAACCTCCTGACTGAGTTGATTATTCTTCTGGATGGTTACCCGTAATTCATCTTCCTATAAACAGATAATACCACGTCATTCAATAAAGGCCTACCTGATACAGAGCTGGATATTGCAGGATACTGCACAAATTGAAAAGAAACTTTTTACAGGGTTAATTCAGTAAGAGATAGTTTGGTTTGACATAAACAAGTTGATTTCATTTTCTTTTCTTTTTTCTTGACTTATCTCTAGCATTTAGCTTAACCATTAGAGGTCTGAACTCAATATTAAATTTAATCTATACAGTAAAATATACACATGCAAACACGCCTGTATGGTGAATTAAGTCAAGTATAAACACACTACCAATTATTTCTTCAACAATACGCTACCATGCACTGGTTAACATGTTCATGATATCTTAATGTTTAAATGTACCCAAAAATATGTGTGTGTGTGTGTATGTGTGTGTGTGTGTGCATGACATACATGCCTGCACGTGTATGTGTGTGTGTGTGTGTGTGTGTGTGTGTGTGTGTGTGTGTGTGTGTGTGTGTGTGTGTGTGTGTGTGTGCTGTTTGCTGATGCATAAACAAATTTCAATACCCATGTATTCAAACATGACAAAAACTATACTCACAATTACCCATGCTTATGTATTTCAATACATCTTCAATAAAGTCATGGATAACAACATGTATATATATATATCCACTTAAAATGTGTGGCACTTGACTGCCCTTCGTGATATTTCAAAGAGTGCTATTTTCTCAAAGCAAGTTAAACTGACAAGGGTCAACCGATCTGCAACCCGAACAAGACTCTAATGTCGATAAGAGTAAACTAACTGAATAACCTCAACATTAACATCAATATATGCAATCACTGTAAAATTCTCAAAACATTCACCCAAATATTGCACAGCTGACAATAGGCCATGTTGCTCTCACAGACCCCTGGAAATCCCAGTGCTTCCTACAATTCCAAGGACGAAAAATCCATGCCATGTCATTTTCACACCCTCCAGGTGACAGAGCAATTTCTCAGAATGCTCCTTGAGATTCTCTGAGCATCCTACTGACTACTGAGAGCTTTAATCAATTGCTCTGCTCATGATCAGCCCACAAGAATAACATTATGCAACTAACAAATTGAAAGAATCATTCCAGTTGAACGAGAAAGCAGAGAAAACACTCTGTGCAGATCTTTCGTGAGCCCCATTGGTTTGACATCAGAGCCTGGCAAAGTATTGACAACACGTGGCACGTATTTGTTGCTTCCATACGGCGTATAAAAGAAAGTCAATCAAGTAATGTTTGCTTACCAACTTAGAAACATTCCCATTTTTCTCCTCAAGCTTTTTGTACAGACTCTCACTTTCTATTCTTCTTTGGGTCACTTCAATTTCCTGAAAGCCAAGGGAAAAATAAACATCACAACCATTTTATCTGTCAATGAATTAAATGGTGGAAAGTATTACAATGAATGGTTCATAACCTGCCCAGAATCAAATCTGTCTGCATTAATTTATATCTCTACCATTGTAAGGTTTTCAATTTCCTGCAAGCTGGAAAATAACAGAGTCCTGTCAGGTTGGTTGAAAGGGAAAGAATAGGATGATTACTTCTAAGAACAAATAAGTCTTAGAACTTGAAAAGATTTTCTTGAATTGAATATTTACACTTTGCTGAGTCATGGACAGTACTAATTTGACATGGTCAAGATGAGAACGTGAATTGATCCAATATGCATATCATTAACCCATTGTTTTCAGAGACAATCCATGCTCTTTCAGTTGTTTAATTTTTCCTGCTTTGTTTGACATATGGGCTACAGCAGAGTCCTTAAGATCAAAACAATAATTTCTATAGAAAATTAACTACATGAATATAGTGAAATGGGCTGAATTTTCAGTGAAAATGAAGTTATGCCAGGAGATTTAAAACATAATCAGTAAACACTGATTTTATAAAAACATTACGTGGTTATTATAGGTTTGCAGACAAAAAATTTTTTTAAAGGCCAATAAGAATGAAAATATGTTCTCACTATATGTCTGTCTGTCTGACTATCAGTTTGCCTGTCTGTCTATTCTTTTTCCTCAAAACACGCTTAAAATGTTCCCTTAAATAAATCAAACACAATCATACAGTGACCAAGCAATTCCCAATGTATCTAACTGCATGATGTAAAGCATTCAACTATATGCTCAACAGTACTTTCTGTCTGTGCCAAAAAAGGGACTAGGTATACTGACTAGACCAATTTGAAAAGTCCCATGTAGCACACTAATCACCAGAAGTCATATGGACACAAAAACATTTCAATCAAAAGTACTTCAGGCTGTATCCCAGTGTTTCAACTCCTTTATGTGAAGTATGAAACTCAGGAAGTATCATTCCAGGACACATGATATCTGCTTTTCAGACATAATGCCACATCAACAAATTTAATTTCAAACTGAGAGTTGCAGAATTACCGTGCTTAATGGCTATAACAGCGATAATGGTTGTTTTACCAAGTTGCCATAAAAAAGGGACATTGGTGACTTCATGCTGTGATGGCAAGTAACACAAATACTGTATGACATGGTTTAGATTTGGTAGGAACTGTGATTTATGCAAGTAAATCTTTTCTCATCTCACAATTTATTAATATTCTTATCAGACGAGATGTCATCAAAACATGAAAGTTCTATAAAGGATATTTGGCCCAACTACAGACTATTGAACCTGTCATTTCATTAAATGCAATATGAAATAAAATGCTGCAATCAGTGACAGACATCTTTCAAGGACACAGAAGAAGAGATCTGAGAACTAAGCAAAAGAAATATAACCATCATTAGTTTTAAGTAGGATGCAATGAATGCTGCTTTCATGACAAAAACCAATGTTTGCTGACCAGACATTTATTCCAATGAGTACCCTTTCATAATCTGAACTAATGGATATTTGCTGTCTAGACTTAATTTGAGCAAGCTGATATTTTCAAAAATTAAAGAGCAATACACAGTGGATAACCAATTTTCTAGGGTAAATCATAAGGCAGGATAGGATCTGCATTTCTGATAGCATCTGGTATTGGGTGAAAGCAAGAAGCAATAATCAATGGCTTACATCACATTTGCTGAAGGCTCCTTTCCCTATCGTATAGTAGAAATCAATCAAATTCTTTTAAAAAAAGTCCACAGACTCCACTTTTTTTTAATATCATGAATTTGCCAACTGATGTATCTAACAGCACAATGCTTTTACATTTTCAAATTTTTTAGCTAGAATCATCAGATTTTTTTCTTTTTGCTATTTTTGTTGTTAAGCATATCTTTATATTAGGCAGTGCTAATACAGATTTGCAGGTTTAAATCAATTGTCTATATATTAAGTAAAATGACTTTGGCACAAATGACAACAAAAAGCACAATGACACTAGGAATGTAATTGTGTACCATTAGGAAACATGATACCAAAAGATATCAGATATCTTTCTCTGAAAAAGCACATTTATATTATGTCAAATAAGAGAGGCAAAACGTGAAACTGTCAACTCAAAAGTTTTACAGTCACAATTCCTCTTAACATTGTCTGACTTCGCAATAAAGCATACTTAAAATAGCTACTTACTGCCAAACCCTAAATTAATTAATCCTTATCTTTCTTTTCTCCTTTTTTTTCAACCTTAAAGAACTAGTTCCCATTACAGTCAATTCTAAAAATCCATAACTCTATTTCTTGGAAAATGTTTGAAAGTAATAAACAATTACCCCATTGAAGGCAGAACGCAGGGACCGCAACATGGTCTATGTTGAAAACTGGGAGCCAATTCCTCTGTGTGACTTAGGTGTGGCTAAGCTCCTAACTCTTTAAACTGCATAAAAGTTCTGTCCTTTCTGGTGGATTGAAGGCATTCTTGTTATAACACCTCAACCACAAATATCTAACCAATCTATTATGGCGAAGTGTAGATCAGATATGTATATATTCATATATATGTGAAGAGAAGAAGCAGGATCATTAGCAGCTTACTGTTGGTTTCATTGACGTCAATAACTGCCAGGGAGTTAAGGGCTTGAATCTATACGTCTTCACATGCCACTGATGGCACATTTTATATAGTCCACCAATATAATTATACACCATTTATAACTCAACACAAAACTAGTATTGGCTTTCTCATCAAATTGCTGTGCTCTGATACCACCAAATTAAATACTTGGTCTGACTCTATGCCATCATGTGTAATGAAACCCTAAGAACTGGTCAGAGATATCAATACCATTACTCGGACACATAATCATTCCTTTATGGCCACCACCAACTTTAGCACAATGGTGTTTAACCTGGCAAATAATTCGAGTCTAACATGCCTGTGACTTTTCATAGTTAAGATGGCATTCTGCATGTCCCTGGGCCATAGGCATTGATGTGAACTGCAACAGATGTGGTTACCTACTCGGGTGTCTAAAAAATAACTTGGTAATGAACTAATACTCGGTGGAATAACAGTCGCAGAAGCCTAATTTACCAAAATTACATAAATGCTCTGCTGCTATGGCAGTTAAGCTTTTGTGTTTCATGCTGTAGCAGTCTATTGAAATAAGCCGAGTTCTGGATACTGGAAATAATACTGGTTTGATGTTTATAATGGAGACAGTGGTAGCATGGATATTAATTCATGTGTTATCTATATTTTCTCAAAATAATTATTATCTTTTTCTTATAATTCACCGTTAAATGTTCCTGGGATAGAGTGAACAATGCAGTTATGTTTTTCATAAAATAACACTATTCTTGAACCAAAGAAGTATTTAAGAATGAGAAAATGAAGTGATTATCAAGTTATATGCACCATTACCAACATGTAGCCCTGAAACTACATCAAACTGGAATCTAAAAAACAAAAAAAAATTCTGACTTGAATACTGGGGACATGATTCCTGAGATATCCACCACAAAAATACTTTGCAAAGTAGCTAATTCTTTAACACAAGGACGGAACCAATCATCAAGCAGAAAAACAAAAAAGTTTCCAATTGTTACAAGAGAGTATTGTGCAATACCAGTGCTGTAAAATGAAATAATTATTCCCAAATGATCGATAAAGTATCTTTAAATGTCCGAAAACCTACCAGTTTCTCCAGATCCCTGGTGGCCACTTCTGCCAGCTCTATCTCCCTCCTCAGGGACTGATTCTCCTCTTCCAAGGCAACAACATTACTGCGGTTGAGATCTGAATTCCTGGAGGGACTCCTGCTGCCCTGAAATATGACGCAGAAGGTGCATTTAAAAATAGGGAGATTTTTCAAAGGTAAATTGCAAATATGTTTGTGTGTGCTTTTCTCCTCTCAGAAGCAGGAATAATAAGGCTTTTGGTGTGAATTTCTGGCAAGATTTTTTATTCCTAAAAATGTACATCTAAAAGATGCTTAAAGAGAAAATGAAAAGAAATACATGCATATCTGTATACATGTGTCTCTACATAAGCACCATTGGGCATGTATATTGCATGAATTCAAAGCATAGTTTGGTAACAACTCAAAACCATCTAAACATTTTATTCTCAATGTGACACCCTAAATTTTTGCTATGCAACAATTGCAAACCAGGTAGTTGAACCAGATTTCAACTAAGATCTCTATTAATTAAGCTATGCTAAGAAAGCAGCAGGAAAAGTAGATATTGCAGCTATTGTGTTCATAACATGCACATAATCATTTTTCTCATCGAAAGTAACATGAACCAGTATATTAAAAAAATTTCAACTCAACATCCAAATCATATATTTTAAATTGTCTAGGATGACAGGAAGAGAAACACAACTGATTTTTAAGCTTTTTTCCAGGTCAATCCCATCTGTGCCAACAGTCTCCCACAGTCAGTAACCTCCTGCCCAAAGGTACTATTTAAATCTACTCATAAGCTTATTATCCTTCTAATTGAAAGCCCCATCACATTTCTTCAACTGTTTAACTAGGGATGACAGATGGAGAAATAACCTAATTTCTAAATGCTAAGGGAATTTCAGATCATGTTTTTTTTTCTTTTGACAGAAAGGCATTCATTCTTTTATGCTTTTTCTCAGTAAGGCAGGTTTTGTTTTTAATTGTAATGTCTGTTCACAATTTTTCCTAGTATCTGGGCACTAAAGTTCAGCTATGATCACACTCTAAAGCATTTGAAAACAAGTACACACTTGATTGGATTGAAAATAACGAGTTCTTGTTACTGAGGATATCCTGTCTACAATTCATACACGTCACTAACTAGAATGATGGATACATAATCATTTCTTCATTGTTACGGTTACATGTTACCTAAAATTTCATGATGTAAAATGAAGAAATGCACGTTGAAATAATATGATGAAAGAGTGTGTGTGTGTGTGTGTGTGTGTGTGTGTGTGTGTGTGTGTGTGTGCATGTGCGTGTGTACACTTACTTACATAGCCAAACCTGAGTAAATATAAAAATTGTGTTACAACTGCCAGCTCAAGGTGAAAATGAAAGTCCTTTATTCATTTTGTGCCTATAGTGGACTCTTTAAAGACTTGAACATTGTTGTTAAACATTCTTTTGTGTAATTTATTTTCTCTTTAAATTTTAATTTATAGCTCTTACTTGTTTAGACTGCATGGCCACCTGTCTTTCTAACAATAGTCTCTCTCTAGCTGCCTGCTTGATGATAGTCTCCAGTTCTTCTCTGTCCTCAAAAACACCACTGTTCTGTAAAGGTAGAAAAAAAATAGCTGTTAGCAAATGGTTTTGTTCTAAGATTATTGTATCTACAGTATTTGTGAAATAAAGGTGAGATTGCATGATGGCAAAACAATCCTCGTTTATCACCGCCCACTTCAATAACATGAGCAGCTTCTTACAAACATTTCATGTGAAAGGGAATCAAGTCGACTAGACTCTTACATGTTGAAATAAAAAATAACAATGAAAACAGGATATCATGTATGCAATGGGTATACAAGGCATAAGCTTTACTTCAATTTTTGGCCACATGTTTCATGCTAACACATTTCACACTAACATACAAGAACTGTTTGCCATACTTGGATCTTCCTAAAGCTATCTGCCATAATTGTCTGTCTAGATATGTCACATCACCTGTCAAATCACAGATAATGACAGACATCTTATTAATTAATTACATTAATGCCTTCTGCAGTGATTATACACAGGATGTCTATCCATCAATTAGTAGCATCAGCATTGTTTAAAACACTACAGAGATGCCAGCAATGGTACCCTGTATGTAACTTGGCACATAACCTCAGCCATCATTTACAAGCATTTACAGGCAATAGCATAGTTAATGTAAATTTTCTTTTTTGAAAGCCTCAATTTTACTCTTATAAATAAAATTGAACAGTTTTTTAAAATCATATTTGAGATCACAGTGATTTATTCCTTTTTTTATTTTTGATTTTATCATTATTTTATTTATTTTTTGCAAATAACTCACTAATTTGCTTATTTGTTTAAATGTTAAGAGAGCAATATTCCATCATTTCAGTGGGTAAGCTTCCATAACAGTGGGCAGCTATTTTCTTATTTTTGAAAATAAACAGCCTATTAAAGAGAGTAAGACACTGCAACTGCTGATACTCAAAGAACAGGATATTGGATCTTTACTCTACTAGCAAGTATTCTGAAACTTCAAATTTACATTCAATGACAATAAAAAATTGCCTGAAAGACATAGATTTGCTCATATTGCATACCCCAGATAACAGCAGGTAGTGCAGGCAGAACTGCACTTCACAAAGTTTAAGAATGTGTTAGTTGTGACTTCTTCAGTGTAAGAGGTGCAGAAAAGTTTCAAAACAACCAGTAAGAGAAAAACACAATAATTTGTTAGGTGACAAATATATTGTATACCCATCCATAACTAAATGGAATGGTTTAATGCTAAAAATTAGAGGAATTAGGAAATCATATGAAGCTAAGGAAAGAGCAGGAGGCAACAAGCAGTTCTGATCATTTTTCTATCTCACCCCTGCATTAGTAATACTGTTACTGAGCTGATCAGCAAGGTCTTGGCACTTTTTCCTCAGTGTTTCCACCTCCTTGTCCTTGGCAAGCATAACCTTGGCATGTTCAGCCAGATCTTTGGCACGTTGGCGGGCAAATACCCTCTTAACATGGTCAACATCTTGACTACCATTACCACTGTCTTTGGACTTCTAAAAAATAATTAGATGTATTTATGAAAGATTTCAGGTCAAAATAATTTGTGAAGCATATGGTATTTTCAATTGACTCAGCCAAAGCATGCCTTTTAACAGCATTTACATGTCAGTATTTAGTTCAGAAACTTGCCTTCTGATCCTGAAATATAAGAGCACATATAATATAATAAGAAATTTTATATGTATCATATACATCTGATATGATAAACATAACATAAAAATTCATGAAAGAAAACCTATAAAACAAGCACTGTAACAAGATTAAAGTTAAAATTCAAAACCCATGATCTTTTTTTGACCAGTTAACTAGAAGCTGTCATTCTGAATAAATAAACCTTTATATGGAGGGGTGATGTCAAGATTAACCTTATGGGTTAATCTTTAACTATGATATTCATTCAAATCAAAGGAAATCATTTCATTCTGAAACTGTCAAAAAAATGTGGCTGTGAAAGTTATGGTTTAAATTTTAACTATGATATTCAGTCAACTCAAAGGGAATCATTACATTCAGAATTTGTCAAAAATTGTAACTGTGAAAATTCTTTTAAGTATAAGTTTTAATTAAATTCTCAGTCAATATGAACAGAAAATATGTATACCAGTATAATGTGCCAGGTAGTAGTTCTAAAGCTGACGCTATTTCTATATATAAAACCACCAATCAAATAGAGAATACCACTATAAGTGAATTATGTTGATTTAAACCTAATGCTATCACAATGATATATATTATAATATTACTCTTTCATATAAATCTTCATAACACATACCTTGGCTGACATATCCCTCTAAAGTCATAAAAAGCATATCACATATCAATTATTCAAGGAAAGATATTAATCTGTGGCTGGTACACGTTTTCTGCTAGGTTATGTTACACAATGTAGTCACTGGGTATATCTTTCCCTATATCTAACCCTCTTTACTCCAAATGCAGTGAAATTCAAGCAAATTCTCAATCTCACAGAAGTTTGTCAATAAGTTAAGGAAGTTATATTCACAGATCCTTTCTTATCTTTGAACCATTTATTACAGTATTCACTGTATAGGACTGTGCCTATTTGAAGTTTATCTATCCCCATACTCCTGGACAGATCAAGAGGACCACAGGTGTCTGGACTCAGAGAGACTTGCACAGAGCAGGGGAGCATCTGTCAGGCATTCACTCAGTCTCACTGCTAACGACATCCTTATTCCATGCAGGGAAAAAAAAAGCTCAGTTTCAGTGATGAAATTCTTCTAATGATAACTATATTCACAGACACAGAACTGTCCTCCATGTACAATGAATTTTTAATTTCAAAGTATACACAATATTTCCTTCAAGCTGCAGATATTTAAGTTTAAACAGCCACTGACAGTGGTTTGGCTCATAAAGCACTTGATCATGATGACTAATAATATGCTGGTTATATCCTGGAAACAAAAAATCCAGTTATCTATCCAGGAAAATATTTTCCAAGAAGCTATAAGCTTCCACATATTTGTATTCAAGGTAACAATACCCTTAAATTTATCACCCATGTGATCCAGCATGTAGCCATGCGTCTAGTCCTGACTCAAATAGCATGTACTATGTTGTGCCATCACAACTTGCCTGGAAATACACAGTAATATGATCTTTGAACTCTACCAGCATACCATAAAGTATCTAAATATGCCAAATGATGTGCAGGTGTATAAACTTATATGTATTTAGTATGTATTTATTTGTATTGACTCATAACATCACACTACGTCCTGAGTTCAAGTACTTGTGCAACTGCAACTGACAGGAGAAAAAAATCCAGGTAATAATAATATGTTGCCACCCTGATAATTTCTCATTGATTTCAATCTTTGATTTTCTGTCAGTCTTTACTATATAAGCCTACAACTTGAGGATGCCTTCTATAAGCTGATGTGTCAGCTGGTGAAAACTGATAAACTTACTAATCCCAAATACAGACAACAGGAGTTCATTCAGGAAAACTTGAACTTAAGTATTTACACAATATGTTTACAAAATTAATCTTTTACGCATTTAATTATCATATTATTACAAATATATTCTGACATAATACTTGATATCTCAGAATTTAATTGTCATGATATGACAGATAAAGCAGATGTAGCATGCACAGTAATGAAGTCATATGACCTTTGACATTATAGACGTCTGCAGCATTTGCAACATGCTTTGAAGGTATAAGCAGCCATTGCTTCAGAATTTTTGAGAAATAAAACAAATGAAAAAAAGCAAAAAAAAAAAAAAAATCATACTTTTTTGTTCAATATGACATCATTTAGTTGGTCATTGAAAAATATAACACATTATACTCGACTAACTTAATTTTTGTGTCTTGCCCTTAAATACTTCTCAGCAAAAATATTACTATTACAAATTCAGTTGTAAGGCTGTTAGACAAAATATACTTCCTGCCAAGAAGAAAGATTTAATTATAGCAAGAATGCTATAACTTCCCCTGGAACTGTTTACTTCTACATATAGAAAATGATCTGTGGGGTAAAACAAAGAATTCTTAACTTAAACAACCTTTGTTTGAATGATGCTCACCTGTTGTTCTTCCATTTCTCATCATATCCATCATATATCCATCAGTGACAAAAATATTGGCTCATAAATTTGATTGAAATGTAGCCTACATACAAATGCACCTCTCAAAAAGAATTCTATATATTTTCAACATCATGTTGCCATGACTAGTTTATTTCTGACTTAACCAACCTAGACACTGTCATGAGTTTTGAATAAAATCGCTTAGTAGATTACTTATTCACATGTTATGCTGGTACCCAGATTCAAATGATTTTAACCCACACCATACTAAAATATTTTGGTCTCTTTAATGGCAGACTACATTAGATAATAATGCACTTGCAACAACTCTCTTGCAAACAACTCTCTAAACATATAGCAAATCTTGTTTGTATTATTTCTATTCTTTAAAAATCAAAAACTCAGTTAACAGATGCCAAGCAAGAACTATGAACTCAGCCCACAGAGTGCCTTCTCAAAACCATAAGTAGGAAAAATACCTTTAAGTTTTCCTGCTGTAATTGTTTGGCTTTCTCTTCCAGTCTTCTAGCTATGGCTGCCAATTCTGCATTTCTCTTTTTTAATTTCTTGATCTTTTCCTCTGCAGGAGACTGGTCTTGAGATTTCTTCTGAAAAGATCAGGGAAACTCTGAGGAATGATGTCCAATATACACATGTATATATAAGTAGATTTTACCTGCAGAATTGCAACATGGCAACTGTCAAATACAGCTGGTTTAGAGTGCACAGAGTGTTCTGTATTATTTAAAATTCTAGAATATCTGAATGTAAGCCACAGTAAAGGAATGCAATTATACTGATCCCATTTTCTTTCTTGACCCTCCTTTCTTTTCTACTTTTCATTAATTTATTCATTCATCATTTAAGTAAATTGAAAAGCTAACTGTCATGTGGGTAGATATACAATTATTTTTCTATGACAGCTGATTAAAATGCCACTGTTTATACTAAAGCAGAAAAGTAAATAAATTAATTGGTACACATGCTGAAACATTCCAAAATATAACTAACATACAAATAATCAATAAACACTATACACTTTTTCATTTTGCAATATTCACAGGAAGAAGCTTACGACAAATGTAACAAAATTGTGATTTTTGACTTCAGTAGATACACAAAATATAAACATAAAATTCATAGTTATAATATAAGCAATAGTATTTGAAGTGTTCCATATCTGGTATACTGTAACTAAAAAAGGCCCCTCGTAACTTAAAGTACTTGGGTAAAGTCGGGAAAATTTTGTGGTCCATGATATTGCTTTGAAAGGGGGTGTGCAAGAATTAAGCTGATTATACTGAGTGCACCTTAGCAAGAATCCCTGTCGAGATAGATCGATCCTGCTAGTATGATAACTTCTATTCTGGATACAGCCTAAGACACTTGCTAAGGAAAGCCTACTGAACATCATATGATTATGGATCTATTTAGGACTATCAGTCCATGCCAAAATTGACAAGTGGCAAATGAATTCTCTGCTGCACTCTGTTATATAACATGAACAGCAACAATACCACCACTTCATTTCAACCACTAGTGACCTCTAAATGTACAGAAGCTGTTATAAAGTACCCATATATTCCACCAGAACAAGTGCCTGGATACTATGTGCTACAGTATTATTCATATCACAGCTTCTCATCCAGTATTCAAAGCAACAAAAAAAAAAAAAAAATTATCAGTGTGTTATCTTGTGCTGTTGCATGTTATGTAAAAGGTTTAGAACCTATGTCACTTTGGATAACTCTGCTAATGTGAGAAAATTAATTACTTTATCTATAAAGAATTTAACATGATAGTTAATAAAGTGACACTATGATTACTTACCACGATATAACCAAATCACGGCAATATTGAAATAAATTACAAAAGAAACACCTGAAACCTCAAAGGCAACTTAGAAGGGATTCCTTTTTTGTTTTTACTACAACCTGAATTATAGGAAAACAAAATACTCCAAGAATCAATTTTTTTTCTACTGTGATCACTAAACAAGGATAACAATTTCTTATCATGTACACACCAATACTTCATTTTCAGCCCTCAACAGGGAAATGCTCTCCTCTAACTTTTGATTCTGGGACGTCAGATCCTTCATTTTCCTATGTTGAGATCTGTCACGATCATCCGAGTTATGATTTTCCTGAAAAAAGATTAAGATAAAAGATTTAAAATCAGAATTAAATAAAACTGGCATTACATCTGCAATATATTCTGAACCAGTGCCAGGCCATTTGCTGCCCACTATGCACAAAATAGATAGGTATTAAGCTTTTCTTTTAAACTAGTGAAATCACCAAAATGATGCCGCAGTAGATCTTACACCTGATACACCTGCTTACTGCCTCAAAACAGAAAACCCAATAGTATCTCTTACAAAACAATGGAAACTAAAATGAAACACGCGGTAAAACAAATAAACACCTGCCTTGCTCATGGCCTTCAAGTGATTTCTGATATATAATTACCAACACCAACACACTGAATGCATTGCTAGACCTCATCTTACATGTAGCACCTGACATATGTGGTGTTATACAGGTGTGATACACCAACTAAATATATGGTGTTATAATCACTAGTCAGTTATCTTTGATTATGACATATTACATCTCAAGTGAGCATGGTGGAGACATTACCATATTTTACAGCTATGTAGAATATCAAGTTACAGAGAATGTGTGTGTGTGTGTGTGTGTGTGTGTGTGTGTGTGTGTGTCCACTATAGCATGTATAAATGTGCATGCACATCCAAAATAATGGTTTCATCATTCTGATATCCTTGACGATATTAGTGGACATAGCTTTTGTATGCATGAATGTAAATTAAATGTTCATGAGTGCTATTAACATTCATTAAGGTACTAGTACTAGCAAAATTAAACATTTTTTGCATACACAAAAATTATGGGAAAAAAATTTGTTCCTTTTTCAAATTGTTAGTGTTTTTGTCAGTGTATATCAAAGGCAGAGCTATTCCTGATAACTCAATGTATACAATTGCTATTTAGATACACATTTATAAGAACAATATATTTGTAGCTGAAAGGATTCAACATAACAGAACTATAAAATGGCATTTTATATCCTTATGATTGCCAAGCTTTCCTAACCCAGATAACATATCTAACTTATGCAACAATACACGGAAGCTTTCTTGCATTAATTTTATTCTAAATCAAATAGAATCGATGATTTGAATGATATTATGTACAAACACAACTGGGCTATGGTTATGCTATAGACCACCAATGCAGTTAGGCATAAGTCTTCATCCATCTTTAATACTCATATTCATTGTTTCCAGGCACTATTTTTTCCAAAATATTCTAAGAACACTTTAATGTTTGTCAAAATATGCTTTCTTCATTCTAGACTATATCGAACTCTTGATCATCTTACATATATCAAAATCATTACACCCTGTAATTATCCCCCCCTCCTAAGTTCAGAATATACCACAAATTAACCAAATATGTCTCAACCCTGTCCCTACCTTTGCTTTTCTTGTCTTTCTGTTATACTTATGCTCCAGCGCCGTAGCCATAATGTACTGTTCGCTGATTGCAAGGCAAAATATTCAAACTCAAGCTTCAGTGACACCCAAATAATCCTTATCAGTATCAGTCTTACTGTATAACAAATGTCATCTCTCTCTTATCAAGCTGTTGAACCAAGAAAAGCCTTTATGGCTTAGACATTTTTAGAAACACCAGAGATAATATTGCACTTTTTCCTCAGATTTTTCCTCTCAGCTCATTCCAGCATGATACAGCATTCATACAGTCTAAGCAATCAAAATGTATCTTCCAAACTTTTCAACAATTTGCTGTACATATGTTATTCTGGTCAAAGTATAATAATTTTTTTCCCTTTTTTGTGAACTGTAAGCTATAAACTGCCAAATATAAAATGTTTTAGCATGACAACCATCCTTCAAATGGCAACAAACAAGTGTCATTGCAGATCATGCCAACTGCCACAGGTGGGTCATTAGGTGACGGGTCACCCCCTATCACTACAGATGGTGTATTATATAAGGAACAATTCACACCACTTTGATCGGTTCAGTGTAGGCCATCTAAGAGATGTACAATATGAAAGCTTTGAAAACCAAAGTGCTGCTTGCTTGACCACATGCTGAAGACTGAATGTGATATAATGTAATCAGCAATGAGCAATGCACATGCTGTGAGAACACATTACATAAGTATTAAATCATATAAACAAGGCAGCAAAGCTGTCAAATGTACAGACAAAAAGAAGGAAAAAAACAAAATAGGGTACAGTCAATTCTGATGCAAAAGTACATTATGTTAAACTGCAAATTCAACATCAAATTTTAATCATGCTCAACAGGTAATTCCAATGTAAGTAAAATGTGTAACAAGCATAAGGCTTCAGCCCCATAGGAGTTCAAGTTCACAATCTGAAAATGTATAACTTTCAGAAAAAGAAGTCAATTAGACTGCTTTTCCAACTCAGGCTGCATTTTAGTCCTGTATTTCTTTTTTTTGAAAGTTTGGCAATCATAAGTAACATGGTTTTCCCATAATGGTTTTCATGGCAGCAGCACCCAAAATTGTGAGTTCTTCTATTCTGATGCAATATTACATAATGGTTAACAGCATAATGACAATCAATTTTTAATAATAAAATAAAGGTATCATGGATTTTCAGAAAATGTGACTAGCATGGGTCTTCAAGCCTGTGGAACTTCAAAGTCACACCTTGAAAATGCCAATATATGAAAAATTAAACTTTCACAAAAAAACTGTTTAACCGGCAGAAAGAATTACCAAACAGATTGCATTGCCTACTGAAGCTGTATTTAAGTCCCATGTTTCTTTAAGTTTGAGAACAGTAAATGACATGGTTTTCCTTAAATGGTCATCATGGGAGCAGTGCCCAAAATAGGTTTATTTTCAAATTTTGATGCAATATTACATAATGTTTAACAGCATAATGATCATCAATTTTTAATAATATCATGTATATTCAGAAAATGTGACTAGCAAAGGTCTTCATGCCCATGGAACTTCAAAGTGACACCTTGAATATGCCAAAATGTAAACTAGACAGCACTGTGCTGAAATGGGTTTATTTCCATTTTTAACACTTTTTTAATATAAGATGAAATAAACAGTTTACTGCCATTTTTATATGATCAACTAAGAAAATTGATGAGATGGGACAAATATCAATAGAACTGTGTCAAATGTCCAATTTCCTCCATTCTGACATTCTGAACATAGTAAATGATTGAATCTGACTGATATGACTTTATTTCCATTTTTGACACTTTATTACACAATACACGACAACAAGTTTACCATCATTTCTACATAATCAACTAACAATGTTGTAAAGATGCAGGAAATGTCAAACAAACACTTTTATGTGTCTTATTAATTAAATAATAAGACTGTTAACATGCCTAAGAATTGAATTTGAGGAAATGTGAAAAAACAGCATGACTTCGAAAACAATGGCCTGATTATACTAATTTTCAAACTCAACCTGCATTTTAGTAAGATTGACCACTCCTGTGAGTTTAATGACAGTTGGTCTATCTGTTTTTTTTATATTGTGTTTACAGTGTTGCATATATGCTAAAAAGTGAAAAAACAGCATAACTACTAAAATAGTGGCCCGATCATGCCGATTTTCGAACTTGACCTGCGTTTTAGTAAGATTGATTACTCCTGTGAGTTTCATGACAACAGGCCTATCGGTTTTCCTTAAAATGTGTTAACAGGGTTGCATATATGCTGAAAAGTGAAAAAACAGCATAACTTCTACAATAATGGCCCGATCATGCTGATTTTCGAACTTGACCTGCGTTTTATGAATATTCAACAGCTCTGTAAATATAAAGCCAAAAAGTAAAACTGCCCTCCACTTATCATGTTAACAAGGAAAGTGCACGGCGCCGGCATCGGCATCGGCGACGACGGCGACGACAGACGCAGGTGATGGCAATATGTACAGACACATCTGTGTCTGTACATAAAAAGAGGACATGATCCAACCACGTGAATGGGCCCAAAGGCACGCTTTTTATTATGAAGCTGAAAATGGCGTGATGTGATATGCTGGCATCACACTACATCACAAAGTAAGGTGTCCTCTGCCATTGAGCAGTTAACTCTCTTATCAACAATCTCTTCCAAAATTAGATACAATTTTCAAAAATTGTCAATAAAGTCCTGTCATAATGATATCTGAAGAGAATCTCCTACAGTAGCAAGTTCTTTTGTATGGGAGAAAATACCTTATCTTAACAGGAGGCTGGTGTTGACACAAAGGTAATTTAAAGCTGGCAACTTCAGGCAGCTGGGTAACAGTGGAATTCAATAAATGTGGTGAAATTAACAATTAATGACCCTACTACCACTGATTTGGAATCGGTTCCTCATAGTTTCATTGAAGTACTGAGGAAACCGACTTGAAGATGGTTAATTATATTATATTTTTTAAATAATTAACCTAATTAAACTTTGTTTATGTTCATTTTTTAAAATGCCAAGCCTAGGGTTTAAGTGAATAAGTTGTATTTTACTTGTTAATCTAATACTGTACATGCAGCATAGATAACAGTTTGTGGCTCAGTTGAACGACTTAAATTGAAGTCGAATGCACTGAACAAGTTAGTGCTAATAATTAATTAAGAACCAACAGCAATATTGTCAATTTCAGTTCTGTACTCTAAACTGTAAAGACAATCACTGGATTGCAGTTCAATATTCGAAGTAGAACTCGGTATTTTATAGCTGTGGTAGATGTGTCAACTAATATGAATCTACTGCTGCAATAAAAATCCCAGAGAAGCTGAAAATATGTACTAGTATGTACAACAAATGCATTGTAAAAGATGGAGCTAGAGGTTTCAGACTGGATAGACGACTAGTAGTCCAGGCCCGTAGCCAGCAATTTCAAAAGGAGGGTTCTTTTTCTGAAAAAGTGGACCTTTTTCCATAAAAACTCCATGTACCTAGATCAAATTTTACCCAGAGTGGACCTTTTCCTAGCAAAAAAGGGTGGTTCTTTCGAACCCCTGAACCCCCCTGGCTACGGGCCTGAGTACATACTGCATACAGGCATGCACATTAACAATACAACATGAACTATACTAAAATACCTAAACATATCAGAGCAAGGCAAACAATACAATTTAAAAGTAAAACTAAAACAAGTACCTGCTGCTGTGAAGGGACAAGGGTGTGTACAAATCCATGATATCTCAAGCTTGGTTAACAGGTGTAATGGTTTAAAAAAGCCACTATCATATTACTTTGTTGATTTTATTAGCACAGTGGAAGTACTAGTACAAAGCTCTTAGTAGTGCATGCCCTTTGGAAATTCTTAACTTTAAAGTAAATGGATATCTTTGAGGAGGACAAGATTCATTCTCTCTAAAATGTATGGATTTGATGTCCCCATAAAATGTCAGTTTACTCTAAGGTCAAATAACTGGGTTTGAATACATAATACATCATGTTATAAATATATAGTGTTGCAGCTCTTCAATTTTTGAAATCTATAAAATACTTCCTCGACTGTCTCTCCCTGTGACAAAGTGCATGCAAGTCAAATAAGAAACATCCCTTTAATCTTTTTATGTTTTTAAATTAGCCATAAAAAGAAGTTCTAGAAACACAGGCTTGCCATCAATCCTGTAAAACCAAGTAACCATTAACAGAAGTAGGATCATATTACTGGCCATTCCATATACCCTCCAAAATATCTGCTTATCTTTGTAATTTTTCCCACTGAAATATTGCAACATTTTGAACAAAAGTAGTCCTAAAGAATCAAGGCATGGTGCAACTGCACCTTTTTTTTTTTTTTTCCATGGGATAAGAAGATGTGAAAATCAAAAAGGAAGAAAAGATATCACTAAAGAGAAAGGAAAAGTGGAACAGCCCCTTCAATTATAATCTTTTCTCAGTCCTGTGGTGTATACAAGTTATGTATGCCATGGTAACGCCTGGGTAAGACCTATTCAAGTGATAAAAGTCCATTTTTCTGTTTTGATCAACAGAAGAAAGAATCACCACAACAACGCCTAATCTGAAGCTGTTAAAGTGTACATGGGAAGAAATTATACTGACCCTAACTATACACATATTAGCATGTCAAAGTGAAATAGAAAAATGCAGAATGACTCTTGTCAAACATAACTTTTACCATACTACTCTAAATCACACAGGACCAGTAATATGTGTTAACAGTGGTTTTGTCAAACAAATTAATGCATAAATTAATACAGTCAACTTGGTCCTTGGTTAGACACAATGTAAACCCAACTTCTAGATGAGAAGTAGCCACTTTGTTGTGTGTATACATGGAACTATTGGTTTTAAAAACAGCTGTTTTGTTCTTATTTGCTCAGGATATTCAGGCTAGACACAGTTGTAGATGGCCTCAGTGTCTAGAAGGACCATGCTGATTTTGGTAGCTTAGAAAAAGGTCTACTCCTTTTCTATAATAATGGCTTCTTGATTACCAAAACACATTTACAGATAGAAGTCCCACGTAGTCCCTCCTGTTGCCCATAACCTTAGAAGGTTTACACGTGTGTGTGTGTGTGTGTGGGGGGGGGGAGAGAAAATGGTACATAACTGACATGTATTCTTTGAAAGGCAGGTGTGGCCTTTTTTTTCAAAAGAAAATTCTTTAAGTAGTGCTTGCACTGTTGTATTATATTACATCTACATTAAATTGATTACTTCTGACTCTTAATGTTGATAACAATTAATGTAAAATATATACATAGTTTCACAATCATTAAAAGGGACAGCATAAACCTCGCTTAAAAGAGCATGTATGATAGTTATGATCATTATTCACAATTTTCCTGGAGCTGTTACTAGTAACTAAGCAAAACTGTATGAAATATAATAAAGTCATTTGACTGCACACAGCTTATGCTCAAGATTGTTTACTCCAAAAATCCAATTTTTGCCTCAGCGTGTACATGCAGCCTAATGTTTTATGCAACCCATGAATTTAGCTCTTTTAAATTATACATCCAGTGCTATACAATAATATAGCCGATACAGATTAACAATATAAATTTTTTATGTTTTAGGTTCATCATGGCATGCCATATAACAGTATCTTCAGCTGTTTAACAGAGATGTTGTTGTAGTCAGGTTATTTGCCCAGATATCAGCCCCCTCCTGTGGTTATCAATTTCAACAAATATAAATCCAAATTTCAATTAATGTGAAACCGACTGTAACAAATCAGTGGTCAACAATTTTCAACAGCACCTTAAGATAAACAGCACACTTGTTTGACAAAGGCTAGGTTGCTTTTCAATGAAATAATATAGGTTTATCTAACTCATACATACTTTCAATTGTATTGTAATTTCATCCATCACAAGGTTCATTGGTTGCTTAAAGCAGGCAGGAAAATACTTGCACTGACTATAATAGAAGTGAGTGTGATGGAGGTTGGATTGCTTAAAGAAAGAGGGCAAAGTATTCACCTTCTCCAATAAAAGTTTCAAGTTTCCACTCGATTTTAACATACTAGTAAGTAATAATATAGAGAATTTGCACCATTGAATACCTAATAACCCATACATTTATAATACTTGCATTATGTGGTAAATTACTTGCATCTAAGTGTGAACCTAAAATGGAAAAAGGTCACTTGGCAGTTGAGAAGGTTTTCACATAAACTGTTACATAACTATTTTTAATAACTGACTTATATGAAATGCTGACTTAAGATAGACTTTTGCAAAATATTCCCTCTATGTCTTGTCAATGCTATTTGTGATATGAATTTTAAATACTAGTCATCCAACAAATTCCTCTTATATATTATCTGAAATATCTTTCACACAAAAAAATGTGTTCTGTAAAGAGAAAACTATTAAAAAACAAAAATATACCTGAAGATTTCTTAAATTACAGCATAAGGTACTGTATTCGTCATTAAATAAAATATTAAGCATCAATCCATTTAACTTACAAACTGTTTAACACATTCCCATTAAATTTCATTTAAATTTGAAAACATTTTTCTGTTGTAAAATGAATGAGCACCATTTAAGCAAAGTTCAAAACTTCCAGTAACATGACGCTGTAAGGTCAAACTATATGCTAATTAATGCTATTAGGCATTTACAAAAGGCTGCTTGTTTTTGACAGGTGAAACTTTGCTGTTATGTCAATGACAAACTAACCTATTGATCAAGACTGGCTCTAATCCTATAAGATTGATTAATCTCCTTCTACTAACGTTTTACAAAGGTTGATCATCAACGTAGCAGAAAACAGAGCAACACTTGAGGATTTGCTGTAACTGCTGCTGGGATTTCTAACAATCTACTAGTAATGCAAATATGGAAGCAAAGGTAGTGGAACAAGTTACAGCTTAATTTCTGCTGTGGTCTGTCATGTTAAGAGCACAGCTGATGCATGTTCTTTTTAATAAAACTAATCAATCACCACTTTAAACAAGACCTGCTGTTCCTGGTTCACATATAAACATATGCAATTTAAATTAACAAAACCATAAATTATAGTTTTCTGAGATGTGGTTTTCTTCTCTAGTTGTGTATATGAACTGTTTTGCAACACCTTTAATATTCCAAGTCTGAGGATTTTGGTTTGTGTGTCTGTGTGTGTGTGTGTGTGCATGCATGCGTGTGAGCACATGCATGCATTAGCGAATATGCATCTATAGTGTTTGTGTTTGCACACATAATCATGAATGTATTTGTTAGAACATGAGAAGAACTGTTTCTTCCTTTCTAACAAGTACATTTCAGTAAAAAAAAACAAAAAAACTAGAATTACTATGAACTTACCACATCTCCCTCTCCATAGCCACCTTTCACACCCGAATGTTTCCCAGATATGGGTGTAGAAGTGAAAGGCAACTTCTTAGCAGTTAAGTCCTCTGTACTGTCCCCACTGAAAGTCCTGTCCATTTTGAAACTATCCATCTTAAAGTTCCTTGCAAACTCCCGTTTTGATTCCTGAATAATTTTTTGTACCTCTTGTTCATGTTCCCTTTTAAGTCTCCTGATCTCCAAAGTCTTTTCTTTATCAGATTTTGACTTTTCAGAAAGCTTCTCCTGTATTTGTTTCTTGGAATCTTTCAGCATTTGGACTTCTTGTTGAAGTTTAAGGACAGCATCTGTGTTTCCAGTCAAGTCACTGTGAGAGCCTTGAGATTTTTTCCTGAGATCAGAAGATCCATATGCAGCATCCTCTTTCTCTCGATCTAACTGGCGTTTCAATACTTTCAATTCTTCTTCTTTATACCTGAGGACTTGCTTTAATTCCAGGTCTTTTTCTCTTGCAACACTATCTTTTGTTTTCTGTATCTCTGCTTGTTTCTCTGCCTGGAACTTGATATTAGCCATTTCTAGTTCATGAGATTTCTCTCTCTCCATCATTTCTTTGGCATGTTTGATTTCAGAAACTTTCTCCCTCTCTTTTTGTTTGGACCTTGCTTTCTCTAACTCCAGCTCTGACTTGAGCTTGGCAATGTGCCGTCTCATCTCATCTGTCGTCCTTTGGGAAGAATCTAGTTTGTTTGAGGGTAGCCTCCGTCCCCCAATGGAACCATTTGAGCTCTCCATGATTTCCAAACCTCTGTCTCTGTACACCAGCAAATCTTCACTAACCAGCTCTCATGGCTGCACTAGACACCAAAGTTGCACCTGAAAATCCAGAACAGAATCAAAGTGATAAAAGATAATGTTTGATGGTTGATAGGTCATATTCCTAAGCTTGTGTCAATAAAATAAAAATGTAAATACAAAGCACAATTTTTGTTGGAGCACTAGGACAGATAAGAAAACTACATTGCTGTCTGTGTAAAAGATTAAGAAAACAAACCCAGCTTACAAATACAAGTTTCGTGGGCTTTTAGATTTCAGTGTTTTATGCCTTCACAGTATAATTTCCATTACCATAATGGCAACTAATGTCAAAAAATTAAATTATTGTTTATAAATCACTGCATCTGATATACTGGTTTTGACCCTTTCACCTCCTTTTAAAATGACATTGTACTGCCACCTTTAAGAATAAATGGAAGAGAACATAATTCCTACCCATAAATTTTCAAGTAAAAGTTTGTTATTCATGACTCTCATTTAAAAATCCACCTGAATTCTGTCAATTTTAAAGAAAATGTGGACCATGCATCAATGATAAGTTTTATACAAGGTTATGTGGGTAAAAACTTGGGCCTCATAAAACTTCTAAATCAACTTATGTTCTGATCAAATATATTTGCACTTAACAAACCTGTAACTAGTCATTGATTGCAGGGTCATATCCATACAATTTGCTTTCACTTGAATGGGCATTTTTTATTGTTTGGATTGGTTTTCCCATAATCATTAGTATACTATTATAAATTTAAACAAAATAAGATATCTAGATCATATTCAGAGAAAATTTGAATCTTTGGAATTTTCATTAACTGCACAAAAGTTGCTTTGTTTCTTCATAAATGTCTCTAATCAAAGATATATCACTGCTTGTTATATAAGCATTTACGCATAATAAAGGTAAATTTACTGTCGGTTACCACAGATAACTCAAAATGACCTTAACAATCATCAAAGCTATCTATGTGGGTTGTTAACAAAAAAGTATTCACATATTTATCAATACTGTTACTACATACCACACTTGAATGTAATATGTAAGAAATAAGGGCAAACATTTATTCTTCAGTAAAATGGTGCACCCTTATAAAATGTTCTGAATGTTTACATTTTTATTAAGATAATACTGCCAAATATTTTCTTTTAATGCTAGCACCCTCATAAAAAGTTGTTCAAGCTGTTTTGCAAATTAGATAATACGTACATGTACCATCAAATATCTTCTTGTTATTGCAAAATACACAATTACAATACACAATTTTAATTCCGAGAGTCTGTGTTAGCAAATATCTTAAGGCTATACTTAACCAAATCCTCCCTAAAAACTAAAATATTTTAAGATTTCGGAGTCGATGCTTTGTCAGTTTACAACTAACTAAATTTCCCCTAACTCATTATCTCCAATGAGACATCATGATATGTCCCCATTATCTTGACCACAGTTCTTATTCATTGCAAAGAGCTATGACATCAGACAAATGTCTATACCGTACTGTATGTACCCTTCTTCAGATTGCATTAAAATTTTTCTACCAATTAATAGCTCTTGAGTCTTGTGATAAATATTCATTTCATCCACTTAGTGGACCTGATGATTTAAGTTTCGTTCAACTCTAGACTTTAAAGAAGCTACCAAAGAAGAGGAGCCACAAATTATAATGATTCCATTTCCAACATATTTAAAATGTAACTTGACCAATACCAGCAATACTGTCAGTGTCACAGACTACTTTTACTATAGAAGCGGCCATGTTGCGAGTCGGGTTGTTGTCATATCCTGCAACTTTCTAAGTGGTCAAAACAAATAAGACTTAATATCACAAAACAACATAAGGCAAACGGATATAACAAGCTTAAGATTATCTGACATACCCATAACGTACCTTTGGCCTTCATATCAGGTAAATAGCACGCAAAACATAGGGATACCCGCCACTTACTTGAACTACATTGTGTACAGGTTCCCAATCACGTGACCTTGTGGGGCATTTTACTGTAGGGGGCAGGTTGCCCATAACAGACACGACAGACAAAGGTAAGGGAGGATTAATAACGTTCTATAAAAGGTGTGAAAATGACCGATTCTTACTCTAACTATGAAAAATAATATTCTTTGTTAATTCTTACAAAATTAAGTTGGATCTGCCTTGTGGTAAATAGAGTGTGATTGTGGTTAAGTGAGGCCTACATCGAAATGCATTAGATGTGCAAAAAGCATAGTGCGTCGCACTTGTAGCAGCACTTTAAATGTTCTTAACTTCTAAAGCTAGTTTGACACTTCTGATATAATATTTGGATCACGAGTGGATAAATAGTTTATTTAATGCTTAATTTACTGTCGGTAGGGTGTATTAGGGTGTATTTTCCCTGTATTTTTTATATTCAGTGAAAAGCAAACTCAAAAACAATTTTAAACTGCTCATACAGAAGATTTTTCACAACTTGTAGGAGATAAATCAAAGAACAAAACCAGTAAAACGTTTCACAGCTGGACACTTTGCATTTGTAATAGTAACGTATGTTCCTTTTTGTTGGCTAAGAAATGAAAATATATTTTTCATTATTCGTAGTTCCAGGAGAAAATTTTTATGCCAAACTGCACGAGCTTTTTTAATGGACATCTATATAATTGCTTGGTTGCAAGTCATCTTTACGGTGTTGCAGACATCCAGCTTGTTTTGGTGAATCCTGCGTGATTGTAGTTTTAATGCTGCATTAGTATGGATAAAAGGTTTTCTCAAGTTAAAAGCCTATAGGAGTCACCCGGTAAATGAGTTCATCCACCCAAGAAATTTACATGTTAGCCTGCTACTAACTACATGTAATCTATATGTATTATTTTGATATCTAAAATGCCGTTTAACTGATTTGATTAGCATATTAAACGCAATTTTGCCAGCAAAATAGCAGCAAATTCGATTCACAGCACACAAAAACACCACGCTTTTATGATTGGCTAATATGGAGGTGTGTCCTGTCGCGTGATCCAATCACGTCACGGTAAAATCTGGGTCAAGGCATATGCGACGTCAACATGGTAGGTTTCAAGTTTGGCTCCTGAATTTCGCATTGTTTTACTATTTTAACTAAATCTGTTTTCCATCATGATATTGAAACGTAATTTTGTGTATTTCAGACTACCTACACTGACAAAGGACCGAAGGTAAGCAACCGTTTTGAGTGATAAAATGATACATGTAGCTGTTCTTATTTGGTGACCTCTGCCGCCATTGCCATTGCCAATATGGGATTGGCACACTGCCATTTTATTCTATTAATGCGTCTTTGGCAGATCTAATGAAATATAAATAAAGGAGATATAGTTATAAAGTGTTGAATATAGAAGCACACCATAAAGATTTATCAGTGTGTTGTGAGTCCTTTGTAACACAAAAACAAAAAAGTTACAAACAAAATTAGTTTCCACTATGTAAATTGTAATGCTGAAGTACTAGTACATGTACTAGTAGCTCAAAAATTATGGATCATGTTCTGGCACGGTTTTATTTTCTACATCAGAGTTCACGTTGGGACAGATTCCCTCAGGCACTCCCTTGATTCTTGCATGTCATCTTAGAACAACATAGCACTGCATAACATTGCCGAAGTCTGTACTGTCCTGGAAACTATGCTGGTTTAAATAACATGACAAAAATATAGCCAGTAGCCAGTAAATATGAGTTACCTGTACTTATGCAGCATTGGATGCAGTAAGACTGCTTAGGGGATAAAAATGGATTTCTCTCTGCCTTCCTCTAACAGCTCATTTTACTGGCCTTTTAAGCCTTACAATTTGAGAAAATATATTTTTTGAAATTTCTAATTATATCAGTTAATTTCAGTTTATACCTGTATAAACTACAATGTGTATTGCTAACTATGAAAAATTTTGACCTAAATGAAATTTCACTGTAGATTTAAGTACACTTTTTTTTTTGGCTTGTTGCTGTACCTACTGTAGTTTACAAAAAGGAGGTCTTCATTTTTAGTTCTTTGTACAGTATATATGGGAACCAAGTAAATTGGTTTCCTCAGGTAATCATACTATTTAGTCATACAGGGGGTATATGTAGCACTTGCAACACTGCATCAGCCCTAGGCCTTCAAAGTTAAAAATAAGGAGATATATTCATGGCTTGATATGTTGTTATAGGAAATTCTTTTATTTTCCAGCCTGATGCAGGCCAGTTCAAGAGCTTTGATCATGTAACATTTTGGGTTGGAAATGCCAAACAGGTAAATGTGTATCAATTTTATTTTTCCCAGTGTCATATTTTTTTAATTGAATATTTAATTGATTTTATAAAATGACAAAATAGCATTTTGATTTACATAATCATAGATTTTCCTTAAAGTTTGCAAAAACAGTAAAACAAAGATATTTGGTGTTTTGTATTTGCACTGTATTATTTTTCCTAAAAATCCATTGTATATTATGTACTAAATACAATCTCTTGGGTTAAAAAAATTTAGGCAGCCACTTTTTACTGTGTTCGCATGGGCTTTGAGCCATTTGCCTACAAGGGGTTGGAGACGGGAAGCAGACAGGTGGTGTCCCATGTAGTCAAGCAGAACAAGGTAAGTTTTTCTTTGTTATATCTGTTAGACAAACTAAATAATAACCTCTACAATAAATGAATGAAAATGTAAATGAGGGTAAAGATAATAATGATAATTCACAAAATAAAAATTGAAAATTTAAGTGGACAGTTGTTTAAGTTAGTGCTAAAAATTTGACATTAAGCTATTAGTGATGCAAAACGA
The DNA here is from genome assembly GCF_051362555.1 of Lingula anatina. NCBI lineage: Eukaryota > Metazoa > Brachiopoda > Lingulata > Lingulida > Lingulidae > Lingula > Lingula anatina. The sequence continues at coordinate 44,992,030 of NC_141767.1, forward strand.
GGTAGAGACGTGCATGTTGTGACAGCATCTTTCATCTTAATTAGGCAGGTGTTTTTAAATTACTTGTTTCTTAAACATTTTTATTTCATCAGAGGGTGGGGGGAGGGGATAAAAAAGAAGTCCAAAATAATATATATTTATCACTTTTAAGTCAGTGTTAAATCCAAGTTGAACTTTCTAAAATCAAATCTCAAAATGATAAAAACAGTGATTCTTATTATTAAATGAAGTGTTTTATTTGTCAAGAATACATGACATTCTTCATGCAAACAAATCAAACCAAAAAATATTTCTGAAAAAACAGTATGACCTATATTCGAATATTGATTTTATTAATTAAAGTGGTTTCTTTCATGCAAATTTTACCTGAGCATTGAATCTGAGCAAATCACAATGACATTTTATTTTACAAACAGCAACTCAGCTTTTCTTAAAATAGAAACGATTTGTTTTTTAAAAAACAATTATAATAGTGAGTTTACATTTTAAAACTCTGTAGTTCACATTACCAGTATTATTTTAACCAGCCATCAGACAGTTAAAAATTCTTGTATTGTCTGTACATAGACCACTGCATGATTTTCTCCTGCTTGTTGCCTTCCATTTCACTTTTACATGTTAAAATATCACCAAAGTGATGATTGGTTTTAAGTGAATTTCATTTTGTTTTCATGTTTATTATATTCCCATCTGACCATATGGATCTCTTGGATTTGGCCTTTGACCTTTATTTCAAGGTCAAACAGGCCAAAATTATCTATAAATGGGAATTTTTTGCAAAAAATTTTTATTTCTGCCGATTTTCAGAAACTACACAGATCTAACCTTTAATATCATGGGCAGGTGTTACCCTTAGGGTTATCTTTAATCCTCGTGAGTTTGGGTCAGTCTGTGCACTTTCACGGGAATAGCGGCCATTAGATGCCCAAACTGAAAGAGCTTGTCAAGTGCAACACTGAAGGTGGTGTCCGTTTTTATGTACAGACACAGATGTGTCTGTACATATTGCCATCACCTGCGTCTGTCGTCGCCGTCGCCGATGGCGATGCCGATGCCGATGCCGTCGCCGTGCACTTTCCTTGTAAACACGATAAGTGGAAGGCAGTTTTACTTTTTGGCTTTATATTTACAGAGCTGATGAATATTCATAAAACGCAGGTCAAGTTCGAAAATCAGCATGATCGGGCCATTATTGTAGAAGTTATGCTGTTTTTTCACTTTTCAGCATATATGCAACCTTGTAAACACATTTAAAGGAAAACCGTTAGGCCTGTTGTCATGACACTCACAGGAATAATCAATCTTACAAAAACGCAGGTCAAGTTCGAAAATCAGCATGATCGGGCCACTATTTTAGTAGTTATGCGGTTTTTTCATTGTTCAGCATATATGCAACACTGTAAACACAATATAAGAAAAACAGTAAGCCCAATTGTCATTAAACTCACAGGAATGGTCAGTCTTACTAGAATGCAGGTTGAGTTCGAAAATCAGCATAATCGGGCTATTATTTTAGAAGTTATGCTGTTTTTTCACATTTCCTCAGATTTCCTCAGATTTAATTCTTAGGCATGTTAATAGCCTTATTATTTAAGTAATAAGATACGTAAAAGTGTTTGTTTGACATTTCCTGCATCTTTACAACATTGTTAGTTGATTATGTAAAAATGATGGTAAAGTTGTTATCGTGTATTGTGTAATAAAGTGTCAAAAATGGAAATAAACTCATATCATTGCAGTTTGTCAGATTCAATCATTCACTATGTTCAGAATCTCAGAATGGAAGAAATTGGACATTTAACACTGTTCTATTGATATTTTTCACATCTCATCAATTTTCTTAGTTGATCTTATAAAAATGGCAGTAACCTATTAATTTTGTTTTATGTTAAAAAAGTGTTAAAAATGGAAATAAACCCATTTCAGAACAGTGCGGTCTTGTTTACATTTTGGCATTTTGAAGGTGTGACTTTGAAGTTCCATCGGCCTTAAAACCTTTGTTAGTCACGTTTACTATTTGTCCATGATACTAATATTTAATTATTAAAAATTGATGATCATTATGCTGTTAAACATTATGTAATATTGCGTCAAAATTTGAAAAAAACCTATTTTGGGCACTGCTCCCATGATGACCATTTAAGAAAAACCATGTCACTTACTGTTCTCAAACAGTACAGTTCATATGTACAGATGTGTCTGTACATATTGCCATCACCTGCGTCTGTCGTCGCCGTCGTTGCCGTCACTGTCGCTGTCGCCGGCGCCATGCACTTTCATTGTAAACACGATAAGTGGAAGGCAGTTTTACTTTTTGGCTGTATATTTACAGAGCTGATGAATATTCATAAAATGCAGGTCAAGTTCGAAAATCGGCATGATCGGGCCACTATTTTAGTAGTTATGCTTTTTTTATGTACAGACACAGATGTGTCTGTACATATTGCCATCACCTGCGTCTGTCGTCGCCGATGCCGATGGCGATGCCGATGCCGTCGCCGGCGCCGTGCACTTTCCTTGTAAACACGATAAGTGGAAGGCAGTTTCACTTTTTGGCTTTATATTTACAGAGCTGATGAATATTCATAAAACGCAGGTCAAGTTCGAAAATCAGCATGATCGGGCCATTATTGTAGAAGTTATGCTGTTTTTTCACTTTTCAGCATATATGCAACCTTGTAAACACATTTCAAGGAAAACCGTTAGGCTTGTTGTCACGAAACTCACAGGAGTAATCAATCTTACTAAAACGCAGGTCAAGTTCGAAAATCAGCATGATCGGGCCACTATTTTAGTAGTTATGCGGGTTTTTTCATTGTTAAGCATATATGCAACACTGTAAACACAATATAAGAAAAACAGAAAGCCCAATTGTCATTAAACTCACAGGAATGGTCAGTCTTACTAAAACGCAGGTTGAGTTCAAAAATCAGCATAATCGGGGCATTATTTTAGAAGTTATGCTGTTTTTTCACATTTCCTCAGATTTCCTCAGATTTAATTCTTAGGCATGTTAAAAGCCTTATTATTTAAGTAATAAGATACGTAAAAGTGTTTGTTTGACATTTCCTGCATCTTTACAACATTGTTAGTTGATTATATAAAAATGATGGTAAACTTGTTATCATGTATTGTGTAATCAAGTGTCAAAAACGGAAATAAACTCATATCATTGCAGTTTGTCAGATTCAATCATCCACTATGTTCAGAATCTCAGAATGGAGGAAATTGGACATTTAACACTATTCTATTGATACTTTTCTCATCTCATCAATTTTCTTAGTTGGTCATAAAAAAATGGCAGTAAAATGTTTATTTTGTTTTATGTTAAAAAAGTGTTAAAAACGGAAATAAACCCATTTCAGAAGAGTGCTGTCTTGTTTACATTTTGGCATTTTCAAGATGTGACTTTGAAGTTCCATGGGCCTGAAGACCTTTGCTAGTCACATTTTTATGTACAGACACAGATGTGTCTGTACATATTGTCATCACCTGCGTCTGTCGTCGCCGATGCCGATGCCGATGCCGTCGCCGTGCACTTTCCTTGTAAACACGATAAGTGGAGGGCAGTTTTACTTTTTGGCTTAATATTTACAGAGCTGATGAATATTCATAAAACGCAGGTCAAGTTCGAAAATCAGCATGATCGGGCCATTTTAAGGGAAGTTATGCTGTTTCTTAACTTTTCAGCATAAATGCAACACTGTAAACACATTTCAAGGAAAACTGATAGGCCTGTTGTCATGAAACTCACAGGAGTAATCGATCTTATTATAATGCAGGTCAGGTTCGAAAATCGGCATGATCGGGCCACTGTTTTAGTAGTTATGCTTTTTTTATGTACAGACACAGATGTGTCTGTACATATTGCCATCACCTGCGTCTGTCGTCGCCGATGCCGATGCCGATGCCGATGCCGATGCCGATGCCGTCGCCGGCGCCGTGCACTTTCCTTGTAAACACGATAAGTGGAAGGCAGTTTCACTTTTTGGCTTAATATTTACAGAGCTGATGAATATTCATAAAACGCAGGTCAAGTTCGAAAATCAGCATGATCGGGCCATTTTAAGGGAAGTTATGCTGTTTTTTCACTTTTTTCAGCATATATGCAACCCTGTAAACACATTTTAAGGAAAACCGTTAGGCCTGTTGTCATGAAACTCACAGTAGTGGTCAATCTTACTAAAATGGAGGTTAAGTTCGAAAATCAGCATAATCGGGGCATTATTTTAGAAGTTATGCTGTTTTTTCACATTTCCTCAGATTCAACTCTTAGGCATGTTAACAGTCTCATTATTGAACTAATAAGATACGTAAAAGTGTTTATTTGACATTTCCTGCATCTTTACAACATTGTTAGTTGATTTTGTAAAAATGATGGTAAACTTGTTATCGTGTATTGTGTAATAAAGTGTCAAAAATGGAAATAAACCCATATCATTGCAGTTTGTCAGATTTATTCATTCACTATGTTCAGAATCTCAGAATGGAGGAAATTAGACATTTAACACTATTCTATTGATATTTTCCCCATCTCATCAATTTTCTTAGTTGATCATATAAAAATTGCAGTAAACTGTTTATTTTATGTTAAAAAAAGTGTTAAAAATGGAAATAAACCCATGTCAGAACAGTGCTGTCTTGTTTCACATTTCCTCAGATTCAATTCTTAGGCATGTTAACAGTCTCATTATTTAACTAATAAGACATGTTAAAGTGTTTGGTTGACATTTCCTGTATCTTTACAACATTGTTAGTTGATTATGTAAAACTGATGGTAAACTTGTTATCATGTATTGTGTAATAAAGTTTCAAAAATGGAAATAAACTCATATCATTGCAGTTTGTCAGATGCAATCATTCACTTTGTTTAGAATCTCAGAATGGAGGAAATTGGACATTTAACACTGTTGTATTTATATTTTTCCCCATCTCATCAATTTTCTTAGTTGATCATATAAAGATGGCAATAACCTGTTAATTTTGTTTTATGTTTAAAAAATTGTTAAAAATGAAAAAAAAAACATTTCAGAACAGTGCTGTCTTGTTTACATTTTGGCATTTTCAAGTTGTGACTTTGAAGTTCCATATGGGCCTGAAGACCTTTGCTAGTCACATTTTCTGAATATCCATGATACTAATATTTTATTATTAAAATTGATGGTCATTATGCTGTTAAACATAATGTAATATTGCATCAAAATTTGAAAAAAAAAAATATTTTGGGCACTGCTCCCATGATGACCATTTAAGATAAACCATGTCACTTACTGTTCTCAAACAGTACAGTAAATATGTACAGATGTGTCTGTACATATTGCCATCACCTGTATCTGCCGTCGCCGCCGTCACTGTCGCCGGCGCTGGCGCCGTGCACTTTCATTGTAAACATGATAAGTGGAAGGCAGTTTTACTTTTTGGCTGTATGTTTACAGAGCTGATGAATATTCATAAAACGCAGGTCAAGTTCGAAAATCAGCATGATCGGGCCATTTTAAGGGAAGTTATGCTGTTTTTTCACTTTTTTCAGCATATATGCAACCCTGTAAACACATTTTAAGGAAAACCGTTAGGCCTGTTGTCATGAAACTCACAGGAGTAATCAGTCTTATGAAAACGCAGGTCAAGTTCGAAAATCAGCATGATCGGGCCACTGTTTTAGTAGTTATGCTGTTTTTTCATTTTTCAGCATATATGCAACACTGTAAACACAATATAAGAAAAACAGATGGGCCAATTGTCATGAAACTTACAGGAGTGGTCATTCCTGCTAAAACGCAGGTTGAGTTCAAAAATCAGCTTAATCGGGCCATTATTTCAAAGAAATGCCGTTTTTTCACATTTCCTCAGATTCATTTCTTACGCATGTTAACAGTTTCATTATTTAATTAATAAGATACGTAAAAGTGTTTGTTTGGCATTTCCTGCATCTTTACAACATTATTAGTTGATTATGTAAAAATGATGGTAAACTTGTTATCGTGTATTGTGTAATAAAGTTGCAAAAAATGGAAATAAACTCATATCATTGCAGTTTGTCAAATTCAATCATTAAAATTTTGCATCAGAATTGACAGTAGCCTATTTTGTGCATAGTTATTTCCTGTTTTTGTCTGTACATTTGACAGCTTTGCTGCCTTGTCTTCACTTTTCAGCATATATGCAACACAGTAAATACAATATAAGAAAAACAGATGGGCCAATTGTCATGAAACTCACAGGAGTGGTCATTCCTGCTAAAACGCAGGTTGAGTTCAAAAATCAGCTTAATCGGGCCATTATTTCAAAGAAATGCCGTTTTTTCACATTTCCTCAGATTCATTTCTTAGGCATGTTAACAGTTTCATTATTTAATTAATAAGATACGTAAAAGTGTTTGTTTGGCATTTCCTGCATCTTTACAACATTATTAGTTGATTATGTAAAAATGATGGTAAACTTGTTATCGTGTATTGTGTAATAAAGTTTCAAAAATGGAAATAAACTCATATAATTGCAGTTTGTCAGATTCAATCATTAAAATTTTGCATCAGAATTGACAGTAGCCTATTTTGTGCATAGTTATTTCCTGTTTTTTGTCTGTACATTTGACAGCTTTGCTGCCTTGTTTGTTTTCGATACACCTTCGGTGTTGCACTATATCAAAAAGTTTAACATCCGATATTTAGTGGTGAAAATAAAAGGTGAAATACTCAAAATTAGTAGAGATACGCCTAAAGTTACTATTGAACTTGCATAGGAAGTAATACACTGGTAATCTAACTGTAACCATGAAATTGGCCTTTGCCCTACTTTTCATGATGAACTGCACTTTACAAATTTTTTCTTCCTTATAACTCGAAAACTGGCAAACTTAAATAGGAAGTCATATACTGGCAATCTAACTGTGGCCTTGAAATTGACCTTTGACCTACTTTTTATAATGAACTGTACTTTGCATGTGTTCTGGCCTTTATATTTATGTTTTATTTGCACAATTTTGGCAACATTCAGCTTGACATGTTACTACCAAACCATATCTTTGTTTAACTTCAAATTTGCTGAGTCACTTTGTTTGATAAGGAGACGGCTTTCTTTCGGAAATGGCATGATTGAATTACTTTAATGGTAATAATTTTTCTTGCATGTATTTTGTTGATGTTTCTTCCTTTTTGGTATCTGTATATTTGCCTGCTTTGCTGTCTAGTTTTAATATTTTGGCCATTTTGAGGTCAGTGGAGTTTGAGAAACAATTAAAAAAACATCTGCCTAATATTCCATTTTGTTGTTGATTAATTTAGTTCAAGAAGGGTAGTTTACAGTTAGCAGGGAAATAGGTACAGCTCTTATCTTGACATCTTCTCAAATCTTACCTTGAACAGCAAAAATACTATTATGATGTCGTGACTAGCATTAAGATCTTATCATGTCAATATTATACATAAACAAAAACAGACTTGATGTGGCTGAAGAGGTGAATTGGTTCTTTGTGTACTGAAGTTTTACATATAAAATTATGTCCTGAACTTATTTTAATTTAGTAAAGCTTAAATTAAGCTTTGGTTCGAAAAATGATTTTATGTCTTAAACTTATTTAACAAAAGAACAAAATTTAACTAAATTTAAGAAGGTATTTCATCCTTCTGTGGATTATTGTTTGTATATTTAGTTCAAAAGCTGCAAAGTTTGAAAAAATATTATGACAAATTGCTAGGTGATCACATCAAGTACTTTTCAAGGATGAAAAAGGTTGAATACAAACACTTTTCAAGGCTAATAGCAATTTCAAGTATTTTTCTATGCCACAAACAGAATTCAAGGTGCAGAGCTAAATTCAAGCACTTCTCAAGGCTGTGTGAACCCCTGTAACAGCTTTAAACAGTGAACACTTGCACCCCATTTCCATAGATTTTTAGATTGATCTATCCCTGTGGGGAGTCTCACTAGATTACTGTCAGCTTGGCCGGCTTAAGCCTCTGTCCCGCCTACTATAAGCTGTTAGGGGGTAATTAACTATGGTGCCCGCTCGGCTGACTGCAATTTAGCGTGAACCCCCAGTTAGTTAGGTCGATCTAAATCTTGATCTCTAGATAGATCTAAATCTCTGGGAAAGCACCCTTGGTGGCTGCATGATGTGAAGTCCCCATCCTTGCAACTTTCTCTCCTTACTCACTCATAACTTGATAAAATGGCAATTTTATAAATATCCATCTTAATACACTTTTGTCAAGCTTTTAACAATTTCATTTTATATACAAAAATTTTCAATTGCTTTAAATTAGATTATTAATTACACAATCAGACCATGGAAATATAACTGGGTTATAGTTACACAACAAGGCTGCTAGGATTCTTGAGTGACATCAAGTCTGTTTATGTTTTACACACACACACACACACACACACACACACACACACACACACACACCAGTATTGATATAATAAGTTCCTTATATTGTCCATGACAATGAACTTATAAAGCAGAAGTGATGTGAAAATATTTTTCAGACCAGTGTTGATGACAGGAATATTTAACCAGAGCATTTTTAAATAAATATGAAGTTACTGTTTTAATTTTCCTTTTTTTTCACAAAACATTACAGATAGTATTTGTCTTGCAATCTCCACTGAACCCCTATAGTCCTGAAGATATGTGTGAACACTTGGTTAAACATGGAGATGGTGTGAAGGATATTGCCTTTGAGGTGGAAGATTTGGATGCCATTATGAAGGTACCAAATGTCAACAGTAAATGACTTTCTGACTGTGGTGTGCATGAAAGATGTTTGATAAGACTGATATTTGTGTGTTCAGTCCTACACATGGGTGTTTTCAAGGCACTAGTATTGTATGCACCAAAACAAATGAAATTTATTTATAATTTTAGGACTAAATTTTGCCCCTTACTTTGCTAACTACTAGAATAAGTGCTTCTTAATAGTGCACTGAATTATATCATTTCGAAATTGTGGATTAATTTTTTTCAAATGTAGAAAGCAGTGGAACGTGGTGCTACAGTTGTCAGGGATATTTGGGAGGAGAAAGATGAAGACGGGACTGTAAGATATGCCATGATTCAAACTTATGGTGATACCACCCATACATTTGTGGACAAGAGCAAGTATAAAGGGAAGTTCCTCCCAGGGTATAAGGACCACCCAGCAAAGGACCCTCTGTCAGCTATCTTGTAAGGCGTTTTTTGAAAAGTTTTTTTTTTTTTTTTTGTAACAAATACTTAAATTTAGTTTTATAAGTCTTGGTAGATATATGGATGTTTTGAAAGGTTTTTGCTCAGTTATAAACTATTTATAATTTCAGAACTTTCATTTTCATTTTCTTTTAGACCACCAGCTGGGCTGAACTTCATTGATCATATTGTTGGCAACCAACCTGACAATGAAATGACAAGTATTACAGAATGGTAAGAAAGTTACCAAAATCATTTCAAATTATTGTTTTTCTTTTTATCAAGAGCTTGTAAAATATGTGGGTATTACCTCCAATATTTCTGTGACTGTCAGTCACCATCATCAGGGAGTAAATGACTAGGGGCATTTCACCTGGAATGAAAATCCAGGTCAATTGCCCCTAATCACTGGCCTTGTGTTGTAACTGTTACATCCTCCCCCCGGGGCTCCTCTGCATCCCTCTGGAGCACAGTGAGGTAGATAGCTGGTAGATTATACCCCCCCCCTGTCTGTTCAGGTCTGGTTGTTTGGTCCTGATGTGTACAGCTTCTGCTATTTTTCTTTGGAATGTCCAGTTTTCCCTGTCTATCACTTTCAGGCTGTCAAAATCAATGTGGTGACCTGGATGTTTGCAGGTATGTTCTCCAAGGGCTGATTTCCAGTTGTTTTTGGCCACTGAGTCTTTGTGTTCTTTCATTCTTGTGGCTAATGGTCTTCCTGTCTCGCCAATGTATTCTCCTTGGCAGGTTCCACATTTGACTGAATATATCACACCACATTGCTCTCCTTGGGTTAGAGGATCCTTGGGTTTTACTAGTGCTGGTCTCAGCGTCCAACCTGGTTTATGATGGAGTTTGATGTTATATTTTTTGTAAATCCGGCTAAGTTACAACACAAGGTCAGTGATTAGGGGCAATTGACCTGGATTTTTAAAATTGTGTTAACTAAGGTTTATATAAAAGAAAGGAAAAGATGATGATTTATGTATAAAAATATATTTATCTACCATTAGGTATGAAAAGACCCTGATGTTTCACAGATTCTGGTCTGTAGATGACAAGCAGCTTTTTACAGAGTATTCTGCTCTGCGCTCTATTGTGGTGAGCAACTATGAGGAGACCATTAAGATGCCTATTAATGAGCCAGCCCCAGGAAAAAGGAAGAGTCAGATTCAGGTTAGTTATCTAGGTTGTCAGTTTTATTTGTTTCTTTCCTATGCAGAATTATTGGCACCGATAGTTTATCACCACTGCTATAAATATATATAATATTCTAACTATTACACATAATTTTCCAGACATTAAGATAATTAGGACTATGGAAATTATGAAGATGAATTGACTTCTTGTGGCAGATTTCAGAACATTTAAAATTAATTCAAAACGCCTTAAGGATTTTGATTAATGCAAAATATATGGATGATTTTGGGATGATTTCAGGAGTATGTGGACTACTATGGGAGTGCCGGGGTCCAGCACATTGCTCTGAATACCAGTGACATCATCTCAGCTGTAAGTAAGGATTTAGAGATAAGAAAAAAAATCAAAAACTGCACATGCCATGTTCTGGTATCAGTGTTTTTTTTTATCCTAGATAACATTTGAAAAAGATGTCCATTAGAGAAAAAATTCTTGCAATCGTTGTTTCCATGGTTTACAGGGGGGTTTATGTAGTACAGGTCATGATGCATCACTAGATTGTTTTGAGAATTACTGTAACATGAATCAGTTTTGCTCAAGTTGAGTAAGCTATGACCTTGTCATGCCAGGTTTTTTTTTAGTATTATGGACAAGATCCATTTCTGTCGCATACCAGGTCTGTTTTATTTTAATCATGTGCAGCAACTCATTTTCTAACAGGTCACAAATTTGCGAGCAAGAGGCCAGGTTTTCCTTGACATCCCTAAGACGTATTACACCAACTTGAGAAATAAACTTAAAAAGTCAAAGGTCAAAGTCAAAGAAGATCTAGACACTGTGAGAAACAACTTTTGTTTTTTTTTTTTTTATTTTAGATATTTCATACAATTTTTATTTATAGAAGAAAAGACAGTAATGATATAGCGATAACGAAGAAATTTTTAATAGATCGTAAAAAATATGTATCGAAATTTTAAATGGGGTGGAGTGCACATCACTTTATTCACAATACAGCACAAAATAAAGCATAAATAGAGATAATACTTGGCAAATAAGTTTGATCATAATGACCTTAAGTTTGTGACTTCATGCCCAAACCAAGAGTGTGCAGTATTTACTTATAACAACTAATAATAACATGATTACATAATGACTATGGAATCTTAATGCATTGTAATTATTATGCTTCAGCTGGAAAAGCTCAAGATTTTAGTTGACTATGATGATGATGGGTACCTGCTGCAGATATTCACCAAGAATGTTCAGGATAGACCCACGGTTTTCTTGGAGGTTATTCAAAGAAATAATCATCAGGTAATCAAGTCAGTTTTTTTAGTCTGGCTTGTGATACTTATCGGTCCAGTTGAATAGCTGGAAAGTTTCAGTTCCCTTAGCAAATCTCATGAAATATCAGACTGTAAAAAATTAAATCTTCCTGAAGTCATAAACATTAGCAATTAAAAAGGTTTTATTATGTTCGAGAACAAAGCGAATAAAATAGTCTATATATTTTTTCTTTGGTAGGGTTTTGGAGCTGGCAACTTCAAGTCACTGTTTGAGGCCATTGAAGCTGATCAGGCTGAGAGAGGAAATCTTTGAAGATCAATTTATAATCAGATTCAAGGGACCAATGGATTCAAGTGGACCAACATTACTGTTAGAGATTTTGATCATAATGTAGACTTTATTTTAGATTGCCAATAATGCACATTCCTATTCGAAAACATTCTTTCTAATATCATAGGGATATATACCCCCGAGTGGGCCTTAGGTAATGTTATGTTTTAAGGCCATTATGTATGTATTGAGCAATTATGTGCCTTTGGCATATTTAAAGGGAGTTACAAAGGTTGCATCATTACCTGAGTCACTTCTTTTGGTGTTCAAAACACATTATGATATTAATTTTGTGTAAAATTGGGCCAAAAAGGGTTAGGTCAGAGGCTAGTAAGTGTAATTTATGAGGCAGCTTATTTTTAACCTGAAATTGTCAAACTTTTTACTTTCAAAGTGCATTTTAAAATGTTCATTTTATGAGACGAAAACATGACACTCAGACCATATGAACCTTGAAGTTGAATCTCATATTTTTCTTGTTTTTAGATTTGAATTGTATTTTATCTCACCTTGTTATTGCACAAGGCATTGCATTTTATTGAGTGCATATCATTATTTCTGTCAAGTTGCACAATTATGCTTTAGAAGAATTAGATCTGGTGAATGTGGCATTATAAACTGCTTTGCAGGGTTATAGTTGTTATGTTTAAATGATTTTTGGATTTTGAACTTTTTGGTAGAATTTTATTAAAGTACGATATTGCAGTAATACGCACACATCTGAACTAGCACAAAAGAAACATATTGTTAGTTTACTATAACATTTATCATAGAACGGTTGTGCGACTGTCTTCCAAGTCTCTAAACTCCAACTGTTTTCAAATTGATGCAGACTGACAATTCACAATGGCAGCTTTTTGAAATTGATAATAAAACGGTGTTATTTGAATGTTGAATTGTTTTACCTTACATTTTGTTCTCCATTATACAACTACCTTGTTTCACAAAAGTCATAATGATGAATATTTCAAGAATAAAGTGCATAATCAGGCCTAACCAACTACCAGATTCGGCACCTAAGGATCCTGAATTAACCCGTATATCGTACCACACTACCCGTTTTCAAGGTGTGTGTCAGATCGCAATCCGGAGTATCATATCCCAGAACATATTTTGTAGGACGACCGCAGGCTCATCCACGCTCGGCTGTCACCTTGATTGGATAGTAAACGATTTTCGTAAAATAGCTATATGATTTTAAAACCGGGTGCATAAATTTGAAAACCACCTAGAGCAACCTTAGACTGTAGGCCTACTCTTACTTTAGAGTTCTCTATTTTATTGTCTCTAAGGGGGCATATGGGGACGTAACGACATTCGGTTTGAATGCTTTAACCAGTTTTGATAGGGCTTTTTTGCATTGTATGAGATTAATGTGGCAGTCTAAGGTTGTTCTAGGTGGTTTTTAATTTTATGCACCTGGTTTTAAAATCATATGGCGATTTTACAACAATCGTTTACTATCCAATCAAGGTGACAGCCGAGCGTGGGCTCATCCTGTCGGTGTTCTGACTGATACTCCGAAATGCGATCTGACACACACCTTGAAACCGGGTAGTGTGGTCCGATATACCGGTTAATTCAGGATCCTTATGTGCCGAGTCTGTTAGTTGGGTAGGCCTGATAATTAAACTTTCTTTTTCCCCAACTGTTTCAAAGATGTGCAAAGATTGTACAAAGGTTAAATTTTTTCCATTATAATTCCATTGTAAACAACCAATTATGATGAACCATGTTTCTGTTCACATGATGTACAAATACGTAAATTAGATATCTATACATGTATCATCAAAATAAGTCTGAAGTTTTTTTTTTTTTTTATAACTATGTTCCAACTGTCCATGGTCTTTCTTTTGCTCTTTGTTGTCCTAAACTTTGTAATGCCTTCTTAGGTGGAACCAAGTGGTCATTTATACCAGCACGTTTTTTACGTTTCATGTTGGCCATGTAACCATCTTCATCTTGTTGATCCTGTTCAAAGTTTAATAACTCAAAATTACCAGTCTGATTATATCTGCCGGCATTAAACTGATTTTGATGACCAGCTGCTGGTTGGGAAATGTTGTGAACATTATCTCTCTCATGATAAAACCTGCATTTATCACCAAAATGACATTTTCCTTTCAGAAATTTGTAACAAACATTTCTGTTTGGGGTGCTACTTTGAGCTTGCTCCTCAGTCTCTGTCATTTTAACATGCTTCTCAAGGACTGACAGTTTAGCTTGTCTAGCTTTTTCAAATGGGTTGGCAAAAACGGAATTCTCTAAACCCTTCCCTCCTTGCTCTTTTTCCACATTTAATGACGGTGCTGGCAGTTTCATGGCATTACCAAATGGATTTGGGAGGGATTTGTCTCGAGGTTGCTCCTTTAAATCACCAAGCACTCTTTGTTTGTTATTAACATCTTCACCAGAAGAACTGTCATCTGACTGATCATGAAGTCCCAGAAGATTTCCACCATAAGAACTCTTTTCAGTTATTTGACTTGGCTTTGGTCCAGACCTGTTGAAAAAAAAAAAAAAAACAATTATTACTACACGACAAGAAATTTTGTTTAAAAAATATTCTAATGTAAAGGAACCATACCATTCTTAACTAGATTATTAAAAAAATATGGGAACTAACTCATGAGTCAGCACAGACAATTATTACGCCTTTGTCAGTGTACTTAAAAATGTCAGATAACACTTTAGACACCTCAACAAAGGTCCTTGTGTGCAAACCTGGAGATTCACGTTTCAGTAATCTTCCCTTTCAACAAAAGATAACAAATGAGAGGCCCTTTTGTAGGTATATCAGAAAAATTTTCAAACTTATCAGAAAATTATAATACTTATATCATGTGAAAGGTAATGCAAAAACCGGATGAAATCACTTGGAATTTTTTAAATATTCCTACAAGCAACAAAGATATTGAAGTTTTTTAACTGCAAAAATTCACCAAAAGTGTCCACACTCTTCAGCTTAAAACCTGTCACTACTGACCAGCGGTGATCACTCAGTTGTAGCTGCAGCTCAAATTGCTTGTAACCAATTAGGGCAATTATGGCTGTATGTTAATCTAATGACCCGGAAACAAACCCAAATTGGCGACCGCACAAGCACATGGCTGGGATGGCTTCCATGCAGATCATGTACTATAAATATTGCGCATCAAATAAACTATACTTCGCATGGTTTAATTTTCATGATTTTTCTACATAATATTGCAAATCTCAGAAACTTTATTCATTTTTAATTTCAAAAAATTGCAACCAGTACTTAACTGACATTTTTGAGCACTTTGTCGAGGCAAAACTTCAAACGCCCTGGGCAAATCACGTGATCGGATTTTACTCTTTGATTTACAGCTTATTTAGTTAATGGCTTGTATAAGTTTTTTTATGCAGCGCTACAAGAGAGATTTAAAAAAAGGGGTGACATAGGCGAGCTGTCAGCAGGCCGATATCAGTTTTACACTTCACTGCCCCTGGATAGTTACCACTGTAGCGCCCCTAGCGGATTGTGATATACCTACCTATTGTATATTTTATCTGAAGCAATTCAAAATTCATTATCCCTAGCCTCTCCTCCTCAATTTTTGCACAATTGTGTTGGATGCAAAGGAGTTGGACTGAAGTAAGCTAGCCCAAGCACCAATTTATATAAATCATGTAGTTGTGCCACAAATGCTGCTCATGTCGATATGTGTGAATGACGTGTGCTGGCCTTTTTCTTTTCTTTCATTTTTTTTAGTGTGGGGCCTTACTCTGTCGAAGTATGAAGTAGAGCAAGACCTTGCAGTTGCAGTAGTAGACTTATATACATATTACACTGTCTTACTCTCACTCAGCCAGTGTCTAAGTTTGCCCTAGGCTAAGGCTTCATACTGTAAGTGCAGTATAGTGCTGTGCGGTCAGGCAGATTTATGATCTTATAAGCATTTTCGTATCGAATAATT
Source organism: Lingula anatina (assembly GCF_051362555.1). NCBI lineage: Eukaryota > Metazoa > Brachiopoda > Lingulata > Lingulida > Lingulidae > Lingula > Lingula anatina. The sequence goes on from NC_141767.1 coordinate 45,007,894, forward strand.
TGCAGAATGGGATTCTGAAAGTTCAGGTATTGAAATAGGACGACTTACTCGGAAAGTGCATGATTCTTTGGGTCGTATTCCTCGTCTGAATCTGAGGCCGAGCCATAGTCAGCTACCAAGGAAGTCATGTTATGCGTTTACGGGTTGAATGCATACTCTTTTCACTGATTGGTCAAAGAAAATCATGACTTACCCTTAGTTATTATTATTATTATTATTTACGCTAATAAAACTTCCCACCTATACCAAATATTTTCATTTGATCGACATGTGGTAACATCAAATAGATCTGAAATATATGAAGCCGAAGCTTATGTTATTTTGTTTCAAAAGAATAGGAACAGAGCTTTCATTGATTTAGAAAATTTGGGAAACTTTGTGCGTCTATCACGTTTACGCCCTACTTACAAATTTGATCGTTGGAACAAGTCACCACAAGTATTAACTGTTCTTTGCTGTCTGTCTGGATTTTTTTAAAAATACAAAATCAACATAAATTGTTCTGTACAGAGTGAAGTGAACCATCTTCCGTGTATTCCCTACATTGTATACGGTCCGTTCAATATTTTTAAATATAAAATATTTGACAAAGATGAAAGAATTCGATTATTTGAAGAAGTGTAAGGTCAGTCGTTTCAACATTTCCTCGTTATTTTTTCATTTAATTTTTGACTGAAACAACAAAGATCTAGTCACGGTTAAAACTGAGAATAAAATGATAGTGCGGTACGTCATGCATAAATCCGGTCATCCAATGATCAGCTGACGGAAGTAAGAGGTCGCACCTGCAGACGGTACCCGTAAGGGGTTTCAAAATATTTTTTCTTTCTAAAAGTAAAAACTTTGACTACAGTACTGTGTAATTAATTATTTTGTTTTAAGAATGATTGAATAAAACTTTTCACTCATAAAGTTTGCTATTCCATAGAGGATATATAATTTATAATACTATTCGAAAACGAGCTTGGTCTGATCTCCTTGGAATTCCAGGGGCATGAAATCACTTACAAGTTTGACAGCGAATCGAACAGAATGTCAGGGAAAGTGAGACAGAGGGCGTCTGCTAACACAGCAGATTCAGCCACTGTCTCTGTAAATGAAAGAATTCTGAAAGAATGTCACACTCTGTATACCGATCCAGACACTGGTGAGTTAACATTTTACATAAACTCTCGCTTATAATGATAGTTTTTCCATTTATTTCAGCGACCGGCTTCTGGACAAACTATATCCTAAGTTATGCAATTTTTTCGTCTGGCCCAGACAGGCAGGGTGTTCCCCGCAAATACAAAGACTCTTTGCACTTTTATGCAATTCTGAAAAGGCAACAATTAGTCTTTTTATTAAGATTTTCATCATTTGCATTTACAAGTTAGTTTCAAAAAAAAAGTTGTCGAAGTTGCTAGCCGTGAGGTCACCCCATCCTGTGTCAATTTGCTGGATCATGCATCACGTTCGTGATCAAAATTAACAGACGTCATCATAAGTAATTTTGATTAGTGGTCGATTTCCGTCTTTGATGAGATGATAGCAGTAGGCTCTTTTAGGAATGTGAGATTAGTAATATTTTTTTCGGATTGGTAGCGAATTGACCATCGTTTTGTGATGCAATCTAACCTGGCATTTCATTTCCCTCGCTGCAAAATGTAATGTTTGTTTAATGACCTGGTACATTTAGCTGTGGGACCCTGTGAGGTGTGATTGTGAAAATTGATGATAAGAGAGAAAATTAATAATCTAAGCATAGTTGGTCATCTCTTTTGTGAGGTGACCAAGCAATAACAGTATTGAATGTCATTGATTACCAGTCGAAGGAGTTTAAGAGCTTTAAAAAACTGGGACAGGTGATTGACATTTAAAAAATTGAGGTATAGAAATTGTAGCTTCTGTGTACTTGCTTTAACACTTTTATTGCATTTTCTCTAATTTATGAATTGAAGAAGGTGTGGCTCTTTTGATTCTCTTTATCATGAAACAGTGGTACCATAAATGATACATGAAGGTGCATTGTGGGTGTGGCTTCTTATAAATTATGATGCTGATTACAATTTTAGGGCATTTCATGAGTTACTTTAGAAATAAAAATGAAATAAAAATGAAAAATATGAATTGGATAACAATCTATTGCTACATTGAGTACAAACATAATAGATGGGGAATAACCAAGAGAACTTGTTCCTGGAAGGAATTGTAGATAAGTGATTATTTTATCAGGTAATGCAAGTTTTGATTAATTTAAAGATAAAATTATGACATGCTTGTACAATTATCCCAATCAGCACACTGACGGTTCCAATCAGGAACACCTTTGATTTGACTTCTTCAGCATGTGCATTTCCTTGGCTCAGTCTATACATTTCAGGTCTTAGTCATTACTAACATTAGCATTTCTCTCAGACATTCAATATGACCTACACCCTGCTTTGCCAGGAAACCAAGTTGACAAAATAAACATTCCATTATTGGATGAAAAGGAAGGAAGAATAAAACAAAGAGATACTGTACATGTCCTTATTTATGAAATGTTTAACTGTTTACCTAATTATTTGGAAGAATCCCTTGAATTTCCGTGATAAATCATTATATTATTGAAACTTTGATCAATCCTCTAGCTGTCGCCTTTTCTGCTTTCATTTTGCCTCATACCTCATTTACTTCTTTAACAAGAAGAAATACATAATTTGGTAGATGTTATCTTTGGCTACATTATCATACATCACCACATCCTTTTTTCTATCTTTATCCAACAGAAGGCCAGACAGACACCTGCAGTGAGTCAGTTCATTCATAAACCAAGGGAGAGAATGATTGGACTGTCATGGCCAAATATAAAACAGTAGCATAACGCTATAAGATAAAATATGTGTAAAAACCACCTAGGGTAAAAGTTCAGACAGTGCAGGTGTGGCTGTGTAGAGCTGTGAACTTTCAACAAAGCCAGACATTATAATTACCCCACAGTTTACTCTAAAGCACAGCCAGTGAGTCTTGTGCTGGTGTTAGTAGCTGTGCAGACATGGCCTATTCCCACTCTCCACACCAGTCATTCTCTAACCTCAGCAAAATCAATAATTGTGTCTGTCTGGAAATGGCAAGGAATGGAAGTGATGCAGAACTGGCTGCTGCCAAGTAGTTCATTTTCTCAGAAAAAAATGCCTTGGTTGTTATCAAGGGTGCAGTAAACATACATGGGTATGATGGCTTGTAAATTATTTTGTTGTAAATTGGCATCTGGTGATATATGAATATTTATTTGATATTGTTATCTGCAAGTGTTGAATACTGTATTTCATAGAATAATTTTCTTTTATCTGTGAATATTTCACACAACTGAAATATATTTATAAATATTGGAATATGTAGAACTTATATTTGATGCTAGTGATGAATTTTCTTCAGGTTTGGTGAATATTGCAAAAAATTTAGGACTGACTCTGTTGGCACCCAGGAAAAAAATCACCGTCCTTTTAATTGGGAACCACTCTGCAGGAAAGAGCTCATTTATTAATTGGTAAGTAATTGACACTCTTGATGGGCTTGCTATATTATTTGTAAGTGGATGGAAATTGATAACTTGCCTGCAGTAATTAATTTCATTAAAGTGGCTCATGTTCTACTTTTTATTTTGGTAATAAAACAAAACCAGCTATTAGAAGAGTTTGCATTCCTGAGAAATATGTCAAACTATTGTTTATTTTGCGAGTTACAATATTATTGATCATCTCAATAAGATGTTCAAAAGCAAAAACAAATTTGCCAAATAGATTTGTCTGATATGTATTTAGATGCATAATTCACATTTTTTACCATCTAAGTATTTCTGCTGCACATGTCTAGACAGTGATCCTCTGGAGAATTTATGAAAGAATGAATGAATGATGATGATTCCGGTATTAAATATTTTCATACAACATATTAACATGTTGTGTGAGGAAATGAGTTGAAAATGTTGTACCCTCTTCAGGTGTTCCTCTTCATTTTAATAGAAAATACCTGCTCAAACCAGCTGATTTGTGACCTCCTTTTCACCTTTTGTTCCCATGTTTGACTCACTGCATAAGGACCTGTATGCATAATACTATTGACTAACTACTTATTATGCATATATTCAGCTAGCAGTTATATTCATATGTAATGATCAGTTAGCTAGGTTAATTAACCTCCTGTGCAATATGGTAGGGTGCCTAAAAAGAAGGCAGCTTTTTTGAAGAGGTTCTATTAATCATTTTGTTTAAGTAACATCAGAATATTTTTCCAGGACTGCATTCCTTAATTTATATGGCTATACTGGGCAGAGATGCTGTCTCTATGGTTATCAGCTATTTTTAGCTCTGTCTGGATCCATGTTGTATACTCAGTCAAAACCATGATAAAAGGTACTCAACACAGCAAGATTTAGACTATCATTTGGAACATTTCATTAGGAAATACCAAAAAGTCAAAATTAGAAGTGATTTATTATTTTTAATAAATTTTTTTAATGACATTAATTTTTTTGTTTGTTTACAGCATCAGTTATATAAGAAAGTTATAATATTTCACTATCCCAAGCAGGACAGATGAAGAAGTCAGACTAATTGAAAAATACAAATGATTAAGAGAGTCAGGAGATTATTTATATTATATAAAGTTATGGGGATTTGTACAATGATCCGATACTTGCCACACTGACTAGCCTAAAGAATATCATATAAGCTAAAGAATGATTGAAAGCAGCTAGATGAATTTGCAGTCTATTCACATGGGACTGTCTATGAGACTTTGTGCAATTGTCCTGCTGAACTTTGTAAGACTGTGTCCTTTTTTTTCTGCACTGAATGACCTATTGAAAGTGGTGAGTATAACAAGATTAGTGAAGGGCGTGTGAGCATTTCTTGTGAAATACTGCGTCATGTCTGTTTTGTTGGGACATGACTGATGAATTTAGAACTGTCCTTGGATTACATCTTAATGTGGGAAACCCTTGAAAAAATAATGTATTTTGTCTACTGAAAATGAATTTTATGTGGTTAAATCTTTTATGAAATATTTGATTTAGTATTGTTGAGTAAAAAACCAGCTTCTTTAAAGATTATTCCTGTTAAAAATAAATTATTTAAATCTAAAGTAGCCTGTTAATATGTTTAATAATTTCTAAGACCTGAGGGAAAATAATTGCGAATAAAAATAGCAGGTGTTGGTTGTTCTGGAGTGGGCACAGAAGAATTTGACCTTCAACCTGGTCAGTAGACAGACATTACATAACTCTTGACAAACACTGTTATGTGTGGACTGTGCTTTCCCTGTGCATGCAAATGCATTTCCAAAATGCAGATCCCCTCCAAAATAACCAGTGCAAATTTGCCTGGTTTAAACAATTTTAGAATTTATTTTTTTTTAAGAGGGTCTTTTTTGTGCATCAAGACTACACGTTGTCATGGTCAAACTGTATACATTGATAACACTGATTATGCAAACAATAAGCAATGTAATAGTAGTTGGTGTAAGAATTGATTGAAAAGTGGGTTCAATAGAGCAAAAAGTGAGAAGTTTATAAACATACAGAACTAAATATAGAAGATGGAAAAAATGGAGCACTAGGGCAACTTTGTGGAATGTCCAAAGGTCAGACGTAAAGGTAGTAGTGCAAGTCATGGCCTTGTGATGTTAGGAATTCTAGTACATGCATACTCCTATGCTAGAGCCAAAGGTTATGTAACTCTCAGAGGTAGCCTCTGATGTGTTTTTGTGCTGGCGTTGGTGGAAACCAATCATCAGTATTAAACAGTCACCATACAATATTGAAGCGAAAATTAAAATGCCTCACGATGGGGATCATATTTCATGAATGGAGTGTGCTACATTGTATTCATGTTTGACAGAAGAGAGATGTCTGTTGCATATCTCTTCTCCCTCACTGTTGTGAAATATAGCTTGTCTGTCTGGCTGATTGTTTCTGTGCTGATAGTAGAGTAGCTTCACATGCTGTGCCCAACCCACAGGTGATGCCTGATGGATGAGGAAGGTGAGGGTAAAAGACAGATCACTCAGACTGGCACTGGGCTACAAATTACGAGAACATTATGTCAAGAAGTTGCATTGCCCCATTGACATTTCATTGATTTTTTGCTTTTGCTCAAGAATAAAAAAGTGGTTTATAAATAAGGTATTCATCAGTATTTTTCATTTCAACTCTATGTTTATATTGCTGGTGTGCATTTTTTTCTTTGAGATTGTTGGTTTTTCCAAGTTAACAAAGCTTATTGATATTTTAAAAAGTTTCTTATATTCATAATTTTTTTCAATAATCATTGTAGAATTTTATTTCAGTTCTCAATTTTTATATATCCCCCCCTCATGCCTTAATGCAATAAATGATTAGCAACAGGACTCATGGACTTCAGCAAGTACTACATATTGATTAATTGTTAAGATGTAATGAATTGATTCAATGAGCATGTGATAGTAGTATTCTGTTCTTACCATACATTCAGGGCTGGTGTAGACTGTCCATTAGTTTAATAGAACAATTACCTGAGCACAGCATTGAAGGATCAAGTGGATCAAATCCCTGTCTGCTCGTGTAAATTCTACTGATTATCATTTTGACACTTTATGAAAAGGGTAAAGATCAGTGAAAATAAATGGGTCTGTCTGGGGGAAAAAAACGTAGTATAATAAAATATTCAGTTCACATACAAAATAACAATTTACTGTTGGTTTTGCAGCATTTAAATTTGTACCCCAACCCAACCACCCCCAAAAAATCCTGTGCTTATATCTTTAAAATTGTACTCCATTTGTTATTTACTGTCTTTGTCATACTAATTAGTGCAGACATTCACAGAAGCCTTACAATTTTCTATGCATATAGCATGAACATAGTTATAAAACATTGATCCGTGATCTGCAGACAGCAGCATAACAGAATGTTCATGGTATGCACAAGGTGTAAAGTGTGGGTTAGCAGTGAAAGCAGAAGTTGTGTTTCCAGTTACTTTGAATGCTTAATTAAGAAGGGACTAACTCTGCGGGGCCATGTTATTAATAGTTTTATCCTCAGGAAGCTGAATAAAAACCCCATTTTTGCCCCCAACCTCCACCATGTTATTAGATTGGCTTATATGTAATTGTTATTAATTAAAATTGAACTCTCTGCTGAGGTAGCATGTACAAAACTTTTGCTGTTACAATTTGACTGTGAACATAGTCCCAGGATGAGTTCTGAAAGGAGGGAAGTTTGTCTGTATTTGTGGAGGCCTGTAGTTTTATAAGGTACTTTCTCTCAAGTTTCACCAGTGGCATTCATTTCTCTACAGCATTTGATGCCATTTAATTGAGTTGAGTAGCCTTGGTATTCAATATTGTGGTGTCTTTTACCAGGTATGTGGAGGAGCATGTGCAGCGGACAGGGGTGGCTATTGAGACACAGGGCTTCACCTTTGTCACTAGTGGGAAGAAGAGGGAATCTCTCACGGTAAATATTTATAATCAGTATGACAATTTGAAACTAACAAGATGGTTTTGCCATATATTTAGTCCTTCAAAACGTGCTTTCACAAGTTTTATTGAAAACATTTTAGTCTTAATAGATTTTACTTAAATATTTGGTTGATGTGTGTTTCAAGTTCAGGTAATCCTATCTGTTGCCACCATTTCATATCAGCAGATATATATATATCTGTATGTTTGTTCATGTATTCATGAAAAGGTTGCAAGTATTCTTATTTGAATATTGAAGTGCATTTTAGCCATTCAGTTAAGAATATTTATTGGAAGAAAATTGATATTCATAAGTAGATAGTCCACATGTGTTAATTGTTCTTTACATTTTTTCAGGGCAATGCAACCCTCCATCTCTATCCCCATTTCGAGCCATTGCGAGATATTGAAGGTAGGCATGTTAGGAAATTAGAATGAGAAAATCTTAGCTATGCCCAGCTGGCTATAAAACGGAGTGATCACCAGTATTTTTTTCAAATGCCCCCATTTATATTAAGTATAAATCTGCAACTTTCGGAAGATAGTTTTTGTACTTATTATATGTTTGAGGACAGATCAGTGACTAACACTTGCTAGGGATAAGGACAGGTCCAAAGCCTTGCCCAGACGTTGCCATGTTCAAAGTATTGTCCACAGTTCTGTTGTTTTCTTAGCTGTTAATGTTGCTGATTTGAATATCATGTATTTTCCATATTGGAAATGTTATGCCTCCTTATAAACTAAAAGGTTAGAAAAATATAAGTTTATTTTCATAAAAAAAGAACTTTGTAATTAGTCCACTGAAAACCTATGTTTAGTTATCACTAGTCTAGTTAATCCATCTTTAACCTTAATTATGTTTTTGTGTTATTGCATCTCCAAAACCTAAGAAAATATTGGAATAGGAATCGCATAGTCATCCCAGGTTTTCTTCAAGAGGGATATTGTTGAGTGTTTTGCCCAGGCGGCTCCTCATAAGGCAGTCTTTCTGTGAAGTGTAAAGCTGCCTGGTGAAGAGCTGTCTGGTCAGAAACTAGACCAGGAAATGGCCCAACTGCATAGGCACAGTGATAGATGCACATTACATATGCTAAGAAACAGAACTCAACAGCCTTGGAGATATGGAGAAATTAAAACTAAGAAAAGAAAATTTATAAAGGTGGACATATTCAGTCTTACAGGCATCCATATGCAGATAATGCAAACTTTTTTAATGTATAAGCAAGAGAAATGGACACTTATTAAGTGGAGATTGGCTCAAAATACTGTAGTGTAAATCCACTCTTTGGATTTTTTATAAGCAAGTATACTTTGAGGATGCTCAACACATAATAGAGCAAATTTGACTTTATGAAAAAATACATGAAATTTCCAAGGTTAAACTTACACTTATGCTAAAATTTTGTTAAGCTAGAAAACTAAAATTTTAGCCAAATGTTTGTTATAATTAGAAGGTGATAGTTAGGCAACATTTTAGTAATTTCACCCACCAAAGAAAAAAGTATACACTTGTATGAAATTAGCATGTATATGCTGTGCATTTTCAGTGCCACAAGCCTATAAATATATATACATATGCATGATGGTCATATGGTATTGGGGCATTTGAGTGGAAATAAGCATGAATTATGTATAAAACTATGGTCTATACCACAGCTCAGTGCTGATATCCTTAGGTGAACAGCTGGGCAAGATAAAAAGGGCTTTAGTACTAAGTGCTGATATCCAAGTAGTAGAGCTATAAGAGGAAAGTTATATAAAAAGTATTTGTCCTAACAAGGTCATGGTGTCTAGATTGTTTTAATCAATTTGCTTTGATGGTATCATAGGGACATGACCTTAAGGAAGGACATAGATACTGTTTTATAAATGAGGACACTGGATTTTGCTCTGCTAGAATTTGGTAGTTGCCGTAGGTTAATTGAAATGTCAAAACTCTGTGAGTTTTATTTACTTTATATTTATTGGTTGATTTTATGCCAGTTTATTCTTGATTTGACTCTCTTTTGGTCAATTTCCATCTGATTTGCTGAAATGATTTTCATATAAGTGTCAGCATTCTGTTTTTTGTTTTGTTTTAGATTATATATATCTTACCTGATAAGAATTTGGTACATGGAAAAAAGTCAAACTGTTGAATAAGAAAACTTGTAAACTTGTTACATGCGTAGATATTTTATAACAATATATGAGATCATATGGAAGCTTAAATAGGAAATGAAAAGTTCATTTTTAGATAATTTTGAAACCATTTAGGATACAGTTAGGAATTAGTTTTTGAAAAAGAAATGATTAATATATACATTTATGTTTAAAATTCAATCAATTGATAGTTAAACTGATGGAATATGACTGTAAGGTGATTTATTTCATTAAAAAGGAATATTCAGAATATTAAAAATGTATTTCATAGTTTAAAAAATACTATGTTTTATTTCACAGTTGTCATTTTCTGAGAACCATATACACTTGGAAATCACCTAGTTAACCAGGTTTAAGTAAAAAAAAAAAGACTATATATCAAGATTTTATCAGTTTGCCCTTGGATGTTAGTCCCACAGAAATTGAAGGACACTGAGATGAAGGCTCTTTGACAGTCATTTATCGCAGGCGTCGTCTTCCTGTTAACAGGGACAGGGGAGTTTTGTGGATGTACATGTCTGAGTTGAAAGTTATAGAAATGACACAAAGATTTATAAAATGAACAACAGAAGAGAAGATGTTTTGCAGAATGGGTTTTGAGTGGATGGCAAAATGGTGTCTCCAGTAGGTCTTCATTTGGAGGCTATCCCCTTCATCAAAGTGGGAGCTGCCAAGTGAAGGGCTGTCGGTTGGGCCAACAATCATAAACCAGGTGATACCGTGTACACACATAACGAGACCATGAACCATGATTTCAAAAAATTGTCTTCAGCATTTACAGTTTCTGGATTTGAGTAGATCATTATTATATTGGTATCAGATAAATATGTGACACTCACACAGGCAAAAGTGAAAGAATCTAAAGCCTGCCTTAACGGGTGATTAAAAATGTATGAAGCATTTAATTTCTGATACAACATTAGTCTTGTACAGATTTGTTTCATTAAAATAAATATATTTTGATAATGGTAGATTATTATAGATTTTATGGTATGCTGGCAACATTGATAATGGAATAAAGTTGAGACTTGATTATGACTGTATCTTTTCATTTGGTAACAAATGATTTAACCTGCGTTTCAGGTGTTACCGATTACTTGACGACGGAAATTTCAACATCAAAACAGAAGAAGTTCAGTTTGGTGACTTTTGTGGACACGCCAGGTCTTGTAGATGGTGACATGAAATATCCCTTTGATGTGAATCGAGCAATTTTGTGGCTAGGTAAGACTGTAGTCTCACTCTCAATGAACTAATCCCACTTCCTTGCATTCAGACTGCACAAAAGCCACAAGAATCAACCGCAGCAATTTCATATACCCTGTTCACACCACCATTTGCAAACTGCGGATTTTTCAAATACAAATTTCTCAATGACTGATGGTATGAGTAGAAATGTACTTTGTGGGGACTTTTATGAAACTGAAAATAACAGCAGTAATGTAACCAAGTTACTGTTGATAACAGCTAAGCAGAATTGAGTTGCACTTGCTGCACCATACCTTCTCTGGTCTTTTTATTTGGATCATATACATGTACAACACAAACATCTCAGCAACCTTATGATTCATTTTTGAACACTGCAAGGTATCACATAAAATAGACAGATAAGAGGAAACTGGCAGGTTTTTTTTTTCATATTCTTATGGCCAATAATTACTTTGCCAATTTCCAGTTTAGGTGAGTTATCAGAATTGTCCTCAGAAATTTGCATCACTGGCATCATTTTGAGTTTAGAAAATATGACAAAGCCAGACAAGTCTGTAATTTAAGATGTTAACAGCAAGGTGGTCGCCAAAGGCTTGCTTGTTGCTCACGTGCAAAAATATAGACTGTATGATAACTGATCTTATGTTCAAGCTGAGAAAAGTAACCATAATAGAATCACATTAAGCAAACATACACTTCTCTAAATGGTAATATGAAATAAAGTAACCAGTATTTTTAATTGTAAATCATAATATTGCATATTCTTTCTGTTTCATAATGTTTGTAGTCATACTCATTTAATGGGAGAATGACATTTTCAACTTCTTTAGCCAGATAGAATGTTCTACCAGTAATTTAATAAGTTGATGTGAGCCTAGAAATTAAATTTTGGCTAAAAGTCTGTCACACTTTATGTATTTTGAATATATACATTTCAGGCTTTATGTCCATTTTATTTGAAAATAAAAATAATACTTCATAAATTCTACCTAGTGAAAGGAAAAATATATTTGCAAAGTATATTGGTGGCTTAAGAGCCGAGAAATAGCTAAGAAAAACATATTCAGACTTCAGGTTCAGTTGCTTATTTATGTTTATCTTGTCCTTAGTAAAATTAAAACTTATTTAATTAATTAATTAATTAATTATTTATTTATTTTTGTAGAAAAGCAACCTAATCCATATTTGAACAGATATTTCAGCAAATTCGTTCCATCGTTGGCCTGTGAATATATGTCTTACTGGTGCAAAAAATTTCCAGCATTATTACTTAATCATATTACTAGTATTGGCCTAAGATACGAAACCACATTTAGCTCATAAATATTGGATTTCCATCCCTGTATACTAATAAGTTGACTCCCTGCCAAGCCAATGTGATTTTAGTGCAGCGAGTGCAATTGTTTGCCGATTCCCCAAACTTAAATACATTTGGCTGGTGAACTGTTAAAAAAAAACATGGAAAACTTATATCAGAATGGCACATGTATACACAAACACATTTATTTATTTATTTTATGTTTATTTATCTATATTTTAGAATATATAAAGCTATTTTATGAAATAAAAATAGTTTTCCTTGGACCAAGAATAGGAAAAAAGATTTTTCTAGTGTTTGTAAGTCTAAAAATAAAAAAAAAAGCAGCACATTTGGATCTGATTGTGTCCTGTAACTAAATTGATCATTTATTCTTGTGTTTATATCTGTAGGACTGTCACAGTTCATAAAGTTAACTGTAATGAACTTAAAAAATGTTGAGACTCTTTTGTACTTTACTGCAAAGTACCCATTCATTATATTTCTAATCCTGAGGTCTAATCACCTGAGTGGCAGCTAAGTGTTGACTCACAGCGTTGTCTACAGACTGGCTGAATTGGGAGAAATTGATTTCAGGATTTGGTTTTGTGGATAAAATCTCACCGAGCAGACAGTGTAAAATGAGATGGCTTGCGGTGGCCATGGTTTAGGTATAAATGAAATGTAACCCTGAAAAATGGTCAAATCATCTTCCATGCTTTTAACAGATGGATTTTCCATTGAAACTAACAGGAAATTGTGATTTAACTTTAAGATTATCTGTAAACCATTTTGGGTTGATTGTGGCCAGTCTGTTTCCGTTTTATGGGTGATCCTAACAAAGAAGTACCCTTCTAGCTACACCTGTTACTTTTAGAAGTGAGTCTCACAGAAATTGAGGTCCACTGAGAGGAAGGCACTGTGACAGTTATTGCCTAAGTGTCCTGTAAACAGGGACAGGGGAGTGTGGGGATGTCTGAGCTGAAAGTTAATGGACTCCATGAATCATTACTTTGCACTAGCAGTTTTTCAGCATTTTAAACCCAAGTGTGATGGTCAGTGTCAGTTATATGCCTGCAGTTTCTTTCCTGGTTGAAAAAAAGGTGAAATTTCTCATTAGAAGTTTATGCAATTAAGATGCAAACAATCCAGCACATCCGCATACACACACACACACACACACACACACACACACACACACACACACACACACACACACACACACCTTGCACAATTACACCATGATTCAAAGGTGGAATGCCTTGCATATCCAAATTGCAATGTAGAACAGAACTGGTAACCGTTTGGAGGATTAAGATAAAGAATTGTAAATGTTACAATTATGTAATTTAAAAGACACTCTCTTCCACTGTGGCCTACATGAATGGATACCAAATGTTACTCATCTTAGCCCAAAGGGTACTGCATGCACAAGGCCATATCACTTTTGTCTAGCCAGTGGACATAGTGCATACCACACAGTCTGGACGAGGGTCATGTTAACAACATTGATCAGTCCTGTCCCAAGGTTAAGAACAAATTGGTCACCTGAGTAAAAAGGGGTTTGGGATCGTATTACATGAGTCTTTAGCACAAGGTTGATCAATCCAACACTTGGCTAATTACAAGTCAACTGTTAGAATTAATTGAGATTGCAAGTGATGAACCTGGAAAAATTCTTTCCATCAACTTTTTTTTTTGGCTATTTAAGTGAAAGATTAAATCATTGGTGTTTGTGTATTGATGTGTGTTTGTGTGTCTGCCTGCATATTTAATGTAAGATAAAGTGAACCACACCTGTCTTACTATGCAGAATCCCAACACCCTACTAGTACATGAAACACAAGTATCATGGCTGTGACAGTGGTAAAAAGGAAACCTGGATAACAGCAAGAACCCTGTGACTCATAGTCAACTTACAGGTTATTAAGTGACTTGATATTGAAAGGTCCAAAGTCCAGTGTCTTAGAATTGGTTCTTCCTCTATAGTTCTGAAATATATAGGTGTAATTCTTGAATATTGTGGTGATGTATGACAGGCATAGGGAATTGTTAAGTAATTGATGATGCAGGAGCTTGAAGGTGTTATTTATCACTATAACCACTGTTGTCAATTGCAAACAGTGCAAATTAAGTGGGAAGTTTCATATTATATGATACAATGATGATTTGATATAATAATATTATTATTATTCTGCCATGTATAATTATATACTAGTTATTATGTGCTGATTTACACTTGTGAAAAGTCACAGTTATGATTACTTTCCAATAATAAAATATTTGAGCTGTCTTCCATTTCAAGGTTATTAAATTGACTGAGCCATCATGCAGTTGTATAAGCATAGAAAATAATATATATTTTTTTATCTCTTGGATCATGCTGTATATAAGAGATAGTCATATCCAAGCAGGGCTTCCCCCAGGACTGTAGTTGCAGGGGGGGGGGGGGAGTTAATTTTCATAATATTAACCTTTTTATATCTCAATTTCTCCTCTTTTCTTAGTTCTAAATAGTTCAGGCTGTGTATAATTTTGCATTTCAATTATTTAACTTTGTCATTTTCTTTACAAATTGATCAGTTGGTTGGGTATGCCACTCTTTATATTGGCTGTCTTCTGAACAGGGGTTTCCCCAGAATTTGGGGCACAGGGAATCCAAAATGTGAATCTGTAATTTGGTCGTCTATTCACAGGGAGTCCAACCCAAGCAAGCCCAACCACCCAACCATTCAATTACCAAAATTTTTGTAAGCTGTCCAGCCATCTTAGGCAATATAGGCTGTCTTTTGAGGTCAATGGCCATCCAAATGATGGCTGGACAGCTCTCTAGGGAAAGCTTTGCATTCAAGACTTATTTTATTTTCTCAGACATTTGGAAAACAGCTTTTTTATGTACAGACACAGATGTGTCTGTACATATAGCCATCATCTGCGTCTGTCGTCGCTGTCGCCGTCGCCGTCGCCGTGCACTTTTACCGATAACACGATAAGTGGAAAACTGTTTTTTCTTTTGGCTTGAAACTTACAGAACTAATGAATATTCATAATACGCAGGTCAAGTTCGAAAATCAGCATGATCGGGTCACTGCTAGGGAATTTATGCTGTTTTTTCACTTTTTTCAGCATAAATGAAGCACCGATAACACGATAAGTGGAAAACTGTTTTACTTTTTGGCTTGAAACTTACAGAACTGATGAATATTCATAATACGCAGGTCAAGTTCGAAAATCAGCGTGATTGGGTCATTTTTAGTGAATTTAGGCTATTTTTTCTCTTTTTTCAGCATAAATGCAGCACCAATAACATGATAAGTGGAAAACCATTTTACTTTTTGGCTTGAAACTTATAGAACTGATAAATTTTCATAATACGCAGGTCAAGTTCGAAAATCGGCATGATTGGGTCATTTTTTAGTGAATTTAGGCTATTTTTTCTCTTTTTTCAGCATATATACAGCACCGATAACACGATAACTGGAAAACCGTTTTGGCTTTTGGCTTGAAACTTACAGAACTGATAAATATTTATAATACGCAGGTCAAGTTCGAAAATCAGCATGATCGGGTGACTTGTAGGGAAGTTATGCTGGTTTTTTTTTTACTTTTTTCAGCATATATGCAGCACCGATAACACCATAAGTGGAAAACCGCTTTACTTTTTGGCTTCAAACTTACAAAACTGATGAAGATTCATAATCCGCAGATCAAGTTCGAAAATCAGCATGATCAAGCCATTTTTAGGGGAGTTATGCTATTTTTTCACTCTTTTCAACATGTATGCAACCTGATAACACTATATAAGAAAAACAGATAGGCCAATTGTCATTATACTTACAGGAGTTGTCAATCTTACTAAAATGCAGGTTGAGTTGGAAAATCAGCATAATCTGGCCATTATTTTAGAAGTTATGCTGTTTTTTCACATTTCCTCAGATTCAATTCTTAACCATGTTAACAGTCTCATTATTTAACTAATAAGATACGTAAAAGTGTTTGTTTGATATTTCCTGCATCTTTACAACATTGTTAGTTGATTATGTAAAAATGATGGTAAACTTGATATCGTGTATTGTGTAATAAAGTGTCAAAAATGGAAATAAACTCATATCATATCATATTGCAGTTTGTTAGATTCAATCATCAACTATGTTCAGAATCTCAGAATGGAGGAAATTGGACATTTAACACTGTTCTATTGATATTTTTCCCATCTCATCAATTTTCTTAGTTGGTCATATAAAAATGGAAGTATACTGTTTATTTTGTTTTGTTTAAAAAGTGTTAAAATGGAAATAAACCCATTTCAGAACAGTGCTGTCTTTTTTACAGTTTGGCATTTTTAAGATGTGACTTAAAAGTTCCATGAGCCTGCAGATCTTTGCTAGTCACATTTTCTGAATATCCATGATACTAATATTTTATGATTAAAAATTGATGGTCATTATGCTGTTAAACATTATGTAATATTGCATCAAGATTCGAAGAAACCCATATTTTGGGCACTGCTCCCATGATGACCATTTAAAGAAAATCATGTCACTTACTGTTATCAAACTTACAAGAAAGAAATGTGGGTCTAAGATACAGCTTCAGTAGGCAATGCAGTCTGTTTGGTAATTTTTTCTGGCAGTTAAACAGTTTTTTGTGAAAATTTAATTTTTCACTTATTGGCATTTTCAAGGTGTGACTTTGAAGTTCCATGATTCTGAAGACCTTTGCTTGTCATGTTTTCTGAAAGTCCATGTTACTAATATTCTATTAAATTAAAGTTGATGGTCATATATGCTGTTAAGCATTATGTAATGTTGCTTCAAAATAGAAGAAAACACAATTTTTGGTGCTGCTGCCATGATGACCATGATGGGAAAACCGTGTTACTTATGACTGTCAAACCTTAAAAAAAGAAACACTGTATAAAATGCAGCCTGAGTTGGAAAAGCAGTCTAATTGGCTTCTTTTTCTGGAAGTTATACATTTGAGTGAAATATTCATTAACTTTTTGGCATATTCATTGTGGGACTCGGAGCTCCCATGGACATGAAGCCGAATGGTAATCAAATTTTCTACATGTCCATGCTATTTGTAATCAATAATCAAAAATTGGTGATAATTATTCTATAATTTATTATGCAATGTTACATCAAAATTTACAATAATCTTTTTGCACTGCTACTGCAAACATTATGAAAAGAAAACTGTGTTACTTATTATTATTTTTAACTTATGAGAATGATTTTTAGGATTGGCATGCAATTAAAATTAGAAAGCTAGGTCAATTGGGTTATCGTTTATTATTGAATTTATGCAATTTTGTGTGAAATTTTCATTTTTTTTTTATTCTGGCACTTTCTAAGTATAAACTTGAACTCTGATGGGCCTGAAACCTTATGCTTTTACTTTGGTCGGTGTTACCTGCTGTGCATAATTAAAATATGATGTTGACTTTGCAGTTAAACATAATGTATCATTTCATCAGAATTGGTAGTCTCCTATTTTGTGCATTATTGTTTTGTGCTTTTCTTAAGATGTGACTTATGGGCCTGAAGGGTCTTTGAGAGGGTCAGTCTGTAAATTTCCCTTGGGTATCACTTATCTAAGCTCTGAGTTATAAAGTAATTTGCCTAATTGATTATTAATAGGCCATTAAATGAGATTACATAAAGCACACTTGTTGATATCTCCCTGTAAACTCCCAAAGGTTAAGCTCTCTGCTAGATTAATAATAAGGAAGCAGTGATAATTATGGAGGTAAATTATGCAGGTAATTTATATATGTATATATATATATATATATATATATATATATATATATATATATATATATATATATATATAACAATTGCTGCCTGGGCAGAGGTCTGCACTCTCGGAGTGCTTTTCTAGTTTTGTTTATTTTCCTTAATAACTTTTTTCTCAAACACTTGCATTTGTGATATTTAACCGCCTGAAGCTCTGCACATTTTCTGTATTTCCACATAAGCAGTTGTATGTTATTTATGTTTTCAAACATTATGTAATATTATTTTATGCACTGTCATCATTTTTCAAATATTGAGACTTTCATCATGTGACTTTGGTCTCTCATGGTCCTGATACTGTAATCTTATTGAAGGGATGGATTGAGACCATCTTCTGGGTCAGCTTCCGGAAGACGTTCGGATTTTTAAGTTTATATTGACTGATATTTATTTTTTTTTTCTGTTGGAAGATCATCAAAATAGAGGATGGATGGACAAAGATACTTTGGAATACTGTCAGAAAATATCTCTGGGTCAGCTCTTGTTATTGACCATGTTACCTGTTGTGCATGATTAAAATTCAGTGTTGACTAACAGTGCTATTATAAGCATTATTTATTATTGCATCAAAATTGGCAAAATGACCTATTTTGCATCATTATTTTCTGTTTTTTGTCTGTACATTTGACAGCTTTGCTGCCTTGTTTAGTTAAAATTTGCATTTGATATCACATTTGGTAATTTATAAGACACAAGCGACACAAGATGAGCAAGAAAGAATTGATGTAGATCAGTAAAATATTGTTTGACTTTCAGGTGACATGGCAGATCTGATCTTTGTATTCTTTGATCCTATTGGTCAAGCCTTATGCAAGAGAACCCTGAATCTGGTTGAGAATCTAAGTGTAAAACATGCAGATCGAATGCGCTTCTACCTTAGCAAGGCAGACGAGGCAGGACATGAAAGTGACCGTCAAGTAAGAATTGTTACATGCTTGTTAACAGGTGGCAGCATAAGATGGACATATTTAAGATTATAAAGTCTTTCAATGTGATTGTCTTTTATTTCTTGAATATAAATTAATTATAATTTTTTTTATTTTTATTTTTTTTTTTGGGGGGGGGGGGAAGTTGGGTTATATTACTTCATTTTAAGGGTTAAATGAAATTATTAAACAGTTCACAAAATAAGGGCTCGGAACTCAAACAAATAGTTGAAAATTATGATTAATTAAAGAAGAATGATGACAGAAATTTAATATACTGTTTTACTTCTGCTAAAGAGCATGCTTCAAACAGTTACTTTTTGCAATTAAGTGAGCATATAATGAATGTGTTGGGTCACACTGTAATCTTGTGAAATGAGTGAGTGCCCTTTTAAACACAAACTTTTTGATAGTTGTATAATGTTTATCAAGCTCATCTGGGACATTTTTTTTTCGAAATTTCTTTTTTGATAAATCAAAAAGAATATTTTGTGTTGTTGTTGTTGTTATTATTATTATTATCTCGGAGAGTGATGATGCAGATTATTATTATTATTATTATTATTATTATTATTATTATTATTATTATTTCAGAGGGTGATGATGCAGATTGTCCAGGAGTTGTGTAAAAGACCAGGTCTGAATCGTACAGGGTTTGATATGCCCACAATATACATCCCCAATGCCAGTGGCAAGGTAAATAGCAATAAGCAGCAGGGGTGTGTCTGTTATGATCATGTGGGGATCACAGCGTACATTGGTCCGTGTTGACTCTGAGACATTTTATCATTGCTTCCTGATAACCTTTTGTTGACATTTGTGTGAGTCAGCGATATAGTCAGTATTACCTGTGTTCTGGATGTATTATATTATCTCTATATAAGATTAGGCTCTTCAGTACCCACTTCATTCCTTTATTTAATCTTTCTTAATCCCCTTAAAAGTGAAGGTCACAGTTTGAAGGTGGAGGGCATTGATTCAGTAAATAAAAAGTCAACTGCAAATCTTTTATTTTGACAAGTTTTTCAATTTCATTTTCCACCTTGTCTGTAACACATTATGAAATTGTATTCACATTTAAAACTGTTATTTTTCTATGCTGTTTAAAGAGCTTTAATGCCTGATTCAATATTACTTTGTCCCCCAGCCAAGCAGATGTGTGAACCAGATTGAGGAAGTTTGTAAAGATGTGGAGAAATCTATTAATCAAACCATCCAGAACACACTGAATAATCTGGAAAAGGACTGTGAACAGATAGCAGAAATTGTTGATCGCAAGTTGGATGAAGACGAGTAAGTTTGAACATTTTTAGCTATGGAGCAGGATTAAAATCATTAACTAACAATGTAATTTGAATTTTGTCATTGTTGTGATTGTAATTGTAGTGTGTTCCCAACTAACACACTGAAGTTTGATCTAGTGCTTTTCCTCAGCACTGCAAGTTTGAAATGTCTAGAATGAAGATAAGGGACTTTTTGAGATACTGTCTTTTTCACTTATGTAACCAAGTAAATTTTTTGTGACTCAGAAATGCATTGTGTGCTTTCAAATGATACATAGGTGCCCTTGCTCTTTTCTCAACTTTTGTTCATGTGTCATGCCAAAGTAGAAGTCTTCTAAAATACATGTCTGATAATTAACAAAAATGAAAAGCAGCAAAATGTAGTTTTTGGGCAAATTTTTATTTCAGAACATTTAAAATATTATAAGTGAACCTAGAAATAATGGGTATGAAGTAGTGAAAATCAAAGTGGTGGCATGAGTACAATTTAAACATTATGCTTGCCAAATATGCAGTTGTGCAAAAAAGATGGTTCCTCATTGAAAAATTGTCATAAAAATTATACCATCTTAGTCATCATATCCCTCAAATTTGTTTTAAATTTCAAATAATTATTTTGGTGTACCTTTTGAAAATGTGTATGAAGTTTCATTTCATTTGGCAGTTATACACATCTGAGGTGTACTTATTTTGGCAACATACTTATTTTGGCAGGACACATGTACTTTTATCTTACAAATTAAGATATAATGACATTGTTTCAGTGCTGCAAGTTCTCACAACTTCAGCGCTAGAGGAAAAGGCTGTCTGCTGGGATTAGTTGGCTTTATTTTGCCACTGTTATTGCTGATTAACTTGTTGGCCAGCAATCTTGGCAAAGACATTCTTGTGAGCACCCTTGGAAGATCAGGAGCAGAAACCCTGCAGCTTTACATGGTAAAAGTGGCTTAATGAGACACTCTCTCTCTCTCTCTCTCTCTCTCTCTCAAGGTGGGGGTGTTAGGTTTAATTCTTTAAAGATGTGTGTGTGTAATTAAATTATTTGAAGATGCCTAGGCAACTGAACAGGAAGCGGCAGTGTGCCAGTTGCTAAGATAACAGGTGGCACCTGGGCATCCAAGGCTGATTAAGAGTCATTATGGAACACCTTTGGCTTATACAGTCCATATGTTATCTCTTATGCAAATTATTAAAATTTGTGGCTGTAGCGTAAAGTAGTGTAAAAGCACACAAAATAAATTAATTGTCATTGAAAAAGAGTTGTGGTTTGAACCACCAAATTTGAAAACTGAACCAACACATCAGAGGTCAACGCAGATAACCATTTGAGCTGATAGCTAGCTTGCCCATTTGTTTGCTTGCAACATTTTATGGACAAGTGACCAACTAACAAATAACCAGTGACATTGAGTCTGTCTATATGTCTGATATGGTAATTTGATGTGAGCAACATATTTGATAAAATTGTTTGAGTGGTAATCCCTTGTTGATGTTATAAATATGAGTCACTTGCAACAGACAATATCAGTCCAGCTGCCATCGCTCAGATGTTGGCTGTAAAGGTCTGATAGCTGCTTCATCATAATGGGAAAAATGCACAGTTATTTAAAAAGAAATGTTGTTTACTCTCTTATTTAGCTTAACTACGCCTTTTCTTATTATTCAGGCTCCTATTAAAGGAATGTGGGATGTGATACCCAAAGCTTACCACTACCATACCTGGGGATTCTTCTTGTTCATCTCCCTCGTGTTGCTGATTGTGGCCAAACTCAAGTCAAGGTAATCAAATGATAACACATGGACTTAGAAGCTTTGGACAAACAAAAGAAAAAAATGCTTTTAGATGTGTGGTACTTATGAGTATTATATTAGAAGCATCTGAATCGTGGTAAGCAAGTATGGGTATGCCATTGTCACTCTGAAATCAATCACATATTTAGCATATTTAGTCATTATTGTAGCACAATATGGAATTAAAAGGGTGCGTCTTTTATTTGATTAGAAAAATGTATTTAAAATGATAAAATTGCAATTGTATTTAATATCAAAAGATTTAATAGGCTTTGACATTTTTATTTCACAGATTGAAGCCAACTCTTAATAGAAAGCAAAAGAAGGCTCTTATGGAAAAGAGAGATTACGTGCAAAACATGATAAAGACCAAGAAGGTATGGATGCTATAGGACATATGATTGTTACTTACTTGTTTTCCACTGTGAAGTAATTTACTATAAATCATCATATCGTTGTCTTAATATCAATATCAAATACTTTATCAAAGATGAAATAATTATGCCTTTTTAGGATTTTATGGATGAAAACGTTATGTATTTTCAGCAATCCCTCTACCAGGAATACCTGCAGCAGAGTGTTGCCGACCATGACCTCTAGGAAATGCAGACCTCTAAGGAAAAGGCAAATGTTGTGTCAGGATAGCTGGGAGTAAAATTAAGCAACAAGTAGAACACAGAACAAATAAACAATAAAATTACATATTTATTGAAACCCAATTGTTAGCAGAAGTAATTTTACTTTTCATCTGATGTCATTTTCAACACAAAAGCCATAGAAACAAGGGAATGCCAATAAATGGACAAAAGATGTTTAATAAATAAGCATGTACCAGCAGCATTACCTTTTTCCAACCCGATGTCATGTGGATTTAAACAGGTTGAATGAGGTTAAAGTAACTTGCCATATTTAGGAGGTGATGGTGTAAACACAGTATTAGTTACCTAGTTAAAAAAAAGTGTAGTTACCTAGTTAAAAAAAAGTGGTTTAACTCATGTTGGGTACAAATGTAAAACTTGAAGACAAATATTCCAAAGGACAAATGCCAACCTGTAAGGTTATAAATGAACCTCGTTTTAATTTTGTATGTGTAGGGTAAGAGACGTAAGATCAAGTTTTGTCAACAGATATGCACAAACCAAAGCAGCAGTTTGCATTTTTCCAGTATAATTATTTAACTTTAAAAAGTAACAGATAGAATAAAATCATAAGCCTATTTTAATAAATTAAAGATAAAGAACTTCATAGGCAGCAAGTCAGTTTATTTTTCTTCAAAGGCAGCTAAACAGTTTGAAGAATGTTATATTTGTATTTATGTAATAGAGATATAATCAGCACGTTAAACATGCTATACTATATATCTGAAAAATAGTTAAGAGCTTGATCATAGTTCTTGTTCTAGAAATATATGGAAATTGCATGTACTTGCTCACAATTGTTAAGTTCTTAGAAATATTTCCGAGAATTATACTTGTATGTTTTAATGAAATAAAATGTATACATAAAAATGTTTTATTTTTCGATTCCAAATGACTTTTCAATCAGAAACAAAAAATAATAATAAAATAAATTTTACATTGTAAATTTATTGTGTACAAATTTCATTATGAAGAAAGTCAAGATTTTTAAACATGGTTACATCTCACTATTTTTCTTTTGTAATGTCATTTCAGAAATGGTGAGCAGAAATGCATTATAAAAATGTTTTATGAACAATTTGTACAGTTGATGGTCTACAGAGGCCAAATAAATCCAATTTGGTCAACTGTTAAAGGGGGCAACTTGCAGATCTTCAACCTCTGGATTTGACAGAAATCAAGAATTAAAGCTGGAGTCGATTCACATCTATTGCCACTTATGCTTTATTGAGTTGTGCGAGATACAAGCAGATAATGCTTAGGTATACACTGTGTGTATGCATACATACAAAATACCTGAATATGTCAAATGCTGTACCTTATTATGGTCTCTCGACATGGCACTAAATCACACTGTAAAACATAGATAAAATATACTCAGCATGTTACTTGAAGATAAAGAACTTGCAGTGTACATGCTTTAATGTTCTAAAAAATATAGATCCCATTTGGGGAGAGAAAAAATAATCTTTAAACTGTGCAGATATTCCACTTAACACTCGCAATACCACCTAAGATGGAATATTGGATAAAAAAGGACATTCTATCTGACAAAATATTTTTGTTTAATGCAAACCACTCTGAAAAAGGCTTTCACAATGACAGCCAAAAAAGTGCTTCCATTTTTAAATGATGAGAAGCTGAATGATGCAATGAAAAAAGGGTTTAAGAGGTGAACATGTTATTGCCACTTTCATTACTTCTAAAATTCCACTAGCTACATTAAAGCTAACTGGAATTTAACTTATTCCTAAACAAATGATTTTTGATTTTCTTCACTTTTGTTTTTTACTTTTTACAAAATGCTTCATGTTGTATTATAAGTCACCATGAATTTTTTGACAAACGGCCAACATATTTTACACCCGACAAGGAGTATTTAGTTGTAGATGTTTTATGAAAGATTTAAAGTACTTTGCAGTTGTGACTCAAGTTTGCACCCTTTCAGTGATTTCCTGATTGTAAAGCATTTGAACTTTTCACAATGTTCTGCCCAAACCAAATGCAACCATGTAAATGCTCTCTGTAGCCATAATTTATAGAAGTTCATTACACTGGTCTTCAAAAGTTTGGTCTGTATATAAATGCTTACCAAATATTCTTGATGTACAAGTATAAAGGTCATAGCAAAAATTTGTTACCAAGATGGTAATACATTCTTGGTCATATCTAAATATGCTTCAGTATAATTATCTATATATGAATATCTGTATATGTAAATAAAATTGAAGAAAGTTGCATTTGCTTCCAAGTCCCTGAGTCCTTCACAGCTGTTCTTTCTCATTCATTGATACCATAACCACACCATTGAAGGGTTTAGGGACAGAGTCCTCCAGCTTAGACCGCAGGCTGTTCCTGAAGCGCTAAAAAGCAAACAAAGGCATGTTTTAAGTTAACAGAAATTTAGGCTTTAACCATGTAAAATAATTTATGATCATTCTAAGTGACATGTATCAAACCACACAGGATAACATGTATGTAATACACCACATGAAAGCCTGCCAACGACAAATTTGGAAAACAATATGCCCATTAACCAAACCAATTTTCAGTTATGCAAACCCAGTCTCTGTCACTCAAGTCTTCTTCAATATATGTCTAGAAACATGGGGGCTGGAACCCATTTGCCCAATCATGAATACTTGGTGTGAGTGATGCCCACTCTACACAGTGAAAAGCATAACACATTTTAGCCAAAAGTGGGTTAAAAATTCTGTGAACCTAAGGAGGAACCCTAAAATTCACCGAATTTACATGGCATGTCTTAAGCACATGTGCCTAACACCTGTAGCAAGTATGCCCAGGGCCCCCCAAAAATGTTCACAAGATACATATATTTATCTGGCTAAATTATGTGCATGTTACTGTTCTGGGAGAATTTTGCAAAAAAAAATATATATATATATTTATTATATATATATATATATATATAATAAAATAAAATAAAAAGGAAAAAGTCAACAACCTCAAGTATATTTGGCTTACACAGTTCTGTTCTACTCACCTGCCAGAGTGTCTGTCCCTCTGCCTGGTACAGTGCATGTATCATACCTCCAGGAATGCACAGGATAGATAAGAGAGCCACACCCCAGCCCAGCCCAATGGCCCAGTCTGGGTAGATGTAATTGCCATACGTGATAGGCTTGTACTTCACCCAGCCAAAGATCCAGATGGCCTTCAGGAAATATAAGAAAGTCTTTATGTGCATGTTATATTTAATATTGTATATTCTTGAAAAATCATAACAACTATTATTACATTTCAATACAATATAAATATATACTTGTTACAGAAAAACATTTTTAAAAAAGCTTGTCCACTGTGAAGTTAACAAGTAGTTTTATCTTACATTATACCATTGATTGCCTCTGTCGTGGTATAATTGATTACCATTTTCTTTCATAAAGTTTTAACTGTAGCATCCTGGAAAAGGGTGTTTATTTTAATATGTAATCAAGTCTATCAGCTTGCGCTTTACACTTGCTGACATAATTTGACTTTAAGCAAAAATGACTACGTAAGTGCACTACAAAACAAAGCGCACTACAAACTGATGTTAACTTCTGACCAGGGGTTTCCCAAAGATTTGGGGTACAGGGTATCCAAAATGTGAATCTGTAATTTGGTTATCGGTTTACAGGGAGTCCAACCCAAACCAGCCAAACCAACCAACCCAAAAATCTTGTAAGCCATCCAGCCTCCTTTGGAAATATAGGCTGGCTTTTGAGGCCAGTGAACCTCCAAATGATGACTGGAGGGCTCTCTGGGGATTGCCTTGCTTCTGACACATGACAAGTATGACCTGATATACTGACCAGAATAAGCAGCGGGGCAAACGACCACCAACAAACTCTGAAGTACATGTACGGGTAGTTGCCAGTCATCTCCTTCACGTTTCTTGCAAGCCTGTTAGCCCCTGAAAGAATCAAAATAGTTTGTAACAGATATGTATGGACAGATTGCCAGTAATTTTGTCTTACTTTTTGCATTTCTGCATTTAGCTATTAACAGAAATTCATAATATATAAATATTTATACAAGTTACTAAGGTTTTTAGATTTGTATGTGTCCGTTAATGATCTTGAATACAATCGTTCCAATATTAAAATATCCCTTACTTAATTAAAAAAAACTGTCCTGAAATAATTCCAAAAATTATTATAACATTAAAACATAACAGCAACATTTTCTGATTATTCCTATATACCATAAATCCATACTATGGCCACCACTTCGAAGAAGGCCAGGTACATGAGTGAAATTCCCGCAGCATATGCATCCACTAAGCGGAAGAAATAAATGCCTCCCTGGAGAAGTTTAAATCATGGCATAATAGAAATACTCAACAAAGCATTCAGCATCTTTTTTTTACAAGCAGAACATGTATACATGAATGCTGAATGTCTCTACTGGATTGAAAGGCTCTTAGCCTTGTTTTGAATGTGCCAATAAGCACAGGGGATGGGTAAAGTCAGGAAATTTCTATCTTTATCAAAACATCATGGGAAAGTAAGTACATGCAGTAGTAACAGCTTACATAGAGCAGGTAAAATCCAATTCTGTAAATATTGTTAGTTTTTGAATCAAGTTCCCTCAGTACACACCAGGTTATAATTAGTTTAAAGATTTTAAAAATATTTATTAACAATCTGATGATGATTTCTAACCAGAGGCATCAAAGCTAATTTTTATTTTGATATGATTTGTGTAATGCTGTTAGGTTGGTTTCCTTTGCCAATGGTTAAAAATATACGTACATCTCATGATCTGTTATGTTAAACTGTTAATTAAGTGCCCTTAGAAGAGGTATTCCAGCTAATTACAAAATTTAAAGTTGTTACAGCTCAATGTGGGTAACTTTTAATGTTGCATAACATATGCAGCAAGTGGAGATGGAGGAAGACCCAGTTTATTTTACCTGAAGTTACTTAAAGGCCCCATTCCCATAAACATTATGGAAATTAAACAGAATGGAATGAGATAATGTATCTTCTTGCTGGTACACTAACCAGTGATACAGTGATGTAGTCCTCAGATTAGGTTTTACAAAATGTTTTGGGACTCATTCAAACTGTCATTCCACATAGATTGATTCAACTCCATGGTGACTTTGGCTGAATGCAATCACTTTAACAGATAAACACACCTACTCCTGGCTTTAAGAAAAAGAAACAGAAGAAACAGAAAAAGCTGGTAATTATCAGGGACGGATTGAGGCTGTCTTCTGGGTCTTCCGGAAGACGGTCAGAATTTTAAGTTTACATTGACGGGTATCAAATTTTTTTTCTGTCGGAAGATGGTCAAAAATGGAGGATGGATCAACAAAGATAATATGGAAAACTGTCAGAAAATATCTCAGGATCCGCCCCTGATTATACAAGTACTTTGGTAACAAGAGGAGGGGTGTCATTCATTTAAGCTGATTTTACTCAGCAAGAGTCCCCACAGAGTTGAATAAATCTATGTCGACTGATGGCGTCTATGGGAATGGGGTCTACTTTTGAGAGAGGACAACTGGCTGTTTACCAAGGTGATCAGTAATATTTAAAAAAAATGCTAGTTTAAGTACATTAGCAAGATATGACTTGTTTAATGGAAAATCAAAAAATAACCATGTTACAAAAATATTTTACAACAGAAAAAAAGCTGGCTTTTACACAGTATAAGATGTAACATTGAATGGTGTTAGTAAAGTAAATTTCCAGCCAGGTAAGCTAAAAATGCATAATAAATGTGTGAATCCTTTGCAAACAGAGAAGACAAAAACAAAAAGCTGGTGTTTATCTTTTTTTTTTTAATGTTAACCACTTTAATGTTTTTTGTGCAAAGGCCAAGGTTGACATCTTCACCTTAGGTGTCTGACACATAAAATGTATTTAGCCAAGGAAATACATGCATCAGATAACAATTACTGTACTTCTTAGCACAAACTAACCTGTGTTATGTAAATCAATCCAATCAGGAAAGAAATCACACAAACAACCAAAACCAGGAGTTCTTTCCTTCGTAGGAAACGGTAGATGAATCGTCCAAAGTGGTCCTCCAGGCTAGTGATGATCACTTCCACCATAGCAAACTAAAAAAAAAAAAAAAATTGAACAATTTTCCAACGTAACATAACAATGATAATGTTTATTCTAGTGACTAAAATTAGGATTTTGTAAATTTTTAAAGAGTGATAAAAACAACTTAAACACATTATGACAATAAAACATATAAAAGAAGATTTTCACTCAGTCATGAGGTGAGAAACCCACTCTCTTTAAAATTCTTATAAAATGTATCCTCTGGCTAGCTTTTGTGTAGACATTCTACATTACTGAATAATAATCAATCATGATATTCTTATTTACATAATCTACTTTAAATGTCATGGCTTATTACTCACAACAAGTAGAAACAAATATTAAATGAAGGAGTCTGATCACTAATCAATCATACATAATACTAAAGCAAATAAATTGGCATTGTTGTTCAGCAATTCTGCACGTATTGAAAAAAAAATCTAGTCTACAAGTAGTCTCAATGCTTACATCTACAAACACTCAAACAAAGATGACTAAGCTTACCTACAGTGTTTTCAAACTTAAATATTATGATTGTCAGGTAATCACACTTAGACATTAAGTTTTTTTCTAATTTGCCACCCTACCTGGCTGTCAATTCCCAGACACATCAACATGAAGAAGAAAAGAGCAGCCCATAGTTGGGATATGGGCATGTTCACTAGAGCTGCTGGGTAGGTGACAAACACAAGGCCTGGACCTGGAATTCATATCATTAACTTTGATATATACATATCACAGCTTTGTCTAATGCAAATAATCACAAAAAAATCATGATACACCCAGTATATTGTACACACATAGAAGATCAACATGCAGAATACGTCAGCTCAAGGTGAGAGAGCTGACTGCATTGCACAGATCGCTCTTACAGTTTTAGAGGCATGTTTTCATTAATTTTTTAACCAACTGATTCAGACCCCATTCAGAATGGATGATCCGAGGACTTACTGATCTGTTGACTCAATATGGTTGACCACAGTTCAAAAGCGATGCCGCTGATTCCTGCGCGTGTGGAGTCTGGGAGACCATCAGGAATCAGTGGCATCGCTTTTGAACTGTGGTCGGCCATATTTAGAAGGTGGATCAGTAGGTAATCAGATCATCCATTCTGAATGGGGCCTCAGTCTTATTTTCTAGTTTATCAAAAGGTTAGCTGTCATCAAAATGTAAACAAAATGTAAACAAACATCAGCTATGAGATTATTATTTGCACAGATTAAATTTAGCTATGCATCTTGGAACTTTATTTTAAAAAGCAATCTATTAAAAATATGACGCTTTACCTTCTGGTGTTGCATTTATTACACCAGCAATTAAAAATAATCACAGAACTGATCAAGTTCAATTGTGAAGTGGGTACAATTCATAAGGTTTACCTTTGTTTACCTATATCTTAGGTATAAATAAAAAATAAACCACCACTCTCACCCTGTGTTACCACATCCTCCACCTCCTTGCCTTGAGTGTGTGCAATGTGACCAAGGATGGAAAATATAACAAATCCTGCAAATATGGAGGTTGCTGCATTGAGAAGTGACACTGACATCACATCTCTGAAAAAAAAAGCAAAACTTGACAAAATTATTCAAACTGGCACCTGCATACAGGCCTGTAGCCAGGGGAGGGGGGTGTGGGAGGGTTTGAAAAGGCCTGTACTAGGTACATGAAGATTTCTGGTTAAAGGTTTACTTTTTTAGAAAAATACCCCCCCCCCCCCCCATGAAATTGCAGGCTATGGGGGCCTGTGCATATCGGAAATAACAGTAAAAGAACAAAGGACACTCATCCTCAAATTACCGCCTGACTAGACAGCTCTCCCGGATCCTGTCAATCCACCTTAGACAGTTTCAAGCATGTATATGTTACGTTATGTTATTGGCCTTTTCCACACTGTGTAAAAACAGAAAATGTGTAAAGAAGTGCTTGAGACAGAACAACAAAACTAGCCTATGATATTTCTATCAAATTTAAAAAAAAATAATACAATTTTTTTAACATACGGGAAGATTCTGTTGTTGAATTTGTTGTAGCTGGAGAAGGCAATGAGTGATCCAAAAGCAATGCCAATGGAGTTGAAGTTTTGTGCAGCTGCATTCACCCAAACCTGCAAGAAAAAATGTACACTGATTATTATATATTATAACATAAATGTGCAAGGACATGTCTTAGTCAAATACAAGTAATAGTAATAGCACTATGATAACAACTGTTCGTAAGTTATCCATATTTCACAATAAATGCATTGTAAACAGCTAATAGAAATGTAAAAAATTCCACTTTACCACCAAAAATGGTGGTTAACACAATTATTCTGGAATTTGTGCCTGTCATCACATCACCTGACCTCCATAGATGGCAACACTCTGTAATAATCTCTTAAGAATATTACAGAAAACCAAACTTTTTAGGAAAAAAAAAACAGGGACTAACTTTGAATGTGGGAATGGATTCATTAACCATTGGTACATGTAAGTATGGGAAAATTGTCCCAGGAAAATCCTTTTTTTTTTGGCCAAAATGAACAGTTGTTATCCCTTTAACTGGACTTTGTATCTGGAAAATTAATCTATTTAATGTATTTTCAAATAATTGATATATGTGTCATATTCCTGTATTCAGTGAAGCAATTATAATTACTTAATATACTTCCTTTCCTTTTTGGAATATTTTGCTGCTAAGAGAAATATTACTGTCATGCAATTCAGGTTACAAAATAGTTGTCCAAAAATTTGTACAGGGTGAAATCCAGTTCATCTTCCATGTATAGAAAATTGATTCAGTTTAACAGCAGTTCAGACACCAGCATTCCTTTGTCATATAACCATTTATGATGTTTGCTTCAAACACAATAAGAACACACCTACCCTCACATGTCAACTTTCTGTATCAGGTATCTGATAACAAATAGCATAAATGGAGCATAACAGACCCATTTTATATCCATGGTTGTGGGCAGTACAACATGGACCTGTATTTATTCTCCTTTGAATTCAAGTCAGATTATTTTCAGGAGATGACATTTTACTAAGGAAAATAATTTCTGACCTTCATCTTACAGAACAAGTACCATTTTAAAAAGCTTTATCCATAGGTTCCAACATAAGGAAACATTAATTAATTTTATGATATCTTCTCTATTGGGCATATAGTCATATCAAAATGCAATTGGTGTTCTGTTATAAAAAAGGGAAAAAGTTTTGCAAGACAGGGCATTTACTTGATATTGTTTTGCTCTGAAGTTGTGTGACAGATATCCTAATCATTTTCACACGTTTGAAAACACTCCAACAAAACATCACACGAAAAAAGAATAACTATCTCAAAGGGCAACACTAGTACACACATGTTAATGGTTCGAATTAAATTATGTGAAAGTTTGTAGTAAAAAAAAAAACAACTGTCTACTCTGCTTAGTTCCCAACCTTGGCAAGTAGGTTCACAGCACTGTTTGAAAACATACATTAATAAGTTGTATAGTTGGGCTTGAAAATACTTTTCTTGCAGGCAATAATCATAAGCAGAATATTTGCATAATTATGTCCTCTTTCTGGTACTTCAATATTATAATTATTTACATATTTTGAATGTTGCTTATTTTGACTATTACATTTTTCAATACTTGTAGTTTTGTGCTACTGATGAAAACTTCAATTTCTGAGTTGAAGCTAAATCTCTATTCATAATTCCTGAATACGTATTTTTTAGGTATTGCAAAATAATTTTTTGGGAAACAAAAAATTTATTTTAGTTTGAATTTATCAGAAATTACCATTCCAACTGCTGGTCAACTTAAAAGTCTTTAAAACCATTTTTAGCCTTTGTTATGTCATAAGCACAAAATAACAGTACTGCAATTTTGGTTAATTTTGCAATACAACAGTAATTTTGATATTGTCATCCTCTCAAACTTAACTCAGCAGGATGTACAATCATCTATAATACCCCATAAGTATACATAAGCTATAAATCATGAGCAATTTGGTGCAATAAACATGGCAAAGTGTAATAAAAATCCTACCGCAGGATCCAGAAGCAGTTCCCATTTTGGATAAATGAAGAAAGAAATGCCTTTATAAGATCCAGGCAGTGTGATTCCTCTGCCAAACAGGACTATCAGAACCACATAAGGAAATGTGGCAGTGAAGTACACTACCTGGAAGAGAAAATAATTATGAAATTATAAAAAAAAAAAGTTTTTCAAAACTGCTAGGCTATGTAACATAAACAATATCCTTCTGCCCTGGGGTTAGTGAAAACAGCAATAGAGGTGAATAAAATAAGGAATTTTGCTTTCAATAATCACTGTCAAACTGCCATTTTTGTACAACATGTAAGGTGTCAATTACGTATGCCAAGCTGTAAGCTATTTATTTTTTTACCATAAGCTTCTTATCTAATGTGTACGTGTACAGTGTCAGTTGTTTCACATGTCACAACTGCCATTTGAATGACAACAAGCTCTCCTCAGGGTTATGACTTCTACTGAGAGACGAGAGTGTAGCTGCCTCCCTCCCCTAGGATCATGGTATGATCTATATCAAGGACATGTTTCTGGCTACCCCCCCCCCCCCCCCCGAGAATCAGTACCATATGGTACTTGAATACAAAGCTTAATGCCTGCATCTGTGAGCAGACCTTAGTTGTCAATTAATGAAAAACATGTCCATGCATATATTCTTTACATTCCTACATGTAGATACAATGGCAGTTTCTAATACCATACACAATACAGTTCACAGGATGTTAAGACCTGTCCAGGCATTTGCACTGGGGTTCACATTTGTACAATTCCCCAAAGGTCGATTGAGCAACAACACCAATTCATATGAATACAATAGTAAAGATGGTAAACATTACATGTTAATAAGCACAGAAAATATAACATTTTTCTTAGATAAATGAATAACCTGTTTTCTCATATTCATATTCTTTATGTATATATTATCTGCAAAGGTTAGACAAACAACAGCCTCAAATATCATCACCCATGTGTCATTGAACTTTATATAAACTTAGATAAAACTATCATACAATAATTTACCTTGCCAGTTGATTTGACACCCTTCCATATGCAGAAATACACTGCTACCCATGAGATGAATAGTGGAATCAGAAGCTGCCATCTTATACTCCCAACCACATCTATCCCACTGGTCTGTTCCAGCACATTGTTGCTTGAAAAAAAAAAACACAATACATCTATAAATGCTTATTCCCTATGTGGGCGCTAGCTTATTCAAAGCAGATCCAGATAGCAAAGAGTGCACTTGCCCCATCCTGCCCTACTAAACTCCTTTTTTATTTGCATCCATACAAGTTAAGTGAAGCAAGGAATTAGAGATCTAATTCTTTGGGTGAGGTCACATAGTTTTTCAGTCTCTATCATTGTATTTTCATATATATTTTTTTCTTAAGGAATTTTTATACCAGCAATAATGTCTGACCATTAAGAATATACATGCAAACAACTAATTGTCACTAATGTATGGCTGGCACTGGATCACACTGCTTGCCCTGACAGATGACATTTACTCAACTCACAGTACTCTACTCGGATGACTAAGCAGGTTTTCAAAACCCTTTCTGCATGAAAGTCTGACCAGCACTACAGATTATATGGATTCTTTCACATTACAAAAGCAAAAAATCTATAACATTAATCTTTCATGATCAATCAACACAAATCCTATATGGCATACTTATAGAACTCTTCCGATGGAGACACACTATCATTAGGCCTTAGTAAAGTGGCATTGGGGGAATAGTCATCCCAGCATTTGTCGGAGTTCCATGTATGGTTGCAGGTGGCCCAAGGGAGCTCTGTCTGGAAACACTGGACAAAGTAGTAGCCAGCCCAGGCTATGATCACATTGTAGTACGTACACAATAGGTACGAGATGACCACAGTAGCCAGTCCAGCTCCTTATAATTAACACAGAAATGAATTTATGATTACATATTAATAGGAAATATCTGAAGGCACTGTTAATTTATTGATTGCGTATTGAATTTAGTTAAATTCAGATCAATGGCAAGAAAAAGGCAAAGAAGTTAAAGAAGACTGAAGATGAAAGTTTAGATTTGAAAAATAGAAATTACGGGGGCTCTTGCTGAATGTTAGTTAATCTGATTACATTCAGCCAGAGCCCCCACACAGTAAGATCGATCTATATGCAGAGTGATAGTTTCATTGGGACCACACCCTTACAGATCCATCTTTTGTAAACAATTTTATATTTTGCTTGACAAAACCATACAAATGAAATTCACTATATAGTTATCAATTAATCTGTATGTAAAATGTTTGTAATATCACATTAAAACAGTGATATTTTTTCCAAGTTTATTCAATTCATACGAGCATGACATCACAGACATTATTCTGTTTGAGAACTCCTAGACTCATTGATATAAATACAATCTTCATGATAAGTATAAGGAGTCCTGGATATATTATATCAAAATTACTAGCATACTTAATACTATGTATCAATATGCCAAAGCAGTATAGCACATTGATGCAAAGGAAGTAAGACACAGAAATCAAAATACTAGTGTGTGTATGTGTGTATGTGTGTGTGTGTGTGTAGACACATACATTGTCTGTATATAAAACCCTGTATTTCATTTGCAATTGACCTTTTCTTCAACAAGAAACATCCTGATCTATTTCCTTCACAAGTACCTACCTTTAAACAAGGGACATAACTTCTCCAGTGCTCCAATGGGTCCCAGTCTGGTATACTGGCCCACAGCCATCTCCATATACAGAAGAGGGATACCACATAGGAACAGCATAATGAAATAGGGGATAAGGAAAGCGCCTGGAATAAAATACATTAAAGTTATGCATTGTTAGGGGAGGTGGCCAAAACAGTATGTGGTTAAACTTTTGACCCTCAGTTTTAATACTCTCTCAGTAACCTTGTCCCGTGTGTGTTCATGTGCATGCTTTTTTTTTTTTTTTTTTTTGGGGGGGGGGATCTATCCTGCCTAGGCCTTCATTCCATCACAGTCAGATATGTGAAAATAATACAATGTTCTTTACAACTCTTTGTTAATATTTAGATGCACATTTATCAAGTGCACTGCATGTTTTTTATGGTCTGAATTCCTCCACTGACCTGTACAGAATGTACAGAAAATATCACCTGTGGGCACACACTTAACAGTGTATCTACTGGTACTGATCAATGCTAAGGAAATTAATATATAGTGAACAGTCACATAGAATTAATTTTGTAGTCATGCTAAATGAGACTTTTGACATTCAATGA
Source organism: Lingula anatina (assembly GCF_051362555.1). Lineage (NCBI taxonomy): Eukaryota > Metazoa > Brachiopoda > Lingulata > Lingulida > Lingulidae > Lingula > Lingula anatina. The sequence continues at coordinate 45,043,787 of NC_141767.1, forward strand.
CCTTTTAACACAGGTACAGAGAAGGATAACTTTGAAATTATATATCTTCCACACTGACTGTTTCACATTACAGTAATTGGAAAAAATTCTGCATAATTTATTAGTACTTGTTAGTTGTATATAATACACAAAGTAATATACATGACTTTAAGAACTCAATCAAGGTTAATAAATTCTCCCTATGTTGAATATGTTTGAATATGTCAGTCTTTCGTCCTTACAGTGTTAATATTTTGTTATCCTTCTTCCCAACAAAGGATTATGAGAACAATAAACTGTACATTACTTTCGCTTACTTATGATAATTTCTATCAACTGCATTATGTAATTTACATGTTTGTGAACTTGAACTAAATAAAGAACCATTCATTGTTCAAAAGGATCTGTTTTCTAAAACGAAAAGGTGATGGCCCTTTGCTAAAAAAACTTGTCTCTCATTACACTAATGACAAGACAATTTTTTTTATAAAAAAATCAACTTAAAAAGTAGTTATAGTTTATATTTTACAACTGTAAACAGGATGCCCTAACTACAGCCACAACCACCACATGCAAATGTAAGCCTAAAGATGAAATATATTTGTCTTCCCCTGCTTACTTTAAAGTTTTCTCTATACTTTCCTATCAATGACAGGGGCGGATTTAGGCCGTCTTCTGGGTCTTCCGGAAGACGGTCAGATTTTAAAGTTTACATTGACGGGTATCTAATATTTTCTGTCGGAAGACGGTCAAAAATGGAGGATGGATTAACAAAAATAATTTGGAAGACTGTCAGAAAATATTTCTGGATCCACCCCTGAATGAGCCACAGTAGGCCTATCTATTTATTAGTAAGATGTGGAGAAAACTATAAGTATGGAGAGAAGAACAAAATAATGAAGGGGCAAATCCGTGAAAATCATGTGGAACAGCAGTAATGCTCATAACTGCCTGTGGTAGATAGGGAGTGCTTTTAGTGATAAAACTTTCTGAGGTGAGGTAGAGAAAATTGAGCTATTCCAAGTCTGGAAAAATCAGTGAAATAAGTGGTAGATTTTTACCCTTCAGTTCATTATGCTTCTGTACAAGATATATTCTGAACAGTTGTGCACCAATTTAAAATACATTTTAGATGGCAAGCACACCATGAATACAGTCTGTAAGTTAATATAAATTTTCAATTGCATCAAAGTAGAAGAATAAAGTAAAAAGATTTTTTTTTTGAAAACCTCTTTAATGCATGCTTGCATGCAAGCCTGTCATATTTCAGTCACTAACTGGGTCCCTTTTTATTCCAGTAATTTCCCCCCTTTTTGAATTAACCACCTATGATACTAGTCATACTATATGTGCACCTTTCAACACAGGTCAGAAGTGTCAATAGGAAGTTGCCTCAGTAAATAAAATTAATCTTACATACATTGTAATGTATTACATACAAAAAATGCAAAACCATACAAAAATCTTGCATTGCATCTATTGTGATTAAAAGGACTTATTTTTGTTTTATGAGACATTTCAAAAGTGGCCAAAAGACAGAAAAATAGGTATATGTAAATTTAAAAAAATATTACTGTCTATATAGAACAGTAACAAAAGCAGGGCTAACATGCCTAAATGTTCATGTAACCAAGGATAACCAAGGAAGTGGACATCCACTTCCTTGATGTAACTCACAGTAATATAAATTCAACACGATTCCTTCAAATAAATAATTAAAACACAACAAAATGTAACTACAAGTGGGTTTTAGGCCTATAACAATGCAGCAGACTGACATAAACTATGCGTACAAGTACAGCACGAACACGATCGAAAACGGGCGGTCACAAGCTGGCACGGGCTGGTCGTTTCGCTTTTATTTTAATTAAATGAAAGCGGATCTCACCTCCCCCGCTAATATAGCAAAGGTACGGGAATCTCCAAACATTTCCCAATCCAACTGCATATCCAACACATGCTAATATGAACTCTAGCTTCTTTCCCCAGTTAGGTCGAACGACATGCTGCTCCACCGGCTTCTCGTACGGAGCAACCTTACTTTCACCGACAGGTTCAGAAAATTCCTGCATCTCGCTACCGGGGAAATCTTCAAAGTGATCATGTTGGTTTGCTTCGAAGTACTTCATTCTGGCATAAAATGATGGCCCCAAACACTCTATGTTTTCTTATCAATCCTGTGCAAACGATATAGGATTAAAAGAGTAAACAGAACCCTCCGTATTCTCCGCACATGTTTACGAAATGCTGAATCACTACCTCAAACACCTATATAACAACAGATCGACCAAAGGGAGCAGTCGTTTTGCAAAACATTATACGGGTGATTAAAGCAGAGGATTTTTGATACTGCTGATATTTTCATTGATAAACATTCATTTATTTAAAGAAAGAGCTTTCTTATGCCAAAAACAGATTTTAAATAGTATATTTTTCGCATTTATTTACAAAGAATCTTAACTGTAAATTTAGATTTTTAACAAAAATGCTCCTCGCACGTTTATTGAGCGATGTGGTAGGTGCGAACCTACCAGCACTTCAAAAGCATAAAGTATTGCGTTTCCTTGAAATTTGGTCTGTCATAACCATTCTTAGCACATTTGACACTTCTTTTTTGCGGGAGTAAAAACGCTGTACAATTTCATTTTATTTAATTTTATTGACGTTTTTGGAATTTCCTCCGAAGTAAGTTTGATGGGCCCTAACTTAGATAATAGCAATACCTCTTTGAAATAATGAGGGATTGTAAAATGTACGTAGGACTTACAGTGACCGAGCGGACGAATTGTTTGTCCAAGTGGAACTTTTACTAACATATATTTAAAAGAATAAGTGCTAGAACTATCTGTTCGCACATAGAAAAGGTAAACGGACTAAATTAAAAACCTTTATTACTGGCTCTCGCACCATTATATCACTATCTCCAATCGATCTAGATTATTTTACTAAAGTAGAAAATATGCAACTTGTCAAGAACTGTAAAAGGTGCCTTTCCATACTGAGGAAGTATAGCACCTAAATATACCTACTCATTACAATTCTTAACTATGAGTTCCCCGGAAAGTACACAGGTGAACGGTCCTTGTTCGTGTCATTTATTACCATTAAGTTTTTTTTTTCTGATTAATTAATTTTTCTGAGTCGTTGAAAGACAATACTAACACGTTCATCTTTTCTACCAAACGATTTCTTGGAGTGGCGAGAATAATGGTACACTTTAATTCTCAGCAAATAAAAGGACCCTGTGAATATGAAATAGGAAATTAACAAATTTAAGACTCAGGAAACGGATATGTAATTCTAATTTCCGATAATTTTTGTCAGTTTGGTTTTGATGTGATTTATCTTCGTAATTAAGAGTTGAAAATTTCTGAAAAACATAATGTGTTTATTTATTTTACAAATCAATAATGCACCATCTTTCCTATTTTATGTAAAAAAGGTAGTTGGCACCGGCTAAATACACATTTTTTTGCATCAGCCTTTGACATTTGCATCATTCACAATCACATGTACAAAAACATTTGTTGAGGGGAATTCCCGCTGACGTCATTCCTTGTGACCTAGTTGTCATGCGCAGCTGCAACTGAGATAAACAGTTCCTGTTCCCTTAGGAGGTTTCTTTGCCTAGGTTGGAGCATAAAGTGGGTACTGTATGCAAATCTGAAGCAGTTTATGTATTCGATAGAAGTAAGGTTGCAAACTGATAACAAGCGAACTCATAAACACGGACGAAAGATAGACATTTAAACGCTATATAGGGGAAAATTGAACCTTTCACTGTCAGGAATGATTCGTCATTTCAATCTGACGTGAATTGTTCTTCTTGTCGACATTGATGATTCACATATACAAAAACGTTGACGGTGTTTTGACACATCATTTTAAGCAGAGTTCTACATATAGCAGTTCCTTATTCAGAAATGGCAGGATCCCAGGGACATGATGCTTATCTCAGGAATGCTCTTTCCAAAGTTAGTATGTTTATACCTTATGGAAGTTCAGAGGTGTTACTGTTAAACATCACATGATAAATACTACATGGTTATTTTATACTTGGTTTAATAATTGTGTTTTTGTATTACATCGTAATTTTATTTTTTGAGCTTTTCTTATGTGAGTTTTAAAGATTTTCGGACAGCAGAAACAAATCTGAAATGGCCATGGCCCATTAGCATTACTGACTAAAGTTAATCAGTTCTTTGTAACGTTGTATATACAGATATAGTACATGTACCTGTTTGACCATATTTGTTGTGTTAGAATTTATCAGATACAAATAGATGCGTATATTATGACATAATATACTTTTTATTTTAGTACCAGTATCCAGACCTAGCCAAAAGGGACATTTTGCAAGCATTTTCAAATTTTAAGGATTTGAGACCTAATGTTGACAGTTTTGGTAAGAATTTATGTGACTGATATTTAAGTTTTTGAACCAAGTATGAACTTAAAATATTGACTGCATCTCTTTGCCATTTACCATTGGGAGTCTAGGGTGGCACTAGCAATTTTTTTCGTTTAGCCAAATTACTACTTTTTCATTGCTTTTTTGTCCAATTGGTTTAAATTTGACTAAAATGAGTCATATCAACTCTAATTTGTTTAGCCAATTTCAGTAAGTTTTAGCATTTGGCTAAATTGGAGAGTGTTAGTGATACCGCAGGGAGTTTTTATGGATGTCCATGCTACAAATTTTCATTTGTTTTACCTATTTGTAGTCTTCAATGATGGAAACAGAAAAGAGCTGTTGTGTCTTGAAGGAACCATACCAGTTACTTATAGAGGTAATATTGTTATGCATGTGGACATAACTGAACATGCTTTTGTAGTTCTCACAATTTTTCTTATTAATTTTTACTTTTCTGAACTTGTGTCTGAAGATGGGTTTACATTAAAGAGAGGTTGACTGATCCTTTTTGGTATGTGTAGGACTCTTCTCTGTGGATTGTTAAATTGAACTTTTCTTACCATTTTTTTATCTATTGCAATGTCCTTTACTTTGTGTTTATTTATTTATTTATTTATTTTTTTTGACTTATCAACAAACTCCACTTTCACAGTTGTTGTTTGCGAACTAGTAACTATGCAGACCAGTGCCAGTAAACAACAGTTTGCATTTGATGGTATTTCCTCCAATTTGTGTACATAATTGCATATAGCAAAGTTGTCTTTCCACAATTATATTTAGGTACTACCTATAACATACCAGTTTGTCTGTGGCTGTTGGAGACCCATCCATATAACCCACCAATGGTGTATGTGAAGCCAACAGCAACTATGCAGATCAAACCAGGGCAACATGTAGATGCCAATGGAAGAGTGTATCTTCCATATCTTCATGAATGGAGACATGTATGGAACTTTGACTTTTGTTTTTTCCTAGAATTCAACCATAATAAATTGAAAAATAGAATATTTATGTTACATTAAGGTTATAAAAGTAAAGTAACACACTGAAACTTATCAGACTTCAGTCATTTTAAAGTGATATGGTGATCTTTTATAATGCCATTTCAGCCATGTTTTCTTTTACTCACAAAGATTCAGCTAAATTGATCATAATTGTCTATTTAAACAGAATAGAGAATTCATTTTATTCTAGCCGCAGTCAGACCTGCTTGGTTTAATACAGATAATGGGTATAATATTTGGGGAAAACCCACCAGTATTTGCCAAGAAAACTGGAGGCCCTCCACCTAGGCCAGGGTATCCACCTGGAGGACTGCCATACCCACTGCCAGGTAGATTGTTGATGATCATATGCACAAATAATATTAATGAAATAAGCGACAATTCTTCTACTTCAATTCCTTTTAGGCTGGCTGACGTCTGGGGCACCAACAAAGATTTTCCACTGCTCTCTGTCATGATCTGTGACAATCCAAATTTATTTTTCCATGTCTATAAAATCTTTATATACCAATGGTATAATATTTGTATTATCTATGACAAGTTTCTCTGAGCTAAAATATTACTTATTCAGTCAATTTGGGGCTTAAATTAACTTAAATTACCAATGAAGTAGCCTTGTGCTTCTTGAGATTAGGTATATATTGACATTTTGTAGTTGCATATTTATGGTGTAAGTTCAAGGTTTCATTTGTGTAACACTTTTACATAATATTTATTATTATCCTCCAGATTGTAACTTTTTCTTACAGGTGGTGGCACACCTCCATACCCAATGCAGAGTAAGTGCAATTTGATTTATAAGCATAACATCTAGATTCAGTTGCTCTGGAGGTTCAGACAGATGCAACTTGAGTGAAAATTTCTGTTATGTATTGTACATTACATTTTTACTCAACCAAGAAGTATATTGAATAACAAAAATACAGCATATGCAATTAATTGGAATGCATGTATGATATGGAGTGATGTTTGTTATGTTTCAAAAACCAAACTGTCAAAGGAATTAAAAAAAACAAGCAACATCAAAGGAAAACATATTGTCCCATTTGTTTTGTGTCATTGTTGTATTTGGAAATGTGGAATGGTGTAACTGCATCCTTGTACCTTGATTGTTGCATGTTTGTTTGTTTTCTACTTCAGACAGCAGTCAGACACCCTACCCACCTGCATCAACAGGTACAATACACATGTAATTTATTTCTGTATTCAAGATATATGTGCACACATTCTTATATTATCATAAAATGTTAGGTAATATGTTTGATCTACACATCTCAAGCATGCCAATATAAGTGACAAGTATTTTAAAGGAAGAGCTATTTTGGAGTATTTTATCACTTAGCTTTCAGTGTGCCTACATTTATTTGAGTCGCAAATGTATTTCATTTCACCTGTAAACTGTTCATAAACACACCCAAAGCTGTTTGAGCAACCACCCATCATTTGCATGTTGAATCTGCATGTTTGTATTTGCTCCAGGTGCTTCCCAGCCCCCCTATCCCAGTGCTAATTCTTCAGGTAGTGTTCCCATATATATATATATATTTTTTTTTTTATCTGCCTAGGAGGTTGTCTTTGTCTTTTTTTTTAATAATCTAACTCAAGAAGTTATGGGTGGATTTTGATAAAAATTTTAGAATAGGTCAGAAGTTGTTTAACTTGAAATTAGATTTTGGTGGTGATACATTAATACTTTAATTTAATTACAATGAGAATTGAGCTGCCTTGGCAGAGTTAGGTGCTGCCTTAGTGCTTTTATAGTTATTTATATTTCTAACTGTACTGGCATATTGAACATCTGCTTAAATTTATCTTCTTATTTTTTAAACTACAGTAATCTTTTGCAAAATGATACCTCATAAGTGACATTGTTAAGTGAGCTGTCATGCATCATTTTATTATTAAACCAGAGCATATATAAAGTCGTGTTGACAGATTATTTCAACAGTAATATTAAGTGATTGATGTTCATCCTCATAGATCCTGTACTGCAACCTCCTCCATCACCAGGTATTTTCATGTGTACTGCAAATATGAGAACAGTTTGCTTCTAGACTCTTTATGCATAGCTTTATATGAAAAATATTATATGAAAAATCTGTATGTGCTGTTGGGTCCTGAAGCTTTGACATATGAAATATAATACTAATGGTATGCTAGCAGTGACCTCTAATATGTTGATTTATAGAAAGATATGTCATCATAAGCCATAAGGCATGTTTTAAAATTTTTTGGTGGTGGTGTTGTCTCAAAACTTCGTATAATGCAGTATGTTTTTAAAACCAGTAGTCTCTTTTCTGTATAAAGGAAATTTGATTTTGTCTCCATATGTTGCTTGATCCAATTCATAAAGTGCACCAAAATAACCCACACTAATATATGCTTTTGGTGATAGCATATTTTTGGTTGTTCATAATAGTAGAAAGATTATTATGGTATTTATATAGAGAGATATATACCTAATGAGGAATTGTCAAGCTATATAGCATTTATGCTGTTTGTTCCATCAAATATTTATAAAATGCATTGCTGTGTCACTGTTTGTAGGATTCATGCCCATGCCAAGTGTAGGTGGACCAACAAATCCTCCATACCCAGCATACCAGCCTTCGTATCCTCCTACAAGCTATCCATCTGCTGGTGCAGGATCTGGGGGTTATCCAGGTGGTGGATATGGTGTTTATCCTCCTCAAGGGTCCTCTTACCCTGCTACTTCAAGTTACCCAGGAAGCCAGGGGTATCAACCAAGTCAGCCAAGTTTTGCTACACCAACTACTGCAGGTATGAAAGTTTAAGATGAGTGAAGAAAAGGATGTCTAATTCACTTACTTTTGAAATTGATGGTCATTATACAGTAAAATTGATTACCTTGGCAATTAGTTTAATAAAAAATTGTAAAAAATTGTGTGCCTGTATGTCAGTCTTCCTGTATACAATGTTTTATGATTTATTTCCACTTTTTGGGCTTGAATAACTTTGATGATGAAAGCAGTGTAAAAACCTGTCTATTTGCAGCTTTGATTTTTAAAACCTGAAATTGTGACTTTGGTTTAAGGTGGACCTTATAAGATATTTTTTGCTATTAATGTAGCTATGCAACAGAGTGCAGCAATTTCGGATGAGCAAATCAGGCTGTCCCTTGTTTCTGCAGTTGAAGATAAGATGAGAAGAAGATTAAAAGAGATCTTTGCTCAAGCACAGGTAAAACACTTTTTAGTATTTTTCAGAAATTTTTAATAGGCTTTTCAAATATTATGAACAAAACGATGTTCAGGGAGATGTGATATATCAGTCTTGTAAGAATGTTTGAATTAAAATTTTGTTGTTCTGCAGGCTGAAATGGATGCATTGAAGAAGACGCAAGATGATCTAAACAATGGGAAAACAAAACTAGATGATATGATTTCCAGACTAAGAGCAGAACAGGTAGCCTGTTCCTTTGGATATTGTATAAATTATGAACTTGTTATAGAAAACGTTGTTTTTACTTTTCACATTGAAATATGAAATCACATTGAAAATGACCTTCTGTTGGTGAAGGTGCATCATAAGATAATATGTATTAAAATTTTACATGCTGTTAATATTCCTACTACAGATAATTCATGGAAATTGAATATTATATTATGCTTATTTTCAATTCATTTATTGTAGAATGAAGTGGGGAGAAGTTTAGAAATTCTAACAGAAAAGGATAATGAAATAAGAGAAGCTCTTAGGAAAATGGAAAGTCAAAATGACTTAAATATTGATGATGCAGTGGTCACCACAGCCCCATTATATAAGCAGTAAGTAAAAGATCGACTGAGATTTAATATTCAATTTTGTTTGCTTTCTTATCTTGTCCTATCTGATAACAGAACATAAATTGGCTGTAGAATTGTTTTCTGCACATATCATTTGATCTATATTGACAAGCAATAAATCAGTATTTGAATCATATTGCCATAAATATTTATGCTTTATCTGTAGTTTTTTTTTTTTTAGATCAGAATGAATATATGTATAAATATTTTGATAACTTGTTTTCCTGTTTTCAGGTTGATGAATGCTTTTGCTGAGGAACAATCAATAGAAGATGCTATATATTATATAGGTGAAGCTCTACGGAAAGGGGTTATTGATCTGGATGTATTTCTCAAGGTGCCTTTAAATTTATTGTTCAACAAAAGTATTTCTATACAAAAATGAAATTGATGCTAGAAAAAATGTATTATCCTCAGAAATATAGAACACATTTATGTGATAACAAATCTATTTCTTTTCATACCTGGTCCATTGTATAACAGAAAAATTAATTAAGTTAATTTGTCAGTCATTAACTTTTTCACTGTTTCATATACAAATCAAGATATTTGTTTATGAAACTGTAATCTATACATTGATATGTTGCTTAAAGTTGACCTATTGAATAACAGATGATTATCACTTATTTTGCAGCAAGTCAGAGAGTTGTCACGACAGCAGTTCATGCTTAGAGCCCTTATTCAAAAATGCAGGCAAAAAGCTGGCTTACCAGAAATAGGATAATTGGCAAACAACTACATGCAGAACTGTGCTTTGATGTCTGAATGACTGATAACAATTGTGATAAATCAACTGCCCTTGCTTCAGCTGATACTTTTAATGATGGATCTTCTAATCAGAAAAAAATCTGATGTTGAATAAAATGTTATTATAATCCATAGAAACCCAAGTCTCCATGTTCATATACTGCAGTGGGCGTGCTCTGATAGAGAACCTTTTAGAGTTGACCATATGGAAGACATCGGATGAGTTTCACAAAAGTCAGAAATTAAGAATATATCGTATATACCCCAGCCTGATTAGACAATTATTTTGTATAGTTCTGGCATAATGAAATTGTCTTGCTTCAATGAAGCACAGAAGATTTTTCTAGCAGGTAGGCAAATGCTGTTGGTTCTTTTGAATTTTCTCAATTGATGTATTACGACATCATTGCATGAAAGTTCCATTTCTTTTGTCAAGTATTGGGTAACTTTTTTTCCTCAAAGATTCCCTAGAAATGTATATTTTCATAAATTTTTACTGAATGGGAAAGGAATTCACAGAAAAGTAAAGTCATATTAACTGCTTTTATTTGTAAACTATATAGGTAAACTTTGTGATGTAAGTGTTCACATTCATTATTTTCTTGAAAGATGTCAGCATGGTGTAGTGAATAAATTGGAAATTATTATAAAATGTATGACAGCCTAATTATATCACTATCTATATGTTTTTGTTAGTTATCTTCTGGAAGTGAAAATTCCTCTTTCATGAGATGATAAAAAGGACAAGTCTGTTATTTCATCTGTTTTTTATTCATATAAAAGCTAGATTTATTCATAACTGATTAACTGTATTCCCTCTAACTAAACGAAGATTTCGGGTTTATGATGATCTATTCTGTATGAATAAAATATAAAATTTTGTGCATGCATGTACAGTTTTACACTTGTGGCTGAAATTAGTTCATTAAAGCACAGATAATGCCTTATACCATAAGATGTTAATATAAGCAGAATCTTAGGATAAAGGTTCTCTTCGAGTTGTAAATTTTATTCAATGTTAATGAGGAAAGCACCAAAAGGAGCATAAAAATTGGGAAATGGTGTGAGAAAAAGAAGAAAACCTAAGTTACATGGACTAAAATGATTTCAGTGTTCTAGACAAAAGAAACACTGTAAGTATACATCTATGCAGTAAGGGAACAAGTCATTACATGAAAATGCTTTAATACATTTCTTTAATCAACTTCCCGTGATTGATTCAGAAGTACTAGTATGAAATATGGGGGCATCTTGATAGTCTGAAGGTTCATTGGTCCGAAGGTTCATTGGTCCGAAAAGTGGTAACATTATCATCGATTTTTTAATCAAGGGTTCATTGGTCCGAAGGTTCTATAGTGAACATTCGGACCAATGAACCTTCGGACTATTGAACCCTCGGACTATCACTACGGCCCCTGAAATATGGAGTAAGTGCTATGCCAAAAATATTTCAGTAAAAGCAAAAGATCAAATGTGTTTATTTTAGGCTTAGTGTTCTTGAAATATTTAAATAAATTTAAAATGCCAATAGTACTGTGGATATTAGTATCTGGTGTGTCTGAGTGATGGCTCACAGAAAAGTTGCAATGTACATGTAAGGTTACACAAAGTAGGATTGTTTTGATGCCCAAAAGAAAAGTTGAAAATAAACAATATTAAACAATATGTGCTGTTATATTTTCAATTCAAAAAGATACGATTCAGCAAAAAGAAATGTCTCTATTCGCCTGCAATTGATAATTTGTGAGCACCTGTCCAAGTTACTATGACACTAAGAAGTAAATGTGAAAGTAAGAGTTTGGTTGGCTTCTGGGGTCACATACATCGTTATTAAAACACGGAAGTTATTTTCATCTTTTCCTAAAAGAGATTCTGTCGCGGAAAACTAAAATTATTTAAAAGTTAAACAAACACTTATTAATTGATCTATTCACAAAATTTCTAAAACTCTTAAAGTTGAGAAGTGTCATTTTACTTTGCTCTAAGCGCCACACAAGCGCGGCCACGACAGAGGCATTTGCAGACGTCAATACTCCTACACTTGGAGTCGAGCTTCCCACACAATGGATTTCTTTTAACGAGGATTCTCTATTGCAGAATAACATCTACTGCCATAAGCTAAAAGCTTTAAAAGACCAAAGTAGCAATGTGTTACTTGTTGCTTGAGACCTAAATCTATCGTTATGTACTGATGTTGATCATAGGTTTGCTGACATCGGGTAGCTATCTTAGACACGAAGTTATACAGCTGCAATATGGAGGATTTACTAACTCAGATTTCAAAGGACGCTGCTCCTGCCAAATTTGCTAATTTAAAGAAAGCGTGTAAAGAGGCATTAGGTAGGTTTGAATTTTAATCCAAAGCAAGGCAGTGGACAGCAGTCACCACTGAGAATGACACCGTTTCCAAAACGCTTCTATTATTATTATTATTATTATTATTATTATTATTCAGTTTTATGTGTTATATTATTGTCATTACTATTATAATCATGTTTTGGTGGTGGTGGGGTATACATGCGACGTGAGTTATTTAGTTTACCATACAATAGCTAATTTTCAGAGAGCTTTTGATATGATGGTATTGATAATGGCAATTATTAGCCAGTGGATTTTTTTTTTTTTTGTCATTTTAGGAGCAAAGTTTCAATACAGGTTTAATGTTTTTCATAAAATGATTTTAAAAATTATGTGGAGCTGTAGAAAATCATTTTATCAACATGCACATTTTGAGGTGACCTGTTGGGGTGCAGTGCAGAAAATACAGCAATCTTTTTGGCAACATCATTTTTGTTTTTGATTTAATCATTTTGTTGAGAGAAAAAAAAAAAAACAGGTAAGAAAAAGAGATATCGTTATTCTTAATTTTAATTACCAGACCAATTTTTATTTTCATCAGATTAATGTTACAAGAAGAATCATCCTATCCCAATTTTCAAAACCTGTTTTTCTTTGCTGCCTCAGTTAAAAGTTTGGAGAATGTTAATTCATTATTGGTATGGTGATTTTGGTGTTGAAATATTGTGAAGAACAATTTTGGTGTCTAAAGTCATATTCTGTGGCCTGTTGTAATCTATATTTCAAAGTTCTCATAATTAAGTAAGTGTCATGAAATATGTTCAATTTTTCAGATGAGAGCATCTGATGATAGAGATTTGAATGCAATATGTTGCCATGCATATTATATTTATGGTCATCTACTCTTCAAGTACTGCTGAACAATTTACAGTATTTTCCAGGCAAATCAATACATGTATACACTTGACTATATTTGTAGATTTTCTTGGAGATGAGAGCAAGGCATCCAAAGCCCCAGTCTATTTGCTCAGGTGGGAAACAAAGAATCAATATGGTGAAATTATAACTGTTTCGCACTGTGCTGCAAAAGTACTTTATTATAAACACAGTCATTTACTGCTATTAAAAATCAGATCAGTCAGTTTAAGGAAGTACAAGTAGGTGAAGGATGTATGTAAACATTAATTATAATTTTGAGATTTCCTCAGTTTCATATTTCTAAGCTAACACCAAAAGTAACACGTCACATTTTGATAACCACTGATGAAGCATTTCTCTATGATATGTTTCTTAATTTTTTTAAACCACTTTTTTCCCTTTTCATACAGATTTTCATTAAATCTTTGAATTTGCCTCAGTAATATCTTTTTTCTTGAAATTATATATATGATAGGAATATGAAAATAATGATTAAAATAGATTGAGTGACAAGATATAGGAATTATGAACTGTCCCCCATATGTAAATCAAAATTTTTATTATTTACAGAGAAAAATGTTTGTCTCCGCTACAGTTGGCCATGGAGTCCCACAACCACAAACTTGCCACTTCTGCTGTTGGCGGTTTGCAGGTAAGGATACAGCTCCCACTGAGACTACAGTGTGAGTGTTAATTGATCCCAAAGTTTAGTAAATCCAGCAGTGAATTAGCTTTTGTGCAAACAAAATTAGACATTTCTCAGGGGAAATTGTAAAGATTGTTTTCAATTTCCTTTTAGTGCATGTATATTTTATAGAAACAAAATGTTGTTAAATGATTTGTCATTTAGCAGTTGTAGTATTAAGAAATGTGGTCTTGCTCAGATTGGCTAAAGCAAAGACAGGTCTAACCCTGTCTTCAAAAATGAAAAAATATTTAAAAAAAAAATTTAAGGGGGAGTTAAAATAATGGATAACGATCACCAGCTGACTATCTTCTGCAAATGAAGTCCCTTGAACAAATATGAAAATTGCTTTCTTGTGTTGCTCGTGTCACAAGGATCTCCCGTTGAAGATATTAAAATTGCCTTCTTGGATCGGTTAGGATCTCCGACTGATGCTCTTCTGCAAGGGAAGTCCCTTGAACGAAAATGAAATCTGCCTTCTTATCTCGCTTGGATTGCAAACGATCTCTTGCTGACGATCCTCTGCAAACGAAGCCCCTTGAATAAAAATGAAAATTGCTTTCTCCTTTCGCTTGGAACGTGAACAATCTCCCACTGTAGATACGAAAAATTGCCTTCTACTCTGTTCAGATTAGTAAAGTATCTCATGCTCTGGATCTTCATCTAACAAAGTGTCTTTAACAAATATGAAAATTACCTCCTTGTCTATCGGGTGCTGTGTGTATAAAGGTCCGGAGGGTGTCCCCTTCCATAATTTAGCAGTCAGTTTGCTCCAAGGACGTTTATATGTCCTTGGTTTGCTCAGACTTCATTTAGGGCCTATATGTGCTTTGTACCAAATGTAGGTCACTCTTGTCACTGCTGTGCTTGATGTGGATAAACCGGATTATGCATTTTAGGCTTCATTCACATGCAATGTCTATTTTCTAAATTCTATTTTCTATTCGCGGTATGTCTTATGATCACGGTCTGTGCCCTGAATATCCCGCGGCGTAATTACTGGCAGCGCGAGCCAGTTACTATAAGTTACTATAAGTAACTGGCTCGCGCTGCCAGTAATTACGCGGCGGGATATTCAGGGCACAGACCGTGATCATAAGATAGCGCGAATAGAAAATAGAATTTAGAAAATAGACATTGCATGTGAACGAAGCCTTAGTGTTTTGTAAACTTTAGGTAATAGTTTTAACTTAAAAGTCATAACTGAATAACAGCTTGCACTACAAAGTAGTATTATTCAACTGGGATGCATCATACAAGCTGGGTATGTCAAATTACTCTAAGAAACAAGCCAAGCCATCTTTTTCCAAAAAATTGGTAAGCTGTTAAGCCGTTTTTTTGAAAATATACGTAGGCCATCTGGTGATGCCAGTGGTCATTCAAATGATGGCTGGAAGGTTCGCTGGGAAAAGCCTTGATTGGAAATGAGCCTAAAACATTTTTGTAAAACCTAATCTGAGCACTGCATTACTGTATCACTGGTTATTGTACCAGCAAGAAGATACATTATCTCATTCCATCCTGCGCTTCCTATATTGTATTTAATAAGCAGCCTCATTATTGTCATCACTCAGAGACAATTGTGTATTGGTGTGTGGGCAGCAGGAGATAGATGCATACATCCCAAGTGCTGCTTTGATTAATGATCTTAAAAATAATGTCAATGTTGCCTTCTTGTGATTGAGAGCAATGTAATTAATGGTGAAGTTATATACCATATGGTGGGCTTTATCTGTGGCCCATGTGTTCTGTTGCTTTTAGTATCAATTTAGGTAGCTTCAAAGGAGGCCTTCAGCACTGCATGAGGACGTTTTAGACTAGAAAACTTACCATATGTAATTCACAGGTGGTGAGGTTAACTTTTTATTGATTATGAGGAAACTATGTGTGCCTGGAATGTCTTCTTAGAAAGGAATGCAAAAGTGACACCCAGAACATGGTGAATTCAATTTTTATCTGTTATCACGCAGCATCATAGTCCCCAGTATGGTCCATAATATCTGACCTCACTCTCTCCAAACCCCATGGCATTTTTCTTGATTTTTTGGTAAGTTCTGAGACTTGAGGTTCTTTCAGATGATTTCCATTGTGATTACAAAGTACAACCATAGCTGAATATAACCCAAGGAACTATCAGATATAGTTTCCTATTGTATAGTTAATCTGTTAAAGAGCCTTGTTTGTGTTTTCTGGCCCACACATTATTTGACAACATGTTATTGATATTTGACATCATCTCAAATTTTTTGTGAGCTATGAATTGGATTTCAGTATCATTTCTTCATCAATGCATCATCAGTTTCCTAGGCCTTAATTGCTTTAGAAATCTTATTATATATTAATTTACTGCATAGTTTTAAATTGTTTTTAACAAGTCTGCAAAAGAAGTTTTGATAATGTCTGTTCTCAAAAGGGTGCATTTGAATACCTTCGTATTCAGATGCATACAAATGCAGTCATATGAATGTATATGTAATATGTGTTTGCCTTTGGATTGCCACTTATTATTTATGTGAGTGTACTCTGTTTGGAAGTGTTCAAAATGGCATTGTAGTTCTCATCCTATCATTATTATTATTTTTTTCTTTTTATACGTAGAAAATCTTGCAGGACAGCAGGTTCCATTCTCCTCTGGAAGAAGAGGAAGAGCAACACTGGCTGCCTATGCAGATACTCCGTGTCGTGGCCTCAGCTCCAAATGTGAACGAAGACACACAAGTTGAAGTGATGAAGGTACGCTAAGTTAACTCTAAAAAGCATTCCAACTAACACACATGTATTTCATGTAGACTGTTTTGCTGCTAATAGATAATTGTTACCAGTATGGCCTGCCATGCATACTAAGATGACATGAAGAAAGCATTGTTGGTACTGTGCAAACAAAAAAGTATTTTTTTGTTAGTTTTATGAAAATGTTTGGGCATTTATTGTTGTTTCATACTTGCAATGGATCTAGAACAGAATAAAGCTTATGTACTAACCAATGAATAATATAATGTTGAAATCATTGGATATATTTTAAATCTAGTGTTTTACAGCTGGGGTAGCGCTAACACTTGCCAATTTAGCCAAATGCTAAAACTGACTTAAATTGGCTAAACATAAAGGGCTTGATTTAACTCATTTTAGTCAAATTAACACCATTTGGATAACAAATTGACAAAAAAGTGATGATTTGGCCAAGCGAAAAAAATTGCTAGCGCTACCCCAGTACAGTTTGTGGTTATTTATACAAATGCCTTTCTGCTCACTTTCCACTGCAATTCTTATTCAAATTTTATTAACAGATCATTGATTGCCAACATTGAATATTTTGCCAGATATGTATTTTTGCTTTTTCAGATTCTTTTGAATATGACTTTTTCCACGGCTTGGTGTATGAATGCAAAAGTCATTACAAGAATTACAGAGGTAATATCCCCATGCTATAAATCAAGAATAACAATATTTTTTCATGAAACAAATAACAATTGTTTTTATGTACAGACACAGATGTGTCTGTACATATAGCTGTCAACTGCGTCTGTCGTCGCCGTTGCCGTTGCCGTTGGCGTGCACTTTTACCGATAACACGATAAGTGGAAAACGGTTTTACCTTTTGGCTTGAAACTTACAGAACTGATGAATATTCATAATACACAGGTCAAGTTCGAAAATCAGCATGATTGGGTCATTTTTAGGGAATTTATGCCGTTTTTTCACTTTTTTCAGCATATATACAGCACCTATAACACGATAAGTGGAAAACCATTTTACCTTTTGGATTGAAACTTACAGAACTGATGAATATTCATAATATGCAGGTCAAGTTCAAAAATCAGCATGATGGGGTCATTTTTAGGGAATTTATGCTGTTTTTTCACTTTTTTCAGCATATTTGCAGCACCGATAACACGATAAGTGGAAAACCATTTTACCTTTTGACTTGAAACTTACAGAACTGATGAATATTCATAATACGCAGGTCAAGTTCGAAAATCAGCATGATTGGGCCATTTGTAGGGAATTAATGCTGTTTTTTCACTATTTTCAATATAAATACAACACTGATAACACAATATAAGAAAAACTGATTGGCCAATTGTAATTATACTCACAGGAGTGGTCAATCTTACTAAAACGCAGGTTGAGTTCAAAAATCAGCATAATCGGGCCATTATTTTAGAGGTTATACTGTTTTTCACATTTCCTCAGCTTCAATTATTAGGCATGTTAGCAGTCTCATTATTTAACTAATAAGATGCCTAAAAGTGTTTGTTTGATATTTCCTGCATCTTTACAACATTGTTAGTTGATTATGTAAAAAACATGGTAAACTTGTTATCATGTATTGTGTAATAAAGTGTCAAAAATGGAAATAAACTCATATCATTGCAGTTTGTCAGATTCAATCATCCACTATGTTCAGAATTTCAGAATGGAGGAAATTGGACATTTAACACTGTTCTATTGATATTTTTCCCATCTCATCAATTTTCTTAGTTGGTCATATAAAAATGGCAACAAACTTTATTTTTTTTTTAAGTTAAAAAGGTGTTAAAAATGGAAATAAACCCATTTCAGAACAGTGCTGTCTTGTTTACATTTTGGCATTTTTAAGATGTGACTTTGAAGTTCCATGAGCCTGCAGACCTTTGCTAGTCACATTTTCTGAATATCCATTATACTAATAGTTTATGATTAAAAATTGATGGTCATAATGCTGTTAAACATTATGTAATATTGCATCAAAATTTGAAGAAACCCCTGTTTTGGGCACTGCTCCCATGATGACCATTTAAGAAAAACCATGTCACTTACTGTTTTCAAACTTACAGGAAAGAAACATAGGGCTGAAATACAGCTTCAGTAGGCAATGCAGTCTGTTTGGTAATTTATCCTGGCAGTTAAACAGTTTTTTGTGAAAATTTGATTTTTCACATATTGGCATTTTCAAGGTGTGGCTTTGAAGTTCCATGATCCTGGAGACCTTTGCTTGTCACATTTTCTGAATGTCCATGTTACTTATATTCTATTATTAAAAATTGATGGTCATTATGCTGTTAAGCATTATGTAATGTTGCATCAAAATAGAAGAAAACACAATTTTTGGTTCTGCTGCCATGATGACCATTATGGGAAAACCGTGTTATGACTGTCAAACCTTTAAAAAAACAAACACAGGACTAAAATGCAGAATGAGTTGGAAAAGCAGTCTTATTTGGCTTCTTTTTCTGGAAGTTATACATTTGAGTGAAATATTCATTATCTTTTTGGCGTATTCATTGTGGGACTCGGAGCTCCCATGGACATGAAGCCGAATGGTAATCAAATTTTCTACATGTCCATGCTATTTATTGTCAATATTAAATCAAAAATTGGTGATAATTATTGTATAATTTATTATGTAATGTTACATCAAAATTGACAACAATATTTTTGCATTGCTACTGCAAACATTAGTGTTACTTATTATTATTTTTAACTTACAAGTATGATTTTTAGGATTGGCATGCAGTTCAAATTAGAAAGCCAGGTCAATTGGGTTATCATTTATTATTGAATTTATGCAATTTTTTGTGAAATTTTCATTTTTCTCATTCTGTCACTTTCTAAGTATAAACTTGCACTCTGATGGGCCTGAAGCCTTATGCTTTTACTTTCGTCGTTGTTACCTGTTGTGCATAATTAAAATTTGATGTTGACTGTGCAGTAAAACTTAATGTATTATTGCATCAGAATTGGTAGTCTCCTATTTTGTGCATTTTTGTTTTGTGCTTTTCTTAAGATGTGACTTATGGGCCTGAAAGACCTTTGAGAGGGTCAGTCTGTTAATATCCCTTGGGTATCACTAATTTCTGAGTTATAAAGCCATTTGCCTAATTGATAGGCCATTAAAGGAGATTACATAAAGCACACTTGTTGATATTTCCTTGTAAACCCCCAAAAGTTAAGCTCTCTGCTAGATTAATAATAAGGAAGCAGTGATAATTATGCAGGTTATTATATATATATATATATATATATATATATATATATATATATATATATATATATATATATATATATATATATATATATAACCTGCATAATTATTATATATATTAACCTGCATTAATTGATAATATATATAATCAAAGATTAAAAGTTTGAATAGCAGCTTCATTGAAATTATATTTACCTCAGGCTCTGCCAAGGAGGTTATATTTTCACCCCTGTTTGTCTGTCATGAACATAACTCAAAAAGTTATGGACCAATTTTGCTGAAATTTTCAGGAACTGTCAGAATTGGGCCAAAGAGGACAATGATTAGTTTTTTGTGGTGGTCTGGCTCAATAATCAATCAATAATCAATAATAATCAACAATTGCTGCCTTGGCAGAGGTCTGCACTCTCCGTGGTTTTCTAGTTTTGTTATGTTTTCCTTTACAATTTTTTCTCAAACACATGCATTTGTGACTTTTATCTCTCATCTGCTCTAGGCTCTGCACATTTTCTGTATTTCCACATAAGCAATTGTATTGTTTTTTATGTCTTTAAACATTATATAATATTATTTTATTCACTGTCATCATTTTTCAAATATTGAGACTTTCATCATGTGACTTTGGTCTCTCATGGTCCTGAAACTGTAATCTTATTGAAGGGGTGGATTGAGACCATCTTCTGGGTCTTCCGGAAGACAGGTTATTAAGTTTATATTGACTGCTCTCTATTTTTTTTTCTGTTGGAAGACCATCAAAATGGAGGATGGATCAACATAGATACCTTGGAATACTGTCAGAAAATATCTCTGGATCTGCTCCTGTTATTGACCATGTTACCTGTTGTGCATGATTAAAATTCAGTGTTGACTGACAGTGCTATTATAAGCATTATTTATTATTGCATCAAAATTGACAAAATGACCTTTTTTTTGCATCTTTATTTTCTGTTTTTTGTCTGTACATTTGACAGCTTTGCTGCCTTGTTTACATTGATGATTATTTTTTAGTTTGAAGAACTGTTAACCCTCATTTAGTCATTGTAAGCTTTACATGATCATATGTATTTTGCACAATGTACATTGTCAGAATTTTTTTAAAAAGTTCTGCATTGAATGTGATTGTTATAACAGAAAAAAGACTTATTATTCATGAAATGATTTGTGATGACATTAAATGCTCCTTTGTTTCTCTTCTGTGTGTATACTCTAAAGTAGGTTCAAATGACATCTAAAATAATATTTACCTTATTCACTTTCCACTCTTTATATTGCAGTTATTCTTAATAACCTACTTAACCAATAACAAACAAAAGATCCAGGATGCATGCCTGTGCTATTTCACGCAAATCCTAGGTGTTTACTATCAGAGACAACTAATAGTTCACAGTCAGTCATATGTAGATTGTCAGAAGGGAGAGAAGGTAACCCAGCAAGGGTGGGGTACACATCTAGAAGCTGGGGCAATTAAGCCATTTGCCAGTCCCCCTTCCTGTGTGATTGTGGAGGTTTTAAGTGTTCCATGAAATTTGTTTACAACTTGACTAGATAGGAGGTTAAGGGAACATGATGTGATTGTTTTCAAGGAAAAAAAAAACGTTTTTGTTTCTTTGTTATTTAAATTGGGATGGTATATAAATGTGATTTCTTTATAGGAGGATATGTTCTGATTTTGTTGCTTGAGTTTGAAGGGCCTCTGTTATGAATCACAATTATGATAGTACACTCCCTTCACTGCTTTTCTCCTTTCTTCTCTCTATCCCAGGTGTGTATACAGGTATTCTCAGGCAATCACATTAGTGCTAGACCTGCTGTGAAGGCTACACTAGTTCAGTTGCTTTCTTCCTTTGCTGAGAAATTGAAAACTATTGATGTCAAAAGGGTAAGGTAACAAACATGTTGCATGCAATATATGCTGTTCTGATTGTGCATGGCATTTTTTTAAAATTCAATGTTTCTCTGATGTTAACTGATATTAAATTTTCAGTTGTGTTTTTTATATAATTATGTGTTTTTTTATCAATGTTATTTTTGTTCAGTGTTTTTTGTGCATTTTTGTTTTATTTCATGTCTTAACTAGTTGGGTATTATTAGCATCACTTGATATATCTCTTTTACTTTTTGTGTTTTTACATATGGTCATTTTGATAGACCTGCCATGTTGTGATTCTTGCATGCTTTTGTTTGTTAGCTTACAAATGAATTATATGATAATGGGTGTTGTAAAAAAAGTTACCTAAATGCAAATTGTTGTGTTGTATATGTTGTTTTTAAATAAGTGCAACACTGTGGTGGCTTATGCATAATGATAATTCTTTAATTGCAAATTTTATGACTAATGTAATTTTGATGCTAAAGGAAATCAGATGTAGTGTCACTTATTTTGAAGATTCTCTTTGTCAATTATTGTTGTAAGGAATTAATATAAATTCACAAGATTGGAGTTCAGGGTTACTTTGGAGTTTGATTCAAATATTAAAAGCATGGGACTGATGTGTTACTCTTGTACTTCTAATCCAGCCTGAGGAAGAGGCAAAAGGTGCCATTGCAGAATTCTCAATGAATGGTATGGTTTTCAGTAATTTATTACTAACATTTTTCTAGCTTCACCAGATGATGACATTCAGGTTTATGAACAGCTTATCTACCACTAACTGCGCTTAGGTAGTCGCAATTTGACAAACATCTGCTTGTAGAAGCATGCACATTAATAGAAAACACTGACACAACTCTTAGCATGATATTTTGCATTTAGTCTCTGGAAATAAATGCATTCTATAAAGAGCTGTCTAAAATAGTGTTTGATCTTGACAACTCTTTTGGTTTGATGAAATGCAAATGAGCTTAATTGTTGTCTATATTCAAATGGACTTTAAATGATGATTGCATATTTCAGGCAGCTCTGCTTGTTTGCTTTTCTTGAGCTTACTCTCATCAAGTCAACAAGGCATGCTACAACTCTTCAACTAATTAAAAGCTTACTAACATTATTCACTAACATCAGTCTTTTTATGTATTCATTAAATGCATGTATTTTATAATGTCTGTTATCAGATTGGTGTCATTGATACTTATTTATTTAATTTTTATCCTCTTTAGGGCAAAAGGATACTGTTGATCATTTAGCACAT
Source organism: Lingula anatina (assembly GCF_051362555.1). Taxonomy (NCBI): domain Eukaryota; kingdom Metazoa; phylum Brachiopoda; class Lingulata; order Lingulida; family Lingulidae; genus Lingula; species Lingula anatina. The sequence continues at coordinate 45,066,731 of NC_141767.1, forward strand.
GACATAGTGACCATCTTGAAATACCTGTGTACCAGGTTAGCACAGAGTAGCAGGTGATTTTTTCCTTTTTAACATTGTTTAGGTTCCACATTACTATTTATGTAAAAATTGATTTTCACATTCAGGAAAGCTGACCAAGCTCTTGCTAGAATATGACATTTCAGCCAGATGCTTATATGTTTTGTTATTAATCATTGATTTTGGTGAAAAAAATGGCTGTATGGCTGAACATAAAATATGCTATCATGTGCACCAGATAGATTTGTCCTAAATACTCATACTCAGTTTGTTCTCACCTATATCATATTTTATTGGCAGGTTCACTTTTGATAGCTATTAGGGATTGAATTGAATCAGAACAGAAGATGGCATAGAAAGAAAAAAATGAACTACTAACATAATTTTTAAAAATTACATGGGAATTGATATCTTAACATTTCAGTAGCCCACAAGCTAGAAATGCTGTGCCTCTGATACTAGAGGGAATTCACGCCATCTTGAGCAATGTTCCGTCTTCCATCAGACAGGTGGGGGAATTCCTAGATTTATTGTGGTGAGTTTATTCCGAATTTTTGCCATGTTATAGAAAACATCTTATTCTTTTTTTTGTTGAGGTCTTTAAAATTAAGGCATCCTAGATTATGCACATCCATAAATTAATATACATACAAGTAGTGAAGTGCACGTTTCTGAGGATCCTCAGTTTTTCTGCTTTTTCCCTAAGATCCCCAGCATTAGCTGTTGTTATGCCTTAAGACAGTTTCCAAAAATTAATATATTTTATATTATTTTGATTTATTTACTGTTTGTCCTTCCTTTATAGTAAAGAGCAAATTAGATATGTGTGAGATAATACACAGCTGTCACTAGCTATATAAGGCAGAACACCTCAAGTGCCAATGAGAGGGGTTAAAAGCATATATCGTGAGAAGGTGGCAGTGAATTATTTGACATACATAATGAGTAACAGTACTAGCATTTTACAAAAAAAAAAAAAAAACTCTAAAACCAAATAAATCCATATATCACCATGGTCTCATAAAATATTTAGGTATGTATAAGAAAATAAATCATAACTGTGATTTAACTTGTTGGTTTTTTATTGATTAGAAAGGGAGGGACAGTAATTTTGCATCTTGACATATCATTAAACATGGCATTATTTTATTCTAGGCAGGACCTGTGCCCCACACTAATAGTAATCATAGGCAATCCCAAGCTTGACAAGAGTATAACATCTCAAAAGACTGGGTCCCAGGATGAGGTTGGGCGTGGCTCCGGGTGCTCTCAAACTGCACCTGCCTTATTGGGACCATCTGCTAAAACTGTCTACAGGTAAAGGGCTTTTGATAGCTTCTAGAAAAATATGAGGCACTAGTACAGTACAGGGAAATGCTTAACCCAGTTCCAATTTTGCCACAAAGGAGTTTGAGTAAGAAATTTCCCTGAGCAATAGCTTCATAAATTGTATTTAAAAGGAAAATGTGTTATCAACCCCACTTATTAAGATGATACTACTTAACCTTTTATGTACATCACTAAATTTGTAAAAATGTTTTGTTTTATCAGCATATCTGTGGAACTAGTCCGCTTAGTGGGCAGTGTTGGATCTCTTAGGCCGGTGCTTGAGTCTTTGTTCCATAGGATCCTTTTGTATCCACCAATACAGCATAGATTAGAGGCACTGAAAGCTATGAAGGAGGTGAGATGACAACCAGAAAAGTAACTGTATATTTTAAGGTTGGAAAAGGGATGGAAAATTCCTTTGTTTTGGAAGATTTGCTCCCTTCATGTGTAATAGAAAAATTTAAGGAAGTTGCTGCATAATGTTCAAAAACGGAAATACATTGGTGGTGTTTTATGGTGGTGATATTGGGGGGCAACCACATTTCTAATCTACAGTAAAATCAACTGATCTCAAATATAGAAATATTTAAAATCTTTAGCTGTATCTCTTCTTAATCAAATACAAATGTAGGCATAGATTATTTTTCAGACACTTTTTGGATGCAATAGTGTTAGTGCTACTGTTCAGTGTGTTTTCAGTTTGTTTATTTATAAGGCTAGCCTTTGTGCAAATGCAATATTTTTATTTCTTTTTTTTTTAAGTTACTGAACAATCCAGAACACCTGATTTCCTTAGCTGGTCCTACAGAAGATGATGACTCTAAGATTGCTGGCAAAGTGAGAAAAACACATAGCCCTGATACGTCCTTAATCAAACTGTGAGTACCAGGCAATGTATACAAATCATCCAGATTTTTAAAAAAATAAATACATTTTGTACAAAGAGTTAAGACTACATGTCTATATGTCTACGTGAAGAGCTTCTGGAAATTGTTTTGAACATTTTACATTATGAAAATTTGTTACTCTTTGCATGTCCTATGTAACTCTGTTATTTCAACACTAGATATTGTTCCATATTGCCATTGCTTTGATTTTTTAAAAATTTTCTGTAATTCATGAATGAACCTTAGTAATCTAGCAGTAGATTTAAGTTTGACAGTGTTGCTCAGGGGGACATAAAGCTATCAAATTGGACAAATGTGAATCTGAATTCATTTGACAGTCAAAGATTAATGTTTATTCTCTAAGCAATTGGTTGCGACTTTATTTTATAGGTGTGGCACAAATACTCAAGGTTCCTGTGCTTTTTGTCACAAGAACATCACATGGACAAATCCTTAAAATACCAGCAATTTTTCAATTTAAACTTTTTGAAGCATTTATTTACATTATGAATGCTATTTTTCAGACATGACATGTAGCAAATAATAATAGTTCTACATGTTTATTTCTAGTGTTGTGGATTCCATGCAGGAGTCTTGCCACTGTAGTGACTCAGCCACTTGTATCACAGCTGTCAGTAATGTGGACATGCTGCTGAAGACTGTGGAGAATATCACACAGGGGAAAGTACTCAGGGAACAGCAGGCTGCAGAACTGATGGAAAGATATAAGAAGATGGACCAAGGTAATACTTGTTAGTTTGTAATATTCCAGTTTTGAAAAATGGGCCAAGGTAATGCTAGTTTTTAATACCTCAGTCTCCTAATGAGCATTTCCCTTAATACAATCATTTTACTTGATCGTTTGCACATTGTTTTTGTGAAATTAAATACAGTGCTGTATCTTTTGTATCTTTAACTTGTCAGAAAATTGCACTCTGACTTTCTTCATTTTCTGGAAACTAATCTTTAACTAAGGCTTCATTCACATGCAATGTCTATTTTCTAAATTCTATTTTCTATTCGCGGTATGTCTTATGATCACGGTCTGTGCCCTGAATATCCCGCGGCGTACGGTAATTCTCCAATCTATACGAACGCCGCAATAATTACGAACGAAACGTTTTTTCTCTGAATCTGAATTTTTTGTCTCCGTTCTGTACGAACGATCGCTAAACTCACTTTGGGCACAATTTAAATTTTCCGAACGCAAGAAAGTGTGCCCGATTGAAACTCGCCCCATGATTCGTCAAAGCGAGTTTTCAGACCACCGTTCCAAACAAAGGAACTGCCACTTGACAGGAGAGATTGTTATCATGTATTTGTGCTGTTTTTGAATGAGACGATAGGAGGACTCAACCTGCCCGCCGGCAGCTACAGGCCAGTAGTTTTAAAACCCTATTGTTATAGAGAAATTATTGACAGCATCAGTACGCATAAATTACTTACTGTTTATTATCATTTCTTAACTTCTGCCGGCTGACTGGATCATCAACATCCACCATCAGTGTTTCACCGATAACTGGTTTCTAGTAAAATCTATAAACTTGAAACCCACGCACAACAGAAGAGTATGAGAAATCCATTGTCAATGATCGAGTTTTTCATTTGTTTTTGGTAGTCATCAGGAAATTATTTTTTTAAGAGGAGTTCTGTCTTGTATTGTATTTATTTTTCTAATTGGAGTTGTGATAAAGTTAATGTACTTTTTTTGTTTGTTTGTTTGTTTGTTTTTCCTTGTTAAAGACTTTGTCTCATGAACAACTGTTAGGTAAACCTTACTGATATTAGTGATTGTGAAAAATAAAGGTGCCGTATGACCTTATACAAATTTGCCTGCAGTTTTCTGTATTTTTTCTAATTAAGTTTACATTGATTGCGTGCAAATTAATATGCTGTAAAAGACTTTCATAAATAGACTTGAATTGAGCTGATGTTATTTTTTATATCAAGTATAATCTCTATTAACGTCAGTGATATCTACTGTGAGGAGTTTCAAGAATTTTGTTTTGGCGGGAGAAATTTATGTAGGCCTAATGGGGGGGGGTGACATTATTAATATTGCAAATTTTCTATATGTGAAATCATATTAAAAGTAAACACGCAATAAATAAAATATGCAACTGGATACGAAAATATTCTTGTCTGTTTTTAACAGAAGTTGGGAAAAACGATGTTGTCCTGTCTTGGTAAAACATAACAGGGAAAAACGATGTTGTCTTGTCTTGGGAGAAATGTACCTCTTTAGTATGAAGAAATTGTTTTTTAACTTGAATTCCCGACTTTTGTTTAGTTTGTTTTAATTCATTGCAATATCGCAAGAATAATTTGTTTGTGCTTTTAGCTGATCACAGTGATTTAATCTGTAAGTAATGCTTACATTTAGCAATGTAGGTAAGTGGAGATAACTTCAGGTACAGCCGTATTCCATCCGTATTTCAATGGATACGAACGCGTGGCAATTTTTAGCAGACTGAATTTCAAGCCTTACGAACAAAATGATTATCTTCCAAAAATAATTAATTTAAATCGTTCGTATAGATTGGAGAATTACCGTAATTACTGGCAGCGCGAGCACAGCCGAGAATTAATTACAGCTTCGTATAAGTAACTGGCTCGCGCTGCCAGTAAATACGCCGCGGGATATTCAGGGCACAGACCGTGATCATAAGACATACCGCGAATAGAAAATAGAATTTAGAAAATAGACATTGCATGTGAATGAAGCCTAAGATACTTGATGTTCAGGTAAGGCAGAAACATGAGATAATAGAGGTTAGATTACAGGGTGGAAAATGGGATCACTTTGAACTCCTGTTTGGAAAATTGAAACAATTTGTTACATTCATTTATTGACATAACTTTTGAAATAAATTAAAACTGATGTGATTGACTTGATATATACTAGAAAAATTGTAATAAAATATTAATAAGTAATCAATTTTTAGATGTCATGAATCACACTGAGGGATCTAAAGAAATGGATATTCAAGCCACAGAAGTTTCCACAACAGATCTTCAAGACTCAGAGGATAAGTCTAAACTAAGCCAAGAGACAATGCCCAATGCTGATAGTTTGCCGAAGGAAAGTTACTATAACCTTTCCAGTAAAGTCCGAGTTCGACAGTGTCATTCTGACCAGATTGAACGGAAAAGTGCCAAAGATTACATGCAATATCTAATGAAATTTCTGCCCTCTGTGAAGGACATGTGCAGTGGTCATGAGATAGATGAAGCACTGCTGAATCTTGCATCTAGATTTTGTGCTGGTGAGTGCATTTCTAAAAAGAAATTGTTCTATTGTACCAATTTAAAAGACGCCCTGTTATAGTCAGTGTTATCAAAATAGACACATTTGTTAGTATTTTTTTTGTTTGAATATGAAGATATTGCTATGTTATTAGCATGTAAGAGAGGAAAGAAAATGTCAATATGTTATGTGAGTCTTAAAAAAATGTTTGTATTTTAGTAAATTTTAGTAAATCTCTCACAGTAGAGGTGATGTGCATTGTTTGCTTCTGTGATTGAAATGTTGCTTCAGCCTTTAAAATCATATGCATTACAGTTTAATTATTTGTATGTCTGTTTAATTTGTTTATTTATTAATTCAATTTCTTGTTTAGACCAGCAAAATATGCAGAGTGTGGATTCTGATAATGGTGTCTCTGCTGAGGTGGCTATACTCAATGCAGATGCTGTCTATGTGTCAACATATACAGCTTTGTCCTTTAGCCTAAAACTGAGTCAGTGCCAATATTATGAATATTCAGAGAAGCAAGTACCATCAACACTGTCTGAGGTAATGGAAAAGTCACTTTCACATGGACATTGGCCTCTGAAATTATCTTAAAATAGGTTATGCTACTTAATTAAAGAAGCATGAAAATTCAATTAAAGAAGCATGAAAATTCCTAAGTATCTTACTCATTTCATATGTAAATATATTCCAGAAGGCCTTTTATCCCTATTTTACTAAATAGTAGAATAGATGCATTAATTCTTCTGTTAATGATTCTTAATTAATCGTTAATTTATTGTTTTTAGTGAATTAGTAATTACTGCCTATTGATTATACAAAATTTATAGCTTGGATTTCTAGAATTCCATGAAAAATTATCTCGGGCAGAAGTGACATTCATTTTCATTTTTGGTCATCACTGTTCTTTCCAGGAGGAATTCAAGGAAAGTATCATTGGAGAAGGCCTGCTGCTGTATGTGTCACCTTCCTGGTTGTCAGAGCTTTATAACCAGGTCCTGCAAGTTGATTTAATGAAATTGGCTGGGGCAGAAAACAATTCTGAAAATGTTTTCATGAATCTTATCATAGGTAAGGGAGGATTAAGAACAATACAAGGTCATTCTATTGCATATTTTTGTTTACATAAGGCCACATTTTGTTGGGTACCTTTTTGTTTGAACAGTGGTAAAATTCCAATCAGAATAGTTCTAATTTTACTCTTGGATGAATTTCCATTTAACCTAGAAATTGGGAGGGGGGAGGTGCTCCTTCTATTCAGTATTCTTTGTTCTCATCCCTGATGTTACATATATTTCAATCAGACCTGGATGGACTTCACAGCAGAAAGCTAGGTGGACAGCTGCTCACTGGCTGCAGTAATACCACTGTTGTTGATGCTGACAAGCATGATGTCAGCACTGAAGCAGGTAAGCTGCATGTTATATCAGGGTAGTATGGTGATATGACCAAGAGACTTGCTTTACATGAACATAGCAGTGTATGTGATATTGTAAAGACCTTTATTGTTCATTGCATGAGAAATATCTGAAATGTCGGTGTACTATAGCATGTTCTTCTGATTTTTGACACCAAAGACATATTTACTTCAACTAAACTACTTGACTATATAATTTCCAGGTATGCTTCTGGCCCAGAGAATCCTGACCAGCTGCTGGGAGGGCACCCTAGATGTGCTCTCTGTACTGCTGACTGGGAAGAGTTCCTGTGGTATCACCAGTAGTTTTGCCCTGATGTTAGGCACTGAGGGAGCCAAGGAGGAAACCCTCAAGGCCAGGGAGGCTATATGTATGAGTTTGGATGGCCTGCAAAGGGCAGCTAGACTGGCCTGCTCTTTAGGTATGCATGATATCCCCTGTCCTTAGATGGTTAAAAGCTTTATTGCGTAAAAGTGTAAGTCTTCTGGATTTATCTGGAAAAAAAAAACAGATACCAGGATATTGTGATTATGCCCCCAGATTCCCAATGTAGAGATTATTTTTAAAAAAAGAGAGAAAATAAAATGAAAAAATAAAAATGACAATGGTGAAAATTGGTAGTTTGTTAGAGTTGATGTCTGTGCACTAAAATGCTCAGATAACTTAAAACTTTTTTGTTTGATAGCAAATGTTGTTCACTTTCAATTGTTAATGATTAACTATTGTGCAAATTTCATTCTACAGGCATGCAGTCTAGATGTGGGAAGATATTTGCTTTGTTGGCCAAGGCTTCTTGTGTACTTGAAGAAGAGCAGAGACCTTCAAAGCAATCCCCGTCCACTGAGTCTAAACCCACCCAGGCTAATCCTAGTAAACCTAAGCCTCCCAGGTTACATGCGGCCCATGCTCTTAGTATGGATCTTATCCTTTCCATGGGATTGGAGATGGGGAGTCATGCCTCAGACTGCTGGAAGCATGTGTTCAGGTAAATGTTACAGCATTTATACTGTAATTCCTTGAAGTGGCCAATTTGGGGTCAAACCCCATTATTGATGCAGATATTGTGAATTACTTTTGATTTAATATTCATGTTCAATTTTTAGAGTGAAGAATGTTGTATTTAAGTTAAGAATGTCTTGGAGAAAATATGGTTTTGCTTTGAGAAAGTTGTTTACTTTAAGTTTTAAGGTAATAGTGGAAATGTCTTTTTTTCCACATTTGGTTTAATGATTATGCTTAACAGCATGTACAAAGGCCGGATGTTATATCTTCCAGATGCTGTAATCATATTGCTGAGTTGGAGCACTTATACTTCACCCGCTGTAGCCAGGGGAAGCCTAAACCTACTGCAGAAGTTGGAGGTTCAGAAACACTGGGGTTAGCAGATTATTACAAGCATTAAGACATTATTTGCTACTGTAAAAGGAAAATGCATTTTTCTATGTAATTGTGTATATGAGCAAAACATCTTTGTGGCAAGTCTTGTACTTAATAATGTTCAGCAGCAGCATAAGGTGAAATACAGTAGAATCATCATTTCAGAATGAAATTATGACCAACAAGAATGTCAGCTGTACATTGCCTTGTAACAGCTCCTGTGAAATTATATATATGTACATTAACATTGTATTAAACAGAGACCCAGACATCATCCCAGCAACTTTCACAGGGATACCAGCAGCCATCTGTGTTCCCTCATCTAAGAGTGTTGCTGAGATCATCAAACAGAGTGGTGTGGCTGCTGGCTGGGACAGTGCCATGACAGGAGGAGCGGTTCTCAGTACATCTCAGTCCACTGAAGTCCTGTGTGCTCTGTCACAACAAGTGGACAGGTGATTCTATGAAATCTCTCACATATTGTTTATTATATGTTACAAATATGCCAGACTGTAGCAGTCTATTTAATGAACCAAATTGTCTTGAATTTATTGCATTTGTTAGTAATGGTACGAATAAAGCAAGGCTGACACTTGCACGATTCTGTGGCACACATTGGCACGATTCGAGTCGTGCCAGTGCACAAACCAGTCGTAAACTGGCCTGAAGTGTGCGTAAACCCGTCGTGACTATGTGCCATGTCGGTACGAGAATTTTGAAATGTTCAAAATTTTGGCCACAACAAAATTTCGCGACTGGGTAATGAACTTTGCGCAAACTGTTCGTGAACTCGACGGGACGATGCGGGAGGATGCGTGGCAGTGCACATCATGCCACGACTGTTACGAACTGCCACGAATAGTTCACGAACAGCTCACATATATTGTGTGCCCAAGTCGGCACGACACCGTCCGAATTGCTCAAACCCGTCGTGCCAATGCGGGAAGTGCGTAAACTATGCGTGAACTTGTCGGGCCAGTTTGTGTCAATGTGGACATGCATTTGTAAACTATTTGTTAGCTCGCCGTGAACTCGTCGGGAACTATGCGTGAACTAGTCGGGAACAGTGCGGGAGCCTCCCACTTTGTGCCCCAAAATGGCACGACTTGCCACGACAAAATCGGGGCCAAAAGTCGTGCAAGTGTCAGCCTTGCATAAGTGTCATTTTTGTAACATTGATTGATAAATTGTTATGAGTGAACCAAAGCATCATCTCTTTTATGTCATATAAAAACCTGTATTGGGAAAGTATTGGAAAAAGACAATGAGAAGAGAGCATTGTAGCTTTTCATTCAGATGGAACATATAAATATGCTATCATAAATTCAGTTCAATGATTAGTGGAAAATTATCGATGAAAACTTTAAAATTTCATGACCTAAGTTTTGACTATTTTAGTTAATAATTCATTTTCTCTTTTGTGTTTACAGATTATTTGATGATGCAGCAAGAAAGCTAAACATGAAGTCATTGGTGGAATATTTAGGTGCATTGAGCAGTTCTAGCCACTCTCAGTTATTTGGTAAGAACAGACACCTTGAGGATGTCTCCCCCTCTACCCTGTTATTGTACAGACTGGGGGATGTCATGTTAGAGGTGCTGAAGAGTGACAGGCCACTGTATCCTGTTATGAAAGCCTGGAATAGAGTGGCACCCCATTTTGTAGAGGTAGGTGGATTTGATGCATAAAATAAATAGATGAGAATCATCAGTTGAAAAATGAATGTGTTAAGTTTGAAAGTGTTAGTATTTAAAATGTCTCTGGGGAAGATATACCAGACCCAGTGTCTCTTTTCTCTTGGTTGTAGCAGTGGGTTCCTACATAGTGTTAGGTGTGTATGTGTGAAAACTAACAGTTGCAACCGATACTAGTTACATAATGTTTCAACCACAAACTGCTTTGGCACAAGAGGTGCAGATATTTGTATAGGAGTTATTTACCATAAGGTGAATAAGGTACCAGTTTTGTAGTTTTAAAATTGTCTTGAGGTAAATATATGATGTGGTCAGGATTTCCATTGTTGCACAAAAAATATTTTTCTTATGCAGGCTGCATGTCACAGTGAAGGAAGAATAGCCAAGAAGGCTGTCACCTGTCTCCATGACTGTGTCACATTGAGGCTTGGTTCCCATCCAGAGCTGCCGCACCTCCACTTCAATGAGGCCTTGTGCAAGCCTTTTGAAAACCTGCTCTGCTTGGATTTGTGTGATGGAGATGTTCAGGACCAGGTAGGTAATGGACAAATAATACAAAGTAAATTTAAATTGTTTGTAATTGCTTATATATTGCTTTCAGTCTGCTATTTATGTAAATATCTTTATTGCCTTGTTCATATTCAAAATAATTGTCAATAAATGATGCTTTGTAGGTTTAAATCATGTCAAAACTGTACTCATCTTGGACAGAGTCATTGATATTTGGTCTTTGAGTATCCGGCTGCATTCTCTGGTGCTTTGGTGAAGAAACACTCACTCCTCTTATGGCAAAGGGCAAAACATGATCCATTCCTTGTTTTTCTGTAAGCCCTGACTGCAGCTGCTGCCATGACTGAGACTGGTCCTGGAGCTGGTTAGGAAAACCACCACTGCCAGCTGCAAAAAAGGGACTGGGTACTAAATATGGGACCTGTACCACTAGATGAAAAAGTTTTTGAAACAAGAGGCCTATTTTTTGCTCTGTTGATTCTTTTTTGGTCTTCAGAGTCAATGAATGGTCTCATATTGAGGGATGGTGCCCCACCAACTTTCACTCTTACTTGCAAATTTGACAAACTGCCCAATGTTTCTGGTGGCAAGCATTCTCAGTGGTTGTCTGGAGAATGTGACTCCACTACTCACTCTGTATATAGGCCACAATCTGGGCTCACATGCTTCAGAAAACCTGGTGTGGAGCTTTAATATCCTGGAAATGCAAAGTACGGTGCGTCTGTTTCAAGAAGCATTCTGTCATTTGGTAGCATCCTTAATATCTTCAAGACTCCAGCATTCTTGTTCTCGTCAAAGAGCCATTATATTCCAGTTACCTTAAAATATGTATTGGGAAAGTTACCCAACCAAGTTTTCACTATTTCCATTGATCCACTGAAACATGGTAGTGGTTCAGTCAGTCCTTTCTGACTTCTGGCGCTATGTGCAAGGTGTTTATATAGTGCACTTAACAGTGTCATCTGCAGCAGAGTTGTTGTGGAGGCCTCGACCATGCAGGACCAGAACTCGGTTATCTCCAAACAGCCCAAGTGCCCTCTCCAGATTTTGACACTAAGTATCCCACTCCTCTGGGGATAAAGTTAGGTCAGTACACACCTTGCCAAGTGTGGTGACACAAACTGGCCACTGCATTCTCAAACTTTGCCCACTCTGATGGTGTGAACTGGTGTTGTGGAGAAAATTATTCGAAACATGATCTTCTTTTGATTTAGACTGGACTAGTTTCCACTTTTTCACAGCCTTATTTTTTAGTCTATTAATCTATTTTCCATCTTCAGAAGCAACATAGTCATTGAAATGATCTCATATTGGTGGATGGTGCCCTACCCACCTTTACTGGTATCTGGAATTTTTTACTAACTCATTTCTTTTCTTCAACTTTTCAGAAAATGAAAGTACACGTTCCCTGGCATAATCTGGCTTTTCATAATCTATAGCCTAGTTTACTTGGATTCATTGCTCACCCAAATCAGGGTTGAATTTAAGATGAATTTTAGTTTTTTCATTGCACCACTTGGTAGACAATTCTTTCTTAATCTTCTTTGCCTTAGTTGAAGAACCATGGACTGGACTTCTAATGTTAATATTAACTTGGCAGTGACCTGAGATTTTAATCCTTCTGGGATACTGAATGGGAGTGCACTATCTTTAAATTTTTTTCAGTGACTTGCCCTCCTACTGCACATATATATCACCAGTGAAAATTTAGCTGCCCACTTCTCTAACTGGTAGAATGATCTACTATTGAAAATTACCCACAATTCATACAAATAGTGCAAGTAATGTAATCTAAAGTGTCTCCCCCTTGGAGAAAATAATTCCATTCTAATTTGCTTAACTCAAATAAATAGAAATATATTTATCTGTGAGGAGATTCGGTGGTTTTCTGCATCATTTGCATTTTTCCATATCATGTAGCATTAACGTTTTGACATGTAAATTTAATGTCCATCTACTTTCCAGATAATTTGCTCTATATGTGAGCTAGTTGAAGCCTGTGCATCAGATATCAAATCAGGCTGGAGACCACTGTTTGGGGCACTGAGGGCTGTCAAGATAGAATACACAGTGAATGAAGAGATCAATGAAGCTCGTCAAAGACATGTCTCCGCAGTGTTGGATGTGTTTGAAGTATTTCTGGACACTGACAATGTTTGGGTGTTTGCTCATGCCGCTGTAGACTGTATATTATGTCTTCTCAAATATGTCCGAGGACCAGGTAAATAAATTTTAATTAATCTTTTATTTGCCATCAATTCCCACATTCACGTTTATCAGTTTATCTATGAATCTATATTGTAATTTGTTACATTATTTAGGTAACATGTACATTATTTAGATAACATGTATGAATAAGTCAGCAGCAAAGACTGTGTGGTGACTGGATATTTTCGACATTTTAGGAGAGTTTGAAGACATAGCAGACTCGGACTCTGACAGTGACATTGAGGTGGGGATGTCTGTACCTGATGCAGAGAACTTAGTTCTTCCTGCTCTACGCTATCTGAAGAGGTGCTGCGCTCTGTTATCTTCTATGTGGACAATGCCTGCCTGTCCAGTCTTCAGTGGGGCACATAGGTAATTAACAATATGAAATATTTCATTTTAGTTTGGCCATAGTATCAACTTGGTCTAATAAGAGCAGGCCAAGAATAGATTCAAGACATTTTTAATCTTTTAAATTTTCTTTACTGTCATTGACAGTTAAAAACATGGCCTGTAACCACTTTCCCCACAACCCATTGTCTTTTATTCAGCCTTAGCAGCAAGATTTTTCCCAGTCTTTTCTTTCTTTATTTCTTTCTTTATTTCTGTGCTAAATGACTGATACATGTAACTTTTTCTGTGTCCATTTTATAACACATTTGAGTAATTAGCAAAATGGTGCAGATGACAATAGCAATAATGCAGATGACAAGTGTGATTTAACATATTTTTATTTTACTGTCAGAATCCAGTTAAATCCCAATCCACAATCCATAGACCCAGTCATTCCAGACATGGATTTCAAAGCTTTCCAGAGATATTTTGATTCCTTGTCTCACAAACAACAAGTGCATTCACCCAGTTCCACACTAGAGCAAGAGTATGAAAGAGATCTAGATTTATTCACGCCAACCAAATTAAGAGATACCCAGGAACAGTGCACTGCTTCAACACAAACTGAATTAGTTAAGCCTTCTAAAGGTGAGGAAGTGGTGAAATCCACTGACACAGAAATTGAGACAGATAAAAAGGATGGTGATCAGTGCAAAGGAGAAGGAGAAGGAGACTATGTTTGTAACAAAGAATTAGAATTAGTCAATGACAGTGACAGTTCCTCAGGGTATAGTCTTCCCCATGGCCAGCCACATAAACCATGCCCAAATAGTGATAGTGAACCAGATGAAGAACCTGTCAGGTATCCAAATGTGACCCATTCCATTCCTTCCCCTTCTATGGATTACATACCTGTTGCCCTGGAAACAATGGATAACCATACTGGGCTGCTTCATGTCTGGTTCCTGGTATTGGAGGGCCTTACCAATGCTGTGTCTGCATGCCCCAAGAACTACCAGCCACAGACACTTGAGACTTTGTTTGATTTACTGCGGGATGCTTCTAAGACTCCTGGTAAGTTAATCATCATTGAAATTTTTCCATGTAGAATATTATGCTTACACTGTGTGGTAAAGTAAGATTGCTTTTTTATTTCTTTTTTTTTTATTTGCCACTAAGCAGTAAAGAATAGATTAAATAGAGGAATTGCTAAGTTTTATCAATGTCAGATAGCTCTTAAAACAAATGTTGAAATAACTCTTGCTTAGTTCTGTGCAGCATCAACATTTTTCTTCTTTGAAGTTGTTAACTTTTGCTAATTGCGATCTCTCACTGAAGTGAATGCAGCAAACCAAATATCTGTCTGCACGATTGTGATAAAATACAGTGTAAATGAAATGCGTGGACCCACTGTGTCGGCCTGATATTCAACTCTTTTATGTGGTTAAATTCTTGGTTATGATCACAGTTGTTTTAACCCTCTTCCATGTGTAATGGAACTGTATATTGCATTTGCAGGTTGTGAGTTCAGCACCCACTGTGTCAACCACCTTCTGCTGCCCATGTTACAAGGCTGGCTGAGGAAAGGTGGGCAGTACAGGAGCTTTTGGGAGACCACAGCTACCAACTTCAAGCAGTGCTGTGGACTGTGCACAGACTTGGTGGTGGAACTCATAGTACAGTTTACAGGTTAGAATAAATAACTTCTTTAATTCCAATAAATATGACTTCAGATATGCTGCTTCTAAATGTATCTTTTCTTTTACTTATCAAAATGTTAATTCTAATAATCTTCACTATCTTACATTAACCAGTTGTATGTCTCTGACATGGATTTAAATTCTAGAATAGTGGATCTGTTATTGTTATCATTAATATCTATGTGTTTTTGTGTTTTCAAATTGTATTCAGTGTTTGATGTGGTTAAAGTAGTAAGTTAACCTCACTTTGTCTGAGTACGTCAGGTAGCAGACACATATCTGTCAAATAGATAATAAATGAACTGTTAACCACGAATATATGGAACTAAAGAAAATAAAAAGAAAGATATGTATTGCATAACTATTTAAATGGGAGAAAGATGTAAAAGCACCTCATGTACTTACTTATTCCCTCTCATTTTCAGCATCCCCGGAAACCACACCAAGCTTGGAATTCCTGTTGAAGCAGATGTTGGATGTGTTGATAGAGTGTATCAGCCAGTCAGTAGAGACCATTTCAAGGCTGGGCTGTGCTTGCACAAGGTAGGCACAATCAAACATTGGCTACTCTACTTAATGATTCAAGGTTGTTGCAGAGTAGGGCAAAGATCAAGAATAAATGCGACTGAAAAATGTTTTGCGAAACAGTACAATTAACACTTTTCTAGAATGTATTAAACAATACTCTATTTAGTTTGAGAATCGAAAAAATATTGTTTCAAGAATGTTTTCAGGACCACACTATTTATACTTGACTTAGGCCAAATGAATATCTGTACGCTTAATGTGCATTATAGCTATTCTTTTGTATTGATCCCTTTATTAAAAAAGGCTATTATTCCCTTTTTGCTACATATCAATATAGCTATGCCCTTCAAGCTACATCATCATTATATCCTCTTCTAGGCACATATTACTAAGTGGTGGCCCCCTCTTCACTGAACCCATGTGGCACATTGCCACCACCTCCTTACTGAGAGCATTTGATGTGACCATGTACAGCCTGAAACAGCTGATGGTGCTATTTGAGGCCAGCTCTGATAACTTCTATGGGGACATAGGCCAGGTGAAGGTGGCAGCAAGAAAGGACAGCACCCCAGCCCAGTGTGAGAGACTGAGGCAGCTGGCCCGGCAGGTGTTTCTACTGGACAGTCAGCAGGCGTGTCTGTCCACACAGAGTGCTGTAGATGATGACAAGTCATACGTGTTCTTGCTGTATCCTCCAGGGTGTGAGAATAGTTTGAACCCTGAGCATATTGCAATGAGGTAGGGGCTCTTTTGTGGTAGGTGTAGAAAAGTAGAACTGTGTTACTTTTTATTAATGAAAAATTGATAATTCATTGGACTTAGATATAGTCGCAAACAAGCCAGATTAGATTTTAATATTTCTTTCAATGAGTTCAGACCCTTACTTATTGTAGAAATTTGGTGCTGGGCATCAGGGACCAGAATTTGTTTTTGACTGTATTACTTTGTCACTCTTACATGTTTACAATGTAAAAGGTTGTCTGTCCATATATTCACTTCAGCTGGCTTGATTTGATAATTATTTTAGGTGATTTACCTCTTTCATGAGGTAATGTAGCTAATATGGTTATATAGAGACCAATGTGAATTGTCCTAGAAATTTCCACAGTTGGTCTTCCACAGATAGCCAAAATGTTTAGTTATGTGAGGACAAATTTTAAATCTTGACGATCAATGATTTGTATGCACTGATTTACACAGGTTAAGCCCTGACTAGGAAATTACACGTTCACATTTTTTTTGATAGGTAATATTTTCTTCCATTGTGACATCAATGTCAAGCAACGTTATGAACATGTTGACGTTACAAATTTTTCATATAGTTCAGGTCACATATACTAATGTGTATAGCAAATGGCAAAAAATGCAAATATTGAATAAATGTGTAGTTTTCATTTAGAAACTTCTTTCAGTAAGATATAAAGTATAATTAATGAAATAGATAGCTGATTTGTAAATATCTAGTTTAACCAATACCAACTATTCATTTCTGGCCACTTTTGAAAGGAGAAAAAGGATTATAGTTATGAATGATTTCAGTTTCTGTTAAAGTGCATAGTTTAAGAGTTCCATAATATCTGCAATCCATTCAAGTTATTTTTTCAGCAGTCTGTCTGTGTTGCAAATTGTATTATATCTATTTCATCTTAGTACTGTGGTATGATGATAAATCCAGCTAATGCAAATACATTGTGCATGCAATGTTTGTGTCAGGACAGCATGATTTTTTTTTTTTTTTACAAACAACAGGAAGATTGCATTTACCTTTTGTCTTTATTATAAAAGATTTTCAAAAACAACTATAATACTTCATCCCATGATTAAATTTCATGTTAAATTTCTTGTTTCCTCAACTGCCAGGGTGCCATTGAGAAACGTAGTCCTGAGCTTGCTG
Source organism: Lingula anatina (assembly GCF_051362555.1). NCBI lineage: Eukaryota > Metazoa > Brachiopoda > Lingulata > Lingulida > Lingulidae > Lingula > Lingula anatina. The sequence continues at coordinate 45,083,881 of NC_141767.1, forward strand.
TCACACCAGTTGCTGCTTCAGACAGTGGGTTATGTTCTTCTCCAGGGAACTCACATTTACACACAGAGTGAATGTCAACTTCTCCCAGGTCTTAATGCAGACACAGACTCCCAGGGGCCTCATAAGCTTCCAGGTATTATCTTACTGCCTATTTAAAACACATTGGAAAACTGATCAACTTAAAAAGAAGTGCATAATTGAAGGTCATGCTTTGATTATGTATTAGACGGCATCATTGTTGTATGACTCTAGCACGAAAGTTGGTAATTTTAGAATTCAAAGAACTTCAGTTTAGTTCTAAGGTGTACTTAAAAAAAGACAAAAGTGGTGACATTTTTGTACAATTTTTTTTTTTTTTTTTTTTTGCACAAGGACATGAATTGAAACCAGTTTCATTGTAGTGTTGCAAACGTCTATTTGCCAGCAATTGAAAAAGCTATGTGAGCTTTTCGTTGATAATCACTAGTCATGTGCATGTACACGTGCACACACACACACACACACTCTCTCTCTCTCTCTCTCTCTCTCTCTCTCTCTCTCTCTCTCTCTCTCTCTCTCTCTCTCTCTCTCTCTCTCTCTCTCACACACACACACACACACACACACACACACACACACACACCTTGTCATAAATAAGTGTGATACAGCAAGCTTTACTGTGATGAAATGAGTTCCTCTAGTAATGCTTATTCAACTGGTTGGAAACTAACAAACCCATGCCTTGTTGCAACTGTGCTGATCACACAAAGATTCTTTGTCTTCAGATGATGTCATCCTTACTAATGATTTTTAATAAAGCTGCATGTCTCATGTTGAGTAGATGCATGCTGTGTGTCATGTAATTTTCAATATTTGCCTTGATATTTTAATATCTAGGGGTATTTTGTAATTCATAAAATTGCTTCTTTAAACGTAAGCACCAGTATTGCCTGTTTTGCAGATGAGACTTTCTAAATGCAGGGATTGTAAAGTAAAATTGCTTTGCAGTATGATTTTTAACCTTATGTAATTGAATGTCATTAAAATTCTCATTATGACCAGGAGTAATGATTTCACCATGCTGGGACCTAGATTTCACTAACTACTTGTACAAATTATTCACTTTTTGCTAATTTGGATGAATAATTTAGTGTTGCCAAGGCATTTTCAAGATATTTTCAGAAAGTTTTCAGAAAAAGCTTGGCATATAAACCTCTTTATCTCACCCATGTTAAATGAAGTTGTGTAACTCTTCAAATGTTTTGTGATTTAGGTATGCTGCAAAAGCTGTCCACCAGGAATGTTCTGGTACTTTTCAAGTGCCTGGATGAATCATATAGGTTTGCGTGTGATTTTAACTCCAGGCCAGGGCTGAAATTTCTCATCCAGAAGGTGATCAATTCATCTGTAGCCTCGAATTTGTACAAGTCTGCTGGGGCAAGCATGACATTTTGTGTACACGCACTCCTGGAAATATGCCTCCACCAAGAGAACCTTACACTAGAGAAAATAGCAACTGAGCTGCAAAATCGAGGCCACCTGGAATTTGAACAGTGTAACAATGAAAGCTCAGAAAATGCCGGTGCTGGTAATGAAAAACTTGAACCTTCAAAACATGAAGACGAATATGACAGTTACAATAATGCAACTGAACCCATTGACAATCACTTTGATTTATTCACTCGAAAACTGCACCAAAGCTTTGCAGGAATATGCCAAAAGTACATTGAGCTGGTTTTAGATAAAGAAGGCACTTCAAGTGCAGATAGAATTTCAGATAGACCCCTGTTTTTCTTGGTGTCTCAAGTTGAGGAGTTGCCCTCACTGAAAAGGGAAAAAGCCTTGTCAGAAATTGTGGCAGAGAAATTGAAGCAGCGAGAGCAGAAAGATGTAGGCGGCTTCATGACCACTGCTGTAGCACAGATACAAGGTAGGTTGTATACCTTGGGAATAAGAATGTGATTAGTGAGTTAAAAGCATGAAAAAAAGTTCTGTTTATCTGATGTGATTCATCCATACAAAGTTAAACAACATGGGAATTGGATAGTGTGTCAGTGATATGATGGCTCTGAGGATCTGTTGTTACTTTTTTTTTTCAGTGATCTGAAAGTGAATTTTGATATGTGGATTATTTGAAGTAAATGACATCAACAATAAATGAAATGTTTTGTCAGCATGTGACTGTGAGGCGAACATCAAATGCAAAAAAACAAATAAATAAGATGTAAGTCCTGTTGAACTTAGGATACCTGGCTATATATTTTTATCTTATTGGAACGTGCATGTTGAACAGGAAATTTGGTAGTTATTAATTTTTTTCTTAACCCCATAAAGGCCCAATTCCACACTCTGTCTCTCATTGTTGCCATTTTTAAAGGACGATATATATATTGCATTATTGTAGAGAGAAAACAGCAATTTTGTAGACTTAGTTGCAATTGGTGAAAGTAAGATCAAAATGGCGCCTCACTCTGGTAGGGGCCTGCGAATGGATACTGTTATTGAAATTATTGAAAACTGAGACTTTGATGAGGATTTGATTATATTTTAACAATAATAGTAAACATGCTTCTTTTTGTGTAGTATTTTGAAACAGATTGTGTTGAAATTTGACTTTTAAGTCAGTAATGCGTTCTGGCCAACAATGTTCAGGTGAGCTGAAAAGCTGGCTCAAGTATACCTGATAGCAAAATGTGCATAACTTGGAAACTAATGGAGGTCACTTGCTGAAATTTCCTGGATTGAAAGTTAACATAATTGGCATCATCTCTATGAATTTTATGGCAAATGTGTAGAGGAAAAAAAATTATGCATAAGATAAATCAACTTTGTTTTTCTTTCGCCCATTACCAAATAAGAATGTAGTTTTTAACCGACCATAACTCTTGTTACTGCTTGTAAAATTTAAATGTAATTCCATTTTCTTTTAGCTTGAAGTCTTGGCTTTTTAAAAATGTATACTTTGTATGGGTAATAAAGGCACACAAATAAATTATGGCCAATTTAGTGAAGTGACCCCACTTTTCAAGGCTAGCTCACAGAATTAATTGGGCCCAGCAGAAGTTTATAGGTCAGCTTTAACTGGTACCTATGGGGTTAATTATTTGACCAGGTAGCATCATGAAGTCCCATATCTTGACATTATGATAATGCAGTGTCTCTTTGTATGGTATATTGTTTTTAAGGGATTTAGAAATATTAATTCACTTTTTTGTCCCTCTATGTTAAAGGTGCAAATTAAATATTTTTAAATAGATTCCCATGAAAATTCTGCAGAAGCGGAGAAGGAAGCTGTTGAACAAGACGGCAGGCCTGATGTAGACAAGGACTTGGATAAAGTGTATCAGGTTGCCACAGATGTAACCATTCAGTCCGTCATCAGCACATACAAAAAGAGAAAGCAACAGAAGACCTTGCCTAATTTTGTCAAGTTTACAAAGGAGAAGGACAAAAAGAAGAAAAAACAATCCAAAGACGGTTTGGATCCAGAAATTGAAAAACAACAGCATGTTTCAGTTATGAAAGTAAGATGCCCTCAAAACTTAGAAATATAAAGGATTTTATTATTGTACCTTTTTGTTCCGCTGAATAAAAATGTATTGAAGTAAGGGATTGCTATACAATAACTGAAATAAAAAACATGATAATATGTTTTGCCAAAACCACAAAATGAGCAATACAAGAGTTCAAAATATGTATTAACAAGATATCCAGTGTTTAATATTCCCCTATAAATTCTGGGGTTTCATTCAAATAACAATCAAGACTTAAACAGGATGCAGACCATTCATTCAAAAGTTTAAATGCACAATGTTTATCTTTTGGGTAGGATGCTGAGGCTCACAAGGAGTCTTGGACGGAGATGATCTGTACTGTGTTATATCTACTACTGCAGTTGCCAGACCAGGATTTCCACGCCCTCTTGCCTGTAGTGTTCAGCTGGATAAATCAGCTTATCTGCCATGTGGAGAACCAAAGGTTGAAAGATGCAATAGCCAAGTGGCTTCACAAGGTAGGACACATGAATGGATGGAGTGGCCATGATGCAAAATGAACTTAAAAGAAGAAATTTGCTATTACATTTGAGGACAACTTTGAATTGGTGACTCTGGTATAGAGGGATAAATATCTTCAGTTATATTTAAGAAATGGAAACATTACTGGTTAACACATTAATGTGCATAAAAGCCACATAATTAGAAGCAAAAAAAAAAAAATCAAATAGTGTTACTACTTTAAGCACATCAAAGGAACTTGATTGGTAGCAAATAAGAGCTTAGACATGGCAAAAACTAGCTTCAAGAAAGTGAAACACTTAACCACAGTACAAATATTGGCATTTTTATTTTTTTCTCATTTTTATTTATTCGTTTTTGGTTTGTTAGGGTAATGCATTATGGATTAATTCTCTGTAACTCCAGTTTAGCATGAACAAAATAATGCATTTCAGCTTTTACTGTACATCAGAGGTAACTTGATGGGTATCATATGAGTGCTTTTCAAGGGCAGAAATAAAAATTAGCATGTTGGATAGAGTTTAACTGTGTAATCAGTAATGCTGACAAAATACATAGATCTACCGTTAAACGTGTTGTTAGCAATAAGGTAAATCTAGAAAATGTTGAGAAATGTGCTTCTTAAAAATATTATGGAATATGAGTAAACAAGTATGTTTGGCAAGCGTGTATAATTGTACTGTGTGAGGCTTCAGTTCCTTTGAGGAACATAATAAACTCAGTCATATTACAGACCATAATGTTTTAAGGACTGTGAAAGTGTGACATGTTTTTTTGGGTTACATGTTCACTGCTTTGACAATCAGAGCATGGTCTCCAAAACATTCAGCACTTGTGTATTCAGTTGCTTAACAAACAGTATTATATAAATGGGAATTTTATTAGAGGCTATTTGATACAGTAGGTGAGAGGTATGTTTATATCTAAGCATAAAGAAAAACAACTTATGAAAAGGAAAGCCAAGACATGTTCTCCTTTTGTGGAGCAGTTTTAAAAAGTAACAGAATCGGAAAGCGTAAACAATTTGTTTTGGGATAGAAGGCAGGAGAAATCTACCTATATTTTTTAATTTCATGAAAAATTAGACATAAACAGTTTTGGCCCAAAAAATGACAATTTACCATTACTGTGAAGAAATGTTATAGTCATGATTATTGTTAAGTGTTACTGTTACTGTAAACTATTTAATTGAATGTTTTTGGGGTGTCTTTGCTATCTTAATGCAATGAACAAACAGTGTCTAGGCTCTCTATTTAAATAAGAACCTACATGTACATTTACTGGGTTCTAGATTCAAACTTCACTTTATTTTTGTATTTGTATTTACCTGCCGTGTAAGATACCCATGTTTATAACTAAACACATCCTACACATTCTGGCTTCAGATTTAATTTGTTGCCAAACTGAAGGCATTTGATATGGGGCTCCAATGTACATGTATAATTTATCCTTGGAATGGGTATTGATTTTTTTCTTTACACCATAAGGAGGCAAGTTTTTGGGTTTTTTTTTTTTTTTTTTGGTTTAAATTCAGTTTCATCTTACATAACAGGAAAGAGTGGGGATTTCCAGTTGTGTGGTATATTTGTTATCAGTTAATTTGTGTGTACGTGACTGTGGGCGTCTCAACAGCTTGTTTATATTCTTGAATTTTGTTTCAACATGAAAAAAATTTATTTCTTTTTGTATTATGGTTTTGTTTTTATGCTTTTAAAGTATCACAAGAGGGATCAAAATGTTTACTTAAACATAATATTGTAATCATTTTGTTTTGCTTGTTGGAAATTAAATGTTGTGATAAACAAGGATATGATACTTTGTATTTTTGCATTTGGGTCATTTAATGATTTTTATTATAATTTTCCTTTTTTGTGTGCAATTTGTGTCACAACTGTTATTCAGTTACATATCTATTGGTTGTATGAAACCAAATTTCACAAGCTCTTATGGGCGATAAACTTATAAACCTTTTATTGAAGCAAAATTAAGCTTCTTAGAAAATTTAATTTGCAAGAATTTTTGTTAAGAAAACCACCCTAACTTAATAAGATTCTGTTAGTGGTTCAGTATAAGTGCATGCCTAAATTAGTGTTTACGGCGAATTGATTGGTTTTTAACAGTTTCAAAGAGCCTACAAAGCAGCTGAGGCACAACCACAAGTGCTGCAGTGGTTAGGCTGCGGCATATCCATGGGGGAAGAAAAAAATATGTACTTTTTTAAAAATGAACATTTTGGAAAGATCACCACGTTTGAAGCTAGTGAGAGAGAATTTCAATACTCAACATGGATCTTAAATCACACTCTCGTCTCTTGAGAACAGTGTAAATGGTCTTAACTCGATATTTTTGGTTGAAATAGGGGATGCAGAAAATAAAACTTCGTCAAATTTTCTGTGGGATTTTCAGGAATTGTAAAATTCAATTTTTTCTTTATGGCTGTTGTAGAAAGGGAGTCTCTCAGAATTTTAATATAAAATTATATTTTGTTAAGTATTTGACTTTTTTTTTTTTTGAAGTACCCTGTTTAAAATTTCTTTAAAATCAAGTTCAAATGAAATGCATATGCCTTACATTATTACACATATAAGACCAACAGTTGTTACATGTTACACATGGTTTATTTAAAAATGTTTGATTCCACTGGTAGAATACAGACTATAACACTAGCTTGTAAATAATAAGTAAAGACTCTCTCACTAAAGCAGACTATATGATGCAGACTACATTGCATAGCAAATTTAGGCATCAGTGGCTATTGAAAACCTGCACTTAAGGAAAAGCCCAGAAAGTATCTATCTCCAAAATGTAAAACTGCAACTCCTATACATACAAATTTAACATTCTGACTATACCAACATTTAGCTCTTGAATGAAAGTGGAAATATCCATATAACAAAAGATGCTGGATAAGCTTGACCATTGTCCACTCTACACTGACCAGTCTCTGACTAGCTTTCAGATATGCTCACTGACCAGCAGTAAGAAACAGTCTGTCTCTAATCTGTTGTGCTCTGCACAAAGACTTTCAATACCAAAATAATTCTTACCTTGACAAGCCCTCTGTAGAAAAAAAAAATTATCTTACTTATCATTACAAAGCTACAGCAAAAAATTTGCTTTTTCAACCATGTGGTGCAAGTTTTCAATAGCTGCATATTATATACTCAAATGCCTGATGCTTAAGAAAGTTAATATACAATTTCACCATTTATTGACACGTAAATATTTCTTTAAAAAAAATTCACAAAATGTACCAAAAGTGGGAACCCTGTTAAGACGTTGCACAACACAGAGAAGGAATGAAGTAATTCCAGCACCATTATAGCCCCCTCCTGTGCTTTTCTTTTCTTAACTTCTATCAAAATCTTATACATTAAAAATCTCTTCTGTTCTTTGAGAACAAACAAACCCCTTATATATATATATAAAAAACATTCTTCACAAATTGACATCACTTTAGCGAGAACAGCCAAAACCACTTTTTCTCTGTCTCCTCATACATTTTACTTTTGATTTCTGTCGGAAAGCGACTACTCAGATATACTGAAGCAAATATTAAGACATCTGTTTCTACATCCTTAATGGGTAAAAGGATAATACATGCATTACTAAAGACTGAGCTCTGGAATGACTCCACCAAAAGTGAAGATGTTTGTATACATTTTGCATTGTCATGTTGATCCTCATTCAGAAACAGTGACTTAAGTATGTGGTATACACACACATGTATATATATATATATATATATGTATATATATTAGATGGAAAGTTGAAAATGTCTGCCACTCAAAGTCTAAATAGTTGTATGTGTTGACATTATACTTACAAAACAACAGATTGTGCTGTTACATGAATGTAAGTTTAAATTTCCATCACAACACCCAGTTTCACCTGCACATGATACTTACTATATTTATAATACAAATAAAGAGAAAATGAAAAAAAATCCACATTGTTAAAGTAAATCCTTCTGTATTTCATGCATTAAATAACCCTCCACTAATATACATGTTTTCAGTTTCAACCAAATCTGGCTCACTGCCAAGGTAATGACTAGTCTCAAAAGTAAAGAGAGTATTCGAGTTTATCCTCATATGTGTCTACATACAAACATCCTTTTACATCCTTAATCATTAACTTAAAGGTCATACACATAAACAAAGCAAACATAGAAAACATGAGATCATGAACGGGTACACTGCAAAGAGAAATATTTTCACGACACAAGGCACTATACTTTGGTAAATGGCTTTAGTTTTCAGAGACATGAGAAATGGTCCTGTGTGCACACTTGAGTTCAATAAATAAAGCACAAACACACTGGGTACGGCACCACAGTAACACCAGTGACAAGTCAGAGTGAATAATAATGATAATAAAGATTCATACTTGTAAATGCAGTGCTTTACACCCTCCTTTCTCTCTCTCTCTCTCTCACTCTCTTTCTGTCTTTCTCTTGTATACAATACTGGTTCAAATCAAATATTATGTATAAACCCCATGTATATAAATTCTGCTAGGGTTTTCTATGTCACTATCCTCATAGTGCTGTCTGCCCTAAAGTGTCTCTGCCTTATGAGGCAGCCAAGCTTCCAGTACAAGCTGCCTACTGACAGTCACATGGCTTACAAATGAGCACATATAGTGTCCCTAATTTTACCAAAATCGTTCATCAGTTCCATCCAGTCCATATAGTCAGTATGGACGCCATACTGAGCTAGGGTCTCCATCTGGGTGGTTATGATCAGGTGGCAATGGCTGCAATGGCTGAGCACCCTTTCCTTCTAATGGTGCCATGGTCGTTGATGGCAGCGATGCTAGTCCCGATCTCAACCCTTGGTCAAGCTGGGCATCACTTCTCTGACCTAGCAGATCATATGAACGAAGATCACCGCCTGCTAAACTGAGCAAGTTGGACTGATACTGTGACGCCTGCGATGTGTACAGATGTGGATACAAGAAGGAAGATGGCAACACTGATGGTGGTGGTGAGCTCAGAAAGGAGTGACTAGGAGGGCTGCTGGAGCCCAGTAATCCAGGAGATATTATGGGATAGTTACTGTGTGAAACTTGCGGCAAATGCAAAGTTGTTATTGTGCGACTTTCCTCCAATATGGACATATTCGATGATGTGGGTGGTTTGCGATAATTTGATATACTGCCAGTATCACCTCCCGCTGCGTACATGGATCTTGAGGACTCTGGAAAACGTGGTTCTGGTAGGCGAAGCTCTGGATACTTGGGCAATATTACTGAATCTAGAGCATGTCTTGGGTTCATACTGCTGTTTGGGGGCAGGGATCCACCACTCTGTCTGTTATCTCTATTGCTGTCCAGTAATGTGAGTGTAGGTTGATGGTCCATAGCTGTCTGGTTTTCATGGCGAGGAGGCATATTGTCAATGCCACTAACTGGTAACATGGGAAATCGAGATTCTGAAATTGGGGTGTCTGTTGGCAGACCTAAAAATTAAAAAAAAAAAAATAAATAATAATAATAATAATAATAATAATAAAAAAGATGAATGGTTAGTAACATAACAAATGATTTTTAAATATTTTTAAAATCTAAAAATGCATAACTTTATCTGTGATTTATGAAAATCTTGTAGGTTTTTCTTCAAATGGAAGTACAAGGTTCTCATTTGAGTATACAATACACCATATGTCATTGTTCTGTTATCAATCAGTCAAATGGTTTCAGTGATTGGAAATTCAAATATTGGGTCTATAAAAAATTAATAGATGGATACAGACAGACCACTGGGTTGTAATCCTTACCTTGTGAGCCCATGACTGTGTCTGGGGCAGGGAGAGAGTGGGGGACTTGGCCTCCCTGGCCTGGGGGTATTCTGGAATAGGAAGGGGTCTGGTATCCATTACCCCACTGACTGTGTGTAACTTGGTTTTGTAAGTTTATATCTAGAGAGAAAACAAAAGAAAGAAAATAATTTAAAAATAACATTTAATACTGGTGAAATCATTTCAAATATTTTATTAAGTCTTTTCAGAAAAGATATTTTGTTCTGGCTTTAAATAGTATTATAATGAAATATGGCACATTTGTTCACTACACTATTTACATAGACTTAAGATTGTGGCTTACTCTGATGATTAATCTGCTATTCTTTCCTATTTCACACTAAATTTCGATGCATGCCTCCAAATCTGAGAAATAGCCATCATTAAGGATTAAGTGTCACTCAAGATAAATGCCATATATTTCTCAGTAAATCCATTCAGTTTTTAGTGATCATTAAAACTTCCTGCCTAAGTCATATAATATATCTACGTCTTGACGTACTGCAATTTCTTAATGTGCATGTCTAATTTTAAATTCTTTTGTAGGTACAACATTCAAGGAAAGAGGGATTGGTTCAAATTATAGAAGTTCTCTGTAACTAGCAAATCCCTTTTATGGTATTTTCTGAATTACATACATGTATATCACACAATTGTTTGCTATGGCCAAGCTTTAAAAATATTGCTTGAAATCAAATAGATGGCATTTAACACATCATTTTACCATAGTTAGTCTTGAAAAAATAATGTTTTGCATAACAAACTTGACCAAAAAAAAAAAAAAAAAAAAAAAACTGCAGAAGCTGGCAACTGCCTATCATAAAGACTTCTGATCAAATGATGTAATTTTTCTTTGTAAGTAGCTGGGGCACATGTTCGTCATTACCAACTAAAAAGTTGGCAAGTTTGAACCGTCATAATCACTTAAAGAGACACAAACAAATGGGGTAATTTTTCTTTCCTATTTGTATGGAAACTGCAATATACACACCATCGCTAAGTCGGCCTAGTCCACTGTCTACAGAATGCGTGCTGCGCCTCAGCTGGTCCAACTCCGCTAGATGTGAGGAGAATGCATGATCTGAGAGAGGGTCTGTAAGAATTCTCTCCATTGGTGGATTCAGGGGGGGTGGAGGACGCAGACCATGGTGGTGGTGATGCTGGTGAATGCGACGGTCATCTGTGCGTAATTCTAAAAAGATAAAGAAAGGACCACTTTTACAAGACTATGAAATTCAAAGGAAAAAAGAAAAGCAATATCCATCAATTGTATGTTCTACTTAAAATTAAAAGGATGACCATGAAAAAAAATGTCCTTTACAGGGAAATAAATAACTGTGCATAATTTTACAGGTGATAAACAAAGAATGACAATTAAATTGCAGCTGTATAGAAGTTCTGACATTCCTTTTGTATAGTCATTTCTATTGAACTTGTCTACTGGAGAATTTTAAAGGTCTATTAATTTAACTTATGCACTTTAAAAAATAGACAAACAAGCGAAAATTTAAAGAATGCAATTAAATGACTTCAATAAGTTTCCCCTGCTTTCAAGCAAAGCCCATTCTTCAAATTAAAGACATTCTTACTCAAATGAATAAGGAAATGCTTTTTTCCCCTCCTGCTTAGTATTTTTTCACCAACCTTAGCATGACATAAAATGTAACGTGTCAGAAACAAATTTTTCAGGTGACTTTTTTTACATAAATATGAGATAAAATTTTCTTTTTTCTCTGCCGTCTGGGTCACAGGTAAAGAACATGCACAGGTGTGGTATATAACCATATCACACATCAATCTAGCTGCAAATCCAGGTCACATTAATAACAATTTGAATAAATTTAATGGCATCTTAACTGATTTGTATCTGTCACTGAATGCCCGTAGAACGTCTTTATCGCATTTAAAAGGGATCTTTCACAAAAGAAAAAAACATGAGTTTTACCTCGATATAGTGGGCAAAATTAAATGACCGAGGTCAAAAGCGCATGATTTATAGGACTGATGCTCTCCAAAACTTGTTTATGCTAAAATTTTCATCAAAACAGTGCCATTAAGAATAATATCCCCTCTCATCCAAGCACTGGAGCAGGTAACTCAGTACACCTTGCTCTAATAATTGACAGTCGAGTCATGATTCATAATCTGCCGATGACAGGCCAGGGATGGGAGCCGTCTTGTTATCTTTACCACAAGGGGCTACAAAAGGCCAAACATTACTTAATCTCAATGTAAAATACAGCCATGTACCCCTGGAACAGCCTCCATTGTTTCAGTTTACCCTCAAATCTGGACAAATGACAACAATATGGTGGTCTGGGGCATCAATGAAAGTGTGTACTCGATCCTTCAGGCCCTCTTCATGGACAGACTGGAACAATTGAAAGCTTAAACATTTGTGGTTTTGGCTTGTACAATTCCTACAAGTGCAGTTTAAGGGGAACTCAACTGCTTGATAGCTTTTTTTTTTAATACTAAAACCAAGGACACAGTTTCTGACATGCTGAGCTATTTGAAAGAGAATATGGCAACAAGTGAAGTACAACGGGAAATACCAATTTTAAAAAACAAGCTGGAACTCACTGAATCACCCTGATCTATGGGGATAACAATGACAGTCAACAATATATTACCTGCATTGGCGGAAGCTGAGCGCTGATGCATAATATTTCATACTGAGCAACAGATGATGTACTTTTTTCATGTAGTTCATGTGCTTTGGTAGCATGACACCTCTCATCCACATTAAATGATATTTATGATAGAGAAAGAGAGGAAAAAGTGAAGACTCCATAAAAATTTTAGTCAGCAACTCACTAAAAGACATCAGTCCCAGATTGTGTTGATAAGTGACTTTTTAAATTTTAAATGCAGTTGTTAGTTGTCCATTTTTTTTCATATTTCTTTTTAATTGGTTCTAAAACTTGTTGTTCAAAAACTATTTATAATTAGTCATTAAATAATTTATGAAAACTCTCCTTCCCGACAGTGGCCAATGGATTTCAACACACAATAACAATATTAATATTGTTTTTCTGTGGTGAACTTTTGACGATAAATGTACTTCCTCTTCAATAGAAAGGAAGTCAACACTTCTCCTTTATTTATGACAGTGTAGGAAGATCTAATCATGTTAAGTATAAATATTAGATAAATCAATCACTGATGCCATTATATTTCCTCTATTATCCCACACCTTGCAGTTACACATACAGAGAGATAGTGTTAAAACCACCTTCCACGATTGATGGACAATTTTACTATAAAATCAAAGGCGCATCGAAGGTCCTGTTACATGGAAAAGTCATCGATAATATCCCTATCAAATTTCTACCTTCAGCCTCCTCTGTGCCACCGGAGATATTAACTACACATGTATTACTTGGATAATCACACTGCAGTGCCACGTTCTCCTACACGCTATCCCACCATTTCTGCCTACGTGACACCATTGTTGAGTCAAAAAACATTTAGAACAAATTATGCTTTATCAGAATCCCCAGGACAAAAAAAAGAGTTCACTTCAGTATTATACTTCATTACAATCCGGTATGGCAAAAAATAAGTTCATGTTGGCATTTATGTTGAAAGTCAAAGGTAAACTTTGATATGAATCTTTTTATTTCCACCTTTCATGTGTAAATGGACTGTCAGGGAAATTTTATATTATTGTGGGCAGAATGGCACAGGTCAACTGATGTGAGAGCAAATGATGATACTGAAATTACTCGACCAAACTAAACAAAACCAAATAATCATATTCCCAAAGCAGTTTTGTTTATGATACAAGAAAATATGATTCAAAACTTAAGAAAAGAAAGTTGAAATTTCTTACAAAGGGATATTCTGTGGATAAATCATCAAAATAAATGCGTCATTTGAATTTTGTGAGAAATTGCCACTTTACTAAATTCTGTGATAAGCTTCTAAAAAAATCACATTGGATTCATCACAAACATCAGATAAAAATTGTTGCCAGCTCAATTCAATTACAATCAATTATTCAAGGACTGATGTACCTTGTTCAGAAATATTTTAGGCAAATAGTTGATTTTCTTTAGAAATGTGAGTAAAGAGGATATATTCAAGAACATATTTTCCACAAGGCAGATAAAATACTTCACAGATAATAAAGGCATTAGTAAAAAATAATATGACTATGATCTAATTTAGTAATCAAGAAATCCCTTGGCATACCCAACTTTCCATTTCCAACCATCATTTGTGGTGTAACCATTACATTTACCTAGGCAGGACTATAAGTTTCAATTATTAATTATATCTTTAAGTGGGATATAATTTTGTCACAACTGTAATTATCAGATATACTTCCCTGTAATTAGTATAAATATACTGGATGATACAACATGTGATGGTTGCAGGCTACTTCAGGCACCCACAAACACACACAAAAAAAAACATGCTGTTGTTCTGTGGTATAATTTCAATACTATGTCCTTACAAATCTGTCATTTTTGCTAATAGTTATGTACCTGTTTGTCTAGTAGCTCCATGTTTATTAGTAAGCACATCAGTTTTCAGCACACATATGCAACCTTATCAGGATTTGTGTGGGTTTACTCTCATAAGCCTACACAATACAGCAGAAGGTTAAACCGAGCATGTTACAGTCACGAGTAGGTGGGAATTGTTGGATTTTGCATAGGCTTCCTTGAAGTCGAGTGATTATAGTTCCAATAATTTTCATGGCAGGTGGGTGGTTCACCTAATGGGGATACATTTTCACTCCCTTACAAAACAAAAGCTCAGGCACATTTGTGAGGTGATTATCACACGATAAATGGAAGATGATCAGAAACATTATTAGAAATGGAAGTCAGTTAAGTTATAAAACTAGGATCTAAATCTAAGCAGATATAGATATAAGTTTCTGTTTTTAATGTTTACAATCATATGTAAACAGCTGAAAAACAAATACAAACTCAGAATTTCTGCCCTTTTTTCCTCTTCTTTTCAAGATGACTGTCCACATTTTGCTGTTTAATAATTAAATATATTATTCAACACATAAATGAAATATTTTCTTGCAGCTTATTTTTTTACTTTTGAAGGAGTCATAACAAGCTAAAAGCTTTGCGGCAGTTTCAGATCCCTCAAATGAAAAGCTCCGTTTTGATCCATCTGTTGTAAACTATATTGCATTATTGAAATTCATTATTTGAAACGGTCTTTGCGCATTGGAATTTCAATAGGTGCAGATGTAAAAATAATAAACATGTAAGATTGAAAAACATCACACTTAAAATGTCTTTGATATATACCACTATTGTGGACTATTTACGATATAATGAAGGTCTCGCCTACGTCCTCAGCTTCAAAGAGACATCAAAGAAAAATGTGAGAGGCTCAAATAGCTGAGTAATTAACAACTCTCATTATTTCTCTTCTTGCCTTACTGGTTTACTGTACAGTAGATATTGACTTTTAATTACTGCATAATTAATGATCGGAATGGTCAAATAAATACCTGTGGCACACTTAATTAATTGACATTTGACCTAATTATTGGTTAACCACTAGCCAAACTGACCAAAAACTCTTCATTAAGCTATAATACTTCATCAATCAAACCGCTGGTGCTACAGGCTATATTCTCCAATATTACTTGCTTGTCAGAGCCAGCTAGCCACTTTATCAGCCCTGACTAATAGAACAATTAGTGTCAGTGTTGAAATATAATTTGAATATTATCTGTTATACCCCCGCCGACTTCCTCTTATTTGTCTACAGTTGCTCTACTTTCTGGCCCAGTCGCCAGGTGAGCAGCGAGTCAACCATGTATGGTATGTGAAAGACAATAACAGTTACCTGTCGACTCAATGGAATTAAGGTGTGATACGAGGGGGGGCTCTAAGTACAAGTCCAACACCCAGGATTAATCTCCATCTCACATAACCCATTTTAACATACAGAACAACATAACCCCAAGGGGAAAAAAGGGTACTAAGAGTTAGAAATGAATAAAGGACTCACTTCTCAAATTACCTATCACTCAGTACTTTCAATAGATCAGAAGA
The DNA here is from genome assembly GCF_051362555.1 of Lingula anatina. Classification (NCBI taxonomy): domain Eukaryota; kingdom Metazoa; phylum Brachiopoda; class Lingulata; order Lingulida; family Lingulidae; genus Lingula; species Lingula anatina. The sequence continues at coordinate 45,099,715 of NC_141767.1, forward strand.
CATCTCTAGTACTACGACAGATTGATTGCTTTTCCCTGTTTGTTGAAACGCTTGTCTAATATCCCTGTTGAACTTAACAGGCTTGGCTAGGCAAAGCACAACATGTTCTGAGTGAATGAATGGAAATGCTTTTCAAGTGCAGTTTGGGAAATTGTACCAAATACTCTTTCAACTTTATGAGTGCATATTTAAGCATATCATGCCCGTGCTTAAGGAAAGGGAGTGTTTTGTAAAGTACATCTACATTGTGTTAAATGCTTGCCTGCTGTCATCCTTCTCCATTATTTTCATTTAACCTGCCATAATGCTTCTAATTTACCACATGTGCATATTTATTCAATTATGATAATAAAAACTGAAAAGATAAATATATTCCACTGTCTCAAGATTGTTTTTCATGTTATCTGCTCGCAGGGGGAGGTTACCTCTTCCTTTGAATGAATAATGCCCATTAGAAAATCTATTTGGTGTCCATCTAATAAGCCATAAAAAAACTAGCCTCCCAATTACTACCAATTAACCCGGTGTGTACTTTCCAGTCAGTGCCGATGAAAGCGATGGAAGGAACCGGCATCCCTAGGTGTCACTGCTAATCCCCAGTGAATGAGTGCGATTGTTGCTAGAACATAAATAATATCACTACAGCTAATAGCACAAACTGCCATCGTGATGCCTGAGCAAACGACTCTCCCAATGAAATGCATTTGAAGGTGCACATTTTCTGCCAACTTAATGGTTCAGAAACTTCTGAGGTGTTTTTCCACTGCTTACCCTCACTTGACCTTCGTGATTAACAAGTGCCGCATGTACATGTACTTAATGACATCATACAAATACCATAATGTTCTTGCTGAGAATTTCCTCACACAAGCCTCCTGGACTTTGTAGATAATGCCCATAATTCTGAATATCACCCTGCCTGTAATAACTGAGGATTGGGATGATTTGGGAAACTACGTCATAGAGTTAATAAACTGAATATACTTCATCCCTCCCATCACATCTTTGCTTTGATTCATCACACACCAATTTTCAATAAAGCACAGAAAACCCCATTTGAGACTAAGCCCTAGTAGCAGATGATGTCTATATAATCCTCTCCATTTTCAGTAGTTCATTCTATTTTAATCGATTGTGGTTGACTATGTGTCTTTATTGGGGATTGTTTTACTGGCTTCTGACCACTGGCTTCTTACCACAAGACCCAAGGCCACACTATTAACACAATTCACCACTAATGACCCCAACCAAGCCACTACAATCACAGCACATTGATCTGGAATCAAACATCTGTGATATTTTTCAGGTGGGTGAAGACCGAGAGCTTTTAAACACAACCCCCTCCATATTGCTGGGCCTCTGGAGTTTTCAGCTTTTACTGGGAATTACCTATCATACTTTAAATGTGGGTTAACACCACTGCAAAACAATTACGACGCATTAATAAGAGGCTTCTGGCAGAATAAAACATCTGTGGTACCAGAACTGTACTAAACAGGTAGCTAAACTTAGAGACACCTGACAGAATAATAAAAAATAGCTAAATTGCCATTCAGGTTGTCTCTATCTGCTGAGTATTTTTTCACAGCTGTATAGTCATTCTGATTATGGTTCCTGGGGAAGTATGGAGATGCCAATATAGTGGCAGATAACATATATGTTAATAGTCATACATTTGCAGTAAATAATGGGAACTGAGAAGTGCAGTAATTTACGTATGAGCATAAATGCATGATTAGGAGGTAATCCCAATAATATCTGCGCCCCAATAACTTTATTTAAGAATTATAGAAAACAAAACTACATGCATAACCCAAAAGTGCCCAACAGGTAAAACCGATTGGCCTTGGGATCCTGTGAGTCACCTCTTGTACTAATTCAACTAATTCAACAATCTTCATGGCAATTCTGGGAAGTTTGCCCTATAGCCAGATGTTGTATTAATCACAGTTTCTGGAAACTGAACTGCCACCAGGCAGGAAAACATGTATTACTCAGAACCCAGCAATTACCTTTTTTATGAGGTGCACAGTTCTACAACTGTCAAACACTGATATTATTAATATATATTGCTGCTGTTTGAATGGACGGAGATCGGGCCTGCCAATCAATTTATACATTTGCACCTTCTCTATAAATTTTTCCCCTACTGACTCCCTTTCTTATTAGGCATCATTTCTATGGTTGAGGTCATAATGAGCAGAAGCACCATATGCAATTTGAGTTCTGCAAACTACCAGCATCCTTACAATAAGCTTTTTACAAGGCATAATCTTATCCCTGAGACTTGTGACAATATATTGCTTCTGTGTTGCCGGATTGATATTTAAAAATGAATGGCAGCTTCCTGGTTGGGTTTCAAAAACTGATGAGGGCTAATCAACAGTTAATTTATTCTTCAAATGTGGCTATGTAGCTACCAGTTGCTATGGTGTTGAAATACCTTTTGTCAAAACTTCTGCGATATCTTTTCCACATTAAGCCTCAATTTCCTTTGAAATCACCTACATTGAACCATTATTATTATCAATTACTTTTCTTTGTGTTACCACTAACTGAAATATAATATTTTCATTTCTTCTTCTCCTTCCCCTTCACCACACATATCACTGCATATCAAAACATTTAATTTCCTCAGCCAGCACAGATGATCTGCTGGCTAAAAGTGTCAACATTTCCATGGTCTTTGTGAACAGTAAATAACAGAAGCTTATTGTTACTACTCACTTGTCTTGCTTCTTGGCTCTCTTGGACCATCAACTGTGACTTTGATCGCCTTCTGGTAGGTAGCAATTTGTGGGGGGTTGGAGCTTACTGTTATGGTCAGGTTAAAGCTCTTGCCTGGAAAAGTTAGAAATGGTATTTTATTCATAAAAAACAGTAGCTTTTATTCATGACAACATTTGCAAGGACCTTTTATAAAAACTTAAACAAATGTATTTACAAAACTAAATTAAAATGTATTTACAAAACTAAATTAAGCTTGAGAGAGAGAGAGAAAAAAGGGACATGATAAAGATGGGGAAAATGAAGTGAACAAAATGAATCATGAAAACTATATAAACAAAACATGGTATTCCCTTCTAGTTTTTCAACAGAGTGGCCCATGCCAACAGCACACATGAGCCCATTTCTTTCTTTTTTTCTCAATATTTAATCAGTACAAACACTAACAAAAGATCAGCCCAGGTGCTGATGTTATTTCACCTGATAAAGCACCACAAGCTCAGAAGGAAGTTCCTCCCAATAATGGGATTGAAAACCAGGTATCTGTCTATTTCCCTGACACAATTTTCAAACAATTATTATCATTGTGGTTTGTTGATTGCTGGCATTTTTTGTATGTGGTGGGTCTAAAGGCAAAATAAACAATGTATCAACAGGCACTGGGTTATTATAGCAAGTGCAGGTAGCACATTGTAACAGATTGTTTATTTTGAACTGCCATATCCCATCATTTCATAATACAATACAGATGGTAAAATACCCATGTGATTTCTATGAACTCCTTATGCCATTCATAAATCAGTTACAGGTTAATTATGATATACTAAAATCATTAGTTTTCAAACATTTTTTTCAATTTGTTTTCCAAGCCAAATTTTGTAGAATAGAAAGGAAAGCATTTGCTTCAGTTGTTTTTTTTTTTCATTGATTTCGCCTGCAAGTAGCCTTTCTTAATCTTCTGCTAAACTGAGGAGTTGAAAAGAAGCCCCTGAAGACAAACTCCAGTGATAAGATGTTTCACATGACAATCTACGAGATGGCAGATTGCTAATTGGCAATGTAAACCTACAGTATCTGGGGAAAATTTGATTTCTGAGTGATGTGAGAGACATGATTCATAGGACAACTCTAACATCCAAGGCTGTAAGGTAAAGAATGAGCTCTTCGGTTAGTCATGGCTTGTATATGGTAATGCTGTTAAAACATTTCCTGGTCTACTTCAGCTTTCTCTTCTAATTATCCCTTGACATGCAGAACAACAGCAAAAAATAGACGTTTCCTCATTCGGCTAATGTACATTTACTGTCCGTAGATTTTTTCATCATATGCACAAAAAGATAACATTTGCAGTTTAGAGATCACTTAGGAACTTATCAGACCTTCCCTTCAGCTTATCTTTAGTCCCCAGATTGTTTGTGAAAATTTTCACATGTGCATACTGTATTGGTTTTATTGTATGAACAGAATTATTTTTTTATGACTAATGCAGTTATCTAAGCGCCCATCTTTCAACTAAAGAACTGCAGCGTGAGAGCACTCCTTAAGGAGGGGTAATTACTGTAGCGTTCAACAGTCCCTAGCCACGGCAGCTAGCATGACAACTAGAAAACAACACTTAAATACCTACAAACAAGTTAAAAACAATGAGACGATGAAAGAATTTATGTGACAAGAATGTCATGAACTATACGTGCCTACTCTATATGATCTCTTTACAGAAACTAGATCTATCCTGATAAAACTGACAAGTCAATTGTTTATGAAATATATCTGATTAAATTTCCCTGATAACAAGTTAAATAGTTTTAAATATAATTTTAATTTACAATAATCATAGATGAACAAGGAGGGTTGACATATTGACCTCTTCAGTCTGAAATAGACAGGAGGTATTTCTCAATAATATCTCATCCCAAACTTCCAATTGTGAAAAAATATACCCACGGTTTACTGAAAAAGTGATGTTTTTTTATTATCATATAACTGACGTGACTTTATCCAAGCATGGTAACACACCTGTTGAATGACACATACAAGGACGCAGAGATCAAAGGGCGGACCCTAAAAGGTGCGGTCTTGTAGTGTTGACTTTGTAAACACGAGTGGTTAGATGACCGAACATGTCGTAATCAAGTGCCGTTTCTCTTCCGCCAGTGACAATATTATCAACAGCCAACAACATTGTTCCTTGTCATGATATGGTAGTTTTAGTTTCAACAGAGGCCGTGTTAACACACAGGGATTTACCGCACGTACCAAAATACACAAGGATACACTGGAATATAGATGATATCATTTTGAATGACGTCCCGTTTTCAGTTGCACTTACCAGTCGATGATGAAACTTTACAGGATACGCGTAATACGATTATCGCCGATAAAGTCAGCCTTCATCTATTTACAAAATAAATACATGATACTACTGAAATATTATTCTTACCTCTACCGCTTCTTCCCACAAATCTGAGATCATTAAATTTGGCGACTTGGTTTTTCATGTAAGCAACAGCATTCCTCAACTCCGACGAATAATTCTCATCATTACCAGCCGCAATAGTCACTTTGGTCCCGTCTTTGATTTCTCCCAAAGCCACAACCTTGAAGGCCACTGGCAGAGTCTTGTTGGATCGCCAGTGTGACGGAAGGACTGAGCAGACGAAGTTTGGACTGCCAGTCCGTACAAGTTCCCCCGGGTGCTCGCTTAGGACGGCGCTGAGCGTCCGTTCCCCAGTCAGAATGTCACTCATGCCGTTGTATGGCGACTGTGGGAACTGGGTTCCATTCAGATCTATAGGTAAATGCATTGAAAAACAGGAATTAGAACGAGAAAATGGTACTTCAATCATCCAGGTTTAATGTTGTGTGTTTGAGGATCTTAGCCAAACCACTGCGGTTTCCTCAATGAACAAAAATGTGTCACTCACGTGGGGTTTTATTATATACCACTCCTTAACGTGAATAACCTCATATTCCTCCGCTTGACCTGAAATGCATAGGAAACCGAAGCACACAAAAGGACTTCTCGTCATGTTAAGGCGCAACAGGTAAGGTAACCTGGAATTAATATATATGTTACTTTGAAAAACGGCTTATGATAGCATTAGACACGCATTACAAAAAGGAAACGCATTATTATTACGATGGAACTAGTTCCTGTTGCGGAAGATATTATAATGACTCATCTCCATATGCACTTGATTACCGCACGTTCTTTGTGCATTTTCGTTATTGGCGATTATTGACTCAAATTGTCTTTCCTATATCATTGATGAATGGTTCTAGTTAAGCAGATTGTGAATAATCGCGAAACAAACGGAAGGTCCCCTTTCCTAATAAGAACTTGATATTTAACCCCTACCGTAATTCATTGTGCAGTTGACTGTATTCGGAAGTCCGGGGAGTTCCTAGGGCTAGAAGAGGCTTATGTATTTTTAACTAGAACTTAAAACTGGCATTACGTGGATTTATATTCCCATTGTTTAACACAAAAACTGACAGTAGAAGCTGAATTGAATAGATTATAATGGCGTGTAAAACGTACAGATAAATTAACGAGTAAATATTTAAACATTTTACCGTGATGTGTCAGGTTTAAAATCTCCTCGTGTGCCACTCTTTACACCTCGTCTCATATCACTAGTTTTGCGTTGCGTTGGCTGTCTTATTTACTTCCAGCTCAAAGGTAGTCTTTCATACAGCAGAAAAACTTACAGCGCGCCAAATAACGGTTCTTATTTAAGTTGAAAATCAAACTTACTACCTTGTAACCGCATTTTTATGAATGAAATAGTTTTATCGCCGCACTCAGACCCCGTGACTCTTGCGGTTACTATGGAATGTAGAAAGGCATACAAACTATTCATGTGTCACTCAGATTGGGTACAAAGACACCTGTCGGGACCAGTATCAAGAAACAAAGTCGAATACTTTAACAAATTCAAATTATGCAGTATAAGTATAATGTAATTGTTGTTGGCCCCCATACGTCTGTATGGATCAAAGCGCTCCAGGTATTTTTTTAAACTAATATCAGCTCGTAAGTTCCATTTACCAGCCTTGTTATTTGCTAACATACCTCACTTACTTTCAAATCAAATCCCTCTTTTTGTACACAGTGAGTGTGCTAAAACGCTTTTATCTTTTAGCAACCTAACGCTCTTATTTTTCCCCTGCGGATAAATGAGACATTATCGCTTCTGTTTTTATCTGTAATTTCGTCTAATTTCAATTTGCACTAATAAACACTTCGGGCTTGACACTTTGTTCACATTACATATTATTGATTTCTGTTACGCATCAGAGCATCATAATGATGTCAAATGCAAATTTTTAAATGCGTCAGGCTGCGTCAACCAAAATACTTCCTTGTTTTTACCAATGTGCGTACAGCGAAACTATTCCTAATGCATGCATTAATGTCATGCGCATGCGTGATTCATTGAAAATGGCAGCGCCCATGGAAGGGCAATATTTTCGTTAAAACGGGCATATTTTTCGCAAATTCAGCCCACCCGTGCTTGCTTGGACAATCTGCTTGTCAAGTATAAGATGGAAGGCAGGTGGTAAGGATAGACGGCGCCGTAAAGGTGCCCTTCGCCCAGTGTAAGCCGCGCCCCCGCTAAGTGCGTAGGTGGACTCGCATGCCTTCCATGAATACCTGTATTTCGCTCTGATAGCATAATCATTATTCATGGCTATTGACATTCACGTGCTCTTGTTTACAGTGAACATTCTATAATATGGGCAAATCGGTATATTGAAGGAGCGTGTTTCTTTGTTGGCTAAGTGTTCTACCGGAAACTTGACACCCGTGGCTTCTCACTCGGTGAGTGAGGCTCATTAATTATATCAATATCAGTTTGTGTGACACATGTCAGCAACAATACCAATTATAAAAAGAGAAATAAAGAATTTTAACCTTGAAGTTTCTTTATCTACAGTGCCTTCCAAATTCTCTTTGTTGTTCTACAACATGTGACAAATCACATGCCAAATGCCCCAAGGTTTTAGCTCTTTTGTTGGACTTAACGTTTTTTTTTTTTTTTTTGACGGAGTGCATTTTTGATGGAATGCAGCCTCCATTTTGCTTCACTCACAAATGACATTTTTTTTAAAAAAGAAATTAACCTGACAAAATGTATAATTTTTTATTTGAGCACAGATTTCAGATTTTCAAGCAATTTTTTACGAGTCTTGTAAAATTGATTTAGTTCAGTCTTTAGCTTTTTTGCAAACATTTTTTGAAACTTCAAAGTTTTGAAAAAACTGACATTGCCTGTACTCCAAGTTTTAATACTTATTTAACTAATGAATATAATCCTGCATTATACAACAGTGCAACTCCTTGTTCTTTACCTATGATTAAGCCTATACATTAAAATTTTGTGTAGTAGAAACCCTTGGCCTTGGTGCATTGAAAAGCATATGTATTTAAAGACTTAAATGGCTTCCCAACAGACCCATGCCTTCTAACCCTCTTCTAGTGCCAATTGGCAACATTAAGTGCTATTATTGTACATCATAGCTCCAATGCAAGCACATGTAACATGCCACTTTAGAAAGACATTATACCTTTTTTCCTCTATCAATCACTATTCCATGTATGAATTTTATGTACGTACATCTTTTGGGTTATTGTCACTCGTAAATATATTTACTGAAACTGTAGATTCTACAGTTTATAAACAATTTAAGCTTCATTTTTAAAATTTCACTAGTTGGTCTTGTGTTAATTATTTTTGTATGCTTCATAAATTTATCAGTTTGATTTATTTCCATTTGATATATCACATCCTCTTCAAAAATGAATTGAGATTAGGATTGCAGTGACAAAATATGCATGAAAATATTACATTTAAATGAGGCAGTTTCTTAAAAGTCACCATACAGTGATGAGTACTAGTACTTTTCATGTCTGACTCATTATTCTTTAAAGTATCCATAAATATATTTTGATAATTAAGGGCTGATCTTTAAAAGGTTGCCATTTAATGTGCTTTTGCTCCCATCTTTAAGTAAAGTTGCAAATTAGAAATTGATTTTAGATTCCTAAAAGATACCTTGATTGTGATAACACACTGGAAATTTTCCTCCATGAATTAAGTGGGTTAACTGTAATGTCCCTCTAATATGGATGCAAAAATCTCATGCTTTAAAACTGACAAATCTGTAGCAAACACCTGTTGCTGTTAATTTTAATGGCTTTTGAGTTTCAGAAAATGCTAATGGCTTGCTTACCTGGAGTTGTTGTGTAATATCATTAGTACCATCATCACGGTTTCAGTCTGTACAGAAAAGATGAGCAATGTGCATATTGCACATGTATCATATTTCAACACACTGGCATAATTTCAAAATAAGTTTTGGCAGATTGCCCGTGCTGTCGTCGGCCACCTATATTCCATCTAAATAATAAGAGCCTGCATTATGAACAACTCGAGCTGTGTTTGGTGATGTTTTAAGCAGTGGAAAATGTGCATGATGTATGTTATTGATCTTTTAAAAGATTTGGGTCACATTGTCATGGTAGTGGTTGATTACAAAATGATTACCCTGAATACCTGAGGTTGGGGACAAGTCTGTGGTTACTGGTTTCATCATTGGTTCTATATTTACTCTACATGTACATGCATATACTATTTATTTACAGAGCCTAGTGTGAAAACCATTCACCAATAAAGGAAGAGTCTCTCATGTTTGCAAGGAAAGGTAAGATATGTGGTACCAAACAGAGGAAATGGATATTTCATTATGATCATATTTCTGTGTGTGACATCTCCATTACCCTTGGAAGGAAGATGTTAGATACAATTATTTGTTTAGCATATACCTGGAGATATAAATTAGAAAGGGGAATCTTGGTTTGATACAGCAAAACCTACATGATGATATCTAGTAATGCATTGATTAGGATGCATCTGCCTGAGTACTACATGTACGGTAGTCTGCTTTTCTTATTCTTGTAAAGTGAAATTGAATCTGTCTACTTCTATATTAATCATCTTCCCGTTTTTTCGTTTTCTTTCTATGTTAACTACCAGTATGTAGTCTTCCTGTTTTCTTCACTTTGTTTTTCAAAATATGATAAAATGAAACCCTGATTGAACTTGAAATGTTTTATTACTTATAAGAAATGTTTTATTCCTTATAAGTGGCAAACTGAACTGAACTGACCAGGGGCTAGTGCTCTGATAGGGCTGTTATTGGCCATTGGAGCTGACCAGTCATGGAACACGCGGGAATGGAAAGCCCTCCAGCAAGGGTGCGGAAACACGATTCTCCTCACCAGGGGACTTTATCCAAGTCCCATGAGGCGTGGTTTGCTACGGAGATTCAGCAGATGATGTAAGTAATTTTTTTCTTTTGTAGTTTGTGGTAGACAGTCATTTACTTATTTATTTATTTATTGTTTTGTTTTGGTTTGTTTCCTGGTATCAGGTGGGAAAATGAGCTTGTTCCTTCTGAAATTACCATCAAACATGAGATAAACCCATTATTTGATCATGACTTCCACTCGGCAATCTTTTATTTGATAAGATGTTTGAAATCACTCATCTCTATTTATGGCACCTGTTTACCTTAGAAAGAATGAAAAAAGATAAACGGTGACAAAAAGAAAAAATTAATTTGCCCCCACAAGGTAAGATTATATTGTACTGCAGTTTTCAGTTATAAACACATTGTTAATTTCCTGTCATAGGTAAGAGAAAAAAGACCTAAGATGAATGTGAGAAGCTCTAACTGATCTGTTATTTCATGCAAAATGTCGAGATGGATGAGCTAATTGCCAATTTGATGGCAATGGCAATTAGAAGTTGTAACCTGAATAACCATTTCTAGGTAATGTGACACAAGGCTTCGTGACTTGATATTTTTTAATATCAGTGGTTGGGTAGTTGTTTGCAGTGATCTTTCTGGGGTCACTCTAGCAATACTTTTGTTGCAGACTTTGGAAAAAATAGGTGAAATTTTAAGTCAAAATAGGGATGAATTGGCAATTATATATTATGCAATTATGTAACAAAATTTAAAATTCACCAAAACAATACTGCTGGTTTGAAAAAAAATTTTTTTTCTGAATAATAAAAAGCAGACAATTAGATAAAGAAAATTGCTTCCATTCAAAAATTCTGATACCCCCCCCCCCCCTTAAAACCCTGTGTCACCTGAACTGAGTGAACTGAGTTTACAGTGGTGAGCACAGCGTGGTATCAGGAAACTGTTACGTCATGGTGTCTGTGGTTAACTGGCTGTCACCGGTGCCTTTAGGCCAAGATTTCAGCTGTGCATTATCAAAAATTAGTTTAATATTATGCACTGACATTACCTGGTAAATGGCCAAAATGAATGGATGAAAAATTTGAATTTCAAATCCTGATGCTATTTCTGTAATGAAATAAATTTCACCAGATTTTATTAAAAGTTATTCTGGTCATTGTCAGTTCAGTTTTGTATAAAAAGTTTTATTTTCTGCTGAGTACTGTTTATTTCATTTGTCATGAAAGCGTATATATTATATTATATTATATTATATTATATTATATTATATTATATTATATTATATTATATTATATTATATTATATTATATTATATTATATTATATTATATTATATTATATTATATTACTGTGAGTAAAGGTTCTTCCTCTTGTATTGGTTATTGAAGCAACACTCTTCAGCGAACAACAGTATGTGGTAAAATATTAAGTGTTTTTCAGGAAAATATATCTGCCAAAAATACATTTTGTAATAGAATTTCAAGCAAAACATGTCACCTGAGCTCTACTATTTTAACACCTAATCCAAGTAAGTGACATTGTTATTGGTATCACAAGCACATGTCTGACTGATCACTTTAGAATAAGGTGAACCCATTGCTGCAGTATCTTTATCCAGTCAGTAATGCAGCCAAGCAACACTACTGTTTTTTTTCTTTTTGTTGTTTTTGTCATCTAGGAAATGAATGATGTATCTAAAACCTGATGCAGGATTCTTTCATGTGTGTTGTTTGTTTGAATATTTCCCCCCAAGTTTCCAATGGTTCTGATGTCTATTATGTGTAAGTAGGTGGTACGTAGTCTCATCAAGGACAGCACTTCATTTATAAGTGTCCATTATATCTACCTGTGGGTGGTGCAGTGTGGTGTAATGTAGTGCTTATGTAGTAATTACCATCTAGAGCCACCTGCAATATCTTTTTCCCCTTTTTTTAAGGAACTCCTTAAGAATGCTCCTCTTAGAGTGTTTATCCTGTGATTAGTAGGACTGCAAAAAAATAGGAAGTGATTGTCTGATGTTGTGAAGAGAACTCCCACCCCCACCCAAAGACATTGTACTATGTGATAAGCATCTAGAGTGAAAGTGTATGATTAAAAATTTTGATAAAACTGTTAAACGTATTCACACCTTCATTGGAGTTTACATGTCAATGAAGCAAGTGATGGTTTTGAACTTTCTTGTGGCTTAGGATTCTTGAAGTTGCTAAAACTGAGGTTACTTAATCAGGTTGCCATATGTCTCTGTTCTTTATGTCAATTGTGAGCGTGATATAATTTTGTAATTCAACTTGGAACACTGGAGACACATAGGTGCCAACTGTTCCTCATATCCAGATGCTGTTTATTTGGGAGCAATCTCATCTTCTCATTATTTTTTTTGCCAGAAGCCCTTAGTGCTAACTATTTTAAAACCACAACTTCCAGAGAACACCTGGCTAGAAAACCAAAGTTCTGACCAATTTTCAGATCTGCACCTGCTGTAATTTCATGTAAAGTTATGAATCACTGAGAGAAAGCTGCAAACAATGGCCAGGTATTATAGTTGAAAACATGTTTGTCAGTGGAAAGTTTTCAAATTTAATATGTCAAGTGGCTTTTGAATTTTAAGGTCTTGTGACTGAAAATTTCATTCTTTACTATCTTTTTATTACTTAACCTCAAACAATGGAAAGGAATTACAGCTGAGCTGCTACACTTGTTAACTAGCTTTTCTTGAAGATTGACTCAAGTGGTTATTTGAATTAATTTACCTTTAAACCTTTAAAGCATTTGCTGGATTGGGTCTTGTAATTTAAGAATATTTAAATTAATCTATTTACTTTTAGACAGATCTTTGGTTTCGATTTCTACCTTTGTGAGGTTCTCACATGTTGGAAACAAACAAAGGACAAGTGGAGAAAAAAAGTTATGGGGGAGACAAAGACAAGTTCCAGGTGACAAAATGACATTTTCAAGAGTGAAAGAGGGAAAGGAAGGCGTGGGCTGGGGAGGGAAAATAACACATGTGCTGCCACCTACTGCCCAGTATTCATGTTTGTGGGCCTAACTGAAATACAACATAACTCAATAATGTTTTATGAAACAGAATAACTTAAGAATTTCAGTCAGGGGTTTAAAGAAAAATAGAAGTGCCGGGAACAAGGATGAACAATTAAATGAGGAAAAAGTTGTTTCTGATTTACTGGCTCATCTAACCACATAGCTTTAAAGAGATTTGATAATGCTCTTATAACAATCAAATATACCACAATGCATATACTGCTTGAAGCTTCCTGACTCCAAACTGGCTGATTATCTTACCACAATTCTTTTACGAAACATTGCAGTCTGAAAGATTAGGGCAATTAAGGGACTTAATCTTGAATTTAATCACCTTTGCTTTCTTCTGATTGCATAAGACTTCAGACTAGGTCAGGTTGAAGATTTTGTTCACAAAATTGGGTGATTGGTTTTATTAAATTGAACAGATGTTTCTTTGTTTGTTTTGTTTTTTATTCCAGTGTATTTATGATTATTCTGAAAACAAGATTCCTGGCTTAAAGGTTTCTTGAAGTTAAATAGCATAAAATATTACTTTTTTGTAAAACATCTAAAAGTACATTTTACATATAAGCTAAATTTTTCACAAAATTGCAACTTGATGAATGGACAAAATTACTTAAGACCTTAATGTTTACTGGATTTTAGCTTTTGCTCTATATCAGTATGTTTTATTTTTATTTTTCTATGGTGAATATGCATAAAATGTTGTGATTAAAAGTGTTTGTGGTTAAAGAGGTTGGATTGCTAAACATTTAAGTTAAATGTTGAACATCAGATTCAAATATTGTGGATTTTGTCAACCAACTCTTTTATAACACTAAAGAGCAATATTTGAAGACAATTTGATGGTGTGTATGGTGTATAAAGTCATTATGCATTGTGGGCAGGCTAAGACTGTTCCCGTTCTCCTCATGCACTATGAGCTAGTACATGTGGCTTCTGTTATTGAGTTTAAGGAGGCTCTGTCAATTTTACACACAGTGGGTTTAATTTTCTGAAACCTTTTAAAAGAGCTAATGGAAACAAGTGATCTGCCTACTGTATCCTCCCTCTGTGCTGTTTCTTAACCTTATTTGTCCTAGCAATTTGGTAATCTCACAATCTTAATATGCACCTTTTAAGGTAAGCAGACCTAGGCCTGACATTGTTTTACCTTATCAAAAGGTGGAAGTCAATTTTGAGGTCATGTTATAAAACATGTTTAATTTAAAAAAATGCCTTTAAATGTCACCCTAGAAGAAAAAACCTGCTAGCTTTGTCTGCGATCTAATAGCAAATAATGATTGGGTTTTTTATTCATTATTTTATTTATTCATATTTTGATTGAAACAGCCTAAGATTTTTAGACAGAACTGTTTTAAATCTTGTTCACTTTCTTGACCAATAAGATAAATGGCCAAATTATTGTCAGATTATTTGGGAAAAAATCAATTTTCAGATTTTTTTTCTTTATTATCAGTAAGAGCTGCATGGTGCAAGATTAATGATGCTTGAATGACAAAACATTGTTTTTTTTTTCTCTCTCTCTCTAATGTAAATAATAGTCAAATTAAATTGTCATGTGCTTGAATAACAAAATCTTTGCTCTACAGCAACAGTGTAAGAATTGTCATTAAAATGTTTTGGTAGATAATAGGTTTGTTTTTGCCCTGACAACACAGTATCTTCTATTTTAATGTTCTATAAGCAATACTTATCAAAAACTGGCATATCTCTACATATGCATTGGAATGTCAAATTGAATGTTAAGGACAGCCAGGCATGTGAATATATAAGTATAAATATATAGTATGGATGGGTGGAAAGGGGTCAGTGTGGGTGAGACTTCCAGAAGTGCCTGGAGTTTTAGATTCTCTGATATGCAGGCAGTGTGTCACTAAAAATAAAGATAACTGGGGCTCGCCAGCTCTTTTCCAGCAGAAATGTTAAGACGTGATGTGGAAAATGTCACTGTTTTGTCATAAACATATATATATATATATATGCAATTTGGCAAAAACTTCAGATTCTGTCAATTTTTTCTAGAACTGTGACATCGTCATTTAAGATGTCTCTGCTAAGGTTTCTTCAGGAAAGTGAGGTTGCATGGCTGTACCTTGCCATTTAGTGGTATAGAAATGGCTAACCCTGCAGAAGGGATTGAAACCTCTGTCTTGGAGACATGAAACAATAACACTACTTTGTATATCAGGTTAACTGATTGAAGATAATATAGCACTAGCTCTTCAGATGTCTCTGTCAACTCGTTTAAAATGAGTGATGCTCTGGTACAGATAAAAATAAAACTGTCATTTAATGTCACATCCGAACAATAGCCTCAGAAAAAGGCAGAGCAGAAGTACATGTAACTTGCTATTGATGATGATAAAAAATAGACATCACTAGACATTTGTAATCTCTTCATTGAAAACCCTGAAATGTCAATTGATAGGTTATATAATCATACTTGTACCTAAAATGTATTGATAGATAGTTCTCTATCTCATGCTCAAGTCCCTGCACACTGTACTGTTACTTGACACATAGCCAGTAGCATTAACTGTGTGTCAAAAGTTAAACCACTAAAGCTTTAAAAAGATCATGAGGGACTAACCAGTTGCTAATAATCTGTTTACAGTGGTCCCATTAAAGCTGAATAGCAGGCAACCAGGGTTATTTATATGAGATAACAAAATAGGAGCCCCTTGATTTCCTATGAAAAAAAATAGTAGGTCATGGTGGATAAAAAATATGAAAACTGCAAAGTATTATTGAACTGTTAGTATTGTTTTTCTATTATTTAGATAGATGACATATGTGATATCTGATGCATTAAACAGTTTATTATACATTCGAAGTATGCTGTTAAAAGGTGTGAAGAACTGCTTAACCTGTACCTTGTACATTTTTTTCAAGAAAGTCCAATGAACTTGGCCAATCCGTCATTATTACTTACGTCTGAAATTCTACCATCTTTTTTTCTTTGATTACGTGTTCTTTAAGCAAGCATATATTGTCTAAGACATTTTTTATTGCCTTCTCTGTCAGGTTTATATTACTCTATGACATTTGGGCAATGCTTCATTTCATTAGTGTCCTTGTATTGGTAACTGTGAAGAATTCAGCTGCCAGATAGGAAGTGTGGATTTCCAGACATATTTGTCAGTGGGTGAAACCTTAGAATGCCTGAGTCACTCATTAGAAGGCTTAAGCTTTCAACACTCTCATTCATTATGTATTATAAAACTTTCTTATATCAAATCTTACAATCAAAATAAAGATACATATACACCCCACCCTTTTTATCATAAGATTTCTTAGAAGAAAGTTAATTTAAAGTGAAATAAGGTTTTATGTTTTGATCACAAATGTTTATTCAAAATGATAAGAATGATTTTTTGTTTTTTCATTTTTATTCAAATTCAGCAACACTGTGGTAACAGGCTGTGGCATACTATGAAAAAATTTTTATGAACACAATTTCTCTAAAGAAGCATTTGAAATTATCATCTGAGTCAAACTTTGTTTGAAAATGTATTTAATATATTAACTTAAAGCGAATAGAATGTTTCAAAAAGAATGAGGGAATTTCACAAATCGAGTGAGGAATGCTTTAGAAATGTGCTTATTTATATTTGCCATATTTGTTTCTGTGGAATTTTAAGGCAGTTACATAAGTTGATTTCACAGCCTGGAGCTTTCAGTAATTTTGATAATTTGAATTGAGATAATGTCACTCGAGCAGCATCTTTATGTTCTGCAACATGTTATCCTTTATGCTTCATATGCTAGATGCTCCATTGGCAATTAAAATTCCTGTTTTTATGATAATTGATACAGTTAAAAGTGTAGACATTCACAGGAAATGATAATGAAAAAGCAGGCACGAGTGGGCTATGTGCTTATGTACTCATTAATGTATGTTTTTAACTACCAAAAACCTGAATGCTTATGTACCACATTAAACTACTTGCAACAGACAGTTTTTGATACACCTGGAGTAAAGCTGTAGTAAATTGAGGGGCACAAACAACTCTATCTGCTCTCTGCAGTGCCACAAGTATTAATATCTGTTTGGAGGATGGTTTCTTTTCAATGTTTTTTTTTATTTCTACAAAATATGATTAATTTAATTTAGCTGCTCACTTATTTATTTATGACACTTAATTATGAAAGTGGAAAAAAAATAAAGCCCACTATTGCTGATTGTTTCAAAGATAGTTTCCAAAGTGTGTTCTTAAACTGTATACCATATTGAAAAGTATATCAGTGCACAAGGAGAAAAAAATGAAATGTACTTCCTAGTTCTGCTGATGCCATGTAAAAGGTGACCTATCCCAGCCTGAGGCTACTCCTCTAAGATAGCTAGCAGGCACACTGACGAGATGACATGCTTATCACCTTTTTCCAGACCGCTCTTTCATGATTCTTTTTACTTTGTTTTGAAAATTCAAAAATAAAAAAAAAATATTGGGAAAGGAGGAGAGATAGATATGGACTTTTTAGGTAGTTATAGCTTTGTTAGAAATCGAACTACTGTATGTGTGTACTTGTCATATTTTTTACCAGTTGGCCAAAATATTTTGGTTTTGGAATTGAAAATATGTTCCTATGTGTGTACATGTATGTAAACATTTTTAGCTTATTTGTCATGAATTATGCTCATAATTTTCTTCTTCTGAAATATTTTGCAATTTGAATGTAGGAAACACAAAACACTAGTCAGTGTACTTTATGCATAGAGAAGTGTAGCAAATACAGACCGGTGTCCTATAAAGAAAAGACCACAACAGAATTAAAAGTAAACTATTTCCTGATGCTTCACTGGCGATTATTCATTTCCTACTGCCCTGAAATCAGATGCAGGGTGCTAAATAAAGGGAACTTGTTGCCACTGAGAAGAAGTGCAATACCTTGAACTGCTATAAAGGCCCAACTCTGTGGTTTTTTTTTTCTTCAAGTCTCCCATCAGAGTGCACCAAAAACACCTCAGTTCTGGTGTTCTCAATTACTTCAACTGTCTGTTCCAGCAATTTGATTTGCAAAGACACAAAGTAGCCTACTAGTAGTTACAGCAGATTGTACTTTGAGTGTTATTTTTCATAATGAAGACAGTATGCTTAGCTCATATTGTATGCTGTAGGTAATCATTAACAGAGGGAATATAACCTATTCAATTTTGAGATCAAGACCTCTAGTGCAATTGTTAATTTTTTATTAAAATCAAGTGAACTTATTTATAAACTGATATAAAGACTTCTCCACATAGAGCAGCATAATTTCACAGCACTGTCTGTACCAATACTTTTTTGGGAGACTTGCAACTTAAAAGCCTGGTATAAAAAAGTCACCTACACAGAGCCTCTGCATTCATCGCATTAAAAAAATCAAGTGAGCTTATTTAAACTGATATAGAGCCTTTTCCTCATCAAGCAGTATACTTTAGCAATACAGTCTGTATCGACACTTTTTGAGAGACTAACAACTTAATACCCTGGCTATTGCATAAAAAAGTCACCTAAACAAAGCTTCTGTATTCATCACAACCAATTAATGAATGTAACTAAATAGCAAGAAGGGAAGTTGTTGAGAACTAGTGAAAAAGGGTAATTAGACAGGAGGACAGCTCAATGTACCAGTACAGACTGTCTCCCTGAAGTATTACCACTTGATGTGAAAAGAGCTCTAGATCCCATTCAGAAAGACACATCATACTACTTGAGTCAGTCCAACTCCACAGGGGATTCTCTCTAAGTGCAATCAGTGGAATCAGCTAAATTGTCTGACACACTTTCTCAGCTAGCTTTTAACTAGGTGCTCCAGGAGGCGTGTCATTCAATTAAGTCGATTGCACTTAAAGAGAGCCCCCGCAGAGTTGCACCCAACTAGTATGATGTGCCCATCTGAATGCTCCCTAAGATAACAAAGTATAAAATATTGCTGAACAGCTATGTTATCCTGATGACATGGATCTCAACTAAGGCATCTTATGGAAGAATACTGAATAAAACAAATGCTGTTAGTTTGTGTTGAAAAATAGTTTGAATTACAAATAGCAGGCTCCTTTTCCATTGAGAACCTACACCCTACATAAATATCTGAGTGTGTTTTAACAGGATGTAAAAAGTTAATGAGAGTTGATGTAAAGCTTTCACATATCTTGAAGAATACCAGTGCATCTGGATCAATATTTTATTTATTTAAGACTACATGTTAAATATCATCCTGAAAGCAATAACATGACCAGCATTTTTTTCTTGTGCAGATTTACAGTAATTGTCCTGTCAACACATTTTGGTTATCGTTTGCTACATAGGTCAATCTGAGCCATTATAGACATGATTTCATGACAAGTCAGTTTTGAATTCACAGACAAATAGGACCTAATTGTTTCTTGGTGTGACATGAGTGCTCTTTACTTTTACCAAATTGATCGATAATTGCAGAGGAATGATGTCATTAGGGAGAAACATGTAAGTGTGTTTGAACTTAAGAATAATTTTCTGCAATTTTGCATGTCCATCTCTCAAGATAATAACTTGATGACGTTGAGGGAAAATGTTTGTCAGGCATAGCCCTTTCTTCAACACATTAAATTTTAAAATCCTTGAGAATATGGCTTTATGATATAGAAGGAAATGTTTGCCAGTTGTATTTTCTATTTTTACATGGAAATTACGAACTAAAAATATTTCAAACTTATTATATATTTTTCAGAGCTTTCCATTTTAAGTTACAGGAGCATGCATTTGTATGAAATTTTCCCTTGCTTTATAACTTCTACATCATCTTTTTCTGAAACCACTAAATTATTTTGGGCAATGTTGGTTAGCAGTTTTGTTCAATTTTACCTTGTAATAATCATACACAATTTTCTTTTTGTTTTTATTTTTTTATTGAAGAAAATTTCAAAGATTTTTATTTTTGGTCCATTAGTATTATTATTATTATTATTATTATTATTATTATTATTATTATTATTATTGTTGGTGTTATTGTAATTATTTGGCTTTGAATATCAGTTGCCACTAAAGATTAAAATTACACCTTAATATAAATTTATATTTTAGCTTTACCAACCAAAGCTTAATTGTCATGCAGAAGAATTACACCCAATTTACTTAGCTGGCCATTTCAGTTGACCCACTGACCTGCCATCAACTTTCCTAAAACTACACGAAGCATGAAAAATGGCTGTTAAGGAAATTTTTTGTAGATAAAAACAGCACTTTCACACCATAGATATCCATGTGAATGAGTACAGAAGCTGGGCCCTGCTTCATTCATTTGTGCATTGCTGCACACAGACTTGTGGATTGTTGAAATTAAATCAAGCTCTTTTTAAGTTGTCTGGGACGTTCACTGGTGGAGTTCAGTGAGTTGATTCTGCTGTAACTTTAGAGCACAGCTGTTATATTTGTCACAAACATGGACCTCCTACAAAAACATGGGTTAGGTGTTAACCGGGTGCTCTCTGCGCATTGTCCGAACTAACCTTTCCCCAGCAGGGAATGTTTAATTCATCTACAAACTTCAGCCACCAGTAACATAAGTTCCAGTACACAAATTGATATCAGCCATCTAGAACTTAAAAAAAAAAAAAAACACTGGTTAACCTATACAGGTTCATTTACAGTACAATGGGTATCATGTGTAAAATTTGTTGTTCATCCATTGCAAAGGCACACCTCTTAAAATTTTATGAATATGGCGACACAAAGAAATTTTAGTAAGTCAAGCAATGACGGATCTCAACTTGCCTTCAGGCAGATAACATTTGTCCTTAAAAAGAAGTCAGTATAGCGTCTCCACATATCCTATGAATCAGGCTATTAATGTATAACCCAGTGTGTGACAGATGCCGTGAGGTGTTAGAGAGGAAGAAGATGTTAACTAAATAAGAATCTCCTGTGTCTTACATTACTCCATATAGTTAAACGGTCTTTGAGACATGGCAATTTGTGACCTCTGTGACACTAACGGCCCTCTGACCACATCAAAGGTGTAACACGAAGATCCCTAAGATCCAGCTTCTGTTTTCAGCTACACTCTAGCCAAATAGAAAGTTGGGAGTTTGAGGAGTCAACTCTTGTCTTCATCTAGTCTACCCCAAAGCTATTAAATTATTACACTGCATGTATGGTAAATCAGACATGTCTGTTAATTTTTTTTTTAGAGACATCAGCTACTGTTTAAGGTCATCTTAGCACCACGCTACAGATTTTGATATACATCCAAGTTGCTCTGATGCCTTCAGGAGTGCATCCACTGTGTTGGTCTACCCATGGTCTGTACAATACAGTATGGTAAACCAAACACCTCTCAATGAGTTTTAAACCACTTCAGCTACTGTTTTACACCATTGTATCCCCAGATGGCAGACATGGTGTAGAACTATAAGCTACTTGTATTACTATATATACATGTCTGGGAAACCCATGGCACATAGCATCGTTTTATATAATTACAATGAGAATATGGTAAACCAAATAACTTTTGGATGACTTTGGTTGGCCAGAAATTCCACACCAGCTCTGATTAAATGACTTTTCAAATAGCAAATAATGATATGTTCAAATATTTAGAAGTAGATTTGGTTCTGGTGTGGAAATGCATTCACATTATTTATAGGCAAACTTAACCGCCAAATGAAATGATGGGACATGTTAAGACTACTTTTTTGTTTGTTTTGTTTTTATTCTTAATTTTACATTAACTTACTTGTCCAGTTATAGTCATCATTGTCTTCTTTTTTCATTTCTGTTATCCCACTTAGTCCATTCATGATGAATATGAATGCTCTTGATAAAAAAAAACAGTCTTGCCTCTTTTGTTATATTAATATAGCAAAGCAGTTGCTACTCATCTCACTTCTTCAGCTTTTGTTATCACTAAGGGAAATGCACCTCGTGTTATTCTGTCTGTTTATTTTCTGGTCATGTCCTTATAGGGGCCATATCAAAATAAAATCTGGTAATTCCATTTGGTTCGTGTTTTAAGGTTGGTACATATTGGAGTCATTATACCTGTGTTTTTTCATCCCTATTTTGCTTGGACCTTAAATGTTATTTTGAAAGAATAAAACCAGTTTGAGAATGATTGATTTTTGATGGTAATTTTGAGAAGACCCCCTAGCCCACACTAGTCCCTCTATATATCTTTTTAAATGTTGGTCATGTCAACTAGCATAGAATTCACCAAATATATCAAGTATTTGAGTTCATAAACAGTGCAGGCAGAGTTCAGGGCAGGGGGTTCAGGAATAATGTTAACGCCTTAGAAGAAACAAAAACCTATGAGCTGCTCCTTGTATGAAAATGGATATTTAGCATAAAAATGTAATATTCAAATGAAGATGTCAACCAGCCTTTCACTTGCCATCCATGATTAACGTGGGATTGTTGACAGTGGCGACAGGGAAGATCTTTATCATGTGAACATCCAATGCATCAGTCATTTTACACATTTACACCACTGCAAGGGTTCAGTGGAACAAACAACTACCTGCATCAGTAACTTTGACAAAAATTATTCGGCTGACGTGGCCTTGTCCTTTGATACACAAATTAGGCCATTAAGAGGCACACTCCAGTGACTTCAGCAAGGGGGAGGAGAGGTGGGGTCCTTGAAGGTGTCATAAAAGAGAAAAATATTTTGAAGACTAGAAAAATATAATTAAGTAGAATTCATTGACATTATCGGTTTGGAGTTGTGAGAAAAACAAGGAAGCCTCAGATGGTGATTAGATATAAAGTGTGTGAGAGGAGGGTCATGTTTGTCAAATTAGCCTCCTAATTATATGGTCTCAAAATAGACTGTGATGACTTTTCAGGACAGTAAATTTGATTTTATCTGCACATTTTGTTGTTCTTCACAGACCACAGACAGAAAAATGGATTTTTATTATTAACTGCCTCCTTGTATGTAATGATAGATAGCGAGATCAGTAAATGTAAAACGATGTATGTGTGATTGTGCTATTAGTGGTTGTGTCTGCCTATTTACTTCAAAGATTGTGTGGTGTTTATCTGAGGGAGACAAAAGAGGACATGAGACAAGAATGGTTGACTCTTTTGATATTTGATTCACATATCATGATTGCATAAAGGGATTTGGTAACTGAGATAGAAATTTGAGTAAAAGAACTGCTGAGCTGTTTTAAAATCAAATAACACTTCCACAATATTAGTTGTCACAAAAACAATGGAGATGGGCTCAATTTTTAAGAGGAAAAATGCAAATAATTTGCCAGTTCCTTTTATTCACAATTTCCTTATTCCTTGTGACTCAAGTAATGGCAGTACATTTGTCTAGAATAAATTATTTATTTGTAGTAAAGCACCTGTAGGTGTAGTAGTCAACGATTTCTAAATGGCCCCACCACCCTCTGTTTCCAGTTTTTGTTAATGATACCTTAACTGGATGACAAGGCAATCCATAACGGTCTCAAATGTGGTTACCCAAAGGTTGAGCAAAACACCACCTGTGTGGATGCAAAGGTGTGTTTGTGATGCAAAAAAATCTGAAAGGTCCATTTTGTCACAAATGCAAGGTACCGAATAGTTTTGGATTTCTTGAAAGTGAGCAGATAAATCAAATGTGATGTTTTCCTAACAATGCCTAATTTACATAATCTGCTGAAGTGTGAGGAGATGGATTTCTTTTAAAGAGTCCACAGTGAGGGCTTGATCCTACTTCATGCTTCAGTCAGGCGAGTACACCTAGGGAAAAATTCTCCAGTCATTCAGTTCATTCTTTATGAGAACATTTGAGAAAATAAAACTTGTTCTCAGCTAAAATGGCATTAATTTTTAAGGCATACAGAAAAAGTATTTGTTATAATCATCTTATTATTTTCAAATTGCTTGCCATCTATGTTTGATATTATCTCCCCATTGTTGGTGTTTAAGTTGGCAGACGATTCGCTTTCCCAGCACCGAATAACTATTTATGCATATGATATCTCTTTTGTTGGTGAGATAATAGGCAGCCAGATAATCGGTGCATTTTGAATTGATGAAAAAACAATGCTACATGCTGCTAAGTACATAAATGAAAAATTCATGCTTTTTCAAGAGGTTTTGCCTTAGGCTTTTCTTTTGATGATAAAGTTGCTGCCACGCCTTTTCCCTACCAAGGGCTCATTTTGTAAAAAAAAAAAAAAAAAAAAAAAAAAGGTTCACAATTTTAGGTGATATATATAAGAATTTTATCATGAATAATGCTAAAAACTTATACAAGTAGGTGTAACACCCCCCCCCCCCACTCACATACACACACCTACACACACCACCACCACCTCCACCACCACCACTATGGTAGCATACCTCATTTTTTACCTGTGTCTACAAACAGATGACTATCCATACCTATTATGAATTCTTTATAAGAAACTGTCCAAGTTGGGTATGAAAGTGCTGAAAGAACTCTTGCTCAAAGCAAGTTTAGTCACTCTCATGTATGTGTACCTGTTTTGTTTTGATAGCAGTATAATAGATTTGATAATACTTTAACTCTATTTCTGTATTGATATGTAAATAGAATAAAAAGCAGATATGTATATATCTGTTGTTGGCATTTTGGACAATTCAGTTTCTGTTCACATAACTGCAATATTGAAAGATACCTGAGACCAACATCTAATCTGTTACTCGGTATATATGTACAAATGTAATCAACTAAGTTTTTGAATTAATTCTTCAAATAATTTGATGGCTAAAGAGATAATGAAATGTTAGTTTTAAATGTATTTGATTCTTCAGAAAATTTCTTTATCACAAATAGTGTTCTTTTAGTAATATTCAGAGTGCTTGAGCTTGGATTTTAGTAGATTTTTTTATAAAGCATAAATTGTTTGCATTATTTGACATTTCAGTCATGGCCTCAGTGTTTTGTTTTGCAACCTTTACTGGAATATACAGTATCATCAAATTGACTTTTTTCATCCTTTCTTTTGTGATGTTTATTGCAAAAATGCATAAAGAAATCCCAAAAAGACACATTCAAATTAACAAAGAACTTATTTTTAAAAAATCATGAAGATTACCATTAATTTGCCTTCCAACCAGCATGAACTCAAATTTTTATGAGGGTCAAAAACCTTTTCGTGGAATGAGAAAGACTGGTTGGGCATTTCACGTAGTGATAAAGTACTGGCACCTGTTACTTTGTGAGAAATAGTTCTTTAGATAGCTCTGTACTACCTATATGCAGAATAAAACACAGGTAAACAATATGTGATATATCTGCTGAGTTCATCGAGAGCAGATTTGATACATTCGCTAGTCCTGAGGGAGGGATATGTTACTTTGTATTTGGTGCTGATGGTGGCTGATTTTTCATCTTGTCACACGTGCCGTTTAATGAACATCAAACCACTGTGCAGTAGCATACCTACATCCTAGATGCATACCTGTATGTAAACCTTGAATAACAGTAGTCACAATGAACAAAATGAAAATACCAGAGGTCAATATATTGGCCATTTGGTACCTTTTTCCTGTAATTTTGACTGACAGTAGGTGCCAAACTATGGAGATGATGTGGGTTTAGATTTATTAACAGCGTTAACCAACGTATTTGCCACATAAGCTATTACTTTACTGTCAGAACAAACCTCCTTCCACAGGATGATCATTATTTTAGTATAATTGCTGTTGTTATCAAATTTGGGCAATTACCTTAATTGTAAAAACTATATCTTTGTTCAATTTTTGATGTATAATGTTTTATATCTCTGTGTGTTTTATGTACACTTTTTACAAACAGACTCGGTGTCTGGATATATAGCCTTCACATTCATCTGTTGTCGCAGATGTTGCCATGCACTTTCCTGGATTTTTTGTTCATAAACAATAAAAGGCAAATTATGTTACTTATTATTTTCAAACATATAGCAATGATTCATAGGACTAAAATACATCTTAAATTCGAAAACTAGCCTGATTGGATAATGTATCTTGAACTCATAAAGTTTTTTGTGAATTTTTTCCTTCTTCACAAATTGTTATTTTCAAGGATGTGACTTAGAATTTCCCTAGGTCTAAAACACTGTTTTGTTTCATTTTCTGAATATCCACAGTAACAGTAGCACACAATTAAATTGGTGGTGATTATGTTCCTAAGTGTATCTTATTTAATATTGCCTCAATAAAAACCTTTTTTTCTGCACTACCATTGTCAAATTAGTTTAGACTGTTTTAATGTCACTGCTTGTATCTCTTTTGTCATTAATTTTTCTTTCCGTTTGACAACTTTGCTGCCTTATGTAGATATTGTGCACATCAAAAGAAAAATAGATGCTAAAGATCCTGATTTTAATCACTGAAGCTATCATAGATATCTGTTAAATTTCATATCTTTATATCTTAAATCTTAAATATATCTTATAAATGTTACATTTAACATCCGTGTCACATTTGACATTTTGAAACAAAAAGTCTTGAACCTTCAATGTGTGATAAGGACCTGACTGTCTTATTGTGACTTCACCCTGAAAGCAATTGCCTTGTATCAGTTTTAGACTAAATTTTCTATCCAGGATACTTAACCCTTAAAAATTTATTGCAAGTCACTTACACAACTGTCTTTGCATGCCAGTTTAGTGATTGAACAGCCATCTTCACCTCATCTTCAACCCTTGGGAAATTTTGCTTTGGCTTACAACAACCAATGATGTTTGTTATAACACACAGCAGCCAGGAGATACTTAATAAAAAATGCCAAAGCAGTGTTTGGATATGTAGAGACAGGTCTGGTTACAGCATAAATTTTGTAATGCATCCCTCAGAGCAGGCTCCATCACACAAGGGTATTGTAAGATATATGTCCAAGTGATAAGACACTGCATGGAAAGGGTGTTCCATGACATGAATTCCAAAGTCTTTGCAAGAAACTTTCAAAATCAATATGTCATTGAATGGAAACACATCTGGGCTTTGATATCAAATCTTTGTTAATTGTAATGAAATATTTGGTAAGAACTGTAACAGACCTTTGAAACTTTTATAGCCCAGAAACTCAAGAAATGGAACTTGGTGCAGAAGCCTTTTTTTCTCACCTGATTATTTGAAAAACATTTTTATTATTTTAATGGTATTTAGTATATCTAATGTTTGCGCCAATAAAACATGTAAGATACTCCAGTAATACAGACTCTAAGAAATGTATAAAAACGAGACAAAAATGTATAAAAACAAAACAACAAAAATGTTGTTGGCATCTTAAATATAGAGGCAGATTGTGCTAGCTGAGAGAAATGTTTGGACATCACGATGCATGCATGTTTACAATGAGAATGGTTCACCATTACATCCAGGGGCTGGTTTCACCAGAGAACATAACAACGAAAAGTTAAGACCAACAATTTTTGTTCTTCTTTGACTCCTATAAAACAGCAGCTGTTCATTTGAAGGAAAGGTTGAGCCTTTTTTGTAAAGAGAAAAAATTGCTTATGTTGAGAACTAGTAGTTACTCTGTTTTAGTAGATTTCTACATACATATTTATTTGGAATTGAAGATGGGCAGATCCAAGGATATTTTCTGACAGTCTTCCAAATTATCTTTGTTGATCCATCCTCCATTTTTGACCGTCTTCCGATTGAAAAAATTAGATACAATATAAATTTGAAAATCCAACCGTCTTCCGGAAGATCCAGAAGACAGCCTCAATCCGCCCCTGGAAGATGACCCAACTTTGGGTCCTTATAGAGTTAAAACCAGGTTTTATTCTCAAGTCCTGCTATGCAACCAAGATCTTTGCCTTTTACAGGACTCCAAAATAACTAAAGCCTAGATTGCATTTCCCATGCAATGTCTGTATGGCGCTGGTTTACTGCTCGTAAATCCTTTTTTGTGTGGTGTCCATGCAGAGGCAGATGGTGGCCGTGCAAAATCATACAAAACATGGAATTTAACGGCCTCTGTAGCCTCCACGATTTTGTCAAGCCAAAACTTGTGACAAATTTTTGAAATGGTAGGCCTTTAGGCTGTAGCATATTATTGAAGATAACATTGCAAAGTTTCCATACAGGTCCCCCCTGGCTACGGGCCTACAAAGAAAATCGTAGAGGGCTTCTTCAACAATATATCAGTTTTCAAGGAAGCTGCAAAGGCTTACAACAACTGCACTGAGATGGAGAGGGCTCCCCACAATAACTTTTTAACTGAAAAATAGAAATTTCTCCTACTTGACCTCATGGTCAAGCCGTAGAAATGGCACGGCACTCACACGTGAGGTAAATGTACTGGCTATAGCCTGTGGCTACTTACAATGTCAAAAACAATTGCACAAAAAATCATATATGATTTCATCATACAGCAGCCATGGCAAATGTAATCTAGGCACAAGATTATTTATTTCACCCCAAAAAATGTTAAACATTAGTATATAAAAAAGATTTTACCTTGATCAACCGCATCCTGCTGAGTGGGCCAAAATTTAGGAATCCGCCTGCGTGGCCCTGGAAACCGATGTTGTTGATTATAATTCCTGTTGTATCTGTTGTACATTTTGTATACAAATGTCTGTATCATAACAGAAGTCACACCCACACTAGTGAGTCTTGGAATAAAGTTTTTTGCAAGACAAGTCTAAGTTTGAGGATGTCTTTCCATGTAGTTTTATGATGATTGTAATCTCTACCTTCATCAGTGTTAGAGTGAAGTGGCCCCAGTGTGTGTGGTCAACAAACCTGACTGAGTAACCACATTGAGGGAAAAATACAGCAATAGAAATAAATAACCTTGCACCAGCACACCTTAGAAAACTATGATTTGCATACATTATTTTCTCTTTAATAATGATTTAGGTCATGTAATTGGACATACTTTTTTGTCAAACCTCCATTGTCTAAGATACTATCTGGTTCATGAACACACCTTGGAATGAGGCACGGAGATGGAGATAAGATCTAGATTATTAGATGAAATTTGTTCAGGAAGTGACACCAGCTTGCATCAAGATACTTGGCGACAGCGAGTAAAAAGGACATTATAATTTTATGAAATATTGCATTTGTCTCTATCTGTGGGTCTGGGGTGTTTTCTGGAAGATTAACTTTTGAGGCAGTTCTAGAAACCACCTCGGTGTTTTTAAAGCTGGGGACATTATTTATTAAAGATACATGCAGGATATCAAGGTTTATTAGATACAGATATTGTCTCAAACTGTCTGATTTTATTTCAATTGAAAAGTTTTCAACAATTTCTACTTCAAATTGTTGTCATCCTAATCATTTTTCATATTTGAATTTTATTGTAATGAGTATAAACTAACCTAAATACAAATGTCTTATTTTATATTAAAAAAAAAGCAGTTTTAAATGTCATATCTTTTACAATTAAAGAAAACAAGTCATCATTATACATTTAAAAAGTAGGAAAGTGTGCAAACACCAAAAAGAGTATGTATAAGCTCTATCACTAAGCTGTGGTAATGCTGATATACCATCATGTATTAGTCGGGTTTGTTTCCTAAGAAAGTTCTTTGCTTGTGTATGATACACACAGTGTTAACCATAGAATGCTAGATACAGGAGTCTTGATGAGCCACAGCACATGTAAGTTGTTAAAAGAGACAATTTACCACCAAATGCCAAATTGCCAATTTTGATACCACACAGGTTACCTCACATACCACACCACTGATCTATAGCTACTTAGCTGCCATTTGTATCAAAGAGCTGTTAGATTAATCTTAAGTTACACCTTAAAGTGATTACGAATAATATCTAAGTGAAAAATACTTTTTTACCAACTTATAAACAGTGTGTGTGTGTGTGTGTGTCATCATTCTCATTTTGTGTAAATTTGCAGTGTTTTGTCTGCTAAACACCAATAGATTCAAAACCCAAACTTGGTCAAAAAGTGTACCCTTTGTTAGATGACAGTTAGCTGTATTTTTACAGCAAAACAATACTTGAAAGTTGAGATTTTGCTTTAAAAATGTGGGGGGAAAACAGGACATTGATGGTGGCCATTGTCTGTCAGTTCTAACATGGCCGACTTTCTTTTCCCACTTTAATTTGAAGAAGTAGGTCAGAGCAAGTGTTGACTGGGTATGGACTGGTTTCTAGGACCAAGACTGTGTGGCAGACATCAAATAGCTTCTGATATCACTACCCTTTTATTCCATCAACCAAAACTGAGCAATATGAATAGAACCAAATGGGGCCATGTCGCCACGAAAATTCCCCAACATTCCTCTGAAGTTCAGAAATGACTGGTTCCATTCTCCGTTTTGCAACTAATATTTGGAAAAAGATTTGTTTGTTTTGATTTTTCAGTTTTAATCTTAATGATTGTTGACTTACACTCAGAAGAAAAGTGTTTCCTCTGGTTCCGACCAGTATTAAAAAGAAAACCACAACTTGTACTTGGACATGTTCTGTTGACTCCAAGGTGCAGCTGCATGACAATTATGCCAGTCAAGGGCCTTGAAACATATTTGACCACCATGTTCATGGATTATGACCACAGATCAGTGCACTTTGGCTTTTTGCATGTTTTCACACCAGTATATAAGATTGCCCTCCAACCAAACTGTCACAGTATCCCTGTGGCCAGGTATTGTACAGACTCCATCTTGGAAGTTTTCTCCTTGGTACCATTCGCAGGAATGTCATTTATGCAAGACTTAATATATCTGTGGATTTTGTTGCAACTAGTTTGAAGATTCATTCCATTTTGACTCTTTTGATACCTCATTAAGTACTGTAGGTAATTTATGAGTTTAAACTGATGGTTTACAACAACTTAAACTATAACCATACTGGTATCTTAAACTGAGTCAAAAAAATTGTATTTATTTTATGTTGAGGTCCTGACATCATTTTGTGTAAGAGCAATATTATTTTAACCAAAACATGTTATTTCTGAACAAAACAACAAAATTTCTTCATAAATGAGATTCTAAAGACTCATGAAATTTTTGATGTGCAAACAGTTATTTACACCAAAACAATTTTGAGTTGTCTTTACCCCGTACAATGTAGCTGACATATGATTTCAAAATACAACTAAAATGTTTTTTTTTAAGTTTTAAATAGGAGATAAAAAGGATCATTGTAGAAGTAAAAATTACATAAGAGAGTGACTGTAAACATTTGGTGATCATGCTTGGTTAATTTTCTAACATTTAAATTTAGAGAGAGAGAGAGAAAGCAGAAAAATTTGTCTCAATATTTGGTAATTTTTTTACTGCCATAGATGCAGACTACAATTCTTTATGGTCATTCTCATACAAAATATTAAAAATTTACCAATCCAGAATTACCACATGATATGCTCATTCTAAATTGTTGCATATTACATAGAAAGCCTTTTCATTGACTGCATTTTATTTGTATCTATCTTTCATAATAAGCATAAATATCAAACTGAAATTTCTTTGTTTCTTCCTCAAAATTTTTTCAAATTGCAAATCAAAATGTTTCAAACTGCATGTATATTTCTGCTCTTCTGTAAAGGTTTTGCTGAAATTTGCCATGAAAAAGCAGCAGCATAAAAACCAACTTCTAAAATTTTAGAATTATTTGAATTCATGAATTTGAAAAATCTCACTTTTTTGTACCCTCTTTTTGTGGTTAAATTTATCTCCCAGCACATCATAAAAAGTTTAAAACATTGCTAGTTAATATATATTAGATAATTGTTAGACTTATATATGAAGCGCACATTATGAATAATTATTGTGAATTGAGTCTTATTCATTTTGTGAAAAAGCGTCTCTTGGTATTCATCAATATTTCAGAATAAATGAATGATAGGTTTAGATAAAGCTACTTATTCAAAGAAATCTTTTTTATTTTACTTTCAATGGATACATTTTTTGATAAGGCAGTTCTGTAATATTATTCCTATTTCACAATGTTTAGGAACTATATTTTGGAAGTGCTATATTTTTGGAAGCTAATAGAGACTTAGTGAAATTTTTAAATGAAATTTTGAAAAACTTACATACAAAATGCTACCAGAACCTCTACATAAAATAAAGGGAAAATATAGTCACTCTTAAATATTAGTCCTTGACTGTTTAAAGAATATATTTAAAAAAGGGCACTGACTCATAATTTGAGGTTGAGATATTTGCATAATTTTTGAAGGAAATTTAATATTTTTCTTTGTGCCGCTAATTTGTAAATTTGGCATTATATGTCTAATGGCAGTGTCCTTGCTGACAGAAATGAATATATAGAATTCTGTGGGTAAGGAATGTTTTCCTTCTCAGAAAAAAAGTTTACAGTAGAAAACATTTCCTATCAAATATTTAATATAAATATTCTTACATCAAATGTTAAAGATAAGGATGTCAGAAACTTCTCAAGAGGATACTATTTATATGTAAATATTTTTATGCTAATAGATCTATGTATTTTAAATTGAGAAAACTACAATATTTTTTTCATTATTGCATATTGCAACATTTTTTTATTTTGCTTGAAATGAGATTAAAAGAAAAAGTAAAAAAAGTTCAATATTGTCAGTGATATTATTATCTTATCTCATTTGTTACATTTAATTTTGATTTTTTTATCTCTTTACTCATGATTAACATATTAAGCATATTTTAATGTACTGCTTAGAGAATGCATTGATTATGCTATATAATGAATATATCAATACATGGAAATGTTTTTGAAAATCTAACTGCTGGTGTATTTAGCTGTACACTTTCAATTTTTGTGCACTTTTTTTTGTGTGTTTTGCAATTTTTTTATTATTAGAAAATAACAGTAATTGATAATATAGGTCTATAGAAATTCAGCAAGGGAAATTGATTCTTGATTAAATATTTGGCATTTCTTTTGATGACAATTTGTGATTTCCCTCATTATGCAATGATCAGCTTAGTATTTACTCTACCTGCATAAATTTAATTTTTTTTTCTGAAATTAGACCTAAATAGTTGACATATAATCATGCTCAGTATCCCCGATACAGGAATGTCTCTTTAGCACACTGGAATGTGAAGGTTGAGTTCCAGTTTTTTTTTCTTCCCAACTGTTGTATTCTACATGGTTGCTATTATAGAGAGCAAAAAGACAGCAACTTGGCACAAAGAGCAGTCCTAAATCATGTTAATTTTTTTTAAGAACAATTTTTGTGTAGTTTACTAATACACTTCACTTAGAGTTGACGTAATTCAAACAACAGTAAGCAGTGTGTAAGTATGCCATCCAATATATTGTATAACTTGGTAGTTTGCCAGGTGAATTATTGACTAAAGTCTCTTTTGCTCCATTGTGTATTTCTGTGTATCTTTTGTAATTCTGTACACGTGGCATACAACATTTGGTACAATTACATCATTTTTCGTTAAACAATAAACGAAATAACTACGAAGTCATTTTACGATTCTATTTTCTTACCTTATAAATTGCTTAGTTGCCTATTCCTGTTTTTTTCTGGCTCAAAGTCAAGCTTGTAAATTGTCTATGTTGGAATTGAGGGGGAAATCTGTGGCTTTCCTTACCCACAATTTTGGTAAAAGGTGTTGTCTGCTGCGAAGCTGTTTTGCAAACCAACAGAGGTTTGAACTGTCCAATCACACTCTCTGACCTGGTTTAGTTTCGCTATGTATCATTGGATACTAAGGATGTTTTCTTCTTCCTTGTACAGTTTCTGTGGTAATATTAAAGTGGTTCCACTCGATCAGATCAAACTGACAGAATACTATTAATTACCACTAACAAAGAGCTCTGTACATGATTGTGTTTTGTTGAGCAAGTCTACCAAATGACCCCAGCATAAGTACATGATTGTGTTTTGGTTGAGATTCTCTGTATTCTTCCACTTTTTGTTTTCTTTTGAAATAAGAAAAATATTCTGGTATTTCTTAAAACTATATTTTCAGTTTCTTGTTTCAGTTTAATTTTAAAGTGACCTCTGCATACACTGTAGCACCTTTTATGTCATCAAGATTATGTGGTTTTGCACACAAAGAGACTTGTCTTTGCCCATCCCTAATGTCAACTTGGGGATTTCCTTGTCCACCATGGATAGTCATGCCTTTCTCAGGTATTAGATATGATAAAAAGATGAAGATAAAAAATCTTATACAGTTTCAACCAGTATAACTGGACCTCACCTACAAGTAATAAAATGATATGATAAGACATATAATGTTACAGCACCTGTTCCGCCTTGCACTGATTTGCACTATTTGTGTGTCTTTGACACAACATAGACCCCCCATATCAGTTACAGTAACACAGCTATGATTCATCTCAAAGAATTTTAATAGGTTTGTGTATTTCCTGTCGCCTAGCTCTAATTTATGTGTCCAAATTTTGAAACAGATAATAATATACGAGTAGTTTTAATATATGAGTAGTTTTGGCGGGAAAGGTTGAATGATCAGAAAATAACTACTGTCTGCTTAAAGGCAGTGTTGTTAAGCTATTTCCATTTTGTAATGCTAAAGGGTCAAAGGATTTGTGGTCTGTTGGCTTATTTTGGCTGTGTGAACATCTTTAATTTTCTATCACTTCTATTGGTTGCTGGGATGTGGCGGGAAAGATAACCAATCAGATCATACCCCCTGCAAAGTGAATTGCTTCCTGTTTTTCACGGGTAATCAGTTTTGGTTTGATGTGTTATTAGAGGATTTTCAAAAACTTAACTGCTTTGAGGTAATTTATCTCTGGCAGTGATAAGTCCAAAGGTAATGGTATTGACACAAGTTTTCTAATTACATCACACTGACTTTAAACCACAAACATTTTCCTATTGCACAAAGGCATTATATTTTTTGCAAAAAAGACTTCATCTTGTTGTTGTTTGTTGTTTTATGTACTTTGATGTATTATGTTCCAAATTATCCAAAATTATGTGATTGCGCAATGGAATGTATTTTGAGGTATGCAAATAACACACACAAAAACATATCATGTCTGTTAAGTTTCTTATTTTTGTATTTACCAGTATTTTTTGTCATTTTTTCTTTGTCTGTTTTTTTATCCACATTTCCACAAGGGTTGTTTTGTTATGAGTAACTCCCTAAAGTGGACTTTGATGTGTTTGCTTAAATTCCTTTTTGACAGTTAGAAGTTTTTATACTAAGTTCCAGGTGAGTTGGAAATGATTGCCTAAAGCTGTACTGTCTGACACAACAGCACTTGAATAGGTAAAATATAAATACATTTCTCAACATATATTAAGGAGTAATTCTAAAAATCTTTAGAAATACTCATAAAGAAGTTTCACCACAGGGACATTAGTAAAGTATTGGGTCATGCCACGGTCAAACTATTTTCAAGCGTCTTATTCTATAAGGATATCAGTTGAGGAGGTTCAATAATTTAATGAATGAACCTGGACTTTGCTACCTACATTGTAAGCAGGGAGAGTCATGAAGAAATCTGAGCCATAAACATTGAGATCATACTTGTGGTTTTCCTCTAGAGCTTTAGCCTATAAGGTAGTCCTTCTACATACCTGCTGAGTAGATGATACCTTTATAATTGACAATGGTTACATATCTGTATCATCACTTCTGGGTGTTCTACATACTCGCAACTGACTACAGTTAAACTTTTGAATGTGCACTTTATTTGAATTTGCTGTACTTTAGGGAAATGATTTTTTTATTTCAAAATTTGTCTTCTCTGTTGCAATGATCACATTGCAGTGTGTTTGGTGAAGACTGAAAAAATTAGTCCGTAGCACAATGGTGACCAACTGGTTATGATTCACTTTGCTGTGCAGAATTTAAAATTAAATGATATTAATGCCTAGCACTTGACCACTATTCAAGCTTTAAATCATCAACCTAACTGACATTGGCATGATTCACATATTGTATGTATATAGTCCACTAAATAAGAAGTTGGAAGAATAAAAAAGTTAAAAGATCAACATAAAGAGGTTTGTTTTTCTTTTGTTGGATAATGTTTCTTCTGGCATCTTAGCCTTTTACGGGAGTGCCAAGACAAATCTTTATAATAAGATTCCAAGTAAAATGTAATTAGGAAGAAACATGTGCCTATCGGATTTGTTGGCCACAAATATGGTAGCACGATATAAAAAACATGCTGTGCTCCTGCTGTTTTTGTTTTCTATTGGCTTTCTAATGAAGAGATAGAGAGGCTTTTGTCCTATACCTAGTAAGCCGAGTTGATTAATGTTTGATAAACACACCCAGCATGTTTTATCCCATTTGATTTCAAATTAATGAATGATATAGGTTGCTGCTCTTAACTGCAAGATTAAATAAAAGCATTTTTTGTATAGACTAGACTTATGGCAGAACCATATATACTATGGGTGTATATTAAATACTACAGAATTCAGGACCTGTTTTGGCTTACGACACCAGTCAGTGATCAGAAAATGCCAAACAAATTATAAGCTTCTAATAATGTTTTTGTGGATCACATGCATGACCTTCAGCTCCCACCCTGAGTTTCACAGAGCTCTGGAAATGACAGAGACATGCAGATAATAGGGACTAGTTTCCAGTAATCTCAAAATCTCAGGGTGTTCTTTATCCAGCTGCTTCTTTGTAGTAGTAAGCGGCACGTGCCATGAGTATGGGGGCGGCTGTTTGAAATAACTGACCTGGTTCTTATTACTATTAAGCAATTGCTAATTCCCCTGCCTGCTTAACTTGAAGTACCTGGGGTTTTGATAGTAAAACCAGGGAAGAAGTGGGTGTTCATGTGATCAAGCGTTATTTAATAGCGCCCCTTGAAATGTTTGTTAAAGCCGACTTTGATTAGTTGGCAGAGGAGTTATTTACCAGTCATTTTAGCACATGACCGGATGGTATCATTAACTGACAGGGTTGTTTGGCTCCAGGTTTCAGGTGGTCATTACATCATTGATACTTGAATTAAATCTGGGATATTTTGGCTGGATACACTGACAAAAATATAGATATGTGAATTGCCAATGTTGCTGCATAAGTGCAACATTTGATTTTTTGTTTGAATTTATAGTGATTTTCTTTTGCATGAATATTTAAACTGCCAGCTCTATGATTCACCTGTTTTGCATGGGGCAACTGACATCAATATTCTTGAAAGAAAAAAAAGTTAAAATTTTTAATTGTAAGCATTATGCCAGATTTGACTTTTTTTAGACCAAGGCAACTTAATTTTTCTTTCTACAAAAAATTAATTAAATGTCATTGAAATTCATTTGAATTTTTTATATCAAATATTATATATGCAAGCATACATACTGCTGCACATGCACTTAAATGTGCACTTGCACCTACATTCTCATGTACATATTTCACCTATGACTAAATATATATTGCAGGACATGGTACTGTTAGACAACAGATATTGATAGAGGTCAAAAATGGAAGTCATTTACTATATCTGTGCCAGGTGGGGGAGTATCACATGCTATTCAATCATTCATAATATTACATTTATTAAAATACATGCAACCCAATTAAAGCTGATTTATCATAAGTTTTATGCTTACTGTTATGATTATACAGTGACATATCTAATATAAATATAAAAGTCAGATAGGTGTTAAGTTTTGAAAATGAGTGAATATTATGAATGAGTATAATTTGAGGTTTAAAAAAACTTATTGGGAGTGCTGATTTAATGCTGCTTGTGTTTTTCTTTTTTTCCTGTGTTTTTTTTAAGGGAATGTCATTTTCTACTGTTGTATGATATAAAATTTAATTCAGATAAGGAAGTAAAAAAAAAACATTTTGAAAACATATATGTTTTATATATTTTGCACTATTAGTGATCACCTTTACAGAGCTACTTGTCTTTTGATACAGATGGCCTTATGATGGGCTGGCAACTTCCGCACCACTTCAGAAGTGCTCTGATCAATGTCAGAGGTACTCAGTTTTACAATTTGCAACATATTAAATCAACTTTTTTTTCAAAATCTTACATAATTATCCCATTGGTTTTATAATTGTGTAAGGTTTTGGCATAGTTGG
Source organism: Lingula anatina (assembly GCF_051362555.1). Lineage (NCBI taxonomy): Eukaryota > Metazoa > Brachiopoda > Lingulata > Lingulida > Lingulidae > Lingula > Lingula anatina. Next base: position 45,137,659 of record NC_141767.1, read on the forward strand.
AGTTGCCCCCCCCCCCCCCCCCCCCTTGCAGGGCAGAAGCCTATACTCCCTGGAATCAATTATGTCAAGTGACTAGTAAGTAAATTGTATTGAGGTTTTCCACAGTTTAGGATGATTATAACCCACTAGTGGCAATGTTGTGGTTTGCAATGTTGTAACACAGTATTTGACTAGAATGTGAAGCCACTGTGACATTGAGCTGCAGTGAGTATGGTTTCTGAGTTATCTTAACTCACTGCTGCCCAGAATAACTACAGCATATAACAGGTTAGAAAATATTTTTTTTTCAATATTCTAGGATGTTTAGAATTTAAAGAATATATGAGGTGTTCATTGGGAGTGAAATTTTGACTTTAGAGAACCACACACTTAATATAAATTGTTAACTCCAAGTTTCAAATAGACTATTTTAAGACCTTTGTTTATAAATTCTGCAAATGGTTTAAATCACCAGAGGTGAAATTGATTGAAAAATATTAATCATGAATTCTGGTTTTTGCTGAAGGTCACAGATGTCACTATTGAGGCTTTTGATGTTAAATTTATCATCACAGCACCCGCATATGCATACAAATTTCGTTAAGAATCTAGAACTGACTCCATTGATGCCAGCTGCTACGTCTGGCTGGTTAACAGGTAGATGTTCCATTATTTTAATTTAATTTTTTTTTTTTTTTTTTTTTTTGGTAAAAGTATGGAGTGAACTGAGAGGGGATTATAAAGAACTGTTTAATAATGATATTGTTTTAATAGGATAATTCATGTGCCTAAAACAAGGAGTGGAAATAATCATTTTTGCCTCTATTCTTAAACCCCCACCCCTGACCCTGAAAAACATGATCATGAAAGGATGATCAAACAGGCCCATACTAGAGTTATGATCAGGTGAAACACCCTCTGGTGGGTTCGTATGACTCCTTATGGTTTGGCCATATTATTGAAATTAATAAAGGTGAAAAAAGTGCATTCTATGAGTGTTTTTGTTGTTGTTTTCCACATATTTAGCCCATCTTCCATTCTGAGAACAGAAAAGATATTGATACCACTGTATTGAGACAGTTCCCCAGATGTACCTACTGATACACTTAAGCCTAGATTTACGCACATAACATAAATGTATGAAATCAAATGTCATTTGCTGTGGTATTAGAGTACTTACATATATGGGTGTTGAAGAGTTTTATTTATTAATTGCTATCAGAAGATTGCTGTCAGCAATGTCAACTACATGGCACATTTGCGCACGCACATACACACACACATCAAATTATTTGTTTTAAAAGTTTTTATCATTGGTTTACATCATTAAGGAAGAAAACACTTCGTATGCAATGATAAAAATTCTAACTTACTCATAAGTAAAAAAAAATTCACTTTGCGTGGGATATTGTATTTTAAGAATGATATATTTTATACCTCTTTTTCTTGAATTTTAAACTGACTGTACTAATTCAAACCATACAACTTGCAAACTTGGCCACAAATACACTTTACTTTGCCTGGAATGAGTGCGCTTATATACATCAGCAGGCAGGAACATGTGAGTATCTCACCAAACGTAAAAACACATGCAACCGTGTCCACACATACCCACACACACTAGTCAGATACAAACTACCAGACCTCCTGGACCCTCGTTTAAGCCAACATCACAAGTGTGAAGCAGGGGTTTTAAAAGAGCCTACCTTTTGGTCACACACGTTCTGGTTTTGATATCAAATCAATGAGCAACCAGAAATGTGGCTGGCATCCAGATATGGGCTTCCTTTCTGACCACAAAGGTGAACTTGACCTTCAACCCCCCCCCCCCCCTTTGAGTAAATTAATGAGTAATGATCTACATAATTGTACAACTTTTAATTAAAACTTCCTCTACTGATGCCTGTACAAAAATAAACTTGTTCACTTAATGCTGATACATGTCATAGTGAATTAGGCCTTTGCTTTGAGAGGTGTATTGGAGGCTTGGTACCTGAGTATATGGTGGAAACTAGATCGTTTCAATGGGGGGAAAATGGTGAATTTTACAGATACTGTATTTTTTAGTCAATATTTTTAAATTAGAGCAATCCTACTGTTGGTAACAACAAAAAGCAGATTACTCTATATAGTTCTATTCTATGCAGTAAAAGCACCACAGATGCTATATAGTAATATATTATTTTTGTGATTATAAAATTATGAATCTGAAAGGCTTTGGGCACCAAGACACCTTAATCCTGGCTTTATTTTTAGACATTGTCAAATGGTCTGGGGGGGATAGTTCATATTAACTTGACCTGTGCCTCTGCAAAATTGCAAAACTCAGACCTGCTGCAATCACACACAAAGCTCTTTTTTATATTTGAAGAGATATCACAATTTTTGAAATACTATTTGACTGATATTCAAGTCTTTATACAGCTATCACTGGAATTGATTTTTTTCCCTTTTACTGGTCACTCCAGTTATCTTCTACCAACTTTTTAATGCACATGTACATTCAGTATTGTATGGTAAATAAGTTAGTTCAAACCATCTCCACTACAAGCGGGCCTTTACTTATGCAATTTTGATGGTGCCGCAAACCACGATCAACTGCTTCTTACCACAATAGCCACAAACAGCCACAGCGTTACCTGGAGATTTACCTCACTTTACCTTGCACGTTTTATTATACTATAGATATATAGATATAAAAAAAGTTTGTCAGTATACAAGATTAATGTTAAAACTTCATATTGGCAAACTATATTTAAAAAAATAAATATTCATATATAACCTCTGAACCTGATCTAGTCTGCATTGAAAAAGAGATTAAGGGCTGTGTAATAAATATATCTTTGTGATGTAGTTCATGTAATCAAGTTTTTTTTCCTCAATAAAAAACATGTTTGAGTCTGATAGACCTTCTTTCATATTTTTTTTGAAACTTAAGAATTACATATTTATCTTGGCATGTATATACTTCAGATTAATATTTTGAGCATTTACCCTAGTGTGTAGGTGTGCAATATGGTGAGAAAATGTTTTCTGAACTACCAGTATCTTGAAGGGTTGAATGATACAGTTAAGTATTGGAAACTCTAGATACATAAGACAGTTCAAGTTTTCCCTCTACCACCCAGTTATGCAAGTATACATGGTTAAAAGATTAATTGATCGGGAGTTAGTTCCTGGTGTAGGCTTGAACCATTAACTGGATATCTGGGTAGAAAAAGTTTGTGTCATTGTCTTTTTTCACCACAATGTCAGGATTATTTCTTTGTGCATTAAAGACAAGTGGAGTATCTACATGAAAACATTATATCAGGGATAAAATGCTTTGTAAGAGATTTAGAGATTTGCCAAAAATAATTTTTACTTATTCAGATCAAGTCTTGATCCGTTTTTCTGTGCTTTGCGGGTTGTGTCAACCAGGAAGTATTACTACCAGGATTCAGGTTGCCATGCAACTATATATATATATATATATATATATATAATGCAAAAATAATATTTTCAGGATAAAAGCATGTTGTGTCCTCATGGTGTTATCATATCTTGACACTTCTGTGTCATTGTATGTTTGTCAGCTTATATTTCTAAGCACAAGTTGTCTCTTTAGTGTCAACTTAGTGTCAACTATGCCATCACACCTGTAATGAGAAATGCTACCTTCCAGTGATGCTCTAGATCTTGGAGAAAAAAATATATATCTGCCAAGGGGCAGAGGCTGCTTGGGTGAATACTTGGACAAGAACCATTTTGATAAACTTCAGACAACCAGTTTACTGAGAAAGCACATGTGCACAAATCTAATCATATGATGACACAGCATAGATTAATTTTCAGTCAAAAACAGGTTTTGGTCTGAATGCATTAGCAATAATGTAAATAAAAAAAAACATAACTCTATCCCTGATTGATTGTCTTTGGTGGTACAATAATTAACCTACCTCTTGACCACAGATGCATCAGTAGTGGAAAAGCTGCCATCTTCTTAGGTAACGTTACTTGAAGTGTGCCACAGCCTGACAGCAGCAGTCAACCACAACTCTGTGTGTGTGTCTCTGTGACAGCAGCTGGCAGCAGGTCTTGCTTTTATAGTTTTCTTTCCCCTATCTCTCTAGTCTCTCTAGTCTCTCTTCTTTCCTTATTTCTTTCTCTTTTTATATTCTTTTTCTGCCAGTTTCATTAATGTATAAGCTACTCACAGCAGTTTCTACTACACTCAGTCCTTTCTTTCTCTCTCTTTCTCTGTTTCCTGATTTACCTGCAGGAAGAGTAAGGGTAACAGCAAAGGTTTGAAGCAAAATTATTTTTATAGCTGCCCAGAAGTCTCTGTCTATTGCTTTTTCTTGTTCTCTCTCTCCTCTCTTGATATATATATGGATGATATATTGTTGCAGCTGTGGTACTGTCACCCCCTTGCATGTGACAGAGCCTTGTTGATTTTTTCCTTAAAATGGGGTCGTTCTCTAGCTGTTTTTCTCCAACTCTCTCTTTCAATCTCTCTCTCTTTCCCCTCTGTGTTCAGAACTATGACACTCAGTAGCAGTATCATGTGCTGCAGCCAGCTCTCTCATTTCTGAGTCATCCCCATGTGGAATTCTGGCACCAACCCTGCCTGTATCTCAACAACAAGATTTTATTACGCCTTTGCTAACATGATAATTATTTGAGTCATACCTATGCATGTTTGTTTGTGCATGTTATACTTGATTCTGCCAGAGTAGGAGAAAAAAATGAAGTGGAGCAGAAGATAATCCAAGAGGTTTTTTTTCTGTTGTCAGAATGATTTGTCATTCCAATGCATGGATTGTGTGTTGTTTCATTTCAGGGGACAGGGGAGGGGATAAAATGTAATTAAACGAATGATTAGATTTGTTTAAAAGGTTCTATGTAGTTATATTATATAAATGCATGTTTATATACAGCTTGATGTTGGCTAAGAGAGAGGCTCAGCAGTGATGTGTGAGATAAATTGAACAAAGTTTCAAGATATCAGTAGTAGAGAAACAGCTGGCTGTTATATTGTTGCCAAAAGAATAGTAACACATGATTCTATTGAGCTTTTTTTTTTTTTCATGAAATTCAATTATCTGAAATTTTACCAGAGGAGATTCTTATCACCAAAAATAATCTCTAATACCAACTAATTGCAGAACCTAATCTTTTAATGCTTTTGTTTATATATTTTGAACCTTAATAAATGGGTATATCAACATATAATCTTACTACTCATGCATGTCAATCTTACTACAAGTGTATGTCACTGATTTAAGCTGGTGACCATTCAGAAGCTTGGGTATCATTTTGGTTGATAAGGAAGCCAGATTCCAGACATTCTATAAATAAGTAAACTGTTGCCAGTGTGCCTATGTATAATATTAGTTGATACTCCACCATGATTGTATTACTGTTTGTTTTAAAGTTGCTAAGAGGCCTTACCTAGACGGTTTGAATCTATGCAAAGTTAGTGATTAAGCAGATCAAACCGTAGGGCACTGCATAATTAGATAAGTAGGAGCCATTCAGAAGTTTTGTCAAATGTCAGAACCTAATCAAGTCAGATATAAAGGTATTTTATATAGTGTTCCATATTATTCAGCCACAAAATAATAATGGAAAAATAGTCATAATGTGAAAAAAATATTTAAAGTATTATTATTATTATTATTATTATTATTATTATTATTATTATTATTATGTGAGATTGAGAGTCCAAAATTGTGATCAATTCTTTCTTCATTATGTCTCTCTTTTTTTTTTGTGAGTTGGGAGACATCTTTCCTCCCACTTTCCACCCACAAATTTTCAGTGATTTAACCTCAAATGCAATAATTAGAATTTTTAAGATAGAAATTTAGTTCTCATAGTAACCCACATTTTTTGTGAATATTTAACATAATTCGTGGAATTGCCAATATTTGAACCACATATTCCACCAGGCTTCATTTTCATATTTCCACAAAGAATGCATTTTTTTGTGCTTTAAGAGTTTGAGAGACACCTAGACAGGGAATGGGTTGCTAGTCAAAAAGGTGCCTTCAAAACTCAGTGCTTACCTATGTTATAAAGAGCTGGGGATATTGTGCTGTAGTTTAATGTTTGATTAATTTGATTTTGTCGTCCTTTTTGTGCTGGAGACTTTTTATCCAAGTTGATGTCCATTTAACACAGTCTCTATATTTTTTGTTGCTGTTATACCAATCCTGTGTTACTAAATTATATATAAGTAAAAATTTGGGGCTATTAGAAATGTGAACAAACTGAAACAATTTATTGGAAGTTTTGTAATAAAGATAGAAAAGTTAAGAGTAAAGTAATGAGTTTCCTGTGGAATGCAATTGTCCTTTGTGGCACCCTGGATTAACTAGTGAGCAGTGCAATATAATTAAAGAATCTTTTCAGTTGAGGGCACTCAGAATTATATTTCCTGATTTATCTTATATTGATGCCCTAGTGAATGCACAGAACTATGCAAATCCTTCTTTCACAAAATTAAGAATGACAAAAATGAGTTGAATTATCTTTTAACCACCAGATTTTATAGAAAGTTAAGATATAACAACCAAACCAGATTCTTTATGCAAAAAAATTTCAAGACAAAGATTAGGTAACATATTTATCCCATTTTCTTTAACTAACCTTTAGAAGTCTGTGTTTATTTTGAACTTAATTTGTTCTGAATGTAAATATTTTTATTTTTAATTTTTATTTGAACACATATATTTGTATAACTTCAACCTTTTGGTTAAAATGATTTTAAATAAACTTCTTATTATGTCATTTCTTTGTTTTTGTGATGTTTTTATATGTGTTAGTGTTATAGTTTGCAAGTCCTTGCTCTGTGGGCAATTTTATTTATTTATTTGGTCATGGCCAGCAAACATTTCCCTAAGCTATTCAGGTCAAAGGCCAAGGTCATTGGTCTATTGTTGTCACTGTCCCACACATAATGGTCGCCCAGTAACTGCCAAACTGTATTTTTTGTTTGACTTTAAATTTACTGAGTGGCTTTGTTTGGTAAAGAGGCAGGTTGCCCCTAGAAAAAAGTAATATAGCCTCAGTATTATGTCCAGTTGCATGTGCTCAGTCAAGGAGCTGCAGGGCTTTTGTCACATTTGTGACAAATTCAAGTTTTGCTTTAGGTAAAGTGGAGGTTAACTGTTTAAAACTGCGCCTCTTACGTGGATAGCTGTAGATGAATTTCACTGGTCACTGAAAAAGGTTTCTCTAATTGATTCTCTCAAGAAACATTTACTCTAAGCTAAGATCTAATAAACGTATATTAGATCTTAGCTCTAAGCAAGAAGATGTAAAGAGAAGGAGTAGAAACGGGACATCAATTATCTCTCTCGTCCAATCAGATCGCAACATTCTTTTCGAAGTGACGTCCTTTGAAATTCGATCCTCATAAGTGGTCTAAACCTCTGCGTGACTCTCTTTACAGCTTCTTGCTCTAAGGCAGAGAGAGACCTTTCAGGCCTGTTTCTAGTGTTATTGTGATGGCTTAACTCACCCAGTGATTACCATTTCTATCCAGAAGTTAAATCTATTCCTGCTGCTGCCTGGTGAATATTCATTGAAACTGAGGACGTCTTCCCATGGTTATGTGCACTTATTGTAATTACACAGTTTGCTGAAAGAAGTACAGCATCTATATTTTATCATTTAAGTCAAAGTTACAGTCTGTGACAAAATCTTTTTAGGCTACTAGCCTCCCAGGCAATCAGGGTCTAGTGAGCTAGTGTTATATGAAAATTGAAAAATTTTTTTTACCAGCCTGTTGTAGGTGGGTAATTGCCTAGGGCTAGTGCCTAATGGAACTGACTGGAGTGAGAAAAGAAATAAGTGCCACTGAATAATATGATCTAATCATTATAAGTTTATGAACACTGACTATGAATATCAGATGTGTATAATTTATTTAAAAAAACATTTTATGATGCAGAGAGAAAAATCTCTGTATACCTGTAAAGGAATTGGTGGTCCATATGGCCCTGTCCTGCACAGGGTTGAAGGTTAACTTGCATTCATTAATAATATTCATAAATTAAAAAAGCAGATTGTATGTTGGAACCCATCTGCTTTGTAATCCCAGAGTTAAGCATTCAGCAAAATGATGAAGGATAAGATAGGTTCTCCAGTATGAAACAGACCTTAAATAACACTCAAACCATTCACTTCCTGCAGTTTGTCTTAAAATGGCTTTAGATAGCCCAGTGCTAGACAGGGCCAATGGTTTTCTTACTTTATTTCCTAAAACCAACCCCTGATATTGTGTTTGTTGAGAAGTCACAATCATGGCTGGTTGAGGCATGACTACCACAATCAGCCTCAAGCTCTTTCTTTTAAATGATAAAACTTCAATAAACATTTGGATATTTTACCAAGTTTATTATTTATTTGAGTATGGAATGTACATAATCATTGCCAGAAATAAGGAGTAAAGTTGAATTGATTGATTTTTGCACTTAATTTCTATTCAGAGAAATCAATCTTTAAAAGTTACAAGGCCTCAATATTGAATGAAATCTTTGTCTCTTTAACCAGTCTTTACAGGGTTTCCTCTTGAATTCCTTGTTGTTATCTCTGGCAGTTCGTAGATAATTTTAGAGATGTCCCCAAACTGCCACAATTATCCATCTGTCATATCAGAAAAAATTGTTAGTAAATGAAATTTTCATATAATGGTACAGAATTGATAAGTAAAACCTCTGCATGTACCAAGTGTAAAGGTTTTTAAATTTCTCTTGTTTAATGATGAAAAAAATACTTTTTCCAAAGATACTATATACAAACATGTATGAGTCATTTTGTGGCATTTTGCAATCCTGTTAACTACCGTTTTCTTAAACACAATAAATTTTAGGTATCTGAAGTTTTGTTATATATTGGAATATTTGTGTCTCAAAGTTGTAGTGATATTCCTTCTCACTAGGCAATTTTTATATATACAGACACTTAGTTTTTATTAAGGGTCTATATGTTTGCCACTTTCACTATCCAGCTTTATATTTTCACACACTTGTCATATCCTAATTTTCATAAAAATCATACAAACACTAATTTTTTATCGTAATTTTACCAGTGTCTGCTTATCTACACAGTCTTCTTCCCCACCCAAAAATATACTCAACAAACATAAGTGTAATAGCAAAATTAAAATGTTCAGAATTTCTTTTGATATCTGTATGAATATTTTCTTTTACATAGACAAATATAACCACTAGATGTCTTCCTTAACATTTTATTCTGGTGGTTTGTTTACCCAAGTGCTTTCATCTAGGCATAAAATATGCGCTGATTATCAAATTTCAAGCAGGCCAGCTGTTGAAAAATCATTGAAGAATCCTTCAACATACATTTTGCATTAGAAATATGGCATTTTAAGCATTGTTAATTTCATGGTTATTTCTTAACTTCATCCTACCTGTGGATATAATGCCCACATTGTCTTCCATTTCCAAAAGAGAAAGTATTTATATTTTTTCTGCAACAGATAAATACATCTTGTCACTTACCTGTCATGCAGACACTGCTGTAATTTTTTGTTGTTGTTGTTGTTGTTTTTGTTGTTGTTGTTGATCTTTTGCTGGTTCAGTACCAAAGTAAAGATTTGACTTGATTGATTCCAGATGGAAAGCATACTTTTATACCTAGGTAACTGCATATATTATTATTATTAATGTGTGTCGCTAAAATGATTGATTCCTCATTTCAACCAATAAGATGGTCAGATTTGGGGTCATGAGTCACAGCGAAGTTTCCAGAACTTGCAAATCATAATCATGGGTTAGACTACTCATCAAACTAGATGCCATAAAAAGCTGGCTTATTTAACAGGCTTAGTAGAAATTCACCAAAACTCTTAATTTTTGGTAATATGATAAAATAAAGATGATATTTCTGTTTTTTTTGCTTGTTTTAGGCATGGTTTTGGGGACTGCAGAAAACCATTATTACCGTCAGCTGAACTCATTGAATCCATAGTTCATGAGCAGATGGTTGCTTTAGTAAGTTAAAAATAGAAACCCTGTTGAGTTCTTTGTTCATCGCCTTTTCTAAATGAATGCAAGATAACTGTACAAATGTCAGTTCATTTTTTTTCTAACCCCTGATCAACACCCAATTCTTAAACCTTTTTGAAAAAAAAATGCTTCCTCAGCCTTGGTATTATTTGTGATGATTTAAAGTGCACAATTTTTCAACACATTTTCATCATAGCTGTGTTGTGTTAGTACTGAAGAGTGAATTGAAAATATTAATTATTTGATATTAAAAAAGGAGCCTTGTTTATCACATACAATGTTTTATTGAATAAAAATTGAATTAAAAAAAATAAAGCTTAGAATATTTTTAACTATTTTTTGTTCATTTTGTGCAGCTCATCCAAGCATCAGAGGTCAATGCCATGAAAAATGGGAGGTATCTAGGGTTAGAAGATTTGCTTTTCATAATGAGGAAAAGTAAGGTAAAGCTATGATTACATTTAGTTATACAGATACGTATACAAGTGTGTGTATGTGCATGCACATGTGTCTGTCCATGTCACCATTATCTCTGTTTGACACATTTGTTCACCCTATAACTACCAAATGGCAATTTTATATTGCATCAAAATTAGAGGGAGGTTTTGCTTGACTTGCAGATTTCCTGTTTACAGATTTACTGCAAGTCAAGGTCTGAAATCAGCCTTAATCAAACATTTTTACCAACCTGAAGCTCTTGCATTCTGCATATATTTATTTTGCATATATTTTTTATCAGTTATCTACTAAACTATATTTTTGTATTACTTACAATAGCCTTGTTTGGTAAAAAAAAGATTAAAGCAGATCAAGTTTTAAAAGCAACATGATCTTATTTTGATGAAAGTTATTACTTTTTTTGTAAAATAAATGAAATACATTTCTGAAGTGTTTGTCCCATAACTTCACATTCTACTATTGTTTTACTTAATTTATTTAGGAGGTTTTATTTTGGTGTTCAGTTATATATATATATATATATATATATATATATATGTCTTTACAATTGCAGAGCAAGCTACGAAGATTGATACGTTACTTAGAGTTAAAAGATCTCAAGGCAGCTGCATTGAAGGGGACCTCCATTGATGAGGATGAAAATGGAGAGCAAGGCAAGATGCTACTTAAGTCAAAACTAATTTACCACAAACGAATATTTCAAACAATTATCTATGGGGAATTCAGGCTAAATCATACATTGATATATCTTTAAAGGTCAACTTAAGTTCAAAATGATCTTTTATGTTGTTTTCATTTTTTTCAAGACACACTTATCATTATATATGTTATGTGTCAGGGGTGTAAGCAGCCTTTTAAAATTGTATGCACAGATTTTCAAAATTCCCAGGTACGGCTAAAAGTAGACTTACGCAAACAGAAAAAGGGCAGAATAAATTAAATGTGCCAATTATCATAGTTCACTTTTCAACAGTAATAAAATCATTAGTTAAAGTTAAATACATTCCGCCGATTTAATTAAGTTCCATTACATTATTTCACCCAGAACCAAAGCTTTTTCCAGGATTGGGGTACAGGTTGTCCAAAATGGTGGTGGTGGTGAGGGGGGCGGGGGGATGAAATGAAAAAATATTTTTTTTAAAATAATAATTTTCAATGGGGAGGGAGGGTTAAAAACAATTGATAACGATCTTCTGCTGACGCTCTTTTGCAAACGAAAGCCATTGAACGAATATGAGAATTTCTTTCTCGTTTCGCTTGGATTGCAAAGATCTCCCGCTGACGATACGAAAATTGTGTTCTCGTCTCGCTCTTTGGCTAACGAAGTCTCTTTAACAGATATGAAAATTGCCTCCTCGTCTCTCTCGGATTGCAAACAATCTCTTGTTGCAATTTTGAAAATTGCCTTTTTGTCTATCAGCTTCATCAGGTGCCGTACATATGAAGGTCCGGAAGGTGTCCCCTTTCATAATTTGGCAGTTAGTTTGCTAAGAGTTCGTTTAGGGCCTACCGGTAAATGTGTTTTGTACCGCATGAAGGTCACTCTTGTCACTGCTGCATATGGCCTGGAATATGTATTTTAAAGTTAGTGGAAACATTTTGTTGTTTTTTGTAAGCTTAAGGAAGTTGTTTCGTTGTGACTGAATAACAGCGTGCACTACAAAGTAGGGGAGACTGGGGCTAGTTGGACCCCGGGGTAAGTTGGACCCCCATCAAGTCTCTATAATAAAGTTACTTTAAGATGCTTAATTATTTCATTTGTAATCACTGCCGATGCTTTCTTAGCACTATTGGATACGGTCACTTTACAAAATGATGTGATCAATTCTTTTACCCCATAGTTATTTTGTCATAAATTAATGAGGGGCCAACTTACCCCAGGGTCCAACTAGCCCCAGTCTCCCCAAGTACCATTCAACTGTGACGTATCACAAAGTTGGGAACGTGAAATTACTCTAAGAAAATTTCGTACTTCATCCACGGCCGCTCTGCCAAGCTAAGACGTCATTTTTTAAAAACAATTGGTAAGCTGTCTAGACATCTTTGAAAATATAGACCGTCCGATGATGTCAGCGACCATCCAAATGAAGGCTGGACGGTTCGTTGGGTAAAGCCTTGCTCATAATGGTATATTTGTTTAACTAGGGGCTTACTGACACACTTTGGGCACTTATGCAGGTTGTGCCTGCTTGTATCGAGCTAAATTCTGAATAATGGTGCGGTACTGCTGTTCGATGTGGTTTGCTACAGTTATCCTGAATTCTCAGAAAATAATCTGAAAAACAACTGATCGTTGTACTATTAATATGCCTACTTGCTATCCACTTTGTGATTTCCATGGTTAGCTTCTCAAATTTGAACTTATATATGGTTTCACGCAGCTTACATGCGGGTGCATGGCTCCCAAAATCGACCAATTATATTACAGGATAAAGTTCTGATATATCTAAGTTTAATTATTTGTTTGTAATTATAAATATTGCCCATGCCACCCTGTTAATTTGGAGGGTTAAGCTGGATCAAGTCTGTGTCAAAATTCTTGGAAGTTTTGCTGGAAAAATCAATCTTCTTTTGTTTCTCTAGTTCCTTGTATAGCCCGATGTTCAGATTTTATCTAGTTAAACAGCAGTCTTGACTTTGGTTGATACACATGAATTGATGGAGAAATAAATGCTATAAAGTAGGTTTTGAGTGAATATATATGTAGGCAGCACTGATCATTGAAAAACTGTTAAACCTATATGCAACAGCTTTGGAAAGAAAATTAACAAAATATTCCATAAACAGTATTATTTTTATTATAAAAGATATGTATTCGAAATAACTTTTTTCTATTTGCAGAATTGAAAGCTGCTAGGAAAAGGAGAAAAGTGTGCTATGATTTTTTGAGCACAATTGACCAAACAGGTAACAAAATATTTGAAAAAATATGAATACTGAAGATTGAAGTACTTTGTATGGCAAATTATTTAATACAATACCAGGCACTTCTCTTCAATGTCTGCAAAACAAAATATCATGGTTTCAGACACATTAGTTTCAAACATGTGAGTTGCACGCCGAATTTATTTCTGATATGAAATTTGAGGCAAGACAACATCTAGGATATTGGAAATGTGTCCAAAAAAGGAAATGAAAAAGGTAGGTTGCCACAGTAATAAAATATGCCTTTTAACAAAGATTATATGGAAGTGAATGGTATGAGCATATCTACGTAGATATTTTATGAAAGTGTCCTTTTTTTTTCAGGTGAACTCTTAGCCCTTTTTGATGATGAAAGTCCAGATGAGGTCAAAGTGGAAAGAGCTTTGGTATGCCTTTGATTATATCCCTCCTAGCTTAAGTTGTTCTGTTCAATGGTCTGTCAACCATTTGTGGCCCAAATTTTGTTTGGCCATCTTCTCCTAATGTTTTTTATATGCAAAGGCTGTAAAATTGTGAACAGTGTAAAACAGACTTAATTCTTTAAGACTGCCCTATTGTTCAGGTGAAAACTGCTAAAGATTTTTTTGTGTACAGATGAAACAATAAATGCATTACCAACACATGTTTAGTTTTAATGGAGTAAAATAATTTTTCCCAATTTTTTTTCATCATCATCAGCCGGATCCTCTGCATATCAAAGATTGTTGGCATACTCCATTGTGTGAAAATGGTCAAAATAAAAGCAATTGTAAGCATGAGCATTATTTTAGTGTATTGTTTTTCAGAGGGCAGAACTGCAGACTCGACACATGGACCCCAACCAATACATGCAGTACTGTGAAGCAAGGCAGGTCAGCTTCAGTGAGTAGGCTTGTCAATTTTACTTGTTCTTTTGTCATGAATGAAATCGAATTAATGAAACACTCAGAACTGTAGTCACATTTGTTTCTTATAGACACCAGTTTTGATTCTGTTTGTAGTAGTATATTTGGCAATATTTTAACAAATGTTGATTTTATGCCTCATCCAAATTCACTTGGTGCAGGGAGTCAGACCTTAAAGTTTATTTATTTATTTATTTATTTATTTATTTATTTATTTATTTATTTATTTATTTATTCAACTGTGTTGTCTGAATAAAGATTTCCTTTTAAATATTTCTTCCCACATACTGTAGGTCAAAAGTACAAGTCTCAAAAGTTCAAGGACTGGTTGCTGTCTGGGGTCCCAGGAAATCTCAAGCCTAATCCACTGGCCTTGGAAGCTCTGGCTTACCTGGCCTATGAATGCATTGCACAGGTACTTGAGAAATATACTATACTAGTCTCAAACAGAACCCTTGTCTTATTTAGCTGATTTATTAATTTCACAGTTAAGATGTCTTTGCAAAAAGTTTGTAATTGTGTAAGATTTTAGAAAGAGTGGTGAGCTGTAGTCTGAAAATGATCTCAGTATTAATAAAGTTTAACCATGTTATACCCAGTGGCCTATTGCTATGGAGGACTATTACTTGTTTTTTTTTTTTTTTTTTTTTTTTTTTTTTTTTTTTTTTTTTTTTGTAAATTTCAGATAAGTATAAACTGAAATGACCAGATCTTTATTGATGTTTTTATGCTGATCTTACACATTGAAAGACAGTTCAGGAGTCAGCTTTAAAATAGTATTTTTGTCATTAAAAAATTCTGCATCATGTGTAAATTCTTCCAGATTGTTGATCTGGCTTTGCTGGTGAAGAGAGACAAGCAAGCAGAGGTAGACAACCCATTCAACCAGCTGATGCCTAGTTCAGTGTTGAATTATGATCCAACACCACTCATGTTACAACTTCACAGTGCTGCCTTAGCACTGAAGTCTCCGCCTTCCACTGGCCCTGTCTCTCCATCAGCTGTAAGTGCATAGATTTGTATTAATATTGAAGACGGCCATTATACAGATTACCAGTTGTACTCTAGATCTACTTATAAATAAGTGATGTACACAATGTGAACGTGTTTACCTCAAAAAAAGAATGTTATGTACAAAAATGTATTTTCATCCTGTATTGCAGTGTGTGTGCCTGTGTGTGTTTAATTACATTTATTTGCTAATTTTGATTTATTTAATTCCAATTTATGTTCTAGACCCCTCCATCTACCCCCTCCACCCCCTCTAACCCTCTTGGACTGAGTGGGAGCACTATAGGGACAGTTGGGACCCCTGGCTCTGGGGGCAGCAGCACAGTCTCCAATATACAAACAAAGTCTAGGAGTAAGAAGAGAAACAAGGTAAAAAAATAGGTTTTCTTCTGCTTTATCTAAATCCAAGGTTGCCATTTCTGCACATTTGAAAAGATGTTGAAGTATACAGTGCAATAGAACAATTAAATTGCCAATTTACTGGTTCCTTCAGTATGTGTATATCAGACTTACGCAGGGTTATTTGACATAAGTGCCTTACCTAAAAATAATGTAGCAAGTCTGATATGCACTATATTGGATTAAAAATGAAAAAAGTAAGAAATATTATTGTGTTTTTAACCAATCAAATAACAGGGCTTTTGTACAATAAATGATAAATACTATGAAGTTCTTAGTAATTTTTTCTATTTAGAGTGGCAGTTCCCCTAGTGTTGTGGATGTTTCAAGTCAAGCAATTCAGCCAGCTGATATCAGAGAGGCATTAAGAAGATATGGCCAGGCCATAGGGGTCTTCAACACATTTTCTGTAAGATTTTTTTTCTTCTTTTTCCCCCCTTTTTTTCTTTGCATTATTTTATTTATATAAGTGCAACTTCAAGGTTTGGGATCTTTAGAAAAAGGTTAAGTATAGGACCAGTAGGTTTTGCGATTTTGGATATGTTGATGTTTTAAAAGAGTTGTGGTAGGGAGAGTGTGTTAAGAACATGCATGAAGTGTTTTTCTCAGAACTTAATTATATTTCAATACTTTCACTTTTTCCCTTTCCTTTTTTATGTATAACAACTGAAAATGAATGCTTATTGCTGATTTTTTTAACGGAACTTGCTAGTATTTTATCATGTTGAATTTAACTGAAGATTATTTTTTTCTTCTTTTTTAGAAAAACCGACACCCTTCACCGAGAGATGTTTTGTTATGCTGTTAGCGCAGTATCACATGCATATCCAGGCTTCAGGATTTTTCACAGACACCAAAGTTGTATAATTTTGCAGTATGTTTTTGTATCATAATGACATTCAACAAACAAAATAACTTGTGGTTTTGGTTGTCTGTCACTTTTGATTTCCAGTTTTATGAGAAAGCAGTTTTAAGGCTTTTTACTCATACTCTTGTAATTATATTTTCCAAACTATTTCTAGGTTTGCTTATGGAATAACTGTTCGACACATATTGATTAAGTTACATGTTCATAACTGCTGTGTCACAAGTTTGATAAAAAGTTTGGAGACAAATAAATGTCCTTACAAAATTGGGCATTAGATATTACCTTTTCTTGTGTTATGACAAATATTATCGATACATTATTGCAGTTCACTATAGCATATTGAATTGACATTTTGTCACTATTCTTTCTACTTTTTCTTTTTGTATAGTAATTTTTTTAATATCAAATTTGGCAACATGTCACAATTTATCAAATTGAAGAAACTGATTTATTTTATTTTTGAAAGCAATTTCCTGCTGTAAGGAACTACAGTAAGACTGGGTGATTTAAGCTTTACAGTTCTTGATTTTGCACCCACGTGGGCTGACAACTGTAGTTTTACTTGGTGGTAGAAACGTGGCGCTCCCAGCACAGTGAACCTCCTAATCATTCAATGTTTAGCCACTAGTTGTGGTACCATTTTCAACAGTATCAAAACTATAAATCTCTCACAATGATATTTAGATTTTTATGTGTCTGTATATCTGTAAAAATGCTATTTACAACACTGAGTCTGGAAATGTTCCTTGTTTTGTCAAACAGACAATTCCTAAAATAAATTGCAAGTCAAATTAAATTTATTCCATGCCGTATAGGTTTGTTCCTAGGCCAAATTTATCTTGCTTATCTATGTCCAATTTCATATAATCCTGCCATTTTATGTGGAAACGGACGTACGCATACGCAGGCACACGCGCACTCGCACGCACTGCAGATCAATAAAAATTGTGCATCCTGTAACTTATTTCCAAAGCATACTTTTGACAAACAGATCGACAGGGGGCAAATTATAACTGTTTCCATTGTAAAAGCGTAGCTTAAACTCGTGTCTGTTATTGTCAATTTTCTTATTTTTCTGTTCATAATTGATATCCAGGAGGACGACCAAATTTGTTCAAGAGACATAAAATATGCCTTGCTATGGATCAAAATTTCAAGTAAATTTTCAAAAACCAAATTTGTAAATTTATTCAAATTGAATTTATGAATGTGGGTTAGCGGAATTTTTTAGACGAATTCTTTTAGCAGGTGAAAAATTTTAAATGCTCAAATTCCATTATTTTCAAAATACTGGACATACTGGTATTTACAAGGCTTTTAATCCATTTTAATTTGAATATTTGTACCGTGGCATATTGTTAATCCGAAAAACAGTAAGACAATATTTACAAATCAGAGTAAGGTAGTTGAATTGTGAAGTGCCAAAACAGATACATGTGTCATATGTTTGTATTCTTACTCATTTCCACTTATTATTACTATCTTTATCATCATTATTTCATATCTGTCTAATCAAAGTGAAAAGAAAACTGGAATTACAAGAGCGTTTATTCAGTTGCCATATAACAGATGCATGAATATGCGCAGGGTTCCTGAGAATGAACCAAAGGCTAGGTTGTTAGAAGGCCCATGTTGTGCCGTGTCTCGGTAGGCTTCTGAAATGAGGAAGCAATGTTTGCAATATTGACCAAGCGGACAGGCTCACAAAATACGGCAAATGCATTTCATATCACAGGGCAGAGAGAGCACTCTCA
Source organism: Lingula anatina (assembly GCF_051362555.1). NCBI lineage: Eukaryota > Metazoa > Brachiopoda > Lingulata > Lingulida > Lingulidae > Lingula > Lingula anatina. The sequence goes on from NC_141767.1 coordinate 45,155,957, forward strand.
AATGAAATGATTTGAGAGTCAATATCTTCTCGGTGGAAGTCACATGATTCCTTTCTCATTGAATATTAAAGCTATTTGGATCAGGTTACATGTACATTCATTCTCAATATATAGGCCCGTTTGAAAAAAGACAGAAAAGTGAAAAACGAAGTTAAAGATAAAGTTGCCTACTCTTCTCTTTCTAAATCTCTGGTTTACAGAAAGTGAAATCTGGCTTTTTATGAATCATTGAAAATTTTAAAATACATGTCTTGGGAGTACGGGGACGAAGAAACAAAGGTTTAGCTTACTTCGGTAACGAAAGTTATAGTTAAAACAGCCTTTTTATGTACAGACACAGATGTGTCTGTACATATTGCCATCACCTGCGTCTGTCGTCGCCGTCGCCGATGCCGATGCCGTTGCCGTGCACTTTCAGCGTAAACACGATAAGTGGAACACAGTTTTACTTTTTGGTTTTATATTTACAGAGCTGATGAATATTCATAAAACGCAGGTCAAGTTCGAAAATCAGCATGATCGGGCCATTATAGTAGAAGTTATGCTGTTTTTTCACTTTTCAGCATATATGCAACCCTGTAAACACATTTTAAGGAAAACCGTTAGGCCTGTTGTCATGAAACTCACAGGAGTAATCAATCTTACTAAAACGCAGGTCAAGTTCGAAAATCGGCATGATCGGGCATTATTTTAGTAGTAATGCTGTTTTTTCATTTTTCAGCATATATGCAACACTGTAAACACAATATAAGAAAAACAGATAGGCCAATTGTCATTAAACTCACACAGGCCTACCCAACTACCAGACTCGGCACCTACGGATCCAGAATAAACCGGTATATCAGACCACACTACCGGTTTTCAAGGTGTGTGTCAGATCGCATTACAGAGTATCATACCCCATCACAAATTTTGTAGGCCTACCTGTCATCCGCGTATCGCGCCTCGTTTTCGTCAAGTAGGAGTCGTATGAATACAACAACATAGCGACAGACGGTAGTCGGTGAAAAAATCGCATAATTTTATTTAACCCCGACAGAATATGCTTCCGCTATCAAAATTAGGTATACTTTTCTAAATTAATATATAAGTTTGCAAGTTCTTATTTACAAAACATCATTGGCTATGGTCGAACCTAAATTTTATGTTAAAAAATTGCAGTATTGTCAGATTTTTAGCATAAACAGGGATTGCAGCAGCGCATGAATCTAGATGAGATGCACTACTTTCCAACCCCGCTTAGGATCATGGCTATCACATAGCGCACCAGGCAAAATCGGTGTGGTGGCTGATACTCTGTAATGCGATCTGACACACACCTTGAAAACGGGTAGTGTGGTCTGATATACCAGTTTATTCTGGATCCGTAGGTGCCGAGTCTGGTAGTTGGGTAAGCCTGTCACAGGAGTGGTAAATCTTACTAAAACGCAGGTTGAGTTCCAAAAACAGCATAATCGGGGCATTATTTTAGAAGTTATGCTGTTTTTTCACATTTCCTCAGATTCGATTCTTAGGCATGTTAATAGCCTTATTATTTAAGTAATAAGATACGTAAAAGTGTTTGTTTGACATTTCCTGCATCTTTACAACATTGTTAGTTGATTTTGTAAAAATGATGGTAAACTTGTTATCATGTATTGTGTAATCAAGTGTCAAAAACGGAAATAAACTCATATCATTGCAGTTTGTCAGATTCAATCATCCACTATGTTCAGAATCTCAAAATGGAGGAAATTGGACATTTAACACTGTTCTATTGATACTTTTCTCATCTCATCAATTTTCTTAGTTGGTCATAAAAAAATGGCAGTAAAATGTTTATTTTGTTTTATGTTAAAAAAGTGTTAAAAACGGAAATAAACCCATTTCAGAACAGTGCTGTCTTGTTTACATTTTGGCATTTTCAAGATGTGACTTTGAAGTTCCATGGGCCTGAAGACCTTTGCTAGTCACATTTTCTGAATGTCCATAATACTAATATTTTATTAATAACATTTGATGGTCATTATGCTGTTAAACATTATGTAATGTTGCATCAAAATTTGAAAAAAAAACCTATTTTGGGCACTGCTCCCATGATGACCAATATAAGGGAAATCATGTCACTTACTGTTCTCAAACTTTCAGGAAAGAAACATGGGTCTAACATACAGCTTCAGTAGGCAATGCAGTCTGTTTGGTAAATTTTTCTGGCAATTTAACAGTTTTTTCTAAAAATTTAATTTTTCACTTCTTGGCATTTTCAAGGTGCGACTTAGAACCTCCACGGGCTTGAAGACCCATGCTTGTCACATTTTCTGAAAATCCATGACACATATATTTTATTATTAAAAATTGATGTATTATGCTGTTAAGCATTATGTAATGTTGCATCAAAATAGAAGAAAACACAATTTTTGGTGCTTCTGCCATGATGACCATTATGGGAAAACCGTGTTACTTATGATTGTCAAACTTTCAAAAAAGAAACACAGGACTAAAATGCAGCCCGAGTTGGAAAAGCAGTCTAATTGGCTTCTTTTTCTGGAAGTTATACATTTTAGTGAAATATTCATTATCTTTTTGGCATATTCATTGTGGGACTCGGAGCTCCCATGGACATGAAGCCGGATGGTAATCAAATTTTCTACATGTTCATGCTATTTATAGTCAATAATCAAAAATTGGTGATAATTATTCTATAATTTATTATGTAATGTTACATCAAAATTGACAATAAAGAAAACTGTGTTATTTATTATTATATTTAACTTATGAGTATGATTTTTAGGATTGGCATGCAGTTCAAATTAGAAAGCCAGGTCAATTGGGCTATCATTTATTATTGAATTTTATGCAATTTTGTGTGAAATTTCATTTTTCTCATTCTGGCACTTTCTAAGTATAAACTTGAACTCTGATGGGCCTGAAGCCTTATGCTTTTACTTTTGTTGGTGTTACCTGTTGTGCAAAATTAAAATTTGATGTTGACTGTGCAGTTGAACATAATGTATTATTGCATCAGAATTGGTAGTCTCCTATTTTGTGCATTATTGTTTTGTGCTTTTCTTAAGTTGTGACTTATGGGCCTGAAAGACCTTTGAGAGGGTCAGTCTGTAAATTTCCCTTGGGTATCACTTAGCTAATTTCAGTGTTATAAAATAATTTGCCTAATTAATCGGCTATTAAATGAGATAACATAAAGCACACTTGTTGATATTTCCCTGTAAACTCCCATAGGTTAAGCTCTCCGCTAGATTAATAATAAGGAAGCAGTGATAATTATGCAGGTGAATTTTGTTTAATATTGCAAATAAGTTTTTAATATATATATATGTTGTAAAGATGCATATAAAAATTGCAGTAAACTGTTTATTTTGTTTTATGTTAAAAAAAGTGTTAAAAATGGAAATAAACCCATGTCAGAACAGTGCTGTCTTGTTTCACATTTCCTCAGATTCAATTCTTAGGCATGTTAACAGTCTCATTATTTAATTAAGACATGTAAAAGTGTTTGGTTGACATTTCCTGCATCTTTACAACATTATTAGTTGATTACATAAAAATGATAGTAAACTTGTTGTTGTGTTTTGTGTAATAAAGTGTCAAAAATGGAAATAAACTCATATCATTGCAGTTTGTCAGATTCAATCATTCACTTCCTCTGGCGATCGATCGATGAATGATGAGGTGACGTTACAGGATCGACGAGAATAGTTTGACGATCGACGAGAATAGTTACACGATCGACGAAAATAGTTTGACGATCGACGAGAAAAGTTACACGATCGACAAAAATAGTGACAGCATTGGTTTTAATACACCGTAGATGAGAAATGTTTGACAATTGAATTGACGAAAGTAGTTGTTGAATTTATGACAGGATCGTTGAAACTTGAAACTGAATCGATGGGAAGGCAGTGAATCAACGAAACATAACTGAATCGACGACATGAATTTTTGCCCTTTTGGCCGCCCATAAATGTGCCCATGAAAAGGAAATCCTAGGTGCTTAGCTGATAACATCCCGATTTTATTGTACATCTATGCTAGGGCAAATGAAACCGGTTTACATTTAATGAGCCTTCCGATGCACACTGAAATTGAGGCGTTCAATAGCTCGGCACAGGGGCCATATTTTGTGGACACTTTGACAAGCCAAAGAACGTGTGTTTGCAACTCAAAATTTATCTAAAAAGGATTATCAACCATATAACCATTCAATATTTGTGGTAAAGGGGGTGGGAGTGGTTATTATTATTGTTATTATTCATTTTGAATATTATATTATAATTATTATTCAGCTTTCACCCAGATTAAGAAATATTATTATAATATGAAAAATTTAGGCCTATAATTTATAATAAATAATTACATTAACCGTCTATGACAGCACCTTTCTGACATATTCTACAACATTATTGCTGGAGCGTATAGCGAAAAATTGAAATAATGATAGGCATGAGCAAGACGTGGGTGGACATTCTTAGTACTACATGTAGATCTCAGGTGCAATTATCGCCGAAACAAGCCTTTTGGCACTGATCCCGCATATTTGTGTATTATTATTATTATTATTAACTCACAGATGTTGATTTTTGAGATTTTGGTCTCAAGATTGAATCCAACAGTATAAAGACGCACAATGTCAAACCGTTTGTTTTGTCAGCATGCACTCAGGGTCAGCAGTGCAAAGAATGCAAGGACATTGAAAGTTTGTCATGGCATGGAATTATCTTTCTCCCAGTCCGCTGCGTTCGTTAAACGACCATAACTGTTGTGCACAACGAAGCAATATACGTTTATTGAATTTATATTATGTCTTTAACAACATCCAGTTTGAAAAATGAATAAGAAGGTCAGTTAAATGTCTTCGATAAAAATGTCTGCCAGGTACTTTCCTTTACCGATAAGCTTTCCACTCAATTTCTGACACTTTTATCTTCTCATCACCAATATTTTGTATACATATTGTAGGTTCCTAACCTTGTTTTATCTTTCTATAATTGTCCAAAAAATGGATAAATATTTGTAGGCATATATACTTCACTCCAACAGTAAAAAAAATTTGGAACGAACTTAGACAATTTGTAAACATTATTAACCATCGTATCTCAGAAATTGGTCCCTTTTTTGATACAGAGACGTAAATCTAACTTTATATCGAAAAAGTTAAATTCTAAAAAGCGCTTCATTCATCTTCGTCATCTATCTCGTCATCATTCATGAATATCTCATCTTTAAGCAGATCCGTGAGGATATTTCGATCTTTCTCAGACAGCTGGTTCTGCAAAATAATAATAGTGATAACCAAAGTTAGTATAAATAAATGAATGAATGAATAAAAAATATTCACGTTGTCTATACAGTTCTCTTAAAAAGACAACAACTGATCGTTTTAGCTAAAAACAGTTTTTCCTGGGGTAAACGACGATTTTCCCATACTTACCGAAGGTTAGTGAATTCATTCCGACAATTAAAATTAGTACATGTCTTTTTTTCTTAAACGTTTGAAATTTGGTATTAAAGGTACATACGAACCGAGCATCGGTGGAGCGTGGATTCCCAGTAACACATGTAAACCACTTCTACTATATTCTTATATGACTCAAATAAATTCGACATGCCAAGGGATAAACTGAATAGATCACTCGATCAGCCATAAAAGACCTTTAGACTGCTCCTTTCTTTAAATTTTTGGTTGCAACTTTCCTGCCCCATTGACATACAGCTTAGAATGCCAGCAGAAAAATCCGTTCAAACATCATTTTCGGGTAAAATTAAACAACGCTTTTTGGTAATTCTCTTAATTATACTACTTGAAACTATATGCTGGCATTTGGTTGGTTTTTGTGACAAAAATTGACTTTGCATGCATCTTAAATCTCTTAAGACTGTAACACAAAAGCTCTTTGTCACCGACTGGGGCTAGATAACAATATTTGACCTACGTATTAGATATTTCATGGTTCCAAGATTTTCTATTTAGTGACTCTCTATGGAACAATATTATGCATTGTTAACAGCATAATGGGCAAGTTAAATGACCAAGTTAAAGATGCATACTAAGTCAATTTTTGCCACAAAAACTGACCAAATCCCAGCATATAGTTTCAAGTAACATAACCAAAGGCCGTCCACTTTTCCTCTGGCTGCCAGTCAAAGTAGCAGTGAACTATTCAAGGCCGTCCACTTTTGAAATGTATAAATACAGCTGCTCTACGCAGTGTTGGGAGTATAGAGTTTGAGTTAGTTTCACAGTATAGTTACAGTTAGTTTCAGAGTTAGGTAAGTACAGCAGTACAGCAAGATAACCAGAGACAGCGTTTAGTAAAAGATACAGAAACATGTACATTTGACTTGAGAATTACTCTTAGAAATAAAGATTACAAAACAGGACTGTTTTGTTGGTGGCAGCGATTTCGTTCATTCTTTAAAAGTAAAGAGAACCGTACAATATATATATATATATATATATATATATATATATATATATATATATATTTGCTACGTTTCGCTTGTCACAAGAGCATCATCAGGCTGAATGTTGAAAGGTTGCTGCTTACGTGGTGGTCGGTTTGTGAACGAGTCTTACATTAACTTATTAATATTTCATCTCTTTTGAAGCAATATTTAGCATACCGTGTTTGCCGCGTCGTCTTCACTGTCCAAATTCTCTGATAAGCTTGCTCTTCTTCTTCTTCTGCGCCTCCGCCTCCAAAAAATTGCTAATAACAATAATGAAAAATAAAATTAAAATAATTGTTACACTGAATTTTTTAACTTAATGTCAATGAAAGTCTTTATCATATTGCAGCAAATCATGAAAGAAAAGTCTAGACTGAATTTTACGAAGAAAAAACAAAAAGCTTCAACATACCTTCAGAATCAACAAACATGTCCACCAGCAATATTGTCAATAGGAGCAGAGCAAATCTTTGACATCCACGCATATTGAATGCAAATCCTCTTGGAGGTGACGAGTCCGTTACCGCGGTCCCACTGGGTGTGGATCCGTCCAAATTATCACTACCTTTTATATCTGATTTTTTATGTAACCGCTTATTATACTGGGTGTGCCTATAATTCGCGCGACAATCCGTACGCGTATACTCCATGTACGTATTTACTCTGTACTCACATGCATGAAAGAAGAGCTTTATTGAGATGTCAAATCTATTGTGCATTAACAGAGAAACTAGTTTTTCGTGGCATGAAATTGAATATGATTTATTCAAAATTTGCGGCTAATTGAGGGTTGCTCTACCAGAGGCAATTAAATTGTGATTTTTTTTCCTTTTTAGAGTTACAAACCGTGTAGATTACCATTTTGACTCGATGACCGGAACGGCTATGGTATTCGAAACTAAGTGGATCGAATGAATAAAGGTCCCCGTTTCTTTTACATAGTCATTTGTTAAAAGTAAAAACAGGTTATTTAAAGCACATTAAGGTTCCATGCTTCACAAATTTTGGATAAAAACACGGGGACGCCTGTAGCGGACCACGAGTAAATGAAGCAACACCATTGGATAATACTGCCGTTTATTCACGCAGTGAACAGAACTGAACAGAATCTGAACAGAAACTGAACAAAAACTGAACAGAAACTGGACAAAACTGGTGAAAACTATAAAAAGAAAAGAAAAAGAAAAAATAATAATAACAATACAGTGAAATAAAGATGAATAAACTAGATATACTAAACAACTTAATTCATGTGATCTTAACAACAAATAATTGATCTTTGCATGTGTGTAAGTTTTTACTATTTATTATTTAATTTCAAAACACTCACACTAGAACAATATCCAGACTCGCTTTCTCCGCTAGCAACTGGCTGCTCAGATACGGCCATAGCAATCTGAGCTGGTACTGTAAATTTATTTGATAACATAAATATACATGTGCGTGTTGGTCATGAAAATGCCACACCCATATTAACATAAACTTTAATAAACACGATGCTCATAACTTATGTTACTGATTAAACTTAAGTAAACTTATGTAAACTTTTGTAAACTACACAAAATATCTCTATATAAGTGAATTACACTTTATTAAACACATAAATTTTACACAATCTACACGTAATATCGTAACATACCTCCACTCTGCCAGTAAGTATATAAATGACCGCGCAGAGTACATGCAACATCGGCTTTTATACAGTTCATCACATGACTAGATGAATAGATGTTACTTAATATTGAGCAGTGTTCTAGTGTCTTCTCTAACACAATATAAATAAACATAAGAACAGCGTGGAAAATATAAAATAAAAATGATAACGTATATAATTTCTGCCGTGTCGGCAACAACGCCTACCTTCAGGGATCATGTAAGGGCAGATATCACACAGAACAGTGTATGACTGTGCTAACTTCTTTTATTCAAGTTAAAGTCTACCTTCAGGGCCCTGTCGTGAATATTTCACCCTGCACGCGTATTTTCACTTTTTATGTACAGACACAGATGTAATAAAGTGTCAAAAATGGAAATAAACTCATATCATTGCAGTTTGTCAGATTCAATCATCCACTATGTTCAGACTCTCAGAATGGAGGAAATTGGACATTTAACACTGTTCTATTGATACTTTCCCCATCTCATCAATTTTCTCAGTTGGTCATATAAAAATGGCAGTAAAATGTTTATTTTGTTTTATGTTAAAAAGGTGTTAAAAATAGAAATAAACCCATTTCAGGACAGTGCTGTCATGTTTACAGTTTGGCATTTTCAAGATGTGACTTTGAAGTTCCATGGGCCTGAAGACCTTTGCTTGTCACGTTTTCTGAATGTCCATAATACTAATATTTTATTAATAACATTTGATGGTCATTATGCTGTTAAACATTATGTAATGTTGCATCAAAATTTGAAGAAACCCCTATTTTGGGCACTGCTCCTATGATGACCATTTAAGGGAAATCATGTCACTTACCGTGCTCAAACTTACAGGAAAGAAACATGGGTCTAACATACAGCTTCAGTAGGCAATGCAGTCTGTTTGGTAAATTTTTCTGGCAATTTAACAGTTTTTTTGTGAAAATTTAATTTTTCACTTATTGACATTTTCAAGGTGTGACTTTGAACCTCCACGGGCTTGAAGACCCTTGCTAGTCACATTTTCTGAAAATCCATGACACGTATATTTTATCATTAAAAATTGATGGTCATTATGCCGTTGAGCATTATGTAATGTTGCATCAAAATAGAAGAAAACACAATTTTTGGTGCTGCTGCCATGATGACCATTATGGGAAAACCATGTTACTTATGATTTTCAAACTTTCAAAAAAGAAACACAGGACTAAAATGCAGCCCGAGTTGGAAAAGCAGTCTAATTGGCTTCTTTTTCTGGAAGTTATACATTTTAGTGAAATGTTCATTATTATCGTTTTGGCATATTCATTGTGGGACTCCCATGGACATGAAGCCGAATGGTAATCAAATTTTCTACATGTCCATGTTATTTATAGTCAATAATCAAAAATTGGTGATAATTATTCTATAATTTATTATGTAATGTTACATCAAAATTGACAATAATCTTTTTGCACTGCTACTGCAAACATTATGAAAAGAAAACTGTGTTACTTATTATTATATTTAACTTATAAGTATGATTTTTAGGATTGGCATGCAGTTCAAATTAGAAAGCCAGGTCAATTGGGTTATCATTTATTATTGAATTTTATGCAAATTTGTGTGAAATTTTCATTTTTCTCATTCTGGCACTTTCTAAGTATAAACTTGAACTCTGATGGGCCTGAAGCCTTATGCTTTTACTTTCGTCGGTGTTACCTGTTGTGCATAGTTAAAATTTGATGTTGACTGTGCAGTTAAACATAATGTATTATTGCATCAGAATTGGTAGTCTCCTATTTTGTGCATTATTGTTTTGTGCTTTTCTTAATATGTGACTTATGGGTCTGAAAGACCTTTGAGAGGGTCAGTCTGTAAATTTCCCTTGGGTATCACTAAGCTAAGTTCAGAGTTATAAAGTCATTTGCCTAATTAATAAGCCATTAAATGAGATTACATAAAGCACACTTGTTGATATTTCCCTGTAAACTCCCAAAGGTTAAGCTCTCTAAACCAGTCTGCTAGATTAATAATAAGGTAGCAGTGATAATTATGCAGGTAAACTTTGTTTAATATTGCAAATAAGTTTTTAATATATATATATATATATATATATATATATATATATATATATATATATATATATATATATATATATATCAAACTCGAAGATTAAAAGTTTGAATAGCAGCTACATTGGAATTATATTTACCTCTGCCAAGGAGGTAATGTTTTCACCCTGTTTGTCTGTCATCAACAGGACTCAAAAACTTATGAACCGATATTGATGAAATTTTCAGGAACTGTCAGAAGTGGGCCAAGGAGGACAATGATTAGTTTTTGGTGGTGGTCCGGATCCATAATCAATCAATAATAATAAAAAATTGCTGCCTTGGCAAAGGTCTGCGCTCTTGGAGTGCTTTTCTAGTTTTGTTATGTCTTCCTTTTTAATTTTTTCTCAAACACTGGCATTTGTGACTTTTAACTCTCATCCGCTTGAGGCTCTGCACATTTTCTGTATTTCCACATAAGCAGTTGTATTGTTTTTTATGTCTTTAAACATTATGTAATATTATTTTATGCACTGTCATCATTTTTCAAATATTGAGACTTTCATCATGTGAATTTGAACTCTCATGGTCCTGAAACTGTAATCTTATTGCAGTGGCGGATTGAGACCATCTTCTGGGCCTTCTGGAAGACGGCCAGATTTTAATGTTTACATTGACGGGTATCTATTTTTTCCTGTTGAAAGACCATCAGAAATGGAGGATGGATCAACAAAGATACTTTGGAATACTGTCAGAAAATATCTCTGGGTCTGCTCCTGTTATTGACCATGTTATCTGTTGTTCATGATTAAAATTCAGTGTTGATTGACAGCATTATTTATTATTGCATCCGATAGTATCCTATTTTTTGCATCTTTATTTTCTGTTTTTTGTCTGTACATTTGACAGCTTTGCTGCCTTGTTAGATATTATTCGCAAATTATTAATACTAACAAAAATTAGACTGCACGTTTTTTTACTAACACATTTTGTCCTAAACCTCAAGTTTATTTATTTATTTATTTATTTATTTATTTATTTATTTATTTATTTATTTATTTATTTACAATGCCCGGTAACAAAGTTTTTGCAAATTACTTTCGATGAGAATGCAGTTTTGCCGTGTTTCGTCTAAAACATTTGACTGTGTTCTGTTACCGTATTCTCTTGCTAATAATGGATAAAAGTAAGTAAGATATTTTATTAATGGGTTAATATTACAAAAAAAATTAACTAAAATATGACGTGAGTTAAAAAATTAACGAAGGTCTTTCAATGATTTAAAAATCCGGCGACACCATGAAAGTAGCCTCAATCTATTTATTGAGTTATTTGAAATAACCATTTAAGACATTTTCTGAGACGTTGGACACAATACTCGCCTCCTGACAATTTGCAGATTTTCTACTTTAGTTAAAATGAAATGAATCGATTGGAGAATAAGAGACGGCGCTGCGTACAACAGCAACGAAGGTTTAAAATTTCCTCAAGTCTTAATGATTTTTGTGTGAGAACAAAAAAATCTAGTTATTATTATTTTTATTTCTAAGTTGCTAGGCTAATGTTCGTTTATTTCCACATGGATAAAAGATTCTTCCCCTCGCTTACTTTTAAGGAATTTTTTAAAACGTTAAATGACGTCTATATTGAGAATGAGTGGGGACAAAACTCTGAGGAAATGATGGTACTGAGTTACCCAACCACTATCTTCCATTCCTGGGGGGGGGGGGGGGGAGGAGTCACCTGACTGAACCAACATACCTGAGAGGTAATAGGTTGTAATACCTATCACAGCCCTCATTTCCCTAATTAAACTTGACCATCAGCAGACGAAATATTGGCTGGCAAATCTCAGCCAATTTTCTAAAGCTATTGACAAAAGAAACTATTGTTTATTAGAAACACTTAACTAATGAAACTGGTTGATGCCACACAGTGAAAAATGTAAAATTCACCAAAAATTGCATAACTTGAAGAAAAATGTTCCAATGAGGCTGCTGTTCGAACTTGACCTGTGTTTTAGTGCCATGAATCATTGCAGAGCTAAACGATTTCAAGCAAAGTTAGGTTGCCATAAAAGGTCGGCTGAGAGCAGCGTTAGCAGTCTACAGCATTGTCACACTTGACGTAAAGTAACGATGGGCATATTATTATTATTATTACAAAGAATCGTATTATTAATGTTCTTATATAAGCGTCTGCGCCTGTGGTATTTAATGACAGAAGCTATTGAAGAGGTATCAATACTTACAAAATATGTTTTTGTTTCCATATCTAAAAAAAAACACTTTTCGACTGCCCCACACATACAGTGCCCAAACTGTGTCGAACTGCCAAGCGAGTAAACAGCTCGTACTGCGATGAGCAACTTACAGTTTTTTCTAAATTATAACAGGTAGAGCTCGTTTAGGTTAGTCAGGTTGTGGCTAGGTCAAAATACATATAGATGATACAGAAATGCATGTCTTTATTGCAGAAAAATTACACGAGCGTCTTCCGCAATACATTTCAATATCCCCCCTGATACACTACCCTCTGATATCAGGGCTTCTAAAATAGTATAGAACATTAGTTTTGTAATAGACTACTAGCGCACCCTGTGGTCAGAGATCAATGTTACACCACCCTCGCAAAACTCAACAGCAGAGGAAGGCTTATTTTTATTTATTCATTTATTTGTTTATTTATTTATGGGGGGGGGGGCAGAGCTAATCATTTGTAAGCCTACCTCCTTATGCACTCACCTAGACGCTTGACTGAAGGGTAAGTAAGAAACATCCGATAGACATTTTATAATAACCCAAAAATTATTTTTCAAAACTTACCTTTTATAGATAATAATCGAATGGTGCATTTTTATGACGCTGTCTATGCTTAAGAATATTTAGATTAGCATTTTTAGTCTATTATTTATACCAATTATTGAATAGTAAATCTATATAATTGGTAGAAAAAGTTATGGGAGGAACAAGACGGGCCGGGCCCTTTCTAAGTAACTGGTTACTAACATCGGTATCCCGGCAGAAGTTGAATAACGCTTTACTTTTACACCATTCTTTCTAAATACTCTGGGTCTATGAAGATAAGAGTTCGATGAAAATATCATTTTCACTTTGCATATGAAGCTTTGGTTTTGTATGAGTTCTAAAGGAGGAATTATGGACCATCAAACATCGACAAAAATTATTAAACCTTTACTCGAAAATAAGAGATTCAGTGTACGTTATACAAGGTACATGTAGATGAAGGTCTTTGACCACTGTCTTTTTAGTGCAAAAGCCTGCTGTAAACCCCATAACTATCCTATTTTCTTTCTTTGTGAAATTCTTTCTTCCTCTTGGTTGAGCTTTCGCTTTATTTAACGTCTTCCAAATAGGGAAACTAATTTAATTGTAAAAAAGAAATATTTTGGTATATGGACTCGCTTTAATGGATCTGTCGGCACGTGGGTATACCGGCATGTGAGTTTACCGGCACAATATGTAGCTAGTACTTGGATTTTTTGGAGACGGCGTATCAATTGGTACTTAAGGTTATAGACACGTAAAAGTATATGAGTAAAAACGTTTCTATAGTGACAAGTATCTATCAAGACGTTTTTGTATTAAGCTTACCCAAGAGAAAATACCTATCTACAGTTCTCTTCTAACACAATGGGAGTATTTATTAATTCATCGACTGCATGATGCCTTCTGTTTCCTTGGGCGCTGCATGATAGACGCAAGAAGGACGTTTAGGCATAGGCCTACTTAAACGTTTACCTCACAGCGCAGGCGAACAGGGGCCGTAGTCTCAAAACTTTGTAACTTACAAAAATTTGTAAATATTCACTAGAATTTGTCTATATCGGTGCAGATATGAGCTAACGGTTACTTTCCCCGCCTCCCCCCCCCCCCCTCTCCAACCCACTCTCCTCTGCCCTTGCATTTCCATTCTATCATGGTCATATCTATCGCAGCCATGCACTTTCCTGGAATTTTTACTCACAAACACAATAATGGGAAAACAGTAGTATTTGAAATTCAGGGTAATATCAATGCACTAACGTTATTTAATTTTGAACGCTGTCAGTGATATATGTTGTATTGCAGTAAAGGTAACATGCAATTAAACGAGCAAATGCATCGCCCCCTTTGATCTGGATCCTTATCATACTTACATCCGTTACCTATAACAGTTCTGTGCTCGTTTATTTAGGCGAGACTGTAAAACCTAAGTAAAACTAGTGCATTTTGTTATGGATTTAATGATCGAGCAACAAATGCGCTTATTGCATTTTTCACTCTATCTTTTGTGGAAATGTTTAATGTTTATGCTAAATAAGTATGTTACAGTCGAATGACCAAGCTTTATTCTTTAACACGGGGCTTTCCTAGCAGTTTGACTATCGAAGCCAAAGCTCTTGAGTTCGTCTGCACCGGGATCTATTGTTTACTTAGTAGGTCTAATTAAAAATTAAGAAAAATATAAAATATTAATTGACAAAGAAGTTATAAACGGCATAATTTTAACTGCATATGTACAAATATGAATGTAATTTAAGAGGAATATGGTAAGGAAGTTTTCGAAAGTTAATTCATTTATTTCGTTTCGGACCAGTGATGCCACAATACAAAGGAGAGGCGAATCGGCGATGTTCAATTACGCGGTGAAGCCAAGAACGCAGTGATTCAGGTCTGCACACATGTTATTAAATACCTGTCTTAACGAGATACAATCTGCATTAACAATGACTTCATGCTGAAGCTAATAATCACGCAAATGAATAAACATGCATTAAATACTTGGTCGCGGAACACTTAATCGCTCGCTTTCAAAGAGGGAAGTTCTGGAATCGTGAGAGGCGCTGTTTCTGGTTCATTCTGCACTTTGAATTCATGTCGAAGACTTGGTAGGTATAATTTGAACTATTCAGGATTGTAGATGATTTAAATGTTTCGTTGTTTTACTGAGGAATACTTCATCAATTTTACAACCAGAGTGTCCTTTTTTAAAAAGCACACCTGATTAACACCGAATTATTTTGACTTCAAACCCGGCAAATCTTATATGTGTGTTTTTCAGATACTGAATCTTAATCATTTTTCTAAGATATCGTTTTAAAACAGTGTCCGAATTTAAACCGGTAAATACTTTTATGGACATTTATTCAGGCAAAAATATATTGTTAGTTGGAAGATACCCTGAAAGTGTTTGCACGCTAGCGTTATTTCATGAGAAATCAACGCATAAAGTTCAGGGATGGGGCAAGATGAGGGTGGGCACAAAGACTTATTGACAGGATTGTGAGACTCTGCGGTCAACACTGTTTATGGAGATTATTTAAACGAGGGGTTTGTAATATGTCCTCACGTTCCATCTCCCTCTAAGGCTGAGAATTATTTAACATGGCAGTTAGTAGTACCTATAGGTGAAAGTTTATACTGTATAATGTCAGATATTTCTTTTTTTTTTTTCAGATATGCATACAGTTGGGATGACTGTCACTCAACACTTGAGATGTTTGTTCTTTGTGCTTGCAGTCACTCATCTCTTTTCACCCGTCGTAGAATCTGCGACAAATTTAGAACTTTCTTCCATATTCCGAGTTTGTAATTCTTGGAAGTCATTCAGCAGGAGCTCACTGGACTGTTCCATGCGGAACTTGACGGACGTTCCGGCCAATACTGGACACATAATTAAACTAGACAAAATGGACTTGAGCCTAAATGACCTAAAACAAGTTGGGTTGGAAGATTTTGTGAACATTGAGATGAAGCATTTAAATCTTTCTTATAATCAGATTGCAGTGGTATTTCAACGTCCTTTTAGGAGATTGCGAAAAACGCTGGAAGAGTTGAATTTGGACAGAAACGGATTCAAGTTTATTCCACTGGCTGTTGGTACCTTATGCAATATCAAACGCCTGTCGCTGTCATACAACTTTATCTCGGATATCTGGCTTGAGAACATAATGTGTGTGACAAAATCCATAGAAGAACTGGATTTGCGAGGAAATCAACTAACTTATCTTCCGTTATCAGTAAACTCTATGAAGAGGCTAACACGACTAGATTTGTCCGAAAATCGGATTTCTGGTGTAGACGGGCTGGACCGTTTGGTAAATTTAGAATCTCTCAACCTCGCCAGTAACAAGTTACAATCTATTCCGCCTCAAATTAAAAAACTTTCCAAACTCAAAGAATTAAACCTTTTTGATAATCAAATCATGAAAATTCCGTCGGCTGCTTTTGCAGGAACACAACTTCAAATGCTGTATTTTGGTGGACAAAAAGTCGCATTTCTTTCCCGGAAGGCGCTTGCTTCTGTTCAAGAAAAATTGGAATACATCAATTTCAATTCTATGATGATAACAGAGTATCCGAAGATCATTACTAAGTGTAAAAAGCTGAAAACGTTAGAAATGGCAGATAATGGACTGTCTAAACTTCCAAAACGAAGTTTTCATAGAAAGGCTCAAATGATAAAACTCAACTTGTCGAGAAACAGCTTTGAAGACGTTCCAAAAACAATAAACCGTCTCTCCAACCTGCAAACTCTGGATCTGTCCTTCAACAAAATCATGGTATTAAAACCTGGGACTTTTTCAAAGCTGAAGAATCTTCGGAAGCTCGTTCTCAGCAATAATATGATACTGCAGTTTTCTTACACAGCATTCCCTGAGGCCTCGCTATCCACCATTCGCTTAGACTTGGACGTCCATGGCAATCTTCTCACTTCTCTAGATGTATGTTTTTTCAAAATGGACTATATGAAAATTCATCTGGGTAGCAATCCTTTGCACTGCGGCTGCTCCCTCTACGAATTGACAGTGAAAGGGACCGTCTCATTGGGGCAAGATTTTCTATGTATGTCTCCGCCAGCTTTACTAAATGTCACGTCGACGGACTTGATTTCATCTTTACGGGAGACTTGTAGTGCAGAAACAACCACCAAGACAGATTGTGACTGACAAAAAAATCTACGAAATGAAAAACAGTATTTTGTTGTTTGGACCAGTTAAGTAGCAACATGTAGTTCTAAGTAAAACAAACCACAAAACAGCAGATGTGCATTTCGAATTATTCCGATATAAATGCCTTGAATTATATACGTTGTTAGAAAAAGTTTTGCGCAAAACAACACATAAGAGAGCTACACGTGTGCTTGAAACTCTGCTCAATACCCCAAGTTTCACGTTAAACCGAACATCTATTCCTATATTAAATACATTCTAATAGTAGAAAGGTTGGTTTCCAGTGAACTCGGAGACTTAGGGCGGTCCTTTAGTGCCTTGTCATAAAAATGATATTTTACTTCTAAAAAAAGTGCCCTATTGGAATAAACTTTTCTACAGACCCAGACTTCAGCGCATCGGGCTGTTATAAATATCCATTTGTTCATAGAGGCAGGAACTACGTGTATTTGCTCACAGTACTCCCATTGTTTGATTATTCATTATCGATAAAAGCTCAATGATTCACATCATGGTTATGTAACCTTAATGTAATTCGGTTATGTAACCTTAATGTAATGTAATGTATTGGTTATGTAACCTTGTTTGTGTGAATTCCAATATTCCTTGTCCTGTAAACGGCAATAGTTTTCAATAAAATGTTCAGTAATCACATTTGTTCATTCTTTATAAAGTTTTAGCTGGTTTATGTGTACTCAGTTGAATTGCATTGCAACATATAAAAATTTTTCACCAATGCAAAAATAACTTAAACCCGGAACTCCGACTTCACAAAGTATATATTAACCCAGACTATGATAATGTCCTCCTATGCTATTGAAGCATGCCCGCCAAAAGTTGCACAGGTGAGCTATCAGCTCTACCTTGACCTATATAACGGTCACCTAATGTGAAGACTTCGGGTTAGACGAAATCCCTGTCCCAGACAGCCCAAAGTGTTATCGTATTGACATAAAGAAATCGCGTGGGAGAATAGGGCGGTAGAACAGTATGAGA
This sequence comes from Lingula anatina, assembly GCF_051362555.1. Lineage (NCBI taxonomy): Eukaryota > Metazoa > Brachiopoda > Lingulata > Lingulida > Lingulidae > Lingula > Lingula anatina. The sequence continues at coordinate 45,174,026 of NC_141767.1, forward strand.
ATACCGGTCTACGTGATTAAGACCACAGACAATCAATGTTCGTCAGGCTTAACCGAGTTAAAGGGTGAGGTTTCAGTTTAGGTTTTGATTCTCATAGGCCTACTTATACTTAGCAGCTACCTTAAATTAAGAATGTAAAATCATATATTGCTATATTTAGTTCATGGGAATACTGGGGGTGCAATGTTTCTAATTTGAGACCGAAAGGCGCCGCTAAATGACTGCAGTTATTTAACATTCTGGGGTGCAGGAGGTCCTCTTTGTGGAATATCATTCGCACATTACGATACCACAACGAAGGCCTACATCAGCATGTTTGAACATAATCGTAAGTTATAGCTGTGCGACATTCACCGACCTTCACATATTCTTTAGAGAACATTACTCGCTGTCAGTACTTCAATGGGACAACGAGTGCAGTCAATCCTTGAATGTTGATTTGTTGTTGTTAATGGTGGGGCAATGAATTCGTTATACATGTTGTTATACAGTGCATTTATGTTAAGTTATTTAGTCTTTTAACATCTGTGTTTAATCTCCGTTCCCATGACATTCGCCATGACATTATAGATAATAACTGTAAGAGGAGAGGGAGTCGATCAGTAGGTATACCATTTCCCGAAACACGTACCCACGATAGGGTACTATATTTAGCGTATTTATTAAACTAATCAAACATCTCTAGAGGTTAATAATACAGCAACAATGTTAGTTTACCGAATCACCTCTTTGTTTGTTTGCCAGACTGAAGGAAAGTTAAAGCATAATGTTGCGTCTTATTTCAGGCTCAGGTACAACATATACCGTAGATGATTGTTTGCACATGTAGTGGCGTTAAAAATGGCGAGTGACGTAAACAGTGAGGCGATTGAAGATGTAGGTCATCGTAATTATTTTCGTTTATAAATTTAAAATTGTTTTTAATTTTATCTTTCGTCTTTGGTTTAATCATCTTCGTGACTACTAAATTGTGATGAATGGTTAATTTTATCTAAGCTTCGCACAAATGTAGGTCTACTTAAAACTTTTTTGGTCAATGCCCATGTATTTGCTTTTATACAAATCTTTCTATTAATTATTAATGATTTTAAAATAAACATGGTTTTCTCCATATTTTCAGGAAGACAAACAACATGACAACAGGGACGAAGAAGGCGATGTACAGGGTAAACTGACGTGGCCTCTAGAAGTTGATACAAATCTGGAGGAGGGCGTTCTCTGCTGGTCAAAATGTTTACCATGGGCAAATGTCAACAAACTGAGAAAGGCTGTCTTTTTGATCGGCTTGATCGAAAATATTATAATTGCCAATATTGTGTCGACGATCGTAAGTTACGTGGATGTAGGGCTTGATATTTATTTCATATACCACGTTTTATACTTAAGAGGTCACTTAACTTCACTGGCGCTTAGTGCTACAAGCGTCATCGGCTGTTGTTTGTTATCATCAATATTTTCGAACATTGTCATGACAAAGGAAAAACCGAAAAGAAAACGTGACATTTGTCGTTTGATTTTTTATTTTCTCTTGGATTTTCCACTGCCGTGGCTCAGAATAACGTTTCTATCAGCCAGGGAAATGGTGCGAAAATGGAAACTGTTTTGCCAAATTTGCGCGTCAGTGCCACCCGACATTTGCCCCTGTTGTTCAAGTTGTTGTTTACCTGTCTCACAGAAAGCGGAGTCGTCTGCTGAATCGGAGAATTTAAACCCTAATGCTAGTCAGGTTGAGAAGATAACATACTGGAAGCACCGATGGAAGACACTGCGCATGGAAGACCATCGATTATTACGTCTCGGTTTGATTGAAAGTCTTGTAGAAGCCATGCCTCAATTTATGATCAACATTTATGTTATGCTCAAGTTTGGAAACGTAGAAACATTCCAAATTGTGAACACGTCAGTTTCTTTTTTATCCTTGGTATGGGGTATAGTTTTACATCAGAAGTTAGTTAAAGAACACTTATATACTTCACAAACGGGTAAATTGAAACCACCAAATGGTTTAGGTTTTCGACAAATGGCTCTAATATTTTTGTACAAAGCCCTCCTACTGGGTTCACGATTTTTGGCCTTCGTTTACTTCAGTTGGGTATATCCACTCGTCAGTTTAGCTTTTATAATTCCCCATTACTTAATAATAGTTACTTATATGATTGCTAAACGTCACTGGGACGGTGTATTACTGAATAAAAATGACAAATGGATATTTGCTCAACGAATGCTAAAAATTCTTATAAACAGTCTGCTAAACATTTTCATTTATTATCGCGAAACAGTCCCGCCAAATGTTCCTTTATATGGAGAACAAATAGCATACTACATACTTTATACTGTTGAAAATATAATGTTGATTACACTTCCAATGGGTAAAAACATGCATTTAACTGATCCAAATTATGTGTACATAGCATCTGCTTGTGCTATAGGTATGTTGTTAGGTTACTGCATAATGATATTTTATTATGTTTGCGTTCACAAGTCGTCGGAGTACATTCGAAGGAGCTACTGTTGTTGTTGTTACCCCGAGACTGAACAAATACCCTGTTTAAACTACCACACCAGAGCGGTGAAACACATTCACAAAGATCTCATTTCTCACGTGGGGCAGGAAGAATTTGAAGAAATATCCAAACTTTGGCCGTCACAAATATCAGGTATCAAATATCAAAGATGCCTTCAAGACGGGAAAAGTGTTCTCCTTACTCCAGGAAATAAAATGGAGATATATTATGTTCCTAATTCCTTTTTGGACAGAAAATCATCCACTGTCAGTGTAAACACCACAGAAAAATAGCTGCAAGAGCAACAAAATGACCGACACCAAAGAATATGAATGTTTTGTGAATTTTATTATATACATTATTATAAAAGTTTTATCAGATATTTTCTATAAAAGAGAAGTGTTTTACTGAGTATCTTGTTAATTTTAATTAAAAGGTTTGACTTTTGATATTTTGTTGTTTGATTTTTAACCTGAAAAGTGTTAATGTTAGCATCTTTGTGTGGTCAATCCAATTCTTTCTGTCACAGAACAATTCAAAAATAACATAACAGTTTATGAAAATATAACAAAGCAGTTATTGATTGTGAAACTACTTTGATCAGAACTTGCTGTGTTACCAAAAGATACATGCTTATCAAATTGTACAAGTAATCTCCTAAAAGACAGTGACAGTGCTAGCATGTCTACAATCCATAAATTGGTTTCAGGGCAACCCGCTTGCCTAGAGGATGTCCTTTAAGGACACCCCACCCTGAACTCCACATATTATCTGACTAGACCATTTTGAAGATTCCAAACCAATAAAATAATAATAATGTGCTTGAATTAAATCACAGCAGGTCAGAGTATTCAGTGTACTGCTCCAACAATATTATGTTCTCCTTCCTTCATTATAGGATTTGATGTGTAGGATTTGATTTTTAAGAAATGTACCAATTCCACTTCCTCTGTGTTTCTTTCTCATCATCATCACTGTCCTCCTGGCCTGGCTGTGCCCTGGAGGGTGTGGGACCACTGGTCCACCCGGATGCAGTATTGCTGGACTTGGCACTGTCCACTGCTTTCACAGCATTAACTTTTCTCCATATCCTCCTGTATAAAGAGAGCAATGAACTTTAATTGTTAAAGAATTTTATAATTTAATGTCCATGTACAATTTTGAAAGAAGACTTAAAGATATTAAGTAAATGAAAAAGCAAACATGTACGACAAAACAAAGGATTTGGAGTAGACAATTTATGTGGGGAAAAAATCATATTACCTCTGTTATAACATTGCAAATGAGATGCAACAACTGTATATTAACCATTTAAAAAATAAAACAACAGACAGAATCTTCCAAAGGGAGAAAAATGGCTATCCTAAGATGAAAGTTTGGTCTGTTTTATACATATGTTTAAATATTCTTCTTGATTCTTTGATGAAAAAAAACCAAGCAGAAGGCAATTAGGAAACTGGGGCAAAATAATCAGATACCCATCATTCTGTCCACAACACCCAGACCATTCCACTGTGTCACATACTGACATGCAGAAATGAATGTATAAATAAAAAAATCAAACACAAGATTTTTCATTTGCAAGTAAATCATTACATGAAAATATATTCTGTAACCTCATGCATTGATATTTTATAGAAAGGTACACCAAAAGCAACAACATAAGCAGTAAAGTGAATATGGCATGCAGAACCACCACATTTTATATCCTTGATCAGGGGGTAACAACATCAACAGTTACAATGGCAGATCCAAGTGGCAGAAAAAATCTGAAATATCTCTCTTTCTGAGCTTGCCTTTTCCAGTAAAGTTTTTAATTCTCCAAATATGTACTAAGTCCAAAAATAGGACCAAAGTTAGGGGAATATTCTGCACAAAATCTGACCCTTTCTCAAACTGTTATTCTCTATCCTTTTCTGAAATACCTGGATCTGCCACTGGCAAGCTCAAACATTATTTGTGTTTACCATCTAACAGGGTTCTAAGACTCCTACATTGGTGAATGCAGGGAAGAAAAGCAGTGTGAATATATTATAACAACACTGGAAATAATAAGTGAGTTGTGCATGCCATGTTATTGTTGAAATTATATATACTTAGTCAAACTTTAAAAATTTCTACATGTTCAAAATAGCTATATTCATTTATGAGGTATTATAAAACTAAAGAGTTAGAAGAAAAAATCTGTAAGAACTCCCTTATTGTATGTGTTGTCAAGGAAAATACAGCATGCAGTACACAATGCAGAATAAAACGGTACTACGTATCACACAATAAACATGGCTAAAAATTCATTTACCTAATGTCTCTCTCACTTAGTTCTGCATCATCTATAATTTCATGGAAATCATTTTCCATTTCTTCTATTTCCTTGTCACAGAACTCATTTTGTTTCATTAACTTCTGGATTTCAATCTGAATGTAAAAATAAGTAAAAGCCAATTTAATTAAAAACATAAATGGTATAATATTTAATTACCAAAAGACAAAATGATCTTTTTATCAACCACCACACTATATTTTGAAATAAAATAGAATCACTTTTAAACAAAAGTAATAAAAGAATGTCTTGAAAATGAACAACAATTACAGTTCCATAGATAAAAATGGAAAAAAGTTATTTTGAAGATCAAACCCATGGTCAAAATTTAATTTTTTTTTAATATTATTTTTTTTCACATCAGTATTTTTTAAATTAATAATCTTTTGCATAACTATGAATCAATCAAAATACCTCGGTTTCCTTAACACATTGTTCCAAATGATTGCACACACTGCTTGGCACAAACTTTTCATGTAGGTGTTGCCTGGTAGCATTGATAGTCTCTAGCTTCTCTGTGATACTGGTGTGTAAGTCCTGCACCTGTTCAGCCAGGTCCTGCTTCTGCACTCCTACAAATGTGGGTATAATGCGCTTCGGAGGTTCTGAAAAAATAAAAAGAAATTTATGCATTTTAAAACAACATTGAGTGAAAACTTCTGTATAGAATGCGTATTTAATGGATTTCTGACCTGCACATTTTATAATTTAATGAAGGTATTAAATGAAATAGTGGAATTTAGTGAAAGTATCAAATGATGTGGCTAGAATTAAATAAAATGTTTAGAATTATTTTACAGTGTTTTGAAAAAGTATACAGCTTTGGCTTGTTTCAACAAAATAAAACATGATCATAGTTAAGAATTTAAGGATAGGATCATGGGAAAATTAAATAGACTGGTGTGTTATGTACCTGGTTCAGGAGCTGCAGCAGCTAGTTCAAGTTCGTGCTGGACTTCTTTTCTAAGGCTGAAAAAATTGATATTCCAAATTAGTGCCAAGCATTTATTTTAGTTTTAATAGCTACTCTTACACAAGCAACAAAAATAAAAAAAGATAAAAGATGTAAATCTAACCCTTTGTCAGCTCACTTAAATTCTTATTAATTTGGAAAAATTATCAATGAACATAAGAATGACTTACATGTAAGAAGTATTTTACAATTTGTTACATTACAGGAGACATGGATTGAGAAAGAATGTTTACTTCTCCCTGTGTATCTTTATGAGAATATTTTTTCTATATTTATATACTCCAATTAATGCAAAATGTGAAATACACACCTTTCATTCAGAGAGAGCATCTTCTTTGCCTCACTTTCCATGAACTCCACACTGGATTTATCAGCCTCCAGATGCTTGGGTTTTGATGTACCTCTGTCAGACAGTTGTTGGATCTGTTCGTACAGTTTATTGTGTTGAGAGGTCTGAGAGTCCAGCAGAGTGGACAAATAATTGTCATACTCTCCCTTTGAAATGATAAAATATATATATATATAATCAGACTAGTATTAAAGTTTTATTTTATTTTGCTAGTCTAAATGCCAAATCTACTAAAGTCAACTACATGAATCTTGTACCTTGAACAAGTGGCTTATGTTGCAGACTGCAGGTTGCAGACTCTATTACTGTAAGTATTGTATGTTACACATTTCCTTGAGCCATACTGGGATATGCTAAGCATTTGACCAAGATTATCAATACTAAAGTAGTATTTGCTAAATAACATTATGAACGAAAACTTACCTTGATCTGTCTGAGCACATATGCAAATGTAGGAGATTCTCTTATCATGTCATCCAATGTGTTACTGTAGATTTGTAGTCTGTGAAAATTAGGACCATAACCATCATATGGTAATGTTGCTAATTCCTAAAAAACAACAAAATACTAAAAATGGTGAAAATGAGCAAAGAACAATCTAAATATATTTCAATATTCAAAATTAATCTTTTTATATTTATATGTTTATTGTTATATCTACAATATCTATAAGTCTTCACCATATACCTGTAATGTTTATAATTCTTAACTTGTTATGTTTATAAAAGAACAATTATAGGCTGCCCTATCAATGACACCCAGGTGAAGATCAATACAACTGAAAGAAGTTGATAGAAATCAATTCAGCACCGCTGTTCAAATGACCAAGATCAATAACATACATTAATTAGTCTACGTACATATGTAATTGATACAAAAAAAAAAATAATAATAATAAAAAAAGATACTCTACCTCCTTCAGCTTCTGTTCCAGCTGTTCTACAGCTTTCTGCCCTGACATGACCTCTCTCTCCATAGCATCCTGTTTCCTAATCACAGTCTTTTCAAAATCCTTAAGGCGATCATACTGATCTCTTTTTGTTACTCCACCTAAGTGGCTTGAAATAAACCTATGCTTAAATGTATTAGGTGGATGTTTAGGGATAAGATTCCTTGGGGATTCATCCCTTGCTTCATCCTCCTCCTCGTCATCATCAGTATTTTCATTGTCCATGCTTTCCCACCTCCCCTTTTCTGGTTCTCTTGGACTGGGTAGCATGACATCTGGAAGCCTCAGCTCCTCAACTAGCACTGGAGGTTCTGTCTGTAATCCGTCATATGAGTCCTCACTTTGAGGAGGAGGAGACTCAGAGACTCTACCATCTGCAAAATTCTCTATGTCTTTTAATCTATGTTTTTTAACAGGTTTTAGATTTTTTGGTGTTTTATGGGCTTCTGGTGACTGACTTGGTGACAAGCTTGTTTTCCCATCTACTAAATGTTCAATATCTTTCAACCTGTTCTTTTTGGGGGTTCCTTTAGTCCTATGTGTCCTTGTTGGTGGAGGATTTGGAAGAGCACCTGATGTCCCAACACTAAAGTCCATGATGGCTTTTTCCATTTCTGATTTATTTTTGAGTCCTCTTTTTGGTTTTGCAAGCACATGTTTTTGCTTCATTGTAAGTTGTCCGGCATGAGCACTAGGCCATGATTTGAAGGTTGCCATCTCTGGTGGTTTGTGGAGTTTAGATTCATTGAGATGACCTCCACTATAATCCATGATATCTTTCCTATGTGCAACCACCACCTGTTCCAGTAATTCATTCAGTCTTCTATCTCTGCCTCTTTCAGCAGCCATAGTCATAGCTTAAGTACCTATAAAATAAAGAAAACTAAGAATGTGCATATACTAGTACAGTGTACAGATGAAGATACTGTACAACACAACAATGTATGCCTTGAAAGACTTACTTTGTCATAAAATCTAAATTAAATACTGTAAGCATGGTGTCAAAGTGCCTTTTACCTCAAAACACCTGGTAGACTTGTGAAAAATTAGTCAATAAGCAAAGGTATACTTATTGAAGTGCTTTTTAGACACATATTGATTTTTCGCGTGTGCAGACAATCTATCCACACTTAATAAACAGAAATATTGATTTTATCCTAAAATTGTGTAAATTTATGTTTTATAATTGCTCTTGATCAATATAAGAGCACAAAGGGACATTTTATCATAAGAAATGCTGTCACATTGTATCAACATTGATTCAAAGAACAGGAAACTTACTACATGAACATCAATTTGATACCTCAATGATATGTGTTATTATAATTATTATTCAAATATTCACTTATGTCTGTCAAGACCCTCCTTTGACCTTTACTTAAGTTGGTTATCCTGTACGTCCATAAGTTTCACGGCACATATCATGTCCATTAGAACAGGACCATTTTGTCCAAATATTTTAAACTAAATATAGCAAAAATTTTAGTTCCGGATGGATATTTCAACACTTCTCCCCCTAATCACCAAGGTACTCAGTATGCCGTATCCAAAGTCAATTACAGTACCATAAACTTATTTTGAGTCTTTAGCCTCTCTCATAATGCCTCATTAATTGTATGAGAAACTTCTCATGCCTAGAGCATTCAAAGGGGAAGGGGGATGTCTGGACACTTCTCATAAAACAGGCCAGAGACAACAAGACTCGGTGGGCTATGTAATTATACAGTTTACCGTCACTTCCATCTGAGTTCCAGGTGTGATAAAGTATTACACCAGTCACAAAGCAAAGTTAGCAGTATTTTATGGATCAATACTGTGTACTAAGAATAGACCTTTCTTCCAAAATTCAATATTGTTTATCAACATCAATCACTTTTTAAGGGATACATTTAGGCATAGATTTGTTATAATTTGCAGAGGAAAAAGTAATTAATATGAATAAAACCTATTTAAAGTGCTTATTTATTGGTTCATGCAACAGTTTGATAATATTTTAGTATTTTTATTCTACCAGTACATTTGTTGTACATGTACTTACACAAGTGAGTGTTAATACTTACACAAGCCATTTGTATGCCATGTCACAAAAACCTTAAGAGTGTGTAATACAGGTGGTTATTAGGCCTTAACTGAGGCAAAGGCAGTTTTGTGCTATATAGCCTTGATACTGTAAATTGTATTTAAATATTATAGGGCACTGTTAAACATATATATCCATTCTATAGTATATATGCTAAGGTTTGTAATGGTACACATAGATAACAGACACGCCAGTGCCTATTTCAGAACTGTTTTCTGATATTCCTAAAATACCGAAAATCAGAATATTATGTTACTCGTCCATTAAGATCAATACACTTCCAATGACATCTGCCATCTAAAAGATGTCTGTGAGCAGTAAACAGGAAGGCTAATAACATACTTACTAGTCAATCAAACTCTTAATGTAGTAAATACACCTGCAACAAAACAATGTCAATGATCCGCCATGACAGTTTCACCATCGTTTCCGTAGCAACCATCTGTGACCTTCACATTAATGAAGACAAGCCAAAAATAAATTCAAATGTTTGTGAAAATCACAAAAGTTAATTCAATTTTTCTGAATAAATTTAAATAAAATTTAAATTAATCGAAAATAGTTTGTTGATAACTGGCAATTTTATGAGTTTGAATTTAAGTTATGTGTCGTTTCTTGCAGTTCTCCAGTAGGTGGCTCTACCTGTAGCAGCTCTTCTGTGTTGAAAGAACGAAATGTCGAAAAGGAGGAAATTTAGAACATTGAATTGACTCATCACATTAGAGGCTCTTTGGTCAGAATGTGCCGTTTCTGTTGCGGCTGTGGTGACAGGTAAAAATGTATTAAAATATCAGAGAAATTGTGACTCTGTATGAGTTTTATGTGAGTTTTGTACATTGGAAACTTTTGATCAAAATTAGACTGAATGAGACGAACTCCAACTGTTCAAGCAGGGAATTATATCGGATATAATTCCCTGGTTCAAGTTAGTCTTTATTTATCATCCATAAGTTTGTGAATACTAATAGGGATTGGTTATCGTGATGAAGCGTGCGGATTGTAGATTTTACCCATATAAAGCCGCTGTCTATCCATCATGAGATATTAAAATATTTGCTGACTAACTTTCATGCACAGAAGTCCTTCCTGTAAGTTAAACGTGAGTACCTATGACAAGTGCATTCCCAGAGATTTAGATCGATCCATCTAACTCCCTGGGGGTTCACGCTAAATTGCAGTCAGCTGAGCACGCACGGTAGTTAATTACCCCCTTACAGCTTTTAGTAGGCGGGACAGACATTTAAGCCCGCTAAGCTGACAGTAATCTAGTGAGACTCCCCACAGGGATAGATCGATCTGAAATATGTGGGAATGGGGTCATAGAGTAAGGAAAACTCTTATTTCATCTCCAGAGCTCTATAGAATTATACTCAGTAGAACAGTGTTTGAAATTATCAAACTGCAAATAATATACATCAGTGTCCTATTCCTCCTAAATTAATTTTATTCATTGCAGCAAAATAAAAAAGGTGGTGAATGTCATTTACTACCAGTTTAGCTGTCCCTACAAGTGGGATGGACACTTGACACTGATTGCCTCTCTTCACCTGGTTATTTACATGGCTGCCAACAGTACACATTGTTGTGAAATAACTAGGACCAATGAGATAAACTTCCTTCTTCCCCATGGAAATGAAAATCATTTGTATTTTTGAACAACAGAACTTGAGAATAAACTCTAACTCGTATAACCTTAATCTGAGTCTCTGTGGAATTTGAAGTGATTTGCTTATATCCTGAGCTTAGGTTTGAACTCAAAAACATTATTTTAGGAAAAAATAGTGAGAGAGGTATAGATTAATGAGAAGCTGTCTGGGATAATATGACAGTTGAGAGTCATAATGAATAATACATTATTTAAAACTATGCTAGTAAGCCTTTGGGTTGCTGCTCTAGTTAGCCTCTTTTTTCCTCTTAATTTAGAAAAAGATAAAAGTGTTATAATATGGAAAGATGCAGACTTTGTAAAGGTTGAAATACTAGCCCTTTAATTCCATACTGTATGCTAGTTTAATGGAGCTCTGTTGCAGTTTTAATAAATATTTTCAATCATAATCTTCACCTCTGTGATTAATGACACTGCTATCCCTGCCTGGCTATTTCAGTGCATTTGTATAACATAAGTAAATTTATACAGGCACAATCACACCAAGATGTTTTAGTTGGGAAATCTTTAAGGGGCAAAAATCTCATAATCAGACAAATGGATTGTTTACAAAGGACTTCAGAGTGGGAATCAGTGAGTGCCATTTGGAATGTATTTGAAATCCAGTTGCCTGATGATTACGTTTGACAGACAATTGTTGAAAATTGTCTTGGTATACATACGTACGGGTTACCTAGTGTGTCACATGTAAATCAGTGTGCATTAGATATATATGCTGCCTTCATAATACTCTTTGGAATGTTAATTGTGAAGTGTTGTAGCTTAAACCCCACAGATTATTCAATACAAACATTATGTTGTAACCTGTTATCGTTAACAATTATTGTCACTTTGCGTGGAATGATTGTTATTTTTCCATTACATAATAAGTTACATGTACAATGAAAATAGCCTAAATTGTAGACCACCAAAAGAGCTCAGGGTTTTTATATAAGGTTGGCAAAATTGTGATACTTCTGTAAGTATATATCATTGTCTATCTTAACTATCGGTAATTGAAAAACTTGGTGTTTAGGATCTGAGATTCATTATTTGCATTAGGAACCGAAAGGTATAAAACTTGAGGCACAATTGATTTTGATCATTAGATATTGCTGCATTTAATAATATTTATGGCATACAGAATATATGAGATACATACTGTAAGTGCATGCTCAATTTAAGGCTAGACTTTAGAAAAATCAGTGACTTAAGACCAATTTTAGATAAGATAATAAAATAAATGTACATTGTAGGTATTCCCCTCCCAATTTCATAACTTGTAAAACATGAATTCAGTGAATTGAAGTTGTTTGATGGATGTGCAACACAGAAAGGGTGTGGTTAGAAATGACGTACATGTATCTCATCTACAAACACCACTGACATCTGTATAATTTATTGGTGTGAAAACATCAGCGCAAGTCCCGAGTTCTCAAGATTGTAAAAGTAATGAGGCGCCGTCAACATTGTGGGAAGAAGAAATAATATTGAGCTTTCTTTTTAAAAATACATGTGACCTCCGTATGAATTCCAACCTCTGCCCCTGGTAATAAAGGTATTCAGTTTAAAGCCCTTTCTACCCTTTGAGTAACTTTCTCTCTGCATTTAGTCAGCACTTAATACCTGAATAGTCAGTATTATTTCACATATTACTTATTCACATTCATAATATAGGGGAGGGCAAAGGAACAATTGGTAGGTCATTGAACCATTGTGAGAGGTGTTTAGGCAATAGATTTATTACAAAGTAGTCTTAAATAGCTGTCTAAATGGGAATAAGTCTAATCCAAATATCTGCCCACTTAAAAACATTCTAGTGGCAATAAAATGGGCTGATTGCCTTCTTTTGCAGGTGTTCTTAGAGCAACACAGTCAAACTGAATACTTTGAAAGTCATGTAATGATCCAGCAAACATCAACAGGGTGGTGCATAGGGAAGTAAACTGCAGAGCCATTTTGGTGGTTATTATAGCCTTGTTGTACCAGGTAAGCTGAAAATATTATTCTCTTGGTATTGTTTTTGTTGGCATTGCTTTGTATGAGACTTTGTGAATGTGCCTAGAATAGACCATGATACAAAGCTGAGGAGAAAAGAGATGTTTATTGAACAGCACCAATGATGCCTGTCCTAGGTATGAGACCGTGGAATCGGAGCCACAACAAGACCAGTGTTGTGCGTCTCTTGGCTTTAATTAGTGATAGTGGGGTTGTCAGCTTTTCACATTAATAGATATTTTTAAAAATTTACTTTGAAGTTCCCTCTTACCATTTTTTCAGTGTTATTCTAATTTTTCAATTTCATATGAGAATAATGGGTGTATACATATGTGATTTTGTAATGTTGACCTCTTGCAAATTGTTTTAAATAACTGTTGCTGGATTTGCCTCCATGAATGCAAAATATTTGTATTGGAAATGAAGCTAAAAATGATGCTATTTTGGTTTCTACTTCAGTTAGTTGATCCAGCTGCATTTGTGATGTGTTTTTGGCACTGAATAATCATTTTGCATGCCTGGACACATATCTTGTAGCTTATTGAATTGTTATTGTCTTAAATGATAATTCCTGGCAATTTAGAAAGTAATTGACAGCTAGAGTAGTTGGTTTGTCATATTAAAAAATGAAGGTGTAGTCAGTCATTTATCTCCCAATTGACATTTTTATGTATTAAGATACACCTGTGTGGTCTTGATGCAGTTCTATTCCATGGGTAAGGCACATTCCCTTAGGTACCTTTCACATTAGTCCCAGAAGGATGGAATCTGATTTGACAGGCCCGTAGCCAGGGGGGGTTCGGGGGGTTCGGGGGGTTCGAAAGAACCGCCCCTTTTGCTGGGAAAAGGTCCACTTTGGGTAAAGTTTGATCAAGGTACATGGCATTTTTATGGGAAAAGGTCCACTTTTTCAGAAAAAGAACCCCCCTTTTGAAATTGCTGGCTACGGGCCTGTTTGATATCAGTGATGTCATCATTCTATCTGTTATAATGATGTGTGTAAGAAATTGTTATCAGAAGAGTGTTATTTTCTTAACATTAGCTAGGATGTGGTGCTCTGCTCATAACTGGCATAAGGCTGTGCAGACATAAGCTTGATTATACTTTAAGAGGTCCTAGGTTCCATGTACTTTTTTTTTGGATTCAGTCTAATAAAGTGGAAAAAAAACAAAGCTAGCACAGTAATGAATATTACTGCACAAACATACTCATCAATAAAAAATTGACATTCTGTTAATGTAGCATTGTCCTGGTATTGGTTTTGTGACTTTTTTGTAGCAGATCACTTATTACAAAGGCAAACAGATAACATGATAATACACTCAGCTTCTCATTGTTATGACACTTATTGTGTAGGGGAATATAGCTCATAAGTTTCATGTACTCTTCTGATTGGAATGAATGATGGGTAGAAATTGCTCTTGAAAAACAATTCCCTTTTCAATAACAACCAGGGATAGAATATGGGCATCAATAATATCTCTGCTGAGCAGGCACACATTGAAATTATGCTGCCAGTATAGATTAATCAGTTGAACCTTATGCTGGTTAGGTAGAAACAGTGCTCTATATGATCTGAAGGTAAGGCTGGATTTTGGTTACCATTTGGTTATATATATTTATTTTTTTTCAATTTGCTGAAAAATGTGAAAATTTGCATGTAGAAAATGAAAGAGGATTTATTTATTTATATGTTAAAATTTTCGAATATTTCATTTTTGCTAATTGATATAAATACAACAAAATATGCTTATACAGAGTGACTTGAGTAACAAATAATATAAAGTTTCAAGTAGTTGTTTATTAGTTTGTTTGTAAGTCTAACACTAGCACCTAACAGTGTACAAAATGCATGCAAGTATGAATAAAGTTTACAAATGTTATTATGAAGTTATTAGAGGTCTCTCAAACTACTACCTTATTAACCAATTTCAATATTGTGCACATTTTTTTTTACTTTCTCCATGCAGCTTTTAAAGTCCAGAACTCAGTTTTGTATCTGTATCTATGAATTGGATGAACATAACTCCAGATTCCACAGTGGTTGTGAATCTGATTTACTCAGCTGATCCCAAGATTCTCTGTTATTATGTGCTTTGCTGGGATCTGATGATTTCATACATAATGTATTGAACTCAGTTGTCATTTTCTCTTCAGGAAACCGTCCCACTCACTGTGATAATAGAGTCAAGGTACCAGGCAGTACTAGCAGGACTAGCAGGTGAGTTGATGAAGCTATATGATATGTTTAACAAATTTGGAAATTAAATTGTCTTACTAAGTTTGTTTAACTATTCTTTTCATAATTAGTATTATATCCCTTCAGTGTGTTTATTAAAATTACTGAGTAATTTTAATGTATTCATATAATAAATTGAAGTGTAAAATTAGTGTTTTTAGAATTACAGTATTAATCCTTGCCAGAGCATTATATATGTGTGTGTGTGTGTGTGTGTGTGTGTGTGTGTGTGTGTGTACCATCTAAATGTGCCATCTGTAGTAAATGTGCAGTAGCTCAGTATTGTGTTAGAGAATATCAGTGTTGTGAGTGTTGTGATCTCGGGAGAATACTGGAGACTTGAAAAATAAAGTATGGTGCTGGGAAATCAGACTTGGTGTCTTGTTGGTTTGAATCTAAGAACATCTTAAAGAACATCACATTGGCGACGAGGAATTATGGAGGAGGAAGAACCCCAAGCAGTAAACTTGACGCATATACCAACTTTTCCACCTTTCATCATCAGACAGGAACCGAACACCGTCTTTAAAAGATGGGGAAAATGGAAGGAAAGATTTGAAAACCTCATGGTTGCACTGAACATCAAAAACTCGCAACAGAAGAGAGCCATGCTTTTACATTTAGCTGGTGAGGAATTTTTAGACATTTTTGAGAATCTGCCAGACAGAGGGGACTCATATGAAGATGCGGTAGCTTCTTTTGGACAGTACGTAAGACCTCATCATAATCCTGAGTTTGAAATTTACAAATTTCGAAGCTGTAAGCAAGAATCTAGTGAAACCATTGATTCATACCATATCAAACTAAGACAAATAGGAGCCAACTGTGGATTTGAAAATTTGGACAGAGAGGTTAAGTCACAAATTATACAAGGATGTACATCCCATAAGTTGAGAAGAAAAGCTCTTAGTGACCAGACTCTCACACTGAATAACTTGCTTACACATGCTAGAGCTTTAGAGCTGTCTGAACAAAGGTCCCATATTATGGAGGGCGATACCAGTCCTACCACAGTCTATGCCGTGAAAAAATCAGCACAAGCCCAAGCACCTAAACCACACAAGCCAAGTCATAACAAGTCCAAAACACAGCCAAAACAGGGTTTCAGGGAGTGTTGGTTCTGCGGTGGAGAGTACCCACACAAAGGAGTTTGTCCTGCCAAGGGTAAAATCTGCAGAAAATGTAACAAGTTGAACCATTTCCAAATCAAATGCAGAAGTAAAGAGAACAAAACAAAACCTGATCATGCTCCTATCAGTACTGTAAATGAAAATAAATGTAGCAAGTATATTATTGCTTTACAGGTTAGCTCACAGTCTATTGACTTTGAGCTAGATACTGGTGCGTCTGTCACGTTGATTGGTCAAGATTTGTATGAATCAAAGTTCAAAGATCACCCTTTACGTCAATCAGATTTGCATCTCACATCTTATTGCGGCAATCCTCTTAGTTTATTGGGGGAAATAACAGTCACAGTGAGTTACAATGACCAGTCTGTAGACCTACCATTAGTAGTGGTGGAGGGATCTAAACCTGCATTGTTGGGGCAAAACTGGTTAGAGAAAATAAAGTTAGATTGGTCCAATGTCTTTTCTGTACAGAGTGACCCAAAGTTAAAGTCACTTCTGTCACAATACAAAGATGTATTTGCTACAAGTCAAGGGTCAATCAAAGGTTTTGAAGCAGATGTTTACATTCCTGAAGGTACAACTCCCATATTCAAGAAAGCTTATAGTGTACCCTACCCTCTGCAAGATAAGGTTAAATCTCAGCTGTTGGAGGCAGTTGAGAAGGGTCATTATACCAAAGTAGAAAGTAGTAAGTGGGCGAGTCCACAAGTCACTGTTGTAAAACCATCAGGGGATCTGAGGTTATGTGGTGACTATAAGGTCACAGTTAATACAGTACTAGACAAAGACCCATATCCACTCCCAACTATTCAGTCAGTACTAGCCAAACATGCAAAAGGGAAATTCAGATCTAAAATAGATTTGCGCGAAGCATTTTCCCAGTTAAAATTGAGTGAGAAGTCAAAACAATATCTCACGATTAACACTTTGATTGGTTTGTTACGCCCAGAGCGAATGCCGTATGGTATTACGACTGCTCCGCAGCAGTTTCAACGCGTTATGGATCAAGTGTTGGATGGTATTGAGGAGGCTGCTTGTTCTATTGATGATATACTCATCACTACTGACACAGTAGAAGAACATTACATAGCACTACAACGTGTGCTGCAGAGACTCCGTCAGTACAATATCCGTGCGCGTTTGTCAAAGTGTAGTTTCATTCAGAAACGTATTGATATTCTTGGTCATACACTGGATGAAAGTGGTATACATCCAAGTGCCAAGAACATAGAAAATATCATGAATATGCCCAAGCCTGAAAATGTTTCAGAGCTCAAGTCATTCCTGGGAATGTTAAACTTTTATGGGAAATTCATAAAGAACATGTCTACTCAGGTGTCCACACTAAACAGGCTCTTAAGCAAAAATGTAGAGTGGAACTGGACAAAGGAGTGTGATGCTGCATTTAATGCTGCCAAGTCTGCTATTTCTGCAGAGTCATGTCTCACACCCTATGATCCTAAACGGCCAATCGTATTAGCTTGTGATGCATCATCAGTGGGGATTGGTGCAGTCATAAGTCATATTATGGAAGATGGTTCTGAACGCCCCATTGAAACAGCCTCTCGTACTCTTTCTAAAGCAGAAAAGAATTATGCTCAAATTGAGAAAGAGGCTTTAGCCATCATATTTGGTGTGAAGAAATTCCACATGTATTTATATGGAAGAGAGTTTACTCTTATTACAGACCATCTGCCTCTTGTGAAAATATTCAATTCACATACTGGTATACCGTCATTAGCTGCAGCTAGAATGCAACGCTGGAGTTTGATTCTGTCAGCTTACAATTACAAGATAAAATATAGAAAGTCTGCTGACAATGCAAGTGCAGATTGCTTTTCACGGTTACCAAATAAAAATTCTGAGCCTATTGAGGATAACGAGTTTGTTGTCCATTGTGTGTCTTTCACAGAAGAATTACCTGTGAAAGCGAGTGATATTAGCAAAGCCACTATAAAGGACCCAGTCTTGTCCAGAGTGTATGATTTCACTCTTAATGGTTGGCCAAGCTATGTCAAAGATGATTCTTTGATGCCTTACTTTAGACGCAGAAATGAACTTACTGTTGACCAAGGTTGCATACTTTGGGGATTACGTGTCATCATACCACCTTGTTATCGTGACCGTTTACTTCGTGAATTACACGAAGAACATCATGGGATTGTTAGAATGAAGTCCTTAGCTAGAGGGTACTTGTGGTGGCCTGGACTAGATTCTGGAATTGAGTCTTTGGTCTCTGGATGTGATGAATGTCAATCAAACAGAGCCTTGCCAGCTGTTGCACCACTGATCCCATGGTCTTTCCCTTCACGTGTGTGGGAGAGGGTCCATATTGATTTCTTTGAGAAAGACAATCGTTCTTATTTGATACTGATTGATGCATATTCGAAGTGGATAGAAGTAGAAGAAATGCAATCTACTACTGCTTCGAAAACAATTGATGTTTTACGTTCGTGGTTTGCAAGAGCAGGTTTGCCTGAGATTATTGTGTCAGATAATGGACCACAGTTTACCTCAGGGGAGTTTCGTAAATTCTGTGAAATGAATGGAATAAATCACAAACTTATACCTCCGTACCATGCAAGCACGAATGGTGCCGCTGAGCGTTCAGTGCAAGTTATCAAACAAGGGCTAACAAAACATATGTTAGAGAATAGGGAAGGTTCCCGCAGTCTGAGATTATCCCAGTTAATGATGCTGTATAGAATAACTCCGCATTCAACAACTGGTGTCAGTCCATCTGAATTGTTCATGAAGCGTCAGATTAGGTCAAAATTTTCTCTTTTGAAACCCAGCCTTTCTATGTCTGTTGAAACAAAACAGGAAAAGCTATGTCAGTATCATGACAAACGTCCCAAGTCGCGTCACTTTAACCTGTATGATAAGGTCAGAGTTCGCAATTTCAGAGGGGGGCAAGAGAAATGGGTTTCTGGTTGCATTGTGAAAGTTTGTGGACCTCATACATATGTTGTACAAATTGGCAGATCGAAACGCTTTGTGCATATTGATCATATAATTGGTTCCACTGTTTCAAATGAAATGCCATTTTCTGATGAAGTTAATGTGACACTACCTTCAAGAGAAAATGTTGAATCTGATAATCAAACAAAGACTGAATTTGAGCAACCTGAGCCAAGGTTTCATTCAGAACCTGTTCAAATTGAGCATGAATCAGGTGATACAATGGACAATAGTGATGCAAAATTACCTGACAAATCTGAAGCTAGCAGTACATTTGTATCTGATGATGTTGAGGCTAGTCCTACTGTTGATAAACAACCAGTTCGCAGATATCCACAAAGGGAGCGCAAAGCACCTGAGAGACTAACTTACACTTGACTGAGAAATATTACTGTCATTAAAATTTTCTAGAGACATATTGTCATACATGTAAGATGACCAAGGACTGTTAAAGGATTAATGAGAACTGTTGATCTGTTTACACTCTGAAGTGATTATTTAGAGTGCCTCTGAGTATTTGTAACATTTTAGTTTATTTAGTTTTGTCATTATATAAGTAAAAAGAAAAAAAAATTGCACATTTAAAGTCATTGTGGTGCATATCTCAAGAGGGAGAGATGTAGTAAATGTGCAGTAGCTCAGTATTGTGTTAGAGAATATCAGTGTTGTGAGTGTTGTGATCTCGGGAGAATACTGGAGACTTGAAAAATAAAGTATGGTGCTGGGAAATCAGACTTGGTGTCTTGTTGGTTTGAATCTAAGAACATCTTAAAGAACATCACACCATCAACTACTTTTCTTTCATAGATTGCAAGTTATATTAATTTTATGATTTTCAGGAACAGCTGAATTTTGACTTTGCATGTCTAATTCAGATTTCAAACTATTGCATTCATATTTTAATTTGATACAAGCTTATGAAAAGCTTATTGATTTGTGACAGGGAAACAAACTATGGGGTACATATGCATTCTAAGAAAAGTTGTTGGCTGTGCAAGCATACCATATATAGTATTCAATATTTAGTAGGACCAAGGGATATTTTAAAAGTGTGCTGTTTTCTCTGCATGTTTGATCATCTTAACAATCAGTACATTCTATGTTGTACATATTGTCTTTGTATTTTGACCTCAGAGGGAAATGACATGATCCCAGTCTTAATTCCATTTCCAATTGAACCAATAAAGAATCCAGTTTTTGCATTTCCATTTGAACTAAGCCACTTCATAGCCACTTAGTGCAATGTGCGTCACAGGGTTGTTAAAAATAGTTTTAATTCCATATCCTTTGGAATTTAAAGGTTTTGAAAAAAAGTTAATGAGAGTACATATAAGGCTAAAATTTAGTAGTAAATGCTGTTTTATGCAGCTCTACCCACCACACATTTTTGCATGATATGTAACTCATTTTGTTTGAGATTCTCCAAATGAGAATTCGAAATGTATTCTTTGTAACACGCCAAATAGTATGTCTATGTAATTTTAGTTTGATAATTCAGTAATCCGGTTTACTCCTTGAATTGGCATTCATAGTACAGAATATCTAAAAAAAAAAAGCTGTAATGACAGACTTTCTATAAGATCACAAACCTATTTTTACTCAAATTTCCATTTCTGCATAACAAAGGCCAAGGCAATTAACAAGCTGTGGGCTTTTGCACCAAATGAATAAAATTGAGTAAGATGATATTCTTTTGATCAATTCTGAAACATGCAGGCATTGTTCTTGTAATCAGAGAGGAAAGAAGTCATCCTGTTTCATAAAGTCCTTGCATTTTGGATTTTAGTTTGCCATTATTGTCTGTGTATCCACATTATTCATTTGAAATTTGTTTTCATTAATTTTTTTTTTGTCAGCATGATTGCTTTTCTATTTAGTGTGCACAATTGACATTTGAAACTCAGTTTTTCCTCCTATAAGATAAGAACAATCTGTATTATTTGATCATGTTCTAAGGCAACCATGATTAATGACAGATTTTCCTCTTTCATTTAATCTACTTGCTCTTTATATATCACAAAAGAGAAGAGAAAATTATGACTGTGGAGTGATAAGAAGAATAAAACATTGCATCCAGATAACGGGATATTGATTGCTATTTTAATATTTCATCAGTCAGTTATTTCCAGCCTTATTTTATCAGGTTATGTAAGTTGTAAAGAGAGCCCATTATATACTCTGCCGGATTACTTAAAACCAGTCAATTATCCCCCTGATGCATTGCGTTCCTCACTTATTTCAGCTTGAATGCAGGTGTTAATGTCCAAATCTGCTGTCAGTGATTACTGAAAACTAAATTTTAAATTTTCAAGGTGAGTTGAATATCTTTGTGATGTAAAGTAAAATGAAGACAGGTAAGCAATGGAACAATTTGTAATCCTATATTTGTGTATAAGACATGGGTAGTGTGTGAGAATACATTGTGAATATATCACTCTCTTTGGCATTAGTTTCAGATGACATGTATACTGTGACATCAATCATAATGGCGAGCATCTTACGGTTTAAAATGTCATTATAATGTCTTTTTTTTCACATGTTATGGGAGACTTGAGGCATAGCACTTGCCACTCGGTAACCTTACAGCAAAAGAAACTAGGTTTAAATGTTTTGTGTCAGTACAATGTATATAAGGTGCATGTTAATGCATTCAAAGATGACTTAAGCATGTTCATAATTATGTGATTACATGTGTATGTTCATTTGTGTCTACCTTATGTTGGTCCCAGGTTGTTTTTTCCGAGTCTTAATGTCTATGGTAAGGCGTGGCTTGTGAGAAAACTGACAGCTCTATCCTGTATGTGTTTGCATGCATATGTGAATGTGTTTGTGGTTTAGAAAAAAATGAAATTCAATCATTGCTGCTGTAGGAACATTCAAAGGCTATTTGAGCATTAGTGGAAAGAAGGCTTTTACAATGAATTGTTTGAAGTTTGAAATAGTTTTATAATGTGTGTGTGTGTGTGTGTGTGTGTGTGTGTGTGTGTGTGTGCAGTTAAACTCTTAATAATAAACTTAACTCTCTCATAAATGCCATCTCTTATTAATGACCATGGGTGTAACTGTATGTATGATTTCAAAAACTTAGTGTAATTGTGCATCCAAAACTTAATGATTGTTGAAACAGCTTGCCAACACACTTAATGAGTGCAGATGTCTGAATACTTCAATATTTTGTGCTCCTTAATGCATATAAAGGAGATTTTTTTTTTTGAACAGTAAACTTATGAAGATTTCTAATATAACACATAGTCTAAGACCCATTAAACAATTTTATTAGCAAAAAATAGCAGAACCATCACATATCTCTGCAACTTTTTCGTTGATTTGAATGTAAACAGGGTGCAATAACTTTTTTCCATCAATTAAAACTTAGTTAAACTTCTGCACTGTTTTATATCTCATCATTTCAGAATTATTTGGATAACTTTTTGAAAAGAGAAGTATCTTTTTCTCAATACATTAAAAGTAGCAGCTATGTAGACCATGGTGTAAATATTGAAGAACATTACACTTTGACGTGCTGAGGAGATTCTCTGCCAAAGGCAATTTCTGTATTCACACGTATTGTCCACTAGAAGGAAATATTCATAAATAAAACTATGTTCTCTCATGGTATCTGCTAGCAAGCATAGGTTTCTTAATTGGGATAACTGCCATTTTGGTGGAATTGATAATATGTCCATGTGTTGTTTACAATGTTTTTATTGTTGAATTTTAAATCATATTTGAAGAGTTGTTATCCCTTTAAGTGCATTATTTGAACCCACAAATAAACTAGTGTGAAATACTGTACTTCAGAAATGTCTGCATCAATACAATATAAGATTGACATCTCCCTCCCCCCCCCCAAAAAAAAAATGTTGTTCATGTACACAGGTGTGTGCGTGCATGTATGTGTACACATGTTTTTCATCTCCATTACAAAATAATGGTTTTGATTTTGATGTGAAGAGATGGCATTATTTTAGGAATTAGACATTGGGTTCCCTAGATTTGCAGGCCTGTAGCCAGGGGAGGTTCGGGGGGTTCGAAAGAACCACCCCTTTGGCTGGGAAAAGGTCCAATCAGGGTAAAATTTGATCTGGGAACATGATGTTTTTATGGAAAAAGGTCTATTTTTTCAGAAAATGAACCCCCCTTTTGAAATTGCTGGCTCCGGGCCTGACTTGTTAATTTGAAAGAAAAAAAAGTGCCCTTGTACTAGTGGTTGGGATGTGGTACATTGTCACTTTAATTTTAAAGGTGTCACCACTTGATTACTACATCAAGATCTATGCATGTCTGGAAGTAACTGCACCCCATGATTTATTCCCAGTACTTTATTGTGGGTTTGCATTTAAAACCTATGTATTTCACTTCCCACTCAGCAGAGCAGTGAGTTGAAAATATAGTGTGTTGTGTGTAATTTGTAACTTTGTTGAATGATGAACTTGCTGAATAGCAGAAGCACTTCTTATGCAGCAAGGGGCACTGCTACTGTGTCAAATGAACAGTCAAGGGACTATCTTTGTGACAATGTCTCAATTTAACGCTAGGTGTCAACCTGTGTATATTATCTGAAAGAGGATGAGATTTCACTGGAGATAGGCTTGAAACTCGGCTTTCTGCAATTAACTTGAAAAGGTGACAATTTGTACCATGAAAAGAATAAAATAATAAACTAAGCTGTACTGCGCCTTATCTTCACTCCACCTATTAGCTCCTTAGGCTACAGAGGTATGCTTGGTTCATGTCAGCATGTCAAACTTTTGGCTAGACACAAAAATGTATTTTGGCTAAAGGAAATGTGAAATATATTTTTATTTATTTTTGGCAGTGTGAAGAGAATTATGTATGAATTTGAAAATTGGTCTGTTTAAAAAAAATTACTCTCTTGTAAACTCACATGGGTAATGTATCATGAGAAATGTGGGGATGACAATTTCTGCATCTGGTGAAACGGGTGTAAGCAGGTATGTAATGGATTGGGGTTTGAGGTTAAGCGATTAAGATCAGTGGGAAGATTTGCTTAATCTTCTTATAGAAATGTTCTGTTTGTGTTGGAGGATATGAGATATTTTTATGGAGGAATTTGGTTCATTGTAGAGAGGAAGTAAACTTCGAGTCTAAAGGTGAAGCCTGTCTGAGAACTATTGTGTAGTTTAGTGTAGCAACGCACCAGAAAATTGTTTTGAATATTTTCATGTTTTCAATCACTGATGTTTTTAATTGAAAATCACTTTTTTCTGCCAAGGATAACTATTTTATTGTTTCTTCTTGATTTGGAACAGGAATGTAAAGATAGCAAGTTTTGTGTTTTTATTCATGGCTGTTTTATACCTTTAAATGTGTTTTAGATGGATTACTTTTCACTCAATAACTTTTTATTTCTATTTAATGCAAATAGATGCTCCTAAGATTGCATTTGTTTTAATGGGCATAATGTATGCTGTAACACTCAAACCATGTAAGGAAAATGCCAATCTCAAGAATGAACTATGACTTATTTTTGATTTGAAGCTCATGGGTGCAGTTGAATTTATTTCCCATAAAAAGCAATGAATCAGTTTATACATTCTTATACTATTTTGCATGTAGTCCCAAACATGGACACTCTCTACTGGCTATCCCTGCCATATGGTGTCATTATACCTGTGATATGGTTGTCAGGACTTGACATCAACAACAACAGCAACAGTAGATCATTAGGCGAGGAATCCCTCGTGGGGTTCTAATTATAGTCATAGGATGGGCGAGAGAACTGATTAATTGACAGGAGCCTCTTAAACTTGGTCTGATTATGTCCATCATAGTGATTTCAGTAGTAAGTTCTTCTGTAATGAAATGAAATCTAGTATGAAAGAACCCAAGTTTGATGGATATTTTCAAGTTGTCATGTGGAGTGATGATTGGCAGTAGTTTTTGAAAGGAGATTGTAGTGAAAACTGTTTTGATTGTGTAAGGAATGATGATTTTTTTATTGAATGGTTAATGGGGCTAAATTGTTTTTCTTATGGTGATTTGTATGACTTGCCTTATAAGAAGATACCTATTCAGATATCCCATTATTCCAGTGTAGATAGATGAAAAACAATAATTACATATTTCAACATATAAAACTATGCAAGGCCATTATCCCAGTGCAGGGAGGTTACAGTGGTGGAGGAAATATCAGGCATGTGGCACTCCAATGATAAGAATTAATAGGATTGATTTGTTGATGAGGCAGCATCAGATATGACGTACAGGGAGAATTCCTGGGCTCTGGTACAGGTAGCTATGTGTAGTCATCAAATAGATGTTCATTTTGTTCTGTATGAGTGAAGTGATAGGTGGGATGGGCACCTGTGCGTGGCAAGTAGAATAGAAAGATGTAAGTCTTGTAATAATATTATGGATACAATATTGAATTTGGTTATCTTGGATGTTTACTTTGATGTTCATGATGTCTGTGTAAACTAAGAATTTATGGAGAAACTGTTCAGTATATTAAGTTTACCATCCAATAGTGTCTGAAATATTTAATTATGATAATGTTTCCCAGTATAAAAATGTAAAGTATGTATTTAGAGTACAAAGAAACAGAGAGATGCAATATAGTACAATTTTGATTTTAAAGCTGAAGAATGAATTATATTTATTCTGTTACTTAAGATTGCTTAAAAATTCTGCATACTTGTTTGATATCTTGCATATTTTCAATGGATATCCAACTTTCCCACATTGTGGCCAGCACTTGTGACATCATAAATTTATTTTAAACTTCACCTATGTGTAATGCTGTGTCACAGCTGTGACACTATGGATGCACACATGATGCATTCACACACACAGAGAATAGAATGATTTCACTTCATGCTGTTTCTGTATGGTAACACTCTTAACAGTTGAGGCTCAATAAGTAGACTAAAGATTTTCCCTTTATTTATATTTCAAGTTGGGGACAGGTTATGGCAATTTTTTGCAGGCTCCAACTTGGTTACATATAAAACAAATAAATATAGATCTATATGTAGATTCTGAAAAGTTTATACGTGTGGACAGACCTGAAATGTTTGTCACTGGTCTTTTGTGACTGTCATTTGTCTTAAAGAGCCATCTGTTATCACATATTTTTGAATAAAGTTCCACCTGTCATCATTGTAATAAACACATAATTAAAATACTGGGGATGGTGATAGCACCTGTATTTCTAGGAAACGCGTATAAAAGGGCTGAGAGATGAAGCAGTCAGCATACAGGAGGTATTTTGGTTGGTGGTATGTTGGAGTTGGGCTCTATTGACTGAATAGTTTATGGAATACGTATTTCATTTAGATTACATATAAGAGTTGCAGAAATGAACTTTACTGCTGACATTAAAAGGCAGTGTTTTGGTAGGTATTGTTTTACAATTCCATTCTCATATTTAGTAAGTAGTATACCATATAATAACAGAATTGTATAATGTGTGGTTGGAAATATGACAATGCACACCTAGAAAGGCCGAATTTTAGGTATTGTTATAAAATTCATTTGTTATTATCCAGTGGATTTTTGTTTTAGAATTTTTTTCTCTCACTCGCTGTATGATTATTTTATCTGTTTTCATTTTTTTTTATCTTTAAAGTCTGCTATACCATAGTGTTATGATTGTAAACAATTAAGTCTGTATCAGAGGAAGTGTGATATTTCTCTGATTTAAACACACCCAGAAGAATGGAAAAAATTAGCCAAAATCTTAAGCTCTATCTTTGATTCTAGCCTTGTATTGTTTGCAAGTACCTAACAGAACATGTGCAGTTAAATTTTGAATATCAAAGGTCAAACAATTTAGGGCAACATTTTTTGCTCTATCAAGTGTTTGCTTGCTAGGCTGTTGTGTGGACTTAGTGAAATCATGGACTTTAATGCATCTACTTTTCTCCAATCAATCTGGCATTGGAAATGAGTGAGTTATACCAATATTTGAGGAGACAGGATTCTTGTTGTGAGAACAATGAGATAATTGGAATACATAGAGTTTATTTTATATTTCAGACACTAATGAGATTCTGAGAACAGTGGAGAGCAGAAAGATGAATTTTTCCCAAGGTGGTGCCCAATATGGCAGATATCATTATTACCAGCCACAAAAGCTTAGGTGGAGTTCACATCTCCAGTCAAGGTAGGGGCACTAGTAAGGGTGTATTTTATAAAACATGCCCGTGGTCATGTCTTTGTTGATGGCATGGTGATTATATGCTATCATTTTTCTCATTATCTGCATTAACTTTTAAATTCAGCTGTATAACACCCATGCCACTGATGTGGAAATGCAGCAGCATTTAAAGTTCATGCACATGCATCTTTAAAGATAAACACTTTCTCCTTCTAGTAAAATTAGTTTTGCTCTTTAGTAAAATACTTTTGGTGTCATCTAGACCCTGGTGCAATTGGGCGGAATGAGTCTCTGAGACTTGCCTTTGGATTACAAGTAGTGACACAGTATCTAAGATGTGGTAATATCTTTGATATGGTATCTAAGACTTGATGAAATGTGTTAATGGAATATAGACTTGGAAGAAAAATTTCCCGCACAGTCTGTCACGCTTTATTTTTTTTATGTTAAGTTTCAATTTACAGTTATTGATATGCGAGATTCTGTGTCATGAAAATAAATATTATGCTATGATATGTTAATTCTTATCATTTAATAACGGCACACATAAAGTGAGATACACTTCAAATATGTGGAAAAAAAGGTGAATCCAATTTTGGGACAAACATTTACATCTATAGAAACGTAAGCCTTCAAACTTTTTTCATTATTTTTTGTGACTGTAGAAAAAAGTGCCAATGAGATTTTTTACTTCATTGAATCAAGAAGTCCTTTCATAAAACTGCCAAGTCATTGTTGCCCTCTGTCATAAATACTAATGTATGATTCAAAAGTTATGAAGAAATGTTGTTAAATTTTCCTTCTGTCAGATGGTGTTTTCATTGCTAGAAACCCCAACTGGTTGCCAAAACAGTAGGATTGTAGGAAGTAAAACACTTGACCTTTCTGTCAATGATAAAAAGCTTACCCAATGCTTTCTAATATATGTTATGTGGACTTCAATCATTGCCGATGAAACACAAATCAGGGAATAGAAGTTAATTAAACTGGAGTGTTTTTATGACCAAATGACCAGTCAAAAGCCTCTAACCTTGTGATTGAATATGACAACAAATTCTATGTGCCTATGCATTAACCTGGTGAAAAAATAATGTTTGTTGTGTGGTAAAGGTTTTCTGACCCCTGTCTTCTAGTGTTGGTTATCCTCTCTGTAAATGGAATGTTTGAAGGAAGGAGTCACAACACAAAACTGGACTAACCTTTTCAGTCATTGCCATTGTCAAACACACGTAGGAGCTTTTTAAGGTATATTGGTCCCCTAGCTCAGTTATGCCTCACAGCAAAATCACTACCTGACTACAGACTAAAAGATCCCACAAATAGCATAATATCTTTATATGCAGTTGGATCAGGCTATGTAAATTTCAGGATTTGTACTCAGCATGGATGTTTGGTATGAAATGGCTTTATAATTCAACTTTTGGGTGAAAAAATCAGCCACAGGTTAGAAGAAAAACTTCCCTTGTTGATACAAAACTTCCATTTCCCTGACCTCAGGATTCAGACGTATTCACAGGAAACAGGAAGGGTGGGAAGAAACTGAAATCGGTGAAAAAAAAATCGAGCTAGTTTTTGTTAGATTGCTGAATGAAATGTCAAAAAAGGAGCTATCAAGTTTACAGGTACTTTAAGTTTTCCGTTCAAATATTAACCCTGTGCAGCTTTTGGAAGATTGGCAGTTCTAAACAAATAGCACAGAGGAAAAACTTCCAAGTGAAAAAAACCTTCACAAATGTTGGGGAAATCTAGTGCTAACTAATAGAGTGTTTTAACAGTTGCTTTTTGGTGTGTCATGCGATGACTGCCCATGTGACAGTGTAGTGGCATGTTTGACAAGAAGCTGTTTTGTGTTTAAGTCTGTCAAAAGGTTATGCTTGTGAATATAAGAGGAAATAAAAAGGGTCATAAAAAGTTGAAAGTTTTTTCTTGTTTTTTCTTGTCTGAATGTAACATAAAATACTTGTAGAAAGTGTTAAAATTTTATCTTGCAGTCTGGTATTTTAGGTGTTTTAATAATAATAATAATAATAATAATAATAATAATAATAATAATACGTTTTCTAAAACTGTGCTACACATCTGTCTTGGTGCTGTTTACAAACTTTTTAAATTATTTCTCTTTATTTCCTGACATTTGCTGTGGTTGATTAAAAAAGTCTGCCATTTATCTGATAGCCCTTCTGGATAAAACATGGAGCTTTGAAGCTTGGTTGCAATACTGTATATATAGTTTCATAGTTTTTAAAGATTTCTGGATTATGCCTAATTTCAGGATTTTCTGTGTTCATATTGATCTTTTTTTCATATGATTCAAATGAGATGAGAAATTGCAAGTTATGTTTTCAGGATTTTCAGTTTTTACATCTTTCACCCTGGCCTTAGCTCCCAATTTTCTCTTATTTGCTGTACGTCATAGTACATAACAAATAGAAACATAGAGATAGGGGTGGGGTGGGGGGTGGGTAGGAGGATGAGTGAAAAGAGGAAGTTTTTTTGTCAGGACCATTAGTTTTCCAGAATAGCAAGTGAAAGCACCAAGTTTTGCTTGCAGGGGCAGATCCAGAAAAACTTTCTGAAAGTCTTCCAAATTATCTTTCTTGATCTATCCCCCATTTTTGACCATCTTCTGAGATGCCTGTCAATGTAAACTTGAAAATTCTTATAGTTTTCCATAAGATCCAGAAGACAGCCGACATCCGCCCCTGGCTTGCTAGTAATATTTCATGACTAAATGGTTGACACTGTTGAAATAATGTTGTTTCTGGAATGGGTATATTGGAATTTTGATATTTTAAGCAGATTTTTTCCATGGACAAATAGTAAATTGGTTTTATTGCAAGTTTGCAGTTGTTTTGAAGGTAGGAAATGTGTAGTTGCTATCTGAAAACTCATCTGAAAAAATTGAATAAAGAGAAGGAATTAAGCAACTTACTAAGATAACTCATATGTAAGTTTGTTAGATCATTATCATAAAGCTTGGTACTACATTTGATTTCTTTTTTTTTTTTAGTAATTATTTTTTGTTTTTTGATATGTTATCTCAAACATTCTAGAGACATCTGAAGCTAAAACTGTTGGCTGAAAACTAATTATACCAGAAAGAATTTGTTTGATTGTCCTGTGACCATTAAATCTAAACAACTTTTTTCTGTTTGCCTGTTGTTAAGAAGTTTTTTTAAGAACTAAAAAGCGTAAATGTTTTCAGCAAGTATGGATTTAATTGCTTTCCTATGTTTGAATTTCTCTGAGTTTTCCTTTGTTTTTTTTTTTTTTTTCACGACAAGCGACATACCTTGCATACAGTTGCTGTTACACATTAGATACACTGACAGTATAAATACAAGCCAGGCTGGTGCACACAAGTATTTTCCCAACACAAAATCAAATATTTCAATAGGGTGAACTGTATGGCCTTTTGTGGGTACATTGGCATCCTGCAGTTGACAATGCTAATTCCCGTGTCAGTGCCACTGTGTCCCCCCATGCTCCAGGTGGGCCTTGTCACAGGCACTAATTCACATGCCTTAGGTATGCTGTTAATCCCTTGGAGAAAAACAGGCTGTGTTGTCTTTATATTATATGGAGTGTTCTTATTTCTGGTGTTATTATTTACCTTGTAAAGATTGATATTACAGTGATAAATTGGTCATTGTATTGGAGACAGTTTGGTGTGAGAAGCTGTGAGCTGAGCTGCATGCCACACATGATGAATCATGATTTTGGATCTAGTTTTTGGTGATATCTGTTGAAAACTGTCATGTTAATTATCTTTCTGAGATGGATGAGGAAATGAAAGCAATATCAATGTATTTAGTGTATATCTGATCATATCTGAATGAAAAATTGCTGAATATCTAATCATATCTAGATGACAAAAAAAGAAGA
The DNA here is from genome assembly GCF_051362555.1 of Lingula anatina. NCBI lineage: Eukaryota > Metazoa > Brachiopoda > Lingulata > Lingulida > Lingulidae > Lingula > Lingula anatina. The sequence goes on from NC_141767.1 coordinate 45,205,181, forward strand.
TAGCAGACAATTTACAATCACCTGCATTTAATAATTTTAGATAATTGAAAAGCCATCAAGATTGGTGACACTGATATCATTTTGGAAAAAAATGTCCCTAAATTAGTAATCTTTGTAGCAGAAGATTGAAAATGGCCAGAAAGCTACAAAATGAAGTGTAATAAATTTCCTTGTGTGTGTTTTCTTTTTTTTTTTTTTTTAATTTCTTTCTTTTTGCGTAAATTTACTGTTATATAATTTGCAGTACTTGGACATAGTAATGCAAATATTGTGAATGCAAAATGCTATTATCTATCAATGTTCCTTCAAGCAAAAGATATGAAGTAATGGAAATGTGTTTGTCATAATTGTCTTACATTGCATATCTTTCATGAAAGTTCTTTGGTGTGCATCTGGCAACTAATGAAGTAAGAAATGAAAGAAAAGACCCAAAGCTATATAGAAACCACTTGAGTAGTTTGAAAAAACACTCTGCTGGTTATATATTTAATAAGATTTCTTTCACACATCACTGGTCTGTGTAGCAGAATATTTCAAGTGGCAGACTTGTGCTTGGATGAAAGGGATTAATGAAGCATTACCTGGTCAGGTGAGGCTAATCCCCGTGTATCCTCACCTGCTTGGAAGAATTTTGACTCTCTTGGAGATTAACCGTCTTACAAATACCTGGGGCTGAGACTGGGCGTTTGATAAATAGAAAGGTATTTTGTGAAAATATAGCTGTGATGTTGTAGTATGTGAAGGTAGAAGTGGCATGAGTGTCTTTGAGTAGGTGAGTTAAATGTGGAGGAAGGGAAGGGGGGGGGGGGAGCAAGAGGTCTGCTATGCTCCTCCTCTCTGGGGGATCAGGATCCATGATCTTTATGCCATTGATGTCCTATATTGGACCTGTGTGTATAATTTGTTGAAATTAAAGTAGTTACAGGATATGTAACAAAGTACAAAGAGTTTGAAAGTGAGCCATACTATTTTTGATTTTGTTTGATGAAGATACATTATATATATTACCCTTTTGTGTTTTGTCATTTGTAAGAGAAATTCATGTGAGAATATCCCCTTTTTTAAAGAAGCCTGGTACTCAAATTGAAAAAAAGGATAAAGTTAATAATATACAGATATTATCAGATAATCTCAAGAATCAGCCTATTGTACCAAATTGGACCACAGAGATTGTTACTGTCATAAAGCTTCTTTCCATTTTAATAATACCCTCTTACGCCTGAGGTTGGGGGCCATTGCTATTGAATCAACCAGAAAATTGCATTCCAATATTGAAAGACAACTGACTTGAAGTAAAATTGGCCATTTAAATGCCACAGACATTGAAAGTTCCTTACATCAATCATATCCTGTGTAGTCCACAAAATATCACAATTTCATTCTCCATCCCTCATTTCTCTTCTATTAAACTGGGAACAAGCAATAATGGACGGTGCAGTGGTTTTGGACGTAAGGGTCTTGACCCTTTTGACCCATGCTATGACCCCTGAAACAAGGTGCCATTGATAGAACAAGCAGGCCCCATCCATCTCATCTCATAGCAAACTTTTATCTCTGTCTCTCTCTCTCTATTTATATATATGACACCTGCATGTGTTATCTCTTACATCCACCTCTTCCAATCAGAGATACCCACCTTATTGACACAGTGGACTATTGTACAGGGCATCATTGGCTGAGAAGTGCCATTTTGCCTTGTTACCCCTCATGTAGGATGAGCGCCTGTGTCAACTTTGTCAACGCGCTGGGCGGGATCTGAAGAGAATGTGATTTAATTTTGCTTTGGGGTTAGGATTTCATGTTGTGACACTTGGAAGTTTACTTTCTGCTGGTTGGCCTGAATGGGTGATGACCTCTCCTTAAAGAGATGAACACCAAAGGATCAGCCCCCATTCACAACAATTGTTATTTTTTAACCCAAGGTAGTGTGATTGAAAACAAACGGTGGCTGCAGTAATCTTGGTATCAATGACATATCAAGCATGCTAGAGTGGGCCGATTCAGCATGTTAACCCGCTGATTGATCAGAATTGTTAGTGGGTACCGTATAGGACAATAGCAGTCCTGAGACAGCAAGCTTGGCTGATACACTGTTTGATTAGCATCCCCTACTGCATTGATTGGCTATTGATGTTGTCCCACCATTGTAACTAAATTCAATAATTTGTTTGGGATTGGGGAGTTGCAGCTCCGGCTAGTGAGGTGATTAGTTGTGACAGAAGCAAAAGGCCAGTTGTTTGTGCGCTGGATGGTAGGTGGAGAAGTTACAGAGGAGGAAAGTCACAAAGCATTTCATGTTGTGACCCGTACTGTTGCCTATGTACATGTACAAACATTGTGTCGTTTTTTGGAATTGCAGAAAAGAAAAAAAAGTTATGCCGAGTAGATCTTGAATGCTCTTTGCAAGTGCAGGGAGCATATACACATTGCACAAACACAGGGAAATTCAGGGGAAAAAAGTTATGATTAACAGATCCTAAATGCAGAATTAAGGTGAAAATAGCCAACTGCCGGATGCACATAGCTGTTGCATGAGGTGCACAGACTGCAGGAGTATAGCAAGGACGGCACTGGATGAGCCCAGACTATGATGAAGTTTAGGTAAGACTACCAACTATATATAAAGTTATGTCCATGTGATTTGTTTTTTATTTAACTGGAAGCAGGGATAAGACTTAGGTTAAGATTTCATGTACAGTATCTTCCTATGAGTCTGATGGGTGTTGTGTACTGGTGACAGGGATGAAGGTGGGAAGTTCTAAACATTGAACTGTTTGCTCTCATCACAAGTTCACATGCTTTGTCAACTCTTTGATAAAACAGATTGAATTTGAAATTTTTGGTGTGTGGAGTAAATGGTTGACATGTGATGTAATCCCTTATTTTTGGCAGTTTTATGGTTTTCTCGAAATTTGAACTTGCTGTTAATATTGGGTCAATCCTCTCCCTTTACATAATGTTTTATCAGTGTGTTTTACACTTGTAGTGGTGATACATTTCTTGCAATGCTATACTCATCTCTGTGTCATTCATTGTTATGTGAGTAATTATGTATCAAAATCAAATATATTAGGTTTATATTAAAAAAAGAAAGAGAAAAGAAAAACTAATTGAATTGACTTTGATAGTAAGTCAGTTAAATATTATTATTTTCAATTATTTTAAACCATGCTTATGGTCCGACTCTTAAAAAGCAATTTGAGGAGATTAAGTTCTGCTGTAAGTCTCATTTATGAAAAAATTATTTAAAGCAATACCCAATATTCCCAGGGTGGGTAATGCATAGCTTTTAACCCCAGTCCATGTAAATACATACTGGGGTCCATTGATTCATCCACAAAATATGCAATCAATACCAGAATAATGTTCTTGTTAATTAGATTTTGTCCATTATACAACAGTGTTTTGATGTGTTTTGTAAATTCAGGAATGTTTGTGTTTCTTTGTGTGAGGGATTGTCTTGACCATGCTAATAGAGTGTGTCCAGCTTAATTAAAGTTTTAATTGAAGTCCACCTATTGGCATTTCTTGCTGACCCTTGCTCTGTGATAGCTATGCAAGTAAGGTTCAATGGAAATCAAATATTTTGTTAATGTTTTTGCAAGATGATAGTTTTGCTCATTTTCACATTATTTCTTAGCAATTTTCACACTATTTTAAGTCACTTTTAAATCATTTTATAATTTTGGTGCTTGTTTTCCTGGCCAAAAGAAAAGGGATATCCGCACAATGTTGCTGTCAGTTGGCCCTATGTTGCCTCATAAAAAAAGATTAAGATTTGAAAAGTTTACCTACTCTGTTGTGTAGACATAGACTGTTTACCTTGCAAACATAGTGTTCATGCATGAGTTATTCGATACATGTATAGGCAGTGCATTCATAATACAGAGCTTATTCAAGAAAGATCCATCTTGAAGAAATTATTAGTAGAGGACTTTTTATGGAGAGTAACCTTTTTCATTTGGCAACTTGTACAAGTATGTCCTTGTCTTCAAAGAATAACCCAAAGATCTAAAAATATCTGAATTCAAGTATGGACATTCCATTATTATAAGATTAAAAAGTTTTTTGCAGGTTTCTGTGCTTTATGCTGTTTTTAATAAATATTCAGTTTATTGAACAGACACAGAGTTGATCGTGGATCCGAAACATGTAGTTATTCTGTACAGTGGCAAAATCTTTTTTTTTTTTTTTTGTGGAATACCTCCACCTGTATTGTTGGACTACTCAGGACAATATAATTTTGTTTCTGGGGATCAAACATTCAAAGACCCCCAAAGCTCTTGAGATGGATCAATAAGATTCAATAAACTCTTAGTCTACAGAGAATGTTTTCCATGTTAACTGACCACCTAAAGATATATTGTGGTTTTGTTCAAGTTTCACATTTCTCTTTTCTACCTCGAGCTATTTGAGAAAAATTTATTATGGTGAATGATGTGGGAGATTATGTGTAGGTGTGAAAATTCACTTATTATCGCTATTATAGATCCGAGAAAAGCAATTATGTCACTAGTTGCATCATCATAATTTACTGTTTCAACTTTGAAGTTATTCACCTGTTTGGAGCTTTTGAGTCAAGGAAATATTAAGGAGATGATTAGAAAAGAGCCATTATACAAAACTTATGCCATTTATCTCATATTCAGCAAGGGATGTTTTTCTTTAAATTTAGTTGATGTAAATTGATGGTAAATCAAAGGAACATGTTGTAAATATCCAGCATTTCATATGTATGACAATCCATGTACATATTTTAAATATATTTTATTGGCACTTTATTTTATTTATTTATTTATTTATTTATTTATTTATTTATTTATTTATTTATTTATTTATTTATTTATTTATTTATTTATTTATTTAATTTATTTATTTTTTTTTTTGGGGGGGGGGGAGGGAGTTTTCCACACTTAAAATTTGTCCATAAAGGAAAATAATTTTAGATTGTATAATGTAGATGTTATTTGTGATATATAAGATCCCTATACATATAAAATGTTGTGAGTACAATAAAGTCATGATGACTGTCAAGTTTTACGCTAATCATTTGTGTTGGATCTGCATTTTTACATTCCATGTGATCATATAATGATATACTGCTATGTGTGTATGTGTATTTGTATGAATATTTCTATTTTCATTCCACAGGGTGAAATTACCCACAGAAATTGACTCTGTCCAGAAGTGGCTGTCTGAGCTAAGGTGGAACACAGAGTCCGAGTGTATGAGTGTGCTGCAGGGAAAGTCGCTGGTCACAAAACAGAGTCATGATTCCTCCACAGTCTCCAGTGCTAAATCAACCAAAGGTAAGTTTTCTAGGCCTGGAACACAAACCTCTCATGGCCAGTTAGTTCACTTCATGAGGTATTGATTACTGATTTATTGAATCACAGTTTAAGAAAAGTTTAGGTAAAGAACATAATTTGTGAAATGCAAATGTTGCAGCATGCACACGTATGCTTAAATATATTGTCAGTTTACATTATGAGTATAGGTTTTGTTGGTTTTAGTTAATGAGTGATTGTTAATCACACAGACGTGACTTGTCATCTGATTTTTAGGGGTGGGGATTGTCATATGATATCTATTAGATGTTTGACTAATTTTAAAATAAAATTAATCCTCTCAGATACAGAGTCTCAATATACATACTAGTACAGTACATGAACTACATTGCCATTTTGCTGATAAATCACACTATTTCTTATTTGCTAGTGATAATTTTTTAGCTTTTTTTGCTTTTCTCCTTACGCCAGGAGAAAAGCTATAACAGATGGCCATTACTGAGTGCTGTAACTGTGGTTCTTTAAGCTTTAAGCTTTTTGCTGCCAGATTTGTTGGAAAATTTACCCTAAGGCCTTTTCCATAAAGCTGATTAATATTTAACAAGCTAGCCTATTTGTTCACTCAATCAAATGTATTTTTATCAGTCTATTAGTATTTCAAGAACTTATCTTATCTTGTGTGCTAATGACTGCTATTTGACAGCTGTGATAAGCTTCTGTGGGGAAATAGGAGAGGCACAAAAAGCAGCATTGTTTGAAGTCATGCTTTAATGTCTTTATGTGCAGACTTGATGTCAGTGCACCTATGGAAAGGCAAAGCCAGAAATATCAATTAAACAAATATTAGTAAGAAAGTCATAGCTTTGATGTTCCCGAATACAATAGACCGAGTATATGAAGGCTGCACTCCCTGTCCCTTGAAGACTAATATTTTTATATCTAATTCTGTGCTTTTCCATATTTTTCAGATAGGTTAGATGCAATTCGAAGCAGAGCCCATGTCATTAGTGCAGAATTTGCTAAACTTTTCAAGTAAGTTGAGTCAGAGATAGAGGTAAACAGAGGTTGCTTTCATTGATTTTCTTTCCTTCAGTGCATTGGAGCATTGAGCAGAATAGGGGTAGACTTGAATTTTTATTAAAGGAAAGAAAAATAGAAAACATCTTGTGCTGGGTTATTTCACGGGAAAATTAGATATAAATTGGGGGAAAAACTATCATAAAAAAACTAATGTTAAGTTGTGTTGGTGTCTGTTATGTATGTCTGTTTCTGTGTGTACATATGGACATTTGATATATATATATATATATATATATATATATATATATATGCCACAAGTGGTTGAGTGGATGAAAATGTCTCTGGGGTTGTTTGAACACAGGTATGACAAGAATAAAAAATGTATTGTACACATATTGTAGGAAAGAGTATAGGTTTCATTATGTGTGCATATATTTGTCTATGTGCCTTACTTTATAAGTATGCCATAGGCATGACAGGGATGGATTGAAGTCTTGTACATGTATGTGTTTATCCCCATGTCAAGAAAGCATACAAGTGAGATCAGTCATCTACAATTTGCCTGTATTATTAAATGTCAGTTCTTTGTCTTGTACAACACACAGCCTTATGGCTTGGATAAGGGAAAACAATACATGCATTTAAGAAAAGTAATATTTTTTTTATCGTGGATGCATCTTCATCCAGTATTTAATAGAATAACAAAAATAGACATACAAAATTCCACAAAGCTGCATGATTAGAGTATGTATATGCTTGTCAGTATTGGTGTGCAGGTGTGTCAAAGATATGTGAAAAGAGGATGTTGTTTTTTATATTTATATTTATATCATCACATATCTTTAACCTTTCCTTTTAGAAAAATAGAAAAGGAAAGATGGAAACACATCAAAGGTGGTGCCTGTCGTATCACCTCTCAGGTGCGCTCTCTACTCCATGACATCAACACCAGCATACAGGACATGCCGCCATATTTGTTTGAGGTGAGTAGAAAAAAAATATTCAATACATGTGGTGATTGAGATATTAAAATTAAATTGGCGACAGGAATATATCTTGTTTTCTGGCTTTACAAACCTTTGCTTTCTCATTATCTGTAAACGATTTATTTTTACATTTACTTTATGATAAAACATAGTGTGTGTATTAATCAGTATAGTATTTTCAGAAGCTAGTCAGGGTAAGACTTAGTAATAATGCACATGACTGAATAATCCTTCTTTTACCTGCATGTCAAGAAAATACCGGCTTGTTAAAGACTCCATGAGGTAGTGACCTGTATGATTCTTTGCCTGTTAACCAGTATTTTTTTCTGCAGGAAGAAGCTGTGATAATTGAAGAAAGTGCCAAATTAGCTCAATATATAGACAGGTAGGGTTTCTGTGTGATGTATTGTGATATGCACTGTAATGAAGGAAATAGTTGATTTCTCAGTCAATTCAAATTCTCTTCTGAAGTTCCAGTGTAAATGTTCTCTTCCCTTAGGAATACTATTTAAAACCAATGAAAGAAAATTTCTGCCTGAGACATTTTATTGCTGAAGATGAAATAACAGTGCAATTCACTCATTGTTGGTTAACATCAAAGTTAGCAAAAGTTGTAATGACTTTTTGTGTTGTTTTCCAGTCTGGGTGAGATCAATGGTCACAAACCCAATACTCTTCCACTGGTCAATATGTTGACCACTATTGGTCAGTCTTTTAGTGCTGTAGTGGACATGGCCTTAGGATATTTAATTCAGGTAAATAATATATGCAGATTTCTTTTAAACTCAGAGAAATCTTTTACCTTATCAAATCTCTGCTGTTAGAAGCTTAACTAAATACATGAAATAAAGAAGTGAATAGAACATTGTGAGATATCTTATATTGATGCTTGTACATTAATGCTGGAGGTCTATAGAAACAGATCTACTCATTTTAAAAATGAACATGAAAGCATTATATCATTTCATTTTGTTTTCATTGCTAAAATTTTTCACTATTTTAAGCCACCATTGTGATTGATACTGAAGGTAACATTTGTGATTTTCCAGCAAATGATCCAGTCAATTGAGGACGCCACCAGTCCCCATTTCATCAGTGCCTCCCTCAGTCACCTGATCAGCCTGGGTCTGGAAGGAGAACATATGTGCTTTCTAATTGCTAGGGTATGGGGCAGAGTAATATTGATAGAGGTCCTAGCATGCTAGAGATCCAAAACAAATACTATTAACCAAAGTTAACTTCTCATATACTAGAGAAAATGTATTATATATTATGCCATGTTTGATCTGAATGCCTGTTGTGAAAATATGATGTTAATTTATTGATTATTGGTCTTTAGGAGGGAGGAGTGAGAGTTTTGTTTGAAGTTTGTCGCCAGAGCAAGTTTGAATTTGCTCATTCCCAAGCTCTGAGGGCAATAGCCACGGTCTGCTGTGTGTCAGAGAGCATACTGGAACTAGAAAAGGTTGGGAAATTTATAAAAAATATATTTATGATTAAATACCTGTTATTTTAAAATTTATTGATTTGAATATGAACATTTTGGTTAGTTAAGATTTTTTCTTTTCTTTTTTTTTTTCTTGTATTTTTGTGAAAACTCAATTTCATGGAAAAGGTAGTATGGTGAAGTTTCATCAGAATGTTGATGTCAGTGTCCTGATATCTATCTATGTTCTAAGTAAATCACCATCTCCAAGAATCCATTACACAAAATTCCTAGAACTAGATCAACTGGAAATGGCTATGGCTTCCTAGTATTGTATATTTGCCACAAATTACTTTAACATACAAAGTTTGAAAGAATAGGAAAATTATTTTCCTAGAATTTTGTAAGTTAATCAAATCTGCTGCCTGCAATGGTGCAAACCACAAGGGATTCAGCTCAAACAGGTTCTTTCTTTTCAACTGACAGAGTTTATTTCTCTGGGATATGATGATTAATATAGAAAATAAAAAATTGAAAATAAGAAAAAATCTGCTTCATGTGAAATTTGTAATTTGTAGTAATGTTTGACAAAAGTGTTGACTCTCCTCTCCAGGCTGCGGGTGTGGAGTGTTTGACTGACATCTTGTGTAATGAGGGGACTACAGAACACCTGAGGTCTGAGGCAGCAGGGGTGGTGGCACAGATTACATCACCTTGCCTGGATCACAACCAACACATCTCAGGGTTTATAGAAAATATGGAGGATCTCATACAAGCTCTTTTAAGTATGTGTTAATTGAAATTATAACTTGTAACAGTACATAGCAGGTTTTTATGAAAAAAATCTATAGGAATTCGTAGGGCTCATTCCAAATGAATCTGTCTGAAACTAGATCTATAGTTTCCTTGGGAATGAGCCCATATGGGTTGATGTAAGTGTAATTTGATGTGCTGTGCAATGCCTGATCTTGATATATGCCAACTAAAGCAATGCAGTCAAATGAACTGTCAAATGTTACTTTGGACTCTGTCATTTACCACTGCTTTTTTTCCCCCCAGAGTTATGTATGCAGACACATAGTCATGAGGTATTCCTCCTGGCCACTGCTGCAATTGCCAACATCACCTTCATGGACAGCATGGCCTGCGACTCCCTCATGCAGTTTGATGCAGCAAGAATCATGATAGAGGCTTGTCAAGTCAATAAAGCGGAATCCATGTTTGCCAAAGATCAGGTAAGGCTGAAGGGTGAATCTTTGAAATAATTGTTTTGTGTTGTTTGATTTGAAAGCAAGAATGATTTCCAGAGCAGCCAGATTAGTGAAAATATATATTGGTGTGGTGAATATTTTAGGCATGAATTCAATTCAATATTTCTTTTTGGTTGAAGCAATCAAGGTTATCATTTTAGTGCTATGAGAATTAGCTGGCATGGTTTATGCTTAACAGCAGTTCCCAGCTCTAAACTTACTGTTTCAGTGATAATTCTAAAAATGAGATATGAGATGCAATAGTAATAATATGTTGTCTTTTTTTGTTGTTAGGTTGCCACTATTCTAGCCAATATGGCAGTCCTAGAAAACTGCAGTGCAGAAATAACCGAGAACAATGGAATGGAGTTACTTCTGCACTTTCTACACCAAAGACCGTCTCCCCAGGCAGCAGAGGCAGAGAGATCAGCATGTGAGAGAGTTCATCAGAAGGCAGCAATTGCTCTGACAAGACTGAGTAAAGATGCAGAGAATGCTCATATTATTGTAGAATTGGGTGGTGAGCATCTGAAAAATTGATTAAATGGGTGTTTTTGTTGAAATCCTTTACTTCTTTTTAGTAGCATATAGACAATTTTATTGTGATTTCCATTATGTTTTATGTGAGCACAGTTGGTATGGTTAGTAGTAAGGTTATGCAATGCTTGTTTAGAAGGTGGAATTAATTAATGGTTTGTGTAAGTTAATTTGTCTATATTTGTTTGATTTATAGACCAGGTCATATAATGTTCTAATTTGTAACTAGAACTTATTATATTAGTAACATGCTTCATAAATGTCATATCTTTTCTGTTAGGTATCCCACGTCTGGTCCAACTATGCAGAAACATTACTGAAAGAAACAACAGTGATGGGGTGCTCATTGCATGCTTGGTGAGTAAAGCTTAAGTTTGATATTACTATCAATTTTATTGTTGTTATTATAGTTGTTGTGGTAGTTTGTTATTGTACTTAACATCTACTGAATTTTAATCTTGCAAGAACTGTTTTGTGCAGTCATATACCAGAACAGACTTTATTTTCTGACGATTATTTTTTTGTTCTTTTCAGTAAAACCAATAGCAGTTCAGATTTTGTTGTGTACTCCAGTACACCATTTCATTGGCAGTTAATATTTGAAACAGATATGAAAATTAACTACATCCAATTCATTTAATTGTTCTTTTGCAGGCTGCCCTCAGAAAAATAGCCACAGTCTGTGGGGTCCAGGAATTCTCAGCAGCAGACATACAGCAGTTAATCAAACCAACTCTAGTGGACTCCTACCTCATCTGCTCACAACTTGAGGAGAGTTTTGTGTGACCTCTGACCCCTGAGAGAAAAATGGTATGATCTCTTGTTACTGGGAGAGTTCCGTTTGGTTGATTTACAACCTCTGGAGGAGAACATTGGCTGATCAATGACTTCCAGAGGTTTTTTCAGGTACCTTGTACCACAATACAAGATTAGTTAATTATTCCAGAGACTTGGCCTATAATTTAGGTCCCTGAACAGGCCATGATGATGTTAAATTCCCACAGCATTACACGTAAATCTTTTGCATTGCCACAATCAAGTATTACATAGTACACGCATTTTATATTTGAAATAAATGGGTTGATAGGAATCCTGCACAGTGGAAATGGTTGTGAATATCTCATAGTGCCCTGTGTACAAGACTTGATGGGGGGGGGGGGTCTTTTCTTTTTGGATATATTTGTTTACTGCAGGTCAGTAGTATATAGTGACAACACTAGATTTCATCCTGGTGAGACTGGTTTTCTGTTATATACCAAAGATATATGATCGTGGAGAAATATGGAACTTGTAGTTTTTTTTAGTAGACTTGTTAGATGGATCTAATCATTTTACTTTTGAACTTTATTCAATGAGTCAATTTTCAATACCTCTAAAAACTGAGAGAAAAACTTAACAAATAGTACATAGCATTGTCACTGGAACAAGTCAGTTTTGGAGGATTTCGTTAGCTGTTTATGTGTATGGTATTCCTTAATCATTATGTACATGCTTCCATCTCTTACTAAAGTTCAGCATATCAAAAGTGGGTTGGTTAATATGTTGTGCTCTGCCCAAGGTTTTAAGGCTTCAGCTGTAGTAGTCTGCCTGCTACATTAGAAATGGTAGTATTTATTATTTCCCTATACACATATTTTTTTAAGCTGGAGGAAAAGACGGATCTGATCATAGTTGTTGAAATTAAGCAGGTTTTAATCTGTAAATGATGTGATATGTTTATGTAAAATAGATTAATTTAATGTTCTTTGTATTATACAATAGTATATCAATTGAGTTACAATAGGATCATATCTTCCACTGTGCCAAATTTGTCTGTGAATACAGATTCTGTTAATATGTGATTTGGGTAGGGTAGGGAATTATTGGAATTAGTGTTTTATTTCACTCATTCTTGTGAAATCATACATCACATGTACAGAGTGTGATTTTTCATATGTATTCTTAATCATTTTTCTGCACTTCCTCTTTTACTGGTTTCCCGCTAAATATTATTTCTTCAGTTTTCACTTAACCTGCAAAACAATCAGAAATAAATTACTTTTCTATAAAGAAGATGCATGTTATTAATTTTTCATCAAATGAAGTTCCAAGATTATGAAAGTGCAGTATGTCGCCTTGTCACTCATCTGTTAATTTAACTTTCTTGTCAGGTGTTGGGTGGTATGGTCTTCAACATCTCCTCCTGCAGTGACATAATCTATGTAGGATGTTAGTAATGTTAATGATTTCTTGAACTTTAGCCAACAATTTAAGAAAGCTAATTTATAGCAATATTGTCAAGGAAATCCCCAATTTTTGGGGCTTGAAATTACCAAGAATTTAAGTAATTGTCACCTGAAAAAGGCAACTTGGCTAAAATGACCAATTTAAGCACACGTTGCAGACTTCAGCTCCCTCTAGTGCTGTTATGGCCTATTGGTTTTTGAGGAGGATCACCTTGATATGAATTCATATAGTTACTGCATTATCAAACCAAACAAGTTGTGGAGGAAATAAAAGCCACCACAGAAGTCTCTTCAAACACAGTGCCAAGTCTATTGATACCACATAGAATATACTGGTAATGTTCTATTAAATTTTTCCATTTATTTAAAGAAAATTTTAATCTTTAATTAAAATCATTTCATTGCTCTTTCAAAGGAAAAAATTAATCCTAAATCTTACATCTTGCGCAATTAAAGATTTTTTTTTAGCATTTTCATGCAGCCATTAAAAAAAAAGCTGCTAAAAGTACACCTAGCAAGTCTTTCCAACAAAATTGTACATTTATGTGGGATGAGACTATCATTATAACAATCACCTTGTTAAAAATTATATCCATAATTACAGTTAGTTAAAGCAAAATCATTCATAAAAATATATATCATATCTAACATGATAATATTTCCATACTAGCGTCTGCTAGTTGCCTCTCCTTTTCCATATCTTTAATACTGTCATTTCTGCCCACAGATTTGATTGATCTTCTACTTTCACATTTAAATCAAGAAAAAGAATCAAAATCCACTTTGTTTCAATATCTAATGACAATTGCTACACAGATTGGAATATTTCACTAAGCTGACATGCTTCTTTGAAACATATCTTCTCCAAACTGGATCAGTAATGTGTAATTTGCATTGGCATTCAGTACCATATTGTCAGAATGAGACATATCATATCACATGAATCTGGGATATCCTGTTATTTTAATTTTTCACTTTCAAAGCACAGTCCCAATGAAGTTTTAAAGGTTTGCCTGGGCCATTCCTCCCATGCTCTAGAAAGAAGGAAAGAAAGAAAAGTCATTCATAATAAACATATCACAAATTCACAACGTATCAAATGCATATATATCTGACAATGTATCACAATTATTCATGTAAGGTGCAAGCAATTTCACCATGACTATGTCAATTTTGAAGTGTTTTTTATAATAAAATAAGAACTACATTTTTTGTTTTTAAAAGAACACTAAGAAATTTTTAAGGATGAGTTTGGGGCCAAACACTGTAAATATATGCACTAAGCATGGTCTATCTGGCCAAGGTGAAGAATAACCAGTACATCAATATTATAACAAACTCACCACTTTCTTAGCCTTGAACTGGTCCAGCAATTCCTGGATCCTACGACCATATTCTGGGTCACACTGTCCAAAATTCTTGACTGCACGTTGCTGGATGAACTCCTGGGCATCCTTCAGGTGGTTAGCAATGTTCTCCACAAGTCTTGTACGCTCATCTGGCTTTAGCACCTGCAAAAGAGGCAGTTAGATGTTCAGTACATAGTGTATAGAAGAATCACTTCAAAAGAAATATGTTCGTTTTTTAAGTCCATGCAAACAGGATTAAAGTGCGAGCAAGTGAATTCTAGACTGAAATACTACTCCCTGTGAGTTCTATTAAATAAAAAAATACTTGTAAAAGCTTTGTCAGTAAGAGCCATGGCATTTATTTTCTTTAATTTGCTATTTCAAATAATCTTTAACAGTCACTCTTAACAACCCACATTGCGCCAGAATAATCCGACTTGGCTGAAGTTGTCATCATCCCTTGTGTTGTAGCGTTTGACATCCCCAGTGGTCTGGAACACACTCTCCAGATGTCTCTTGTCATCCAATGGGCCATTGAAACTGTTAGGGAAATAGTTGGGGGCTCCCTCTGAAAATAGGAAATACTCTTTTAATAGATGCTAAGGGGTTTTTATTTTAATAACAATGCTTGTAACATTTATTTCAGGCAATATTGACCTTAGTTAAAGGGATAATAACTCTTCGTATGAGATCTATATTTCACAATAAAAACAATGTGAATAACTCATAGAAATATAATACATTCTGTTTTACCACAAAAACGGCAGTTATAACTATTATTCTGATATCTGAGCTTGTCTTTAGACCACGTGACCTCCATTGATGGCTATACTCTGTTAAAATCTCTTAAGAGATTTTAACAAAAAACCAAACTTTTTGGAAAAAAACAGGGACTAACTTTGAATGTAAAAATGGATTCATTAACCATTGGTAAGAATGGGAAAATTGTTGTTTACTCCAGGAAAATTCATTTTTTGGCCGAAACGAAGAGTTATTATCCCTTTAACATTAACATCATAACTTTCTAAATAACATTGTTTCATTACCTTATAATTATACTAATAATATTTAGATTATGTAATCCAGTAAAAACCAGGGTTTGAAATTGTCACCTAATTGTATATCTGCAGTCATTTACGTCACTGTTAGGCATACTACCTTTCAAATATTCCTGTCAAACTGATCACTTAAGACTGTTTTTCATCTATATTTCACTAACACAGAGCATGGTGGCAATTTATGAGACAAAAATAATACATCAGAGAAGATAGCAAATTGGACCAATAAATAATTGTGCTTGTTGTCACACCTAACACACTGGCAATTATAAGTTCTCACCTTGGTTGTCAGTGACACACTGGGGTCCATCCCTCTGGTAGTTCTTCACTCTGGTATTAAAGGGGCAGTTGACAGGAATCTGTAGGTAGTTGGTGCCCAAACGATGGCGATGTGTATCAGAGTAAGAGAACAAACGACCCTGAAGCAGTTTGTCAATAATTTATTAATGTTATTCAACAGACACTGATAAGTACCAGGTGCACCTGATGGGTCAAATTGGTAAATATTGACAAAACTAAACCTTGAAGGTAACAAAGTTGTATCCTGCACATATCATAACAACAGACATTCACAACTTTTAAAAACACTGTTATCTAAGTATATAAACCTTGAACTTAAGTAAAACTTAAACTGCAAACTGCAGCTAAAATATAAACAGCAAATAACTAATAAAACATTTATAACTTCAGCCATTCTGAAACATAATCATTTCCTTACAAACAAATTGTAAAAGTGATAAATTTTATGAAGCAAAATAGAATATTTACACTCAGCATTGCTTAATTTCCTTGCAAAAAAGTTTATAAGTAACACATTTTAAATTTATATAGCCTCAAAGAATACTTATAAACAACATTGCTTAGCACACTGGGGCATTATATCATGCTGTTAAAATTCTTCTCACCTGTAACATTTTGTCTGGGCTGGCCTCAATGCCTGGCACAAGGTGAGCTGGGGAGAAGGCAATCTGTTCCACCTCAGCAAAGTAGTTCTTAGGGTTACGGTTCAACACCATCCTGCCCACGGGAATCAGGGGAAACTCTCCCTGGGGCCACACCTTGGGAATGGAAATAAAATTGGGATAGAAGTTGTCAAAAGAATGATCTTAAATTATTTCTCTTTTAATGTTGTCACACAGCACATTACAATATGTGTTGAAAATTTAAAATTAAATAAATCTTTTGAAATAGGTGAAAAAGAGAATCTGTTCAAGAGAAAAAGTGCATGTGCATGTGATTATTCAGGAATGTCAAAACCATGCATATCTTTTACACACTCAAAACTTCCTCGCAGCACACTTCTTAAATCTGATTAAGCTTATCTACTAGCCAATATACCTTGGTTAAATCAAATGGATTCCATCTGAACTTCTCGGCCTCTTCAAATGTCATCACCTGTATGTACCAGGTCCAGGATGGGTAGTTCCCAGCAGCAATGTTATTGTACAAGTCACGGATGGCGTAGTCTGGATCACTACCAGCCAGCTCTCCTGCCTGGTCTGCCATCAGACACTTGATGCCCTGGTCCGTCTAAAAGGCAGTTATCATTTAAGTGAAATTGTAGTTATAAATGTGATATATCTTACATAGTCAATTTGTGAAATTCAGAGAAATTTGTTTGCTATATATGTAAATAAATGAATAGAGAAATGGACAGAAGAAATTGTCAGACTTCATCATTGAAAACATTATGTTTGGAAAGAAAACACCTTTACTATAAATCACTGGTGCAAGCTGTGGAGCACTTCAATGGAAATATTTTCAAATTCTAACTCTCTTCAAATTAATCGAAATACATTCAGCACTGTGCACAAAATGTCAAACTGTACTGAAAACAATCTGGACTCACAATATGAATTAATAAGATTTGTATAAATAAAGTATACCCCTCTCACCTTATAATGGAACTTGCAGTACACAGCCTCACCATCCTTGTTCACTAGCTTGAAAGTGTGGCTGCCATAGCCGTTCATCTGACGGTAGCCGTCTGGCGTACCTCTGTCAGAGAACAGGAAGGACACCTGGTGAGTGGATTCTGGGCGCAGAGTTATGAAATCCCAGAACATGTCTGGGTCCTGAAATAATGGTTGCTTAACTTAACATGTGCAATAATATGGTGCCAGTGCCTAATTCCTATATATTTACATTAACATAAAAATATCAAAGAGAAAATAATGGGTGCCAACTTCCGGTTTTCAAATCTATGATGCATTTTTTAAAAACATACATTTTCTCATTTTGCATCCAAGCTCTGATGACAGTATTTGTCAAAATAGTTAAATATTTTCTATCCAGTTGTCCAACAATTAATGCATCCAGTCACGTTTCAGGTAAAACACATAACCTTCGTTAAACACAACAGGTCAAGTTCAAGAAGCATGTTTACCAATGATAAACAGAACACTCAATTAACTGAAAATGAAGTTGGTAGTGATTTGGTAAATTAAGTGCTTTTATGTATATAACAAATGGCGAGCAAAGAATTCATGTCACACCATACAACACAATAGCAGGCATAAATATTGTATCGAACCAACGAAATAATGCTCTGGCACTGCAAAAATCAATAATTTTATCTATTCCTCTGTCTGGTAAACATTTATTTGATTTTATGGACATGAATATATGACATGGCATGGCTAGACCTCAAGTTGCATAATTAACAATACCTGGGATAAACACTGTATCTAACCACCCCAATAATGACAACTGCATGCTTATTGCTTAAATCAATAATGTTATCTTTTCCAGTCAAGTAAACATCCAAGAAGTGGGGTTATTTTTCATTAAAAGTTTCAAACTTCATTGTACACTGTGACAAAGAAAGAAAAAATCCAATCTGAGACATGCTGCTTGAATGTTTCTTCTTTTTTAAAACATGGATTATTTAACACTTAAATACTGTAATTATAATAAAGTCAGTATTTAATTCTCAAAGTGGACTAATTTAATGTCTGTTAAGAAATTTAAAATGAGAAACGGTTTCTCAAGTTGTTCAGAAGACTGAACTGTCTACCTTGCAATGTGTAACTGGGTTCCTCTTCTGCGTATGAATAAAACTTGGGAACTGAAACATATATACATCTGATTAGAAATACATACAAAAATAGCAGTACTTAAGATAAAATTAAATGAGATATCTTATCCAGAAAACTTACTTAGAATTGATTGGGCAAATAAATAACCCGATTTCTCAAATGATGAAACACATTAAATGTATTAACAAAAAGCACACACCCACAACTACATAACAAGCATTACTTTTAAAGATTTAAGACTATTTCAAACAAAAAATAACATATAAACAGAATTCAAATCAATACAGCAAATAAATTAAACTCACAAAGATGGGGTCCCTGATGAAAAAGATAGGCGTGTTATTCCCCACACAGTCCCAGTTGCCTTCCTCTGTGTACATCTTGACAGCGAAGCCACGAGGATCGCGAGCAGTGTCTGCAGAGCCACTTTCACCACCAACAGTTGAGAAACGCACAGCAACTGGTGTTCTCTTGCCTATGTGCTCAAACACTTTAGCTTTGCAGTATTTGGAAATGTCGTGTGTAACTTCAAAGAAGCCAAATGCACCTGAAATGTAGAATAAGATATGTATGTGAATTAAATATATATATAGTTCAGATTTCATTGCATGTTACAGACAGAATGAAGATTGATCACATAATTGTCTTATCTAAAAAATTCTTGTTAGGGAAAAAATTAAAAACGACTCATGCTAACAATCATCAACTATTTAGTATTTTCCCCATCACCTACTAACTTAGATTTTATAAAGCATGATGTGACATGAAATTAAGTTAGATTTCTCCTACACAAAAGAATTAAAATATGAAATTTACTGAATATGTAGTTTTGTACCTACTGTGTAATTGAAAAAGCATTATGTTTATCCCATCATTTCAAGATAACAATACAGTTTCTTACCTGCCCCTTTGGCATGTACCACTCTCTCTGGGATCCTCTCCCTCTGGAAGTGTGCCATCTCATCCATAAAGACAAAGTCCTGCATAAGCAGAGGCCCCCTGGGGCCAGCAGTCATACTGGCTAACTTTTCCCCTATTGGGGCCCCAGTACTAGTGGTCAGAGAACCTGGTGGGTTCTGAAATAACAAATTTTCAAAATCCAATTAAATTATTTTTTTCAACTCATCAGATTTTTTGATTTTTTTAATAAAGGTGAAAAAATTCATTACTAGAGAATCAGAGAGGGGTTTGTCCTCCTGAGCAATGAGACATGATGAGGTCCAACTCCATGGTTCTAAGTCACATCTAAGGAACTTTCAGTGTATATGCTGGTGGTACAATAATCTTATTTTTTCACAAAGTGGTCGAGGGCAGGGTTTTAGATCCAAAAATTCTATTCAATGACCCAGTTTGGAGATTTACTAACTAATGGTACCTCAACTGTATATATACACTGTCATAACAAAATTGAAAGCTAAAATAATTATGTTTTTACATAGGCTAACTGATGATAGTTTGTACATAAAACCACCTCTCTCAGCCTAGCTCGATATGCTCATTCATGCTCACTCTAGGTATTAAACCAACATTTTTTATGCAAGTCAGGATAAGAAGACAAATGGTAAACATGGAAATACACCCACATTGTTATTTCAGGTAATTTAATGTAATACAGAACATTGTGAATTTTGTCATTGGATTTGCAATTGTGAACCTGTAAAAGCAGTGACATTTACATAAGTACAAAAGTCATTTGATAATTGGTGTTTGTTGATATATGCGTCACTTCATGCTTCTACAAGGATTGGAACTGATAAGGTTTATGTAACAAATAAGCTTTTTCTTTTCTTCCTCTGTCAGATTACCCAAAATGAAATAGTTGGCAATGTTAAAGCCAAGGATGGTAATTTGAATGGCACTTAAAAATGATAAATTTCTCTTGTTTTAGCCAGGGCAGGACAAGAAGACAATTTTGCAAGTACTGAATCACGAACTCACTCTTGACTTCAAGCAAAATCCTCTGAAGGTATGCAAAAGTCAAAATAATTCAGGGACAAGTGGTGTAAAAAGTATTTCGATAAGAGTAGGCGTGACAAATTAATAACGATCCACTCCAAAATTACATGCTCTGACAGCATGCCTGTTTAAACACAGTTGTAGATATCAAACTCCCAGTCTAATAAAAACGTCCTTCGCAGTTTGAGAATGCAACACCTTAAAGGCTGCATGGTACTGTAAATATGGTATGACTTAATGGAAAAATCAATTCCCCCGATGCCAATGCCTGTATTCCTGTAACAAGGAATTTCCTGTGCAGCCTTAAATGTGCATTAAAGCAGATATTTAGTGACAGGCGACGGCATCTTCATGAGCAGCCTACAAAAAAGTAGCTCAAGGCCACTAGCCGAGTACAATATTTTTTTACATTTGTGCGCTGAAGTAGCTAAGTACAGATAATATTTTCACCCAATTTTCACCTACCTCGTTGGATTGCTTGAATGCTTCCATTTGGTTGGCAACTTTGTCACGGTTTGCCATTTTTGATGATTAAGAAAGTGACTTGTCTGACTGCTGAAGACTTTCTCAAGTTGCCTGATCAAAGTTCTCGCTATATAAGTACCCGTGTTGCAAAACAGGACACCTGCCTTACGGACTAATTGGGTCATCGCGATACGATTGGTTCATTATCACATGCGACTTTACACACATGTTTGAACACTGGGAACTTTGTTTCACTGGCCTGAGTTTTTTTAAAGTTAATTCATAGAATTGAATTATGTTATTTAAAGAAAAATATGCAAATAAATAAATAAGTAAAAATACAAAGCAAACATTTTTTCAAGAGTTCTCCAAAGTGTGACAGCATAAACGAGAACGAGACTTTTTTGTGGAGAAGCTACCAAACAACACATGCTTCAAACTGTGTAAATCAGCGGGGCTTTGGAATTTTAGAAGGCGATAATAACTGTTACATCTAGCTATATATGATGGAACATACAGAGGTACACCCAAGATGTTGTTCTTACCCACTACTGCTACACAACCAGCAAAAATGTTCATTCAACAAAGGCATTGTTCCCTTTTCAATAATGTTGTGTTGCTTGAATGATAATATTTTGTGGTTTCATTTTCAGAATTCTGCCCAAGGATTTCAGTTTCTTGAAAAACAAGGTGATCTTTTTAGCTGTGAGGAGACCAGCTCGTTGGCCCATTGCATCAGTGCAGATGTTAAGATGGGGAAAGGGATTGCAGTGATATTTAAAAGAAAATTTCAGGGAGAAGAGGAAATTAAAAGACAAGGTTTCTCAGGCATTTCATAAAAATTTGTATTTGTAAAAATGCTTGAAATTAGATATTGGCATTGTCATGATTAATGTTGTCTAATGATAGATAACAAACAGTCAAAATTGATCATGATTATAAGGTGAATCTGTTGATAGATATTGAATGCTAAATTAATTGACATTGTCATGAATAATGTCCAATGAGAGAAGTCAAACTGTCAAAAATTAATCATGATGAGGTGAATGTTAGGACTAGACAAACATAAATTGTCAATTTAAATAGAGAATGCACAGCAAATCATTTTAAATTAGAAAAATACCAACTTTGAGAAATTAGTCAAGTTATTAAATTACTTTCAATTTCAGGACAGACACCTGGAGGGCTAGCAGTGTTGAAAAGGGGCAAGCGATTTGTATACTATTTGGTTACGAAGGAAAAATACTGGAACAAACCTACATATGATACCTTACGATCTAGTCTTATCAACATGAGGATGCACTGCACAGAGAATAAAGTCAAAGAACTCTGCATGCCCAAGATAGGCTGTGGTTTAGATGGATTGCAGTGGCCAAGAGTTAAAGAGATAATAAAGGAAGTATTTGATGATTCTGACATGAAACTCACAGTGTACACTTTGTAATAAAGGGGCTGTGTCATAGAAAAGGATGTGTATTTGTAATAATTGCAGGTCTTATGGTGCAAGGATGATTTGTTACTTAAGAGGTTTTGCAGAGAAACTTGTCCTTTGCTTGTTCTTTTGAATTACACAGTTATAATTTATTTAAGAAGTAGTATAAAACAGTTATAAACAAACATCTATTAAAACAACTGAAAATGGAATGGTTTTTGGTTACTTTATTTGACTTGTTATCTGAGAAGTGATTCAAATATACATATCCTTCCATGCTAAAAGTCCAGGTGACATTCATTTGTCTAGACTTTGCAAACTTTAAAGTACACCAGTTGTGCCCAAAATACAATATGCCAGTCCCAGTAGAAATATAAACATAACACCTGTCATCATTAGTTTCTAGATTTTCCACAAGCTGGCACTGTCATTTTTAATGTATGCACAAGATCATTTTGCTGTCCAACATAAATTTGCTTTTGTAAATGTTCCCCATGACATAGTCTTTATATTTCTCTAATAGAGTTATGTGAGGATGTCATGAGCCTTGTTTTCTACCAATACCTCCATTGAAGTCACATCTTGGCACCACTGGTCCAGTTTAGTTTTCATAGTGGAGATCTGGAAGAAAAAGAAAAAAAAAAAAAACACCCTTGAAACATATTTGCATGTATAGCAAAGTCTCATGAGACTTTTCTGTCGGTCCCACTTAACTGTTCTTGTTCATCTATAAAATGAGCATCTTCAAATGTGTATGATGGGAGTAAAATGTATGCTTGTATATTTCTTCATTTACTGAAGCTGAATAATTCTGCAACTATTGTTTTCAATTTCTAACTTTTAATATCCCATGTCTATGCATAGTGCTATGCAGATACCTCGGAGAAAAACCCACCTGGTCTACATCTAGTACTCTAGGTTGGACCCAGGTCATGTGCACTTTCTGTTCTACCTGGTCTATGGACCCCTTAACCAATCCAAGGGACAGTGCCTTCATGACCAACAGCTCAACCTGAAACATTATTCATGGGTCATTGGCAATCACCACAGTTCAGCTAATGTGTTGCTCAGTACATATGATTTTCATTATTCAATACATGCTGTCCATCACTCCTGCAACGTAATGGCAAAAATCTTGCACATGTTCATTTGTCACAGGCTGGCACTTTTCTAGACATGCCAACTTAAGTTATAGTTTATCAATTCTAATAGCAGAATTTAATGATAGTGGGATTTTGAGAAATTCATTAGGAACATTCCAGTTCATGAAACCATGTCCCAGAACTGCAAGGTGACTTATACCTCAGTAAGTGGTAGTTTGGTTTCATTTGCAATCTCATCAAATGTCAACTGTCTGTGATTGGCAGGTCTCTTAAATGTCATCTGAAAAAGGCAAAGGTAGATCAGAAAAACAAATACACTTATTCCTTCTGACCAGGACAGATAACATGATTAATATCATGAACAATGAATTATATCACCACTGTAAGTTACAAAATGTTAATTGTTTTGACACATTCAGTAAACCAGAAAGATGGCATGTGTGTAAAAATTGATTTATTTAGTACTAAGAATTTTGAATACCTCCATGAGACACAGCAGACAAATCTTTTGTCTTAGAGAGATCTCTTTTGCAGCTAAATCAGGCTGAAAAACATAAAGGAGAGAGAAATCAGAACACATTGCATGCATGCACTAAGCCATGTGTCAAGGTTTCAAAACTTTTATAAATAAAAGGAATCATTCCTTTATGGTCATTTTATGTCATTTATGTTGCATATTAACCTCTGAAAACTTGTAAAAAAAATTACCTGCTTAGCCCACTGTGGTTTAAGTGCTTCAAACTTGTTGAGATTGCCTGCATTGAAAGCATACAGAAAGTCTACCAGCCACTGCCTGTCTGGAGTTTTCAGGGAATTCAAGATTGGGTGTGCTAGCTATAAAATATCAATATCAAATATTTGCTAATTGACTATAAATGAGAACAAAATGAAAAATAATCACACTACACCAGTAGTTACAAGATGGTGAATAGTTTTAATTACTTACTGATCACTTTGAACATTGCAACTTAAAATAAATTTAGATAAAAATGTATTTTAAAAATTAAGTAACCAAAGGATAATAACATGGAAGTTTAAAATAAGGAAATTCTCCCTTTCAAATAGTTTCATTAGTATTACCCACCAATTCACCAAAATTGTAGATATTTTCACCAAGTAGTGCTGCCAAGGCCAGGTTAAATGCTCTTTCGGTTTTTAAGTTCTCTAAAAAAAATATACATCAATGATAATTAGATCACATGAGAAAAAGAAAAAAAACTTTACGGAATATAAAAATGATTTAAACATCCAATGATGCAATTATTTGACAATATATTTGATTAAAAACACATAAATCATAAAGCAGAAAGACACTTCATCATGTCTTAGATGCCTAAGAATTCTATATACAATTTGATTAAATTTTTGAAATAGTTTTCAATTGTCAAAGATATATAAAAATATGCCATAAAATGATTCAAATGTTCCACTGGATTCAAAATAACATTTTAGATGGAAATAATCCCCATAGGTTATAATTTTCCATACACATATTGTAGCAAATGGTATTTCTCCTTACCAGGTACATCATCCAGTGTGGTACAGCCTAGATACCTTAGTGCCTCCCTGTAATACTCCGCATGGTTGCCCATCAATTTGTGATAGTTACTGGTTAGGTCATAGAATCTACTGTGTACAGTAGTTATGCCATCAAAGTTGTCAAGAATACCTGTGGCCTCCTCAATTATCTTCTGCAAGTTGAGATTAAATGAAAAGCTCAATGTAAAGTTTATGATGATTTAGTGGTAAATATACGGAGTAATAAAACCTTCAGTTAGTAAAGCTGATATATTTTTGTAAATCTTTGATAAAACACAGGCTTACTCATTATCAACAACAAAAATCCACATTGATTGTCTTACTTTTGCTGCATCCAGATTTCTCTGTTTGATATGGATGTTGCCAACAGCTGTCAGACACAAGGCTACAGCTTCCTCATTACCCTTTACCTGGCAGAGTGAGGGAGAGAAGAATTACGATTCAAAGCATACAACTTGAAAAGAGTTATATAAGTAACAGAAAATAAAAATAAGCATCAAGTAATGTAACATAACTTTCAATATACAAATACATGTGTGGAAAATGAGATTTTTCAGAGTGTAATAAGCAAATGAAACTGACTACTGAAATGGGGATGACTGTGCAACTTACTTTTTCTCTGATCTTTTCTATAAATTGAATAGCCTCTTGTGGATCTGCTCAGAATATAAATTAGAAATATTAATATCAGAAACTGGTATAACATGAAAAAATTATTAAATGTTATCAACTTATCATATGTGTGAATGCATATCAGGTGTCAATCTTTGATTAAAAAAATATTCTTCATTTCATATCACTCTGTACAGAATCAAACTTGTTAAGTAATAAAGACTCATATACCAAATAAAAAAAATTCCACATTTTACCTTGAATTCGGTCTACCACATATAGAATAATCTCTACCAATGCCAGGGGGTTTACTCTAAAAATCATAGATAAAAAATTCCTTTAATCACATTAATTTTAAAGTTCAAGAAATGAGCCCAGACTGCAATAAGTGTACTAATCAAATCATCACTAATGAATGCTGACACTTGCAAAAAGCTTCTGAAATCATATCCTGTACATATGTACATATTTAAGTTAAAAAAAATTACAGAAAAGCAGTTACTGGATTAATTTTACTAATATTGAATTTTTACAGAATATAATATTAAATCTTACCTGTGCTCAAAATCAGCTATAAAGTTCTTGTATATCTAAAATAAAAAGTAAGCAGATGAATAAAAATCCTGAGTGTGAAACTGATAAAGAAATCAATACAATAGTAAACAAACAATTCAGATATTTCTTCACAGCTAATAAATAATGTGGTGAATCCATATTACATAAGGCTTTTCATCAGACTCTTCAAAAACATTGCTAACACTTTGGAGTGGAAATCATACCTGTATTAAAGTGTCTCCTGTTGCCAATGCTGGATTCTTTACAAACTTCAAAACTTTTAATGTCAACTGATGCCAAAGTCTGAAAGCATATTGATATACTCTGTGTAAGTAAAAGTGACTGCCAGGCCCACTGGCAGCAATTTCAAAGGAAGGGTGGATTGTTTTCTGAAAAAGTATACCCTGAAACCTTTGTGTACTTAGATTAAATGTTTATTCAAGGGTCATCCTAAAATGTCCTCTACAGCTCACCACAGCACAATACATAAAAAAAGTTTGTCGCAAGCAAACACAGAAAATGGCCCTTAGCAAGAAAATTGAGGGATATAAAAGCAAAACATTTAACTGGGTAATTAATATTGTTGACCCAACTAAACAAATTGGCATGATTTGTTCATCATCATGCTGTCTGCAATAATGACTCTCCTTGGCAAAACGGCAGACGCCCCGGGATAAACAAATCAAACTGAATTTGTTAAGTAATATTATTTCAATTTTGCCAGTCATAACTCACTGATGATGGCAGACAAAACATCGGTAGTAAACCATGCAAAAGCAGTTCATATCTCCTTATGTTTATATCTTAACTCACTTTTTTGAGTAAAGGTCTTCTAACTCTGCCCATTCTGTTGCTAATTCTCCGCTGCTCCTTCTTTGTTGTTCCGATAAAAATGTTGTAACACTTGACGACATGCTGCCGGCTTTTCTTTCCCCAATATGGCGGCCCTTATAAATAGCAACAACAAACGACCGATAACAGCATATAGCGGGTTTAATCATGATGAGCCTATCCCTATTTAGAACATGCCATAAGCTCGTGCAACTTGTTAATAATTATTTCATTATTCATTTTTATTATCTATTCATTATTTTCAATCAAACGTCAACTGTATTTTTCAAAACTCCCTACTTGCTTTTATGATTAAAGTATGCTCTTTGTAAAAGCTCCATATGCATATAATTTTTTCACCTTTTCCTGAGAAGAAGGTATAAATCTTAGATTTCTTGATACTTTTCACTGAAAATGAAAATATCCATGCAAGTTTTCCCTTTTATTACAAAATTGAACACATTGTGAATCTGAGATCTAATACAAAAATGTAAATAAAAAATATTTAAATTAAATTTATAAATTACAACAAAGTTAAATCAATAGATCTTTGGCATCAAGTTTGTGAAAAGTAATGTGAGTTGCTATCAAATTCTATTTTTGTATTGTAGAATTGTCAAAAATATTCTGTTCAATTGGTTTTGAAGCATAAGGACAATTGTGCAATTTGTCTCACTTAAAGTTTGAGTCTCTTATCAAAACACCTAATTATATAGAAAAGTTTTATGTCAATTACCAAAATTGCACACTTATATTTGCCTAACAAGTCATTACGGGCTATTAATTTCTGTAGGAAGCATTCACTTTAGGTAACATTTCTACATTTTATTGGCAATTAAAATGATTTCCCTAATCCTTTCAGGCACTACTACTAATCAAACAGTACCTACAGTTTGTACATTTTAATCATTTCCAGATTCTCAGTATAAACAAATACAAATTCCATTGTAAAATTCATTATATCAGCTTTATCAAGTGAAAAAGTAATCCTTCACAATTTTCTCTTTCTCCTCTCCTCAGCATTATCTTCATGTGGAGGCACCAAATATCAAGTTAAGTATGCTTAGTTAGGAGTCTCCACAATTTATATACTTTGTATATTCAGCTACATTGTACACCTTTTAATTTTACCTATATTCCCAATTACTTACTGTTGGTAAAAACATAGGCCTCAAATCAATAAGACCCTTGAATATCTTTGGTTATGTCTGATTTTCTTATGTATAACAACTTATCTTACCTGCAATGTAGACTCTATTGAATATGAATCTATAATTTTTTTGTTTATTGTTTTTTTTAAATATATGCCGTTTCTTCATAAAAAGCATTGACATCATGTACAACTACCAGTAGACCTCTTACTTGTGCCATGTTAAGTAAAAGATCCCCAGGTCATTTATACTGTCAAGTATATACCCCGAGCAAGTAGCTTGTGTGGAATGTCTAGAGGTGAAGAGAAATCAAGATCACTACTGGTTGTGATGCAAAGCGATGCATGGGTACAATATATAATGTCCTCTTGATAAAGCACAGTTAGCTATAATCAGTATGAGAATAGCTCCTTTGAAAATCTTTCGAAGCAGAGAGAAGTTCATTTCTGTAGTCCAATAAATCCTGCCAGTCATTTTTAGTTTTGATTAGCTCATTGTTTTTATGTGCTTCATAGTGAAATTGAGGGGTCTTCAGTTCATACCTGGAAAATAGTTATAAATATTTGTCAATGAAATTATTGTTATTCAGCTGCATTTTTATCATTATCTGTGGCCATACTGATTTGTTCATTTAAGAACTCATTCTGTCAATTAGAAAAATTAAGTTTTTAGTGAAAAATTGCAAATATTGTTATTGACAGTTCTCCTTCAATGATCAATCTAATCAATTTTGACTTTGCTGTTAAAGGACCCACCACTTTGGCTTTGGCCCACGAATCCTTTCCAGTTCTTCTTCTCTTTTCAACTCCAACAAGTGTTCCTCCTCCAGTCTCAAACGTTCCATTCTCAGTCTGGCCATCTCTTGTTGGTATGGAGAGGCTAGAAGTACACTAGAAGAACCTGCAATTAAAGCAGATCTTATTTTTAAATATAAATAATTTTACCTGACCAATGTTTTGTAAATTTGTTGTAAAAATACTGTGAACTGAGTTTTCAAGAAAAAAGACAGGGAGGAAAATTGCATAAAACTGAATAACATTTTCTTATATCAAAACTCAAAACCATATAGAAAAATCAACATTTAAAGAATTATATGTGAAATTGTACCTGAGAATAGATAATTCAAATGTGTTGTATCAACAAAAAAAAAAAAAAAACATTGTTAGGGTAAACCCAAATACCTATTGTTGGAGCCTCAGCTGTCCTAGTGTACATGTTATCAATGCTTGATCTAGTTGCAGTAGGAGGTCTCCATTTAGCTGGGCTTTTTGATTTTTTCTTCTTTTTATACAGACCATCTGTGGGTGTGCTGGGTCTGGGTAGTCCCTTTGGTGGAGGTGACAGGGTCCTGCCAATAGGTACATCAGCCATACCTACCACAGGATCAAGAGGGTCTGATGACTGAAGTGATTTGTACAGACTTGCAGCAGCCCCAAATGTTACTGGAAAATGATCTGTGATAATGTCTCTTGGCCTGGTCGGAATAGGGGAACTTGAACTGTATCTTGGACTTCGTGGGCTTGATCTTGTAAAGCTGTTTGTTGATCTTGCTCTTGGGGAGGCCCACCGATCATTTTCTTCTTTGATTCTTGCAGTTGCTATCTGTTCAGCATTAAGTTTTTTGGCTGCAAGCAAGGCTCCCATGGAACCTGTAGGTCTGTGGACAGGAGAAATTGACCTGGTATTTAAACCTGCCCTTTTCAAGGTTGGGTAATCATGCTCATCTTTTGTCAGATGTAAAGGCTGTGTGAACCACTCTGCTTCTTCCCTTGACTTTGGTCTCCCCGCCAGAGATTCGTCATGATACCCATTCTTTTGCGATCTTTTAATTTCTGCATCATCCTTTTCAATGAGTCTCTGCAACTCCTCATCCACGCTGTCATCACTTTCCTCTCCTTCACTGAAATGCCTCACCTTTTTGAGGTCACTGAAACTAACACTCTTCCTGAGGCTACTGCCTCTACCGCTGCCACTGAGCCTGCTCATGTCGAGATCAAGATCATCACTGTCTTCCCAGCTGTCCTTGTCTCTGTAGTTGTCACTTCGGTATAAGGAATTTTGACTTAGCCGTCTAGTGGTTGTGGTAAGTTGCGAGTTAGTCAGATATCTTTGTCTCTCTCTGGAAAAAAAGGATACATATTCAGAAAACAAACAATACAATATCTTACAATCATAACACATTATGCTGTACAATGCAAGGGGTCTATTATTAAAATGTAAGGCTAGAAAAAAAAAACAGTTAAGTTGGTTAACAAGTGGTGATGCACTGTAAACATTTTTTTGTTTTGCTTTAAACACTGACAAAAATTAAATTTAATACATGTCACAATCATTGAGAAAGAGGAAAGAAACCCAATGTCAGTGTGCAATCCCCTTGCCGTGAGCAGAGACTCGGCGTTTGGATCAAACCTACTACTTGTACACGTACAGTACAGTACTGGTAGCAGGGGGTTATGAAGTGCCAGTACATTTTGAATCTAATTATGTTGCTTATTTATTCATGTAACTGAGTTGCCTATTGATTTGTGGAACTTTGTAGTGAAATGTCTATGTCCATGATTGTACCTTGTTCGTGAAGTTGTATATCAATAACGGAATCTAAATGTAAATCATAGAATCAATACGATAGTGGTGTCATCTTTGTTTTTCTCGCGTGTTTTAGCTAACATGTAGAAAATTCCCGACATAAATAGAGATGCAGTCTTCTTTTACATTTATCGAATAAAATCTTACTGCATAGGTGTTCGTCTCCCATGTAAAACAAAGTCATCGTCAGGCCGGGTATAATCCATTCCACCAACTGGAAAGTATGTTTGGCTTCATTGGAAACGACGCACCTTTTTGTCGAAAGAGGGCAGCAATAACCAAGAGATGCGCAGAATGAAAACATAAGTAATCTTGTTTTGAATGGCGCACCATCTAGCGTTGTAATCAGCAACTAGTGAGACATATTCGCCACTATTCGACACGAGAAACAGAAAGCATGGGAGACTTAGAGAGATTTGATGGCATGCTATTGAGCATGGCTACTCAGTGCGAAGGAGGAGTTACGGAGGTGAAGTTCAAGTGACCGATCTGAATAATGGATTGATGTTTTTACGGTGTTAATATCTGAAATATTTTCATAGAATTATCTAAAAATTTAACGATACTTAAGGAAGTATGCAGTGTGCCCCTCAAAATGTTTTTACACGCAAGTCTTTGATTGAACGATATTTTCTAAATTTAGTTATATATAATATGGTGAGTTTGATCAATGTATCTGCTATACAAATAGATAAGACAGGTTATTTTATGTTGAACAATAATATACTAAATATGTATGCATAATAATAATATACAACTCGATCCCATAATGGAATGGGATCCCATAATACATTGCAATTAAATGAGCTCGATCTACCTAAAATGCACAATATGGCGCAACACAGTGCAATACACTTGAAGAAATTCCAGTTGTAAGTTAACATAGGAAACGGTCATTTGCAAGAAAACGGTATATAAATTAATATAAAAATGAATTATATTAAGTACTAGGTAATTTTAATATTGAAATATCCTTGATCCAAATGTATTAACTAATTGGTACAATTTGTTTAAACAGAGCCTCTTAACTCGAAAGCATCGCGTATTGCAACCGAGCGCAAGCGTCTCGATTTCATAACTCACCCATTCTTGCCCCATATAATACATTGTAGCCTCTATGTGATATCGCTATTCGCAATGCACGATGTTTTTGAGTTACGAAGCCCAGTTCGTCCGCCATATTGCAAAGAACGGCAGATGCTGTATTGTGTTATATTGCACATTTTAGGTAGATCAAAATGAGCTAAAAGTTTCTTGTAAAAACATCAAGGAATCATTAAGTATTAGTAATAAATTTGAATAGCAGAGTTGTGATAATTGAATAATGATTTAGTGCCAACTCTTTCACTGAGTCCTTGAGATTTCACAATGCATTACGTAAATGACCACTGTATTTTTCTTTGAAAACCCAAGCTTAATTGAATTGTTCATGTAATGCTACCATATGAATCATGTTTTGGTTATTTTTCAGTTGCTGGATGTGATATTTAGCTTCCTGGCAAGAAAAACTGATTTTTATACTGGTGCAAGTAAAGGAACACCAGAACAGGTAGTGCTGCTGTTATTTGTGGATCATAGAATTAAACCTGCACTATTTGATTTTGTAAACAAGTACTTTGTGGTTGGTATTGAATGTACCTTCTAACATTTTCAATACCATACCTTTGGGAGCAATTCATCATTTTAATTGTATTTTAGAGTTTTGTTATCACTCAGAATAAAATGAAATACCTAGGTACATTCAATTGAATTCTTTGTTTTCCTTTTAATTCATATTCACTGTTAAAATGATTGACTTCCATAACATTCTTAAAGCACTCTTCAAAACCTTGATCTATAATAAACCCATTATTACATAATTTCAGTTGATTCTGGATAAGTTCAGACACTTTGAAAAAGAAGCCCTGAAGAAAGCACAGAAGGAAAAAGAGGATAGAGAAGAGTCTGAAAAGAGAAGAAAAGAGAGACTTGCCAAAAAGGCTGAGAAAGAAAGACTGGAACAAGAACAATTAAAGGAGGAACCCAAAATCAAAGAAATCACAGATGAAGAGGCAGAAAAATTACAAAAAGAAATTGAAAAGGTAACTGTACATGTTATGGTCATTGTATATATATTTGATAAGGGTTATTTCTGGTTATTTGGTATTATATAATTATTTTCTGTTCCATTTTGCACAATTGAAAAAATGTGCTGGTTTATTCCGTTGAGACACTTTGTTTTTTTTTTCATTGACATGATTTTTTTATTTATATGATTAGGAAAAGACAGGAAATGATGCAGAAGAAAATGGATCAGGGGATGCAGATGAAAAAGAAGAAACAAAGGTAATCAGGCCTACCCAACTACCAGACTCGGCACCTCATGATCCAGAATACACCGGTATATCAGACCACACAGTGTGTGTCAGATCTCATTACAGAGTATCAGCCACCACACCGATTTTCCTGGTGCGCGATGTGATAGCGATGATCCTAAGGGGGGTTGGAAAGTATTGCATCTCATCTAGATTCATGCACTGCTGCAATTTTCCCTGTTTATGCTAAAAATCTGACAATACCGCAATTTTTTAACATGAAATTTAGGTTCGAACATAGCCAATGATGTTTTGTAAATAAGAACTTGCAAACTTATATGTTAATTTAGAAAAGTAGACCTAATTTTGATAGCGGAAGCATATTCTGTCAGGGGTTAAATAAAAGTATTCAATTTTTTCACCGACTACTGTCTGTCGCCATGTTGTTGTATTCATACGACTCCTACTTGACGAAAACGAGGCGCGATACCCGGATGACAGGTAGGCCTACAAAATATGTGTTGGGGTATGATACTCTGTAATGCGATCTGACACACACCTTGAAAACGGGTAGTGTGGTATGATATACCGGTTTATTCTGGATCCGTAGATGCCGAGTCTGGTAGTTGGGTAGGCCTGGTAATGATTGCAAATTTTTGTTTGTTTGTAACTTGTTCTGTAAAATAATCAGTGATAAACATCTTTGCTTTGCTGAAGACAATTGCGATAAATGTTGGTATTATGTACATAATTGTGCCTTAAAGAACTATGAAAAAAAATGTCTTTTCTTCCTGCTACTTTTGTGGGAAAACTTTATTTTATCATAAATTGATAAAAGGGGCATGCACATATTATTCCGAAAAAAATTGCATGAGGCCCTGCAGATTTTGCAAGATTTTACGGCACATAGGGGTAATATAACCATCAGTTAGCAAATGTTTTGTGGTTAAAATTTCATTTCCCTCTGAAATCTTGGAAAACACTATAAAAAGTATAATTGTAATAATAATAACATAATATTGAATTTAATCACATTTTCTTCCACACCATTAATTTCTTTAATGACTTTGTCTCAGTAATTGAAGGTTCCAAGGCAGTAAGAAAAATATTCGAGTAACAAAGATGATCATTTTTACTTATACATCTCTTGTAAGATTACCTTATCCTAAAATTCCAACATTGTAATAAAATGTCTTTTGTATGTCATAGTCTGATGATGAAGATGAAAAAGACAAAGACAAGATAAAGCCAAACTCCGGCAATGGGGCAGACCTCCCAAATTATAAATGGACACAAACACTGCAAGATGTAGAGGTAATATTTTTAGTCCCCCCCTCCCTCTACAAGCAAAAAAAAAAAATATATATATATATATATATATTGACATCAAAACTTCAGCTATAGTCTATGAAGTACGAAGGTTGACACCTGTTGCTGTACAAATTACTGTGCTTTAGTAATGCTTTGTTGCCAAACTTGTGAAAACTTCACACATGCATAAAAAGTGTACACCATTAATTTAATCAAATTGATGCATATGAAATGTATGCATACAAATGTACATCATTTAGAGCATTTACAGTATTAATGTCATATTTTATTTTAAAATTTGACAAACGTTCATGTAAGCAGTTTAACATCTTTAATTTCTATTCCTTATATTCAGATTAGAATTCCATTCAAAGTTCCATTCCCAATTAAAGGAAAAGACTGTGTAGTGGTTATTGAGAAAAAGGTATGTTCAACAACTAGTCAGTAACACCAACACTTCCTCGTTTTTTCCTATTTTTTACATATTTGATTTGGATCTCTCTCAAGTGTACTCTAAAATAACATAAGTTTAATTCAATTCAATTCAATTTATTTCTGTACTGGTACATAGATTGTCATGACCTTGTACAATATGATATACTAATGACGATACAATACAATAAGTGCATTACCATTTCTCTAGTTGGTATTATGTTGCCTAGCCATTTGTGAATGAAAAAATAATCTTTATATAATGAACACACGTACTAGTAAAATTACTCAAAATATTCAATGAAGTAATGATGTCATTTTGAGTTATTTTTAGACTTTTCTCTCATTTCTTTTTATTTCATCATAGCACTTAAAAGTGGGTTTAAAAGGTCATCCCCCTGTGATAGATGGTCCTATGTACAATGATGTGAAGAAGGAAGAGTCCACATGGTGCATAGAAGACAAGAAAATTATCATTATAAATTTGGAAAAGGTAACCTTATTTGTAAAGTCCAGGAGAAGTTTTTTATAATCTATAATATTATATTATATTAAACTATAATATTATGTAAATAAACTTATCCTTAGACTGTTTTATATTTATTAACTCCTAAAAAAAGTCAAGATTAAAATGGAAACTCACTCTCAGACTGGTGTGTATAATAGGAAATCACAAAAAGGAATACATATATACACAGTAAGTTGCTTTCTTTGCCAGGTCAACCAGATGGAGTGGTGGTCAAGAGTGGTCACCACAGACCCAGAAATCAACACAAAGAAAGTGCAGCCAGAAAATTCCAAGGTTTGTTCATTTTCCCCCTCTTAATATTAGTACAGCAGGAATGACCTCTACTCAGTGATATTTTCAGATATTTAACTACGGATTAGTAAGGTGCTGTGTGGTAGTATTTTTTTAGAAAGACATCAATTATATCTTATTGTGAAAATTTGAAGTTATTAAGAATATCACAAAATAGATATTAAAAGGTGGTACAGCCACTGGAATTAATGTAACAAGTAAACTTTTTTTTGTAGCTGTCTGACTTGGATGGGGAAACAAGATCACTGGTAGAAAAAATGATGTATGATCAAAGACAAAAAGAGATGGGCTTACCAACATCAGATGAACAAAAGAAACAAGATGTGTTGAGCAAGTATGTGAATGTTTAAAAGAACAAGTTAACTAATCAAATCATAGTAATTCCTTTACCTTTTTTTACTTTGTGAGTGATAAACATTGGTAACTGATCAAGTTCCCTATTGTATTGTGTTATGGCACTTTTGGGTCATGTCTAGTGCAACGGTTATTGTGCTGCATGCGTTTCAAAACTTACACGATTTCTTTTTGTGCTCCTTAGAAATTATTCAGTACAGTTTTACCACATGATATCATAATGTTCATTGTATTCATATATGCAAAGCAGTATATTTACATTTTTGTTTTATTTCAGATTTATGAAGCAGCATCCAGAAATGGATTTCTCCAAGTGCAAGTTTTCATAAAAAATGAGAATTGAAGAACAGCACACCAAAAGAAACATTTACAAATTCACAGCATCAACATTGTGGTTAAAGATTTTGGATGGAGTGACATGGGATGGTATAAATCCCAAAGAGAAATTTCATGTGAACAGACTTTTAAAAATTGGACAAGACTTTATTAATTTTTCCGTAAAAGTAATTTGTAAAAGAAAGATATTGCAAGCTTTATCAATAAAGATGTGAAGTTTTGATAGCGTTACTTATTCTGTTTACCAGTAAAAAAAGTAAAAACCACAAAAGACTGGATATCAATTTATTCCTTAGAAGATGAACATCTTCATGCTTTGTACAAATTAAGCGCAGTTAAGTTTTCTAGTTGTGCCGAGATAAATTGCAACCTTTGAAGTTCTCATGTTTTTTTCAAGTGCCTTTGTTCTTGTAGTTATGACCTCAAAACTGCAAACTGCTTCAGAATTTAGTAACTAACTTACACAACTGCAATTTTCTTTGAGTACAGACCTTTGTAAATCACTTAAAATAAATACTTGTAAAATCTGTGCAGAATGTTTCCTTGTAATACACAATACAAAGTGCTAAAATGCGTAAAGTTATCAACTGTAATTGCAACCGATATCTACAGCCACAGCAAAGTCTTTACAAGGTCCCTAAATCGTACACCTAATAAAGTTGTGGACAAATCCAACAAAATATGCCACTCTGTGTAAGACCGATTACTTGTATATAAAAGAACATGTGCATTCAAGATGTTACATGATTCAATTCGATACAAAAACAAAACTAATAAAATATATTAAATCATCTTATTTAATTTTGTGAATTTGCTGTTTTTAATTTTGGAATTGACAATCCAAAATGGATTACTGGTAATGGAACAATCTCGCAATTCAATTACAGGTTTTATGGCAAAAAGCCCAATCAATCATTTCACCCACCGAACTACTTTTTCTTTGTCAAACATGCTGAGAGCAATTCTTCTGCCTACACCAATCAATCATTTTCCCTTGGCTTTGGCACACCAGCCACTTAACACCTTACACGTGCTGACATATTGCCTTGTTCTATTACAATTTAAAAAAACTACTGTTTATTACATAATTATATTGCACTTTATTATATCAAGAAATGGAAAGTGAAAATTCTTTTTACCACAGAATGAACAACTTTCCTGCCTAATACTGTATAATATTTATTGGATATTTTGATTTAAAAATCCCTACACAGGTATTTTTCAACTGGATGTTAAAAAGTAGGTAAATAGTTTTTAAAATACAACCTTGGAAAGTTTTCAAAATTAAAACATTATCTAATATCATTTTGTATTGGTTATTTCAAGTACAAATATTAATATTCAACTACTAGTAAAACTAATAATATCATTAAAATTATATCCATATTTTACACCAATGATCAAACCATCAAATTTGTTAAAAATGCACAGTGGTGATTTAAAAAATTTCATAACTCCCTCCAGATTTTTTTTCTGGAACAGAACAAAATTCTAAACATCTCATCTTATTCGTATATATACACATAACCTGTGTACAGAACACCATATAAAATTCCTGGAGAACCTTCAAAATGGTCATTCAAATTCTTCAATTTACAGACAGTACTCTTATTCTCTGCAACAATGTGATGTCCTTGTTTATTTGGGATCAAACCAATGACCTTTGACAACAGAGGGGTCACAGTGCTTCATTTGTCCCCCCCTGCCCATAATGAGACTTTTCTGATATTATATTTTGATTACACTAATTTCACAGCCTATTATTCTTTTTAGCATGTCAAGAGAAATTCAAGTCAGCTTTTAAAAAGATTTTAGTTTAAGAAATGTGTTTACTGTTTAAACATTCTGGATAGTATCAAGAAATCTGCTGATTTTGTGATATGCATAGCCTAGCAATGTTGATAATTCAAATTCCACTTTAAAATAGTCACATTTATGCAGTCAGATTACAAGTAGCCTAGCCATAAGTCTGAGCAATTCACTTTTTTAAAATATTTAAATAATCTGGATTTATTATTACCCAAATAGGCATGCCATAACAAGGCACAATCAATGTCCCACACAGTGTCCCAGAATAAAAAGCCACAACAGTCAATCACTACAATAAAGGGAACTGGCTTTGAATATCTATTTCCACTGGGCTTCTCATTTCTGCCCCCTTGGGAGATGATGATCGTGAAGTGTGCGGAGACTGCTCTCTGGACGTTTGTTTAGAAGACCGAGGTGACCGTTGAGTTTGTAGTTTGGATTTGCTTCTTTTTTTGTCCTTCGGTTCACTACCAAACAGGAACTTGAAGCTGCAATATGAAAGAAATATATTAAACAAACATCTTATTGCATACAAGTGAGATTTATCTCCTGGCTAAGACTTTCTCAGGTCTAAAGATTTCCTTGAGTTCAAATTACTCTTATGATCAGTACATTAAATTATGGACATCTGCAAAATATAGGAATTAAATGAGTGCACTGATTTTCAAATTAATCCTTCTCTCCCATATGTCAAACTTTAAACAAAAAAAATCCCTACATTAAACAAAATCCTAATATTTAATATGGTTTAATAATTTGTCAGTAGTACAATCTTTTTTAGAATAGCAATGTGCAATAGATAAAAATATGGAAGTAGAGAGGTAAGGAAATGGACAAAAACTGCTTTCACTACAGGAAAAGCTACACAAAGCATTTCCATCTTAAATTTCAATACAATACTTTAAAATTCATCTTTTGTATAAAAGTTCCAACAACACACATACTTTGGAAAGCTAACATTCAAGTGCAACTGATAAAATATGAAAAAAAAATGAAAAAAAAAAGTACATGCAAGTAATGTAAAAAAGAAATATTGACTACAAAAATGTGCAGGATCACAGAAAACAAATTTGTACATGACATCAAGCAAACTTTGCCTTCTCAATCAGTAAATTTCTCCATGATGCTATGAAACCTGTAATGGCAACAAAATAGAAGGTAGTCCAGTATTAGAATGTTGTTCTACATGGCAGCTGAGATTATAGTCATGCAATTCACAGAAGCACATATGGACATCACAGACATGTTCATTACTCATTACTGAATCAGGATTAACATAAACCATGAGTACCTGCCATCACAGTAGCACATGCATCAAAATTCATCATTTCATGAAAATAAAATAAAAGACAGCGGGTTTATCAGTGAAAGACATCTTTTGCACATACAAGATGCATGATATTTTTGGGCATCTGAAACACAAAGCTGAAACATTCAGATAAATATGAGATCACCTTCATTAGTCTATATTTTCTACTGGTTCCAGTCTCTCCAACAGACGTCGGAAGCTAGGTGAAGATGGATCAGATACAAATTAGGTTGTCAATCACAATAATATCATTTATGGGCCAGACTTTTTTTAAGCTGCTGGTAAAAAAGCTGGCAAAAATATTGATTTTTGCTATTACACTGTAAATCAGAATTTTCTCAATTCTAAAAGAGAGAGAATACATGGTTCTCTCCAATGAAGTGGGTGGCCCCTTTGGTTATCACTAAAACACTGCAAACCTCCAAGTAAGTAAAATAAATGCATTCTCTCTAAATTTGATTTGTGGTGCTCAGAAAATGCATATATACATATTTTATTGGCACTTAATAGATTCAATTAGTAATTATACCACATAAAAAATCTATGTATTAGTATCTATATGTATACGGACAGGTTTAAACCACTTTTGATTTTGTCAAGGACCCTATTACAGATCTTGCAGAAGAACTATAAAGAGATGAATGGAAACACGGAAAACATGTTGTAAGTATCTCAATGTGTGCAATGTGAAATTAACACTTTGGGAAAAGTGTCAGAGAGTACAGGTTCGTTAGTATGTGAATAGCATAGTGGTGTTACTGAAATGTCCTGTAGAGTACTTACAATTTTCTAATTCCAGATTCCTTATAATCAGGATAAAGCTTTTCAAAGGGCTCTTTATTAATTGGTCCTTGTACTGGAGGGGGACTTTCATCACCATCACCATCGTCTTCCTCTCTGAAAAAAATGGGAAAAATTTATAGGCAAATATTTAAAGTCTCAACGGTCAAATGTGCATATCCAATTCAAGTAGACTTCAAATTTAGACAAAAATATTTCAGCATAGTCAGGTTCACATAAACATTGCATGTGAACAGGCAGTTCAGATCCATTATCAGCAAGAAGATGATTGCATGATGGACTACTCATAAAGCCTTTTCTGCCAGAGTTAAATGAACTACAGGAAATTTCTGAAATACAGAGCCCTTATAACAACAACCAAGAACATGCAAAGATTTGAGTGCTTCAATCCAACCTACAAGGACTTGCTATCAGAAGCACATCAGGGTTTTTGAGCTGGCAATTTTAGTCTGTTCAATACATTTGTTTTCTGTGGGTTTTCAGACTTTTCTGGATTATTAAATTATTGGTATGGTGCAGAAGAAGATAACTGGATAGTAACTCAGACAGTGACTCATTTTCCACATAAATCATCCCAGGAAATATATTTAGTCACAATGCATTCTATAATACAATAAGAAGGTACAGTAAAGCAACCTATTCCAACATCACAAAAAATGTTTACATTAAAATGCAAATCGATTTTAAACTAATTACCTTAGAAAGCCAATACACAACTAAGCTCAATGTATACAAACATTAGAGACAAACAATAATAATTTCAATCAAAATGTTGAATATTATATGCATTGATTTACATTTGAAGTAAATTGTGCACTCATTTTTTCATTTCATTAGATCTTAGTATCAGCATTTTGAAGGTGTTAACACCAAGGAAAGGATACATAAATTGATCTTGAACTGTTCTGCCTAAACAAGTTAGCTCTTACTTTGGTTTGTAGTGGCCCAACTCCTCTTCCACTTCAATGAGCCTTGTTTTCAGCTCATTTCTCTCCAATAGCACTTCTCTGAGCTCAGACAGTGTAAAGCGAGGACGATTGGGGTCCTTCAGGTCAATCACCATCTTACCAATCATCTGTAACTTCTGTTCCAAGCTTTCAACCTCATCATCGTCAGGGGTCTACAGTGCAGATGTTTAGATTCAATCATAATAATAAAATTTAACATCTTTCAAAAGTTCATTAAAAATCAATTCTATCAATCAATGGAACTCAAAAAATGAATTTCTGAAATGTGTTAAATCATACTCCACAATAACAAAAAATTCACTTTTTATTTTAAAAAAAGTATACAACAAAAACGAATGATCCAGCATACATGATAGGTGTGTATTCCTGAAGATTGAACTATAAACTTGAATAAGAATCGGATACTGCTTGTCATCCCTTATAATTTGGAGATGAAAATACCAGGGTGTAAAACAGAATCTTTATCACATTATCACTCAGTTTTTTTTATTAGAACCTTTATCACATTATCTTAAAGTTCTTTGAAAAATTCTTAAGCTAATATAAAAATTATTTGTACTTGTGGAGGGGGTGCAGCATGATGCTCTACTTCTTGTTGTTTTAGCATTTCTTGTATCTTATGAATCTGTTGTTCTTTGTCCTGCAATTGTACTTGAAGGTCCGATTTCTCCTCTATAAGGTGTTTAGCTTGCTTTGTTGTGTGGTTGGTCTTTCTCCGTAGGTCTGTATTCACTTTAGCCATTCTTTCCAGTTGTGCTTGAAGCTGAAATAGATACATTAAAATTAGAATGTACCCACTACTTAATGTGAACAACTGATGACTCAGATGCTCCTTGACAATGTGCTAACATTAATGCCAGAGAAAGATAAATTTACATTCCTGAGAAGCAAGTTCTATTAATGTTAAAATATAAAAGAAAACTGAAAATTTAAATCTTTAAATAAGGCAGTAAACATTAAATTTTGTGACCAATTATCTTCATAATATTATACTATAAGAGGGAAGGAAGATCATTCCTCACTTTAGTTTTTTTAATACAGCTTACCAAAAAGATTAAATTCATCTTAAAACTCCATCCAGTGTAAATAAAAATTACCTGTACTTCAATACTCTTTTTTTTATAAATACAGTATACTTTGCCACAGAGGCCAAGTAAACAGGAAGCTACTGGTACATGCCAAACTGCATTTCCATAATCAATGTTATTGTGAAAATATTTCATCAAACAAATGAGGAAATGCAGTCTATGATCAAGAAGTAAAAAAAAATGTACCTGCAATTAACAGATTTAAAAAAACAGATAATTCACTTTTTCTCCACAGCCAACATAATCACTGAACTGCCTATCTAGGGATTAATTAAGGCTCACCTGAGAGCAGCATTTAGTTTCAAAGAAGCATTTTTGGAACAAAGTCAGTAACCAATTCAAAATTTTGTGCCAGACAATACAGTTCATAACCTAATTTGACAAAAATAAACCGTAACGCCATTGAACTGCACTTACAATAAAATTATAGAATATTGAATAAATTGAACTTAAAAAGAAGATAAGTATAAAGGTCTAGTAAAATGGCAATTTAAATGCTCTGATACATGTTCAATAACATATGCTTGAAAATGTGTAAAAAGTGAAAAATATAAACTAATTTCACACTTATCAGCACACACACACACACACACACACACACACACACACACACAAAGGTACACACATTTCTTTTTCTTTTCTCTTTGTTTTTGTGCAAGGCTTTTTCAAGGAATGACAGTTAAATTCCACATTTTGAAGGTCAGGGCAGGCACAGAAGAGAACATATGGCATGGCAGCTTTACTGCCACCTAAGTATTCCCAAGT
This sequence comes from Lingula anatina, assembly GCF_051362555.1. NCBI lineage: Eukaryota > Metazoa > Brachiopoda > Lingulata > Lingulida > Lingulidae > Lingula > Lingula anatina. Next base: position 45,247,875 of record NC_141767.1, read on the forward strand.
ACAACAGGAATCAATAAATTCTGGAACAACAATCCATGGAAACTTTCCAACCCTTCACTGTGGCTAGAAGCACTTATTGCAAAGAATAAATCACCCAACATTTGTTTGAATCCTGAAGATAAAAGTCAATGAACGAACTCATCAGAAGTTCTGTGGGTAATCATACAGTTTACAGTTAGAGTACTATACTTAGTAGCTTTCTGCTACAAAGTGCTTCATTTTCAGACTATAATTTTTCAAAGAGGTGCAGATGGGAAGAAATGTGATCCTTGCATGGCACATCTCTTTCTTAATGGGTTAATCATATTATATATAAGAGGATCCAAGATGGTCATTAATTTTGAGTGAAAAATTAACTGAGTGAAAAATGCTACAATGAAGCTAAGCTATTCTATGAACTTTAATTTGATTAATTTACAAATCCAGCAATTATCTGAACCATCTCAACTGTTCTTTTCATCCTTAATGCTGGTGAATAAAACACAAGTACAAATGGCTTGTTAATTGGTATGTGATGATAATGTTACTTTTTTTCAATATCTTTAGACAAGTTGAAATTAGTATCTATATGGTGTACACATACTCTCATAAACCTTTGTCCATTATTTAAATTTTTTTATCTTATTCTTTCAAATGCTTGAAATGATATGGCATGAGTATGGCAATTTTCTTATATGATATAAAACATGTATCTGGCCATCTTGTTGACTGATGCAGAAAAAAAGTATTTGTTAACTGTTAAATAGAAAAGCAATGTCCTCTTCCCAGTACTAGCACTTCCTTTACTCAGGGGTCTCTTGGAGGCTTTATTTCAATTACAAAGACTAATATCGATAAAAATCCTCTTGACAGCTAAAAATAATTGGATCAAAGCAAATGGAAAAAGGGTGTGGGAACAAACAGTTGAGTAGAAAATTAATGCTCCTTTGTAATATTACTTGCAATACTGATTAAGGAGAATCTTAAATTATTGGTGATTTGTAAATCAGACAATCTGACATATAATAAACAGTGATCTGTTCTTTCTTACTGCATAATATCAAGGAATGAAGTGATGGGGATCTGAAACTATGACAAATGATACTGACCCCCCATTTTTTTCGCAAGTTTAATCCACATTTCTGCTTGGTACTTTATATTAAATCTGAACTAAAAAGAAGGCATTAAGTACAAAGCTTAGAATGAAGAAAATGTTGGTAAGGAATGGCAAGTTACAAGACATCTTGCAAATGACATTCTCTTGTTTTGCAGCAGAGCACCCCTCTGTAAATATGATGTGGTATACACTTTACCCAGTTTGATGAAAGAAAACAACTGATACATATTGATATCTATGCACTGCTTTATCTCTACACTGGTACATACTGCTTCAATATCCACAGTCTTCTGTTTGTTCACTCTATCTAAAGCCCTGAGTTGATCTCTTTGCTTATCAACTGTCTCCTTTAACTTGGTCATAATACGGATTTCTTCCTCTTCTGTTTCTGAAATGGAAAAAAAAGATACATTCAGTACCAAAAAATAAGAGTTAATTGAAATATAATTAAAGTGATTTAGATGTATAAATGCAATGCATCCATCCACACATACATGCACATTTTTTTCTTTGCTCCATCACTCTTTGGCATTTTTGTACAGGCACAATACAGCATTTCAACTTGTTTATTATTGTTCACTGGAAACTTCACTGTGGGGCTCTATTGCTTTATAATCAGCTGTATCCTGTCATGCCTATACATCATACCTTTGAATCATTTCATTTATTAAAAAAAAGTCTATCATAAACTGCCAATACATTTCCTTGCAGCTGTCAAGTCATTATCACATTATAATGGTCTTATCCTGGATTTCACTGATCCCATTTCAACAAAATCTGAACCATTTTTCCCATTATTAAATTATAACAGTCTCATTCTAAATTTCCCTATTCATTTCAATCAAACTCAACCTCTCTTTCGTAAAAAAAAATTTTTTAGATGTTTTTTTTAAAATTATGATCACCACTGTGACCTTAATTTCCCCCGTTACATATCTTTTCTTCAGGACAAAAAACATTTTTGTAAAATACATTCATTTTTGGATTTTTGCCTTCAGCTTTGACCTGGCACAGAGCTATAATTCCGCAAACTTAATTAATGTGTCCTAAGTTCCCAATTCCCTATCTTCTTTGCCATCAAACACCGTAGGCAGGATAAGTCTACTGGGATACATACTCACAGGATTCCAATCAATGCAAGTATTGATGAGGGCAGAAATTACATAGCAAATTGACATAATCATGTGTAATGGAAAACCCAGCCATTCTTCAAAACCGATCATTCTTGAACTCATCAAATATTTTTCTGTTTCAATGAGCATCATCTTTGAGTACACCAAACACTTATTTTTTTCTGATCAATACACTGGTTTCCCATTTTGATAATTTAGTGAAGTATAACAAGAATATTACAGCAAAGTGTCCAATAAAATGCTGCTAATGTGGTATTATGATCTTATGTAAGTATCAATAATTTGCACAATTACATCAACTAGGTACCACATACCATTACTGATATCCTATTAATGTTAATACTCTATTTATATCTTGCTGTTCAACATGATGTACAAATCTGTAAAACAAAGGTTGTGTTCTATAGCAGGAGAGCAAAGATGATCCTGGGAAAAACAGCATCCAAACCTCCTATCTGGCCCACTAATTTTGTAGCCAATCAATCTGTCATTCAATGAGTGGCTAAAGGAACTGATGGACAGCTCTCTTACATTTTGCCAACAAATTCAAGAAAAAGTACAATTTAATGAATAGCACAATTTATAGACTCTTAAAGACATTGTGTATTACCACATAATAAGAAAAATTCCATGAAAAGAAAATGGAAGGGACACATATTAAATTCATGATCAATTATACAGTCAATTAACTGCAATAATGATTGCAGTGCTATTGCTCCCCTAGAGAATCTGTTATTATACCTTTTCTATGCTAAGCTATAAATAATCAGTGCAAATAGACAAGCTATCAAACCTATCCCTTATGTCCATACATGTGAATTACATACGCAGCACTTGCATAGTGGGTGTACTTCATGACATAATGGAGCACCCAGTGGACCAATTTGATATGGATTTAATCTCAGTTTTATTGAGCTGCAATGCCACCACTTTTCTGATATGGCTTTTATTCATGATGAATTTTTTAGTATACCATTGGTGCCATGGACAGCCAGCCTGAGATGTGGAATATTTTTTGTGAATGTGTTTAATAAGAATATAATAGCTCTGTAAATGTTGAGTATTCTGAAACACTAGGCCATAGACAGAATTATGGCACATACATTTTGTATCAAATATAGCATCCAAATCATGGAGGTTATAATTCTGATTCTTGTTTGATAAATTTCTCAGTTAATATCTTCAAATAATCAAATTGTACCAAACAGATGTTTTCTTAACAATCATCAGTCTATAACTCTCATTTAATCAGTGCAATGCTGTTTCTGAAATTTCATAAGAAGCATCTCTTCCAATTAATTTAAATCAATATTTTCTTTGTCTGAAGAAATTCCACAATAATTTGCTTCTGCAGCAGCAGTGAAGACCTATAGACAAACAAGTTCCGTGAGGCCACATTCTCAGCCATGTGCTTTTGTGAAAACCCTTGAAAATCCATACCGTGAATGCAATCATGCTGTTGCTATGATTCTGAAGATTTATATTATGGATAATCCTCAACCAATAATAAGGCTGGAACAAGAATGGAGATCACTAAAGAACAGGGGTCCTTTTTTGCTTCAGCATGTCTTTAACTCAGCATGTAACTGTTCAATATATGCCCATGCATGTCACATGGGGGGGGGGGGGGGGGGGGGGAATACTTAACAACCAGGAAGTGACAACTTAGAAATTTATGATATTACAGGTTTTAATATGAATCTGATTTTTACTGAAATTTGACAGATCTGCCTTGAGTGACAATCCTAACTGTAAAGGATATAATATCTTCAAAACGGACTTTTGTAAAATGATCAAAGTGCAATTCAGAGGTACTTACATGGTCACAAAAACCTCTTAACGCGAAGTAATGAGCTTTGTTTGAACTACCACACGTATCCAAAAATGGGCCCATGTAGACAAACTTATAAATAATTACTTCTTGTTTTCCTGAATTTGCTTATACATTCATAAGTGAGAGTGAGAGAGGGGGTGGCAAATTAAAAGATCAAAACATTTTAACTAAACTACTGATTTATTGTTCACAAAATGCCAAGCATTTACGCAAGGAACAAACAATAAAATACAGATCTTTTCCTCTTGACCATTGGGTGAATTTTACAAGATAGATGCACTGCCAATTTACAGACCCACAGAGGCTAAATCCCTCATTATTACCATACATGATGATGAGAGTCAATAGCACAGTGTATAGTGTTATATTACTAAGACTGAGTCAGGCATTTTCAAAACAATATTGATTGGTTCAATTATTCAGTAGAAGACTACAGATGAATACTGTTGACTTGCACTGTAGATGTAATGAGAACTAGTATGTGCTTCATGTGGATGGTTTACACGCACATACAGGTACATACATGATGGGCACTGATGAGAAAGACAAGGAAAATTAACTGCAGTTGTGACAGGTGTATAAAATGCCTGCATACATTGTTTCAACAGTGGACATCTCAAAGCAGCTGACCACACTAAATACTGTTTTCTATCTTCACTTGTAGTTGTGAACAGAAGAGGTTCCAAATACAATTACTTATATATTCTGAGGGCCAACATATATTTTTTTAGCTTTTCCTCACAAAATCCTGGTTCTGTTCTACTCTCTCTCAGCCTTCCCTCTACCTAATTTATACCAATTGTATGCTTGGTTCAAACTTCTGAAGCCATACTTATATATATATTCAAGCTTTCATTATACAAAGTATTCAAAATGCCATTCATAAATTCCTGCACAATCCAACTACTATGCCACATGTCAGATATTGTCAAGCACTAATTGTAAAGTTAAATGAAGAAGAATTCTATTGTTCACCACATTAGAAATTACAATTTAAGACAGTTTCTTGTAGATAATAAGGACTGCTTTTTTTTTTTTTTTTCTTGATGTGGCCTGTTTTGCTTCTTACACAGTGATAATCATAAATCTGTCAAATGTCAAGATGGCCTGATGCTACTGTGCTCATGATTAAAACCAATACAATAATTGCTCTTTGTGCTGAATCTTAAGTTCATTCTCATTAAGGTTTCTAATTCCGTCTGGTACGTGACTAAAAATTCAATGAATCAATCAAACCGATTTCTCTGTTTTATCACATAAAAAATGTTTGGGCTAACATATACTTATAAGCATATGTTGTAGTGGGTTGAAGTCAGCATCAGTTTACACCATACTGTCCTGTTCATCCTTACAGGTGTTCCATCAAATTGAATACTACCCCTTGTTTTCTATTTATTTGAAATGTGCTTTAAAAAATAGAAATGGCTCATATCGAAAAAAAAACACTTAAAAATGGCATCCATTGATTTATGTGCAATGTTTCACATCTGTATCAATGCATTGTTTTCCATGAAAGAGATTGCCATTGAATCTAATTGATGTCTCTTATCCTACAAAGCTAATAAATCAATCAAACCCATATGTCAGATTAACACTTAATAAGAGCAACCGAATCATAATGTTAAAATACTAAAAGCAATCGCATGTTGTGTTCAAAAGGCGCACTTTTCACCGAGGGTTTTTTTATTCACTGCTTCCTAATGGATTTTCCCACATCTATTTTCTTTGTAAGTTTCTGCTTTATTTTTAAATGTCCTGAAATAATCTTATTTGATCCTCTAAACTTAGAAAATAACAGTTCAATATCTGTTTTAATCAGACAGGTAACATAAAACCGAGACTAAAAATCAATAAAAAAAACTCTTAAACCAAATCTAAAAGACAGAACACAAGGAGCTTTAAATCAATTTGAAAATGTCTGAGATGTGCTTCTTCCAACCTACTTGGTGCTTATAACCACAAAACAAGAAAATGATGCAGCAATTGGTACAGAATATTTTTTCAAGAGCTTAATATGCCTCCTCTTAGTCATCTTAGCCATTTGGGGTTATAAACTACAATAAACTCTCAGACACTACATCAGCTTTTTTATCTGCCAAATAGTTGCTATTCAGATGTCTAGCCCAATAAACTAGTACAGAAAATTCCCTTTGGACATAAAGAATAAAAGCAAAAAACAAAATTAAATTTTTTCATACTCACCTGTAAAGAAATCACTTTCAGGGTGGATAAGACATTCACTAACAATGAAAAGTGATCCTTTAATAAGCTTGATAGTTATAATTAAAAAAATGAGTTTTATAAAATTTAATTTAAAAAACATTTTTAATTGAACTCTTACTTCTTTCGGCCTCTTTTCTTTCTTCCTTCTTCTCCACTTTCTTTTCCTCTAACATGGTATGCAGCCGTCTGTTCTCTTCCTGGAGTTTAGCTACTGTTTGCAAGAGATCTTTGGCATCATTCTTCCAAGTATCTTCAATTTGTTCCAATTCCTGAAATCATTTACAAAAATAGGAAAAAAGTCCTAGAAATGCAACGAAAAAAGATTATATATGTAACTTTTTAAGTGACTGAAAAATAATCACGATAAAAAAGGCAACACAATCCACAAAATACTCAACCTATAGAATTTCCATTTATCAATGGTGAACAAGACTGTCCCTTAGTGTGATTTTTTAATTTTAATTTGGTTATTAGTATCTATACAAGAAAGACAATGTTGAATGTATTTTGTAAAAAAATGATTTATCCATCATACCTCAAAAGTATTAAAAGAAACCAAGTGTATTTTATGAAGTTGACTTTCAGATGAGTGAGTCACCTCAAATAGTTATATTTGAAAAAAGCAAACTTACTTATTTCAAAGTCTACAAATTGTTTTCATTATACTGAAAGTACCTGTTCTGGTTTAAGCTTACTAGTAAACTCAGGCAATATAATAATAATAATAATTAAACAGAAACATTACACAGTCTGAAATTCAAAAGAAGTTAACTTAAAACCTTGAGGTTAAATCCTGAACATTAGTTAAAAAGAATGTTTTGGAAAGCAGGTCATCAATTTACTTCTGACAAAATGGGTCTTTTTTCTAGGGATGCTATCAATTTTCAACTCACAGTGAATGCCACAAGTCAAATCACTAGGACAAAATCACCATCCTCACAATTTAAGCAACGGAAAGCTTAGACGAGACAGCTTGCATAATCGAAAAAATATTGAATTTGAGATGTAATCAGCAACGAAGCTAAATACACTCAAGTCCTCCTCTATTGATTTTTAATATGAAATGTTATTTTAGGATGGTGACTGGAAATGACATCCCTAATTGTGATAGTAATGAGTTTTCAGATAATCACATTGCAGAAAATTAGCACAGCTATCTGAATACTAGTATGCATTATTTCTAAAATGAATACTAAGGAAGGATACTCATATCGATTTATATGTTTTTTTAAATGAAATCTTTTCATTTAATCTCCAAACATTTTTTCAGCCAATCTTTCCATCTTAGTAAAATTTTCTTCCACATGAATGTAATCATCTACTGTACATGGAACTAGGATCACTTTGGTATGAACAACTTTACCCACTTCAAAGTATAGAGGGATGAATAATATTATGAAAAAATGTTTAACAGTCCTTTTCTTTTACTTCAGTTTAAGTTAGCCATCTTTTATATTTGTTGAAATCTTACGTAAGCCTGGTTAAACCATAGCACAAAATAAACAATAATTAATAAACAATAATAAAACTATATATATATATATATATATATATATATATATATAATGGTGAATATGAGGCTTGAGTAGAGGGATATATACATATACATAAAACACTTAACATGCCAAATCCATAACTAGTAGGTTACAATGCAATCCAGGTAGTTTATTCACCTAAAGTTGGGACAACCTTTTATGTAGACCTGTTCAGACCTTTCTCTTTCTATTTATTTGACATGTTATATTTATTCAGAATATTAGATAATTATACTAAATACAATGCCATTAGCCAGATCAACAAGATATCATCAGAGGTTGCTAAGCTTCATTTCAACCATGACCTCATTGTTATACCTTTAACTGTCACAGTCTGTGACTGCAGGGGAAATATCTAAGCAGGTAAGTTGCAGAGTGAGATTCCTAACATAGCTTTGCAATCCATTTCATACTCTTAACAGGTTTACCAGTCTCAAGATGTATATGATAACACTGTTTTCATTGTACAGATTGTTCAAATCAAAAGATGTTACTTTTGTGACTTATTATGTTCCATACCACTTGAAAAATCCTGAACAAATCTTGTGCAAAGGCAGATGTCTACAATGAATGGACTAATATGTTAATTCATATTTTTTCTTAATGATGATTTCCTACTTAAACTACCATAAAAGTTAAATGAAAATCTAATGCTTTTTTTTTTTGCAAGATTTTAACAATTCCATTTTACTTGAAAGAAACCTGCTTCCATCTGGATAAAAAGTCATTAATGAATAGATAACAGGGCAAACTTTGGAATGACAGACCCATGCCTTACTTTTCTTTAACTATTTTTAAATGGACAAGTATCACTGAGTCAAGACCACATACATGTACTCATATAAATGCAAACAAAATCAGTTGCCTAAGATTTTTTTTCAAAAAGACAAATAGACTGCCAACCTCCTTGAGTCAATTTTTCTACAAAAAATATTTTTCTGCATGTTGTTTCGCTCATTTCTTAAATTCAGAATAAAGTGATTTGTGGTCAGTCAATGCAAGAAGAAGTAAACATTTAGATAAAACTGACAGGAAATGATTTCTTTTCCTGATCCGAATGGATCATTCATATATTGCACTGACAAAATACTCTAAAAAAATCAATAAGTGCATGAAATGCGGACTGAACACTCTAAAGAGCTCTTATAAGATGCTACATGCTTTCATGCTTTATTGGGTTTAATAAGACGCTGACACAATGGTTCTTATCAGTGCATAATTTCGTGAGCAGTGTGTGTGTGTGTGTGCGTGCATGCGTGCGTGCGTGTGTGTGTGTGGTTAAAATATCAATGTAGACAAAATAGGAACATCTTAACTGTGCTCATGATATTAATTTGTTGAACGCGGTTATTTCCTTAACAGATATAATTAGGATAACATGGACTTTTTCATATGGTGCCACTGCTAACATGCAGTGAACAACATTATAAACTGACACAGACTAATTATTATTATTATATTTTAAATTTTTTTATTTACCTGTTCGTACTTTGCCCTCTCGGCTGCACGCTCCATTTTTTCTGCCTCCATCCTCTGCAACGCCGACCTTAGGTCGGCAAGTTCATTATTTTCCTTTTCATTCTTATTGGCAAGTGCTTCGAGCTGTTCTAAAACTCGAATCACTTTTGGCATCAAATCTGTCACTGCTTCGGTTCCATAATTGTCAATCAAAGCCTCAAATTCTTTTCCGATTGCCGCCGCTGTATCATAAACATCTACTACTGTTATGTTTGCAAGCTCTTCCATGTCCTTTTCTTTGTACGGCATGCTTCCTACAAATGCAGAACCATAGTTTCCAGACACTTTTTAAGATCGATTTCTTGCGACCGCATTTAGGCTTCTGTCACAAGACGATGATTCTAAACATTCACCTCGCACTGTGGATTTTGACGCTTTTCGATTGGCTGAATGGATCTAACGCACCTGAGAGCACATCAGTGAAAATGTCTAGGAATGGGTTTGATTATAGATAATCCAGAACATTCTTAGGATTTATACTCTATTTGGTTTTCCTAAAAGTATCCTTGATTTAACAGATTCCTTTAATTACTTTTCTTTTTTCGTCAGGTTTATCTTGTACTTGGAGCGCCACCTGGAGCAGTGTTGTTGCTAACTTTCAGCAGAAACGTAAACACGACCACCTGTTAAGTGGTAGATTTCATCGCTGAAGTACTCAGGCCTTTCTCCTAGAGAATACTCAAAGCACTTAAGGTGTCAAAAAAGCAAATGCAGGCAACAGTGTTGTGTTTTGCACGCCGGATGTAGGTTGCTAATGCAATCCAATTTCCAAACCAAGATGCAGCAACAAGTGCAGATGGTCACAGAGCGTTAAAAGTCATATCTTACCTAGTCAGTTCGTATACAGTATGGTAAATAAACGACAAAATGGCTTTAACAGGACACATTGACATTGATGTTGTGGTGAGTGTAGTATTGTGTTATTTTTATTCATCTGTCAGTTTGCTTCTAGAGAATAAACAGTACATGTAATACGCACCCCACCCACACTGTAAACTGTTACAATTAAGTAATTGGGGAGAGTTGAGTTTTCTATTTGTGTAATTGTGGGACAGTACACTCAAAGTTGTGATGCACATGAAAAGAAAGGATTCATACCTTTTCAGGATGAAGATGCCTATTTGCGAGATCTCATACAGGCTGTGGACTACAAAAACCTGAAGAGAGTTCAGTTTTTGATGCCAAGCATCAAGGTAATTGGTTTATACTGGTATTAAATAATTTAGGTGTCATCCATTTTTATTATAATTCTCACAAGTCTACAAACCTTACAGTGTGTGTGTGTGTGTATGTGTGTGTCTATGGGGGGGGGGGGGGTTAGGGCCCTCTGTACATGTTGATGCCTTTGACTTAAATCACACCACAAATTAAATCATTCTTCTGCATTTTTTTTATATCATAGACCTAACACTACTCTAGGTAACATGCTATATCCAAGTCCCTCACCGCCTCACGCACAGCTCTACCAAGTAAACAACAAATCAGTCAAATGTCAAATTAAAACACAACAGTACACTTCTGGAAAAAAAAATTGAAATTGATTATCTTCACTTCCAGGGATGTGCTTGCAAAGGTCAACATTTCTAGCTTCATGATGTACTCTCTGAAGTGAGGGGGTATAATAAGTATATTTTTGTGTTCTAGTACTTGTAAAAATGGTGATAAAAATGGATGACCCCTTAGATAATGCAGTTGTAGTTAAATGCAAAATACAGTGTAACACAGCACAATATACTGGAAAAAATGACTTCAGACACCAGTAAGACTTGGAAATGGTAAATCGCAAGAAAATAGGATATAATGATATAATTTTAGATGAAAATATATTGCTAAGCACTGGTAATTGACAGCACAGAGAGAACTTACAAATCATTTCAATATGTTAATGTACACCGTAGTACCGCCATATTGAAAACTTCTGGAAGAGCTACCAGGACATAGCTCTTTTCGAGTTTTCAAATGTGGCATACAAGCAATGTATTGCACTACAAATGTATATTATTCTGTATTGCACATTATAATGGCACATTTTAATGTAAGTGAAGGGTTTCAAATACAGATGTATAATTTAATTATTTCATATGTCATACAGAGTACATGCTGCAAACATTGAATTAAGATGTTAATATTAATAATAATATAATAATAATAATAATTCCTTATACAAAAACTAGTAGAACATTATGCAAATAAAATTATATGTACTCAGCTGTGAGTACCAGTGCCATACCAGTAGCATATTCAGGACATGGATTAGAATCAGATTTTGTTGAGCCTTATCAAAAGTTTAGGTAAAGAAACACGTCTTTAAACACATTCTTTTCAACCTCTGTTTTAGGAACAAATTAAAGAAGTATTCACAGAGGATGATGGTGTGGGTCACTACTTTCAAGTAGCCACAGAAGACACCTCTCGCTATGCCTGGGTATTAGGAGAGGCTTTACGTAGAGCAAGCCAGCAGGGCACAGGAGATATCGTGGAATTCTTGCTGGACAGTGGAGCAGATATTAATTCAAAAAATGATGTAAGGAAATGTTGTAACTGTATATTTTATTTTAAATAATAATTAAAGATAGTGAAAATAACTAAGACCATAAAAAACATTACCCCCTCCTAAAAAAGAAAAAAACTTAATTGATTTTCTTTAAAATTTCATATAAACTACAAATAAATGTGGATGTCATCTGCAGTTTCTTTAGTGTCAGTGCACATCATTATTGTTTGATTCAATAACATTATACTTTTAATTTCAGGAAGGGTTTACTGCACTCATGAAAGCCAGTGAGAGAGGCCAGTTAGATGTAGTACAGATATTGCTGAGAAGAGGGGCTGATGTTAACTTAACAAACAAGGTACCAGTTACAGCTATACAACACAACATTCAACCAGATAGCATTTTAATCCAGCGTAATGACTTACCTGTAAAATATCCAAAACAAATGTTGATCATTATACATTTTGAATAGCACCTTATCAGTAGGTACAAGTAGTTCAACATAACATAATTTCATCAGCAGTTTGATTTTCAGTATTGGTTGAGTTCTTATATACTCCATGCTAGTATCATAACTATTGTTCTTTCTTTCTTTTTCTTTCTTTCTTTGTGAAATGTTTCATAAATATTTTCCTGAAGTTTATTGATTTAAATGCATCTATCACCCCCTCTATCTCGCACCCCCCTCCCCTCTACACATGCACACAGTAGCTGCTATACTTGATTTTTGCTCTCTCAGGTTGGTTCCAGTGCTCTCCAATGGATATCACGTATTCCAGAAAGATGGCCTGTTGTGAAGATGTTGCTTGAACATAAGGAGACAGATGTCAATCTTGCTGCACATAAGGTATATATTTATTGTTGATATTTGAAGAGGAGTACTGCAAAGACATTGGAATATATTTGATCAGATATTATTTTCTGTGCTATGATTGATTATTGTTATATAAAAGAATTATAATCCATCTCATTGTTTTGAACATCAGGTCACCAATTATCCATGGGAATTTTTTCAATATTGGGCTTCATATGTATTTACAGACTGCTTAGGTCAATGGTAACTTAGTAAACCAAGTGCAAATTTTGAAGCATGTTTATTATCATCTTTTTCATTGACAAGAAATTTTGAAGTTAATTTTTGTTCATATTTTAGCTAGGTAAGACTGCTTTGCATTGTGCAGCAGAGATGGACACACTGGGGAAAACTTTGAGACTACTACTGGATTACAATGCAGACCAAAATGCGAAAGCCAAGGCATGCAATATGTTTATCAATGAAATAGTTAACATTTGGATAATAGGCACAAAATGAAGCATTAAAAATAATGATGTCTGTGATGGGAGATTTTAGGATAGTGGTTAATTAGTTTGTTGTACGTTGTACCAGTACAAGTAAATGCTGTTTATTGTACAGGTGTATGTCACTTTTTAAAAAACTCAACATTCAATTTATTAGATCCTGTCATAAAATCTTGTCAAATTTGATAAATTGTTTTAATATAGTGCTTTGTATTATAGCCAGAACTTAAAGATTTGGAAATATGTATTACCATGACCCCTTGCCTTTTAAGGATGGCCGTACAGCTCTCCATTTTGCAGCAGAAAGAGGACACCATAGGAACATTGTCACATTAATACATTATGGAGCACATCCACATGTGAGGGAAAATCAGGTACTTGTTTAATTTTAACCTGGTATACTGGTAGGTACATGTACATCAGTAACATGTGCCTTGGAAAACATTGCATGTGCACTTAATTGTTACACATTTGTCCAGTGTATACACAATATTTAAGGGCTAAATACCCGGTAGACCTTCATGTACCAAATTCCATCACCTTGTCAAATAGAAGCACAAAAGAAACACAGTATCAAATAGTTGACACAACTTCCCATGCATAGCACTTCCCTAGCTTTTCCATGCTATTTTAGTTGGGTTCCACCCCTATGCACCTAGCTGCACAGAATGGAGAAGTCAGAGTTGTTGAGGAGTTATTACTTGGAGGTGCTGATCCTACCATCAAGGATAGGGTAAGCAACTTATTGTTTGAATATTTTATCCCCACCCCACCCCTTTTTAATAGCCGAAGGCCAGGCAAAATTGTATTTACAAATAGCTGTCATTTTCTTTTGTATTAATTATGAAATAATTTTAATAAACTGTACTTTGTAATTAAGAACATTTTTATTCCTGAGTAAATTTTAACAATTTTATCCCTTTTCAGTTTGGTAGAACAGCCAAAGATAGAGTGGTAAATTATTCTAAGATTATCAAAGAAAAGAAATTGTACTTTGATGAGTTGATGAGGATTTTTGAAAGTCAGGCACAGATGATTCATTGTCTAGAGGTAAATATGTGCATGGCAAAAGCTAATGATTCAGAACCAGTTTTCTCCTGGTGAGCTTACATTATGATCAGTTGTTGTTCTTAATGATGGAGATAAAGGGAAAACTGCTTAATTTTCCAAGAAAGTTATTATTACTTTTGTGATATAAAGGTCTAACCCGCATGTTATGTTTTTAACTAAAATAGCTTACTGTTTTACTGAATGGTAATTTATTTCAGAACCAAAAATTCCAACAAGTAATACATGATGTGTGTGAACTCATTCCTGATAGACATTGGATTCATTTATGCACAGACTTATTTCAAGACCAAGAAACTGCTGAGAAAGTCAATAAACAAGTCAAGGACAAAATTTTAGATGGCGGACTGCCCATTATTGCTTATAATGTTCTGAAGGAGTGGACAAAGCAGTGTCCACTTTGGGCCACTTATTGGGTGTTTGACCGTGCACTCAGGGACAACAATTTAGATTATATTGCTGGTAAGAAATGGCCTCTAGTATTTAATAATATATATAGTTATAACATTGTTTCCCTCAATTACACAAAATTTTTTGCCCATCACAGTTATCCCTTTTAATCTTGTTGTTCAATTCTTTCTGACAGTGTATCATCTTATAAAAGCATATTGATACATAATAACAAACTACCCAACTTTTTGGAGTGCCAAGCCTGCCTGAATCAGTCCTCTGTATGTACACTATGGTAACTATTAAAATGTTTTGGGTACCCATAGGCCCCATTCAGAATGAGAAGAACTGAGTGCTAACTGGGCCACGGCTTAAATATGGCACAGTAATAAATCTCACCTCTATTCGACCAGATGCATGGGGAGGAGTGTGATACTTGGATCTTCTATTCTGAATGGCCCCATACTGCTTTTTTTTTTGCTCTCTGTCTGGACAAATGTTACTGTATTTTTTTGCTTTTCAGATAACATGGTTGAGCAGTTTTGCTACCCCGTGACCCAAAGAAATAAAAAGGTTTTGCCAAAGCCATGGCTGTGATTTTACAGAAAATGGACCTTTTTTTATCAAAGTTTTAGTTTGAAAGTGTTAAAGCAAAGATATTAAAATCAAACATGACCATAAAATGTGACATTAGGATTGTGCAGCTTAATGGATTTCAGACGTTACGGTTCATTTTGATACTAGTTGTAATATGCTACATGTACTTTCCTTAATATCTTTACAATTAAAATGAATAATAAAAAGCCTATTTATTTTTAATAAGATGCATGGATTTTTTTTATCATGTTCAACTATATTATATGATTCGTAAAGTTTTCATTTCTGTGGGTATTTAAGAGTGTCATACTGGTATTTTCCTCTTTGAAAGTTGTTTTCATTTTACTTTTATAAAGGGGGCATTAGACAATTATCAAATGTATGAAATGTATTTTTCTAATCAAGCTACCAAGATTGTGTGCATTTAACTTTTTGAAGGAGTAAGAAGTTAGTAGCATTACAAAATGTATTATATAGATTTTGTGCCTTCATTTTCTTGCAACTTTCAGTTTCTTCAAGAGTGGTATCATGTACATTTTGGTATCCTTGCATGGTCATCTCATATTTATCAAAGAAAAAATGAAATCAGGGACCATATCCACTACCTAATACAGCTATCAACTTAATTTTACCAATTTAGAATTTACCATCAAAAGTAACTGGCATGACCAACCACAGAAAGTGAAGCAGTCTTCAAAAGTCTTAATTTTTTTCAAAAGAAAATTATTTGCACCTAATGGGTTTTATAAAGAGGCTTTATTTTGCTAAACCAAAGTACATGGTTGCTGATTAATATTTGGTAAAACCTAAATGATAATACTTAATTACATTTATATGTATTTTATCCTTTAACTGCATATTTTAATCATGAAATATGGTGTTCTTTCACTAAATAGAATCATATAAAAATATTCATTTCCTTCCATTTGCCCACAATAAGACTAATCCAGTATGTATCAATAATAAATACTTAGCAACTGCTCTGGTTGGAATCCTTCACCAAGTTAATCATATATATTATACACATATGAATAAATTCTATTTCATACAGTAATGATATTATACTATAATATATAATTACAGTGTATATAATGTATGTATACAAATATGAAGCTCTGAATATGCATAGAGTGATGTTTATACTGTTGTGTATTGCTATAGGCATCCAGAATGAACATAAATTACAGACTAGATTTAAACTAGGCATAAAAAAACTAAAGACTAAAAAAATCATTACACTGCACATAAAATTATTCAAAATAAAAGTTTTCCTTTCAATCTCATGAACTGTGGCACAACTGAGACATCTGAGATAAAAAAACTTTTTTTATTAAAACATACTAGTAATTTCACACACCTTTTGATTGTTCTATAATATGAGATCCAACTGATTATTAAAAAGAATCTTAGAAAAATAGCCAATTGCACTGTCACATGGCAACATTCTGACTAGATAATATCATTTTTCAAGTATGTTCAATAATTGCTTAATCAAACTACCTCAAGTTGTAGTCTTAAATAATTTCCAAAATATATATAATATCATCATTTAATTCTTAAACCTTGAACTGTGTAGCACCATAAATATTGACCTGATAATCTAAAAATCAGAAATTCTTGAGCAACCAAATGCAAATAATTTAATAATTCCAAATTGAACAGAGCAACAAATCTTTTTTAAGTTCAGAATGAACAGATATTTTTCACTGTACATAAAATCATTATATTTCATGAGCAGAAATATTAACTGGCCATTCATTGGCCTAGTTGATTCTAGACTGAAATCTCTATCACCTATGACTGAGTTTGGAAGTGCACTATTTGCATACCTATCACATAGTCAATTGCTCCAAGAAAACATTTGATTCATGGCTCTTAAACTTATAAAATATAAACAAAAACAAAAAAATTTAAAACATAATCAAACAGGACAAGAAATAAAATCTTAATACCTTCTCATTCAAAATATAACATGGAAAATTAAAAACATAACTATATTATCAATGTGATTTGAAACAAATGATAATATGGCGATATGTATTTCTAATATTATATATTAAAAGCCAATTAGATTTAAAAAAATTAATATGGATTCAACTCTTCCAGACAACAATGCTTTTGATCAAGTAAAATGTTGATTGGAAAACAAATTGGGAAAATTCTGAAATAATTTTTAGCATTTTTACTAGATGTTGTAATGTAGTGAGTAGATTTGCAGTATACACCAACAGTATCTAATTGTATACAAAAATGCATGATATAAATGCACAAATTCCATGATATAAATGTTGAACCATATACAAAAAAAATTATTTCAAGAAAAATAAATGAGAACTAAATAACAATAAATTAATTTATGATTGTATCTAGACAATTGTGTATAATAGTTCAATTTAAATCAACAACAGAAAATGAACTAACATGATAGTGGCCAACATGGGCAACTTTTCAGCCATGCATAGAGCACCAACTTTGCAATAAGTATTATGACAATTTTTGTTTTAAAATTTACAATGACATTTCAAAATATAAATCTTTAATAATGTATTAAAATATTGTTTTATTTAGATAAACATGGAAGATGTGTTTCTCCTGTATTATATCCTGCCCCACATTAAACTTCACTGGCATCCATATCTACAGCGTCAGGTTGTGTCCATCCTAAAAATTCAAGGTCCAGTTCTCTTGATGTGGTGGAATCAGAGTCGGATATCTCTCCTGAAGCATCTGAGGAAACCTCCATCTCATCTGGATCAACTTTTAAAAGCAATTTAGCTCTTGGCTTTGGAACATTTGTCTCTGCTTCTGAAGGTGATCCATCTACATCCTCTTGATGTGGTCCTAAGAGTGTGTCTCCTTGACCTGACAGCCCAACTTCTGGTGAATGGAACACATCAGATGAAGATGGATCAATCTCTGCACTATGCCATTCCATGGAATCTGATATAGAAGAGTCGGGGGTACTAGCTTCACTACTAGAAGACGGTGACCTCTTGTGAAGTGGAGGGGAAGAATGGACTGGCGATATGGTTTCACTGATTTGGGACGGTGTCCTATGACTGAGAGACAGAGGTTCATCTCTTGGAGGTGGGGTGTGTTCATCTGCTGTTGGTGGTAATGTTTTCTTTGATGATGAATGTTGATCTGTGGAGGATGCTGACTGCCCCTCTCTTGGTTTTGAAACTGAATCTCCTACTGATAATTGCTCATCAACTGGGGATGGTGTTCCATGTACAGGTGACAATGGCTCACCTGCCAAGGGTGACACTGACACTTCTGGTGACATTTGTTCATCTGTTGGGGATGGGGTCCTGGGTTTTGGTGACAACTGTCCGTCCACTTTAGGTGATGTCATATCAAATGGTGACACATTTCTCTCTGATAGCGGTGACTCTAACCCAACTGATGGTAAATGGTCATTTGTTGGTAGTAAATCCGAGGCCAATGACTTGAAATTTTCACCTTCTGGTGTCGATGATAGATTCACCTTTGACATCTCTTTTTCTTCAGGCTGCAATTTTCTTTCTGAAGAATCATTTAGGTCCATTTCTTCTTTTTTTGTCTTGGGTAAATATTCCTCTGATCCAGATTCTGATGAGTGGCAAGATTCCAAATGATCAGACTCCGCTGTACTGACCTTAAAAGGAGATGGAGGTGGTGAAGAACCAAAAAGTAGTGAATCATGTGATTGGTCTACAAATTCCCCCTCTACCTCTGACTCCATATTCAAAGAGGGAATAAACGACACATCTTCTATTGCCACTTCTTCATCCTCTTGCATCAAATTCTCAGCCTGTTTGCCATTATCGATCTTTTTATGCTCTACATTTTCCGCTTCTTCATTTTCCAACCAGTGGGAATAAGGATCACAACTGTCAGCCCCTGATTTCTTTGAAGGTGGTTTATGTCTTCCTTGTATCAAAGAACCTGACCTACTTGGGACTTCCCCAGATTTGCTGGACTCTGTGTCACTTGAAGAATTTGACATCTTCCTTGCATTCTCTGACAAATTCTCGGAGCCAACTGAGGGAGTTTTTCTTCTTTCTCCTTCCAGAAGAGATTCAGACCTATTTGGCACATTTTCTGACTCGTTGATCTCAGTGGTATGCCTTAAAGTCTTATCAGGACTAAATGCAACCTCTTGTGATACAATTGAAGGCATTTTTCTCCTTCCATCTTCCATTAGAGAAGCTGATCTCTTAGGCAAATCTCCATATTTTAAAGATTGCGCCTCTCTTGCAGAACTGGACCTCCCACCAGGTCTGGTAGTATTGACCTCTGACCCAATTGAAGAGGCCTTTCTTTTTCCGTCCGTTAAAAGAGAACTGGATCTACTGTGCAAACCTTCAGATTCAATAAATTCTGTCTCTCTCAAAGAAGTTGACCTCCTTCCTGGACTGTGAGGATGACCCTCGGACCCAGCAGACGATGAATCCCATGGCGGACTATGGCATACATTTTCATAGTCACGATCCAAGTCCTGTGGTGTAATTTTCAATTTAGCAGACTTTCTTCTGGCACTGGACACATCTGAGTGTACCGAAGAGCGATGTGACCTTTTAGAGTGAACTGGTGATATTTCTTCAGAAAATGGTGTCACTTCAGTGAAAGTCACCTCTGGAACAGAAGGTACTTCAACATCATCCTCAGCCAACTCTTCAAAAGCAGGGTTAATGATTCCCTTACCTGGGCCCTCATTGGACGATCCGCCCTCATCTGAAGGGCGTCTGGCACTTGGATCTGAACACAGCGACACATGGCCCTCTTGTACTAGAGTTAACCCTGGTGTTGATTTTCTCACATAGGCAGGATTGGTGAACTTGGCAAATTCCCGACCAAAGCTCATCCTCACAGGGTATTTTTTTCTGTACCAAACAAGGAATCCAACAACACCCACTGCAGTGATGATAAGCAGTGGAACTATCACACCAGCTGCGATGGCCCCCTTGTTATCTCCAGGGGCAGATGCAACAGCTTGAACATGTCCATTTTTGGGTGTGGTGGCTGTTGTTGGTACTGGTTTGGTTGGATAGAAGACAATTGTCTTTGTAACTCTCTGATCAGGTGGGAGAATTTCCAAAGTTGTTCTTTCTATGGGGTTAATCTGCAAATGAATAAGGTAATACATTTTTACAAAGTGACAAAAACCAAAGTAAAATGTTCATAACCACCATTCTTAAAATGGTATCTGCTTTAATATCATCTAACACTGACATCAGGTTATTCTGTCTGAAATCCAAAATTTAGTTTAAGACTGCTAAATAAAGGTAGCTGATACATTTTTTCAATCAATACTGACAATGTACATTTTTTTTTAAGTATTGACTATAGGTCTGAAGAGAGTAATGTATTTGTTTTTAAATTAGTTTCATTAATTACCCAAGCTGGTGAAGTTCTTCTCTCTGTAACAACTTTGGTAGTTTCTTTTGGTTGGAAATCAGAGGTCACCATCTCAGTCCATTTTTCTTCTGTCTTCACTGGCACAAAGGGGGTGGTTTCCATGGGAGGTCTGAATGAACCATACTCAATATAAAACCCTCTGGTATCTTTAGTCTCTAATGGCATGCTGTATGAAATGATAACAATGTTTGTTGCACTGGTGATGTTTTCCACTGTCTCTGTTTTTCCATCAAGTCTAGCAAGTCTAGATTCTAATTTTGTTTGCCCATCATAGATGTCTACAAAAACAACTCCTTCCTCAGCATTGGGCAACTGAAAGTACCTAAAGTAAAGCATGATGAGCTCATTTTCCTTCGCTTCTATTTTCCATGTACAGGACTGATGTCCAAGAGTTTGGTTGTCAGGGTAACCCGGACTTGCCACTGCACCTTCACCTCCATGTCGTAACATGGGATCTTGCTGGCGATCCTGTGGACGGCAAATCCTGCACTCAGGGGTGTGGGGCTGCCACTGGGGCACCCCGTGGTGGACATCCTGACAGGTGAGAAGAGAAGCACCAATAAGATCAAAGGGTGGTGAGCAATGGTACATTACCTGGGAGCCAACGGAATAGTTCAATCCAATGACTACGCCATTTTCAATCTCAGGAGGGGGAGAACAAACGCTACTGTCAAAAGCAACAAATTTGATTTTGAACTGGGATGTGGGAGTGATGGTCTCAGATGCAGATCTGAAAGACACTTGAAAGGCATTAGTGTGTGTGTATAGTTGCAGTGTGCTGCAATCTTCTGTACACATTGTCTGTATAGAGGTGGTCTGTTGACTTTCAGTTATACTCAAATCATCCATGTTTGATATATGGATTTGAGGAATGGTAATACTAAACCGCTTTTTTTCCCCTGGGACAGTAATGAGCCACATACATAGGCGACCACTTGTATTAAAAGGCATGGGATAGTTTGGAGATACAATAGTTCCCTCCCCCATATTGTACTGTCCTCCACATTTACCAGTACAACTTGGAGAGCCCTGCCAATCATTGAAAAGTCCCATGTTTATGCAGGTTATACTCTGGGGGCCATGTCTCTGAAAGAAAGCATCACACACAAACTGAACAGTTGAGCCTACTTCATAACGCGACTCATCAGCTAGAAGTTGGCCATTTTGAATCGTCTTTGGTTTACCACATGTGTTGGTTGGAACGGCCTGATAGCTAAGAATAAAATGACCATCTACCGGGTTTGTTTCTTTATTATCGATCTTCACTGTTACTGTGTTAGTTCTAGATGAAATGGTTCCAAGAGGACTAGTAACACTAATTAAGGCAAGTTCTTCAGCACCATCAAACAGTTTCACTTTCACTTCAGAGTCATTTCCAAATGTCATGTTCCTCAGAGTCACTTTCACAATTTGACTGGGGTGAACATCTATAGTGATCTGACAAGGCCCTGGCAAGAGAGGCCCTGGGTAACCTGGGCTATATATAATTCCACTTGAACGTCTAAGTAGAATGTCCCTGTACGTTTCATTATTTGTGTCCCATATTTTACAATATGTCTTGCATTGGGGTAGGGCCTGACTCCCATAAAGCCATCCTTGTGAAGTGCAGATATTATTGATATGCATACTGTTTGGCCGTTGGAGGTAAAAACCATCCTTGCACCTGTATTCAATTTGATGTCCCACAAAGTAAGTCATGTTGTCTGGGATATAAAACATGTTTGACGGAGTTGGTGGACTTCCACAAGCAAAAGGATGGACAAGATTGTACCTCAGCTCAAAGGAATCATACAAATTATTGGACGTGAGCTGAATCAGCACCTGATTGGTTTGGTTGATAAGAAGGTTAGTAAAATGAGATGAAAAGTTTGCCAAAATACCCTCTGAGACTGAGGGCGATTGCATCTGTTCATTTTTCACAGTAAGGAAGGAGCCATTTTCATTTTCAACATGTAAGTTAAACTGAGATGCTGTAATGTTAATTGCATAGCCAATTGGAGCATGTATTGCCCATGTACACTGAACTGGAAACTTGATGCGACTGTCACTATTATTCCCTGATGTCTGATATTGTTGGAAGTTGGGTGATAATATCACTGGTTTTTCATTTGGCACAAGAAAATATCTGACTAGATTTGATTGTCCTTCAACAGTGTCTGTTATTTTACCATTCACACAGGGAATGTAACATTGTGGAATGTCTCTAGTCCAATAAGGTAAACCACTGTCATTGAGTTGACATGATATGTTTGTAGGTCCACTGACTGTGAAACCTGGATCACAGCTGAATTCAACCAGTGACCCAACTCGGAAACTATCCCCTTTTCTGGACCCATTTCTCAAAAGCTCTGGTTGGGGGCAGTATTGTGTACTAACACTGTGGAATGTTATATTAAAACGACTATTTTCTTGTAGCTGCTGGTTATCTGCTTGGAAATGAATCCATAGTTTGCTGCTGTTCGTGTCTATCACTGTATTATCTTGCACTGTTCCACTGAATTCCCATTCTGCTGTAACATTTCTATTTAATTGTGGATCCACTTTGTATACTCTTAATACATCTCCCCCATCAAGGTCTTGTTTAGAGTCAGTGTTTAATACAACGAGCCTAAGATTAATGCTTTTCCCTCGCTCCACTGTAATTGTCCACTGGCATGTCACACCAAGTGGATAGGTATTTGGAAATCCAGGAGAGATCAGTTGTCCACTATCACCATTCAGATCTTGACCACATTGATCTGAACTTCTGATAAAGGTCCCACAAGAGAGAAATAATATGGCACAGAGGTTAAGTGCAGAAGACATGCAAATCCTTAGCATATTGAGATTTTATGTGACTTTACTCTTTCTTCATTTTCTTCATGTATGTTCATCAGTAGTGCTTTCTGTGTATGTATAAACTTCAAGTTTACTGTCATACTTGTAAAACTTCAATTAGCACCTTCTGATGTGTATCACCACTGCTAGTCTTGGTGTCCATTCAATAGTAGTGACTCATACACTGCCTAGCATAAGGGCAAGGCCCATAGCCTGGGGATCAAACATATAGTTCACATTTTACTGATGGTGTTCAGCAGCATAATTTATGTCAATTGCATCCAGTTACTGCTTAGCCAGTAGCAGGGTCAATAAGTTAGACACCTTGCCTTTCCTTCAGGCATGGCTTTTAGAACTGTGGCCTGAAATAAAAAAATAACAAATTGTAAAATTTTCAAGTAAATGTAAATGTAAGTTTTCCTATGCACATATCTTTTATTTGAGATTTTGTCTTCATATCCCTTTAAAATATATTACAATAATATGTGGACTTTATCCATCTGACAAATTTGATGTAGAAGGTTGCATCACGATGAAAAGTATGCAATATTTAAAAGTAGGATTTGTTTCTAAAATAGACAAAGAAACCCCAGCAATTCGATTTCTGAAAAACTGGATCTTTTTACGCACTTCTTTTGCACTTAAAAAATGAAATAGAACCTAGATTTAATTTTGATTCAGAGCATAACTTTTCCTTATCAAAAGCATGGTTCTTCCTAGCTACCCCCCCCCCCTTTGCCTTCCTGCAAAGTTGAATGACCTACCAGAACTAAAACATGCATGCATATTGTATAGAACCACACATAACATGCACTACATAATGTAAGCGCTGTTATTTATATATATGCACATAAAAAGGTAAGAGAAAGTACTAGCATGTGATAATCTGTGGTATGGTCCTCCTTTCAGTGCTGGTATCAAAATTTTGATATTATTACTCCTTATAACTGTACTAGTACCAGGTACGTGCAAATGTTAGAACTACAGTACAGCCATGACAACATGCAGTTACAGTCGCTGGTTACTGAGGGATTTTTTTAAACCCAACACTTTTGCGCGTAGCTACATCGTATGGGTACATACTATTTACTAATGTACAAATACAATGCAGCTGGCATGCACATTCCAACACAATGTCTGCAGGTCAACTTCACCCACAAGGAAATTTCGAATGTAATAGGCTCGGATTTTTTTTGTTTAAATAAAAAATTTAAAAAGAGCTCAAATAATAAAAACTGTAATGTACCTGGTTATTTACTCCCGCTGTTTGTTGCCACAAAAAGCACCAACTAATGTCAGTGCAAAGCACGGACCCGCACCGCCCCTCAATCACTTCTGTCAACAGGTGGTACTAATTCAAGATAAGCTAAGACTTCAAGGTTAAAATTTTGAAAATAAAAGTTGTACTAGCGAAAGACATAGAAATTATTAGCTATTATTTTAAATGGTCTATCTGTCTTTGGTTCTTGGGAATGATTGTCAAACATTAAGACATTGGGCGATATCTTTTGTTTATTAGGGTTGTCTTGGTTGACTTCCCTCTATCCATCTCACTTTGAGGCGGAATATTTTGAATGTCCAAGTCAGTGCTACCTTCGACGGAAACAGTACATCGATTTGTGAGTATGGAATAAATAATATGTACAAAAACCCCAAATTTATATTAATGCTCTGTAGATTTCATTTAATCCAGATAGGAATTGTTTTGTATTACTATACGGTTTCTACAATGGGGAACTGGAGAGTTAGTTATTTCGATAATTTCTATTTATATTATTATTATATCTTGAAAAAAAAAATGCAAAAAGTGATTTCTATCTAAATCCTATCTTGGCATTTATTCGATGATTAAAGCCTGTTTTCACTGACTGATTATTAACGTATATTCAGACGTTCCTAGATCATGCCCTTCTCACATTTGATAACAATGTTAATTGTTTTTTTTTTCAGTTTCAAAAATGGATAAGAAACATGATTTTTTCACACAGCTAAGAAGGCTTGCTGCCACAACTGAGAAAGAGAGAGATGTTCTTCAGGCAATGATAAAGAAGCCCAAAGGAGAGAGATGTGATGATGAAACTTCTGCAGTATTTGTTCTTAAAGAAATGCAGAGAAACGTTAGAGATATAAAGGTATATTAATTTCTCAGCTTTGACTGACACTTGCCCATTTAATTTTAACCTAACATTTGATGCTTTCTAATTGGGTATTAACTAAAAAAGTGCTTAACTTTTTAAACTGGATTTATTCTTGATTTGCTTCAACATTTAGATAAAGATACAGATTGATGCATACAATGTGGCAAAGATACAACTTCCCGAAAGCATTGTCGTTCATAAATTGTATATATTTAAAGACCCAAACGCAGTCCACCTATAACAGCCTAAGAGCCAGTAGTTTGAGACATCTTCTCCATGCTTGTCAAGAAGTGATACAGCAACAGCAGCAGAGACTGGGAGAGGTGGAGGCTTATCTGCAGCAGTATGGTTATAATCCTTGTTTGGCACAACAGGGTGAGACTTGAAGGGGGGTAACAAGATAGATTTCCCAATACCAATGGATTAATTTTCTGGATTTTTCCCCAAATTTTAATCTATTGGAAAGCTATAGATGTTTGCATGGCCATTTCGTAGACGTGGTACTTTTCTACCAATTTCTGCAGTTTTTGAATAGATAAAGGTTGCATCTGAGAAATGTCTAGTTTTAGGACCTTGGCTTATTTTCAGTCAATTTCCTGATTAGATTTTTTTTAAATCAGTTACATTTTGGATGAAATAGAGACTCTGGGAATGAGTAAAATATGTACAGCTTACACAAAAAGAAAATAAAAACCTTAGAAGATCACTGGCAGTTCTTATATTGTGACATCTCACATACATGTTTTTGTTTTGTTTTCAGTCTCAGGTGTGAATAGTGGAGAAAAAGAGCATTCAGTGATGGCAGAACAACCAGTGATGACAGAACAAAAAATACCTACTTCTAATGGGGAGAACAATGTATCAGATCATTCTCAAAGTGAAGACACTGAGTATCCTTTAGTAATGAGTAATAGTTATGATGATAAATAATAGTAAATGTATTTTAGTTTATGTGGGCATTCAACAAAGTTAGTTTGATGTGTCATGGGAGTGATTTGTTTAATCTTAATTCTTATCAGATATGAGAAAATTTGATGCAGTTTTTAAAGACATAATAGTATTCAAATCAAATTAAATATTCTTAGTCACTTCATAAATATTAGAAATACAATTGGAAATGTAAACTTTTTTGACACTTGTTAAAGAAAGGCAAACATTACTTCACAACATACCATTGTACAGTGAAGCTAGGCAGTAAAGTTAAGCAGTCCAACATTTTCTTTAACATTGATATTCAACCCTCTACACCTCCTGAGTCTCACAGACCCAAGCCTCCTAGTTGTGGTGATAAAACTCCCAGTTTGGCAGACTTTGGCCTCAGTGAAGTAACCCTCAATGTTCTGGCTAACATAGGAGATGATGCAGCAAGGGTTGGGCAAAAATTAGGGAATGATATGGTTTTCAAGGTACCAGAGAAGATAAACTATACAAGGTGAAGACAGATGGGTACAGTGTATATATAAGTTAAATATTTTTTGTTGGTATAAAGATAACATCAACAGCACATCCAAGTTGTCTAGCTGAATTTTTTTTTTTTTTTTTTTTTTTTTTTTTTTTTTTTTTTTTTGTCTATTTGAGAGGGAAACAGCTTTTGCAATATTTATAACACTTGTGATTTACATCATGTTTTAAAACTAAAAATTCTCTTTGAAGGTATAGTCTGAAAATAAGTACAATCTTTGATCTTCACTTATTGTAATTATCAATTTTTGATGGTCATTATTACAGGAATCCGAAGCAAGAGCTGTTTCCAGAGACCCCAGACCACAAATCAAGGCATCCTGAACAGTTTGTACCCACCCCATTTGACACCCATGGCATCACTGTGACCCCGGGCATACTGCCACATTGTAACATGAATGCCATGACTCCTGAGACTCCCCTTAATAAGAAGGGTAAGCAAGTAGTAGTCAGTTACTTTGAGCCTTTTGTGTGTGTGTGTGTGTGTGTGTGGGGGGGGGGGGGGGGGGGGGGGGGGGTCCACTCTAATCTATATCAAAATTTGATCTTGTTTCTTTTTCATATTTCTTGTTTGTTTAGGTTCAGGTTGCATGTAGAATATCAGTACAAAAAGATGAGACTAAGAAAAAAAGAATGATTTTTTTCTGCCATTGCTAATTAATTTAGGTATAAAAGAAAAATAAATAAATGTTACATTTAAGCATACTGTCAAAATATTTGATTCTTGTCAGAGAAAACCCAGCATGGTTTTAATATATAACTTCTTCTTATCACCCCTCCTCCACCCTCCACAAACAAACATATGCATACTTCTGCACTTACATGCCAAGTCATGGTCTGCATTCCCTTCAAAAAACATCAATCAGTAAAAGTCACCTTGATGATACTGTTACCATCCTTTAAGATTAAGCAAATTTTCTTTTGATGCATTTATTCACCTCATAGTTGTCTAACTAGAGTCGTGTTAGTTTTATGTTATAGGCATCCTCCCTGTAGTTTCCTCCTTTATTCCTTCAAGGTACCAACTATTTAAATGGAGATGCTGAAGACAGTCCGTGTCCACCAATACTTCACACACCAGGAATGAAACAGATCCGGACAAAGCCGTCACTCCCTAAAAGCCCGGTGTTACAATCCTTGAAAACAGGATCAGTGGAAAGCCCAGTTCCACCAGTGCTAAAGACACCAGGGGTTAAACAGATTAAAAAAGGAATGTTTCAGGAAAAAACAAATAGTGACAGTCTGGGAGACATGCAGGTTTGTATTATTTTGTAAAGGGGAAAATGTGAATATTTGAAGTGTTTCATTCCTTAGTGTTTTGCACCACTTCAACTTTTTTTCAAATTCTGTATGAATTTTTATATGTCTTATTATCTCCAAAGAAAGTGTAAGAAAATCAGCATTTGCATCCCAATTCACTCCAAAATATTGGTTGGAAGGAAAGGACTGAGAGAAGAAAAACCTGGGAATGTGCCAAGCTGCATTTAGTAAAATATATTTAATTCAATAAACCATGACAAGTAGCCATGACAATCTCTTAAAATGTTCTTTGTTGATATATTGTTCATAAGAAAGGCACTGGTGTAGTATTTTATTTCAAGAGTACCAGACAAAGACACTTTTCCTTGACAGAATATAGTAAAAACTACTTTGACTCATGTTTCAGGTGCCAAGTGCCCCAGAATTACAAAGCTTGAATCCTGAAGACCTCCCAGAACCAGAAGCCCCAGAACTTACCATGAAGTTTGAAGTAAGTCTTTTATCAGAGCTGACTTATTCTGAGAGGAGACATTTTCATCACTTTCTTTATTTCATGGAACCACCTTTGAAAAATGAATTTTCATCTTTGCTTTTCCTCAAAGGAAATGATTATCACTCTATTCTAGGTCAGTGTCTTTATGGCTTTCCTGCTGTCTTAATTGCATTTTCAAGTAGGAAATTTCTTTTGAAAAACCAAGGGTGTTATTTGCACATATTAATATTTTCCTCCTTTTCATCTACACCGGAAAGGATGTGTTACTTTACCCGTTTTTTCTCTGAACTGATTTAACATCTGTTAGATTATGAAATTTTGCATCTTCTGGGGCCCACAATAAGGAAAAAAATTGTTGATTATTTTTTTGTGAGTGTACATCATTTATTCAGAGAGATAACTACATATATAGGAAATATAGCATAGATCTCAAAAATTTTAACAAACTGAAAAACTGATGATTTCACACTCAATATTCAATATGCAATTCACTTGTTCATATCCAATAACCATTCTTTTACTTTAGCATTTTTCCTGGGAAGAAAATTCTTTCCATTTTTAATAATAACAATATTAATAGTAATAATGGTTATTTGTAAGTTAAAGTTGCCTGTTACATTTACGGAACTGTTTTATTTAGAACCAGAAACTTCATGTTAGCATCTTAGCACTGTTCTACTATAATATTTTCAGATGTTTATGTTTAGAAAATTTTTCTTGTGTAGGAATACCAGCAATTCTACGAGGACTTCACCAGGCCTCTTAACCCTCTGACTGCACAGGATGTACAAAAGCTCAGTGCTCCAGTGGCAGATAAGGGATATGACCAGATCTCAACAAGGGACACTGCTTTAGTTCAAATAAAAGCCACAGAGACTGATAAAAATGGTTTTCAACAGGACTGGGACATGCCCCAACCACCAGTGTTATCAATGAAGTACACCTTTAACAGCACTGAGGAATTGCAGGAGAATATTCCACCAAGGGAGAACAGTAACAAGACATGCCCAGGGTAAGTCTTCTGTGAAAACAGGATGGATTTCCAATATCCTTCAAACCAAGGCTGTGTTGAGAATAAAATGTTGCAAGTGGTATCTAATCTAATATCAAGGATTTGGGCTTTAAAAACAACAGTGCACAAGCAATTCTGAATTCGATTTTGTACATGGTTTCTGACATTTTCACATCTTTTCAGCCAGATGTCAAACATTTTTTTGTAATTTTATAAAATCATCTCTCATTTCAGTATGGCCATGATTTCTGAAGATGAATATGCCTCTCTCCAAGACTACCTTCAGAGGCAGTTGCCTCTAAAACTTATAAACAACACTTTGCAGAAAATAAATGATATCTGTCAGAAAAAGATGAGTGGTAAGTGAATAACTTCATTCACAAAGTATATTCTAGGTTGATTGGATATAAGAGAACTTATTTATGAGCAAATTATTACAGAAAATGGATTTGGTAATTATTGTTTTTGCACTGATGATGTGCACTCCGCTGAAATATATGTGATTAACATTTTATTTACTTCCATTTTCAGCTGGTCATAAGGGACAGATCTCCGAGTCTGAGTTAAGAGACAATATTGATCTCGGACCTAAAACCAAATCTATGTTACTATTGCTGGTCAAACTACACAGACTTCAAACGCGAGCCAGGAATTCACTTACTGATCCAATTTATGAAATTCTGTGATCAAGTTTACAAATAAAAAAAAGACCACATTGTAACACTTTTAATACATAAATTGTCATTGAACTGGGGTGCCTATGTGAAATTCCATATAAAGCCACTTGAATTGATTTTTACTGCATGAAAGGCTTCTTTAACAAGCTCGATTCCCTGACATTTTGCTCGAATAATTTGATGTTATTTTTTAGGGAACAGTCATTAAATATTATTACTGTTTTAGCGCTGTTTACTTGCTTTAATGTAAAAAGATAGGTTGTCATCATTACTATATATTACTTGTATTGTAAGTTTAATATGTAAGTTTTGTTTTACAAACTTTTGCAGATTTCAAACAGGCTTGAAAAATGCTTGAAATTGCCATCTGATTTGGAAAGGGTATTGGCATTTTGTTTTGTCCTTGAAAAGTACTTGAATTTGATCACTAGTGAGCAATTTGTCAAAAATTATTACAATTATTGTTGTTTTTAAGTTGATTCAAGTCAATGATTTGCAGAAGGCAAATTAGCTTTTTGGACATCATTTTTTTTTTCATGTTTTATGCAAGTTCCAAGAATTATTTTGTGTCGAAATACAAATGTTTACATGAAAATGAAATATCTTTTCATTTCTTTCGTTTGTGCACTTATAAATGACAGTAATCTGCCTTGTTAACATTCAGAAAGTACTCGGAAAAGTACTCAAATTAGACCCTCAAAAATCCTAGAAAGTCTTTGAATTTGTTTTTAATAAATGATGTTTTGTGAAAAGTATGTAATGTTTTTGCTGATATCGTTTCCTAAAATTTAGATGCACAAGCATAAACCATTTCTTGAAGTTTTGAAGCATGCTTTTGCAACTGATTCACTGTAAACTTAAAAAAAAAACTATAAATATTATTTACATGGATTAATATCCATATGGAAATTTAAATAATACATACCAATATTGCATCTAACCAATGTCACAAAATGAAAGACAAATGAAGGAATTGCTGCCACTTTAGATTTTATTTACTTAATATTAATCAATACTTGTCATTTGTTCTTGAATCAGTTGAGAAAAGACTGGGAACACTGCATTCCTTGGTTTTGTAATAGACATATTAAGCTTCCACTAGATACCGCAAGTTTCCAAGAAGCCAACACATTTCAAAAATGGGGTTTTGAGGTTAGCTTTTTGTCGCTATTTCCCTCCCTAATAGTCCTGTTTTTGTGCCCTGCGTCAGAGACAAAGTAATCTTTATTCAAGAGACTTACTGATCTTGGAAGTAATAAATAAGATTTATTGCTAACAATTGGACTGTTTACAATATTGTTTTTACATATGAATGTTATCCTACTTCCACAGTTTACTACATCTCTTACAAACAAAAACCTGTACAAGACTTGGTACAATATAGTTTTACTTTGCTATGTACATAAAAATGTTTTCTGCTATGATATTTCTTGACAATTAAAATGCTTAGACATGGAATGTTAGCATGAGACCAAATTCAACACCATGATAGATATACCTGAAAATTGTGCTCAAAATATAAAGAATATTAAACATTTAACAATATCTAGCACCAATTCAATATACAGTTTAACAACAGCGATTTAACAATCTATTATTTATAGAATAAAACGAAATATTTTCTGGAACTCCCAGGATGATAAAAATAGCATGTGTCTGACTAAAAAAGCGAGTTATACTCGATATAAAACAAAACATGACAATAGTGAAATATCCAAAATTAGCATGATTAATAAACAAGCATGAACTATACATAAAGAACTGACATTCTTTGCAATTTTAACATGATTATTTACAGACCTATAGTTGCAGAAATCGCTTGTCTTTCCAATTTTTTCTTATTATTTATGTGCCACTGGCTAAGATTATAGAAAAAACATGATAGGTGTAAAAAATAAGTTAACAGCAGGACCCCTCATGCATATATCTGAATAAAATGTTTGGCAGACTTTAATTTTTTTAAAGACTATCAAAATTCGAATGAGAATTTTTTCCAATGCATTACATAGTTGCAACAATAGAAACAAACATGTTCCAATCCATAAATCTGTACATAATATTTTCAAATTAGTACTCAGTCTGTAAATTTGTGACAATAAATTCAGCTGTTTTTCCAGGCATTTGTAAATGGCCTTGGTTCTATATTGATTACATGTGGCTTGTATCCTTCTATTGATATATATATATATATATATATATTTTTTTTTTTTTTACTTTAATTTGGTTTGTACTTGAAATATGGACAAATTACCACTATTGAAGCATGCTAAGTAGAAAAAAAAAATTGGAAACATGAATTGAAGAACATATAAAAACATTACTGTAGTTAATACAAACTCAGTAGTAAATCAAAAGTTATGGGAACAAATTTTTTCCTAGAAATGGGTATACAACATTTGTATCTTCTAAGTAGAATCTTAATCAAATCGAATACACAACAATAAACATGAAGACTGAATTTTTAACCAATTTTGTAATTAGATCTAATACATTAGTAGTTACATGTAAATAATGATATTAGTTTCATATAAATGCCCTACTAAGTACCTCCAAAACTCCCCTTTCTAAGGCTACATGCTCACTACAAAGTGGTACCTCTTCATCCAAGATAATGCATACATCAAACACACATATGCTGATTCTTCACATTGCACTTATTATTTCAATCATTGCTGCGTCTGGAAACAAACTTATCATGAATCTTTATAGCAGAAACAAACCACTTGGCAGCCAATTAAAGTGAAAAGTTAACGTTTTTTCTCTTCAGGGGTCAGAACTTGTTAATGAATATTGATATTATTCTTAGTTTTTATGATAATGAACTGAATTTTCCTCTTACGAAACTTTCATGAGTTGCTCTTGATTTCAATCCCAATATTCAAACTGAATTTTCTTCTTAGTGTTTATAAGTGGCTCTTGGTTTCAATCCCAACATTCGCTTTGACAAGTTCGAGAATCTGTGGCGAGGCCTCAATGTGATGTTTTTCCATGTACACTTTACTGTTCTCCTCAGTTTTTTCTAAGAAGTAGCAATAATTGATCATCATTCCACAAGAGGCACTCAGTCCCCTGGTTGTGGTGTCAGCTAGCCAGTTCAAGCGCCACATAACAGCACCATTCCTCAAATGAAAGTTTGCTGTAAACATTCAGAGTTAATTGCATCAGTTCACACAATGCCTGTGCCCTATTCCAAAGTAGTTGATAAAATAGGGTCACAACTATAAACAGACTCATTATTTCAAAGCTGTTGATACTTAAAAGCATATTCAAAAAATAAAAAATAATTAAAACTTGAAAAACAATTTGCAAAAATTTTATTACAAAGAGTAGCACATCACAGATAAAAAATAATTATTATACATTTATCAACTTACCAACAGGATTAAAAGCAAATCCTCTCCTCTTTTCTACATACAGATACCTTGCACAAAGTCTCATTAATGGCTCCTTTAAAAGGTCAGGCAAAAATTCACTTTGAGCCCAATTATTTGTTTTGATAAGTTTCATTATTGTCTCTATTGTGGATTTGTCTCTGGTATCTCCGACATTGTCTGCAATCTCTTGCAGCTCTCTACCAGTGAACAGCTTCTGCTCTGGGTATTCACCTGCAGCTGATTTCATGAAATCAAAATATAATTTCAAATTTAATATTTCTAAAGAACAGATTACAAATGCTAGTTATCTATATATAATGCTCTGTTTTGTGCAGATGCTTAAAAAATAAAACAGAAAAAAGATTGGTAAACACATTGCACAAACATGCACAGGCATATGTCATCAGATATACAGACAAATACAGCATACAAGTATCTTAACATCCTTCCTGTTCAAATAAGGAAGAAGTGCAGACCTTTTATCATCTTATTTCATCTTCACACAAAAAAGAAGTGTAAATCAAGTCATGCCAGTGTTTTGTTTATGTACAGTGTCTAGAATAAGATTACACTGAAATATATGATTCACTTCCTAGGCAAGTTCCCTTTTCTTGTGTTGATAGTGCTTCCAATATGAAATTCAATAACAAAGAATTAATCATTTTCCAAGGACATACACAAACCATGAGACACCGTAAACAAAAGATGTTTGATTAACTCTGACTAAATAAAAACGGATTTCAATTTTTTTTTTAACAAACCAAAACTTAAGTTTCAAAATACAATTTATGCTGTAATCAACTGATTCAGAGTCAAATACACTACTTTATATATTAGCTAATCCAGAATTTCAAGAAGCCCCCATCTCAACTGCAAGTATTTTTTTTTAATGATGCATTTGAGGAATTTTGCAGTACTGTTTACATGCCACCTGTTTCTCTAGGCATCAATGTGGGTTTTTCTCCACTTTCGACTAAATGATTTCAATTTTTTAACAAACCAAAACTAGTTTCAATATACATTTTATGTTGTAATCAACAGATTCAGAGCCAAATACACTTTTTATTTATTTGCTGATCCAGAAATTCAAGAAGTGCCTACTTCAACTGCAAGTAATGTTTTATTATTTATATTATTATTATTTTTTATAATGATGCAATTTGAGGAATTTTGCAGTACTGGGTACATGCCACCAGTTTCTGTAGGCTTCAATGTGCCTTTTCTCCACTTTTGGTAATATTTTAGGGGGCAGGATCTGATATACATGTATTCTTCATAGTTCCAAAAAGAAACAGAATATGATCCTTCAATATAAACTTCATGAATGGTTTCTTTTCATATATCCCTGCCACACTGCCAAGAGTACCTCAACCCCAGGGACCTCATCCCCTGCCATTGCCTCCTTATTATTGACAAAAAAGTGAAAAAAAAGGAATCATCAACCCCATGGGCAGCCCTCCCCATATGCACATTAAAATTTGAAAGGGTCACTATATACCTTAATATGAAAGGTCTAACTTACTATCTATCCCAAAAGTTTCAAGTCCATCACTTGTTTTGAGGAGATAGCAGAAATCACAATGTGAAATAAACTAATACATTAATAGAATCATCCACCCTCAGGGACAGCCCCACATCCTAGTGCACTAAAATTCAAAAGGGCCCATGCATAACCCTGATGACACGTCTATTTATCTTCAAAATTTAGACTTCCTCACTTCAACAGTCAAAGAGGAGACTGCAAAAATTACAAATGAACAGACAGATGGACGAAGAAGTCACACGAACAGGCAGCTTGAATAACACGATCCCTGACTTACGTCACAAAAGTGGGTTGGGTAATAACTTTGCATGACAAATAAGTCTACCATTAAAGAAGACACTCAGGTAAACCATGCACCTATAAACATTATAGTCACCATAAGTTGTATAACTCACCTTCTGCATGAAGATATCTGTTCATCTCTAGCAGAAGCCACTCTCTGAATCCAGGAATGGGCGATAAGCTGGCAAACTGCTGAATCTGTGAGAATTCAGACTGCAGTTCTTGAACAACTCTCTTGATTAAATAATTACCCAACTCAATACCTTGGAGACCTGAATGATTTCCAAGAAAGCAAAATATGTATAAGATATGAAAAGATAAGTAACCAATTGTTTCAACTTTAATTTTATGTCATTCTATATCATATTTTTGCATGCATTTTGACGAGACAGAGGCAAACATAAATGATTTAAAAACTGTCATAAACAAGTAACTTTCCGTGGTAAAAATTAAATCTTTGCCTCAGATATTGAACATATTTCACAATTATACATGTAACTTTAAAAATGTCTGAAAATACATACATTTTCCTTTCTTCTTTTCCCCAAAAATATATATTCTAACTGACTATGGGAAACTGCTGTGCCTGTTTGAAATGTATTATTTTACTTCAGATTCTCAAAATATTATGGAAAGTGAACTTCCCAAAATTTCAACCCCCAATGTTGTTTAATTTACATGCAATAATACTTACCTTTTTGTGTTGAAGTTATTGAATAAAAAATAGCAGTATTGACAGAATTAGGATCTTCCTTCCTTGCACCATTTACACTTGATTCCTGCTCTAAACCAGGATGACTAACAATGGACTGTAAAAAAGTTGGAAAAAAAACCCGAAATCAATCTCATGTGAACATACTCAAGAACCTTGTATCAACCCCTTTGGCTGAAATTAAATTATATTTTGACATGATATACAGATATTGACTGTTTTGCCTAATCATATATCTAACTATTTGTCTCTTGGGGAGATATGGTTCATACTAGTAGATTTCCTGCCTGAAGCTACATACCTTTATAAAGCTAGATTTTTAAAATTGCTATTCACTCTATGAATTATATGAATACTAAAAATAATCCAATGAGAATATGAAAATGGTTAAAAGTAAGGGTACTCTAGAAAAGAGGAAAGGTTTTCAGTAAAAAATGAAAGCTATAAATACACTTATGTTCCTGGTCTAAAAAAAAAATCATCCAAATATAATAATTTCTTGCTCTTCTATCTGCTGGATCTGAAGAATGGTTTATATTACTGTTATCATCTGCTAAGACCTGTATCCATCTTCAAACCAATTTGCTAAAAAGTACCTTTCCCATCAGTATAATCTATCTGTGTAAAATAATACCTCTACATAGACATCAATTTCATAAGCAATAAAAACTGACAACTCACTTATAAAGCTATTTTTATCTCATGCAGGCACTTAATAAATTTCTAAGAAAAGAGGCCTGTAGTCAATAAAAACCTTGATCACCAATCAGAATTCTAACCCAGGCTAATTTCATGTTTCTGTGTATCATATGTTGCTATAACATTCTGAAAATAGTATTTGGCTAAATTATAGAAGGTATTTTGTTACTATGATCCATTTTATACCCTTTTTTAGTTGGGTATTGCATTAAAAACTTATTTTCAGAATATCATTAATTCTAAAGAGTTCCACGTGGAAATCAAACTGCTACATTCAGTGAAGCTTGATTATATTTATTCTATCAACTTTTTTAAAACTGTTAGAACATGTTTTTACTTCATTTGCACTGAGAACATAAAATATTACCATTTGCAATGAGAGATATTAACAAATATCAGATCACATGATTTGAAAATGAAATTCATACTCAATATGCATGTAACTAAATAATTTCACTGGATACAAATAAAAATATTTTTACCTCTAAAAATCTCAAGTGACATCTGTACAAAAAAAAAACAATGAAGATGAGCACCAACTGATTATAGCTTCCATGTAAATGCTATCGTTTCCAATGTACCTCGAGTCTACTGAAACTCTGCTCTATATCCAGTCCATATTACACTGCATTTTAGGTGGTGATTTCACAACATTTCTGGCTGTAGAAGTAACTTGCTTAATCACTCAGAAACAAAGTGCGTCTTTACCAGATATTTCACCTGTGAGAGTTGTGTGAAGATCAATCATGCTATCTTTTAATTAAAATTGGTAAACATCAACAAACAACGGTTCATCTGCTTACTATAAACACATAGTCTGTACCTGAATACTGTTGGATATTTCATCTGTCAGAGCTGTATGGAGTACCACAACCGGTTCTCTTGGCATGCTGTGATGTGTGAAGACATAACATCTGCGATATGGTCCCACACGTCGCTTGAGATCAGTCCAATTTCTGATTGGATGGACAGCTTCATATTCTGATATCTTGAATAAAAAAATTAAAAAATGATTACATTGCAAGATAGTAAATGCCAATATGAAACATTATTTGTACATATATCTTACGTTAACGCTTTAATAAATTACATGTTTTGACAGTTGAGCTACATGTACTTTTAAAATAAATGTTGGACGCTTGAGTTGAAAATCAGTGGTGTTACTGTATTTTAAATAAATATAAGTACACAAGGTACTGGAAAAATAAAATATAACATCCTGTGTCCATTTAGAGAAAGGATGATGCCAATAAAGAGAAAAGACACCCACTTACTCCTTATCCCCATATCGATTTTCTTAAATCCTTAACAAACACTAGGGAGAACTTTCAATTTGCACTATAAATGCAACACCAATTTTCAGAGATCTCATGGGTAACACAAGTAAGGCATTTGCCCCTTTTTTAGCTGATTTTATTGATTTGGCACTTGCACATTAACCCACTTTGTACCACTTTTTACAACACACACACCATCAAAATGAATTATCAGTCAATTAAAAAGTATCGTCAGAGCCCTGAATCTATTAAAAACATTTCTTTCCACAGAAAGGAAACTTATCTCAGAAGAAAAATGCAAGGTACTTCTCATTTTCACTGAATTTCAAATATCACGGAAAAGAAACGGAATTTAATATTATCTATTTTTTTTCTTTTTTCTCAAATGACATGACCAGAAATTATTATCAAATGACACTGGCTCAGATAGTAACAAATCATCTTGCCCCAGTCTATCTGGGATACTGGATTTCCAAGAAATCAAAGATTACCTTTTGTAAGACATCGCATGCAGATTCCCAAGTGACCCTCTCTAATGTCATGAATCCTACTGAGAACCAAATGGCAATGAGATCTCTCAAGTGGTTGATCAACGATTTAAGGTAAGGATTATCTTGATCTGTACTGTGACAAGTGGTATTCAGAAGATGCTAAAATAAAAATTTTTGAAAAAATGAAGTACTCACTAACAATATTAATTTTCCGATTACTGTTATTGTTTTTTCCCCTGATCAGCTTATTTGTATTGCTGGTACCAAGAAAACATTTTCCATCAAAATAGAAACAATGCTCTATTGACAATGTTCCAAGGCCATACAGTTTACCACAACATGTTCCTTTCAAAGAATATAAAAACCTATACAAGTACATCAAATGATAAAAAGCTGACATCAATTTCATGTGACTAAAATAAATTCCATCATAGGATGGGCACAAAGCATTAATTTTGACAACTGCTGTGACAAATCTATACAGTATCTGTCCATGATATGAGGAAAAAAAAACAATATCTTCAAATAATTTACACTTCAAAAATATATACAAGTATACAAATGACATATTTTCAATGAACATTTAACATTATCGTAATTACTATAAATGACTAAAAGTTAAAGTATTTTACCTTAAACATATTTGTGAATGAATAATTGCTTGTTTGTTTGCTTGCAATTGTCTATACATCTACTCACCAGAATATCTGCTCTCATATCAACCAAAAACTTCACACCATCATTTAAATGACCAATCTGTGTAAAAACTAGATTATATTTGGGAACTAATGCATGCTTCAGCCTTTCTTCTGTTTTCAGCAGGACACCCTCTCCTCTTTCCTAATGAAAAAATGTCAATGCAGAAGAAAAAAATAAATATCACCAAAAACAGGCATATATGTTAAATAAATATTCAAACAACTTTGAATTTATAAGAAATGCAAATCTGAAAGGCTAAGGTATAGTTCTCATCCAATCCATTGATTTTTTTTTTTTTTTTACAATATAATAAAGAATTAGTAATATTTAACATATAAATCCCCTTTGCACAACTTATTGTTGTAGGTACTTTTCCAGTCTGCTAATTATTTAGACATTTTGGTACATTGCTAAATATATAGAATAAAATTTGAGCTTAACCGGTCTATACCAAATATGACTGACATATCTTTACTGGACAAATTTAAAATCTAATAAATAATGCATTCTTGGAACTATTATGCAAGGTGCCATTCACTTTAGAAAAATTCCCAACCATAACCTAAAACATGGGACATTTCCAATCACAGAAAAACTAAGATGTACATCCATCTAGTCACAAAATATAAATTGTCTGTTCCAATCTACAGTTCCATTTTTGCAATCATCCTTACTAGTGCTTCTC
The DNA here is from genome assembly GCF_051362555.1 of Lingula anatina. Classification (NCBI taxonomy): domain Eukaryota; kingdom Metazoa; phylum Brachiopoda; class Lingulata; order Lingulida; family Lingulidae; genus Lingula; species Lingula anatina. The sequence goes on from NC_141767.1 coordinate 45,288,082, forward strand.
TCACAAGACCTGCACTAATTTGAAATGGCCGTCAACAATAATTACCAAGTGCCTGTTCTTGGAATCCAGTCAACTAATGATGCAATGGTCATTTCTGAGAAACTGTATGCTGACAGATATAGATGGAAACATGCAGGGCATGATTAGGCAGCACGCTATTGCTTACAGACTCCACACGAATCTTCAGTGTAGGTGAACACAAGTATACTCTTTAAACATGTGACAAACAGGCTCATGGGCAGGGGACTGGGTGTTTTGGAGGGGGGGGGGGGGGGTGATACATGAACCACCCTGGACATGTCTGCTCTGAATCAAAATTTGATCATGCCATCAGAACTAATGAGTTTTCATTCTTTTGCAAAACAGCATGGTAAGGAATATGCATGTATTTCCTAATTGTAAGACATCTTCAAACCATGTATACTCAGAAACAAAATAGTATCACTTGGTTCATGTTCTCTGAAAATCATCAGGCTGGACAAGATTGAGATACCTATAGGAGCAAAAGCATGACATGTGTCTCTAAAGGTACATTTGTTGCTAAAGATATCAAACAACCATTTTATTAACCAGAATGAATATTGTTTTTATAATATGGCCACAATTCCAATTGTGAAGATATATATGATTTTCAGGCAATATGACCAGTGTCTTTAGACTAATAACACAAGTTGGATAAAAATAAACTAAAATCCACAAAATATATTGAACATTTTTTAGGAAAGAGAGAAATCCTATGTCTCCCTATGTCTCCTCAAACTATGGCCACAGATTCCAGGCATCAGGATCTTTAGTTATCACACCAATGAGCTCACTGCATGTTATATTAAGTTCAGTGACATCTCTACGGTACCTTTCCCCAGATTGTGTTGCATGGCTGACCAGAATATTGTTTGTACATTTCTTGGAACAGATTCCAAGAAAGTATTGATCAATCCTTTATACAAATACCCTGTGAGCAGCAGGAGCGTTGTCTGCCTGCTGCAGGCTTTTGTCTTTTAAGGAAATGTGCCAAATAAGATTTTTCGTGATGACAATTGTATTTAAAATGTACTCTTAGTAGAGGTTCATGTATTAGGCAAAATAACATCACACTCACCAGAATGTGCAAAAACATTATGGCAGTAAAAGATACTGCGTAAAGGAATCAGACTTTTTATGGCGAAAGTTTATCAAATTCAGCAGCTATGCCTCTCTGTTCACAGACGTGATTTTGAACTTATCAACAAATTCGTCAGATTCCATTATGCTGCTGCAATCAATAATACTTGTTTGTAAGGAAAAAGCAGATTAATGCTGGTGCAAATCTTTATACATGCCAGTAATTTAGTGCTAGTTAAAACTGTTCATATATTTAGTAAGTAATCTTCACTCAAACAGTAAGTTATTTGTGGTTATTTATATTTCAGGTAAAAAATGAAAGAAAATTATTTTTGAATTAATATTTTCTGCTATGGAGTTTTCTAATATCAGTACTAACTATTATCTTTATGATAATTGATATTTCAAAGCAGGTTACATCTCTTTAAACGATAAAATCATTACACCAGCTAAAAAGAAATTATATATCTTGAGGGTATTTTTGAGTCTGGAACTTCAAAGTGATGATTGGTATGTTCGTTTATCAGAAATTTGTCAATGATGCCAGGGTCATTGCTTGTTTGTAATAAGCTTTTTTCATGACAACAATTTCTTTTAAATGTTTTCTTACAGGTACATGTATGATAATGAGGCAAAGTAGCATCATGCTGTAACATCATACTGTAATAATGTAATAATTCCCAAATTGCATCTAATAAACAGTCACTTTATAGTAAGGATATTGTCACCCTTTACCCAAAACTCCTTATTTGCTGCCATACATACATTCTTTTGGATAACAGATAAATCTCCAGTGTTCAGTGACTAATTTAACTAACAATTTTACATATGTCATCTTACAGGTGATGTCGTAATTGCGATTTGGGGGTAAAAATTGAAAAATCGGTTTCTCAAATACCATACCGATTGCTATCTTACCTCAAGATAGAAAGGTGTGAAGTTGACAAATAAAGCTTTGAGTTGCCAATGCTTATACATTGCAATAAGAAATATAAAAGCCGAATTTTTTATATTTTCGAGGAGATTTTTATTGTCTTAAATCAGCACAAAGATAGATGCATTTTTGAACTAGAGGATCAGAGAGGCGATACCGCCTCCGAATATTGTACCACCAGCTGGAGCAAGCGCATTCGTATAGACGCCCACATACACAAAATAAGGGACATAGCCACCAGTCTTATGCTTGACAAGCTATAAAAATGCAATCAACAAGAATTTTCAAAATATGCAAAAAATATATATAACTTAAAATGGTACAATCAAAGTTAAGTTCATCGTAAGGTAGGTCAAAGGTCAATTTCAAGGTCACAGTAAATTGCCAGTATATGACTTCCTATTCAACTTCAATAGTAACTATGGACCTATCTCTGCCAGGTTTGGAGTTAAAAGAGAAAAAAATTAGCAGAGTTCAGTTCATGATTATAAGTAGGTCAAAGGTCAATTTCAAGGTCACACTTAGATTGTCAGTATATGACTTCCTATTCAAGTTCAATAGTAACTATGGACCTATCTCGCTAGTTTTGGAAATAAAAGGGAACCAAAATTTGCAAAGTTCAATTCATGATAAAAAGTAGGTCAAAGGTCAATTTCAAGGTCACATTTAGATTGCCAGTATATGACTTCCTATTCAAGTTCAAAAGTAACTATGGACCTATCTCTGCCAGTTTTGGAGATAAAAGGGAAGCAAAATTTCCAAAGTTCAGTTCATGGTGAAAGGTAGGTCAAAGGTCAATTTCAAGGTCACATTTAGATTGCCAGTATATGACTTCATATTCAAGTTCAAAAGAAACTATGGACCTATCTCTGCCAGTTTTGGAGATAAAAGGGAGGCAAAATTTGCAAAGTTCAGTTCATGGTGAAAAGTAGGTCAAAGTTCAATTTCAAGGTCACATTTAGATTGCCAGTATATGACTTCCTATTCAACTTCAATAGTAACTATGGACCTATCTCTGCCAGTTTTGGAGATAAAAGGGAACCAAAATTTGCAAAGTTCAGTTCATGGTGAAAAGTAGGTCAAAGGTCAATTTTAAGGTCACATTTAGATTGCCAGTATATGACTTCCTATTCAACTTCAATAGTAACTATGAACCTATCTCTGCTAGTTTTGGAGATAAAAGGGAAGCAAAATTTGCAAAGTTCAGTTCATGGTGAAAAGTAGGTCAAAGGTCAATTTCAAGGTCACATTTAGATTGCCAGTATATGACTTCATATTCAAGTTCAATAGAAAGTATGGACCTATCTCTGCCAGTTTTGGAGATAAAAGGGAGGCAAAATTTGCACAGTTCAGTTCATGGTGAAAAGTAGGTCAAAGGTCAATTTCAAGGTCACAGTAAGATTGCCAGTACATGACTTCCTATTCAACTTCAATAGTAACTATGGACTTATCTCTGCCAGTTTTGGAGATATAAGGAACTAAATGTTATAATTTTGGAGTTACCATAATGTGCCATAAATTTCCTACGGAAAAAATTAATTAATATAAAGAAAAGGTCATTTTGGTAAAAATTCTTGAAATGGGAGGTGCTCTGAAGTTCCAGATGTTCAAATTTGATGAAATAATGTCATTTTCGACCACAAGTTGCCTGCTTTGCCAAGCCTTATGTTTTATTTTTCCGGAGTTCAAAATTTATTATCCATTACCATACTGCACATTTTGCTTTAACCACCAAAATGTACTTTTTGATACAGCGTAACTTTGGAGATAAAAGGAAAGCAAAATTTCCAAAGTTCAGTTCATGATGAAAAGTAGGTCAAAGGTCAATTTCAAGGTCACAGTAAGATTGCCAGTATATGACTTCCTATTCAAGTTCAATAGTAACTATGGATTTATCTCTGCCAGTTTTGGAGATAAAAGGGAACCAAAATTTGCAAAGTTCAATTCATGATAAAAAGTAGGTCAAAGGTCAATTTCAAGGTCACATTTAGATTGCCAGTATATGACTTCCTATACAACTTCAACAGTAACTATGGACCTATCTCTGCCAGGTTTGGAGTTAAAAGAGAAAGAAATTAGCAGAGTTCAGTTCATGGTGAAAAGTAGGTCAAAGGTCAATTTTAAGGTCACATTTAGATTGCCAGTATATGACTTCCTATTCAACTTCAATAGTAACTATGGACCTATCTCTGCTAGTTTTGGAGATAAAAGGGAAGCAAAATTTCCAAAGTTCAGTTCATGGTGAAAAGTAGGTCAAAGGTAAATTTCAAGGTCACAGTAAGATTGCCAGTATATGACTTCCTATTCAACTTTAATAGTAACTATGGACCTATCTCTGCCAGTTTTGGAGATATAAGGGACTAAATGTTATAATTTCGGAGTTACCTTAATGTGCCATAAATTTCCTACAAAAAAAATTAATTAAAATAAAGAAAAGGTCATTTTGGTCAAAATTCTTGAAATGGGAGGTGCTCTGAAGTTCCAAATGTTCAAATTTGATGAAATAATGTCATTTTTGACCACAAGTTGTCTGCTTTGCCAAGCCTTATGTTTTATTTTTCCAGAGTTCAAAATTTATTATCCATTACCGTACTGCACATTTTGCTTTCACCACCAATATGTACTTTTTGATACAGCTTAACTCGAAAACTGTATGGAATACAAAAAAACGGAGACCACCTCCAGTGTTGGGCTTTACATGCTCTACAAAATGCAAAAAAGAATGGGTCTCTAGCATTAACGGTTCCCGAATTAGAGACAGTTTTCAGTTTCGGTATCTTTTGGCCGCTACACCCGTGAAAATGCACCGATTGACCCCAAATTCACACAGATGAAAGATGACCTGAAGGGTAACAATTTCCAATAATATTATTGGTTAAGTCTGTGTGGTGTCTGAATAACAGCGCAAATAAATTTTTTTTCGTAAAAAAATTCATTTTTTTGAAAATTTTTGCCCATTTGACCTTGAAATAAAGGTCAAAGGTCAAATCCAAGGGCATATTTGAAATCTACACATATGACTTTTGGAAAGCCGTCTGTAGAAATTTTTCCCATAATTCCTTCCGTAGGGTAGATAATTAGCATTTAATTTTGCCATTTTTGGACAAGGGTGCATTGCAATGAGTGCCACACCTAGACCCCAATACCGACAAAGCCCAAATTTTACGTGGAACGAGTTGAGATTATAGGTGACCTAAATCCAAGAGATGGGTATGGGGGCCCTTACCGTCTAGGAGGAGAAGCGGTAACGGTAACATGGCGGCGGAGCCGGCGGAGCCGCAGGAGCCGGCGGAGCCAGCGGAACGGACCGGACGGGACTAAAACCATGTGTACTGCCAGCGCTAACGCTGGTGGTACAATAATTAGAGGCAGGTAAAAAACTCATTTTCGTTATCTGGATGATAATGAACAGTTACAATATCCTTAAGCTGATGCTTTTCTGTCCACATTTACATAACACACTAATGTATTTCAAACTGCTAAGCTCTATCAAATATTTATGAATTCACCGAAAACTAAAAAAAAAAACCCTTCCATATCTCAATTCTTAACCTGAGTACTAAATACACCTCGTGCCTCAATTCCAGTCAAGCTTTTCTAGGAAAAAGTTTTCACTGCAGGTGTGAGAAAAGCAGGTGATTTTTATGTTGACTGATTGTGCTCCATTACATCACAACTGTTTCCACTTTGATAAAATACATGAATACATCTGAAAATTCCAGGAAAGAAGCATGTTTTCTGATGAACTTAGCAATAGCATATAACAGATAAGGCATGGTGATTTCCATGAATCCAATGATAATGATATTGATAATGTCACCATAATGGTAATAAAATGAAGGCCATGCCCCGTAAAGAAACAACCATGGCTGGTGAAATTTAACAAAGTTTATAAAATTGTAGCTCCGAAGAAAAAAAAATTAATTCATTTAACAGACTTATGCACAACATGTCAATTTTTGTTCAGCCAATTCTATCTCCAGAAGGTGTCATTTTTCCACGGCAGAACCAGGACACATTCTGAAAAACTCTGAATTTTCACCACCACTATTACATGTAGTGTAGTAAACAACGCATACTCTTAGAGTCTAAGAGTCTATCAATCCATATCATTACCTGAGCCATACTGAGATTTTGTGCAATCTGAAGGATAATGTTATGGTCCACACCATAATCATGAGCAAGGGTCTTCAAAAACACAGCTTTGTCTTCAGGTATCAGATTACAGTAGAAATGACACAAGTCCCTGGCTTGGTTCTGAAAAATCAAAAGGTTGATGCCTCTTTGCAATCCCACAAACGAAATTTGTGCAAAATTGTTTGTAAACAATAACTTTTGCAGACTTATTGCATCATAATTTTTAGGATGATGAGTCGTATTGAATACCTGATATATATTTTTTTCCCTTAGGCCATAACATTTAATATAGGCAACATATTGTAACATAGTTAAAATGATTAGGATAGTGGGGCTATATAATAAAAGTGGAATTGTTTGACCAAATCTCAAACAACCAATACTAGTTACCTTCTTTTTTGTTGTAAATAGGACTGTGAATGTTTGTGGTACAATGGGATGGAGGAGACACAATTTATATTTCCTCCACATTGCGTGGTATATGATCCCGTTAGTAAAGTAACTTCACAAACAAAATATTAAGGCCCCTTTTATTAAATTTCCAAACCGAAATGAGAATTAATACGAAATTCACTTAATATAATTGGTCATGAAAATCTGTAATAAACTGCCAAGAATATGATCAAAATATGGCCAAAACTATAATGATAATAAGTTAAGAATTAAAAGATTTTTTTGGGGGGGTGCAGAAAGGCCAAAAAGTGGACAAACATAAAAATGAGAAATTCAGGAATATGTAAAACAAAATTCATACCTGAGAGTCGGAAGATAGTACTTATGCCAAAATTCATGCCAAACTGTGTGGAAAAAAATTGCACTTATGCCAAAAGTCATGCTAAATTGAGCAAGGAAAAAATTTAGCACAGCAAGCATGATGCAATCCAAATTACAGTGAGTCTGTCAAAACATTTGCCAAAGTAGAATTACACAAGCATTGCTTTTTATGGGGAGTTCTAAATGGAAACTGTGGAAAATCAAAAATGTTATCATCTAAATTATGACAGATCCAATTTATCATTAAGTATAATGGAAGTGTTATATAATTACCTATGGTCTTGCTTCTAAAAACAATTTATGACAGATTAAAGAATTTGCCTGATGCAATAAAGAGTAATGCTACCCTTAATATTTATTTCAAATGCATTAAGGGCACTCTGCCATATAATGGGGTGAACTTTCTTTTGTCAGACAAAATACTTCATTTTTTGAATAAACATTTTTGAACAATATATAGTGAAAGAATTTAAATATCTACTAGTACTTTGTAAGTCTATAACTAGTACAATGTTTATTTAATTTTAAATGTATATTGTAAATTTTCATGTAAAATTTTATAAATTGTTTGAAAAAATATAGCACCATCATGAAAAGTTTGCATCATTGCCCAATTTTACATGCTTCAGGTGAATCCAAACCTAAAACATATGGAACGCCGTTTGTACAAAAAAGATGAAAGTATCATTTTGATAAGAAAATTTTTTTTGCGAGGTGTTAACATCATTTTCTTGTCAAAGCGATGAAAGTGACAATCTCAAAATGATGTCAGCACCTCACAAAAATTTTTTTCTTATCAAAATGATACTTTCATCTTTTTTGTACAAACGGCATTCAATAAAAACAGAGATAAAACATTTGCAAGGCAGCAAAGCTGTCAAATGTACACACAAAAAGCAGAAAATAATGCACAAGATATGATACTGTCAATTCTGATGCAATAATAAATTATACCTAACTGCAAAGTCAACATCAAATTTTAATTATGCACAACAGGTAATACCGACGAAAGTAGAAGCACAAGGCTTCAGGCCCATGAGAGTTCAAGTTCACACTTAGAAAATGCCAGAATGAGAAAAATGAAAATTTCACAAAAAAATGCATAAATTCAATAAAAAATGATAATCCAATATTGCTAGTTTTCTAATTTGAGCTATATTTCAATCCTAAGAATCATTCTTGTCAGTTAAAAAAATTAATAAGTAACACAAATTTCTTTTCATAATCCTTGTGGTGGCAGTGCACAAAGTAGGATGTGTCTGACATAAAAAGGGTTTGGAAATATTGCTTTCACAGCAGTATTGTCAATATCATTTTGAATATGCTGTAATGTTGTAAGTTACCAAGTCCCATCCTCCATATATGTCTCATCCTCTGCCACCCTATACCTATTTACTTCATTCACATTTCCATAACTTTTTAGAAAATACAGTTACTTTCATACAGTTCTTTTTACTATTATTCTGAAAGTAGACTAATTAGCTTAAAGCTGATACATTTGTACCTAGAAAGCCATGGTCTGTGCTACACCACACGTGATGTGCTACAAGCTTGTTTCATCACTTCAGATATCAATCATATATATATATATATATATATATATATATATATATATATATAAGAGCTTATAATTGTAACAATTTTTTATAGTGTAAAAATTAAGGTCTTGAAATATGAATGTGAAGTTGTGCAAAAGAAAAACATTTCAGTTTATGTAACATCGACAGGATATTAGCAGACCAGTTCAGGAGGAATGCCCTAAGCAAAATGGAAAAGTTGGCAGCAATACTGCTGCAATCTAAAAGTCTACAGGAGTTTGCAAGAAAAATTTTATTGCTGCTAATTTGCAGCCATATTGTTGCAAATTTGCTTCAAATTTCCAAGAAGGAATTGCAGTTTGTAGCAAAATTGCTGCAAATTTGCTGCAAATTTGCAGTAGTCCTGATATTTTGCTAAGGGTGACTACCTATATCTTTGCTATCAAAAAAGGTTATTTTTTCCTTTTAACACACCAGGGTTACAGTATAAACTGAACCAACAGGATACAATTCAAATGTAAACAGTGCATTTCCAAGTATTCACTTTAATCCTTTTCCCAGTAAGTTTCCAGTAAACTGCCAACCTGCTTCCTATCCGTTCATTAAAAATTCTTTATCAAGCCTAACCTTTGGTGCAACTTAATCTCTAATCAAAATTGCTCAGGCTTAACTATTTTTCAGCCCATGCTGCTATTCCCTGGATTTCATAGTTTGCTCAGAATGCTGTACTGACCACTCACTAATTACTTATCATATCATTTTCGAAAAAAGAAATATGAATAAAATAAATTTGAATAAAATATCATCATCTGTAGGAGTATACCAAATTTTAATTATTCTTTTAATCAACTTTATGGAAATGTGTGAAGATTTTTAATGCTTCACTCTAGAGACAACAATGTTGCATAATGTTCAGATGTAAGAACATATAAGTTAAAGGAATAAACTAGAGGATCACCAGGAATTGTACCACCAGCGAGATTTAATTCATTCAAGTTAAATGGCAGCTATGGATGTATCTGTTTCAGCTGTAGAAAAGTAGAGGCTGATAAAAATGTGAAGCACATTTAAGGAGATAAAGTAAGTTAAAGGTCAAATTCAAGGTCACATTAAGATGCCCAATATAAGATTTCCTATTCAAGTGCAACAGTAACTATGGATGTATCTCTGCTAGTTTTGGATAAATAAGGGCTAGAAAATTTGAAAAGTGCAGTTCATGGCAAAAAGTAGGCCAATGGTAAAATTCAATTCTACAATGCACCAACCATGAGGCCTCTAGCTTTTCAGTTTTTCAGCTTTGGCATCTTATATTATAATTATCATTATTTGACTATGGGTGAAAATGTCAAATCTTGTTGTGCAATTTGAACATCTTACTCTTTTGATGAACATGAACAATAGCTTAATATTTGAAAATAATTGGCCGATTCAACTGGTGGTAAGTAAGTTGTAAATTGTGATTGTACAGCAGTCCCTGCATAACTGTTTACAACATCTTAGATGTTATTTAATGTATTAATAATCGGGTTGGTATTGATCACCAGTGCAATGTTTCATCATGTGTTTGTGGAACAAAAAAAAAAAAAAGACTCATTTAAGATGATGCAAATATTTCATGATGAGCAATGGAAATGGACAGCTTTATGTTTCTGAATTTCTTTTCAAGTACTAGTAAATAAAATGCTATCAACATTAAATTTCTGTTGCTAGCATAACTGACATAACTGCTTAATGACATTTGATTGCTTTCATTATTATTGGTAATACCATGTCAACTTGTCAACTAATTATAATAAAAGCTGATTTTAATCTAGAATAACTTGTTCCTTCCTCCAACAAAGAAAATAAAATAAGGAAAAGAAAATAAAACAGAAAATAAGGACTACTTACATCTGCCACTGTAGTTGAACTGGTTTCTTGTGCTCCCAGAATGCTGTCTAGCATTTCATGTGCCCTGACTGCTAATGAGGACATACTGTGACTGGGTGACATTATGGTGGTAGGAGATGAAGATGAAGAAACCACAGCCTGGAAGAGTAAACAATGAATTATTAACTAATTAATACAAACTTTCCTTCAGCACGTATTTTGGAGGTCCTTCATGCAAACCTCTTTTTTAAAATCCCTGAAGTTTTTCCAAATACGGGTTTTCAAAGTGATATGAATATGACTACCCATTTTTACCTCCACCAAGGAGGTTATGTTTTCACCCCTGTTTGTTTGTTTGCTCGTTTGTTTGTCTGTAATCAACATAACTCAAAAAGTTATGGACCAATTTTGACGAAATTTTCAGCAACTGTCAGAAGTGGGCCAAGGAACAGATGTTTAGTTTTTGGTGGTGATACAGATCAACAATCAATCAATAATCAATAATAATCAAAAATTGCTGCCTTGGCAGAGGTCCGTGCTCTCGGAGTGCTTTTCTAGTTTACAGTTGGTATGGGTCCAAAAATATATCAGAGTTTAAAACCCATGGAAAACATTAATTATCAATGAACAGATAATCAACAAATCAACTAGAGGATCAGAAAGGCGATACTGCCTCTGGGTATTGTACCACCAGCTGGAGTAGGCGCATTCGCCTCTGGAAAACAAAAAAAAAAAAAAAAAAAAAAAAAAGGACATCACCAGTGTTATGCTTGACAAGCTCTATAAAATGCAGCGAACAAGAGTTCTCAATATTTTTGTTGAAAATTACTAATGGCCACTTATCCCAGGAAAATGCATCAAATGACCCCAAACTCACTAAGATGAAAGATGACACCTGCTCATAATATTATAGGTTAGGTCTGTGCAGTTTCTGAAAATCGGCACAATTTTTATTTTTTTGAAAAAAAATTCCTATTTAGAAAATTTTGGCCCCTTTGACCTTGAAATAGAGGTCAAAGGTCAAAACCAAGGGCATATTTGAAATCTCCACATATGACTTTCAGTCAGCCATCTAAAGAAATTTTCACATAATTCCTTCGGTTTGGTAGATATTTAGCATTAATTTTTTTTTAATACTGGAAAAGGGTGCATTGTGACAAGCGCCACACCCAGACATGAGCACTGCCAAAGTCCGAAATTCTCATGGACCGAGATGAGATTATATGTGACCTACATACAAGAGATGGGTACAGGAGCTCTTGTAGTTTAGGAGGAGAAGCGGTAACAGTGACGTCGCTGTGGAACTGGCAGAGCCAACAATGCCAGCTGACAATACTGGTCAGGACTAAAACCATGTGTACCACCAGCGCCACACTGGTGGTACAATTAAATCACGGCAATCTTCTTTTCCTAACATTCAACAGGTGAGTTTGTTTTGCAACACAGGTCATATCAAATGGACTGTAATATGAACATCTAGGCAGGCCATGATCTGACAATGATAAAAAAGAGGTTGCAAAAATTTAAAGATATTGAATTCCTATCTTAAAGATACAATTATTATATATTTATATTAAATCAAATTTTATGTTACAATTATAAGCTCTGAATATATATATATATATATATATATATATATATATATATATATATATATATATATATATATAAAGTGATGAAACAAGCTTTTAAACAAACACATCTTGAAAATATAAGTGAAAAGTATGCCACTTGCATAATAAAACAATCATATAGTTAATATGTTTAAGAAAGGAATAAAAGAACACTGTTAAATGGTGGTTTTTAAAAGCACAGATATATAATGTGGTTTAAGATCTTTCATAATAGAGGCACCCTAGACACTCCTGTTATCAGTGCCATCTAATTTAAAACACTGCCACCTGCATGCTAATGTATTCACAAGTTAACTTTGCAGACAAAAAAGTGTTTAAAAATTCTAAGTAACACAAATATACAGTATGTACTTTCATGTGAAGTTATCCAAAAGAAGTTATTTGTTAAAATAAATTACACTTTGTTATTCAATTTATGCAAAGCCCTTCTTTGAGTTATCAATGGTTTAAAAAAAAGGAAAATACAACAATCCCTCTGTCAGCGGGAACACTAGTCAGCGGGATCATGACTATGATTGATGATCTGCATTATTCAAACACTGTTTACTAGATTTTCATTGGATTTGGAATGTTACACATGCAGTGAATTATCAGCCATATGTCATGAGCTGAGACCTGCAAGGTGGTCAGAATAAGGTAGGTGGGAAAATTAAAATGCCGTTTGAGCCATTTCAACTACTCTGAATGCTTAGGCTGCGTTCACATGAAAAATCTATTTTCTAAAAATCTAAAAATCTATTTGCGGTATCTCTGTGCCCTGAATACCCCACGGCGTAATTACTGGCAGTGCCGAGAATTAATTACAGCTTTACGCAAATAGATTTTTAGATTTTTAGAAAATAGATTTTTCATGTGAACGCAGCCTTACTGTGAGTGTGAACTTTTTTAATGTAAGATCCCAGCATAGGTAACCCAATAATGATCAATTAAAAACTGATTATAACAGAATTGAATTATGAATAACAGAAGTACTTTGTACTGAAACTGTTCCTGCTGTATCTACCTCCATTGTCTTCATTTTTTTTTTCTTAAAAAAACTTTCTTCGAACATTTGCTTATTTTTTATCTCAAACTATGAGAAACCAAAAGAGCTATAGGTATATGGCTTGATATAACCTTTTCATCCTATCAGCAATTATCATTCTTTAATTATAAAGAGATGTTTGGTCTAATATATCCTGTATTCGGTACCAGTTAAAAAAAACTGAAAACATGCTACAAAGTTAATATCAAATGAAAAATGTTATACCAGTAAGCATATGAAAGTCCGCCTGAGGACTGTTGTTTTCTATTTAATTATATGCATTTTTTATATACTGCAGGTCTAATTTCAAAACTTAATTGGCCTATGCAGCATGTTATCATTTTCCCGTATGGTAAATGCAGGCTTTCAAAAAGTGTTGACACCTAAAAAACAGCAACAGCTGTAGAGAAAATTCTCCAGTTTATAAAACACCATCATATCCACCAACCATCCCACTTCTCTGATTAATCTACAAATAACCACAGTCGCCTAATTATTGTTTCAAGAAGATTTTATTTTGTTTTGTCTAGCTACTCCTTCAGATTTTACTCTAAGTTTTGTGTTAACATTAACATTAAAAATCACATAACGTCGCGTCTTACCTCATTTGTTCTACTGGTCATGATCGATCGTGGGGGAACAACACCGGGCACATGCTTCTTTACAATAATCAACGTGAATTTACACTGAAACCCCCGGCTGCCTAGATCATTTCCAAGAATCCACTGATTCAGTTCTTGGAAAAACGTAATCCAGACCGAGGGCGAAGGTCAAACGTCACATTGCCTGCCAGTGCCGGTCTGGTAGTAGTGCTGTTCTTTTAATCGATACGTGGCGTATCAGCGTTGTATTTTGTTTTTGGTGCATTCTAGGCCTTACCTGTGGTCGAAATAGTCCTTTAAATGATTTTCTTAGCGAATACATCGTAATACTAACAGTAAATACACGTTAAAGTCGCGTTCAACTGGACTAACTCAGTTCCAGCTAGACTTCCGGTTGTGCAATACGTCATCGGATTATGTCCATGCAGTATCGTGCACTTGTTTTCGTTTGTTACTTACCTTATCTATCAATCTATCTAGCTGGAGCGGAGTAGGGAGTGAGTTGTGAGTGCATCCTCACCACGCCTTTCTTTTAAGCCAATTTCATTGGATCCCCACTCGCCTCCTGCTAATCAAGAAGGGGTTGGACAGAGACACTTACGCCCCAAAAAACTCTTGATGTATATTTTAAACAAAAATAATGTTATAAAAAATAACCTCTGGGAGGGAGGGGGTCATCTACAATGTCTGCATTACTTTTATTTATTTAATATAATCTCTTTGATGCTTCTTTGCTTATTTTTGTTGCAAATCGTGCATTAGTAGGCCTACTATTATGTATAAATTAATTTGATCAATTTCACAAATTAATATACTCAGTCACTGCTTGGTATTACAGGTAGACGACTTGGGAAAGCTAATTTCAGCCCGCCCAGGCAGTTCGCTCTTGGCATATTGTTCCATCTTCGTATCACTAATTGCTTTTTCAAACTAACTTATAAAGAAAATTCTGCTTATGTGCGGTTTTACTAGGAAGTGAAATATATATACAGTATAGCCACTCCTTACTTTCTCAGTACAGTCCTACAGTTCCTTGTACGTGAGCCTCGGCATCTTTTTAACCTTAAAAATTCCCGCCGCTGATGTGCCCGTAGTCATTTAATAAATAAAGCAACTTATTCTTATTGATGCCCCAGCCAATGCATGTACTGGTACATGAACCAACGGGTAACCTCAATTATGTTGAAAAGCAACACCCAAATTAATTAAACAAATAAATAAGCTGAATGTACTAAATTCAAGATGGCCAAGGTTTTAAACTGCAGAACAATTTATAACCTTTTTTCATTCATTTGGGTATATCGTATCTGTTTTCGAAAGTGCTATTGAGAAAGGGCCTAGCCTATTGGCCTGGAAAAACGTATGGAAAACAATTAATTCCAAGCTGTTGATTAGCTAGACTCCAATTGCAACATGAATATGAATATGTTTACGCTAATATAATGCATTACCTATGACCCATAATAAATTGGGACGTAGGCTTTTATACACTGATTGATTCCAACACAATGGATGTGACTTGGCAATTTGTCTTCTCTACAGCAATTACGTAGACCTATTGGTTTCTGGCTGTGAATGTCCTATGACCCTAAATGGTATCTAGCATGTTTTGTAGCGATTCATGTCAAGATCATATTGGAATAACATTGATTTTGTCGCTAGAAAATAGCATTATCACCGGATGCATGAATGGATGATTCCTATCGTTTTTTTAGAGCCCTCTTTAAACTAAATCATTGAAATAAAAATGCAAGTGATAATCAAATATAGATTTAGCAACCTTCTGAACACATTTGATTGTAAATATTAAATCTCCTTACCTGGTGTGTTTAAACCTGGATATATGTAAGGAAGGGGCTGGGATGTATTCTGTTATCCCAGACAGGTAGTTCATAAATATAGGGGAGACCGCGGCTAGTTTGACCCCGGGATAACTTGGCCCCTCGCCAATTTAGGAAATTTAGGAAAAAGTACCTACGAGCCGTACGAGGTAAAAAAAAATTGATCACATAATCTCGTAAAATGACCATATTCATATGTCAAGAAAAGCATCGGTCGTAAAAAAGGGCTACAACTTCAGCAAAGACTCTAAAAATCAATTAAATATAATGAGATGAGTAAATATACAATCATTCCGATTACACGGATTTCTAGCTTATCATACCCGTAGTATAGAGTGGTAACTTGCCCGACCCTAGGACCAACTTGACCCGCCAAGGGCTAAGTTGGCTCACCTGTCATCAGGTGGGTATTTGTCAAACTGTAAGCCTAAAGGCATAACATCTGCAAAAAAAATGACGTTGCATTTATAGCTAAGTCTTTGGCGCTCGTTGTAAAATCAGTTTTGCTGCTCTAACTTTTTCTTAGATGGCTCTGCAAGACCCTAAGTGTCTAACTGGGCCAACTAGCCTCGGTCTCCCCTACGTGTGGCACGTCAAAATATATATATAGCTATGTTCGACGATAAACTAGCGAAACGCACCAAAATTTGAGCATGCAAATAGCGTGTTTCACACTAGAGAAGTTGCCGTCAAAATAATACCTCTGAATCACGATATCTCTCAAATCTGTGTTGAACTTAAAAATCATTTTGGTGTATAATAAGAGAATAAATCAATGCGGTTACGAACAGATTACGTTGCATAAGGTTATTCATAAGTCGATTTGTTGTTAAGTCTAGCACAAATACACCACAGTATACCAAAGCGGTATCATTCCAGAGGTACTGTATGTTACAATATGTTTTAGACATACATAATACACCGTGGTAAGCATGAATTAAAGTTTTCAAAAATCATGGCCCTGAAGTTAGCTGCGAACTAGACCTTATCACTTTGCGCGCCAATTTCAATTTTGCACACACCCCTTCTTCTTAACACAATGTCGTTTACATCTTTGACTCCCCTCGTACCTCGAGTGTTCGTAACTCGGGGTTTGCCTTATAAACTAATAGAATTTTACATTCAAATTCTATTCATTTTACTCTCGCTTGCTGGCAATAGTTCTAAAAAAATAATTTAAGAAAATAAATCACTCTATGCAAGTCAAATCAAACAGGTCTAGGTAATTAATTTCAATTGTTTTTCAAAGAAATTAAAGAAACTAATGCTGATAGTCTGTTCAAATGCATGCCAATGCGACGTTTAAACTTTGGCTCATTATTGGTCGAATACCTTAACAACCCTTACAAGAGAAAATCTCGCGATACTTCAGTTGGGTGAATTATCAGGTTTAAGTTTATTATAGCACAATGTCGATTGTTTGCACACCTACTTTAATTCTGCTTTATTACCTGTGTTCCGCTTTGGTTAAGCTGACCTCGCAAGAGAAAGGAGGGTTTAATCTAACGTTGCTTTACGACCGATCGGTTTAATGATTTTTACGCCAGACAATATCGCCCATGGTGAATGTTCAATGCGGTCAATTCTTTACTGTTAATTGGTTTGCGCTAATTAAGGCAAGAGGCGTCGAAAATATGATCAAAGACACAGCCAGATGATTATCGAAGGTTATTGAAGGGTCTTTGAACCAGTCATCGACGGTTCTATCGATCTGTAATGGCTCGGAGAGAGGAGCTAGCAACATCAACTATTGATCGTAAACAGTGATGCCACTATAGTAATATTTAGTTACCCTTAGAAGGATATATACGGAACCTCTTCACGCAGAACGGAAAGTGAGACTGGTTTTTTATTTTGTACGTGTATCTAACGATTATTTCTGAAAACATCATGTTTGATCATCAAACTTTAGAGAAGATTTACGACATTGCTGACTATTTGCTTTGTGGTGATCAGTCTATCAAAGCATCACGGATTCATATCTAGTATGGGTAAAGATATCACGTGTGTGTGTACTGCAATATTTCAATTTAACTGACTGCGTCGGTAATGGCTGGACTTATGGCTAAGCCGCCATCACAGCCATTTCTGGACAGTGTGTCGACTCTGGAACGACCAGACTCCAGAAAGAAGGCGCTTACTTCTTTTACGATTCCCAGAGATCATAATTTGAACTATTCACTGAGGAAGCATGTTGGAACGAACAATGTTTGGTCATCAGTGCCAGGAGGGGCTTGGTTACCCCAAAATCCTGCCCCTGAGTCGCCTAGTAAGGACGTTAATGTTCTGAACCCAAATTGGCGACTTAAACAAATGACAAAAGGCAACTTTTTGCCTACGCTAGAAATACCAAAACCACAAGCATTCGGTATTACACCGAAAGTCCGCCCCGGGCGGCCGTTAGGGACCAGACGGCCCACAGGCTCAGCGCGAATTCAGTCATCACGAGAGGGATTTTATTCGGCAGAATATGGCGGGGCCAACTTTCTGAACACTGTTTTGAAGCCGGGCACAGCTCCCGCTTCTTACAACTCATCTGCTCAGGGTCTTGTAGCCCCTAACCATGCTCAGAGTTACCAGCTTGGATATGTCCACGGTATGACAGCACAAAGCGCTAGTTTGCACGACAGGCGACACAGTCAGCCTGCACAAAGTGGTTCTCAGCAGTTGCCTGACCTGCAAAACCCCGTTAGCCTACCGCCCTCCCTGGAAGGCTATCGGGAGCACCGCGCTAGTCCAACGACTCATAATACGAATCAAGGCAGTAGCCAGTCGCAAAACCATGACCCAAGTTCAGCACACTCTAGTCACCAAGAAGACCATAGTGATCCTGTAAAACCTATTCTGAAAGCCAAAATAAACCGGGGAAGTTTACATGCCCCTTTGAGTGGAAACAACAACCAAAAACAGGACATCGCTACTTCCAATCAAAAGGGAACTAAAGAGAAACCATCGGGCACAAGACGAATCTCACCTCGATCTAGAATGGCACAAAAAATTGCTCGGGCCAATTTGACACTCAGCGACTATTCAACCATTAAGATTGACGTTTGTGATAGTGACACTAAATCCGATCCCGGTACTGTCGAAGAGAAGAAACCAGATTCGGAGGAAGGCTCTGTAAAGTCGGAAAACGACGTCGTGAAGGAGGGCGAGGAGCAACCGGTTCGCGTGAAACGCTCAGTCCGGTTCAACATGGGACATAAAATACACGAATTTGTGCCATGGGATCCAATCAGTTCTGTTTGAATAGGTGGAGCTGAACTTTTTAAACAATCGCGTGAGACGCATGTACCCTAAAGCATCACAGTAGCTTAATCATCTTTTAATGTTTGTTTTAGGCTTAAATGACTGAAAATGTAGTGGGAGCCAGACGGCTTTGTCAAAAAAATACGAAAATACAAACAAATTTAGTGAAGCGTGTGATTTGTATGCTTTTTAATATACTTTAAAATTGGATGAACTTAAGTTAATATCAAAAAAGCTGTTACAGTTACGAATCAGGAGAGAAAAAAGTGCCAACTCTATTTAAATTCTAACACATTTGGGAAATATATGGATGATTTCTGTTCTAAGGATCGTACCGCTTACTGTTTTCACCACCGGCGGTCACAAAACCTTCAAAACTCAGACGTAAAAAAGTAGCATAATTTATTCGTTGGTGCTTTTTGATATTGTCTCACATCGCACAATATAATTTTACATAGTCGCACATAACTGACGCCAAAAACAGAGCAGAATGAGCTATTTTTCTTAGGCATGGTGCTTGACAAGTTACAGTTGAGTGCTGAAGGGTATGGTGAATTTTTCGAGTGACCCGATCAACAATTCTTCGAAATGCAAATTATTCTTCAAAGTGCATTCAACTAGAATCTTTCAACGACCAAATAATAAACCCTTTAACTGTATTTCAAGTGGATTTGTTTGAAAGGAAATAAAAACATAGTAAGCAGCAGTCCATCATATAGACCTGGCAACAGTAACAACGGCACGCTGACTGGTACGTAGAGATACGTTGACTATTTTCTAGATGCCATATAGTAGTTTTGCCGTGAACGACCTTGCTCAATCTCTTTATAAGACGGGTTAATGGGAGTATTTTATGGCTCCAATACCAACATAGTGGTAATTTGTCATGCAGCCGATTAATTGACCCTGTACAATTTGAAATCTTTATGAAATAAATGCAAACTTACTAAAGCAACAAGGTGTTTGCACATTTGTTTCCTGCAGGTTGGGGTGTGAGCTGGGACGTTTGCTTAATCTAAGTTTAGTTGACATTATAGATCAGCTTTCAAATATAACTTTGACTCAGAAAGTGAAGCACTATGGCTAAGTATAAGCAAACACTTACAGCTAAATCTCCGCGGAGAATGTCACTTTTATTTAATTTATACTATATCTAATGTGTAAATAGTCTGTCACTTTAAACAACCTATGTGACCGGTTTTAGTAGACACGCGTTGTTCCGTAGCCTTAACACGGCAATCTGTGAAAATAATAAAGGGATTATCCACCTTGGTGAACTATCTATTCTATGCTTATTTATGGTCTCGTTTTACCCTCGTGTTTCCGTACATCTTTGTTGTCTTTAAAGTCCAAATATAACAAAAAGACCAAGTTCCATATTTTAACAATTAATTTGCAATCCTAGACAGTTCTATTCAGATTTATGCTTGTCAGAAAATCCCTTTATCAATATATAAAATATATTTTCTTAATATAAAAAATTTAAGAACAAAGAGAGGTTATCAAGTCATTTATAACTCAAGACGTAGGGTGGAGCAACTAGTATGCTTAGCTGTTTCAAATTTAAAAAGGATTTGAGTCTCATTCAGTAGGGGATTGAAGGTTTAACTGCGTCTCTCATATGTGCTGGTAAATTTGACTCACTTATTATCTTCTTTTAATCTTTGCCTGGTGAAAACTTAAAATGATGAAGCTCCAGGGGGCATATGTGCCTAGCAAGCTTCACATAAAACTTGCCAACGTAATCTTATACCCTATTTTAGAATAAAATGTACAGCTTATCTTTTAATTTTTTATTGGTATACAACTTAATTGCATTGTCACTTCTAAGTGCATGCTCGTAACCTCCAGCACGGTGCTTTAGGCCTACATCTGAATTAGGCCTATTTCCATGACATTTGAATAAGGATAAATGGTTGACTCAAATAAGTTTCTGACTATGCTGGTTATTGCTCACTTATAGGCAAGTTCTTAGGAATGTCTGTCTAAACATTCCTTTTTTTTCCTTTTAGATAGTTAATGCTTATGTTTAAAGGTTAAACACATCCCTTATCACATTAAATAATAGAATCTTCCCCAATTTGAAAAAATGCACTTGTTGGTGGTAGTTGGTATATACCACAGAATTGTTGTTGATCTTATACTTTTTCTGCGCTTTCTTTAAAGAAATTTTTGACTAAACTGTCAATAAAATTTGATTATCAGGATGACCTAATTTGGACTTTTATTATTTGATTTATACCTGTGGGAGTCGGCAATGTTACGCCAATATTGAATAAGCACTTCTTACGTGTACCAGAACAATGGACTAAATTATTTATGGTTTAATCAATAATCCGTCAATTCAGTGATAATGGATAGAGAAAACCAATGGCATTATTCCTATACTGCATTAAGTATGCCTAATTAAGAATTGGTACCTTACAACAAAAGGGGGTCAATCGGGCGAAAATGAAGTGAAAAACTAACGGTAGTACAAGTAAGGCAGGTAATAGTTGAAACCCAGGTGACAATAATCACTTTCTTGCATGTTCCAAACTGTCATTGCCAAATAGGCTCTCCATTCACTGTGATGATCTGTGCAACACGTGGAATGCTCAACGAAGCATGCACGTGCAATGTCTGAGCGCATTCTCATCCCACAACTTCGTCCTAAATTGATTAAATCACAAAAATATAGAGACAAGAAATAGTATAAAGCATTAATTAATGAATTAGAACAGCCCATGTGTTTTTTTTTCTACTCCCTGACCACAGGGTCCACTAGTAGTCTGTTACAGAATTTTTGTATATTCTTATCATTTGATATCTGATAAGTTATAACGATCTTTGCTTAGTTGACATGGGAAAATTACAGTGCTCAGCACTCTTCTTCTTTCTATTTCATAACAATCAACAGCTAAAGTGTGTACTCTTCATAGAAATCAATAACATAAATATGTCATTTCTGTTTAATTAATCAATAATTATAATCAATAATCAAATGAATTAATTTTTATTTGATTTAAGAATTGTTGCATTATTTCATATTAGAAAAAATTTCTAACGTTAAAGAAGCAATGCTGGCGCTTAAAAATGTCCCAAATTCATATTTTCTGTCCACATATCCTGCAGAGCCACTTATCTCTCACAATTCAGACCTCAAAAACGAATAGAAAAACTCCTTTAATAAAAGCGTTTGATGTGGATATTTCCTTCCGAAATGTACGTGGCAGTCTAAATGTGTTGTCAGATTATTAGAACAGAATTATCTTATTCTCGAGTAAATTCGACTTGGCGCGAAAATCCCGAAAAAGATATCATTAAAGAGTAGTTAACTGCAACGCGCAGCTCATCTCAGAAGTGAGTTCCCAGTGTGGTCTCAAACTCAGGGGAACAGTACCCGCCCGTACCCTCTACAAGGGTCACAAAATGATTTTCACTAGATATTTCACACATACGTCTCTGGCTTAGGCAAATTACTTGTTTAAACATGGAACTCAGTCCAGTGAAGGATTTCAGAAGCTGTAAAACTGAAGCATCCTGACGCAATCGAGGCGGGTAGATGAATGATTTTTACAACCTTTTGCTACGGCTGGCCTATTCGTCAATTACTACAGGTTTATTGTTGTTTTATTTATTTAATTAAGAGTGAAGAGTTTACAAATTATTTGTTTTCGTTTGAATAGATGAATTAGAACATAAATATATTTGTATACGGTTCACGGTTGATTAAAATATTGTGGCTAGGAGGGTAGATGAGTGGTTTTTACAGGTGTGGTGTGAGTTACTGTTCATTTATACAGACGAAGTATTCTTATGTACGTTGAATGTTCTTATTCGTTCAGCCTAGAGTCGCCGTATAGCAAATGTTTACAGTGTATATTGACCAATTAATTTTTGTATGCCTTATTTTAGTTTTATGTTTACAATAAAAGTCACTGGGCTCTCGCACATTTTTGCTACGGATGGCTTATGTGTCAATTACTACAGGTTTACAAGTTGTTTTATTTGATTAATTAAGAGTGAAGAGTTTACAAATTATTTAAGTTCGTTTGAATAGATGAATTAGAACAAAACTATGGTCATGGCTACAGTCTACCAGGGCCGCAGTCATTATTGTGGACATTTTTTGCTGATACTGACATCAGACCAAAATGACTGTCTATATATCTAGACACCTATCTGTGTGAATATCTGTGAAAAATCTATCTGTCGCCCTGGTAGAGGGTAGGTCATGGCCGTGTTTTAAAGAAATTGTTACAGTTACTGAGCAGACTGAGCTTAGTCCACCATCAAAAGTAGATGTACAGTTGTAGTAGTGTCATATTTGAAGTGTATTTTTTACAATGACAGCATATTAGACCATAAACAGCCCTGATACCTGGTGATCTGAAAAGAAAAAGGTAACTTAGTCACGCAACCATGTCAACGAAGAAAAGGTTGTAGGAAAACTGAGAGAAGCCTTGTGCATACAATCGGGAATTTCCATCTCCTAAAAATAAACAAAAAGACCCATACGCCATTGCGAGACTATAAATAGACACCCCCCAGCAGTGCATACATAAAATTTTGCGTCGGCATATTTCCATTTGCAATCACTGCGTAGTCAGTGTTACCGAGAAAATTCAGGCATCTCATGCAAACCCCAGTTCAACTCAGCAGTCAAAATGAACGCTGGGGGATATGATGAGGAGCTGATAGAGTTTATAAACCTCAGCACTACGGAGAAGGATGTACTAACCTGCAATGTGTGGTAGGACTGTACAATAGACTGTTTATAAGTTCTTATTTAAAAGTATGACCTAATGTATTTTTATGTACCAGTACCTGTTTTGGATTTTTAAAAAATCCGAGGTCGCACATTATACTGTGTAGAAGAGTTTTGAATGCACTTGAATAAAGTGCCAAAAACGCCCCTTTAAAAGCATATCAGTTATTTCTATAAAATAAGGAACCCAGTATAGCCATAGGCCTACTAAGACTGCTGATTAATATGGTTAGAGACAACTCAATAGTTAATCCTCTCCAGACAAGGATACCATGTGCAGCGCTTCCAAACACTTATAAAGTCTTGCTAGATAGTGTTTTGCGTTGCCGTTTCGATGAAAAGATGTTTTACTTTCATTTTCGACCTTCGTTCACGTGACTAACAAATATGGAATGCAGATCTGAAGCGAAGGTCTTTATAATTGGGTCATGCAATCTAGACTGCATTGTATAAAAAGACCCAATAAAAAGACCTAAAGCATGTAAATAATTCGTAGCGCAAAACAGATTTATTCGTTACCCTCCGATTTAGATTTTACCCAGTGCATTCTAAACTCTCTGAGGATGAGCATTCCTTCATGTTAATGTTTTTAATGAACATTTTATATTCCCTCGTACTTTGTATCTTAATGGTTGTCATATTTTCGATTCAGCTGGAATGTTGTTCGGAAAGCAGTTCGATGTGGAGAATGTGAGAAATATTTCTGTGGCGGTTGCATCCATAACTGGAACAAGGAGGGACGGAACAGTTGCCCAACTTGCCGAAAATCTATGACCAGGAACTTCGGACCTGACCTTGAAGTAGACGCTAGGCTAGAGAGAGAGGGTGTTAGGTGTAAGAAGTGCCCTTGGAAGGGGCTGCTGGTCCAGTGGGGCGATCATCGGTGCTGTGAAGGACACAGGCCTCAATCTAGCAGGTGAGTGAAGAAAAAAATAGAAATAAAATATTCATATTATTATTAAAGTAGGCCTACTAGTTATTTATTTTATTAAAGGAAATATAAATATTAGCTTGCTTAGTAGGACATGTTGGTTTTACAATAGATGCACGCACACACACACACACAGAGAGAAGATATGCACTGAAGATGGTAAAATAATGATAGAAATAAAGTATAAATAACTGGAATTATAAATGATTTACTTTTCTCAAGAGAACAATTCACAGTATACCTATATAAAGATTTAACACATGCATTCATACATGAAATGGCCATCTCTGTCTCCCTCCTATCACACACACACGCGAGCGCACACGCTGCTGACACGCACACACATCCCCCCCCCCCCACACACACACAGTGTGAAAATCATCCACCATATGGTTTTACTGTCTAAGAACTGCCTTTTACATTATCTTAACACGCTTGATGATTGATGTATATATCACCTGATGCATATTGTTTTAGTAATAACGTAGACGTGGTTGGAGAACTGTACGGAACGCTTTCCTCCGGGGACCAAGTGCTGAGTGAAGAAGAAGAAGAAATGATGAACATTCTCCTAACAGCTGGCATCGTGACTGGAGAGTACGTTGAGAAGAAACAAGAAATTCACCTTCGTTTATAATATGATTTACTATTTGATAATGCGAACTTATTTTAATAAATATCAGTTCATAAACACGTCCATCTATGCGCATGTAAAGTATTATCGCCAAATTTATCTTCTTGTGTGCCTTTGTAAATCACTCTCTCTGAACTATGCGCACCTGCATTTACCATTCAGTTTATGCACAAAAATATAAATAGGGATAAAATACTCAGCTGTTGATTAAGTGAAGGAATGAAAAGAAAACACTCAATGTAGAAGAAGAAAAATACTAAACTAGTGACCTAATGACGATAAGGAAAATGAACTCCCCTCCCTTCCCCCACATTACCATACCTCGGTTGCCATCTTGAACAGTTTTTTTCTATCTGACCCGCAACCAGTGTGTGTATGGTTAAGTTTACTACGCTTGATTAAGGCTTTTAAGGTGATATTCATTTACTCATCAACTTTTACAGTGATCTTCATTCTCCGAATGGTCAGCGTCGACCTGTGCCTGAGTTGCGGGAAATTCTTCAGGCCGCAATGAGGCGCCGTTACAGACATCTTCCGCCCCTCCTACACCGTCCGGGATTACGACGTTTAATACTGCTTTCCACCAGACCACACAATCGGAGGTCGTTACGTAAAATATTATTATCCGTCTTTGCCAAAGTTAAATAAAGTCATTTTTACTTTAATGCTTTTCAAACCATTCGGCATCGTGAAAATAAACTGGTTTAGATGTCCCTCACTAATTATAACAGTAGAAAAAAGTAGGTTTGCTGCCAGCACCAATGATGAAAATTGGTGCAAAAAATCACCATCATTTTTTTTAATTGCCTAGACTTAATTTTGATATATTCTCTTAAAGAGTCCCTTTCCCGGAACAAGGTCCCTCAAATGGAGAGGCACATGGTGATTCCTTGACAACGGAAGAATCCGAGATTCTTGATGCTCTTCTTACGTCCGGAGTACTTACGTCCGAGTAAGGTTCCATAGTTGAGAAAGATGGTGGCATTTTGTTGATTTGTTTTTATGATAAAAATATCGGAAAGCCAGACAATATCTTCATCATAATTTCATAATCCTTCCAAGCTTTCATTCCGAATAAATCAACATACTGATGGTCACTTAAAGATAAAACAAAACAACAAATTGGGGACATTTTAGTTGTCTACTAGAAATAAAATGTTGAGAGTGATTTTGGGTTAATGTAGTATACGTACATACCTTACTGATCGAAATTGCTTCATTCAGGGACCTTGCCGTAGCTGAGAGTCAGAACATATCTAGGAAGCAGTTGCTTAGAAGGTTTATCAAGGAACAACAACAAGCCTATACATGTGCCACGCCCCACAGAGAAAGGTGCTTTAACACGTACTGGATGTTTCTTGTAACCTTTGGTCTATGTGGTCATTATAAGAAGGATAAGGGAACCGTGCTGTACTTTTAGCCTTATCTTGAAAATAGTTTTTTCTTTTGTCATTATCTATTGATACAGGAATACTTAAATATTATATATTCTCCATTCAAGTATAACCGAGATATATACAAAACACAGCAAACCATAAATATTAATTTACTGTATTGAGAGCTATTCATGAAAAAGAAAAATATCACGATGCCTAACACTTATCAAGGTATAAGTCGGTATCTGTATTTATTACAATAGTCACTGAAGCTTGAAACAAATGGGAGTTTTTGTGCAATAACAGAATACCTGACAAAATAAATCAATAATAAAAAATACGAACTACCTGTAAGTAGATGAAAAATATAAAAACGATCATACCAGCAATCTTACTTTTTCCAGACGGCGCCATAGACACCCCCTGCTTTTAATTTTCGGTCCCGGTGCAGCGCATGCTGGTTTACGTAGACAGTTTCTTCCTACAGATAATTTGGATGATGAAGTTGCCCCACACCATTTCGTCCGTCTTACTGGCCACCGCTTCCCCGATGAACTAGTGGCTCCCCATCATCACCATACTGACCACGAATTTCCGTTAAATGGGGCTAGTAGTGCTTTGCTCGGATTGAACGGGAATCAGCGTGGCCATGTCGGTTTTGATATGAATAACACTGAGGAAGAGTCAGAAGAATCGGATCCAGCATTGCCTGCTGATGGCTGCTCCATTACATGAATGGCACGGGAAATTACTTGACAGCCCGACTCGAAGGAAAGACGTACTTTGATTGTGTAATTTATGTTGCACCGGGGCTTGTGTATGTACATGTTCTAAATAAGTATGTTATGTGATATGTTACTAAAAAGTTTGTCTAATTAAGTTGAGGGCAAGCACAAATGAAGTCCTGTCACAAATTTGAAAATTTGTTTATTATATATAGGCTATTTATTAAGTCTCAAGTTAACTGTTTTTTTTTTTCATTAGCATGTAGGATAGGCATTTCAGATCTACTGTATGAAAATATTTATGTTGCAATCATGGTGACAGGATAATCAATTGAATCTGAACATTTTCCTTGAAATTTTATTTAAAATAGTTTGATCTCAGAAGTATATTTATGAACAAACATTACAAGGTTTTTTTAATGTTCTAATCGAAATTGTATAGCTAAAAAGTACACGAAAAGCGTTCTTGAAAATCCATATACTTTTCCTCTGGCGGAAGAAAAACGAAATATGATTTAAAAAGAAGTTTTAATTAAAATATCCTCATTACAAGCTGTGTTTCATTTCCTATCAAAGCAAGTTCTAAGCGTTCCTGATCAGTGATAAATGTTACTGTTTTACATTTCAAATAGATAGTTATATTTGTTGTATAGCTTAAATGCCCATATGCATCAATGTATGTTCCAATACGTAAAACAATGAAGTGAAAATTAGATCAAATGAAATTTCTTTGCATTAAATTTTTCAAAATGGAAAGGCCCATTGGGTTTATGTGTGGCACGTGGTACAAGTTTATAGTTGAACTCGGGGAAAAGCTTTTTTATGTTCTAAAATCGCCCGCGTAACTGTAGATTTGACATTCCCTTGGGGTAGTAGGCCTAAAGATATGTAAATCTATCAAAATAAAGAGGTCAACAAATACATGTATCTAGAGGTCAACAAATACATGTATCTAGGTCTCCTTCTAAATCGATCAGGAAGCTTTACAGAAACCAAAAATAATCTCCTACAACGTGCTACAAAGGCATTCTTCAGTCTGTCCAAGTCTCTTCCACTTCAGAGTAATGTTAACACATCCTTAAAAGAGAAATTATTTGATACCCTCATTTCCCCAATCCTTACATATTGCTCAGAGATATGGGGCTACTCGGTGTCAACGGATAACTGCCCTACAGAAAAGTTGCACTTAAAATTTTGCAAACAAATCCTTGGCCTCCATCAAAACGTATCAAACTATGGTGTATACACTGAACTTGGCCGCCTTCCCCTCTATGCAAAAATACAGTTTGCATCTGTCAAACTATGGTGTAAAATTATTCAAATGTCTGATGCTACACTAATGAAACAAGCATACATACAAGAGATAAATAGTTACAAGTTGCTGACACCCTATGTCCCACCCGCAGTCCACACACTCAGACCAGCTTGTATGTCATGGTCTGAGGGTATCCGAAAAATCCTTTTCACATTTGGCCTTGGTGATGTGTGGCTTAGCCAGTCACCTCCAAAAAACTTCACCACAATTTTCAAACAAAGACAAACTGACCACTTTACCAAAATATGCAAACTTCAAGCCAACAGTAAATTATCTCTCTTCCGTATACTTAACCAAAAGTGTGAAAGGGCAACTTATTTTGATAAAATAACAAATTTCGACACCTTGTCAACCCTTGCTAAACTACGTCTTAGTGACCATAAACTCCACATCAAAACTGGGCGGCACACCAGGCCAAAAACTGAAAGGTGCGACAGAATCTGTCACCTGTGCACACAAGGGGTAATTGAGGATGAATACCATTTTATATTCCAATGCCCAATGTACAAAACAGACCGAGTCACCTTTTTCAGTAAAACCTCATTCCTAAAAGCTGATTCAAGGTCACCAGACAGTCAATTATGCCATGTATTTAACAGTGCCAACAAAGATACTTTGGTGTCCCTCTCCAACTTTATAATCAAATCATTCGAGAAAAGAAGTGAAGTGGTTGCTCTGCTTGGTAACTCTTAACATATCCCTTAAAATGTCAGTGTATGGTCCCACTGTTGTGAGAAGTGACTCGGCAGTGGGACTGAACATGGCACAGTATTTATATCTGTGTAACTTATTTACTTATCTGTCTTATGTAATTGTCATTAATCGTAATTATCAATGTCATCAAACTGGCTCTGAACAGCCATGTAAACAGCTATGTAACGGTGGTTTTAAGTTTTTTAAAAACATATTCTTTTTGTGTAACATGTTTATAGTATGTTTATGGTAAATTTATAATCACACCAAGGTTTATCTCATTGCTTAGATAGAATATTTTTATGAGTAATTTTACTAGTACTTATCTTCATTATATAAAAAGATGGTAATGCACTAACTGTATTGTATCGTCATTTGTATATCATATTGTACAAGCTAGGTCATGACAATCTATGTACCAGTACAGAAATAAATTGAATTGAATTGAATATCAAAATAAATAATAATAACAAGTTAACAAATCTAGGAAGTTTAGCTCATTAAACGTCATATGTAAAATAATAATGATAAATTTCCTCTACTGACCCAGTTTATCAAGTATTCGGTCGAAAAACCAACTTATCTGGTCCAACTAATGAAATTGTGTTAGTTGCGTAAGTATTTTTCACTCATCTATGCGCAAGGATACATACGAACTACATCTTGTCAACGGGAACAATCCAAGCGTCCTACTCGATTCGTACACAGATTCCAAGGATTCAGACATGGCGTGCGTATTTCTTTAATCAATTCTTCCTTATTAAATCAATCATGTACGTCACTTAGACCTTAGTTTTGTCTAGTTCAGTTGTTTGATTTTTAAATGCATGTCGCAAATTAATTGATGTTTAAGTTGATGTGCTTGTAATATGTACCGCCATCTTGATAAATTTGTTTTAACTTCAAAGTGCAAGGAATATCTCAACAAGCGGCGTTTGTAAAATTTCGAAATAAAGCCAAAGCAAATTTGCAAATATTTGGAGGCGATACTTAGTTAGCAGTAATTGAATAAATGACATATCTGGTTTCAGGAACAATGAATGCAGAATTTACGTGGGAAACCTTCCCCCAGACATCAGAACAAAGGACATTGAAGATTTATTCTATAAGTTTGGTCGCATAACCTTCATCGATCTGAAAAATAGGAGAGGTCCACCATTTGCTTTTGTAGAGTTTGACGATCCAAGGTAATGTCTTAGAATTTTATAAATGGAACTGGTCTTGGTGTGACTCAGCACCGAATGGCTATCGGCCCACATCATATTATTTTACCTATCTTAGCATCAAACTATCATCTGTGCCCATTGTAAACCCCTTACAGATGCAGTACAGTGCTAGTATCAGATCTACTATTTACGTAAAAATTGAACAAATTGGTTCTGCTTCAAAGTCATTTTTATGCACACAAGTAATGTCCTACATATATTTTCAGCAATAGGTCTGTATTTTAACTCCTTCGCTACTCATTGTAAGCTTATAACACCCCTCCACTTAATAATACTTTCTTGTTAAGTAGATTCCATCAGTGAAAATATTTTTATTAATATTCCAGAGATGCTGGGGATGCAGTGCATGCACGTGACGGCTATGACTATGATGGCTATAGACTGAGAGTAGAATTTCCAAGGGGATCTGGACCTGGTGGCCCTCGTGGAGGTGGAGGCGGTGGACGTGGTGCAAGGCGAGGAGGACCCCCTTCAAGAAGATCAGATTACAGAGTTTTGGTGTCAGGTATACAATGGTATTATCAAATTATCCTAGGAGGAGGCTCTTCAGGATGAGAATGAAGGACAAGGACCACTTTTACATAACTCAGGATACTGTGTAAAAGATGGATTTTGCAAAACCAGCAGTAGAGGAAGACAACATCTCTCTATTTTGAATAGGTTTGAGTGTGTGAAATGAGGTAATTTCTGTGGGTAAAAATAGTCAATTAGGTAGCAAAGAAATATTTTATTTTTGAAGTTTTTTCAGTTCTTTGCCATTTAGGTATATTATTTGCTATATACCAATCTCTGTTCCCTCACAAGGATTGCCCTCTACTGGAAGCTGGCAGGATCTGAAGGACCACATGCGTGAGGCTGGAGATGTTTGCTATGCAGATGTTTTCAAAGATGGGACAGGGGTGGTGGAGTTCCTCAGATATGAAGACATGAAATATGCTGTGAGGAAATTGGATGACTCTAAGTTCAGGTCACATGAGGTGAGAAGATTCTGTAATAAGTGTTAATATTGGAGGTATGCAATATCTGGTGAGAGAGACTGTTGAAAAAATTTACAAAATACAAAGTGTAAGTGATCTTGTGAAAAGATTCTTTATCAGATGTGAAAGTGGATACCTTGTATAGTGAGGGGCAATTACTTACAGCAAAGATATTGTAAATAAAAATAACATTGTTCATCCTGATAACTGAATTGCAGCACAGATCAGTTTTTGCCATGGAATTTCAAATATAAGACCTCTCTATTAGTGTTATAGTGGCACAAGGTTAAGTACAGGATAGTCTGGATTATTAAACAGCTAAATAAGGTTTTGTGTAATGTTTGTCTCTTGTTTGCAGTTTTATTTACATAAAAAGGGAAAACCTAATATTTCCAGGGAGATACAAGCTACATCAGAGCAAAAGAAGACTCCAGTGGTAGGAGAGATGGTGGAGGTGGCCATATGGGAGATGGCATGGGACGAGGTGGTAGAGATCGCTCAAGAAGTCGTAGTTTTTCACCACCAAGACGCAGTAGAGGGTCACCAAGCTATTCACCGATGAGAAGAGCTTCTCCATACTGAGTTATGCGGTTTAATTTTCACAGCAGCATCTTTTGAGTGCTTTGACTGTTGTCACATTTATAAAGACTTGTAAAGATTTCTCAAGTAAAGTGGACCAAAGGTTTTCAATGTAGACTTTCAAGTGGTTAAAGAAAGTGATTTTTCTCATAATTATAAATAGATTGATTTTTAATTGTCTGCTGAATGACATTTTTAACATGATATTTTTATTTCTTAGAGACTGCATTTGAAGAGATATAAGGTGTCATAAAATTTCAGAAAAAAAAATGTTTGAAATATTTGCATAGACATTTGAAGATGCTTCATTGCATGGTTTCCATTGCAGTTTGAAGATTTGGTCTGTGAGTTTTGTCCTCTACTTACGTCTCCCTAGAATGAATGTAGTGTGAATGGTTGGTTGAGATTCTTGCACATATTATCCTCATTGCTAAAACAATATATATTTCACAAGCTAATTCACAATTTTATTTCTATTTGATATAAGGTGCTTGGGAGTCTCCTGCCATTCTTTTACTGGATGCGGAAATACAGGGATCATATTAGTATATAGGATAGGAGGATTTAAACATAGGAGGAAACCTCAGGATCCACTAGGATCACTGGATTGTTTGGGAGATAGGGATAAGTTTGATGTTCGTATAAATATAAATTTGCATCTCTCAAAAATTAAAACTCTTTATTTTGGAAACTAAATTGCCTAAAATTTTCTTGAGTTAATGAAAAATATTTAAGTTAATACAATTTCATTCCATAAAAAAATAAAGCTTATAAAAAATGAATGCCCCTAAACATCACAAAAGCAAAAGAGGAAGTGGATCATATTTGGAAAAGGCAAAAAATCGGATGGAGCAGTTTCCTCTATGACGGAACAAGTCTCACAAACTAAAACTTAAGTCCTTTGGAATGAAGATACTTATTACTGGAGGTCTTGTCTAGGAGAAATCTTGGAATTCAAAAAACTAATATTAGGAATAGGAAAAGATCTTGACTCTGCATATGGATTGGTAATATTATAACATGGAAGGAGACCTTTAACATAGTTCTTGCACTTTCATTAGGATAAGGAAACATTTTTGGGAAGGAAATTGCGAGGGAAATGTGGAAGACCTCATTAGGAAAGGAAAATGGGCTCATAAAGGAAATGATGGTATAGTATTGAAATTGGTTACATGTTGGGTTTTATATCTACAATTGCCCCTTCTTTTACAGATTACCTTCTGTGTGTTCTGTGTTAATTGTGCACTTGTCTAGTCTCGTGTGTTTGAATGTTGAAAGTGTGGGAGAATGGATGGTAAGATTGGCTGAATTTGACTGTCTTCACTGGAATAATGTCTGTTTGAGCATTTCCCTGGAATTGTCAAATGCAGTTTGAATAAAAATTTTGAACTTGATTCCACAATTTGTTTTGTTCAATTAATTTTAAAGTATAATGGAGAAAGAAAGATCTTTTACTAATTGTAAACTCCCTAGATGAAAGTCAGATAAGTTGGTAGGCATTCCTGACATTTTTCCCTTGTACAGTACATCCTAAGTAATATTTACACAGAGGAGCTTTTGAATGCATCGAAAAGCTCCTGTTGAGCTGCATTTTGCAACTGGTTACAAAATGCATTCAGTTGCAAAATGCGGTCCTACTAAGCAGAGACGCATTTTGCATCCAAAAAAAATTGTGATAACGCATTTTGCAACTACAACGCATTTTGCAACCAGGATTTTTTTCTAAGTGCCTAAAACAGTTTAAAGCACGAAACGGGTAGAATTAGAGTGGGGGCGGGTTTGCTTCGACTATGTATGCTGAAACTAGCCAGGTTGCCCCTGGGATGGAAGATAATATAAAACTTATATTATGCGTTTTCATGATTTTCTTTGGTTGCAAAATGCGTTCAGTTGCAAAATGCGGCTCGCATTTTGCAACTGAACGTATTTTGCAACTGGTTGCAAAATGTGGCTCTAAAGCTCCTTACATCCACATAAAGATTGGACATTTAAATTTCTGCACAAGCTCCATACTGTGCGAGTACATTTGAAATGAGGAAATGTTACATGGTGCTCATTATTTGGACATACTGTTCTTTTCTATGTGAAAAAAAAACGACGAAAAATGAAAGACCTGGGCTTGAAAACACGGAAACAGTATATATTGCAACTGCCTTCTAACATTGTGATCAGTTGCTATTTGTGGTGGCAATTCCCCCCCCCCCCCCCATAAAAAATTACTTAATAAATTCTTCATCAGTATAATTTTTGTCTGTTGAAATAATATTCTTTATGCATAGCTTTCTTCATATGAAAATTTCTTTAAAAAGAAGCGTTACCGAGTTGCCAAGATCTCATCCTTTTTATCAGAGGTACTGAGTGAATCAGCCTTTATAAGCTTCCTTGCTTTATCATGTGCTACAATGAGTGAAAAATAAAAATTGCCATCAAGTTCAATTACATAAGACATTTTAAAATGATGAATGCCGTTTCAAGGTCAACTTGCTGCAAATAATAGCCTCGCAAAGAGAGATGATAAAACCTGCGAAACAATTTACTCCCTTCAAGAGATGAGTGTTTTTGCTGGATGGTAATTAAAAAGGTCTAACATAAATAATGTCACTCACTTGAGCTGATTGCATCTGGCAAGTCTCCATAGAGTTGGGTCGATCCAAGTAGACTGATGGTGTGTTTTTCACACCAGATGCTTTTGATCCTACCTCCTCCGTAAGATCTCAAATACAGTCACAGATGGGAAAGAGGACTTCAAGGTCATAAGTTAAAGGGATAACTACTGTTTGTAAGATATCTATATTTCACTATAAATATATTGCAAACAACTCATAGAAATATAATAAATTCTATTTTACCATCAAAACAGCAGTTAACACATTTATTCTGGGGTTTGTGCTTGTCATCGCATCACGTGACCTCCATAGATGGATACACTATGTAATAATCTCTTAAGAGAATATTACAAAAAAAAACAAACTTTTTTTAGAAAAAAATGGACTAACTTCAAATGTGGGAGTGAATTCATTAACCATTGGGAAGTAAGAGAAAATTGTCCTTTACCCCAGGAAAATTCATTTTTTGACCAAAATGAACAGTTGTTATCCCTTTAAAAGGCAAAAGCCAAACGGATAAAAAAAATTCTGCACACCTGTTTCTTTGGTTAGATATCATATGTGAAAGTATTGTGTTAGCAAATAATCAGGGCACCAATAATTTTTTCTGTAAAAACAATCTGGCATTTTAATTTTTATAAGTTTAAGGGACCATTCCCACAGATATTTGGATCTATCTATCTCTCTGGGGAGTCTTACTAAATTTGCTATCATCATAACCGTCTTAACTGTCTGTCACCCCTAATAAAGCCATTAGGGGGGAATTATCTTTACCCCCAGCTGATTCGGTAGGCGTGACAGACATTTAAGCCTCTTGAGCTGATAGCAATTTAGCAAGAACACCCAGGGAGTTAGATCGATCCAGATGGATCGTTCTAAGTATGGGAACCCAGTCTTCTTTACAACCTTCATTGGATTGGATCAGGATACTTTTTCTGACAGATTTAAACACTGTTCATTTTAAAATGAAAAATAATTAAGGCTACATGAAAAAAGTGTGTGGTGGTGGGGGGGGGGGGGGGGGGGGGGGGGGAGGGAGGTTGTGCAGCCATATTTTCTCTTTAAAAGCTGTCTAAATTATAGAAAATACTGTATCTCGAAACTCCCAGTATTAAGCGCCTTTTTTTGTTTAAAGAATTCTTATCTTTTTAGTCAAAATACTACATGATTATGAGACTTAGCACTTTGTCATGATTCTTGTACCAAAATCCATAGCAAAAAATGTGTAAACATCCAATTTAAAAATTGAAATAAGAACCAGTTTATCGTAAAAATAATTTCTTACATCTTTGTATCAATTCTGTTGTTCAATATTTGGTCTTTAGAAACCTTTCAGTTATCTTTTCAGACATGAGCCTAGGTTTTCAAAAAAATAACCTTTGAACACTTATTGAATCTCAGCGTGACAAATTTCAGGAACCATCAGAATTGACTTTAAAAACGCAGAATTCCACGTTACCTCTGAAAAGCTTATGTCTGATCTTTTTCAAAACCTTTAAATTTAATTTGAATTTCTGCATTGAATTCATTAAAAATAAAAACCACAAGTAAAAATAAAAACAAAACAAGATCATAAGATTCATTTACAAATTTTATTCAAAATTATAAAAAAATTACAATCCCAGAGATGTGCTCAAGCTGACTTTTTACCAGTGCTGTCAAATTCGGCCAATCTTACCATCCACTCTCCCACACTTTCAACATTCAAACACACAAGAGACTAGACAAGTGCACAATTAACACAATATACACAGAAGGTTATCTGTAAAAGAAGGGCCAATATTATAGATATAAAACCAACATGTAACCAATTTTAATACTATACCATCATTTCCTGTATGGGCCCACTTTCCTTTCCTAATGAGGTGTTCCACATTTCCCTCGCAATTTCCTTCCCAAAAATGTTTCCTTATCCTACTGAAAGTGCAAGAACTATGTTAAAGGTCTCCTTCCATGTTATAATATTATCAATCCTGATGCAGAGTTAAGATCTTTTCCTATTCCTAATATTAGTTTTTGGAATCCCAAGATTTCTCCTAGATAAGACCTCCAGTACCCAGTTGCTTCATTCCCAAACTTTTTAAAGTGTTTTTAGTTTGTGAGATTTGTTCACAACGGCTCCATCCAATGGTTTTTTGAGAATCTTTCCAAATTTGATCCATTTTCTCAGTGTAGCCAGTTTTATCTTGAGCAAAGGTAAAAGGATATCTCCAAAATATTTTCAATTTGATTTCAGTGGAATGAATTACAGTCAAATGTTAAATTAACTTGTTTCTGAATGTTTATTATGGCCATATGCCTTCTTTTTCAACTAACAAAAAGTTAAAATCAATTTAGAAAGAAATGAATTTATATTCATCCAAAGATCCAGAATATTCCTATCTCCCAAACAATCCAGTGATCCTAGTGGATCCTGAGGTTTCCTCCTATGTTTAAATCCTCCTATCCTATATACTAATATGATCCCTGTATTTCCGCATCCAGTAAAAGAATGGCAGGAGACTCCCAAGCACCTTATATCAAATAGAAATAAAATCGTGAATTAGCTTGTGAAATACATATTATTGTAGCAATGAGGATGTTATGTGCAAGAATCTC
Organism: Lingula anatina; assembly: GCF_051362555.1. Classification (NCBI taxonomy): domain Eukaryota; kingdom Metazoa; phylum Brachiopoda; class Lingulata; order Lingulida; family Lingulidae; genus Lingula; species Lingula anatina. The sequence continues at coordinate 45,325,195 of NC_141767.1, forward strand.
AACCAACCATTCACACAACACTCATTCTAGGGAGATGCAAGTACAGGAAGTAACCTCTCAGATCAAAACTGCAGTAAGACCATGCAATAAAACTTTCTCAAATCTTTTCTCAAATCATTCAACTCAGTACTTATCTTCATTATTTGAAGCAATGTATCTCTGCTCATGTAGTTTCTAAGAGCTAAAAAAATATTTTCATGTTAAAATGCCAAGCAAAGTACAATTAAAAACTAATTTGTCTACTTATAGAAGAATCATTTTCTTAAGGTAACCACTTTTACTTCAAGTTTACATTGGAAACCTCTGGTCCACTTTACTTTATAAATCATTACATGATCAAAGTCTCTATAAATGTTATACAACAGTCAAAGCACAACACAGATTATGCTGTGAAAATTATACTGCATAACTCAGTATGGGGAAGCTCTTCTCATTGGTGAATAGCTTGGTGACCCTCTACTGCGCCTCTGGGGTGAAAAACTTCGGCTTCTTGAACGATCTCTACCACCACCTCGTCCCATACTGTCTCCCATGGAGCCACCACTACCCCGCCCACTGTAGTCTTCTTTCACTCTGATGTAGCCAGTTTCCCCCTGGAAATATCACAATTTGATCAATTTAATGAAAGGCACATTATACAAGTTTTTCATTGTATTTCAAATTACATATTTTGTAATACTGATATAATTGACCTCCCCTACAAATGAATTTTCCAAGTAAAAATGCTAAAAATGAATGTGGTCATTTTCTCTGCTTTGTCAAATGTTGAAGATGTGTGCCCTTCTTGGTAGTTATTAACATTTACAACACACCTCATGAGATCTGAACTTGGAATCATCCAATTTCCTCACAGCATATTTCATGTCTTCATATCTAAGAAACTCCACCACCCCTGTCCCATCTTTGAATACATCTGCATAGCAAACATCTCCAGCCTCACGCATGTGGTCCTTCAGATCCTGCCAGCTTCCAGTTGGGGGCAATCCTTGTGAAGAAACAGAGATCAATATATACTGAACATATTCTTCATAAAAGAACTGTGAATAAAAAAAAATGGTCCTCACTTTAATTTTCAAATTACACCTGTTGACAGTGTCATTTCACAAACAAAAAAACAACTGACAATCCAGATGTTGTCCTCCTCTACTGCTGGTTCTGCAAAATCCAAAAAAAATTTTAACACAGTATCCTGTGTTATGTAAAAGAGATCCTTGTCCTGAGAACTTTCACTCTTATCCTGAGGAGCCTCCTCCCAGGTTAATGTGATAATGTCATAATTGTATACCTGACACCAAAACTCTGTAATCTGATCTCCTTGAGGGGGGTCCTCCCCGCCTTGCACCACGTCCACCGCCTCCACCTCCACGAGGGCCACCAGGTCCAGATCCCCTTGGAAATTCTACTCTCAGTCTATAGCCATCATAGTCGTAGCCATCACGTGCATGCACTGCATCCCCAGCATCCCTGGAATATTAGAAAATTGACTTCTATGAGGCAAAAACCTTTGTAAATGCATAGAAGTTGGGTTTGGTTGCGGTGGTAGGGTTACTTACTCGCTACAATTTGTTTATTTCAGACTTTTGAAAGAATTAATGTCATTAAGCTATAATAACAATGTATTATCAATAGGAATCATCAAAGATAGTCCAAAAACTTACAACTTAGCAAAATATAAAGGGAGATTTCATGGGATTGAACCCTCATCACTAAAAAACCTCACCTTGCCCAATATCTTGCATTTTCCAATCAGTAATGACAACACACAGTGACTTCCTTATGTATGAAATAACGTTTTCCTTGAATAAAAGGTAATATGATACAGGGAACTGCATCTGATAAGATTTTTTAACACAAATTTTATAATACTTTATAAGGTAACACATTTAATTTTGTTAAAAACATAAGCTACCTTGGATCATCAAATTGTACAAATGCGAAAGGTGGACCTCGCCTGTTTTTCAGATCGATGAAGGTTATGCGACCAAACTTATAAAATAAATCTTCAATGTCCTTTGTTCTGATGTCTGGGGGAAGGTTTCCAACGTAAATTCTGCATTCATTGTCCCTGAAACCAAGCAGATCGTTACATTAAGTCGACATATATATAACCACCCAAACAATTGTTCTGTTATTTGATTATTGTTTAAGAAATAAACATAAATTTTATTGGTGGAAATACTTCGCACACCGAAAAGGATTCCAAAAAATGGCGACCATGACAAAGCCAACACCGGTCAAGACTGCTAAATGCAACAATGTAATACCCCAAAAGATCAAACAACTGGACAAAACAAAACTTGATTTCTAGAATAAATGCAAGGTTAACATATTCGATAAATATATCAATGAAAATAGTATGCAAACATACCCCATTTCTGATACGTTTGAAACGACCTGCGTCTTTCGTTCCTATGCTGTGAATAAAATATAGTTCCTCTTTATCCTTGCGCGTAGTTTCGTCGGGTGTGATTAGAAATGTGCCGTCTCTGCACACCAAACGCAATTTCAGAAAAATTTTGTCATTTCAATTCCATATTTGAAGGTAAAGGAAATTAATCTATTTTTATCTACATTTTTACGACGAATAAGTTTACTTTTAATTTTGGTAGTAAAGGATATGTATGCATGACCCACTTGTTCAGATGCAAAAGAGAATATTGAACTTAACTTCGAACAGGAAAACTCATGTTTTAGTCTATTGTAGACTATTTTTTTAAACCAAATTATTCATTTGCTTCTCTTCAGTTCCCTAGAGAAAGCTTTTGGACAACGGCACTGTATATAACCTGCACATAAAGACTAAACACACCTAGAAAAACCGATGAAGCAGTCTTTAAGTCAAACTTCACTAATGATAAAAGGGGTTAAAATGAGATTACATTCAAAATGATGGCCATTGATGGTAGACTGAATTATTTCAATTTTAAAATTTAACAGAAAAATTAATCTGCAAAATGCATTTCAGCAATAATTTGAATAAATAAGTAAATTCTACATTGGGCACCAAAGAAAAAGTAATAATAAACTAAAGTTTCACTAAGTGCATTTAATTACCTCTGCTAATTTAAATTACCTTCCCTCAGTCCTACACTGTATAATATTATTTACAAAATAAATATATCATAAATCAGCTAACAAGCATACATTTGGTCTTTCCTTTGTTTCTGCTTGTATGTTTCTGTACATATAAATTGACCCAGGATACCTAGGCTCTCATTGTTTTTTTCATTTGAATATAAGAAGTAAAATGTACCGTCAAGAGAATCACAGCAATATTCAAGTTAAAAATACAAATTATCAGCTGCTAGATGAAAGATATCACTCCTGGCTTATTTAAAAAGGTTGCATTTATAAATGTTACAGCTAAACCTTGCATTTTATGTAAATATGCCTAAAATTATTTCTACCCATATTATAACTTAACCTTTATATGTCAGTGCATATGAACAATATTGGTCACACTTTCAGTTTCAAAACAATTTTGTACAAAACCATTTATTCATACATTAACAAATAGCATAGAAGCCATGTCATTTAGTACATTACATAATGCACTGGGTGATTATTGTCAAAAAATTATATAAAACTACTTGCTACATATATAAATTAAAAAGAAGAACTCTCGTGTCTGAAGTCTTGATCATGTAAACAATTGTTATGTCTTCATTGCTGGTTGCATGTAGATTTAAAGCCTTTGTTTTATGGGCATATGTATTTCTTAAGCTAAACTAAAGCTTAAATCCTGAATGTATAGCAGCAACTCCAAATGTCAGATTTTCAAAAGTCACCATGCTGAAACCAGCATCCTTTATCATGGCAGCAAACTCTTCCTGAAAAAAAAAGTTAAATTGAGGTTTGCATAATACAAGCTTTAAGAGTTGTAGAATGTGAGAACTAAATAAAAGCATGGCTCCACAGTAAGGCCTTACAGTAAACAAAAGTGACCAATCTTCTAAAACCTGTCCAACAGAGGACCATTCAAACTGACTATGAGACCAAAAATCCTAATTCATGACATTTTTTCGAATAGCCTAACACTTTTGATAAATAAGATACACTTCAATATTACAGAAGGCTGCAAAAGATACCATTGACTGTATTCACCTGATTTGGGAACTGCCGTATACTTTCCACTAAATATTGGTATGATTTCCAGTCATTTGCGATGATTTGACCAAGCACTGGTATCACTTGGAAAGAGTAGTTGTCATAGGCACTGGAACAAATGGTATTAGGAATTCTTTTTTAAAATTATTAACACAGCCACTCATTTAAGCATTATCAAAGGACTTATCCTAAACAGTATGAAGCCACCTTAATTTCTTCTGAAATTCACATTAAACAACATAAAAGACTTAATAGTCAACTTACAAACTGAGCATAGAATTCTTAACTTCACTGAATTCTAAACACATGAATCTTCCTCCTGGTTTTATTACTCTGTATGCTTCTTCCAATACCTGAAAGTGAATTCATGCTTTCATGTAAAAAAAATTGCTGAAAAAATTAAATGTCAGAAGATTAAATCTATGATCTAAAGCCTGCTTGGCTGAGCCACAGGAGAAAAGATATTTATATACAATACCTTGACCTGCCTACCTTATACTGGAAAAGTGATATCATAATCCCCCCCCCCCCTAAAAAAAGGGAATATGTTTAATTGTATATCTCACCCTATCTACATGCGTGCAATTCCTAATACCAAAGGCTATTGTATAAGCATCAAATGTGTTATCTGGAAGAGGGAGGTCTTCAGCATTGCCTTTTATCCAGGATATACCTATGAATGAAAAACATTACAAAATTATTGATATTTCTCTTTCATATTTATCATGTAAATGTTATTAGTTCATCTTATTACTAAATAAACACACCTTTCATAAACCAAAAAAATTTTTTGTTATAATTATAATAAGATATGCCTATGTCAATTCTAAGTTGAAGCTGTCAAATTGTTAAATAAAATAACAGATTGTTGAATTTTTTTTTTTTTTTTTTTTTGTCTACTGCTGTTACAGGACTCACACTTTCACGCTGGAGGAGATGAACTTTCCATGTATAAATTATTTAAGTCCATAACTATATCATTAGACCCACCTGAGGTAAAACCCATATTTTGAGCTTTCTCTTTTCCAACATCTAGCATAGCTTGATTTATATCACAAACTGTGACAGAAGATTTTAAAAAATGCTCAGGCATACTGTCACTTTCTTCAACTGATTTCTCCGCAGAGGCCAAGTCTACAATATCTGGGTAAATGTCCTTAGTAAATGATTCCCCTTGATTATTTAGGAATTCTAAGAATCTGAAGGCTATGTCACCTAGAATGTGCATATAAACAGTAATAAAAATTTAATAATATAAAAGTTTACTATGCAACAAAAGTGCCATGAAAAGTTTATTCAAGGCCATGAATGAAAAAATGAGCAGTATAATCAATATTGGGGATAAATCACACAGAATTTCTGGTGTATTGTAAATAAAGTAAATTTGGCAAAAAAAAAAAAATATATATATATATATTCATTTGCCAAATTGTTGAATTTTGCTTGAATTTTACATGTTACTGCCCATGGACTGTCACCTTGAACACAACAAAAAATTACTTTTGAATCCCACACTAGTCTATCAAAATCGGTTGAGCATCCAATATTCTATAAAACCACATTTTTTTACACAATAGTAGACATCATAATATACTAATATAGGCTTGTGCAAAAAATAAATGACAATAATAAAAAAAAAACATGCCAGTTAGAAATACAATAGAAACTCAGTCTTCATATCACCCTATAACCAAATCCACCCACCAAAAACATCTCAAGCCACACTGTCCTGTTCTTTGTTTGTATATTGAGCAAGATTTTAGCTATCGACTCCTCAGAATTATTTTAATGATTAAATCATATAGCAGTGTTCATTGATAAGCATTTTAATGCAGTGTATAATCTTAGGGTTACTTTTACTTTTTAACTTCTGCAATCAACTGGCCCTTGAGATACATATTATTCCATAAATCCTCTACAGAGAAATTCTGAGACATTTGATCCATCCTGTGTTCTTTACAGAGTTTAAGCTGTAGAAAATAATTCCTCATTGAAGTATGTTCTAACTGCAGTTAAGTTATTGATGTATGTAAATCAAAAGGACTGTTATCGTTTGTTTAGTTGAGTTCAGTAACAAATATTGATATCTATCGTTTCAATCTCGAGTTTTTGTTGCAGTGGAATAAAAGAAACAAAGTCAAATATCATGCCAAAGGTCATTTTATTGAAAACAATAAAAAAAAAATTATGAAGCACAATTCTATAAAAAATATTCACCTCATTTTAAAAACTATAGTATAATATTAATTCTGGGTATTATGAATACTAACAATACAATATAGTATGTTGTTTTAGAGAATGACAATGGTGGCCATGAGCCAATCTTTCAGCAAATGCTCATCTTTTACAACTTATGTGTAATAATGTGTAAACCTGGATCTGATCAGTATAACTGTACTTGTAGCACCAAGAAAAAATGACATGTGCGTACTTGTGCAATGTAATATTAATGTAAAGGCAAACAATGATTGTTAAGTTTATTTACAGCTTACTGGAGTTGAGAAGTGTACCAAATCCACAAACAGGTTCACTAGCTCACCCTCTGATGGCCAGAAGGACAGCGACAAAATTGACACTTCAGAAGAAACTCCATGGGGTAATTGGCCAGTGATAACAACTTGGTGTTAGAACATCAGCGCATGACCAGTTTGTCCTGAGGAAGGCTCCTGAGTAGAGCTGAAAATTAGATATTAAGAAAATATTTAGATAAAAACTATATGTGCAATGGTTAATTCAATAATCCATCAGCAGAAACTTTTCCAATTTGAGTTGAACTGAGACCTCCATCATGTCAGTATGTCAAATACCCTGATACAGAACTACAACATGTCGTTTTTGACACTAAGATGTGAATGCTGCTGATATTGCTAGCACAAAGGAATGATGAGATTACAACTATATATATGGAAATGTGTGAAATGACCATTTAATACAATCAAAGACATTAGCATTTAGCCCATACTTAATAAAAGAACAACATTAGCTTAATCAACAAATTACACCTTATCAAAGAAAAAAAATTAAAAATTATAATCTTTCAAGCCCATTTGGAAATTCAAGTTTAATTTGAAAGTCATTCTTGTGATGGAGATGTAAATTTGAGAATTGTAGTGATGCTAAAATTAGGACTTCAGAATCAAATATTGGTTTATAGATTGAATTTCTAAATGATTTTGGTTGGAGTAAATAGAAAGGTTGGTTTACTCTAGCAATGCTACTGTGCCACTGATGTCAGCCTGGAAAATGTTCGGGCATGCCTGGAAAAAGTCAACAACTATTAAAATACTTAATTCTTTCAATTTTTCATTGACAAGAAAAGAAATGATTATGCAATTTTAACTTAAAGTGACTTTGCTGTGCACCAAACTGCCACTTTTTGAAAACTGACTTATTTAAAAAAAAGTACATTTGTTCTCTCACACAACAAAATAGGAATGGTGTCACTTAAATTTCGGCTACAGTTAAGTTTTTATTTAATTTTGTAAACATTCCATTAAAAAATGCACAACATCAAGCTAGAGAAACATTTTTAATTATATCCCCAGTATTCAGATGAGTTTTAGGTGGATATATGCCCCATGTGCACATTTAAATTATTTTTGAATACTATGAAAATCTTTACATAGGAAACTGTTACGTGAAATCTATTTGATTAAAATGTGTTATTGAAGTCAAGACATACCCTTGTCAAACACAGTAGGTCTTCATTCAGAACTTGAACTGCAAGTTTGTTTTGCATCTTGGTCTGGAAACAAGTTGCATTGTTAACTTATAACAGTACCTATGGAACTGATGAAGCTCATTTTCCCCTCTTAACAGCACTTGCTTTACTTATTTTTACTTATTATTAGGCCAAGCTGAAACAATAATAGATCACTATTACTTTTAGCTGGCCCTGCTCATACTGGTGTGACACAGCTGAGCAAATGGACTAAGGAACAAGAAACACTTCAAATTTTAATACTCCTTAAACCATGATAATTCCTTTACACAAATCATAAGCAGGAAATGTAAATAAAAATTGACAAGTTTTCTCAACATAATGCTTGGAAAATTTTGATATCAATGAGATCTAAACATTTCAGTTGTTGTGTTTTGTTTACTTACCAAGTTGTTTATCCATCTGGTCAGTTGACCACAGCAGTGGACATCTTGACACTTTCGGTTGTCAATCAGGTTCAAAATTGGCCATGGTCAACCAAAAAATATCGTTCCAACGGGGATGGCTCCTTTTTCATAAAACCTGGTCCCTCCCCACTCCAACCCACGTCACATCTGACTTTGCTGAGGTAGATGATGGCAGTCAACTGGGGTATGTGGGCATATGGACCCAAGTCCATTCCAAAATCTGGGATGGACATACAAACGAAGAACACTACAATGTAGCCTGAGATGTTTTGGGTACATGGTGGATTTGGTTAGGGGGTAATATCTTGGCTGGTTTTATTCAAATTGACATTAAAATGGGTGTATTTGGAATTTTTGTCGCACAGGCTAACATAAGTATAGAGTCTGATACAATGTATATATATATAATAACTTGAGGCATAGGCCACCTACATGATCCTTCCGAAATATATACATGGGGCAAATTAATGAAATTTATTTAAAAATACCTAAAAGAATAACAACTGTTCATTGAGGCCAAAAATGGATTTTCCTGGGAAATGACAATAATTCAATGGTTAATGAATCTGTTCTGACATTCAAAGTTAGTCATGTTTATTTTGCTTAATTTTTTTTTTTTTTTTTGTAATAAATCTTTTAAGAGATTATTATGGAGGTACATCCATCTATGAAGAACCAAGTTGTTTGATCTCAAGCACAGTTTCCAGAATAATTATGATAACTACTGTTTTGGTGGTAAATTTGCGTTTATTGTATTTTTATGAGTTGCTTTATTATTTTATTGTGAAATATGAACCTCATATGAACAATTGTTATCCCTTTAATCAAAATACTTATAGTTTTTTTTTTTTTTGTGTATTACAGTAGCCTTGGGTCAGAAATATATAAATCAAATTCTAGAACCTATATTAAGCAACTAACTGATGTAGCGGTCTTGCTCCTGATTACTGAATGGCCTTATCACCTGATTTGTTGACAAAAATAAATCTAGACACATAGTGAAAGGTCAATGTCAGTTAGTTGCTAAATGAAAGTTCCAAAATTTGATTCATACATATTTCTTATTCTAATCCTACTGGATGACTAAAAAGATCCACCCATTAGTAGACTAGTGTGGTATTCATTTAAAATCTTTTCATTAAATGATCAAGGAGAAAGCCAAACATTTTGCTGATTAAATCCAGAATGTGTAACATTATTCTGCAATACCTGTGCCTCCTGCTACATCTAGAAGCTTTGTACCACTTGCTGGGGAAAGCCGTCGCATGAAGTGATCTTTCCACAAACGATGAACTCCAAAACTCATAGCATCATTCATCTGGTCGTATTTACTTGCAACATTTTCAAAGACTTTGTAAACTGAAATATATATAACAAGTGTACATACTGTAAGAGTTACATTTACACATATGTTAACTGACATCATATAAAACACATTATTGACAGCAAAGTGATGCTGTAAAACTGACACAATGACTTCGTGACAAAATAATTGACAAATTTTGAATCACTGCGATTAAATTACGTAGCAATTATATAAGAGAGAGAGAATCATTGTTGTGTTAATTAAACCATAGAAGTAGAGAAAACCAAAGACGGATTAAAAAATAATCCCATTTTGTGCCGAGAGCTGAAGACCACGTGTACCTTTTTCTTCTTTTTCCTTTTCAGAAACATGCTGAAAACCAAAATGTGTGCTCCTTTCGTCCGTCGTATAATCTGCATCGGTACTAACATGTCGTTTTGCTACTAAAATTCTTGACAACTTTCTATATCTAAAAAACCGACAAGAATTTCGAAATACCAATGCCTTCCCCGCCATGCTTCTTCTCGCGTACTAATGCGAGATCTAACATGGCAGCCTCTATGGCAGAAAGTTTCCTTCCAGAGGAACGAGTCAAGTTCAAGCAATTGGCAGACAAACTTAATGGCTTGGTGTTTAAAGATAGCGATGAATTCAGAGCTGAAGTTAATTTCTTGATAGATCAATTGAATTCTCTTGAATATGGTCTACCTATTGCAACACACGAGGTAAAATGTTCCACCAGTGGCAGTGACCAGTGCATTGATTTATTAGTGACTAGTTTTCAGTGTTGTTAATCATAATTTAGTGTGACTGTTACCAGCAAATTCTTTCGTCTTTGCATTATTTTTTCAAATATTTGAAAAATTTCAAAAGAATTGCAATTTGTTTTGCATTACCTTTCAGAAGATATAAATGTTATATTTTTCTGATCAGTTTGAATTTTTTTCTGATATACCTATTTAAACCATCATTCAATTCATTGGGGGAGGGGCAATATTTTGGAAAAGAGAAGAATCATATTCATAAATAGATAACAGAGAGAGAGAGAGAGAATGATAAGGACTCTCCTGAGACCTCAGTTGTATTTGTATAATTGTTTTTGTATAACAGAACTCTTATTTGTTTTCTTAGGCTGCAGCCAAAATGTTGTGTCAAGTATGCATGCTTGTCTCTGCAAAATATGACCATCTATTGTCCAAAATGTGCCAATTGATTGGAAATGTTATAGCAAAACTAACGGTAAGTTTTTCTTAACGTAACAGACATAGCTATTCATACATGGTGTATATGGCACTGACAGTTTTGACAATATTGATGCTGCCACATTACATCTCTAGAGTGTGAATGTAAAATGGCTAATAATGAAATGTTTATTTGGCAAATGTTAAATCTAACTGGTGTAAATTGTTTTGCAGAACAATAATTAAGAGATTTACTTTTTTTGATCAGATACTTTATTTTCATCAAATATATACATAAAGCATAATAAAGAAGCTTGTGTCACATTAAAGGAAAAGAAAAATTAATTGTCTTTCAGGTATCATTAGACCAGGCTTCACTGGATCTTCTGGTAGAATATTTAGTGACTGCATTTAAGATCTGCAAACCATGGACAATCCCTGACTTGTTAAGAGCCTTAGGAGCTGTTTTGTATGAAAATGGTGGAAGGATAAGCAAAGTACTGAAATTAATATTATACATAGGAACTTAATGTATAAGACTTTAGAATGGTTTTTATGTTCAGACTATGCCTTGTCTATAATGTCTATACTAGAGTTTTTTATTATCACCAGAACTGAAATAGATTTGCAGTTTCAAAAAGATTTGTATTATCTCACTCACCATTTTCTGATTCACAGATCATGGTTTAACTTGGGGAATGATATGGTTAGTTCTTTAAGCCAGATTTTGTGAGAGCTAATTATTATTTTTAGCACTTACATGTTGCGTATTTCACTTCACTGAGGATCTAAATTTTTGTAATGCTCTCTTGAAGGTGCTTTGTTCAGTTACCTTTAATTTGATGCAATACATTTTATTATATAATACCAATATGTTTAATATCTTTTTGGTGTAGTATTCATTATTTCACATTTAACTTTTTTTATTCAGTTTTATGAAGAACTTATTGGCACAAGGGGTCTGTTGACAGAACTCATTGCCAGCAGTGTCCATGATGAAGATCTTAAAAAAGGAGCTGTGCAGTGTATAGAGAATATATGTATCAGGTAGGATGCCCTGAGTATTTGGCCTTTACCCAGCATATGCTCACTTTTACCAATTCAGTTTTCAAAATTGATGCAGTAAGTTGGCATTCAAATTGGAGGAAATTGTCTGTAAACTGTGAAACTCAGGTAGGGTAGGTGGGTGTGTTTGTCTCACAACTTTATGTTATTTCTTTTGTATCAAAGCTAGTAAGTCGTGAATGTTACAAATCTAAAGGCTGTTGAAATACTGTGTTTTGAGATATAACTTGACATTGTTGAAGACTATCATAATTTTAATTGCTTGTGGAATAAGTGATTTAACATAGTAACTGGCTTATACTTTATACTGTTCTAAAATAATTTGTTTAAACATTTTATAGATCTGCAAATACTCCATTTATACCAGAGCCATATGTGACCAACTGCTTGAACATTTTCATAACAATCCTACAGACTCCAAAACAAAGTACAGCTGATGAAATCACATATGATCGGGTAAGAAAAAAATAGACTGTCGGATTAAATTTTTTTATGTATTGGTATTTCTGATTGACATAATTTTCTCATTAAAATAGTGAATAATATCCATTGTTATCACAGTGAATTTCATCTTTTAATTTGTATTTTACTCTTTGTGCATTTCAGATATTGATCAGTGCACTGAGAGGACTGCAGAATATCATCATTGGTAGTAAAACAGTTCATTTAGATCATCTGGGAGTTTTATTGGCTGCACTGAAGGTAATGTTGAGAATTGTGTAATTAAAATTGTACAGTTATTGTTGTATTTATAAAGAAAGAAAACTGACAGTATTACATGGTTTGTAGACCAGGGCTATTTCTGTATATAACTAGTCAAGTTATCAGACCTCATGAGTACAACAGAGACACCTTATATTCTGCTTAGTAATATATCCCCCCGCCTCCCAAGTGTGGCCTCCAATTGGACACTGCATTATCTGATGATATGCGCAAGTGTTTGGCAGACTTTCTGTCTAAAGTAGTTAAGATCTTAAGGTAGCATCAATTAGAACACTTGTACTTTCATTTAAAAAAACAAGCCAAAGTACATATTTCAAACCTAGCATGTGTTATATTAGTAAATGAAGACTATCTGTTTCCTGGGAGAATAATTACTTAATTTGGACAACATTTTGCAGGTGCACATGTTCTGTGGTGTTGTTGGACAACCTTCCATTGCAGCAGGCTGCCTGTACCCATCCCCAATGAGTCAATTTGAGCCAGTATCTCCTAAATCTACCACAGCTGCCACCCCCACTGAGGAAATCAGTTTGAGACCGTCCAAAGCACCCACAAAAAATGCAAACGCCAAGAGAAACAAAAAGAAAAAGACCAACACAAAGAAGACAACAACAGGTGCAAAGGATGAAGAGGAAGATGCAGGGGTTTCAAATGCGACATCCAGTATGAAAAATCTGAATGTGAATGATACTGTTGGTCAGGCTTTGGAGAACTCTGGATCAGCTGGGGATATTTTTGGTTATTCCAGACATTTGATTAGTAGTTCCGAGTCCGAGTATTCAGACACTGAAGGAGGGCAGGCTTCTAGATTGAGGTCATTCCAAGCTAGAGTAAGACAGACAGCTTTGGGTTGTTTTAATGCTGTCATTAAGGTATGTTATACCAAATATTGCAATGATTTGTATGATTTGGTAGTTCATTTTGGGGGTAGTCCTTCTTTCTAGGTATGGCAATAACCAAAGTATGTAGATATCAGAGAAAAGTTGATTCATCATATACTTCAGGTTTAGGGTTTGAAACTTTATTCATTATGAAAACTTGTTTAAACAGCAAAGTAGTTTTTGTTTTTGCAATGCCTGTGCCCAATGTGTTGAAGACATATTGCGTTGTTATATTCATTGATGATGTTTATTTTAATTTCAGGGAACAGACAGAAGAGTGATGTTTGGGTATTGGACCTCTTTCATACCTGATGCACTAGGATCTGGAAGCTCTCAGTCACACACTCTGTTCACAGTGATATTAAAAGATCCAGTTCCAAAGGTATTTCTACTACAATCAGTACTATGGCTTGGAAAATTTTGAAACAAGCTCTGTAACAAGGCTTTGTTTTTATTTCAGGATGACTTATCTGCACTCATTTTAGCATGAATTTTGTCCAAATGCTAACATAATTTGATTTGTCTTAATGGCATGTAACATATTTCACTGTGAGGGCATTCACAACAGATGATCCTCAGATCTACTGATCTGCAGATCAAATATGTCATGAAAGCGGAGCCGACTACTCTGCTGATGGTCTGCCATTTTTGAACCGCGGATCCGAGGATCATCTGTTTATGATACATTTAAAATTGAACAGAAGTAATTGATAAATTGCCCCAAATAAGTTGTTTTGATTATAGTCAATGAAATTTGATTCAAATATATGAATAGTGAATTGCATTTGAATAAATTTTTTAGTGACTTTATGCAAAGTGAACTAGAATGTTTAAGATAAGTGATGTGTTTAGAATACCATAACCATTTTATCAAATGCATAAACATATCTGATTACAGACTAGGACTGCTGCTATAGCTGCATTGGGTTCTCTCCTTGAAGGCTCAAAACAATACCTAGCAGCAGCTGACGATTCGTAAGTATGGTGGTTTACTGATATATGAATAAATATCTTGTTCTTTGGGTGTGATTGGTTTATTTCTAAGAGTTTAACTTTTTTAACATTTGAAAGACAACATGCTTTGCCTTAGGAATGGGAGAGACAGAACTATACCAGTATGTCCCCAGTATTTGCAATATTCTTATTTGATAATGTTTGTGTCACACACATATTTTTAAACAAAATGCCTTAAAATGAAGTCTTTCTTTGTTCATTATTATAAAATGACAATTCTTTTAATCATTTTTCAGAGAACAGCATAAAGCTGCCTTTACTTCCTATTCAGTTGTCTTAGGCCTCATGATTAAAGAGATACATAGATGTTTATTAGTGGCTTTGGTTGCTGAAAATTCTCCCTTGGCTATTACACAGATCATAAAGGTAATAGTGAATTGCATAGCTTGTGTTAATAGTCACTCCTTTACAGAATGCGCATGAAAGAGGAATAATATAATGCATAGGGAAGTTTAGTTTTGAAAATATTATCTTAAAGTTTTAATATCCTCAAGACCTTTGATATGTGTAATATAATGTGTATTGACCTTCAAGTATATGCATGTTTTATTTCGATAGGAATGGAAAATAATATTTGTATTGTTTGGTGGTTCAGTTGAATAGATATTAAAGGTATTTTTTGCACATTTAGTGTTTAGCCACATTAGTTCCTAATGTACCATACCAAAAGCTGAAACCTGGGTTACTGAGCAGAATATCTAAGCAGATCCGTCCTTTTATTTCACACAGAGGTTTGTACTTCATGAATGTAGTAAAATTCACTTTGAATTTGTTTCTTGAATAAATAGCTTGTATGAATTATTCAAAGATGATGAAACCCATTTAATTTTATTAAAACATTTGACAGTTATTTGTTCATCCAGAAGTTTAATAATCTTGTATGATTTCATAAAAATTCAACATTCCAGATCTAAAAGCGTGTTGTTATACACAATGATATGTTTTCCCCATTTTACATTCATGTACCTGTACTATACCACCTACAACCATCCAAAGTGGAAATAGAATTAGAATTCAGGAATTTAAATTCAGGTTCAACGTATGTATTGAACTTTTTTAGATCCTAATGTTCGGGTTGCTTGCCTGACCTGCTTAGGAGCCATAGTGACTGTGCAGGCACCTCTGATGGAAGTATGCCATATTCTTCTCCCATCTCGCCCCCAGTCTGGACGATCAACAGACACTAGTGCTCCTCAAGGTGACAGAACTGATGATCACACTCAGGAATCCTCTGCCTCACCCTCATCCCCAGGGTATTCACCCAGACAATCCCCAGGTACCTTGACCCCAACATTTTCTGATCAAGCCTTGCAGAAGCAGGCAACGGAAAGTTCTTGGGTTTTAAAACTGTGTGTCAGGTATGTTATGCCTGCTGTTACATCCCAGACAGGGTCAAGGTTGACATTAAGTCAGAGTGGACACCAGCTACAAGGGGTTGTTGAACCTTTGCCAGTAAGGTTGGAGTCTTTACAGGTGCTACAGCAGATGACTAAGTGCTACTTTATGCTAACAAGGTAAATATTTAGTATTTGTTTACATTAGCATGACTATGTGTGTTTTTTTTTTGGCATTGGATTTAAGGCTTAAATTGGTTATGCAAATCAGTGCATCTTATATTTTGGTATGAAGGAAGAAAGTTTTGTATAAGAAATTTTATATAATTTAATTTTAACAAAAAACTTGTTTAAGCAGAGTAGTAGTGTTATTTTGATTGAATATCAGAAGATCTCACTTGATTCAACTTTTCTGTTCATTATCTTCAATAATTTGATTATAGGAACAGTCTAACAATGTTAGCTGATGTAATCTGTGGGTGTTTAGAAGATAAAGAAATGGCAGTACAGCTGCATGCTGCCAAGGTAAGTTTTATAAAATAAATATACTCTGTGTAAATTACATGTTTTAACCACTGACTATTTTATGAACAATGATAGCTAACTTGATGGTCTTTGATAATTAACCTAAATTTCTGTCCTTATGTGTCATTTAAATCTTCACATTTTTCTTGGCTTAACATGGTTTTCAGGAGGATATAAATCAGTATTCATCTGCAAATATAATATGATAGGGATTTATGTAATGTAGTAAGTTTCATTTTATTTATTTGTTTATTTAAATATCTGTATATTTCTGTATGCGTGTATTACTTTAACATCACTGAAATAAAGTCACTTTCATATGGTTTCAATCAAAGTTGTTTTGTAATCTTACAGCTTTTAGAAGAATTGGGAAACTCCTTTCTTCGCTATCTGCAAGATAACAGTGAAACTGGATTGAGAATAACAGCTCAAGAGGTGTGGTATATGTGTCACTTCTTATGAAAACTAGTTTAATTATGAAATAAAAATGGGAACATTAGCAAACACATACAGGGTGTACAAAAAATTTTAAAAATAATGTGAAACTTACATAACCAACAAACTTAAACAGTGTCAGTTGTAGGGCAGGCCTGAAAAATAATATTTGGATAAAATTATTCACCTTTGTTTTATTTGCCTGAATGTCTGATATATATTATTATATGCTATGTGTGATTACGCAGTGATACAATTTAATTTATTTAAAATATATAAGGCCTTTGATGTTTGGATCAAAATGCTGTCAGGACCACTTCCAGCCGTGATGCAGAATATGATCCATCCTCCTCTGAGAGCAACTGGCTGTGACTGTCTCTCCAACATTGGGGCCATTGTCTATGATTTATTACCAGTGAGTATAGTTATAGCTGCTTAGTTTGAGATATTCCTTTAAAATCTCTCGTTTAAAATTGCTTTACCAAGATTAAGCAGTTTTGTTGTATTGTATATAATATGTATACTGTTAATATTTGCATCACCCACCTTGTGCAAATTGTGTCATTGTTTGTGTTATACAATTGCTTGTCTTATTTTGTGATATTTATTCAGGCTTACAAAAATTTAAAGGAAGAAATCAAATTTTGTATAATGTATTAGGAAGAACATTTTCTACTTCACCTCAGCCTCATTCAACCCAAAAATAAATATCAATTATAACCCATATAACTTAAAAATTATTTTAGTAAGATCAGTTTAAGATATTGAAATAATTTATAAGGAGATTGTTGCTAATGATCAGCAGTTTGCAA
The DNA here is from genome assembly GCF_051362555.1 of Lingula anatina. NCBI lineage: Eukaryota > Metazoa > Brachiopoda > Lingulata > Lingulida > Lingulidae > Lingula > Lingula anatina. The sequence continues at coordinate 45,342,706 of NC_141767.1, forward strand.
ATGAAATGTAACTGAACAAATTTCTTTCATATATTCCCATTAAATAAGTGTTTGTAAATTCTCTCAGATGGACAAGCGCATCCTCTGCATCACTTTACTGCTGGGGCTTACAGACGATGAAGACAAAAATGTCAAGGCCGCTGCAGTGAGAGCATTGGGTGTTTACATGCTGTATTCTACACTGAGAGAGGTAATGCTGTATGCATTAACTTGTTGAGAATGGCCGTTTACAATTTTTTAAAAGATTTTAACCAACCTCAGTTTTTAAACATTGTTCTGCCCATAAAAACAAGTGTTATTTGTATGCACTTGAAGTTGAACTTGAAGCATAAAGAAATAAAACATAAAAATCATAAGAGTTGGTTTCTATGCAATGAGTTGAGCATTTTATTGAATCAGCAAAGTAACCTTATACAGAATGATAAGCGCACACTTAAGTTACCTTTTAAGTTAAAATAAGTTATTTGTTTCTTTTACAAAAACTTTGGAAATTTTAGGACATATCATTTGTGGCAGACGCGGCCAATGCCACGGTGACATGTATGGAGGACAGTAATCTTGTGGTGAGGATGAAGGCAGCTTGGTCCCTAGCAAATCTCAGTGATGCCTTGGTTATGAACAGGTTGGTAGGCTAAAATTTAAAATCTGGTCTATAAGGTGCTAAAATGGCTGGTGATGGAAAAGTGTAATTCAGAATTTTTATAATCTTCTGTTAATAGTCATATGGAAAAAGCATTGTTATGCCAAATGTAAATGGTTCTTAAGTTTTACAGTTATCATGGTTGTTTTGAAGATGGTAGGGATGTTTATTTTTTCATTGTTGATAATTTTGTAAATTGCTCAGGGAACAGTTGAACACCAGCTGCTAGAAGTTAAACATGACGCTTTTCAGAAGAGAAAATATTCTTTTTTAAATGTCATTTTTGCATAGATTTTGAGATTTATAAATGGATTTATGCTTGTATCAGGGATGCAGGAGACAATGCATTTGTAGAGGACTTCTCTGACATGCTGCTGTTGAAGCTTCTTACTGTGGCCACCAGAGCAGCTCAAGATAATGACAAAGTCAAGTCTAATGCAGTAAGGGCCATAGGGAATCTGTTGAGATATTCACCACAGAGAAGTCTTGGGAAGAGTATATTTTTCAGTGCTGTAGAGCAAGCTGTGGACAGCTTAGTGAAGACGGTGAACACAGGAGCTATGAAGGTAGAGGTTACTGGTACACCTACTTGACTTGCAGATATGATATGACTGGATATATATATATATATATGTCAGTACTGTTGCATTTTATAAGGGGATCATTTTATTTCATGAATTTTTCAGGCAATGATTCTGCAATAGTATTACTTTAACATATTAACAAGGTTTACATTTTTTAGTATTCGATGAAAAGTGTTGTAACAGTCCTTTAATATTTACATTTTAACAGGTTAGGTGGAATGCTTGCTATGCATCTGGGAATGTGTTCAGGAATGCTTTAATTACAACAAGACATGTCAAGTTAACTGTAAGTATTTGCTTCAGCTTTTTGCAGTTTGATGATTGACATTGCTTGACATTCCAAGTGACCTAGATTGCAATTTTTTATTTAAAATTAGTTAGGCTGCACATAGATTTTAGTACTATCTTTTAATATTTTTAACCTATTTCACAAATTGTGATCTGTGAAATTTTATCTTTAAACCTATATCTATTTACCTGCTGATGTTAAATAATGGGGTTTGTTTCTTCTACTTCAGCAACCCATGTTTTGTGCACTCTGTGCTGTGGTTAAAGATTGCAAGAATTTTAAAGTGCGTATAAATGCAGCTCTGGCCTTGTCTGTACCAGATGAGAGAATAATGTATGGAACCCCTGCACAGTTCACTGCTGTGTGGGACAGCCTGATAACTGCACTGTGGAATACTGAAACCACCACAGACTTCACAGAGTATAGACATAGGGATAGTTTAGTGGAGCAGGTTGGTATAGTATATTTTATGGGATAATCTGGCATACCAGGCTTGTGTATGGTAAGAGAGAAACCAGGCATTTCTTTTTCTTGGTACTTTAGTTGACTTGGTTGGTATGTAGTTGGGGATTGTTTAGTGGACCCAGTTAGAGTATTGTAAGGGGTGGTCAGGCTGAACAGGTTGGTAAGGGAGATTTAAGAGGACCAACTTCATAAATTTTACAGTCTGCACTGTTTGTATTTGTAAAGGTGCTTATGTTTTCTTAAAGGTACATAAATAATTCACAGCCGCTTTTTTGTCCAACCGTTAATAAATTGAAACAGAGTGCCTATTTTCTTATACCATTGGTATTTATTTGTGGCATATCTGTCCATGTCTGGTTTGTCAAAAATTCTTTTCTGTAATGCTTTTAATGTAACACCAAAATCAGTTATGTGCTGGCAGAAGGCTGATAACTTGGCATTCAATATTTATTAGCCTGGTGTAATGTCTTGTTTTTATTACAGAATCTGTGATTTATGATCAGTTTGGTGCTTTTAGTAGTCCATGGGTCTCAGTTCTTTAGAGCTGTTATATTGATAAAATTCTCAGCATCTGTAAAACATGTTGTGTGCACAATTAAGAATGAGCATGATAATAATGTATGATTGTTTGATCAAGAAGTGATCCTAATTTTTGTTCTATGATATTTAATTGCTCATTACCATTACAGGTATGCTACACTTTGATTCACCTAGCAGCTTTGATAGATGTCCAAGATTTACCCAAATTGCATACAACCATAATAAAGAGTACAGACTTTGTTGCACATCACACTACAAAATATCATGAAACCTTGGTGGTAGAAAATGAGGGAACACGAGAAAAAGGTAAATATAAAATATGGTTTCAAAACTGTTAGTTCTCAACATGAGTATAAGCTCTAGGACATAATATAAGATTTTATTCAGTCAGTTATAAAAATGAAATCTTTTTTAATTTACAAAAACATACTTTTACCAAATATACTTCTCTTGCTTTAATTTGTTGTTTGCAGACATGCTGTTGAACAATCTAAACTTAATTTACTTACTTGGTAAAAAACACTTTTTTAAAGTCTAACATCCAGTGACATTGCTTAATGATTGTTTGAACAAAGCAACCCAATTGTCCTCCTTTTTTTAAATACGTATGCATGATTTATCAAATGCTAAAAGCTTCATTGTAATTTTAGTCCTGAAACTTACCAAAGCTGCAGACCAAATTGCCACTCTGGCCCAATCTCCCATTCAGCAGAAGGAACTGTCCTTGGTGAAAAACCTCCAAAAAATATTCTCACAGGAACGACCAGGTTAGAAGCTATTTTGCACCAGATCCATTTAAATGAAAAAAATTGTTTGCAGTGAAAAGAGTAATATCTCCAAACTGGAATAAGGCAAAATTTTGGTATGCAAGATAACATCTCGGAGTAAAAGTGGTTTCATTCACCGTTCATGTTTAATTCCAGAACCAAAAGAAGAAGCTGAAGCACCCAAAACATCTTTCAGACAGACATACGACTGAAGTGGAATGGTGTTATATGCAGATTCTGGGCAGTCATTTGAATCTACAAGATATCTTGCAGTGACTTCAGTATTTAAATGCTTTGTCCAGCTAAGAGAAAAGTTGCAGAAGCAGCAAATAATTTTAGTGTTCAGTTTGCCTGAAAACAATAACTTCCAATAACTGCTTAAAACATTGAACTCCATTCATATGAATCTTGTTGTCTTTCTCATATCATTGTCCATTTTTTTTAAATTGTAACTGTGATAGCATTAACTTAAACTTAAAAAATGAATAACTGCTGTTTTTGTCAATTTATTTATTTCATGTAAAGTATCATATATGTATACTATGTACAATGTGAAAAAAAATTATAAACCCGTTTCTCTGCAATATTTAAGACAACATGATAACTTCATACTAACACAACAAAAAAGTTTTCAGTTTTCAAACATAATGTACTCAAAAATCTTATAAAACTGGAAATGGACCAGTGATCAGAAGGATGAATGTAACATGATGCCATATTAGTGAATAAAATTCCTTTTCAATATTTTGATAAAATTCACTGATAAAATATATGTCATCCTTTACATAGAAATAGAAGATTGCAACTCTATCTGAAATGCATCTTCAATCCAGTTTACCTCCTAAAAAATAAATGTCCTACTTAGTTGACATATTGTTAGACTAAGTCAACATGGAGGACAATATTCTCCAGGGTTAACACTATCAATTAAAACATAATTAGAAGTTTTCCTCTAAAGACTGCTTAAACTTGCAGTACGTCAGCATTGCTACCTTCCCTCATTATCAGGGCTTTTGTTATGATCAGAGTTTATGACTTTCTCTTGTTGGTTATCTTCATTTTGAGATTGCTCTCCTGCATTGAGGCCTTCTTGCCCTTCATCGTCATTTTCACTGTCACTTTCTTCTGAAAATATGCCAAATTCCCTTAAAATGTAATGACAACTGCAATGTTTGAAGCCATTTTATCATTAATCCCTAGGCCAAATAAAAAATGCAAAGTTTTCCTACGACTCAAAGAATTTCTCAAAACCAGCTTGTTACCAGTAAAAAGGCTTTGATGTGTTTTCTGTCATGTGACTGAATATTTCAATTATTTAATATTCAATTATTTGCATACGATATTAAGTGGACTCTGGATTAATGCAACTGAAATAATGTGATGTTACTAACATCCACAACACTCTTTCTCTCAGACAAGCCTAGCCCAAATTGATTCAGTCTTATATAGAGTCCATAAAAATAAATGGGATGTCCTAATGATGAATTTATGAATACATACCACTGTCTTTGTTTTCATCGTTCTGTTTAGGTTTCTTGGCTTTTTGCTTCTGCTTTTTCTTTAGCCTACAGAACATAAGTGTAAGATACTAAGACTCCCAACTATATCACATTCTTACAAAATGAAGTTAAAAGTGATGTCTTCAAAAAGAATTTGTCCTCAACTTTAACCTCAAGTTGCGACATCCTCCTTTCACAAAAGTGAGGTACCATGCATATTAGTCTCACTCACTCACTGAGACATAAAATGATCCACATGTTTCATGCTTCTCAAAACCTGACATCATATTGTCAAATACAAACATGAAGGACTGAATTTATTTTAGTTCCAGAAAAATGCATAAAAAAAAATAATTTAATTAATTAATAATAATAACATTCTGTAATGCATGCTTAAAAGTTAACATTATGCAAGAGGGATATATTGAAATTATATTTGCCTTAAAAGGCTCTTTATTCGTACTTTTGATAAAGCATCTCCAAAATAAATTGTCAATTTCAATTTTCAAAGGGCATTCTTATGGAAAACACATTATTACCTACCTTTTTGCTCTTTTCTTAGCAGTTTTGCTTTCTGCTGCCTGCTTGTTAGCTTCCAACTTACGATGATATTCAGCATCTTCTTTTTCCTGTAATCCATTCATATAGAAATATTAAAACATAAGCAACTGAATGCTATTTTGATAACAAAAATGAAAACTTTTTTCTCACACCCACCATATGGGCTATCATTGGATAATTATTCACTGATTAATTACAGCAAGGTCTAATAACTGACATGTTTTTGTCAAACATAAATGTTTCATATTATAAGCACTAGTATACCAGTCAAAACAACAATAAAGAATGCTCATCTTGACAACCTTTTCTGTCTTCTCTGTCATAAACTTTTGCCTGGCATATTCTCTCCGCCGTGTACCTCTGTACACATGAAATTCTCCACTTCCAGCACCAGCACTGGAACCTATATATATATATATATATATATGGAAGGATACATGTTAGGAAAATATTCAAGTACTAATGAACATTTAATTATCTAATGTTAAGGAACATAAAAGTGAATAAACATTAACAGAGTTATATATTATAACATTTTACGTATAGAAAAATGTTGACTTCTGGCAAACTTTCAACATAGACTAATATATTTGTTTTCACATTCTTATATTAATTAATTTATAACAATTTGAAACTGTATAAAAACCCACCCCAGACATTCCTGACAAATTCTACAGGGGCCTTTGGAGTATATTCTTTGGGTCTGCTTGGTATGAATGCTTCTTTCTCCTACGTATGAAAAACAGAACACGCAATCACTTATAATGGATTAATGTCAATGATGATAACATCGTTATTAAAACAAATCCAGTATAACTTACCAGTAAATGTACAAGTAGCTTTGGCTAATCAACTTTAACTACGAAAATTATTATTCCTATATTGTGAAAATATATATCAAGTTAAAGTTCTTCAACTCACTGGGTTACTCATTAACTTTTCAAGTTTCATTCGCTGTAAATCTGCTGCAGTTTTGGGAACAACAACAGTTTTCCCAGGCACATTGGTCTTCTCCTCCGTCGCCATTTTTTCGTCGTCTGCAGGTGCTTGAATATTCGAGATATTTTTTATGATATCGTTTTTATTGGTGAAGGGCTATTAAAGAAAATAGCGTAAGTTGCGTGCATATTGTGTTTATTAAATTTTTCACACAGTTCTGTAGAAAATAAAGCAAGATATAGGGTATTCTCGTAAAATCTCGATAGCTCGCCAATGACCTAAGATAAGGGTCAGTAACATAAACAAAGCTGCTCGCTGTTTGACAAAGGATTTGCAGATCCCTTACAATCAGCTGCTGTTACGGTTCATTCAAGTTGTCATGCAGTCTGTCGATATAATGAGAATCTGCTGAACTAGTAAAGGTGAGAGTTGCATGCAATATGCGTCTGGTATAACTAGGTCACTGGCATGTCACTGTCAGATTTACAAGTGTCAATCTCTTTATCTACAGGGTACATGTTTGTCAACAGAAACATGAAACTGTTAAAAATTACATAGATGTATTATTGTCATATTCTTTTGACACACAGCAACGTTTTGTGATTTAGCTTTTGAGCGTTTAAAACATAATGCTTTTTGAAAAACCTGTACGTGCAAGGCTCGTGTTCATTTTGGTTAAACACGTGAAATGGCCAATCGATTCCTGAGGTGTAAAAGGGGGTGTGTGCAAATGGGCTTGAAATAGCAGTGGTGGTATTCCTATTATCAGCAAGACTTGCAGACCTGTTATCTCTCTGGATTTCATTAGTAGTCTCCCGATTTGGGGACATATCTCCTGAACTCTAGATTTAGGCTAAAAATCTCCTGATCTTTCAGACTTATCTCTCTTTCCTTTCGATATAATGCACATGACCTAGCTCATTCACAAAAGTTCGCTGTCACTTTTGCTTTCTTTGTTTCATTGATGGAGGTAGTGCAGTAAACAATAAGGAGGAAATGTCAAAGACAAAACCACGTCAGGTCTTTGTAGGAGTACCATCCCGAACACTATGTATGTTAATATTGTCATGGGAAGAAGCTTGTTCTGAAAGGAACCAAGACACCAATCATTTAAACCACTGGCATTGTTTGTATTAATTGCTGTCACAACTAGACTTCCTCAGTTAACTTTTATATGAAAACCACCTGACCTAGCTGAGAAAGCGAAACTTCTCCCAAACTTCCTGACTACATGTAAGTGCCTGCTTATACATAATAGGTTCAGTATTTTTTCGTCTTTTGCCAAGTTTTGGTAGCTGCATGAACATCAAAACAATAGCTTAAAGAAAAATTGAATCTGATACAGGATCTTACTTGAAATGAGTAACTCACTATGTCTTCCTCGGGTGAACCAGTATCAAATTCATTTGTTTGTGTGTGTGTGTGTGTTGGGGTGGAGGATGTGGGGCATGTGAGGGAATCTCCCTCTCCAGCAATTGTCAATGTCAACAAGTATGGATTTGATGTACAGAACATGACTGATTTCCCAGTTGATATTTTAACTTATAAATTCACAGTATCTGTGTCAAATTATCTGTCTTACATGTATATCTAGCAGTTTATAATCCAGAGTTGAAAGGTAAAAAAAAAGATTTGAGAACCTTTGCAATGGGGTTGAAGCACTGGTTGAACATTATTTAAGTTATCTATATAGTACTGGGGTACCTAATTAAACTTAAGTATATTAGAAATCATGAAACAGAAAGTGCTTACTGTATACACAATTTTTGTACTTATCACTGTTTTGTAATGTTTGCAGCACATGTTATGATGCACCATAAAAAATTGAATTTTTGTACGGTTCGTTGTACATTTTACAATAATGCAATGAAAAACCTATTTCTAGGTATATTCAAAAATGGATGGATTCAAAAAACTTCATGAAGACCTTGAGAAGGTGATTGAGAAGGATGACAGCAACAGTTCAACTACCACCTCAGAGATGGAAGACCCTAAACATAGCAAACAGACCTTCCGTCAAAAACTGCGTCACATTTTACACACAAACAAGTTTCAGATTGGTGTCATATGCCTTGTTATTCTGGACTGTCTTTTGGTCATAGCAGAATTATTAATTGACTTAGAGGTATTTGAAATTGGTGAAGCAAAAGACGAGCTTGGTCCTGCCAAAGTGCTTCATTACATGAGCATCACAATCCTGAGCATCTTCCTGATTGAGATTTTTACCAAAATATTTGCCATGGGCCTGGACTATTTTAAGAACAAGCTGGAAGTGTTTGATGGCATAGTGGTGGTTGTATCTTTTGTGCTGGATGTTGTGTTTGCCAACCAGGAAGGTGCCTATGGTGGTATTGGGTTGCTGATTGTGCTGAGGCTGTGGAGAGTTACGAGGATACTCAATGGTGTGTTCTGCATAAAAATTGTCTATGACAAATGAAATCTTTACCAACAGATATTGTATTTTTCAAAACATATTTTTATTATTTTTCCATTCGCAATGTTGTTAACACAAAACTTAATTATTTCCATCTGAAATGAATTACAAACATCATGGGATGCTGCTTGTTAACTGGGCCATACATTTTGGAAGATATAATATTATTTGTTCTGCAGTACATATAATCTTTATTTTTATTGACAGGTATAATAATGTCAGTGAAAAAGCAGTCTGAAAAAAGATGCCTTCGTGAAAGGATGTTAAAGGAAGCAGCAGAACAAGAACTGGCCAAATTCAGGGAGTATTGTGCAGCCCAGGAAAAAGAAATTGAGGAACTCCAAGCATTGCTAAAAAAGCATGGGATTGATTTTCCAAAGATTGAAAAGCCAGTAGAGGTCAGCACCATCAGTGTTACAGCAGAAGTAAATGAAGTTGATGGCTACACCAAAAGACCCGATGATAGCAATGCTTAAGATTTATGTGGAATTCTCTGGTTGGAATGGATTTGAAATGATATCAGGTTATTCTGACAAAGTATGCAATCTGTAGAACTTAGGAATTTGCCCTTTTCCAGACCTTTGTGCCCATGCTGATCTTAATTTTATAGAATTTTTTCTTTGTTATGCTACTCAGCAATCAAGTTAACTTTTTTAAGCAATTTGAGCACGAGTGGTTAAAATGGTCATTAAAAGCACATTTTGAAATGGAAAATTCTTTAGTAATTTAATTAAATAGAAAAAATAGATAAATAAGTTGACAAAAAGAAACAAAAAAAAATAGGCAAAGGAGACATCAGGATTTCTTCACGGTATTTTCTCTTTATCTGTAGAAGAACAAAAAGAAGCACATGATGGAGACTTTTTATTCCCTATTTATATGGGGTTCTCCTGCCAGTTAAATATAAACAGAGACATACAAACAATTTCTCCATTCTTTATCTTAAAAACATAATGATCTTTAATATCACCTGTTGATCTAGTTTTGGTATCACAAGTTAATCTATTTAAACCATTATAAAAACTAATAGTTTTTATGTAAAAAAAAGACTTGGAGTAGACTTCCTCTATTAGAGAACTTTTCTGTTTGTTAACATGGAATGTTACCAGTCTGAGAGCAAGGACATTTTGAAGGGAGCAGACCTTGTGAATAGGTATTATACAAGTCTGTAATTTTGATATAACATGTGTAAGACATAGACCCTCAGATGTCATTTCTACATATCAAGTGAATTATTCTGGGTCCACTGTATTAGACTAGTTGTTAAGTTGCCAATGAAATGAAGTATGATAAATGTTAATGGACTTATCCTTTGAATATTCCCAAAGGCTATTTTGATATTTTGACTATGGCATTTTGCAGTGGGTGTCTTATTTAATATACAATTGTTCCTTTATTCATATAATGGTAACAAATAATTTGTACATTGTCAAGTTTAATTGCTTTTGTTGAAGAACATTAGAATTTGAGCAAGTTTTTTTTTAATTCTGATTGCTTGTAATTGAAGTAAGGTTGTCAATTACCTCCTGTAGAAAATACTCTATAATTGCAGTCTACCATCTCATTTAATACTAGTTTGAAAAAACTAATGAGAATGAGATAGTAGCTTGTACAGATTTGATTTTTTTTTCAAATCTCATGTATGTGCAATCTATTCAATGTTTTCTCCTTTAGAAACATTGCCCAAGATTTTGATCTTGATTTTACGGACCTCAGCAAATAAATCTTAGATTCTCTTCATATTTTGCATTGATTGAAAGTACCCCGTAGATTACAGTGTACTTTATATGTTTTTGCAAGAATTACTGTAGTCAAAGTTATTAATTTCTTATAATTTCTTCATAATATGTTATGTTCTTCTCCTTTTTTTGTGCTAATTTTTTTCAATAACATCGCTAAAAAAATTTTTAATTTTTCATGGCAAGATTGTTATCAGTCTTTTAACTGTAAAAATAATTATTTCATTTCAACATAGAGGCTGAAAGAATTGTATCCTGTGCAGAATTGTTTATATTGTATGAGACTAAAAAATTCAGAACTTCCATTTACACAAGGATTTACTTGAGGTGCTTACTTTGTTACTTTTTTAATTTACACTGTCCTGGAAAGGGGCCACATGAGATTTTGGCATTCTTAATAAAATGTTATTAAAGAACATCACTTTATCAAGTTCAAAACTGAGAAATATAAGCACACACACATTTAAGACACGGATGTTTTTCTCCACTTGATGTGAATAGATCCATGGATTAACCTTCTTTTCACTTTGTGCCAATTTTTTAAACAAGGGTATCAATGTCATTTTTTTAAAGGCTGTAACATGCTATCCACTAAGTAGGTGATGTAAAAAAATCTGCAACATATCCCCATCTATACAGACTTATACTTTATTAGAAAGTAACTTACCTTTACAGTAACTTCTTCCACCTGTATCTGTATTATAACTTCTATCTACTGTTTTATCATTTAATTTAAATAAAATTAATCATTTTATGTCAGATAGTAAAGAATGAAAGCCAGAGATAAAAATATAATATTTTCATTGTCATACATTGTTGCAGTATGTAGCCATTACAGGTCCTGTGCACACTTATTTCATTTGACTAAAAAATGGCAGCTCTCCAAATTCTTTAGTACATAATTATAATTTGCATTCAGGTATTGCATGAAATCAAACTGAAATATAGCTTCAAGAATTGTGAAGATCAATAATTTACCAAAGTACCAAGTGCATTATAAATAATGTTCTATGTAATATGTTATATGTAGTGATTCTACATTTATTTATTTTCTTTTGTCACATGTTTAGTTTCAAATTATTGTACATTGCATGTTAAAAGGACAGACAACCATAGTGTGTTAAATGCAAACTTAGTTTAGTTTTTAAAATGCAGAGGAACTAACCATGTTGAAATACTGTGCAATATTAGCTGTAGCTTGACCATAATAAAAATCAATTTTTATGAAATGTTCAGGGTGTCTAATTCAATGTACATAGCATATTCAGTCAGCATAAGGATTCATGAAATTGTATAAATAGTTGCTTTGTCAACTTCCAGAATGATATTACTCATCTTTTTTGAAGTATGATATTTACTGTAAGCATTAGCCTGCATAGATCTTAGAATTTAGAATGATTTGCCCAAACTGTGTATGAAAATACTCTCGCATAATAGATATCCAATGTATGAATGTATGACCACTTTTGAAACTAATAATCCTGCATTACATTCATATTTGTGGAGTATTAACACAAAGAGTAGCACATTGAGCAATTTTGTTCCACAATAAAAAAATGAAAAATAAAGTACATGCCTACTTTTTCTGACTTTGACTGAATCTGAATGATCTCACTTTGTGTAATTTCAATTCAAATGCTGATTATTCTACACTGGCAAAATGTTTGTCAGTTGTACTGATTATTCTACTTTCTTCTTCTAATTTTTGAAGGCACTTAAGGATGGCATTTGAATTTAGACTACAGTACTCTTCTGCCTTCCTAATCTCACCCAAAATATGTAGGTAATGGCACCCCTTTTCTGCATCTGAAAGATGATGTTTGAAAGAACAGTTACAAAAATACTTCATAAATGGACTTGTACTGTGTTCAATAATTGATAACATGTACCATGTTGCTGAAATTCAAGCAACACCTTCATTTAATACATACACCTCAAACATTTAAAAATTACATCAGATTCTTTAAAAATTACATCAATATACACTTTTCCTTCAACAGAAGCAGTTTACAATAATGTTAAATTATAAATTATCCTTACATTTTTCTCTGGCACATTCTTTTTGCAGCAAATTCAGCACAATTTTGATAAGTTGGACATCATTCATAATCACCTGAAATTCAAAGTCCAGTTGAGCAGAGCCTTTAGATTTTGTCACTTGTTTATGTGACAATTTTGGGGACTTATATGATTATTTAAATTTTTGCCCTATAGATCAGGCCTACCCAACTACCAGACTCGCACATAAGGATCCTGAATTAACCCGTATTTCAGACCACACTACCCGTTTTCAAGGTGTGTGTCAGACCACATTTCGGAGTATCATACCCCAGAACAATTTTTGTAGGACGACCGCGGACTCATCCTGTCAGTGTTCTGACTGATGCTCCGAAATGCGATCTGACACACACCTTGAAAATGGGTAGTGTGGTCCGATATACCAGTTAATTCAGGATCCTTATGGGCCGAGTCTGGTAGTTGGGTAGGCCTGTAGATGTCCTATTACAAAGGCATATTACATACACTGTAAATAATGAAATTACCATTGTTCAAATTTTTTTCTTTCCCTTATCTATCTCTTTTTACAAAGTAAAATACAAAGAACGTTGTACAGAGGTTATCTATTACTTTTTAACTGATGGTTGTAGACAAACACAGTCAATGAAATCAGAAAAATTCATTTGTTCTCATTTTTCACGTTAGATCCTATAAACAGTTCCTTAGACAACAGGTCGTATGTAGAACGAACATTCTCAGTTAAAAAAATAGTTTTTATCGTCAGCTAACACATGTAAAAATTAGTGCTTACTCTGTAGTGTTCTCGCTTTTTCTGATGTTTTAATAGAAAACCGCTTTCCTCCAGCTGATTTACAACTTGATCAAGTAAGGTCCTTTTGTTTAAAGCAACCTAAAAAAAAAACAAGAAAAGTGTAAATTGAGCACTTTACATTGATAAAGTTACTTAATTTTAGCATAAATATTTCCAATAAATGAAAGATTGATGACTGTAAGTTTTAAGCAACATGTAAATTGATATTCCCAGTGTATACCTATAATCACAATATCATCTTTAATAAAGCAGACACATTGAGGCAGGTAACCATCAGAGATCAGCAATCTATATCTCCCCCACTACAGACAGGGGCAAAACTCTCTCAACCTGTCAGGATCATTTAAATGATCCAAATGATGTTTTAAGAAGCTGTACATTCAAACTGATGATGTTGAGCTAAGTAAATAAGTAAATGAATCCTGTCAATTTCTTTTCTATCTTACACTTTGCTCTGGTGCATTTTGGTCAATTAGGGATTTCACATCTTCAGATGTCTCCAAGTCTGCCATGCAGAATTGTACAGTTCTACTTTCTTCGAATAATTTCATGAGGCCATCTTGTAGACTTGCTGTGAGGTGAATCTGGAAGATAAGTACTGGTGATAAATTTTTTGACAGAAAGAGTAGCTATAGGTTACAATACTAATTCTGTACAATGTTAAAATTTGAGACAAAATTGTAGTCATAAATGGAACTGCTGTAATACACAATGAACTCTAAATACTACAAAGAGGTATTAAACAAATGTACATTCTCCTGAGCAACCACAGTATAATAATTTCAGCCCCAGTCTTAATTATAAATGATATATAACACCGACTTACCAATGAAAGATTATGAGAATTGCAGTTTTTTATTATGTTTGACAACTGGAAAGGCTTGTCATAAAACAACTGGTGCAGGGCCTGCACCTCCAGCATTCGGTTCAGTTCCGCATTTGGATCTTTCTCAATGGCTGAAATAAACAGATAACAAATCATGAAAATTACAGTAACTTAAAGAAAATGCTTCACCCTAACAAATTTGATAAGTAGACCAACAAGCTGTAACTCATTGTATACAGGCTGAAGGAGAACTTTTGTTTTGTAACTTTTTTATGTTTAATAGGCATTCCAGATACATTTTACATTTTTTTTCTTTTCTTTTCTTTCTTTCTTTAGGAAGAGGGAGGATGTCAAATTGTCAACTTGGACAATTTCTGAGCATTAATATAACAGCATTTAAGTTTTTCTTGGGGTTAGTTTTAAATATTTCCCACTTAACAAGCCAATGTCTAATGCATTTTTTTCATTTGAAAAAAAAGGGTCTAAAATATCTGATTTCCTCAAATCTGTCAGTCAAACTAGTAAACCAACTTCTCAATTTTGTCTGGCCTTATAATAACTTTGGTGACATCAATTCTATTAAATGGATACTACAATTTCTTAATTCTGGAAACTGGATGTGTATCTTTCAATGGATATAATACAATATAGTGCATAGAAATCCCAATGAGACATGAAAATTCTTGGTTGGACCTTTTTTCTGTCTGGTGATATACACTGTAACTGATCACCCCATTTCAGGCCTAGAGAAGTCCTCATCAGACACAGACCAACCAAAAGGGACATTAAAAAGAATATATCCCTAAAATTCTAAATTAACATTTAAAAATTCTAAGGCAATACATAATTTTTCTTTTAGATCTGTAAGTTTGAATCTGTAAAACCACTAAAGTCAGCCTTGAAACTTGCCAAAGTAAGAAGCCATTATTTCTCGTTGTTCTCTGAAGATCTTTATTTTTCCTCTGACATGAAGGAGGTCCCCCAGGTTGAATCCTTCCTCTTTACATTGTTGGATTTTTTCAGTTTCTTCTACTTTTTCTTTGAGACCTTTTATAAGAACATGGAAAAACAAACAGATAAGAACCCCTTCTGATACAGTGATTTTTCTTTAATTTTAATTTTATTTAACAATACATGTTTACTAGTCTAGCATTTTTGTCACATTTATTTTAGTGAAGTTCCCAACAAACAAAGGCCTAAGGAAACATACTGGTAGGTCTTACTTATAGACAAGGCAATATGAACAACTAATAAAAAATCAACTCTCTAGAAAAAACTAAAATGCATGTACTACTACAGTTGTAACCTAACACAGTTTTATAATGTTGTTATTCAACAAATATTTATTCAATGAACACCTGTACAACAAACCTGGAATGATGCACTTTTTTACTGTCAATGGATCTGGATTCCAGCAGCAACAATTTATGACTCCAGTGCTATCGTCAACTGTATAAAAATATAAAATATGTTAACATCTCCTCAAACCCACTTTAAAAACATGCATAACCATAACTAAAGATAATTAATAAAATGAAACCCCCAAAACAATGTATGTTGATTAACAGAAACTGATCTTTCTGTGAAAATAATCTGATGTTCTGACTGAATCAAGATCAAAATTAAACTAAAGAAACTGTGATACTAAGGATTTTTAAACAAATGGTTCCATTTGAATTTTTCAAATCAGTTTGGCCATTTTAACTTTTTTAAAACATCCTATGTACTCATTTCAATAGCTTGACAGAGTTGTGGTTATATCATAAATACATAGATGAAAGTTGTAAAAGTTGTAAAAACCATATGAAATAAATTATCAAAATGAAGAATGAGGCATAAACCTGAGAACTTTCACCCATGTAAATAGTATTCAGAGAACCAAGTCTTACTTGCATATAAAAACTGCTTGCTCCTCTGCTCCACCCTGACAATCACACCCATCAAATCCACCTTACTAACAGGGTGGTTCATATAAGAAAACATCCCTTGAACTGGGGTAGCTGAAGAATACTCAGTCATAGTCAATACATCCCTGATGTAAAGTTTACAAAAAGTCTGCAAAGCGGGATCCAAACCCCAGTATATCTGTGGGTACATGGCATTTGCTGTTGTCGAGGTCTCATTTTCTGCTGCCTGCTTTTTATTTTCTGCTTCAGCCATATTTACTTGTACCTGGGTACATGTGAATTCTAAATTTGTATTTCAGGGTTTTGTGCTGAATAGTAATATATGGCAGTAGTTACCATAAAAGTTGAGAAATTAATTAAAAACAATTTTTGCATAATGAAAATACATGCATTAAAAAAGTATACACCATATGTGCCAACACAAGAAAGATTTGTACATGTAGAAAACTGTTGCCTCAGCTTTCAGTCTTACATGCTAGGTATATATTACCTCAGGTAAGGTCTCATATTCACATGCGTTACTTTCAAGTCTTTAAATATCCACGTATTGGGAAAACAGTGTCCTCTAGATCTTGCAGTATGTATCACATGCAAATGCTGCCCTTTTCTGTCAGTTCACACACCAGTTTTTTCTCCAGCTACCATCTTTGATGTGACTGCATGTGCACTGCATTAACTCAGTACCTGTAACACCAAATTAACACTCAGCGGAGTGCAGTCAACCAAAAGGATGACACTAACGGACTAAAATGGTAATTTTACAATCGTAGACTACTTCTCTACATGACACGGAAACCCATGTTAACACTCATATCTACGTTTTTTATACGCACACGTACCCAGTAGTGCATATCAAAGACAGTAAAAAGAAGTGCTAACGCATGAATTTTCGTGCTCCTCTCTGAGCCTTAGCCACTTCCTGTGAAACTCGAGTTTCGCGGTTTGTGTTTAAACACGTGACAATAACATACGCTGTCCCTATTCAGCTTGTGTGGGTGGCGACACAAATCTGTTGCCACAAAATCGGGCTCTGCTACAATCTTCTTAAAAGAACAAAAAATATTACAGTTTTGGGGAACTCAAATGAAAAAGTGTTTTTGAGGAAAAATTGAAAGAGAGAGTCATTCAGTTTAATATTGGACGTCATAATTCCTTTTTATGTCCAAAGTTGAATGATAGGGCCTACTAGACAGGGGGTGAGTTGACAAGGGTTTGGAGCCGTTGGGGGATGTGGGAGGCCGTCAATACAATTAAACTGTTATTATATATTTTTCTGCAAGGGATTTCCTATAATGTTAATGAACATGTTAACATTAATGCAATATTGATGTATTGCAGTTGCGGATTTGGGGGGGGGGGGGGGGGGGGGGGGCGTCAGGGGGGCCTGACTCAACCTTCGATTTTTGAAAAAAAATGGTCCCCTCTCGAAATAGGAATTTTGACTAGCTGAATCATAGTTCTAAATCGTACCAAATGGCACCGTTCGCCTCTAAAATACCAAAATGGCGGCGGAGGGGGGACGATAAGGGGTAGCTGAAGGATACGGTTTTGCATCCGCGGACCCCCTTCAAATAATCCTGGATCCGCCCCTGTATTGAGAGATATATGGTGTCGGCTATAAAAGTGTGCATACACGTGGCATTCCCTGTAAGAATAATTGAACAGTTAAGGAGGATATGGCAAGGCATTTGGTAGAACACACAAGGAAGCATGATATTCCTAAATTGTCCAATCCTTGAATTTAAAGGGATAATAATTAATTAATATAACTCTTCCTTTTGGCCAAAAAATGAATTTTCCTGGAGTAAACAACAATTTTCCCATACTTACTAATGGTTAATGAATCTATTTTTACATTCAAAGTTAGTCCCTGGTTTTTTTCTAAAAAAGTTTTTTTTTTTTTTTTTTGTTATAATCTCTTAAGAGATTACAACTTGATGCATTCTGTAACATATATAACTGACCTTAAATTAACATACATATTTCTCTCATTTAGTAGGTGGTGGCTGGTAGAGAATACCGGATCTTTCTTGGTTACATATTGTTATGTATCTGGCTAGATTTTGTATTGTGTCATGATTTCGGTTTTGCATTAGTGATTTATTCTTTATTTATTAACTAATTAAGTACATGTATATCAATTATTGATTGATTAATTCTCAATTCTCATTAACAATTAATTAATATTGATTTATTAATTGGCTCAATTCTCATAATTTTTAAATAATTGATTAACAAAAAACTAAGAATCTGTTACTTTGCTCCCTCCCGTCAGTTTCTGAAAAATTTATCAAAATCCGTCCACAACCTTTTCCATACTGTTGCTAAATACAGGCCAACGGAATCAAAAACTAATGAGCTCCTTGGCGGGTGTAATAACTCATAATTACTAAGTTTGTAATTTCAAAATCCTTTAGATAAGGACATGTAGCACGGTTTAAAAAATTTAATTTAGAAAATCAATTTTATGCGAAGATACCTGGTTCATGATAAAGAACTTTAAAGATCAGCGTGTCTTAAATGCTCTGTTTGTATTTACTTAGTGAAATCCTGCCTGCTGTCAGCAGAGCTTCTTAATCTTTAAATGTTGATAATTTGCGCTTCTTTATGTGAAATCTTTGTTTCGTTTCAACACATCTTCGGCTCTGCAGAGATGACTAAAATAGTGGCTGCACGTTTTTCACCATTTTTGCTACTTTTCATGCATACTTTTTTCCGTGAGTATATCGAAACAGCACTATTAGCAATATTGCAACTCCAAGAAATGGCAAAAGAATTATGTTGAAATATTTAAATTTGAATGAGATAATAATTTCAGATTTCATAGTGACTTCTTCCCGGCTGCGATTCGAGAACACAGAATATGAACTTTACCCAGAAGCGAAGAGTTGGCTCGAAGCTAGAAAGACTTGCTCCCAATTAGGCGGAAGACTTGCCAGTGTCAAGACAGAAGAAGTGCAAAACTTCTTGGTGAAGAATGTCATCCAGGCAAAGGAGCACGTGTGGATAGGAGGGTTTGTTGGAAAGAGATGGTTCTGGACTGATAGTAAGTAAAATGGTTGCAATGGTTGGGGTATGGTGTTAAAATTTCAACGTTAAAATAAAGCTGTGGAAATTAATTGCTTACCACTTTCAGAAATTTCCCTGAAATGAGATTTGTGCATCTCAGAGTGACTAACCGTTTAAATGTACATTCTGTACTTTTCAAATCGATAATTTTGACCCCATTATGCAACATTCGCTTCAGAACATTTACATAGTTTGCCTACTACGACAAATATACGTCAACATTGTTCTTTGTAGAACAAGAGATAGAGTGGTTTTTCTGGGCACCCGGAGAACCCAATAATGACGGAGACAGTGAGGATAAGCTCCAATTGTTTTACAGATATAAGGGTAAAAAAACACTTTATATCGATGACACAAGGCGATATACATTGTATTTGATAGGCCTTTAACCCGACAAAAACTAGCACTGTTTGAATAAAACAATGTTTATTAATATATTGGAGTATTTCTTATAGTAAGAAACAAAGAGTACACATGTTGTCTTACACTGTATGCGGTTTGCTTTGTTGGACTTGATGTTTATTGTGATACGAAATATTGGGAATCATTAATTTCTGATAGTGATAAGTAGCTAATCTTAATCCATATTATACGAGAACTTTTAAATTTATATCCGCTAATTCTATAGCCCCTTAATATTGTAGTACACTGGATAAAACATTTTTTTCTATTTTGAATGTGGCAGACCACTTCTTCAATTACACGTGGAACGACAATCAGGGCAGTAACACGTGTGAAAACGGTGTAAAATCAAATTTTATTTGCAGATACGGTGAGTATACATGAACTTGTCTAGGAGTTTGATATTTGCGATATTTAAAAAATTCCGATCACTTGGGTTTATTCATACAGAAATGTTCAGTATGATGTTTTGTCAAACAAAACCAACACCGTATCGTTTAGATAAAGCAAAATGTGAAAACGCAACCGTCTGTCATAACGCAAAGACAAACAGTCCATGCATTGAATCCGGGTCTTGGTGCTACATCTTGGAGGGACAAACTGCTGGCCCAAATCACAAGAGAAACGACCAGTGTACTGAGAGAGGATGGACATGGGATGCTTCAAGCCAATACTGCGAGAAAAATAATGGAATTCTTGCCAAGATTGAGGACCTGCCCACAATGGAAAAGATTAGAAGCAGGATTCAATCAGATAAGTCAAGATACGAGGGGAATTATTGGATTGGTGGCTGGTGGGATAGGGATGCTCCACGTATGTGGAAATGGGTTGGAGGTACATTTCATCTTTACGTTCAATATATCCATAAAATAGTAACGACTATGAGAAAAATACTGTCAAAGACCAACAAAAAATTGATCTTTCACTCGAGTTTTGTACCTTTGTTTAATAACTGTCTGCTTCTAAGTGTTTTATTAACACGGTTAACAGAAAATCTTATGAAAATGTCTCACTGGTATGTTCGGTATATCTGTTTTACGCAAAAATCATTATTCAAACGTAGACACGATATCCATATTTACCCACAGGCG
This sequence comes from Lingula anatina, assembly GCF_051362555.1. Lineage (NCBI taxonomy): Eukaryota > Metazoa > Brachiopoda > Lingulata > Lingulida > Lingulidae > Lingula > Lingula anatina. The sequence continues at coordinate 45,363,288 of NC_141767.1, forward strand.
GCAACGTGTCATACACCAATTGGAAGTCAGGTGAACCAAACGAAAACAGTGACTTAAAAATGGTTTGCATGGAGATGTGGACGTCGCACCACAAAGATAACATTAGCGAATGGAATGATGAAAATTGCAAAAATACCTACCCTTACATATGCCAGTTTGGTAAGTTGCAATGTGTATTGTTGATACTTAAAAAAAGCGGTGTTACATAAACTCTTATGCCAAAGTAAATATTATTTTCAAACCATATTCAAACTCTTTTTTTGAAAATATTCATAGCGCTAAAAACCTTCTTAGTTTTGTTTCAGTAAAAATGAATTTTGAAATTTGTTTTTTATTTTTATTTTTTCAGATATAACCACACACACTAGTCCTTCAACAGGTTCAATCGATAGTATAGTGACCACACCGTCCACTTCCACAATAGGTATGGTGCCTACCCTCTTGGCTACCATGCCGTCTAATGCAACAGCTTCGACCTTTGTGTCAAACAGCATCGACATATCCAACCCAACAACGGCAATGGCGCCAGACATAAAACCATTAGAGAAAATCACTGAATCAACCAGCCTACCCACCGATGTAGTGAATTTTGGGACTCCAGCCTCAGAGAGTGTAATGGCGTTTAAACATACCACAACTGTAAGAAGTGAAGACGTCAATCATCCCATTACCAAGGGTGCGGCGACGGTGACACGTTCAGACCCCTTCATCAGTGACATGAACAAAACGCCAGATTTTGCCGGTCTTTTGCCAAACAACCATTCGAAGAACACAAGAGTGTCATCTGCAGCAGTAGCTCCTCCGTACAAAACCGATGCTGTGTCTTGGACTTCAGCTCGACTTCCTCACACAACCGAGAAAGAGACAGATGCAGAGGAGGCAAATTTGCCGAAAAAGTCCTTACCGTCTACCACCTTATCTTTGGCCCAAACTTCTAAGATGCTCCTGGTCGAGAGGAATACAAAAGTTCCAAGATTAGAGCTTTCTGCAGAATTCACCACTGCTGCCCCATCAGGCGAAAAGGGAAGATATAAAAATAGGAGTGACAATGGTATGGTTCTTGAAATAAATAGGCCTACTTGTACACTTTAATATTAAAGTCATTCAAAAATTAAATTCCGGTACGTATGGCATTCCAACACTCATCTACTCAGTTAGGCAAATAAGGCATTCTTTTTAACATTTAAAAAAGTTATTTTTATGATATTTATTACATGTTATTTCTAATCGTATTCACACGACACACGCCAAGGGGGTGAGTTGACGAGTGGGTTTGGGTTTGTCACTCACAAAACATTACAGCAGAAATAGTCACCTGCCCATCCTTCGGCCTACTTTTCAGGGACTGTTCCAAAAGAGGTTCCAGATTGGGTCATTGCTGTGAGCACTGTCGCCTCAGCCGCCGTAGCATGTGGTAGTTGTCTGCTGCTTGGCGCTCTTTACAAGAGGTACGCGGTGGGCAAATACAAACGCAAGTCAACACATTATTTGTGGCCATTTATGTATGTTCTATGGTCATTGCGTGAAAATGAGATTAATAGATTCACAGTTTTACCTCCCATTGGACGTAATGCAAAAAATTATGACAAAATATCTCCTTCCAACGACCCTATAACAGCCGCCAATTTGTTAGGCCTGGTCTGTGTTATACATAATATATGTATCTTTGGGAAACGATGTGTTCCGTTTCAACCTAATGCGTAATTTTGTTTAAAATATCAGATAACACAGTTATTTTATGGCTTACCTTGCATCTTAAATGGATTATCTATTCTTCTTTGTGAATTAAAGTGTTTACATTTACCATATTGATTCATTCCAGAAAGAGGAAGAAAAAGAAGATCAAACCAGATGAAAACGAAAGCAAACAAGAATGCATCGTTGTTCCTTAATCTCCAATCACAGGGTGCGCTTAAATTGTCTGTTACAAAATAATTGTACCGCAGATACTTAAATTTTGTATACTTCTTTGGAAGCCCCTGGTATCAGAGGGTAGTTTATCTTCTTTTGACAAACATTTCGTGCCAAATTTCCCACATATGTTCTCGACTGGGGCTATGTAGGAGAGTATTTGGAGAAAAATTTAAAAGATAAACACCCCTTTCAGTCATAACATGTTTTATTTGCAGTGATTTGCCGAGTTCGAAGTAGATATAATGTCAGAATACACTTCACTACAAGACATCTGTTCATCAGAAACATACTAATTATGCAGAGACGAAAACTTTCAGGAGACTTTCATACAAAAGATACTATATTATTAAACATTTAAAACAGAAAAAGAAAAAGAAATCCTATGATTAAATCAAATCTGTATTTAACAAGCAATTGTTTCGTCAATCCTTTAGTAGTCTTTTTCAATGCAAACGTATTATATAATTTATATCATTACGTATCATTGTAAATATTATTGTTACTTTCCTTATTTTCTATAGACTTATATGTTTGCGCTTGTGGTGTATTTGTTAGGTTATAGTCATTTTGAAAATGTACATGTACCAACATAATTAATTGTAGTCGACTTAATTTATATTTGCAGTGATCAAGCTATAGCCCCTTATTTTTACTCTAACTGAAAGGATAATGAAATTAGGTGAAAAAACACGCTTTAAATGGGTAGACGTAAATTGTTAACATTTAAGCCGTCTAAGGTCGTTTGCAAAAAGTAATTATGGCAAAAATCTCACACGCCACTTAAAACGATTTTCGGGATAAAGCGACACATAAACAACTGACAAGCGGGCTATGATAAGCGGGTTACAAAGAATAATGAACACATACTGTATTAACAGGAGCAGGGCACGATGTTAGGTAAGCATCAGAGTAAACTGTGTCAAAACAGATTTTCAAAGCATGTCGTCTATCATGGAATTGTGCTGTAGTTTAATCAACAAAACTATCACAAGGTCTACGTAATAAACACACTATATTTACTCATGCAATTAAGCAGTTATATGAAAATGGCAATGAGAAAGTTATAGGAAAAAGCATAAAATACTTCGTTCCTTAATCGTAAAACAGCAATTAGGGGGAAATGCTTGAAAAGAAAAGTAATTATTGTTTTAGAAAGTATTCGTGATGAGTTGCATGGGTGTTATTACTGTCGCCAACAGTACTTACCCTAATTTCTTATTCAAAACAGTGCTAAATGCATTGTGTTACAGCCTGGTAAACATTGTGTTACGTAAAAATATAGCGATCTTATCCAACAAACACTTGGATTATAAAATATACTATTTCTACTCTCCATTCAGTTTGACAAGGGTCTCGTTCTTTTATTTCCTTCAAATACAGCCACCTTCGTGTAATGGTCAAACTCAAATAAAGTGCTGGATACAGGGAGGTTCAAAAGCCTAGAATAGAGTTTACATAAGGATAATCAGAGATTGGTCTTTTGTTCTCTTATCACAGTCAACCATACCTTAAAAGCATCGGGGAAACGCGGCATTGTGCTTCGAATTTACTATCGATCTTAGAAATCGATATACACCTATCACGACGCACATGGTGATGTGTAGGTTACATTTACGTCTCAGTTCAACTCAGAACTTTTTAACGAATCCAATCTAATAGGTCTAGGTATTTGTGAACAAGTTACAATAACATGTTTACCAGACTTTTGTTGATCAAGAAATAAAGTTGCCGACGGTAGGGATAACTTCCTGAGCGTGTTCGATTTTTAAAACAAAGTCTTTTGTATTTGCACGTGCGAATAAAAAGAGTGGCAAACTGTTTGTTGTCATAAATTCAGTAAGTCTTACAGTGTATCATGAAAAGGCTCCACTCATGACAGCGTTTTGATGTCTAAATACTGTCAATTGAAAAAAATTGTCGCGTTGTCTGAGAAAAGACACTAATGGGAAATTTTTGGAATTAATCTCAAGTCTTACCTGTAATGCTGCTTCATTAAATCGATACATTAAAAATGTACTTGTTCATACAAAAATCTGACTTTTTCCTCAACATTTCTAACTATATCGTTTTATTTATGCAAGGTTCTGCAGGATCCCAATGGCAATTCTTAGGACACATAAAGTTTTCCAATAAGGTCAGAATCGAGATATTGTTCGAAAATTTTCAGATCACTGTAAGACGCATTTCCAAAGTTTGTAAGTGCATCATGTGGTCTGTTAATGCATGGTTGCACACTTGCCGAAACAGCGTTGCTTTGTGGACTTGAGGATCCTTGGTCCACGATTTGACCATTGACATAGAGGTCCAACTGTCCTGTCGGGTTCCACGCGAATGCAATATGGATCCAGTCACAGTGCGAAGGCTGGCCGCCTGAACAGCCAGGAACGCTGTATTGGGTGTAGTTTACAGAGGCTGTGTACCCACTCTGAGAGTCTTTCAGGATAGCGCCAATGACGTATCTAAAACAACATGGACAATTATTATTCCTTTGTTTTTTATCTTCAGATTTTAATTACTTTATGGAGTATCTCTCTCTCTCTCTCTCTCTCTCTCTCTCACACACACACACACACACACACACTACTTACATTTTGGACACTATAAGCTCCACATACACAGCTACACCCCTTGTTCCCGCAGTCTGTGCGCCAGAACTTAAAAGATACCACTTCGATGATTCTGACATGTCTTCCCAACTTACCTAGTAATAGTGATAAATGTGACTCAGTTTTCAAAGGCAAACAATGGGTTTTGAATCAAAGGCAAGAATGTCTTCATTTGGCTCTTTGTAAAACGAATAAATATTTATATTATAAATAAATGAATAATTAATAATTAGTATAAATAATATCTAAGACACTTTTGTTAATGAATATTCATTTTTCGATTCAATGCTTGAACCTTCTTTTTCAAGTTACCTGATTATACAATACATAGCATACAACAAACCTGGGTCCAAAAGCCGACTGTTAATCCGTTGGTGCATTGGTCAGTGTCTAACAGACATCGACCAGAAAAATCACCAAGCGAGATATAGTGATAATTCCCGACCCCATCAGTGCTAATAGCACATACTGAATTCCCCGTCACAACGTGTGTACGCTGAGTTAAAGGATAGACCCCAATTTCAGTAGTTGCATTTCGATCTCCTATGTTCGCGTACACCACTTTGGTACTGCACGAACTGGACCCAGTCCCCACTGTGCAAATGTCAGTGACTGAACATTTTCCAGTTAAGTCCCAGTAATAATCAGGAGCTAGGTAAAAAAAAGATAAAATACACACTTGAAGTCGCCTATCATTGGCGCTTATTATTTGAATTGTATTTTTATAATGAAGCAGATCCAGATACTATTACTGCTTTCAATTTACTCTTTTTCACCAAAGTGGATTATCTTATTACATTAAACACTGGCTAGCTACCATTTTCTTTTATTTCTTTTATTTATTTATTTTTTTCTGGTGTTGTCTTTACAAAAGTTGTTAAATTTAGAAAAGGTCTGTGGCCAACAACAGATACAAAATAAAACACATTTAACTGCCATTTTTGTAGAAGAAACGTTTTCATTTCATGTACTTAAATGATAAGATAAGACCGTGATTAAAAACATGTTACAGAGTCGGAATATTTCGAATATTTACAACAACTACACAATAACAATAGCACACTGAATACTCACACGGTAGAACCGCGTTACTCGTCCCTTCATTTTGATTTGACGTGTCCACCTAAAATTGAAGAAACTGTCATCTTAATAGTCTTCCTTTGAATAAAAGTTGTTTAAAAGGTAATGTAAACTTATAGTTTTGTACACTGGGGATTCAACACATCAGTCTGCATTACTCCAAACCTTTACAATTACCGAGAATACTCAAAAGTAAAAGTTATTATTCAAAATTTCACGATTTTTAAAATCTTCGAATAACCTTTATAATAATTCTGGTGTAATAAACGATAAATGTTTATTTTGAACAAAGCATTTTTTTTCGCTCGTCCTTACCGTCTGAAAAATATCACATCCATCTGAACTTTCTACGTTTGCGGTGACAGCTGACCTATTCTCCAACCTACAGGAGGCACTGAAATCCAAGGCTGCGCTGCAATAACTGAAAGCAATGCATCCCGATATTTTCATGCAACGAACACCACACTCAATTTGTGAAGAAACAGAAATGTAACCAAGGCTTTCGTTATAAAAACGAACATTAGGCGTTTCAAACTTCCCGAACCGCATTTGGTTTTGACTCTGTTCACCATACACCGTCCCAAATTGCCAAAGCGACATAATGACAAAAGGCATCAATGGCAACGAAGCAGATATCATGCTTGATAAATGATGTAGTTATAAACCAATGTTACTTCTGAATACCCAGAAAAATTGCTTCACCATATAACATAGTCAAAGCCCAAAAGGGGGCGTTGCGAAAGACCAGCAGGGACTGTAATTATCGACCTGTAGTTGAAGAAGTAGGGCCGTAGACTTTTGAGCTTATACTTTTCTGTGACAACACCGATTATTCTTCTGTATCGCGTTTGCTATATTTGCTTTTAAATTTCCACTTACTCTCACATTTCATCCATTTCCTGCCTCTAAAACAAGTAATAAAAAGGGGGACAGAGCATTGTATTTCACTTTTTTGAGTAAATAATTGAATTGATGGAGACCATATAATATTAGTTTCATCTGTCTCATCGCTAAGTAAGTTTGTTATTTGGCTGCCTTGTGCTAATCAATCTTTTCCTGTTAACACATCACTTTATGCTTTTAAATAAAAAGACTCGATATTTAAAAGTCAATATCTCGAAAAAAGCTTTGTATCCAAAGGGATAATAAAAATATACGAACAAAGCGCTTGACATTAAAATAATCTGGCTGTTGCCACATTAATGAACACGGTCTCCAATAATTGCAAGTCTTACATTATGGTATTTGCCACTGATGAACTCTATATTCTGGTTTCAACTACTACCACTAATTAAACAAGAACAACAACAACAAACAAAAATTAGCAATAGATTTTTTAAATAAAGAAGCAAATTGAACACAACGCTCTCGTTGACCATGTAAGCCCCATTTCAAGCCATTGGATGTGACAATGCACTCCCGTAGTTGTTCGGAAATTCAGTATTTGGTATCGACCTGTTTTATCAGGACGACACGTCTTTCTACGCCCACAAAGTTTACATCGCGTGTATGGAGTGAGGCTATACATGTATTGTGACTAAGGGCACAATTGCGTATATCTGATTCGCGATTAATTGCAAAGAGTAGCATGTTAACACGGAAAACATACCATGTATCAATAAAAGATAAAGGTATTACTAAATTGATTATGAAGGCTCTCTTCAAAGGGATTGACTGACCTACAATATAATTTCCCGAATGATTTTTTTCTATTTGAAGTTCATATATAACTGTGCGATGAGCCATTGTTTCGTTTCTATTATTTTTTCTGAATGTCGATATACAACGTTTCTTTGATAATTGCAAAGATAATTAACCGTCTTTATAAAAAAAAGCAATTGCTAATGTTTTAATCATTCTGACAATCTGTTAGAAATGGCAGATGTATTTCATTCTGCCTCTGTGTAAGCTGTCTTCTACATCACTGCCCAGACATTATGTACAATTGATATAAAAACTAATAAAATAATATAGTTGAACGTCAAATGCAGAGCTTTAATTGAAAAAAAAATGTAGCTGTCTTGTGAAATATTTACAAATGTTATAGTGAGGAATGACGACAACAGTTTGGAGCTTTGGAACGTTTATTCACCGACTCACTTTTTCACAGAATCTACAAGTATTTATACTCTATTTTCCCAAAGAATTTTCCATTCTCATATTACAAAACGCTATTTAATATTTCCTAATTAAGGAATTTCAGAGAGACTTGGTTATAATATAAAATATTTAAAATATTTTCCGGATTACTCATGCTTGGACCTTGTCCATCTCGAGTTTGCATGAGTTTTACACGCGTTAGAAACGTGCAAATCTATTGAAACCAATCAAATCCAACTATATGTGACTTTGAAATGTTCCATCCTTTCTTACTTCGAGAACAATATCTACACTTCACTAAGAATAAAACCGGAGTCCAAGTGACTCCAAACTTGGAGTCCAGCAGTGGTGCCTAAAATAACTCCCAATTGGAGTCAAGTTGACTACGATGGAGTAACGCCATCCCAGACCCCACAGGAGGGTCACAATTGACTCCATTCACACATCCCTTCATCCCTTGATTTATCTCTACAAAAGAGTCACCATGACCCCATATTAAGGAATTTTTGACTCCTTGGCTCATTATAAAAAAAGACATCAACAACGATGCCAAGCGGGGAGACAGCAGGTACCATGTATTACAGGCCGGTTTGTCCACGATAGGGTTCGAACCCACGTCCTCCCGCTCCGAAGGCGGACAAACTAACCACAAGGCCATCCAGTCGAATACGGTGTTAGCAGAGCAATAACAATTAGTTTGTAAATCTGGTAATAGACAGCATTATATATATATATATATATATATATATATATATATATATATATATATATATCAATGAGTGAGCATACCTCCCCAGTAACATGCATTGGCGGATCAAACCTACAATCTAGAAACAAAACCTGCTGACCTGTATACCAACATATCACATAAAGGGTGTGGGCAACTGAAAGCCCGGGCCAGTAATAAGTGCACGGGTTCTGTATGCAGAAACACACAGAAAACCACTTGTTCATGCATAAAAACCAACTATGGCCAATAAAGTAATGTTTAGACTGACAAAGGATGATGAAAACTGTTCTCTCCACGCCGTTTGACTCTGATTTTAGAGTCAGATTGACTCCATGAGAGCCAGGCGGTGATTGACTCTGATAAGAGAGTCTAAAGACTCTGGTAGTGGGGTAATTTGACCCTTATATAGGAGTCAAATTAACTCCATGAGGGTCAAGGGGTGCTAGACTCTGACTAGAGAGTCAAATGACTCCCATTTTATTCTCAGTGTTGTTGACACTTAAAAGGAATTTAACTTCCACTCAATAACTCCCTATCCTTTTACACATTTGATTCTGTTTTAATTGTTATTTGTAGTTATCGAAAGTGTAAGTCATCTGCTTTACAACATAAAGGGTAAGATGTCAAAGTATTTCACAATACTTCAAAGAATGAAGAATAAGTTATTATTATTATTCCACACGATCGACACTTCCGGAAATCTAACCGAAAGGCCCTACTCAGTTTCATATGATCCACTTATGAAGCTCAAGTTGTCAAAAGTCTACTTTCGATCATCCAACATATTTACAAGTGTCATCCGTCCGTCCGTGTAATACAATAAAATTCAATTGCTTTGCAAGTTGCTCAAATATGTGGAATCCTGATTGCTATGAAGCAGATGACTAAGATGCTACCAAAGGCATTGCTCGATGAAGTTTATTGCTTATTGCAGTTGCGAAGTATTCCTAATGTCATTTTTACATTAGTACATCTACAGCATTGGCGTATGAGCTGAAAAGGTTGGATTTTATTGGTTTACCCTCAGCCAAAAGCGAAGTAGCTTTAAAATCGTAGATTATGTTGAGTAATAAGAAATTGTAACATTCTGTTGCTGCATTCCACAACTTTCACCTTGGGTATCGATTTTAGTTTGATACATAAAGATTTACTCGTCTAAATGTTAAAATACCAATGCCATTGTCGAAAATGGCCAATTCAATATGTGAAAACGCTAATCGGTTTACTCATTCGAGACAATTTTCAAGGATACCAAATTCATGATATCAGCACTGAAATTATTAAGAACCAGAAATATACATACATTGTACATGTATAAAGCATGTTCTAAATTTGTACTGGAACTAGCCAAATTATATGTAATAAACCTTCTGCACGTTTGCATATTCTCTATCAACGCTCATACAATTCTCTAATCAGACTGGAATCCAGAAATTGTTCAAATATTTTCAGATCACTGTAAGCTGCATTACCTAAGTTTGATTCTACATCATTTCGGCTGTTGATGCGTGGGTATACATATGGTGAGACCGCGTTGCTTTGTGGACTTGAGGATCCTTGGTCCACGACTTGACCATTGACATAGAGGTCCAACTGCCCAGTCGGGTTCCACGCGAAAGCAATATGGATCCAGTCACAGTACGAAGGCTGCCCGCTCCAACAGCCAGGAACGCTGTATTGGGTGTAGTTCACAGAGGCTGTGTACCCACTCTGAGAGTCTTTCAGGATAGCGCCAATTCCGTATCTAAAACAACGTAGTATACTTTTTTTGTCGTTTACTATAAATTGAAGGAAGTGCATACAGTTTCGATTATACAAATATACTTATAGGACCAAGTAGGTCTTAGCATCTTCTCTCTCTCTCTCTCTCTCAACTTACGTAGATATTCCCTGAAGCTGCACATACACGGCTATACCAACTGTTCCTACAACTTGAGCGCCAGAACTAAGCAAATACCACGTTTCTGGGGATACCATATCTTCCCACATTATCTGTTCATTTAAATTAGAGGAATTTAGCATCAGATGTGTTAAAAAAGCACGGCCTTGCTACTTTACAAGCATGTAAATTAAAACACACAGCAAATAAGGCATAAATTCATTAACTATGTAAATATTTCAAAGAAAAGAATAAATGTATAATATTAATGACAACGATACTTTGCACTTACATAATTTGTGATAGCTTCGAAATGCATACTGTAAAGGATATTTCACATACAGCTCACCTGGGTCCAAAACCCAACTGTTAGACCGTTGGTGCATAAATCGGTGTCCAATAGACAGCGGCCACTGAAATTTCCAAGTGAAATGTATTGCATGTCACTCCCGAGCATTTGTATAGCGCATATGAAATCCCCTGTTGAGTTATCTATACGTTCAGTCAAGTAGTATATCTCCGTAGAAGGGTTAGTCTCTGCATGGCGATCGCCTATGTTTGCATACACCACGCTGGTATTGCATGCCTGGGGCTCTTCATTCAACGTACAGTTATCCGTCACAGCACATTTCCCGGTCAAGTCCCAGTAATAATCGGGGGCTGTAAAATGTAATTTTCATCAAATTCAGAAATATGGGATTTTGATAATACAAAAGTGAAAAACTTTCTTAATTTTCATTATTTTAGGTAAAGATCTGATAAGATGTTGTCTTAAGGCTGAAAACGGGGTGTGTCTCTGAGAAAGATTTAGACAAAAAGATTTAGACAAAAGTAGACAAAATTCATTCGAACCTCCACCCCAAGAAAGATTGAATTTTCGTAATATTATTTTACAGAATGTGTCTAGGATTTTATAATGCCAGATCCGTTTCAGACAACAAGCCTTTCAGTATACTAGCCATTAAAGTGGTAGTTTTGTAAATTGGGATATCTTTGATAATTGAACTTCTGTTGATGCCAAAGTGGGCTAACGAACTATGCTATCTAAACGCGGGTATGTGTAGTGGGCTCTTAGTTTTAAGGGTATAATAATCAGGCTAAGAAAAACCTATATCTCATTAAGTAACCGTTATCTAATACTATAATATGATGTGAAATGAATTGCAGGGTCCGTTAAGATAAAAAACGTTTGTGGCAGCCCCGTCTTCATCCTTAAGACGATCCTATATTTAGTTTATTAAAAAAACATTAAAGAGTCATAAATACTTTGATATAAAAAAAAGAATCTTACATGGTAGATCTGTGTCTGTCACCCCTCCTTTCTGATTTAACGCATCCAACTGTAAGACAAACTATCAATTAAAAAGTTTTTGAATCAACCAAACCAAATTGCTGATATTTATCATAAAATCAAGTTTTTAAAGGTAGGTTATCAAACATATTTTCTTTATATTACCTTGCGGAAATCACAGTTCACCTCTTAAGATTAACTTATCAAACTCTAAAACAGAAAACTATTCATGCAACTTTGAAAAAAATAGCATTTTTCTTGTTTACATGTTGTCCCTACCGACACAAAAATGCTGCATCCCTCTGAATCTTCCATGTTGTCGGAAGTAGACGTCCGATTTTCCAATCTACACATTGTACTGAAGTTGGAAGAAACACGACAGAAACTAAAAGCAACGCATCCCGCTGTCTGCAAACATTGCATACTACACTCAAGCTGTGACGGAACAAAAATGGAGCCAATGTTGCCCTCAGAGAAACGCACATCAGGTGTTTCCAACTTCTCAAAAAACATTTGTTTTTCTCTCTGTGCCCATGTTACATTTCCAGACTGCCAAAGTGAAAATGCTAGTATGGCAGGGGTAATTGCTGACAACAGGGAACTTTTCATGATGGACTGGAATACTGAAATCAGTGAAAACCAGCCCTGTGAGTAGCCTAAATGCCTGGAATGATTTGTCACATAGACAAATGTGAAAGACCAGTAAGTCGTAAATCACGTTGCTACAGCATTACATAATTTTTAAGAAACAATTGACTATTACCAAATAACCCTCAGTTTCAATATAAGCCAAATGCCACTAATGTACCTATTGTCATAGTTCCAATCATTAATATTTCACTCATTACCCCTTTCTAATACAAACACCCACAGAGATAAGTATCGTAATGGCTTACTCATAAGATTTTTGGTTTCTTCTTTTACTCTGACCAATTGTTTGGGTCTGATGATCAATAAACTCCCTTTCCATTAACACTCGACATTATGCAGTTGTGAAACATACAGCAACGAAGGATAAGAAGACTTAACATAGATTATGGAGAGACTGGCCTTGAAATTATTATATAACATACATCTTGGTATCATTCATTGGTAAACACAATCTTATTAAAAAGATCAATCTGATCGGAATGCATAGGATTAATGAGTTTCCTGGTGTTTGTCAACTTGTTTCCACGGCTTGTCAAGCATCAATATACATGTAACCAGTTCCAAACACCGAAAGAAATCATTTGTATATAGGACTATACGTGTGTTCACATTTTTACACCAGTGGTTCCTAATCACTTCCCATAAATCTATGGTTTGTTAGGAAGGGCATTGATTTTATTATAAAGTTATTGTAACGTGCTTTTGGTTTATAAACGCAGACTGCATTTTAACTAAAAACAAAAAAGATATTAATGATTGACATATATAAGTACTGTACTGTACCTCTTTAAGTTCAACATAAAAATATTCATGTCGGATAAACTTAGAATTCTTCAGTGCAACTATTTTCTGCCCGTCATTGCGCCAATATTTGAAAACTATTTGAAAATCTATAAACTATATGCAGGCGAAAAATCCGATCTTGACCCATGATAATGTCATAACTTGTGTTACAACAATCCTTATTTGATAAATATGAATTTCAAGAGGAATTTCTTATCGCCCATCGTAATTTTTCTTCATAAGTAGGTAACCTAAGCCGAAAGCTCTCATCGTCAGCCACTAACAATAGAAATAGTGTGAAAAGTCCAACTGGCTCGATTTAGGCCTATGGTACCAATACGCCAGTCTGGGAACTAAGGTGCAGCGATTAGTTTTCAAATGGTTTTCAAAAATACGCCAGGGAAGTCACAGAAGAGAATATGAGTGCAGTAAAATACTTAATGAGGTACATGGGGAATAAGACGGAAATAAATGCAAACAAATGCCAAATATAATTGGAAGAAGTCTGCAATAAAAATAATAGAGATAGAAGGGCATAAGGTTGTAGTTGCCTTCGGAATAACGATTTGAATATCTTGACTATATTGTAAACCACCAGTGGGTAAGTAAATTATTAAGGTTAAGGTATTTTTGTTATGTTTCAATGGTAGGAAATACACCAGATGTCGTGAATTAATGCACTTTTGTTGATATCATATTGATTTGCTCGCAAGTTGAAATCGTAACAACAAATCAGCGACAAATCGGTTACCTAACCGCCACGACTAAATGTTAACCAGACATGTTGACGATGTTCCACGTTGGTATTGATACTTGGGCGTTGGAGAATTGCTCACGTAGTAATTAATGAACCCATTGAAAACTATGCAATCAACAGGAGTCAGATGAGCCAATGAACAACAACACCACATTAAAATGGCATCGGAGATGATGTTAAATTTTATCTTGACTCTCCAGGTGCTATTAGATCGAAATGATTGTTGAAAATAGGAGCGCTTTTCTAAACAGATAAATGTTTAATTCGTGGTTTAGGAGGCATTGCCTCATTTTTGCCTCATTCTTTTCTTATTTCAATAATAAAACATAACGGTTGTTGACACCGGTAAAAAAGTTTGCTGTTTTTCTTTGGCCTCTGACTTCTGAGAGGCAGGCTGATACCAAGGTTTTGAGAACCCAATTTATTTTTTTTTCACGAACAGTAATGAAAAACAAAAACACATAAAACAATAATACGCAGAAGACTGACAAATGTGACTATAATTCCACGAAACATGCAACCACTATCGTTAGCTCAAGGACGCTCTTACGGCAATGGAAATCCTGCTTTATTATTCCACTTCATTTAGGTACTTGGACAATTTTAAGGTCTGCTACTTCATTGTCAGAATTTCCTTGATGCAGTTCCTGTCTCCCACAGTAAGTCATTAAAGCAGTATATATCCAATGTGCATTGTGTATCTGAAGAGAATGATTATTTGTTTCCATGTCGCAGCTGGCATCGATTTATAACAGATTTGCAACAAAGACCTGTCGCTGCATGAACATTGAACATCGAGTTATTATTAAGATCACCGTAGCTTTGAATAATGAAGTGAGCACTGGCTCGCAAGTAGTCTTTTTTCGTTTCGGGTTGACGCACACTCGATTTTTTTAATTGGCAGGCAATGTGAATTTCTGACTGGAGCGAAAATTTTTATCTTGTCAGCTTATCGATTTCTTCTCCTTCCTTTCATCATTATTGTTATTCAGTGGTTTCATTTTCTAAAATGAAATAAAATAGAATAAAATAAAAGATTCAAGTTAGTCACGTTTGGAGTAACACTGTATATTTGATAGTTTGAGATTTTAAGACTCTGGGTTTCTTCATGTGAATAGTACGGAGAACAATAAATATATAAAACACTGCAGATTCAATTTTTTTCGACATAAATGTCAGATGAAGCAAAAAGTGAAAGGAATGAAAGATTCCGACACTTCCTTTACTAGTAAGGCATGGATTTGTCCATTAAATGAAATCAATAGCTAAGTTGGTTAATAAAGTCAAGAAACGCCGTTACACTAAGGTGTCAAAATGTCAGATAAACCATAAAGGCCCATGTCTTCGTGATTAATGGGTGTTTCCCTCGTAAACTTATTTAATGACTACCTCGAGATTGAATACCCTCCGATGAATCTGTGACTGCTCTATGCTCATTGAACACGCAGGATTGTCATCTACTATGAACTGAATGCTGTCCTCTTCTTCATCAAACTTGCGCCTTATCGGAATATAAAGAATATGAACAATGTACCCAACATTACCAATGGTAACCACAAACCTTAAACACGAAAAACAGGTATTGACAAAGATATTCTGCAAATATGTTGACACAAACAGAAAATGGAACAATACCCCGTATGAAATGTCAGCCCCGTAAAATGACGGACACATTCATAATTGAGGAACTGCGCTTGTCATTAATCATTAAAGTCTCTGGAGTTTGCCATGATTTAGAACCAAAAGAGTCAATAATGACCCTTAAAGGGAAAGCGACACTGGTGCTTTTATTTTTTCACTCTATGTCGGATCGGACTTGAAATGTCAAGCCAGAGCCAAAGGAAATACTGTTGAAAACCGTGAGATAGAAATGGCATAGTGCGCACCTGGTAAGTAAATTAATGCTAAGGTGTTCGCCGTATATTGCCTAATTCAATAACGTACTTTACACTTGGCAGGGCACATAACTACAAGTGTACTTCTTCATTTAACATATTTTGATTGAATGAAATTTTGTTTAGAGCATAATTTCTGTCGTAGTCGTTTCTTCAGAATAGTGTTTTACATGTATGATGTACGTAAAAAAAAGTCATATAAGGCATTAAAAGGTAAACCGTTTACGTTGAATATGAACTGTCATATCTATGTCTGGGCGTTTGAGGTGTCAATTTTAAGCAGTGCTTATTCCAAAATTGTATCAAATGTTTGTGAACTCATAAACCAATTTTGAAAATGTGATTGTAGCTGTGATAAATACAGATTCATTGCCTGCTGGAATAAAGAACTGGAATCAACTGAGTCCAACGGTAATTAGAAGATACAAGATGCCACCGTCATTAGCACCGTGAAAAACATCTTTTTATATCAATGCCGATTGACCAAAGAGGAAAAGAAGACACGGTCGTCATTTCCTTTAATTACATTCATTAGGTTAATTCGGGATGACCCCTGTTCGATTGATTATTATTATCGCGGGTGATGAATGTTTTTATCATTTATCAGAACAGTTTCTGACAAAGTATTAAAGAAATGGCAAAATTTAATGTGTGAAGCATCAATGAGTTTGAGTATAAAAGCAAGAAACTGTTCGCCCTGTACCACACCAGAGCCTGGCAAAGCAAAAACTCCACGCGTTTTAGCCTAATTGACGTATTTTTCTATTTTTTTTAGAAATATACGAAGAAAATACCTCCATATAAGAATCAAAGAAGATTGCAAGCATGTCTAACTACACCTACATCAACGCATCAACTGTCGCTGAAGACCCTCATGCTGAAGACGACTTCGTAAGAGCAATCCAAAGAGTCACTGCTACGTTGTACGAAACATTCCCAATTGTTTTTCTGATATTTGGGACTTTGGGCAATACTTTAAGCTTTGCCGTGCTAACAAGAAAAACGATGCGCAAGAACTCAACCACTTTGTATTTGGCAGTTTTGGCAGTCACCGACTTGGCTGTCCTGTGGCTGGGCTTGACCAGACATGCCGCCATTGCCTTTCAGAACAAAGACGTGAGATTGCTGCACTCTTCTCTTTGCAAATTGCAACGATTTTTCTTGTACTTTAGTTTAGACTATTCAGCGTGGATTCTAGTCGCTGTAACAGCGGAAAGGTGTTTTTCAGTGTACTTTCCACTGAAAAGCCTTACTACATGCACCCGAAAACGTGCTGCAATTGCTCTTGCTTGCATAGCAACGGCTATGGCTCTGAAAAACGCCCATGTTTTTCTGAGTCGTGGACTGCAATTTGCCACAGATGGTGACGGGAAAACGATCCTCGTGAGTGTGTGTGGCTACCCCTCGCCAGGGTATAAATTCTTTTGGAGCTATGTTCTGCCCTGGATCGTGTTTTTGGTCTATGCTTTGGGCCCATTCCTAGTTATACTCGTTCATAACCTACTGATCATAAGAAAGGTAATCCAGCTTCGCAAAAAAAGAGAAACTATGATCGCAAACAGTGGGAGTGTAAACTCGGATCCAACTCCTGCTGCTGTCATCGCGACATCTTCCAGAGACGATGGGCCAAATTCTCAAGAAACAGCAGGCACTGCCGGAACATCAAACAACATAGCTGCGCCAAGTAATGAAGGTTCATCTTATCAAAAGCGAGTCACCCAGATGACCGTCATGTTAGTGACTGTTTCCATCACTTTTCTTGTTCTCGCCACCCCAAGCTTTCTTCATGGTATTGTCAGCCCGCACTGGTACCGTGCTATTGAAACCGATTACGACAAGGCAGTGTTTGGTTTGATCAGAATAATAGTGTTGATGCTCAACTATCTTAATCATTCGGTTAACTTTATTTTGTACTGTATTAGCGGAAAGCAATTTCGACTGAATTTTTTAAAGTTAGTTTGTAGAAAGAATAAGGTAGGACCACTTGCACAATAACTGAACTTAATGAATGGAACATGACACTAAATAAACTATTTTAGATACATGGATAATAGTTTAAGCAATGGATATCCGACAAAATTGTAAATTTTAAATCAGCCCACCAAGTGAAATATTTTTGTGCTCTGGGTATTTTTAGACCTAGTAAAAGCTTATATAAAATGCATTGGTTTTGAATTTGACTTTGAGGTAGGGATAGGACTAAAGAGATTTTTTTTGTTAAGATAACCGTACTTTTGTCAACCATCCACTTGATCTGAACAAAAAGTGATGACGATTGCCAAATATTAGTAAACTAAAGATAGTGCCTAGAATCTTGGTTTGGTGCTTTCCGCTGAAATTTAATAAACTCTTTTATTCACTGGTATAAACATTGTTATAAAAGCTATATGAGAGAGGAATTTTCTTTTAAGGATTGAAGAAGGGCAAATAGTTAAAGCATGGGATATTTAATAATAAATTCATTATGGTAATTATTTAATAATTGGAGTATGGGTATTTTCTGTTACATATTGCTTGGAAATCAATTTTTGTAAAAAAAAAAAAAAAAAAAAGTAATGGTAGATCAGTACAGAAAAATGTAAAGCTTGCCTTGCTTAAAGTGCCATTTACAGATAAGACCACAAGACGTTACTCTCTTCTCTCTCTCTCTCTCTCTCTCACACACACACACACACACGCGCGCGCGCGCGTAACACAAAATATAGATGTTTTGATCGGTTTTGAAACCCTTTTTTGTTAACACCATCAGTGTCGTGTACATGCTTAAATAACATGTACTATGTAGTTATAAATTTAGCCCAACAGACAGGTATAAGCAGATTCGAGCGTCTGGTTAATTCCATTCTTAAAGGTACATACGAACCGAGCATTGGTGGAGTGTGGATTCCGAGTAACACATGTAAACCACTTCTACTAGATTCTTATATGACTCAAATAAATTCGACATGCCAAGGGATAAACTGAATAGATCACTCGATCAGCCATAAAAGACCTTTAGACTGCTGCTTTCTTTAAATTTATGGTTGTAAATTTAACCTACTTCCGTGACCTACTTTCCTGCCCCATTGACATACAGCTTAGAATGCCAGCAGAAAAATCTGTTCAAACATCATTTTCGGGTAAAATTAAACAATGCCTTTTGGTAATTCTCTTAGTTATACTACTTGAAACTATATGCTGGCATTTGGTTGGTTTTTGTGACAAAAAATTGACTTTGTATGCATCTTTAAAGAGTACATCGTTACGAAATAGTGTTCCTGTGCTGCTACCATTAATTTTTGACATAAAAAGTGCTTTAAATCCAAAAGACATATTTTAAATAAACATTTGGTGTTTATATACAGTTTATATGCACACTCAGTCAAGTAAATTGTGTGGAATGTTCAAAATGTATCACATACTAGTATCGGCATGCTTGTTTTTTTAAAGGCTGCAAATGTTATTATGTTTGGTGTCTTTATAATCAGAAAATGATTATTAATGATATAGTTTAGTGATATGTCTGATTAGTTTTTCTTGAGATTTATTTGAAATCTAATGCTGTCTTAATTCTACTCAATAGAAGACTACAACAATAAATCAATAAACTTATTTAAGGAAAATATGTTTTAAAAAGCCATGCCAGAGAATTAGTTTGGTAAAAAGGGATTTAATTTTAGTAATAATTTTTTTTAAAAAATGAAAACGTGGGTGCTCTTGCTTCCTACAAAACAATGTCAACTCAAACGCGGGATCACATAGCGGTAAAGAAAAAGATGATATATTGATGCTCCATTACTGTCGTCAAGACATTCACCTTCATTATTTCCTCATTATATCAACCAGATGAAAAAACGACGTTCGTTAATGTCCTGGAAAGAGCCATTAGTCTTCGCGCGTCACACAAAAATTCTTATAGAGAAGGTTGAATAAGCATCTAATGAACCATTACCGCCAGGTTCATTAGAGGGCGTGATTGCACATTCGCAAGTGTGTCTAAGCACGTGCTTGTTTGCATGTGCGTGATCGGGTCCAAAATTTGTTTGTGAACTTCTAAACCGATATTTGTCATCAAATATGTGTGTGGGGTTGTAAGTGTCAAAATCATTCAGTGCATAATTTTAAGTTAACGTTTTTAAGTTAGACTATCAGTGCAAAAATAAAATGTTCTTTGGTTCCATAAGACATTTAACTTTCATTAAAACCTCAAAATATCCACCAGTCCACCAGGAAAGAGCCATTATACAAAAATTCTAATCGAGAAGGTTTTGCTTGACTGGCAGTTGAAAAAAACGCCCCTTGTTGTCAAAGAAAGTGTAATACAGAAATGATTCGCAGCTAATTTGTTTCAGCTAAAACAGCGTACCCTTTCTATCATGGTTAGTAAATGTCAGTGTGATTTTGTCAAATAAATCTGCCTTATTCTTAGAGTTATCCTTAAACAAGGGAATTTTTCTAATTATAAAATACAAACATTCTCAAGTGCACAAATACACACAAAACAACGAGAGAGAGAGAGAGAGAGAGAGAGAGAGAGAGAGAGAGAGAGAGATATCTACGAGGATGCATTCATCTCCCCTTAACAAATTATGTAAATAGCAAAAGGTAAATCGCGTTTTTCTATTGAATTCGTCTATTAATGGGTTTAAATTACCATTATTCATTAAATATTCTCTGTAAAGCTGTTTATCTCAATCGAAACAAAGTGCATATATTTCCTGTTGGTGTGCAAATTCCACATTTGTCAAAATCTGTCATAAATACATAGTAAGGTAAAGTTCAAAATAAAACAATTTTGAATAAGTACAAATAATTGAAATATGGATTTATTCTCTGTTTAAAGGTTTTCATCGTTGGAAACCATATGCCTAGGTTAATTTTTTTGTGCCTTTAAGCATGCTTACTAGTATACTAATACAGTGCTAGGTGAAAGAAAAGCTTCACCTATAAGTTGAACACATACTGTAACAAAACAGACGGTGATATCTCCGTGCAAACATTAAAATTGTATGGCGTGGAAGACGAAGTAAAAAGAAATTTTGGCCTCAGATATGCGGACATTCATATCTTGAGACTGATTTCCAGGAGTGAAGAACTGAAGTGTGCCTGTCAATGTGAAGAAGAAGCTAATCACGTACAAGAGTGTTTGAACGACTGAAGTTCCTCTCAAACTGATTAAAGTTTTAAAAAAATTACATGTACATGGAATAAATGAATTGTCCTAATAGCACACCTGGTTCAAAATTGCTTTGGCATTACTTGATCTTTGATTTGTCCCTCAGACTGATAACAGGTGGCATAGAGAAAAGGCGTTTTCTTAAGAAAAATGAACGCTGGTCATTTAAATGGTCACAAAATTAGACAACTGGATAGCTGGCAGAAGTGGCAATACCACACTTGTTGCGAGCATCTCGCGCCATCCAGATGTATCCCTTCTGGCCCCATGTTTTTCCCCAACTGGAAAAAAATATATATATTAAAAGTAAAAACTAAAAATCGTAGTCCTTTTTTTCTTTTATGGAAAGAAAAAACTGATTGTTAGCAAACAATGGTTTGTTAATGATATATGCAAGCTGTTCTGTAAGGTGTCAAAGAAAGCCTTTGTTAAAAGTGGTTTATAAGCGCGAATCAATACAACACTTACACAAGGTGAAGTGAGGTTTAAAATTTTTCCTATGGTCATTGTACATGTGACCTTCCAATTCCTCTGTTATTTTGTTATTTTCTGTTACCCTTCAGTGAATTTATTTGGATGTTTCTCTAGATATTGCTATTGAAATACGATATGGCATCACTTGAAAATAAAAAAGCACTTCATTAATGAAGCCGTGTGAAAGGTCCCGGGTATTTCAAAAGAGCGCAATTAAAGGCGAGTGATAGCAATTAAATTCACTGCAACACACCTGTTTTTCACCAGCCAGTACTTCCTGCCATTATCACTGCCGTATCCTACAGCAAGAACGCCGTGATCCAAGCGTGTAGAACTACAGAAAAAGGGATCGTACACGCCAGATCTGAAATTTGAAGCAATAGCATTTGGAATTGAAATATCTCAACTAACGCATTCCAAGCAGAGTGTTTCCGTGCGTGTTGCACCCGGTGAAACAGTTTGCTATTTCAAGCGTCCGAATGGAATATTTGACAAAGGGATCATTTATTTAAAAATAAACATAGTTAATTCACAATGAAAATAAAATGATGCTCGTGCATCTCAGGTATGAAATACTCTTTTTGAGATGTAACATGTTTTGCTCTGGAAGTGGGTTTTGGGGTCAACAAATTGCTTATTAGACTTACCTGTACAACTGGAAAGACAAATGGCTGGCATCAATGGCTACAGAGACTGGTCCTACAGTGCCCACAGCATTGAGCAAATCATCCTCGCTGCCCTTCTTAATGTCCGTGTAACTGGTCAATGTGGCGCCAACGCTTGACGCCTGGAAGTGACACTGACCGTTCTGGAGAAAAAATGTAATATTTTGTGAATTATTATCTTAATTTCGAGCAAGAATAGTCTGGTTGGAGATCTAAACGATGTCACAGATTTATGCTGATACTTATAGTAATCGACAGCAAATAAAAACGTTTACTTTATTATCTCTGCTTTCGCAAACGTCGGAATGAGATCTTACAGACACGCTTTTATAAAATCAAAACTAATGACCGTCAACTCACAGTTCCCTTGTAGGGGTACGATTCTTCAGTATCGATCCCGTTGTTCTTC
Source organism: Lingula anatina (assembly GCF_051362555.1). Classification (NCBI taxonomy): domain Eukaryota; kingdom Metazoa; phylum Brachiopoda; class Lingulata; order Lingulida; family Lingulidae; genus Lingula; species Lingula anatina. The sequence continues at coordinate 45,385,677 of NC_141767.1, forward strand.
TTGATGTAGTTGAAGGCGTTGTCCATCAAGCCACCTTGGCAGCCCTGGTTACCTAAATATATACAGTAGAAACATTTGTCACAATGTGACAGTGAGGTCATTTTTCAAATGACGGGGAATCGATCTTTAATTGATAATTGTTTATGGTTTGGGATTTATTGTATATTGAATTTTGCATTAGATGTCAATATTTCTTAAAAAGCCTGAGAATGTTCCTCATATTGTCTATACCATTTCCACATGAAATGAAAGAAATTTTATTTAAACTTGAACTGTTCCCTGTTCTACCGGTACCCTTCCTACAAAATACCAGTACATCAACTTGATTTTTTTTCAGAGTCTTGAGATCACCCTCTTTTCTTCGCAATCCTATCGCCAGTGTTTGCAGTCTTACCTTCAGCTCTGGAACAGTCCACAAGATTCTGCTCAGACAGTGAAACCAGCTTCCCAGTTTTCTTGAAGTGCTGTCCTTCCAAGGAACCAGTGGTAGAAAAGGCCCAGCACGAACCGCAAGAGCCCTACAACCAAAACGTAGGAATCTTTGCGTGTATGTACCATGTCAGAAAAAAATATTATGTATCACCGAGCATTTGCAATTGAAATCCATCTCAGATCTTTCTTTTGACAGTGTCAATATAAGTGCATGCAAAACTATCTCAGAACTGACGTAACCACGTAGAACCGATGTTAACCATTATTATCAAAATAACTTAAGGAACTGGCTTATATTTGATCCCCCCCCCTCCCCCAGGATAATGCAAGATAACATTGATAAGTTAGTTAAAATGCAGTGGGTATTGGGTTGGTGACTGGGCAAATTGACAATACACCTTAATTCGATGCGTTTATGCTAAAAAACTGTCCACATTGTGGATGTGACACCCTGCGTTAAACACACGCACACACGCACACGCACGCACGCACACACACACGCACAGAGGAGAGAGAGAGAGAGAGAGAGAGAGAGAGAGAGACCTAAAATTTAGTCGGCTGTCATTTCCAATAGACATCATACATGTATGCCTTAAAAACAAAAAGAAATAACTATTGTCTACCAATTCCGTTTGAACAGAGTTGTTAACAAACCTATCAGTTTTCTCTGACATACAACTTTAAAAATAAATCAGGACTATCACACGTGACGTGAAAATGATACGCCGCATTTTCATCGTGGACAGAAAATGATTCTCAGACGTTTAATGGCAAGGAACAATGGTAGCCTTCTCAGGTCAAGGGTACTTGTTATATTTCTGATGATATATCTAATCAACAAGGTGATACGTAATTTATTTATCTGGATTAGTTGAATATTTATGTATTAAATCTGTGATGACGCTGCAGTTCATAACTCCTCTATTCACATATCTTTGTACGCATTACTGGTGCATCGCACTTTACACAGTACTTATCTACACACACTGGACAAAAGAAGTGTCACCCCCTAACTCAGAGTAATACAAGTAGGCAGATCTTGGGTACTTATAAAGCCTGGTCTACTTATAATGTGACTAATGAGTATAAAACCGCTATACCATGGAATTGTATTGTTGGTCTGGTACATGTACAGCAAATTTTATTCCTGTCTTCCTCCAACATGGCAAGATACAGGCAATTATCTAACGGTTATAGGTGCAAGTTATTAACCTGAAGAGGCGGAATATAAGCAATGTCAGAATATCGATACAATTGAATTGTTCAATCAGAACCGTGCAGAGGGTCTGGTCTCGGTATAGAAACACTGGATCAAGAGACAAATTGCCTCTAATGGGTCGTCCAAGAAAAAATACTAGCCGTGAAGACCGACGACTGATTTTGATGTCCAGGTTGTCAAAGTTCGACACTGCTTGTCAGTTGACAACACAGTGGAACAATTTCACACATAAGAATGTGTCTGTGAAAATTGCTAGGCGTCGGTTACATGCTCAGAGAGTGTACAGCAGGGTAGCAGGACTGAAACCTCTTATATCGTTACAAAACAGGCAACGTAGAGTAAACTAGGGTCAACAGGATCTGGAACTGGACAGTTCATGACAATTGGTCCTATATTTTTTTTTCTGATGAGTGTCGCTTTGGTCTGACCTCTGATGACAGACGGGTACGATGCTGGCAAATTGCTGGTAAAGCATTTGAACCACATGCACTGAATTTTCGAACCCGGAGCAGCATATGCATCATGGTGTGGGGCTGCATCAGCATCCATGGCGTGGGCGAATTGATAGTGGTTGATGGAAACACGAATCACTAGAAATATATCGATGTTTTTGAGTCAGGCTTGCTACCATCTACTACTAGCATGTTTGGTGACAGGAATAATCCATTTGTTCACCAGGATGACAATGCTCCTTGTCACAGGCCCAGAGCAGTTGATGATTGGTTTGACCAACAGGACAATCGCAGGGTGATGTGGCCTGCCCAGAGTCCGGATGCAAACATGATAGAAAATGTGTGGAATGATATGTCAAAACTTTTGACAAATGCCCGTCTAACCAGCGGAGAAACTCTGTTATATTCAGTGTTTCATGCTTGGGCCAGCATAAGCCCTGAACGCATCAGACAATCATATGAATCTTTGCTCCGTAGACTGGCACCTATTATTAGGTCACGTGGCTATGCCACTAAGTACTAATTTTGGACTTGAAACTGTATATTTTGGTAGAATGTATATTTTGTTCTCATTTTGTGATTTTTTGTGAAATTTGATGTTAATAAAATGATACCAGGAGCATATCATTCCATAGTCATTTATCTCCCCCATAGTATTGGCTCAGTAGGGGTGACACTTCTTTTGTCCAGTGTGTGTAGGTATTTTATTTTGATGGGGAAGGGTTATTTCGCCATTAATCGATATTATCTATTTATCAAACTTAATTTCAAAGAGTAAAAACAGGGTAAATCTACACTTTATCTTCCTCGTGGTCCTCAAACAGTTCGGTAACAGGATTTTTAAAAAAACTTTTTAACTCCGAAATTAGAACTTTATGAAACAAAGTGAAATATCGAAAAAAAAAAAAAATTCAAGGCAACATGCAAAGCAAATTAGCATGCTCATAGGAAGGGGCACAAGAGTTACCCTCTACCAGGGCCGCAGTTATTATTGCGGACATATTTGCTCACAGTGCAGAGATTAGCCATCTATTTAACCAGAGACATATCCGTTAATATCTAGTGAAAAATCAATCTGTGGCCCTGGTAGAGGGCACACAAGAGTAGTGGTGTTTTTCTTGACCTGATATATTTACACGCAGAAGATTTTTTCGTGAAAGTTACACAATATGATAGAAGATACCCTTTGATGTCAGGGGCTCCTAAAATAGTATACAAAGTTACACTGTGAGCCAGTCAACATTTTTGTAACACACTAACGGGCCCTGTGGTCAGAGATTAAAGACGAGGGTAAAGAGCCAATGTATCGTACTTGTAAAATTAGTTGAACAAAACGACCAAATATATGCACAAGAGAGAGAGAGAGAGCAAATATACCTGGTTTTTGACCTCAGTGACATATCCCTGTGTTCTCCAGTCTATGCTGTCTGGGACCTGTACACCACGTTTTGGTATGTGAAGGTTTCCTCTCGTCACGTTTCTCATCCTATAACCGTTCATACGGGCAACGAACTCTTCATTTGTCTGAATGGAAAAATTCCACACTGCATGTAACTTTTAGTGAAAAGAAGGCCTCGAAAATGAAAGATGGAAAATATGTCATTTTTCATTCAAACAAAAAAAAAAGGATAAACAATTATTAGCTGAAAAAAATACTAAGAGTGATGCTATACTTATACATGTATACGACTGTAAGTGGCTGCCTTATGAAACATGTAAAAGAGCATACCTTTTCGATAAAAACAGAATACTTTACAGAGGCGGTTGTTTTTTAAAACCTCAGTGACACATGAGCAAAAAATTTCATTATTTTTGTCAGTGATACAGTTTAAAGCTATTTAAAGAAGATTTAGAGACAAAGGTCTATTACCATATCAGCATATTCGTTTTGCCCCAATGTGTACGAATGGATTCCCATATCGAATTCACGGTTGTGCTTGGCAATGTAGGCAAGATTTCTTTCCCAGACAAGACGCCTGAAAGGAGAAGAAATTAAAAAAGAGGGAACTAAGGCCCAAAGTCGTGAAAAGGCAGATGTTGTTTTTCTCAAGGACTGTTTATGAACTGTAAAAAAAGGTCCGGATATAACCTGCAAACATGGTGCTGAGAGCAAAAGATTAACATAATCAGGGCCATATCAAAATCAAAGCAGGGTAAATTTATTTAATGTCATCGAGTCCTTTTATATTGATAATACAAACGGATAATCATAATAAAAGAAAACTGAATTAAAATACATCACTAGTAACTTTCCCTCGACAGACTGGGGATTTTCAGTGGAGAACAAGGCAAATATCACACAGAAAAAGGAGGAACAAAATGATGTCTCCACCCTTACTGTTTACCTTATTTGGCCCAATCATTTTACCTGTATCTGCTCTCCTCTGCAAAATAGTTCTTTCCATAATGTCTTTTATACTGTTCCCACTCACTGTCTAGGAGTTGGTTTGGGAGAGATCCGCACACCCCAAGCACAACCAGGGATAGGATGAGTAAGTGCTGCATCTTAAAGTTAAAAGTCAATCTATTAGACGATCTAGATCAGAAGATTTGGACCTATTTATATGATGTTGACATTTTCCAGAAAACTGAAAATAGGATTTTAAAACTTGCAGTTTTAAATACATTTCAATCACATATTACATAAACACATAAGCTCTACTTGACTGAATTTACCAAAACCGCAACATTCAAAGAATGTCACATTCAAAATTTAAAAAAATGTTTATCATCTAGTTCACGTATAGGCCTAAGCCATCATCTCACCACACACATACCTTGTCGGTTCAGTGTCCACAGTGTCACTGTTTTTGAAGTCTCCTGAGTTCACTATAAGTTGTAAACCGTGATATTTAAGGGTGCTACTTGTATCTTACATTTCCTCACATGACTATTGTGACACTGTTATCGAAGTGCAAAGGACGCCCTTTGAGATATTGGTTATCGGGCCATACCTCGCCTCTTAGCACTATCTAGAAATTAGGTGATAAGAAATAGGTAGAAAACGTTCTCATAGGCTGACACTGCGATGCGCTTGCCATGATTCTACGTACAGGTCAAACCAGAAATAGAGGATACTCTCGTGGCATCACGATGACGTTTCGTCCCATTTGTCCGTGCCAAGACGCACTGCAATGGGTGTAAGGGGTGGGGGTACTTTACATGGTGATGGGTATATGTAACACAAAACCAAGGTCGTTTGCTTGGATTTAAGGATATATCATAGTTGATGCAAGATTTATTAAAATCTCATAGTAAGTATTTTAAACAGAGCCCTTGGGTTGACAAGTTTGAACTCTGTTGAACTACATACACTACAATACAATACAATAGGCTACAGTTTATTTCATGTCGGAAAGAATGAAAGTACAAACATTTGCTGAGTAGCTATTCACAGACAGAATAAGTTAGATAATGATACAATGTTTACTACTACTATTTCTAACTACTTCTATTGATTGAAAGTACTACAGGAAAATAAGACCTATCAGCTGGCATACTAGTAGTATGATACGTGATTATAGCTGGTAATTAATTAAGTTTACATTGAGACATTATCATTTCAGTTTAAATATATCATTATCCATATACGTTGCAGAGATTACACTTGCACTTAGGTCCTTCCCATTTTTAAGCATTGTTTTCACTTCATTCAGACTAACACATTGTTTGATTTCGTTTGGTAAATCATTCCAAATTTTTGGGCCTAAGAAGGATATTGATATTTTTCCATAGGCCTGTGTCACAGTGCTAAACCTGGACATGTTTAGAACATCATTTCCTCTAAGATCATAGATTGATTCTCTTCTCTGAAAGAGTTCTGTTACTGCAGGGGATGCAAGGCCATTTACAACTTTATATATTTCTGTAGCCAGTATCCTTAGCCTACTAATGTGAAGAGTACCTGCCAAATTTAGTAGATCATGGTAAGAAATAGCATGGTCGTTGTATACAAAACGAAGGCCCTTTCCTGGATTTTTTTTTTAAGTATTGGCTTCCCCGCAGAAATGCCACACGAGTGGGCAGTAATTAAAATTTGACAGAGTAAAATTTCTGAATATGCAGAGTTTACTTGGAGCGTCCAAATATGATGAGAGTTTTCTTAATACATTTAACTGGCGGGCACTTTTCTTGCAAAGTTCAGATATATGCTTATCAAAGGTGAGCTGTGAGTCAAAATATACATGTATTCATTTTTCCATCAGTTTTCTAGATGTCATCTTGTTCTTCGTATAACTTTACTTTTTTAAATGTCTTAATCCACTATTTATCTACCGTTTGATAGACCTACGCCTGAGCAGCAAACCGCTACTGAGCTGCATTTATTGTAGGGCCTGTGTTGTTCACTTTATGTTGTTCACTCTATGTTGTTCACTTTTGAACATATATGTTCAATGGCATAGCCAGAAGTAAAGGGAGTATTGCAAAAAGATGACCCCACTTATCTCTCTGACCAAAAGCGCACTAGTAGGCCTAGTCTTTAACAAATTATAAAGTATCACTGAAATATGAATTTGTATTCTATTTCAGAAGCCCTTGATATCAGGGTGTAACTAAGCTCGATAGACAATTTATTTAACTTGACACAATTAAGGTCTATCAGTTCTTTTACAAAAGAACATGCACTTGCAATATAGCGACGATACTGGAGGAAAAATTCAATAAAACCGGCATTCATCACACACTTCACTTCATCGTATGTAATGCCCTATCAAAGATATTACTAGATAACTGTTCATGATAGATTCTAACGAGAAATTCATTTTAAACTGGGGAGAAACAGATTAAGAGCCTGTCCACTTAATGCTCTGACAGTTGGCTATCAGTGTTAGGTACGTGGCAGTGATGGTTGAAATAGGTGTGACAGTGCACAACAATTGCGTTTTCTAAAATCGCATCTAACACAATATCCAGACAGTCTTGACTGAGAGGACGCCGCATGCGCACACAGCAACCGGAAGTGTCGGAAGGCGAAAGGATAAGGCATCAAATTCCTCAAAAATATAAAAATGCCGTTCGGTTTTACCTCCAAACATTTAGCCAAGAGGGCGGTACGAAACTGGTACGTATCGTGAACAAATATAACCAAATGACCTGCTTAATGATCATGGTATTAAGGTGTTTTGCTTAGCATTCACTACAGGAACTGTTCAATAATTTCACGATCTTGCTGAATCCTAGCTGAATCCAACGAGGGACCTACCTCTTGCCGAATCCAATGTATCTAGAACAGAAAACCTTATGGGTTTTCATATGGCCCATCAAATCTGCTGGTTTGAAAAACACTAATGAAGCAATGATTTTAAGTATAAAGGTTTTTTGTGGTGAGCGGGCCGGCATAGCATTAATTTTACCGAAAATTTAAATTGTCACGTTGGCCCAACGCTTGGCTGTCACCTTGATTGGTAAGTAAACGAGCGTCGTATGCTTAATTAAAAACCGACCTTAGACTGCCATACAAGTCTATCATATCGCAATAGACCCGTGATCAACATCATTTAACGCAAAATGAATGACGCTAAATCCCCTACAAACCAACAGAGACAGTAATTCAAGGTAAGCTTGTGAAACAGAATCACCCTAAACGGACAATAATAACAATCCAAATAAAATAGAACCAGACATCTCAGCTGTCTCAAACTTGGTGAAACTAAGACAAATCTTTTAAGGTACATCCCCTTTGTTTATAAATCTGATATATGAATACAGAATCAGTGCTAAATGCCTATGTCTAGCTGCACAGTCCCAAGAGACCATACTTAACCCTGTAATGCCAGACTTGACATAGGCTTGGGGGTTCAAACCAGACGTCTATTGACCTCTGTTAAAAAAAAAAAAAAAAAAAAAAAAAGTGGCATGGTTGCTTTTTCATAAACCCAGTTTCATATGACCCCTGAGGCAGAGCCTATGCCATGTATGCCATTACAGGGTTATGCATTGGTTGCCCCCAACAGTAACAACACCCACATTAGTAGTAGTGTTACTTACCTGAATAGTGCTAGTTATATCTACAAACTGGGATTTTATATTTATTTATTTATTTATTTATTTATTTATTTATTTTTGATCAGGTGTCTGGTATCTATCATTTACCAGTAATATGTATGTGAAAGATGACTAGTTATGATTATTACTGATTTTAATCACTTAAAGATGACAGGAGGATAGGCTGTTGTTCTGAAACCATGCTAGTTGACTGCAAGCAAACTTGTACACTGGATTCTTTTTTAGAAATGTTCTTTTTTTTTTCAAGCAAAGGACAATCCAAAGATATCATTTATCTTTCCACAAGAAAATGGATTTCGATTTGTAATGTATAAGTGCTCAGCACTGTGACATTTCGTGATGGATCAATGTTATTGCTACAGATCAATGTTACAGAAGGATAGGTGTTATTGCTACAGATCAATGTTACAGATGGATCAGTGTTATTGCTACAGATCACGGTTACAGATGGATCAGTGTTATTGCTACAGATCAAAGTTACAGATGGATCAGTGTTATTGCTACAGATCACGGTTACAGATGGATCAGTGTTATTGCTACAGATCAATGTTATTGCTACAGATCAATGTTACAGATGGATCAGTGTTATTGCTACAGATTCCCTCATTGCCTACTTGTACTATGATTTTCCATCTGTAATTACACATCATCTTTCAAACAAAACAAAACAAAACAACAACAACAACAAAAAAATTTAATAAAGATATTTCAAAACTCAAAAAGTATTTCAAAACTCATCTTTTACATTTCTAATGAATACAATAATGAAATATTTCGTCCCAATTCTCTAACAGAGCAGGTAACTTTTTAATGTTAAAGTTCAGTAATAAAAAACTTGTCTATCTTTTTTCTGTCTGCAGTGTCTATGTCACTATCCCTCAAAAACTGAGAAATATTTTTTGAAATCTTAAAGTCAGAAGTTTAGGGTTGCATTTATCAATAGTCTTGCCAAATTTGAACTTTGTTTGTGTTAAACACGGTTATAGATTTTGTAAAATACAATTTTAAAGAGCTAAAATCTGTAATGCAAGACAAATGCCATGAAATGCCCCAATGTGCAGTAGACACCCAGAGATGAACTTACCTGTAGTTGTTCCACAAAATATTGTTAAGTTAACAAAAACTGGGTATCATGTTGATTCTTCCCTTTGATATGTACAAATGCTGTCACAAGAAAATTCCCAAAATCAATGAAAAGTGATGAATTTCAAAGCATTGAAGTGACTTGGAACTAGTTATATTTTCATGATATTATGATTTAATATTCACTAGTTCCTATTGTATTATTGGTTAGGTCATATCAGAGTGAATATGTATTCATCCAAGAGCATGTGCAATAAAGTGATTGATTGTACTAGATAGATTGAAGAGTCCTTGTTATATCAGTGGCTGTTGGGTCTGATAGCTCATTACTGCTCTAAATCCATTTCAGGTCAGGTTCAATAGCAGGCTATGGCTTTGCAACCACACTATTTATCGTATGGTTGTCAGATTGGAAAGTCATCTGGGAGAAGGTTCCATATTATAACAAGAAATTTGAAGAGAGCTCTGCTAGTTAGTTATGACTGTAGTATTATAGTGACAAGGGTAAGTAGCTGGGGATAGGTGGAGGGATTTCATTAATTTTGATCAGTTTTACAAAATAGTGTACTTCTCTCGTGAATTTGATGAATGTTAGAATTAACTTAGATTTATTAAGTATGTAATTAATAAATTGATAAGTATTATATTATCTGTAATGTGCTATGCAAATAAATCATGAAGTCCTTGATGTTTAAAGCATATCGTATATGAAGCATATCATATATAAAGTTAGCTCACATTAACCTACTGTTACATGTGATTTATTTTCCTTTATAGGTTGACTTTTTACAGTGGTTGTTTTAGAAGCACTAACACTTAGGATAGAAGAAATGTTTCACCAGACTGATTTTTGGCCATTCAACCCAACTAGCCATACAATTCAACAAGGATGTAAATGGGACTTCAAATCTACTTTTGTTTGTGAAAATAACTTCAAATACATCTACTTGTACAGAGGATAGAGCATCATTGCTGGTTTCAGGTTGAAATAATAATAGTAATATTAACTTGGGAGGATAGTACAAACTTGCCAAGATTTTGGTTGACAGTAACAGTTGCCAGATGATCAGACATTAATCTGGAGTAAAATGTCTGATAGTTATGTTGTGTTTCAGTGAATAAATAAAATTGAAAAAAAAAAAACAAACAAACATGGTTTTCAGCTTTGAAGATTTCTATTTATATATTCAATCATGTTTTGTTTTTAATTCATTTCTTTACTCACATATTTATATAAGGTATTGGGGGGCAACCGCACACCTCGGGTAGAGGCTATAATAACCACACCTGTATCCTCATACCCAAGGAAAGTTGCCCTGTGATACACTAAAATGTAGAAGTGCAACTAGATGTTGGGTTAATCTGTTTGAAGAGTGGTTGCAACTTTGAGATAAAACTGTTGCTAATATTTTTTGTGCACTTTTAGTCAGAAATGTTGTCATAACTAACCCATACAGGTTTTTAAGTGGAGCTTGTCACTTTAATTTGATAGTTTGAAATCTTGTTGCCATTTGGGTGGCTTTGAGCATCAAATTTAGCAAAATCTTTTGCAATACCTTATTATTTCGAAACGTTTATTGTTTTAAAGGGGAAAAAGTTATATTCATCAGACTTTGTATAAAATTTCCTATATATACTGAACAAAAATATAAACGCACGAAACTAAAATGGTCAGTTGAAATGGATAATTATGAAATATGCCCAGGTTGATGGTTTATTTGTGAACTGATGAATTTGTTTTGATCAATTATAGTGGTCTGGTTTCACTTGGCCGCTCCCCGTGAGTATACTCAAAGGTTCAGTTTTTACACCCATAAGACTAATGGAGCATGACGGAGTAGAGGTCAATTTGCAAGACCAATACTCGGACACTCTCTACCGTCTAGGCAATAAAAGGACACACCAAAATGTGTATTTCTGTCACTTGTCAACATGCCACAGATGTCTGGAACCATGAGGGAGCATGCCGTCAGCATGCTCAATGCTGGCTTGTCAGTAACAGAAGTTGCAGCATGCCTGTATGGGCAATCATTCCACTGTCAGCCGTCTTGGGACACGCTTCAGAGACACTGGTAGCATAAGGAACCACCCTCATGCACCATGTCGCCAAACAAACACCTGTGGAATGTTCTGGATCAGAGTTTTCAGCCATCATGTTCCAGCTCTCGAAAATGTTCGCCAACTGCAAGAAGCACTCCAGGAGGAATGGGATAATATCCCTTAGGCCTCTATTGACAACTTAGTGATGTCCATGCGCCGCTAGTGTACTGCTCTGCACAAATTTAATGGTGTCTGTGAACTCAGGATGTTGACCCCCATGGTGTATTTGATGCCCTAACTCTTGGACTATGCATTTAAACTTCCCCTAATGCTCTCAAAGTGATGTCTATTTGTCGAGAAAAATATGCTGTTATTTTTGGCTATATACTCTAGTTCCATATATGAAAATAAATCTACATATTCTTTCGTGCGTTTATATTTTTGTTCAGTATACTTCTTGTCGTCCTCGGCTCAGTGGCGCAACTGTTTCGCCTCTGAATTCTGAAGATTACTTCTAAGTTTGAGAGCACCGTCAGGGAGGGGTGGGTTTCGCCCCTGCACCAAACAAGTCGAACAACCAGTCAGTTCACGAATCACATCGTTTTTATTTAAATTTACATGGAAACGTGTTCCAGTTGTCTCATGATATCTTTGTTCATTACAAAGTGCTACACAATAAATAAAAAAAAGCATTGAACTTTGCGGTTATTTTGGTCAAGTAAGTTTCCGAAGATTTGTAGGTTGAAAAGTCTGACGAACCGGGATAGCCAAAAGAGATGTAAATAACAAAATAAATGAAATATCGCAGCTTACACGTATGTACAAACTCAAAATAAAAAACCCTTGTCATGATAATAGTACTTTAAAAGATTTTTAGATGCATATAAAAATATCAAGCTTCATATAGGCAGACTATACTTTGACAGGGAATATGCACAGGTGGAACCAGAGTATTTTTACGTCCTTGATTTCCTGTAATAAGCGTATACATTTACAAATACTTGTCAAGAAATATTCTGCTTGATTTTTAGCTTTAAATAATGAGCCTTCTGATATACCATGTAGGCCTGTCATTTTATCAGACCGACAGAAGTTGCCCATAGTGTAGGTGGACCAGGAAACGGGGTTAGTGACGGAAGAAGAAGAATAAAAAACAACGATCACCTCCCCCGTCCGCCCATTTTATGCTATTCAAAATGAATAGACCAGTTTGTTTATCATGTTATCAGCAATTATTTATAATTGAAAATGTGCTGAATACCGATCAGTTAAAACAGTTATATACACATGATCATTCCATGCATCTGTCACTAGGAATACACTGGTGGACTTTGGCCTTTATTATCATTCCTGGACCGGGGGACGGATATCAATAAAAGCAATTAATCGTTCTCATAATAGTTAGGTGTTATGGTCGAAGCACACCGGACATTTTACCCATTGAAAACATCCTGGTCTTAATACAGACATTTGAACCTTGAATGATCAACGTGGAACCAAGATCCGAAGTATGTTCGATTTATGTTCTCACAACCCTGCGTTATATTTATGCATTCACGAAGGACATTTGCTCAAAGATGGCAGCATCTTTGTCAACAAGCCTCAGTGAGACGTTTGCTTACTTTCAATACTGATATTTGCATGTAAGTGGAATGGATCATTCTGCTAGAGTCTTTCTCCTGGATCTGGCAGAGACATGTCCATTTCTGAAAAATCAAAAGAATAATTTCCAGGCCAAGAATAATTTGGATAAGTAGTCTTCCCTTTAACAGTGCCTTAATACATTTATCAACTGCATTGAATGTCACCGGCAAAATCCCTTTTCATTAATTGAATTAATGCCATTTTCCTATATGTGCAAATTTTTGCCTCTAAAATTTCTGTACCAACGCCCTCTCAGGTTTTGTTGACCGCACTTGCAGATATCGAGGGCTCATTGCTGTCACAACTATTTTAGTGAATATGTGAACGGAGGGCCAAACCTGTAGCAGAACACCTTACCTATTCCACCGTTCTCAAACCCCCTAGAAGGCTCAATCATAATGTTGTTCTCCTCAGGCAGATCGTAGTCTTCAGGCCAATGTAATCCCACGAAAATCTGGTAAATAAATGCTCCCAGTAAGGCGCCAACATGAGGCCCAATTATTGGTACCCAAAACCAGTTGTATTCTCTAAAACTGCAAAGAAAAAATTTATAATTTGCAATCAACTCTATACGACATACAACATAAAATATTCCGAAGGCATATACGAATCATTCATCGCGATTTATATACAGACTTGACATTTAATATGGAATATTTTTTTCAAAATCATTTTTCATCAGTTTTTTCCTATATTGCTGACTGATAAATGAAAATAAGGATTAAAATCGTGTTTTAATAACTTTTAATTATCTCTTTGACGTCATTGTGACATCAGTTCATTAATCAAATTCGCCAGAGAAACAAACAAAAACACATTGCCTATTCTATGTCATACGACTCCCATTAAAAGAGATATTTTGGATCTCCATAGTTTCCAAATTATCGTCTGTAAAAGGGTAATACGCTCCACAAAAGACCCTCATGTCAGTTGCTAGTCACAGTAATGGTCGTTGTTACGCCTGGCCTCTTCGTGGCTGTTGCCAGCGCTCTCAAGCGGCAAGGCATTTCTTGAGGGTAGGTTTTTAGACTTCAATCTGGAATAGCATTCTAGGCATCGGTCTGAAATTGTCCAATCTGGTCCAGTTTTGTTGTAGGACATGTAGGCAGTTGATTGATGAGTAATGGTCTACCGAAATATTGTCTATGTGGTTCAAATGAGGCGATTTTGATGACCAGGGTAGCTGCTCATGCCCTTGGTTCTGTAAGTTATCTGCTATTAAAAGTGCTCTGTGTGAACCTGCAACCTCATCGTGCAACCTAGAATTGTTCCTAAGGTGCCCCCTATCAAATGATAGTCAAGTGGTTCCGAGATTATCCCTTTATTTGATCTGGTTCAGGTTTTCGTCGATGACTACCATTGGTGTTTTGGCACCAATGTGGAATCTACTCCAAATACTGACGCTGTCAATCACCCTTGTCACTTTAGACCCGGCATATGCTTCGTCGTAGGCCTCTTCTGGATATCTGTAAACTCTGTTTTGATTAATTGGGCGGTACAGGTGAAATCTGACCTCAATAAAGAAAGCCACGCAGTTTCAGTGTTCTACCCAGAATCGTTCATGGCCCCCAATTCATTAGAGAAACAGACGACGATGTTTTGCTGTATACAGTGGGTACCTCGGAGGTCATTAGGTGTTCTTACCTGCTAAAACCAGTTTGGTGTTCGCTAAGGGCTTTGAAAAACGCATTTTAGTGGCAATTTACCCCTCGTTCTGAACGGACTAAGTGTTTTTTGTTTAGTTGCAGCAGCGTATCCCGAAAGACAGTGGGTCCTGTACCCTGTAGGTAAAATTTTGATACATTGGGGGTGACCTCTGTGTAGGTACATCAGTCTGGGCATTACTCTATAAAACTGTGGGGACCGTTCCGTTTGGCGCTATGATCTGTCTGGTGATGTCTGTCTTTTTCGCGCCGTTCTGCCTTAGATTAACAAATTTGTAATGCACGTCTTGACTCATTTTACGCACTGCAAAACTGACCGTTTGCATGCCAAATTTCAAATTTTTCTATTCAGTAGTTGCCGAAATATGGATACTTTTTTGACAGAACCAAGCTTTGCCTAAGCCAAGCTTTGATCAGCCCAAAGGAACACTACCCAATTAAATCACTGCAAATTACATAGTGTAGCAGCGCAACATGCATGAAAGTCAGTTAATTGGTAGTGACACACATGACTGCATACTTTTACATTCACAAATCTTATATGAAATCGGAGTTTTTTGAAAAAAGAACGTATTTTTACCTAGGTATACTTTCGAAACTGAAATATTCCATATTAAATGTCAAGTCTGTAGTAACGTGTTGTTTTTCTTGTCTTAACGCAAACGCCCAGTTGTTGCTCTTAATTACCTTAAAGTACGTGTACCTCTGTTACTTTCGTATAATACTGATGTTTTCATTTAAAATTTCTAACATGTACGTAAAGCATGTCGCAGGAGTAAGAAATGCACAAGTGGGCTTGATTCGCACTTCATCATCCTTTAATCGAATTTTATCACCAAGAGGTTCCCAAGCACGATGTCATCAATCTCATTCTAGGACTGGAGCGATCGTTTTATTTGAAGGGTTTGATGCAGTGTGATACATTGAGATGCAACATCCGTCCTATCATTAACCAACTTAGTTGACCTAAAGTCTCAGAGTTTGTTGGGTACTCTCATCTAAAGCTATTCGGGAGGCCAAAATGGGTTCAGTTAGACTCTGAATCTCAGAGTGACTTTCTCATGCATCAAACAGATTTTCTTTCAAATATCAACTGTTAATTCAATGGCAACTGATATGAGTAAACGCGTATTTTAGTAGCAATTTCAACATTGAAATTTTCACTATACGATAGCAAATTAGACTTTACACAATACTTGATCGGACTCACGTCGTTTTAAGTAGACATATGGGGCCATATTTGCCACTAAGTGATGCCAATAATCGAATGTGAAATGAGCACTGGCAGATTCAGTTTTTTTTTTTTTTTTTTTTTTTTTTTTTTTTTTTGCTAGGGAGAATTAGATAACATTTGCTCCAATTCGCTCGACCAATGAGAAATAACAGACGAGGACAAATATAATAGGGCATGTATTGATATGTAGGGCACAAGTGTGTAAACATTTCTTGGTTTTGTATCGTTTCGCATGCCATACTTTTTGAGATGGGGATAATTGCGAACCTCGGAAGCTAAGGGATACAGGACCTACACTGTAAAAACAGTGTTTAGCATTTAAATACATACAACACACGTTAGGCACCTATACGCATTTAGAAATCTGTGTAAATGCTAAACGCGTATAGCTTTTCAAACGTTTCACAGAAGAAAAAGCTAGACACGTTGGCATTGTTACACGTTTAGCTATGTGTTTAGCTTCACCGGCATATGATTCTATAACAAGTCTATCACAAGCTAAGCACATTGTGCTAAGCACTTCCTCCGCTAAGCGCGTGAGGCTGCTAAACATATGGAGCTGCTATAGGTGTGGAATTCCTTAACGCGTGGAGCTGCTAAACAACATGTTTAGCTTTTCATGCTCGTCACAGAAAAAAATGCTTCACAATCCCATATATACGATCCCATAACAAGTTTATTACAAGACTCAACAATTTTGCTTAACACTTCCCCTTGTAAACATATGGGGCTGTTGGAGGCGAGAAGCAGCCTGCTCGAACGCGTTGTGTCCTTCCTTGCAGTAACGTGTGATTATTTAAAATAGGCCTATTGAGTAATAATCCAAATAACAAATAACGTTTTCACGACGTTATCAGCTGGTTACATGATGGTGATGGTATAGAATAAAGTCATGGTAACGTTATGGGTGTTTTTAACTCCATGCAAAATAATGCCCTTGCAGTTTTATAAGCGTTTTATAACATTCTGGAAAAACATTATTTAATGTTTTGAAAACTTTTTTATTAATCACCAAAACACGTCTTATGCTGTATGAACTACAGTTAGCGGTTAATTCCAAAATGGGCTTGGGTTAGTCGGCGACTAGAGCGGTGCGATTTTAAAAAAGTATTCGGACTATCGTTACCAAAATAACCAGCGTGTGATGAAAGCTTAAATAAACCATTATAATGAATACCCCACCATCATCCTGATGTTCTATTGTTCATTACTTCCGGAAAAAATAAATGAACATCAATACCTTAACGCATTTTATCAAAATATGAAAAAAATGTTTTAAAGTAAAAAGTGATAGTTGTTTCGTGTCTTTAGTAAACTAGTGAATTTTTCTAACTTGTTTGTCAGAAATATATTTCAATTAACTTCCTCGCAAGCTCAGCTAACACAAGGATGAATAAGTCCCGCTGTAATGATTATGGTGTGAGTCAATTATGTTGACAGTTCACGGTACCCTGTTATAGATAGAGATAGCTATAGCAGTTAAAGGTGACCGTGACTTCGCGCGCGCGCGCGCGTGTGTGTGTGTGTGTGTGTGAGAGAGAGTGACTGAAACAGTTGAAAACGTTACAACCTTAAAGTTAAACAAATGCACCCTACATTTATTAGGCGTCAAACACGTCAAAGCGTGTAACATGTTAATAGGCTAAACGTGCTTAGGTGCTAAACGCGTGGAAAAAATGAGACAAAACAGGCGCTTAGAAATGTGTCTCGGAGCTAAACACTGTTTTTACAGTGTACTGTGTTCCCCGCCAATGGTAAGAGAAAAAGTTTTTAAAATAATCTTTTCACATGTTGGACCCTCTTTGAACGCAAATAACTTAGTCCGCCTTGATTCGTCTCTGATTGAACAAAATCTGACAGGATAGCTCTCAAGCTGCAATTCAGAGTCCATATTGGGTGGGTAAAGTTTTAGCCTTTGAAACCGAAGTCGCAGCCAGCGCCGTTTTAACTAAAACCTATTTTTGGCTACTACACTAAATATACGTATATATCTTCATTCCTATTACACATCTGAAGCACATTAGCAAGTCTTTGTTCACTCAAAATCATAACATGCAACTGCTTTTTATCATGTCCGTTTATTTAATTACAAAACAGGTGACTCTAATAAAACCATCTACCTCAGTTATTACCAAAAATGTTATATTTTTTTTTTTTTGTTAAAACGAAGCAAGATTGGCCTGACAGTGACTAATGCTGCTACACGTTTTACATGTACCTGAATGCTTCCGCTCCCCATCCAGATATCGTTATAAAGATCCTTGGTGCCAAATCTCTGGCCGGGTTAATCGCGTAACCGCAATTGTAGCCGAATGCTGCGCCTATAGCCAAAACAAGAAGCCCCACCAACAGCGGCACGGCCGGTTTAGGCACTTCCATGTTTCTTCGGTCGGTAATGGCGAGTATACAGCTTAACAGTAAGGCCGTACCAAACACCTGTGGAATATCAAACGTTAGCCCAGGATGTTCTCTGACTGGATTTAGAGTTTTGACTTTCCAGTCACCGTTTTTACACAATGAATCAAAGAGTTAAAAAAAAAAACATGGATAACTCTTGCTATTTTTATCAAGTACCAACCGAGGACCTTGATAGTTGGCAGCCTTCTCATTTACAATTCACATAAGGAATTTAGAAAATTTCTTCAGATGCGTAAACCATTTAGTTACTGCGTAAGTTTTCATCAAATTACAGCTTCCATATATAGCAAACATATTAACAGATAGAGACGATGGAATATTTTTTCAGGTAACAATAAAGATATACATTACTTAAGGAGCATGGCATGACATTTCGACGTTATTTTCAAAAGGGTGCGTGTATTTCACCTGGTCTATGAACCCAGTAATAGTAGTAACTTCAGGCTGGGGAAAAGTGCACCATATTCCTGCAGTGGCTTTACTGCCTGTCACTTTACGCACACCACCATCAAATTCTGTCAGTGCGTCTGTAAAAGAGAGTAATATTTTTATTGCTCCTAATTTCTCAGTCATTTCTTTTCTTATTCAATAAATAGACAAATTTAGAGGTTAATCAATGAATGAATAAATAATATGAAAATCGCAGATTTTATAAATCTAAAGTCTTGAAGTGCATGTATTGAGGAAATAGTCACTGACAACAAATTGATCACAGACTTCCCTTTCCTTTATCTTCCTACCTAAATACACTGCATACACACAGGCAGACCCTAGGAATGCCCCCAGATATTGTGCAATGATATAAAAAGGCAGGCGAGACCACTTCAGTCTCCCAAGGACGGCCATAGTAACACTCACAGCGGGGTTTATGTGCCCTCCTGCAAGATATAATAAATTCATTCTAACATTCCGTATTGTATTTATCTTCAATTTTTATTGACGTACCGTGCAATAAAAATATTTTATAGAAACTTGACAGTATTATTAAAACGATGGAAGCATAACCAACATGAAATTATTTGAAACAAGGTTTAGAAAAAAAAAGTTGACAAAAATAACAAAGGCACAGATAAGCTAGAAAAGCCTTTGTATACGAAACTGCTGTGCTTTGCAATGCCAAGAAGGTAGAAATAAAAAAAAAAGATAAATATATTTGTCATGGAGAGAGAAAAAGGACGAAAATGAACGAAAAAAAATGACATGCAACGAGCATAACCTGATACTCCTCCGGAAAAGAATACGCCCAAAGCCACACCCAATCCCCAACTCCAGTTCACCGAGAAAAAGTCGCCAAAGCCATCTTTCCCGAAAACCTTCTGTGCCACTGACCCACAACCGAATACCTAAAAATAACATAGCCAGGATAAGCATTATGATTAACGGAGGGCAACTTTTTCGTGAAATCCTGCCGATCAAGTTTTTTTTTCTTCCAGAGACACAGGGATTTCTGCCAGCTGTTTTGCGTCGGTAACCGTAACGGATGATCATATGTCAAGAAAACATTTAAAACACACCCGATTCGCGAGGGGCAAACCCGACAGCATATTTGTTCTGAGAAACGTCTGCGAATACAGTTCAGCAACTCTATCATCTGTATAACTGTTCAGTGTAAAGGAAGGAATTTTTTAAAGAATCCCATTGTTCAACATTGAAAAACTGGCACGATATATATTTATTCTAGAATTACTATGCCATATGGATCTCGCACACACTGTATACCCTTAAGTTTGAAGTTTAGAGCCATATTTGACTGGTACTAATCAGAAAGTTATGTAGGTCACTTTTAATCCCTTTAAACTTTGCAAATCTCTAATTTCCAATATCTGTCCAGAAATAACCTTGAAATTGATACATATGAAGGCATACGACCACGGTGTACATTTTACAGCCGACTGTAAGCAATATATATTTTTATTTAACATTGATAAGGTAACATTTACAAGATAATGATGTGTGTACTTCATCTAAAAATGATGACAGAGCAAATAGTTCATACGAAGATTGTGGTAAATGTTGAATGCAGCACTGTTTCACATTTCCAAAGATAAGCCCAGAAACTTCACAAATACAAGGATTACTAGCGTAAAAAGCTACCTAAGCGTGCCTAGTCCAAAATGCGTGGACTTGACTGACGCGCCCTACTTATTAACATCTGCCCAAACTATGTTTGGTGCGTGTTTTAGATCAGAGGAAGCAACTGCTTAGTTCGAGGAGCCGGTGACTCCCTTACATCTCCTTAGGGGTGCAGAAGCTAAGATAAAAGAGCCTAGGCAAACAAGATTGTGTGGATTAGGGATGGTTGGGTGATATGTGAAGTACAAAAAGTAGGCTTAGCTTTGCTCTTGTTTTTCGTGTCAAATTATTTCAAACTTTGGTATTATTAGGCTCTTGCCAGCTGTCCTTGCTCCTGACATGTTTTATAGTCTTTAATCAAAACTGATTTGCAAATATTTACACTCTAATTAAACATCAACAATTTTTCAGGTTCTGTGCTCCTGGGCTCCTAATATAACTTTATTTCTTTTTATAGCGCATTTGCCTGTTAATACGGCTGACACCTTGTCAATGTATTTATTCGATAAGATGGACGAGATAGGTTGAACTCAGCGAGACCTCACGCTATTGCGCTCACATTAAGCTTCTGAAAAACAACCTTCTTGAAAATAAATTAATCCGATTTCATACGTAACAAAGTACATAAACATATGCATATGTTATTAGCCGCTGATTAGTTTTTCAAAGGTTTAGTTTATTCATAGAAAAGGCATTAAATAGACGAGGAAGATTCGGATACTGAACACAATGACATTTAGCGATATCTTCTAAATTACTTTTGAATGAATAAAAGTTTATTGGCCTACTTACGATAAGTATAAACGTGCCCACGAATTCTGCAAGTGCCTCTCTACATGTTTTGTTACTGATATGTAAAGAACGCTTCAGAGCCGATCGCCAGCCCATTTTCTGTTCTGCAAAACTTCTGAATCTTGCCCGGGGTTTTTGTTTGCGCAAACAGCCTCCTGTCTAGGTCGAGGAGCAAGGACTTTCCCCCTTATGCTAAAGTCAAATAGTTATGCTACCAGTTCGTAAAAACAATTGTTTCCTTCCACTAAAAACAAACCGACGTAGAACCGGATAGGTGCTTTCCAACGGGGAAGGTCAGTAAGCACTGCTGCCGAGTGTGGTTGTGTGCATAGTAATCAATTATCTGACTTCGAGGTCCCATATGCTTTGAGTTTAAAGAAGGCTGGTTTTGATAACAGCTCATAGACATGAAATTTACAATCATGAAAGGATGCTATGTTTTAAGAAGCTGTTTTATTTGATTTAGGTCTATTACAAAATAGAGTTTCCTTAAACGTAGCCCCCACGCTCGACGCGCCCCCCACTCAAAAAGTAGGAAGCTATAGCTCGTGAGAGCAAGTAAAACCTTTCTAGCAAAATGCACGGATTAAATGCTAGGACCTCTCACGGTGTATCGGTACAGACTGCATCGCAAAAGTATACCATTCAGTGTGAAAATGGCTTATAAACATTATCGCTACACTAGGACCCACCAAGGTATTCATTAAATGCATTGACTTAAAACGCCGTATGACAGTATTCATCAAATTTTAAATCATGCTGAATAAGTGTCGGAGCAAAAATATTGCACAACGATTAGATAAAAAATTTTTGATATTGCATTTTTTGACAATAAATACGATGAAAGAAGTATTTTCATAGACCACGTATATCAGATTGCTTGATTATATCAAAAGAAATTCAGTGCGGTGTGTACGCAAAGACACCTCCAGCACTAGTTTGTATTACGATATTTACCCCATATATTTACCCCATACCTCAGGTAGATACGGGGGAGGGGGGGGATCTTAACTAATCTTGAAGGTGGATTTGGCTCCAACCCAAAAGTACAGGATAAGACTGATCATAATAAAGTCTGTAGATATACCGAAGAAAATTTTAATATACCAAACTCGGGGGCAGGGGACACCTACATGACACAAATAGGGCTCATCAACAAGGACATCAATATACAAAAACATATCTTACAGAACAGCTTAAATTGATAACCTTGGTTAATTTCAATATTCGTTATTTTCAAAATCACAAGGAAATTCAATTCCCGGTTAAAATTTACATTAACGACTTACCTATATGAATATCACGAATATTATCAGGCAGGTAATATGCTAGATGCGAAAAACTATGACTTCATGGCCAACCATCGCAATCTAATTATAAAGCCCATCTGTCACCACGAGTTCATATCGGTAATATTTTACTTTTATTTCCTTTTGATCTAAATATCCAGTAAAACTAAGGTTTTTCACTTCAGAATTTACTTAGGAGGTCTGTTGTTATTAACTGTTATCCCTAATTGAAAATTTCTCTTTACTCGGATATTTTATTAAAGCAAAAGTGCAGGTTCATTGCTCAAAATTTTTATTAGTCTGAACCCTCAACGGTTGGAAGGTCTATTGGTCCGAAACTGTCATCTCCCTTCCGTCCTTCTTGACTTATTTTTTTTGACTTTCATCACCGCACATAAAATATGAAATATACTGACTCAGAGGGTGAGCCTTTAAAACGGTAGAAGAACACGTGCGGGCTGGCGTAAAGGTTGTCAGTCAAACAACAACAACAATAATAATAAACAACGGGGAACACATCATGTTTTTCATTTAATCACATAACTTGTACACCAGTATGCGCAAATTGAAGAAGCATGCCTCCACTACTACTGTTTCTGACTTGTAACAGACTTGTAAGAGTGCCGACTGCGTTACCAGCTGTGAAACGTTTTACTCACTTTGAAAATTCAATCATCACTAGTTTTGTTCTTTGATTTATCTCCTACAAGTATGCCTACTGGTATAACGTTGTAAAAATTATGATAATCTTCTGTATAGAGCAGTTGTTTTTGAGCGACTTTAGTTTGCTTGTTACTTAATATTAAAAAACGGGGCAATGCACCCTACCGACAGTAAAATAAGCATTAAATAAACTATTTTTCCACTCATGATCCAAATATTATATTAGAAATGTCAAACTATCATGGAATACCAATATATTTTTCTTGCACCAAGTACCTGAACAAAATGAAACTTTCTGACAATTTTTGGGGAACATACGTTACGTAGTATTAGCCATGACGCAAACCCCCTAGAGTTACAGTTTAAATATTTATATAAACATCCTTACGTCATGTATAATTTACCATGACTGAATCAGTACAAAATATATCCGAACGCGGTATAAAAATTTTAATTAAATGACCTGGAACATACGTTACCATTTACGGCTCTTTGCATAATGTAAAGACATGGTTAAAATTAAAAATTAAATTAAAATTGAAACAGTCGTGTGTTTTTGTTTTATACACGTATATGTTTAAAAAATTGAATACAACTTTGGATTTCATTCAATTTTATTTTTGGACACTTCAGCATGTGAAATGCATCTCTATATTGGGTTTGGGTGGCAAGCGAATCATTCAGCGCGTTCCTGCGTTTCAACGACTGACGAACTCAAATTGTACTCTGCTGCATTTGAAATAAACTTTACTTTGAAAAAAAAAAAAAAAAAAAAAAAAGGCAGTCGCAGGATCTAGCAAACACGAAGCTAACGAATTGATAACGCGCCTTAAGTTCCAAACTTTTTGGGAAAATAACCGTTTGAGCTCGTGCGTCGTCGAATGCTAGTTAGCATAAGCTTATGATTCACCCAAGTGACATGTACCCAACTTATGTAAGCCTGTCTCTAGTAGGCCTACTTAGTACTCCCTTTTTGTTCCTATCCCCCTTCCACTACCCAATCATTGGCCCAATGGCTCGTACGCACACGTAACGGTTTACGTGTTATATTTGAAAATCAGATGAAAATGATAAAATATATTTCTTCTTAACCAAAGTGGATTTTAGTTTAAGTTGATTGCCAATAGTAATAACTAGTTTATTTTCTCGACAAGCATTGGTTGCAAGAAAACTCTTAATTGGTCTTGTCTTGTTAACAGCGCTCCTACTATGTTACCTTGTACATTGTTTATTTGCAAGTAAAAAATTAAATATTGCACAAATATGTGTTAATTTGCTTATTTACGAAAGAAATTTAAAAGAATTGAATAAAGATACATGTATCATATTTTATTACGTATTAAAACTGATTAGACAATTCTGCATCAACACGTACTCTAAACACCTGTCTTTGTTTTCTAGGTACGAGGTAACGTATCCATGTTGCCACATGACGTCAGGATGTTTTGGTGAAAACCATGGGACAGCTAGGACAGGGAAATTGAAACCAGTAAAGTGGATTCACTGGACGTATATCCACAAGGTGAGTTTTAAGAGTGAACTTACAGGGCAAGAGTGTTATATTTAAGTTAAAGATAATTAAGGGAGCTGCTCCTTTAACAAATCAGGATAAAACGAGCACCTGTTAGAATTACGGAGCTTTAAAAAAGAATAGAAGCATCGCTTGTGGAGATTACGGTGTACAGGTACGTGTACATCATACATGTGCTTCCGAAGTTTGGTAGCCCAAGTAGACTTCACTACCACTGCTTATAATTGGATACTTCTCAGTGAAATACAGATTTATTTCATAATTTTTTTTTTGTCTTGCACCAAGTTCGTGAATTATGCTATTTTTTATTATTGCTATTAGCCGGACTACTACAAGTACTAGGATAATACTTAATAGATGACCTGAGTTGACAGGACGCTAACCATTGTTTTATGGTATTAAAAAGGAATGAATTAATTCATTATTTCAGAGTTCAATATGGATGAAGAGAGGACACATCAGAAGAAACAGGGTCTTATTGTAGCAGAAATAGACAAGTTTACGCGACAAGGCACACAAGAACTCAATCAAGGAAACTTGAAAAAGGCACTAGCTGCCTTTTCTAATGCATTTAAAAGATCTCTTCCACTCAATGATGGATTTACAGAGCGGGCATGTGCATTCAATTTAGGGGCAGTATACATTGCTGTGAATGAACCCAAAAAGGGACTTGAACTATTACAGCGGGCTGTTCCTCCTCTTAATGGTAGAGATGGCCAGTCAAATGGTGACTTGTATTATAACTTTGGGCTTGGTTACGAGGCCTTATCAGACCTCCCAGAGGCCATCAGGCACTACAGTTTGGCACAGGAAGAGTACAGGAATGAACTGACAAACTTTCAGATGGAGTCTGATGTGTGTCTCAGACTTGCTGATCTCTATACAAAACTGAACAAGTTCTCCCAAGCTGCAGACAGTTACAGAAGTGCTGCAACAGTGTATTTAAAACTAGGCGACCTTCCCACTCAGGCCAAGATGATGTGTAAGCAAGCAGGTCTTTTAATAAAAGTAGGGGATACTGATAAGGCCATTGAAGTGACTGATGATTGCTTGAAGATGTGTAAAAACATTGAGGAAAGTCCAGATATTGGTAAGAACTGTGTCAATTTAATTTAACATAGCTTAATCTATTTTAATGTATTTTAGTGTAAGTTATTAAGACCATCTGTCATTTTACACTCCATATACTGTACTTATTAATTTACCATGCCCTCGGCCTGTACATTATGCCCAAATCTTATCTTTTAATGAATTCAGGCTAGGTTTGCTTACTTTAGACAGCTTTATTGGCACCATGTTGCTAACAGAATTCCTGTTGAAGATTTCGTTATTAAGGGCTACAAATAAGGAAAAGTGTTTTCATGTATGAGAGTATACCCTCAATAGTGTTGTGTGATAATTGCTAGTCTCTCAGGGTGGCTTTATTAAATATAAGCAAATCATGCATTAAATCACTGTTACTAAAAATTAATGTTTTTAAGCAGGCAAACGTGATATGCAACCCATATTTAGTGCAATTTTATATCTCTACTGGGAATATGCGATTCTCATAACGTGTTCCTAAAATAAATATTTTCAGCAGTGGCAACGTTGTATAATCTGTTTTCATTTGAGTAGGCAATCGATTTTGTAGCACTGTGACTTTTTATCAGGAACTAATCACTTGTATGTAATTCATTGGTCTCGCAATATTGTGTGATAGCAATTTGTCACACTATCTAGTTGAGATGGAAATGAATATTTTATATAGACGTAATGGCATTGGCAAGTAATTCATCAGCAGTTTTACAGCACCAAAACATTTTGCAACCAATAATTTTTATGCAGTTCTGCTGTTTCTGAAACATTATTTGCACATGTCAGATTGAAAAGTGCCTATACATTTTCTCCTCTATATCTTCCAAGGGCTAATTTTCTTTCAACTAAATTAATATGATCTTTAGTAGGTCTTAGATGGATTTAATTGTTTTTCCAGCAAAAGTGATGGTTGACTTAGGCATTCTGTACACACAGTGTAGGGAGTTCTCCAAGGCTGCCAGTTGTTTTGAAGAAGGTCTACCACACTGCCGTGGACTCAGTGCTGATGAGAAGACTGAGGCGGTGCTGCTACAGAACTTAGGAGCTGCATATAATTCTTTGGGAGACTTCCAAAGGGCTCTTAGTTTTCATCAGAAGGCTGCAGATCTTCATGGTATGCCAATTTTATAAAGTTTTACAGTGATGACTTGATGTTTACATTTGTTGGCCATCCCTTGGCTACTTCTATTAGTGTTTATTACTGTTTTGAATATATTTCAATTTGATGTAGTTAAGACACACACCAATGAAAATTCATAAATTGGGTTTAAGATTGTTATTTATGATTTCAGGCAAGTTCAGGAACCGTACCTCTCAGGGCGAGTCCTTCATGAACTTGGCATTTGCTTGCACCCAAACAGGAGATGATGAGAGTGCAGAGGAATACTACAAACATGCCCTGCAGGCTGCAAAAGATGGAGGTGAGGTGTATAATAGAATAGTAACAAGAATATTGCATGACTTTGAACTATCAATTTTTGAGTGTTACACGTGATTTTCTGAATTATTAAAAGTATATAACAGGTACAAGTTATAATTGTGTCTGCATTTAACATATTAGTAAGAAAATGCTGTATGTACCACTTACAGTTAATCTTTATCTATAGGTGACAGTCATGGAGAGTGGCAAGCACTGGAGGGACTTGGAGTCCTTGCCTTTGTCAATGGCAGCATAGAGAAAGCTGTGCGATATTTCAAGCAGGCTTTGGGCAAGCTATCCGTGTGTGAAAGCAATCCCCAAGCCCAGGAGAGAATAGTTGCAAAACTCACAGATGCCCTAAGTTATCAGCTTCAAGTTGGTGGTCATGTTGATGGCAGCAGTGCCCACGGTTTGATGAATGGAGGTGGTAATGGATACACTCACAGTAGAAGAAGCAGTAGTAGGAGTGGACATGATATGGCAGGGCACCGGTCCCCACATCAGCACTCGGAAATAAATGGATGGACTAAGCAGTCATCATCTGAACCCACTGTGGAAGTGCATCAAACAAGAGAGAGTCCAAAACATGGAAAGACCAATAGGAAAGAAAGGTGAATACTTGGACTCCAAAACAATATCCCATTACAATTACTCCCTCCTGGATAATTTCCTAACAGGCAATTTTTCTCTGCAGAGTACTACCACTTATGACAATATTCCCCTCTTTGATGATTGTCTCTCTCCCTCTCTCTCTTTCTCTATCTCTCCTTTACATATGTATTATATCTTTATTAACTTTAAGTCAGCTTAATAGCATTATTATACAAGATAGTGAAATATGTTATAATGTTTATTCTTCATTAAAATCAGTTACATGTCATTTACTATTACTTCTATATTTGTGATACTCAAACATATACAGTTCTGAAATACATTAGAAACACAGGGAGCTTTGCAAATTGACCTTCTTTTTTCTTTGAATTGAATGAATTGCTTTGTTGTTGGTAAAATGTAAACTTCTGTTTCTAACAGAAAGTCAAAAGTGACAAGAAGAGCTACATGGAGGGAAAATATGATGATGCATTCTGGGCGTGTTGGAATGCTTGGCCTTGGCATTGAACCTCATGAACCAGTTGATGAAAAGAAAAGACATTCTGACACAGAATTGATCAGTAGAAGGTATGTGCTACTTATCAAATGTGGTTTGAACTGTTATCTTTTAGCTAAGTGGCTAAATCGTAAAATTATTGTTATTAATTGTAATGTTTTAAGGTATTGCATATTTGCTGTCTTTTAATATACATGCTGTGTTTTAATTGTTGAAATTAAATGTCAGGCAACAATGATGACATGTAAAAAAATATTTTAAACAAAACAAGCACAGGAATAATGAAAGTATGCTTTGATGATTTTTGTATTTCTTCACCCCAAAGGACTGGATCTCGACCTTCTTCAAGAAATGCATCACGGCCGTTTACAGCTGCTTACGATCACCATCAAACCAGCCCAGACAGTATGAATAGGAGGTATGAGAATATTTTTCTCTGTAATGTTTAAATAACATTTTTAATATTAAAATGTATATTTATGTTATTCTGGTTGTAGTTACCATCAAATAAACATTGAAAATTGCATCACATGGTAACATTGACAATCATATGAAGTTCATTTTCCTTGTGAGTTCGTATACCATCTGTATGTGATTTTTATTTTTTAACATGCAGTTTCTGAAATGGTCTGATTACATTGTATATCCAAGGAGAAGCAGATCCATGGGGAGTAGGCCCCACCCCTTTAAGCTTTCCAGAAAGTGTATTTTTACCTGCAATGCCAAATTTGGCCACACTGAGGTTTTTAGGTATATTTATACGTATGATCTTATGATCTTTTCCATAGAATGAGAAGGAGCAGAGATTTAAATGGAGACTTTCGAAACCAGTCATTGAATTCGACTCGTCATGGGAATCAGCCAATACGCCATGATACTTACTATCATACTGATGATGATGATTGGAAACAGAGATTGAAGGACATGAACCTCTCAGAGTCCAGTCATTCTAGTAGTTCAGGTAGGCTGACAAAACTCTGGTGAAGAATAAAGTACACTGTGATAATTTAATACAGCTTGAATTCTTTTGAAGTGACTTTTTGAACTGGTCAGATTTGAACATCAGTTAATATAGTTACAGTAGAGTGTTATATTGAAGTTTTATTCAGGAATGAGTTTATCACAAAGAGAATGCATGTATATGTAAAAATGATATATGATATAAACTTTATTTTTATCAATTTTTATGACATCAAAAATTTTTTTCAGATGAGGAATCTGTTGTAGCACCTACAGGTAGAAGGCCATTGTCTGCTTCCACACCTAAAAAATCATTGCAAGTAGCTCCCCAACCTTCACATAGCAAAATGGCATATAAACAGGAGAAAGGGCATCCCAAGCAGAGACAAGTAACTGATAGTAGTATAACAAGTGTCACTGAAACTGAAACCAGCACAGAGAGTGAAAAGCCAAAAAGGCGCAGGCACAGAAAGAAGTCCAGTTCAAGTGAAGAATCTGAGTCTGAAAGTGAAAGCACAACTGAAAGCGATCACAAAAAGAAAAGGAAAGGACACAGGAAGAGAAGAGATGTTTCCTCTTCATCAGAATCAGAATCTGAGAGTAAAACTGAAACTGAAACTGAAAGTGAGTATGATAAAGGGAAAGGAAAGAGCAGAAGACATCGCAAGAAGGAAACTTCCTCTCCCTCCACTTCATCTGAGAGTGACAGTGAATCGAGTAGTGATGGTAGCAGCAGTAGCAGTGGTAGTGGAAGTAGTAGTGGCAGCAGTGGCAGTGGTAGTGCTAGCAGTGACAGTGAATCTGATAGTGATGAGGAAACTTCTAAGACTGAGGAGAATTCTGATTCAGAAGATGAGGATAAAAAAAGTGTGAAAGAGGCAATGAAAAAACATCTTAATGATTCGTCATCTGACAAAGAGGATGGTTTTAAAGAAAAATCAGATAAGAAAAAAATGGATGAAACAATACCTACAAGGGTGTCGGAAAGTGAATCCAGCTCAGACACTGAGACAGAAACAGGCAAAGAAAAGGCAGACTCTGATTCAGGCTCTGGATCTGAAACTGCAACAGAAGAAAAAAAGGATGAAAAAGAAAGGTCAGTACAACACAATTATTCTTTGACTTTGTTTTGTGTTGTTTTGTTATAGAAGTATACTTTGGTTAGTATCATTCTCTTATTATCACTTCCTAGGTGAGGGAATATGTTTCTAAATAAACTTAATTTGTAAATGTATATTTGAGCAGGTTTTGTAAGCAATATGATTATTTTTTATCTTGTCTGTTGCAGTTTGCAGCCCCCTCCAGTACCTCCTCCTCTGAATGGTACCTATGAGACGCCAGTTCAGTCTTCAGAGTATGCCAAAGTTGACAAAACCAAGAAGCAAACAGACACTGAATCTGAATCTGAAGGTAAAATATGTTGATATTAAAAATATATTTTGCATCTTTGATATTCTTTGTGTCTCCTTTTGCTTTCAAAAATTTAAAGTTTATGTTGGTTTGAATGTAGAATCAAGTTGGCAGTGCAATGTTGGTTATTGATTGAGGATTTGTATTTGAATGTGTGACATACTGAATTCCTCCAGACTCCAAATTAGTATGTTCAAGAAGAACATCAGGTGAGATTTTTCCAAATAAAAATGCATTACCTTTAATACACAATTTGGTTTGATGCAGATTCTGAGGATGAGAATGAAACTGAAAAAGATGACCCAGGGACAACAGAAAAACTTGACAAAACCTATGAGAGTCTCCATCCCAGAGACAGCAGGGATGATGAACAGCCGTCTACATCTGCCTCACCCCCACCTTTGCCAAGAGGAGAAAGGTAGGACAATTTAATTTCACACATTAAATTTTTTTTATCTGCAACTCAATTTCCAATTTTGTCACTATTTCTTATAACAATTAAAATTATTTAATGAGATAGTAACATTATTATGCTACTACCATATGATGTTATGTTAGAAAAATTTGTATTTTACGTTTTAATACTAATGCTAGTAGTAGTAGTAGTAGTAGTACTCTTTTTGGTAGCTCAGATTGTTTGATAAATTGTTCAAAGTGGTGTACACTAATTTTGCTCAACTATACATGAGAAGCTTTTATATCACCAAAATATTTTGCTGTTGAGAAAAAATGGTTAAGTAAGTGACAAATTTTGAAAAGAAAAGTGACCACAGGGTCATCAAGGAGTAACTTGGCTAAAAAAAGACTATATTAAATGTTTTTTTTTTAGAGAAAGACTTCTCCATGAATACCACCAGAAGATGAAGGACCGTGAAGCTGAAAAGAAGAAAAATGATTCAGGCAGTGAACCTGACCTTCCTAGCAAATCACAGAAATCAAAAATGTGTGTTGTTATGTAAATTCGATTATAGGGTGATAAAATAATCCCTTTGATTAAGAAGAACCAACTCTGAGTGTTATAAAGAATTTATTTACTTTCATTTTGCACCCTGTTAATAGCTGTCTTCCTCATATAGTTTTGTTTCAAAAAGCTTTCTTTGGTACTAGTTAACGATGCATGTAGATTTCTTACATGTTAAAAAATGTAAAAAATTAAAGGGTCAGTTTTAAGTTTAAGTATTTAAAATGAAGTTGTGAAACTTGTGATTTATCATAGAGTCTATGTCTAGTAATGTTTTAGGATATACAATTTTTACAAGTAAATTTGTTTGTTTTGTTTTCATTTCATTCCAAAACCCAATCAGTGAATTCAAGTAATTGTACTAATTGAAATGCTTTGTTCTTTGTTTTTCTGAATTTAGCATTATTTATCTTTATTGACTTTTACACCAAATGATGCATAATACATTTTACAAGGCAATATGTTCAGTGCAAAATTTGAGATTGTTATCAACTTACTGATCATAGTACAGATATATTATAGTGCACATGATCAGGTTGATTTTGTATAATTGAGGCATACTTTATAAATAAATTCATTTGAATAATAACCCTTGAGTCTGAAGTTGTTGTATTTGATAGATATAAATTTTTTTGCAATAAGCTGAGTAAATGTAAGTCTGGTGTGTTTAGACTAGAAAATGAATTAAAACTAGTTAAGGTCTATTTTACATCAGATACAAATATATATGAAAAAGAAAAGACTTAAAGTCTTGTGTCAGTGATGTCTTTTCAAACACGGCACAGCTGCTTATTGCACAGGGCAGGGAATAGCAATGTATATGTATTTACAATGGATATCACAGACTTGAAATCTGTGAATCCATTTGGGCAGACAACGAGATTAAAGTATGGCACTCTCAGCATCTAATCAATAGAGGGTTATGACAAATTATAGCCACATTCTTGTTTTAAAAAGACCCATTTCTGACTTAAGTTGTGAGCATGTAATTTTTTTTGGTCAATTCCATCAGTTTGAATACAGGATGTGATTTTTTTTCTTCCTATTAAACAGTCGACACTTCCCATATCAAACAAGGCTGTCATATGTACAGACAAAAAGCAGAAAATAATGATGCACAAAATAAGCTATTTTGTCAATTTAAATGCAATAATGCATTGTGCTTAACAGCAATGATGCAAATTTTTATCATGCACAACAGGTAATACCGATGTAAGTAAGATGTGAAACTAGCATAAGGCCCATAAGTTAAAGTTCACACTTTGAAAATGCCAGAATGAGAAAAAAATGAACATTTAAAAAAAAAGGGAAAAAAAATGCATAAATCCAATAAAGAAAAATAATCCAGTCAAGCCGGTTTTCCAATTTGAGCTACATGTCAACTCTAAGAATCATTCTTGTAAATTACAAAATAATAAGTAACACGGTTTTCCTTTCAAACAGTTTGTGGTGACAGTATCACCACCAATTTTTAATCGTCTGCTTTATGTAACATGGACATTCTGAAAATGTAACTACAATTTGGCATGAGGCCCATGGAAGTCCCACATTGAAAATGTTAATGTGTGAAAAAGGAAAATTTCACAAAGAACTGCATTGCTTTCAGAAAAGAATCCAATCAGACTGGTTTTCCAAATCAAACTGCATTTTGATAATAGGAATCTTTTCAGTAAGTTTGAAAATCATAAGTAACATGGATTTCCTTCATTTGTCGTTACTGCAGCAGTGCCCAAAGTAGGGCTTTCTTCAATTTTGATGCAATATTACATAATGTTTAATAGTTTAATGACCATCAATTTTTAATACTAAAATAAAAGTATCATGGATATTCAGAAATGCTAGGAGCAAAGGTCGTCAAGCCTAACAGCATAAGTTTTGGAAAAATGGTCCAAACAGGCTGATTTTTGAACTTGGCGTGTATTTTAAGAATATTCATCACTTCTGCAAGTTTGACGATAGGTCAAATTGTTTTCCAGTTAGTGTGTTGTTACTGAAAGCAGGGGCAGATTCAGAGATATTTTGTGACAGTCTTCCAAATTATCTTCATTGATCCATACTCCATTTTTGACTGTACTTCCCACAGTAAAAATTAGTTACCTGTCAATGTAACCTTGAAAATCTGACCATCTTCTGGAAGACCGAGAAGACAGCCTCAATCCCTCCCAAGAAAGTGCACAGTGATGATGGCAGCGAAGACAGTTCCAGGTGATGGCTATATGTACAGACACAATATGTCTACTTAAAAAAAACCTATGCCAGTTCATAATTGCTTTATTTAAAATTTCAAGATTATATTTACATTACATACATACATTTAGATCAACTTTCTTTTATATGTCCTTATGGGCCATCAGTTCTCTCTTGGGCCTGCTATTTGACCACAAGACAGCAAGTTCTACTTTTATCTAATTATCTTACATACATGAGAAAATTGCCAGTACTGTGATTGTTCAAAGCAGTATGTTTATAAACAATTCAATGACTTGCAAAGTCTTTTTGAAGACATTAATACCTTGTAGTAATAATCACAGGGTTATAAAAGGATGAAATTGTACGAACCTATTTTTTTTGTTTCTGCCTTCAACTGGGGCTGTTTCAAAGTATTTGTGCTATTATATTGATAAAATTTCAGATTTTTTTCTATTTTAAAAGAGAAAGAAAATATCCCAACTTCTAATATAGCATTATTATGCTGTGAAAATTTCATGATTTTCTGAGTATAATCAGCAGGTGTTAGAGGTACCTTCAACCTAAACACAAAAAAATTACTCACTGTTTTCCTTTTTGAAAATCAGAAAAAGAAAGTTAAGATATGCGATATTATTGATCATCACTCATCTCAAATACTAACATTAAATAAATGTTGGCAGTATTTTTTCTCTCACAACCAGTTAATTCACATCCTCATGTTTCAGAGCATACCACAAGCTCATTTGATCCATGACTAAACTTGATAAAATAAGTCACTATTAACACAGATCACTAAACTATAAATATATATATATATATAACACTAAAATGTTGACATAAAATAATCCAAATGCTGAAACATGAAAGGTATACAGAATCACCAACCATTAAAAACATGAATTGATCCACAATATAGGTGATACATTTGCCATACTTCATGCAGAAGCTTCTGCTTTAAACATAATATACAGCTTCGGGTAATTTGACTTTCTCTATTCTGACACACCAAAAGATGCATATTATGTTCAATATAATTACTTTGACTTGAAGCTGACAACCATCCTTTATTAACCAACATGCTATGCATTAATTTCCCCTTTTTCTGTGGCAGCTTAAAGACATGCACTAGACAAAGCCAATCTGTTATCTGATAAAGTTATTTAAAAAGGCACCTTCCTGTGTTATCTAACAATTCTGGAAACTGTTCTGATTCTGTGACAAACTATCAGGAAGGGGAATTTATCACTGGATATCTATTATGTGATGATTAATCTGTCAACTGACTGATGTTGTATTATATTCCATATCCCATACTAGCAGATATGCTAGTCATGACTGAGTTTTTACAATAATGAACAAATGCAAGTCCATCTGTGACATTAAATTAGTCAAAATAATTCCAATGACTTGAAAATGTACATAAATGGATTAAAGTTAATATTGTCCACTTACTAAATACCTTCAAGGATTGCTTTATTTTTATTTCTGATATGTAAATGATAATATGTTTACATTGCATGACAGCAAAAACATCCAAGTCATCTTGCCTTGGTGTCATACCACATTTTAAAGGACCCAATGCTGAACAATATTAACAGAAAACACAATTTAAGATTTCAAACAAATGGGACCTTGACAAGGGTAATCTTTTTAGTTAGCAGGCAAGACGACTCACCAACAGATATCTTTACAATTTTTAAATGATTGAAAAATCCATATGAAGATCTCAATCACTGAACTAAAGGCATTTTATAAACTAAAGAGTGGTGCCTTTTGACTTAGGATCAATTGACATATAAAGCTATAAAAGAACTATAATGAGAAATGAGTTTGTCTACTTGATATCTTCCTTGAAGCATTAAAGGAACTGTATACCAAATCCAGGAGAAAAATACAGATATTTTCCTGGGTTGCTCAATTATATTCTACTGTCAAGTTCAAAACTAACAAGTATTCCTAAATCATGTTCTGCCAATTTTATGGTCACTTGGCACAAATCAGTAAATTTTGAGCTGGGGTAGGTATTAAATTACTTAAAAGGGATGTCACATTAATAAGAATATGACCCGGATATCCAAAAAAGAGGGGGAAAATTGAAAAGACAAAAATCCTGTACATTGTCCCTTAAATTTTGAGCAAGTAAAGATATGCAAGCTTGGCTTTGTTCAACAATCACAGCACTGATCTGTCCACATAAAATGGGGGAAACAAATTAAAATGCTAATGCAGACAAGTAGGGTTGCAACTGTTACACATATTGCCTTTGTAATTAATTTTAGGGGAAAATAAATGTTGCCGAGATTAAAACATTAAAATAACATCCAGTTTACCAGAAACTGTGTGCTATCTCACCAATCCTGTATATTCCATGGATGCAGATATGTAGCATTACACACACTATATACCATGTAAGTAAATCAACATGCTTGTACTTAAATATATCCAATTACACAAAATAATCTGTTACATTTTTTACTAGGGCAACAGAATAAATATCTGTAGTTCCGTTGATTTTTGTGGGTGCAATAATGAGGGTTCTTGCAATGTGTCTTTAAAGCACCAGCTTTTATTTTATCCTGTAGTCAATGTAGAATTTCCTTTATTACATAATATCATATAATGTTTTGGTAGCTGCTCTTCCTCTGTAAATAATGTGAAATAGGATAGTGCAATTCTATGTATCATTTAACTGTCTACTGGAGTATGTGGGTGGGATCCAGAAACAATCACTTGCACAACAAATCCCTTGGGAATTTTACAATCTTCTATCTTCATTTTATCACTAAGTAAGCGACCAGAAAAGAACCATCTTTGCCGAGATGGGTCAATGCCTTCCTCTGTTTGGATTTTCCTTTTCACTTTCAACACAGTGTCTGTTGTACGTACTGAGAGCTTTAGGTCTTTCCCAGTGGAGAGCCTAAGTTTCACTAAGGTCTCTGGTCCTGTTGAGACAGACTCGGAGTCTGTGGCTGTGTCACTCTCGCTCACTTCTTCTATGAGATTTGTTGGAGAGCTCAAAACATATACTGGGAGCTGATACCGATTTCCTAGCTCATCATAACAATCCATTAATGTCCCTGGAAAACATTAAGGAAAACATTTCAAATTGTAACTTAAAACACTTGATCACACGAGGAAAAATATCATCACCTACATTTTCCTCCAGATTCTTTTGTGTGTTGGCAGGTCTAGGACAGGGACAGGATGGAGTGGCACAGATACACCCCCCTCCCTCAAAACATTCTATG
This sequence comes from Lingula anatina, assembly GCF_051362555.1. Taxonomy (NCBI): domain Eukaryota; kingdom Metazoa; phylum Brachiopoda; class Lingulata; order Lingulida; family Lingulidae; genus Lingula; species Lingula anatina. The sequence continues at coordinate 45,422,591 of NC_141767.1, forward strand.
TTGTTTTTTATTTTACATACAAACAGTTCAGGATAATTCAGATGAATTGAGGTGACTCTTAAAAGGTAAATCATATTATCACAATTAATATAATCATTTCTCCCTTCAGTGTCCAATATTTAGGCCCTGTGGATTTAATTCAATCCTACCTAGCTTAAATATGGGACGCTAAGTAAATCTAAAACAACTCTTTTTCTCATGTGCAACAACAAATATGCCATGCTGAAACTCACCATTAGGGAGAGAAATGCTGGCTCCATCCACAATAGCTTGTGCCAAAGTATGATCTCCAGTCTCTAATGCATAGGCAGCAGCTTTCAGTGCATCCCAAATCTCTTTACGGCCTTCAAATGCTGGAGCAGTGTCCCAGAACTCATCTCTCTTACTTCGTAACTGGCCCTCTGTCAAAGGAATGTCACTTTTCCATTTTTGTTTATCAGACTTGAGAGGCTGATTGCGCCCGACTGACACTGAAAAAATAAGGTGACACTTATTAAGTCAAACAATTCATTGCTATTACACATTTTGGCAAAAAGATATAATATTAAAACATGATGATAATAAATTAGAAATAATAATAATGGTGATAATGGTAATAAAAATAATCATAATTAATACAAATAAATAAAGAAATGTTTCCTTTTCAGTGAACAAGACAGCACAAATGAACTGATGTTTGCAAATGTTGGAAGTTACAGTGTTGCTGTTTATGTAGGAGAAACAATACATGCGATATTTCAAGCTTGAGCTTGCTTCAAAAATATATACATATATTTAAAAATGGTACTAAGCAGAGTGCTTAGTTATACATACAAGGAAATTTATCTGTCAAGTGATTTAAATGATGTAATCAATTCAGAAACGCTGTGACCGAGATAATTAAATTATGATTAAGTTTGCAATGGATCTACTGCCGCACAGAATCGGTCTTGATATAGATGTTTAAGGCATTTACAAGCTTCATCAATGAATACGTTGTACTATTCATTTAATATTTTATGCCTGCATCTGATTAATACTTGTAAGTGATTGCTAGCTTCAGGCGCCGCACAACAGTCAACACTTGACTTGTCACCATCGTAAACAAACAAAAAACATTATGTGAAATAATTACCCGTGTTTGGTCCACCGCTACTCTCTGGATCACCTGTGCTTCCTGAGCCACCACGAGAGGTACCCATGCACCCACCCATTACCGAGGGGCTACAAGGAAGTACCCAACTAAAAACAAATTCGGGATTCCTTCTTTTTCCTTAGATGGGAAAATGACGTCAGGAGATTAAAAAAGGTCCGCATAGATACCGCTTACTGAATCATGATTGGTTAATATGCATTGAAGTGTAAGAAAAATAATGTATTTACATAATAAAGTCACGTTATTTTAACTTTGAAACTAATAGTCTTCATATTCTTGAACCATAATCTGGATATGGACAAATTTGCAGTACCTCATCAAATTTAATTAATTTCGAGTTGCATCTGGTGCAGACTTGCAAGAACATGGCAGCGCCCATGTGGATCAACGCGCTGGAGGTGTATGTCAATGGACATCAAGCTACAGGTGTTGACACCATTTCAAAAGGTTTGACTACATCAAATTTGCATGATACTGTTTTTCAACCGTTCCTTTTTAAATAGGAACAGAAAAATGTGAATCTTAATACCATTAAAAACCCTTATATTGTCTTTTTAAAATTGATGATTGGAATGTTTATGTAATTATGCACACATTACCTACTTTCTATATTTCAGTGCAGCCAGTTTAACGCACTTGGTTTTGAGCATTCTTGGTTTGTATTATGTAGTGCCCGTTCATCTTCTTATTGTTTATTGCTGCTTGCTTTGCCATTTGATCAATGAAAGAATATGTAAAGGTTGTACATCAAATTTGAATGGTGCTTCCTTTGCTATTTGATTGGTGAAAGAACATGTAAACCACACAAAACTTTGAATGTTTCAGGTATTATTGGGAAAGAAATACAGCTAGTTGAACTAATAGAAAAGCTCGGGTAAGTTTTTCCTCTTAAGATATTATGTCAGAAAATATTCAGTATCTGCATGGAAAAAATGGTGAGAAAAAGAGCAATGCAAAAAAGATACCAGTTCCTTTAAGAGTAGTTTGACTTATATTGGCATTCAAATGGTACGTGTAGATGAAACAAATGTATATACTAAACATAACAGCTTGCGTTTGTTATTCAACAAAGTTTCAATCTGTTTGTCAAGTCCTCACTTAACCAGTGCTGACACAGCTGTAAGATGTAGAGGAACACGACTATTGGGAGAGGTTCTGCACAGGTTGCCAAAAGATTTCCTTACAATAAAGGAAGGTAAAACAAAAGAGATGATTCAAGAAAATATGTTATTTTTATTACCACATTTTAAAATAGTCATTTTTCCACTAAAATTCTATTGAAAGAAAAAGAAAGAGTCAAAGCTTTTGATGATTACATTTGAAAATCATCTTTACTCTCTTTAACTTAATGTGCACAAGGGGATGAGACAAAAGGAGATGTGGAATACCGTTTTAAAGATAATGTTGATGATGTTTATATCATCAACTTAAGAAATATGTTAGTCTAGAAAAACACTATAAATTAAATTTAATATTTATCCAAAGGCAAAGTATTTCACCTGCAGTTTCACTCTCTGTTCTTCAAAAAAGTTTGTCGCTGATTTCTTAAATTTATCAGCGTAAATGATGTTTTAACAAACTTCTAGTTATTAGCCTCACAAGCAAAGCTTTAAGTTATATTTAGCATCTGGATTTTGCAGGATTATGATACTGTGATTGTTCATTTCAGTGGAGCTGTTGGTAAACTTCTTCAGTGATAGATTAAAGGATCATCATTCAGTGACTCCACATGTGCTGTTTGGTTTACTTGCTATGGTATGTATCAAAACAGTAAATCTTCCCAAGTATATAAATGCAGTTTCAATTTTAATTGTGATAGAGTACTGTAGCAGCCATGCAGAAATTCCAAGCAATACACATTAACTTAACTTTTTAGATTTTTTTCTTTAAGGCATTAAACTGTTTTCTATTTTAGTCCACTTTCACCCACCTGCCACCTGGTAGTGGACAACAGATGGTGAAGGAAGTATCCAAAGAAGTGCATGTACAGTCTTTGGCTCAAGCAGACCGGCGATCTGCATACAGTATACTAATAAATTTACTTCATACTAAGATGGAGGGTGAGTATAATGGGTAGTAAATAAAACACTGCCCCAATGCTCTTGTGTGCATAGCAACCGTAAAATGAATGTTTGTGATAATTGTTCTGTAATTGTCCTATCGTATTGTGTGTATTTGCTAACCATGCAGTTGGCTCCATCTGTAGCAAGTCTATTACCAAATTGAATATCTTTCATTAAAAGAATGTTCATTTGCAGTTTTTTGCAATATTTTTGTAGTATTTAGTGTTATTTGACCATTGCTGAAATTTTATGTTATGCTTTTTGAATACCTTCAATACAGAACTTAAACCAATGGGAGCAGACTTTGTATATAGCTTCATCCAAACAATGGATGGTGAACGAGACCCACGAAATTTGGTCCTTGCCTTCAATATTGTTCCTGTAATAGTGCAGAACTTTCCTATAGGTAAGTGCCTTTTTAGTTAAAAAAGTTAAAAGTGGCCTTTTCCAACTTTTTAAAAATTTTTCCTTCATTTTAAATAGAACCAAGTAAAAACAGAAATGAAACTATATTGCTGAACTTATGATAACTGAAATAACAGATTTTGATTTGTTTAACATTATTATTTTTATTAAAAACATGTCGCACATATGTTGCTTATTGGTGACTAACAGATTTATGTTTGATATATGGTATTTTCCAATTAAAGGAATGTTTGCAGAGGAGTTATTTGAAGTCACTTCCTGTTATTTTCCCATTGATTTTACTCCGGTAAGTGATCTATTACTTAGGTCTTCTGTTGTGTGAGTTTGGTCTGTTTTACATATTTTTGACAGAGTTATATACATAAGCAGTTTCCTTCCTGTTTCATCCAGTGTCATGTAACATTACATTCATAAACTTAACAAAATATTATGTTATATTTACAGATCTTGACATGAACCACTTTCACGACTCTCAATAAAATTGAATGAAAATCGTACATTGTTTGCAAAAACTCTCTGTTAAAAATAGCTTAGCTTGTACTTTTTTCTTTAACTTTTGTATCTAGCCTCCAAATGACCCCCATGGAGTTACCAAGGATGAATTGGTGTTGGGTTTACAAAGGTGCATGGCAGCCACTCCTCTGTTTGCCCAGTATTGTCTGCCTTTGCTCATTGAGAAGATGACTTCTGATGTACAGAGTGCAAAGAAGGATGCTTTTCACACATTAGTAAGTTGGTTATGGTCATCAGTGAACAATATTTGTTGCATCTGTCTTGTGTACTTGTAAAGCAGTATTTTGCACCTTGTGTGTGTGATAATTTTGAGTGTAACTTTGTCTAAACTACTGTTCAGATTCAATCAAGTATACACGTAGTGACAAAGTTTACTTAAACAACATTTTAAAACAACAGAAATGCTTTAATATACTGTACGTTAATTCTTCAAAGGCTACTGAAACATGCATTTTGTATCTGATATAATTACAAATTCATTTTTATTGCAGGCAAAATGTACAGAAACGTATGCTGCCAAAGATTTCCAAGAATTCCTAAGTTCTCTTTTTATGTGTATGAAGAGAGAGGTATGACATTGAATTTGACTTACAATATACTTCTTTAATTTATGCCAGTGATCAGAAATTATACTGTTGCAGAATTGTAGTATCTATGGACACATGTGAAAGTGCATTTGTGTGTGCATGTCATACATTAAAAGAGACCACAATTTATGATTATTTGATTACTTTAGCAATCATAGCTAAAATAATTTTCGTACACTTACCAATGTTAAAGATAGCTAGTCTGCTGTATGCTCATCACAAGTCAGTGTCTCCTATGGCTAAGCAAAGGTATTATAATAATTGTTATGAAACATATTATATACATTGCATTGAATGTTTGCACTGCATTATAATTGTTTTGTGATACTTAAAATGCATTCATCTCTACTTGAAGGTGCTGTCAGGTGTCAGTGAAATGGTGGAAGGTGCTGCACTGAGTGCTCTTACAGCTGTGGTATCAGTTCTCTCTACTGGTGTCCAGCAGGTCAGTAACACACACCTCTATAGTAAAAAACAGTGTTTTAAATCTTTTAATCTGCATGTGTAGAAGCCATAAACTGTATTTTCATTTAGTCACTGGTTCACTGAACATTTTGAAATATGGAATATCCATCCCCTGTTATACCATTTATGTTTTGAAAGGTTCTAATAACTTGACTGCACAAGGTGAACACTTACTGGTTTTGTTCTTTCAGAAAAACTCAGAAACATTACTAGATGGGTTTTTGAAGGACATCATCAAAGGTAAGAACAGTAAAATGTGGAAATATGTACTTATTATCATTTTAAAAACACCACTTCTAATATCTTTGCTCTGTTTATTAAATACTGCAAACCATTCACTAATTTGTTTTTATAACTAAATTGTTGCTTTAATAAAGAAGGATTTTACAATGTTAGACATGCTAATTAAAATATATGAAATTGGGATATAATGTTATGTTGTATTGTGTTAGACTGTAGACACCACCTGACACAGCCAGAGCTGAAGTTAATGTACCCGAGTGGGAAACTACTCCAGGCAGCTGCAGCAGGGTCAGACCAGGCTTGCTGTATTATACTGAGGGAGATCATACCTTTATTACTGGAACAATTTCATAAACATACTCAGGTCAGATCATCAAAATGAAAGCACTTCATATTTTTTTCTTTTTAAGTTTGGATAAGTTGTCCTTTTGTCTGAAACTGTTTTTAAGTCTATAAATTACAAATATTATAGATCAATGTAGAATTTAGTCATTTCTTTTATCAGAACCCAGGTGCTGCATTTTACATATTAAGAATACCTTTGTAGAAATATTCAGAGAATTTTTTTCATTTATCTTGGTTTGAATGTAATTTTGGACTTGATGTTTCTCTCTCAACAATTGTTTTCTAACAAGTTTACAAGTTTAGAGAATAATGAACATTTTTTAATCTTAAAATAAACATAAAATTTTATAGGTGCTGAATCGGAGGTCTGTACTCGATGTGCTGCTGGGTTTTATCAAGATTTCCAAGAGGTTTAATGGCTCAGATGGTAGTAGATTGCTTTTATTATGATTTCACTTTTTCATTACATGAGAAATGAGAATAGGGAAATGGTGATATTTGATATATTGATCTTAATTGTATGCCGTTGTTTACATTTTTATTTTAAAATGTGCAAATTTGATTGGAAAAGATATTTCATAAAGCAGGTTTGCTTTGCCATATGATATAAACAACTAATAATTGTGCTAAAATTGTTAATAAAAATGTTGACATATTTGGACAATTATTATGAGTGTTGATCTATATAGGAAGTTATTTATTATCTAATCTGTTATGTTTCAGAGAAAAATCCTGTTGCTGAGTACAAAGATGCCATAATGACAGTGCTGTTTTCCTTATTGAGTGAAACAAATTTTCTGTTACGTTGTGCTGGGTTGACTGGCATTGTGGGGATGTTGACCTTGACTGGGGTCACATCTGAGGAGGAGCAATGTCTGGCAGCAGAACACATGTTGAAGCTTGTGCTAGAGGATACAGATTCATCTGTTAGGTTAGTGACACACTCATAAAAATGCACCTGCATTTAACATGTAAAGCAGGTTATAGAGTGTTTTTTTTTTGTTGTTGTTGACAAATTTCCTATGATGATATTAAGCAAGGACAAATGCACTGATATAAACATTTTATGTATACGTTTATACTGCAGTTCAAAAATATATGTATGCAGAAAATAGACATGGGTAATTTTATATTTAAAAAGGTCAGAAAAAGCCATCTTAAATTGATTATAATTTTATGAATTAGAAAACAAACTGTTTTTGGTATTGATTCTAAAAGGGATTATTGATGCCTCTTTAATTTGCTTTACAGAACAGAAGCCACTACAGCCTTAACATTTATGAGCTCAGAATTGACATGGATAGCCTGTAAAATTGTATTACCTAAATTAGTTGAATATCTAAAAACAGGTGAGTTTTGCTCTCAAAATTGTTCTTTCAGAATGTCTTGAAACAAACAAGGGAGATATATTTTTCTCATTTGAATTAAAAAAATTCTGAAGAAAGCTTTAAAATTGAGAAAAGTGAAGTGATTTGAAATATTTTCATTAACATATTCCTAATGAGCAAAAAAGTTTACACAAATGTATTGAATGATTTTAAAATCTACCATTTATGTCAGTGCTCTTTTGCACTTTTTGATTTTCACACCACACATGACTTTAAGTACACACTGGATCAGTTATTCCATTAAATTTTGCTTTTCAAAAGATTTCATGGAAACAGACCAGAGCAGTCCTCATTTGTCAAGTGGATATTTACTCAATACCCTGGCTGCCATATCAGTACATAAGGACATAATACAAGAAACAGTACCCATCTTGTATCAGCAACTGGAGGATTTGACAAACAGTAATTTTTTTTTCATTTTCATTTAATTTGGCTTTTTTAGTTATTATAATAAATAATAAGGATTTTGTAACTGCTGATAAATTTCATTCATATTAATGGCAGTTTATAATGATTATTCCGTATCTTGCAATACACAGATTATTGAAATTTCATTGCAAAATGGATATCTTTTGAAGAAATGTAGGATTTTATTCGCAAGCAATAGCAACATTTTGTCCATTTTTTTTGTAAGAGTAATCTTTGATTAAATGTTTTTTTCAGGACCAGAGACTGATTACTCTGAGGCTGAATTATGCTTGAACTGCATTGCAAACATTGTGCAAGCTTCTGTCCAGGAAAAAGAAAATTTAGACTTTTTTTATGAACACCTGTTACAAAAGCTGCTGAAGTTATCACTGCAAAGTTTTATTAATTATTTAAGCAGGACTGAACATGTTCTTTGGAAACAGGACATTTTACTGAAATTATGCAGTGTCATCAGAACTATATGTCAGCATTTATCACAGAGGTAGGATTTGGGGATATTGGTTTCGATGAATTTATAAGCATTCAATTTTATTGTTGCTTTAGAGCCTGAGAGATGTTTTTATGATAATGATGTCTGTCATAAAGTCTGACATGTTAAAAATAATTGCATACTGATGTTGTAGTCTTGTTGTAGCTTAAGATGAAATATTGCTGTGCTCATTCTAAACAGATTTAAATGTAGTTGATAGAACTGGATCTGAATTGGTGTATGTGGTTATTATGAAAGCATTTAAGTTAATAATGTAGATACACTTTCAGATATGCATAAAGAAAGACTTGCACAACTTATGCTTTTATTCACTAGGCAGGGAGAGGAGATGGTTAAAAATGTACTTGCAGTATATGTTGAAGGGCAGTCCCATTTGTGGTTAGGTGGAGCAGAGGCTGAGGGAGCATTTAAACCATTACAGGTACCTCTTCTTTCACATGTAGTCTGAATGCTAAGTACACAATTAAAGTATGGCAAACATTTTCAAGTATATTAAAAGGCAATTTTTGAGAAATTACTGAATCTTCCTGTCAGATTTTCTTACTGTATGCCAGATTTTGTTATCATCTTCTTTGATCATCAGATATTTGTAAATACAAGTTAGTATGTTTAATTCACATTTGACACAAAATTATATTTTGTAGACTTCATCACCTTGGCAACAGACCCAGGCACTGCATGTCTTTTTAGCAGTTATATGTGCACTTCATCAAAATGTAAGTTTGGGTAAAATTCAAGTAACTATTCTGACTTATTGCAACTAAGTTTTTAACTTGCTTTTTTGTATGGCTGATTTAAATTGAGTTCCTTTTTTCTTTCTGTTGGAAGGAGGTTGAACTCCCAAGATGGAAGTTCATTGATAACCCTGACATTTTCTCATTCACACATTGTGCTGAAAATAATAAGTGAATCCAGTAACTAAATATCTGGGCTTTCTTTATCCCAAATATGCCCATGAAATATAACAGTGCTGAGCTTACTTATGCCCCGATTTTATTGTGCATCGGAAGGTTCACCAATTCAGAGCACAAGCAAGCTCCACCCCTGGTCTATATTTTATGGGCACATTTAGGAAAAGAGAGCAAAGGTATGTAGTAACTCAGTTCACATATTATTTATGTGTACTGTGTGTGAAAAAGACATACGGTACATACTCATTCATTTTGGGAGTTCAAACCTCTTGAATTGGTATCATAAAGATTTGAAAATGTTTGATATTGATAAAGGACTCCACTTAAGGATGTATTGTATACCTTTATATGTATACATGATGTTGTTTATTTCCAGGTTTTGGTTCCTTCTTTATACAGCCTATTGGATATGTTGGTTAATCTCACTCTACAGCTATCACATTCATTGTCTCAGCTGGGGACAGTGAAGTGTTTAGCAGGGCTCATCAACAAAGCTCCACAAGGTATCTCATTTTATATGCATTGGTATGTTTGGTATTTAATAGACCTTGAATATCTTTATAGGGATAATTTTACTGTTTAATAAATATCACTATTTTTTTCTTTTTATTATATTGTCATTTGTACATGAATTGACATGTCTACAAACAATAGGATAGAAATATATTGAATATTTGACATTTGAACAGTTGAAAATGTTTTTAGATGAACTTTTTATTACAGGCACAGAATTGGATTCTTATCTTGAATCTTTGAAGCAGAAGCTGGAGACTTTGCTGAATACAGGAGTTGAGAGTGGACAACACCAGGGAGCAGCACTTGTATGGCAGTGGGTCACCAAGGCACTGGTACTCAGAGGTCACCCCATTTCTGGAAAGTTTGTTGAAAAAGTAAATTTCTTCTTTTTTTCTTAATCACAAAAGCAAACTGAAATATTTCTGAACATTCATGTCTATTCTTTTTATAAAAAGGCAATCATGCATATTGTTATGGAATAACTTTGAAATGGTTAATATTCTATTTCGATAAGGCTTTTGTTCTGGACATCTGTGAAGAATATTACACATACAGGTGTGATTTAGATTAGATTTAGATTTAAAATATTCCAAGAACTTTTTACTTTTTTTTTTTTTTTTGAAAAATTAAGATCTCTTTCAGATGATGACCTTTTTTGAAAATTCTAACTTGAACAAGTTGGCAGCAGATGGGTTCTACATAGTTATGGCAGAGTTTGATGATGTGATGACAAAACACATGCACGCAATCATCAGACCACTTTACAAACAACGCTTCTTTCACCTTACATTACCTGGACTCATTCAAGGTTTTAATTCAACCATTGCAGGTAAGGACGTCATTTATTTAATTAGTTTATCTTAAAATGAATAATTGTAGTTTTTGTTAATCATTGTTCAATTAATTGTTGCAGTCAAAAATGTGTGGTTTTGAATTGCTATGGACAAATTAAGAAAAGTGTACATGGTTGAAAAATATTATGTGTAAGTCTAAACATGCAGATGAATTAGAATTTTGTAAATCCAAATCTAAAATTGACGTTGATTGACATTTTAATTGTCATTTTTATATCAGACAGAAAGCAGTTTTACCTAACAGCTTTGTCATACTTGCTGAGATTTGTCCCGAAGCAAGTCTTGCTGAGTGAATTACCCCCAGTAAGTAAGAAAAAAGTATTGTTAGTGTAAAGAGAAATTGATTGCTGATTAATGATGTACTCAGTTTTTATAAGTGTTTAAAAAAGTGTTAACTTTGCTTGTTCTTTAAATGTCACAACAACTCATCTGTAGACTGTATCAAAGTATGAATTTTGTATTCCTGAGTGAAAAACAAACTTATAATGTCAGGTTATTTCAGTCTGTAGAAATAAGTACCCATATGTTTTTGTCTGCCCTTTTCTTCTAGCTTGTCCCCCTCCTAGTCCAGTCCTTGTTGATAGAAGAGGTCAGTTTACAGCTGTCCACAATGACCACAATGTATGATCTGATGCATGATGCACCACTTATCTTGGGGGAATACTTAGATACTCTGATACCTAAGTTTCTGAAGCTCTCTAGATATGAGCCATCAATGGTAAGTTGATACACCTGGTACATTTTAAACATAATGGTGCACCTTAATATTAAGATATATAAATATATGTTTGAAAGTTTTATCTCCTAAGAATTTTTCTGGTTTACAGTTTCTGTCACTTATTGAAACTTGACAATCTCAGTTTGAAGGAAGAATATATTTGTGTGTGTGTGTTTTGAAATTTTTTGAGATATTAGACATACTGAAATTTTCAAACAAAGGTATCATTTTTTTGTCCAGTTCTGTTTCTCTTTGTACCAATATGTCAGTGTTCAACTCTGTTTAATGCAATAATTATTGTTATTCCAGAAAGTGCGTATCGCAGCCCTGCAGTGTCTAGGCATGATGACCACCCTGCCCCAGCACTTGACCACTCCACACCAGAAGACAGTGGTCAGAGAACTGGCGCACCCTTTGGACGACAAAAAGAGACTGGTGAGAAAGGAGGCAGCACAGGCAAGAGGAGAATGGTATGTGTTTTTATTGAACACGTATCTTTCATTGGGTCCATTCACGTTGTTCGATAGTGTGAGTTACTCATAAGTCTATTTATGATCCACAGCAACTCTGGTCTGAACATACTTGGTGAAAAGACTAGAATGAAATTTTAATAATCCTCTGAAGGACAGGACATTGGTGCCTTTAAAATGACCCCATTTGAAAATTTGTCATTAAACAAAATGTTTTTAAATTCTCATGAAAAGAAAAACTGTGGTCTGTTGCATTTGCACACACGTTTGTGTTATTAATCATTGTGATGAAGGATTATTAATTAAAATTTCTCTCAAAGCAATAAATTAAGGTATGAAATGATAAGTTTACTGACATTTTAGGTACCTTTTGGAAACCATGCAGAAGTAACTTACATCGAGTTCCAGAGAGGAAATTTTGATAAAAGCATCAGGAAAGTTGAACTACTTCAGTGTATGGACACTGAGACAGCATGGGAGAAAAGGCAAAATTTAATTGGTAACAGCCACCAGCAGTCTGTGCCTGGCACTGCAATTTGCAGAACAGAATTTCCAAATGCTGTGTCTTCAAAATATGTAACAGGCTCTGTTGTACACATCTGTGACAAGTGACATGCTGCATTTTTAGATTTTGTCTGAATTCTATGTAATGTTGTAATGTAATGTTGTCTCACTTTTCATTATTACTTCTTCATTTCTGAGTTTTGAGTAGAAAACATAAGTTAATATATGTTCCATAGAACATTTATCTCACATGATGCATCCATAACAAAAAATTAATTAAAGTGATGTAAAAATAAATCAAATGATTTTTAATACTGGATATTTAGCTGTCAGATTCAAATTAAATAAAAATCATGTATTATCATAATTTTAGAGACATATTTGTTAAATATATTCTGTAAGCACTATTATCTTCAAAGTAACAGTAAATATTTCAATAAAGCACCCATCACAAATAGTCACTGCATGATTCATTGTTCTTGTCTAATTCGTTCAGGCCATGATTTGTTTCATATAATATATATGTAAACATACAAATTAATATTTTACCATCAGGATTCACGAAGACCACTGCTGCACATAGTATTTTGACCCTGTAAATCAACATTATCACCATCATAATGATGATGTGTTCAAAACTGATCTCCCTAAATTTCTAGTCTAAAAAAGACCCTGTTCCATCTAGGTGGTGCCTGTTAAGATACAAAATATAACCCTGTAAATGTTTGGTTCCAGCAAACCACTTGACAATGGCAAACATATTTTTTATTTCAAAAACTTGCACCTTACAGAACCTGGATATCATTTTTGTTGAGTACTTTCTTTCAATAAAAGCGAGAAGTGTTTTGGTAGAAGCACATGTCAGCTCCTGTTGCTCATCAGTCACTGACTACTCAGTTCCATTTTTGATTGTGCGTCTGTGTCTTCTGTAATAGAGCAGTCATCTGGCTCAGAGACTGAATTTTCATGCTCACTTCTGAAATAGAAAATGTAAATAAAATATACTCCCAGTCGCCATTTCACTACGCAATAAAATCTTTTTAAAAAACGTTGCGAGAGCACTACAAGCTCATAATAAAATGGTAAATCAGATTTTACTGTCAAATTCTCCAAGTCAAATGTAATTGGTATGTGTGTGAGTATGTCCACGTGCTATTTCCTAATTTTTCACAGCAGACTGCGTTTACTTTTTGTGAAATCTTGTTTTATCTGTTAGAATAATTATAGCTGGTTGTTGACTTTTTGCAATTCCGAAATTCCTTTAAAAGTAGTCTTCAAACTGTTATATAAAAACAAGATGTGTATTTGTATACCTGTCTGTCTGGGTTGATAATTGGTCCACTGATTGCAGTATTATGTCTCTATGGTTAGCCTGCATGTGTCTCATAAGAGTGGCCTCTTTGGTAAACTTTTTCTTACAATGTCCACAAGTCAACATTTTATACTGCAGATGTACACTGCGTATATGCCGATTAAGGTCTCCTGAAAATGGAAATTAGGATTACCAAAATAAAACAACTGCAAAAATGGGAATCTTAGGTATCTTTATGATCACAATTGGAGTGATCACCGAAACAGAAGTCAAGGACTTCTGCCAGTCATTCTATTACCCTGAACTTGAATTATACAATAAGATCTTGAGCACATCAACGTGCAGAGCTAACAAATAAATGATTGTGAAATAGTGAACTCGCCTTCCCCTCAAAAATACTGGTAATTTTGACATGCCTTTAGACTTAACTGGCAATCTCTGAACAATATATATGGACAGTTGTATAACTGAACAATTGCTTGTACTTGTACCTGATTGGTAATAAGTCTTGCCACAATAAGTGCACTGGCAATGCTTCTCTCTCTTGTGAAAGCGTGTATGTACAACCAGGTCACTGCGTCTTATGTAGCCTGAAGTGTCAATACAATGTAAAAATTAAACAATAACACTTTTTCATAACAGAGGTATAATCTTGAGCATTTCTTGCAATTTGAATCCCAGACGTAGAATCCTCTTAGGGTTACCTTGGGGTTACATTTGAAATATTAACACTTCCTGAAATTAACAAAAGTTTTGAAATTAATATTTCAATCTGTAAAATTAAATTAGTCAATTTAAACCAAATTTCCTACAACTACCCATCCAAAAGATGAGAAGATGGCTCTTTGGCTAAAACCCTTTAGAACATGAAAAAATATTGTTTGGTGTATTCACAAAACAAACCTTTTCCACATATCTCACACTTGTATGGTTCCGTCTTATTATGGATATCTGTGTGTCTTATCAAGTCACAACGCTGCAGAAAAAAGCGGCCACACTCGTTGCACTTGAAACGACATTCTTCCTGAAAATCAAATTTGAAGAGTTAATAATACATTATTAGACTGTAAACTGGAATCAAAATTTCAAAATGAAGTGGAAAGAAAAATTTGTAAGAAAAAAACTGATATTCAATTGATATTTTTCAAATACTTTTTCAACTTTCATAATTTTTTCTAAAAAGATTTTTATTTCTAAGGTGCACACTTCATATGCTTGTATTTTTTCCTATCAAGACTATAAAATAAAAAATAACAAAAATTCCACTCAATTGCTTCAGACCAAGAAGTTATAATGAGAAGGAGTAGAAACAAGGGGTTTCCCTTCATCCTATCCTCGTAACGGGCTTAATCCTAATAATTACCCAGCTTGTGGTCTTAGGGAGAGCTTGTGCCTAATACATATTCAAAAGACCGTTCACGTGGGTTGCTTCAGCCAATTGGTATAAAGCCTCGCGAAGTCTCTAATAATCTCACAGAGAAAACATGGTGGGATTACAGAAAGGTGTAGAGAGAGATTTCAAGCCTGGACGCAACCATTTCGGGAAATAAAACTCAAATCATGCAAGATACACCTTCATTTGATCTAGAGCCGATCAGTTATACAAAAATTAGTTTCACATCAAGAATGTATGAGAACAATTTCACAAACCCACCTTCAACGCTAAAATTTGCACCTGTAGAAGTCTCATATTTATTTTAAATTATTTTTGTCGTGTAAAGGAAATTTACCTTCATCTAGGAATGACACATTCAATTCACAGCCGTGTACACAAAACAGTAGTACTTGCAATTTCCGTATGCCAGCTTCGTTTCTTTCTTTTTTGGCACATTATTGCTTATATACCAGGTAGAGCTTAAACAGGAAAATTGGGGAAATGAAAATAAGTTATTGCACTTAGTACGATTCTAAATAAAATTTCATTATTACATATTTTTGTTTATATCTTTGTCTATTACATGAGGCCAACTAATAGTAGACTGATAGTTTAAATTCATTAGAAGAAAAAATCAAAGAAATATTTTTATTGATTGATATTGCTTTATTTCAACATTCGAGCAACTTGTATAATATCTAAAACAAAGTACCAGCAATGAAAATATATCAATATTGTTACACCCAACAGTGATTAAAGCAATACAAAAATGGTTAGTTTTTATTTTGATGTGGTGATTATTTTATTTTAAACTTTAGACAATTAGCCAGTGAACACTAAATTCCCTTTTAAAACTCGGACCACTAAATTCCCTTTTAAAACTTGCACCTCTTGTGCACTATAGTTTAATATTAGTGGTGGTAAGAAAACAGAGCCTTGTGCCTCATCAAGTTGCTGCTGGAAACAATCATTTTGCCAGCAAAACTAAAGATCTTTCACCTGCATTCTCTTCAACCTGAAATGAGTAAGTGCGGAATTCATTACAAAATATAACTCTATATCCTAAACGAAACTCTGCAAACATCATATTGCAATAAAAAATTGAAAAAAAATTCCGAGAGTTCCCTGTCATCACATTTTGGACCCACCATTTTGAAAAAGTCCCATGAAAAGTTGTTTATTTGAAACGATGTTTTTCATCTAAAGGGTTGATTCTTTTAATACCAAAGTGATGTATTGTAATGATGCACGTCCTTAACTAACCAGAAAAACATAAATTATCTGCATACACCACGTTAAAATTACCAAAAATTGTCCCAAACTGTCACCCAACTGTCTCTAACCAATTTGGGGACCCGCCATTTTGAAAAAGTCGGATGAAAAGTTGTCTATTTGAAACGATGTTTTTCATCTAAAGGATTGACTCATTTAATATCACAATGATGTATTGTAATAGTGCACGTGCTTAACTAACCAGAAAAACATAAATTATATGCATACATCACGTTGAAATTACCAAAAATTGTCCCAAACTGTCACCCAACTGTCTCTTGTGACCCGCCATTTTGAAAAAGTCCGATGAAAAGTTGTCTATTTGAAACGATGTTTTTCATCTAAAGGATTGATTCATTTAATACCAAAGTGATGTATTGTAATGATGCACGTCCTTAACTAACCAGAAAAACATAAATTATGTGCATACATCACGCACTTAAGAAGAAAAAAGTCCTAAACATGGAGGTCCCGCTGAATCGGCCTCAGATCTTCGAGCTAACGCTGCTTTCTGCTCTGACAAATTTGACTGACAGCCACCGTATGAACATAAAACAATGCTCAAAGCAGATTATCAACTCTCACTCACCTTTATATCGCTCGACATGGCGTTTTTCTAAGTATAACTTCCAAATATTCGCATTAAACATGAATAAATCAAGACGTATACGCACTGGTTCAGCTTCTCCGTCTTGAGTCACGCGGAGGCGAGCGGAGGATTAGACCAGTTACGAGGATCGAATTTCAAAGGACGCCGCTTTGAAAAGAATGCTGCGATCTGATTGGACGAGAGAGATAATTGATGTCCCGTTTCTACTCCTTCTCATTATAACTTCTTGGTCAGACACAAGAAACACCCATTATCTAACCTTGGTATTAATAGAATGAATCATCCTATGCCTGTTCAGATTCCCAAGTAAAGTAAAAGAGGCACTACAGAGTTCACACTTAAATGGCTTCTTTGGCTCATAAACTATTTGACCCCCAGGATCTGGTGCTGCTGCTGGGCTGTCTGTTTGTTCCTGTAGCTGATCAACCGGATTGATATTAACACTTTGGACAGTCCCATCATCTTTCATAACCTGAAACAATATTGGTCCTGGGGGTGGGGGAAGAAGATGAGGGTCTGAGACCTGAACTAGCTCCTTTACATTTCCATCTGTTATATGATTTGCTTGATCAACTTGATGGGCAATGCTATCCTCCTCATTACTTTCTGACTTTGGTGCAATATTCCTAAGAACTACAGAATCAACTGGGACCAGCAATTTAGTGAGATTGGAGAAGTTCTGTTGTATGGAGGTGGTAGTGGTGGCTGTAGTGGGTGTTCCATCAGCATTGTGTTGCTCAGCACCAGGGTTGGTCACAACTACCACATTAGGTTGTGGTAAGGCATCATTCTCTGTGCTACTTTCACCATTGCTTTCACACAGATAAGTCCCCCACCTACGGGCTGTTGACATTGTACCATCATTATTGATTATGAACACTGTTTGCCTATTTGCATCATTCAGGGAATTGCTCTCAGTGGCAATGCCTGTAGTGGTCTCGCCTGAACTTCTACCAGGATTCACTATGACCACCTGTTTTGAGTGAGACTGTAATAGTGACTCCACAGTTTGATTAGGTTCATGTTGATAAGCACTGTTAGTAAACTGTATATGATCTTGCAAATCACTTGAGGCAGCAGCTGGTTGGGAGGAAAACTCTGTCAAGAGTTGAGCTGTCTGTAAAACCTCTGTGGGTACCTCAAAGTTGAGGTCTGTGGTGCCAAGGTCAGATAATACTGTCACTATTGAACTGTTACTAGTTGGTGTGATATTCTCTGCACTTGTGTGTAAAACATTAAGACCACTTTCTTCTGCTGGTGAATTTTTTTCTTCTATATGTGTGGAGGTCTGATCTCCAGGAATAGCTACACCTGTGGAATTACTTTCGTTTTGACGGTTGTGGTCATCTTTTTTTAGTGGGCTTTTCTTCTGCTGTAACGGTTGTTTTTCCATCTTAGGAAATGTACCACTATTTCACCATGTAATATCATGAGCAACAGAGAGGGAACCTGAAACAAAGGAAAGTTCGATAGAAGTATATAAAATTAACCTGAAAATGGAAAGTGAAACCTATTAATATTACAACATGCAGAAATATACATGTAGTTTTGCAATATTTTGCATGGGCATTGCCACCAATAACTTAGTGATTTGCAGGTAAAACCATGATATAAATCTCGTCAGTTTAGTACTAAGTAAACAATAAAGGGTTGATTTCTAGACAGAAGAAATCAAATTCTAATTCCCTGCGACAGTGACAGTAACATGTGAAATCTAATTACCTTCAAAGTTTTATATTTCGTGCCAACACGTAAACACGACTTCGCGGAATGCCTTTATGTCGGCCTTAACTGTCTACCTTGTATCCTTCCGCGAGTGACTTGAAGAAATGTTACTCTTCAACAATTTCTCAAATTGTTAGCAAATCAGATAATGTATAAAAATAAGGAATGAATCAGGTATTCTTCCAGCTATTTCTTAATCTTTCAATTACCAAAGGCTATCATACAAATGCACATCGAAAAATATTCTTCGGAGCTTTTTCCGGAAGTAAAATAAGACACTTCCAGGGACGTTGCAGGGCTTTGCAAAACAACACTAATTGAATGGCGGTGAAATTAAACCCATTCTCTTCACTGTCCTTGCGGCCCTTCGTAAAAGCTTATTTGGGCAAACTTAGTCCAAAATCAGACGGATTTAGAGTCATTCTCCGCACCATGTCGACGCAACAGAAGCTTAATCTGCGAGGCATTTATCCTCCCATCCCGACTGCCTTCGACAGCAACGAAGATATTAGCTACGAAAAGATGGAATATAATTTGAAAAAGTGGGATACTATTCCATTTAAAGGTATGCAACCAGATGGTTGTTTCATCGTTTCTATGGTTCTGTACGACAAAATTAAAGCAGATGCACGAGTTAGAGTACTTATGATATGACGTGCTACAGTAAACAGGGTAGTGTACCAGGGTATTATATTACTGTGTGTATTTGCTATGTGTATACATGGACAGGTATGGAGACCACTTTGCTACACATGCGCGTAGTACAAGCTTTTTGTAGACTGCAAATTAAAGCATCATTCTCATTATTTATTTAATTATTTTAGCATATTAGGGATTGTTCATATTGACTTTTGTCAACTTATTTCATGTTGGAAACTGAAGGCCTGTTAGTATTTTATTCTGATTGCAATCAGCAAGAGTTCCTGTGGAGATAGTGTCCATCAGCTAAATTGACATAACTCATTCTGAATGGTCCCTAAAACTTTCCCATTGACCCTGGTTGATACCAGTACACGGCATTATCAAGACACTTGTAAAATGATATCCCCAGTGACAATATAATAACCAGCCGTTTTTTCTTACACAGGGTATACAGTGCAAGGTTCAAATGGAGAGTATGCCTACATGACATATGAAGAAAGAGTGGAGATGGTGAGGAGAGTCAGAGAAATAGTGCCGAAATCCAAACTCATCATAGCTGGGTCTGGTTGTGAATGTATGTACAAAAAGAAAACTCTCTTTCTCCTTCTTTGGTTTTTTGGTGAAAGATGAACCGGAAAAGAGATTTTAAACATTGCTTTTAAATGCAGAAATGTCAAAATGTCACCCATGAATAGGGAACATCCCATATTGGAAGGTCAATCTACCAGACATAAGGTCTTGGCCACTGAGCCACCTAGCAGTCAGTGATAACATACATATACTCACATCAGTCTGATGAAGGCCTCCTACCATACAGATGTAATACATTTTAAAAGATGTAAAAAAAAATTGAAAAATGAGAAAAAATATTCCCTATATATACCTTGCAAAATTCAGCATCATCTGTATGGGCGCCTTAAATAATAATTGAATAACTGGAAGCCATCAGCTCTGCAGGTGCAAGGTCTCTCAATGTTTTTGCTTAAGTATAATTTGAATAATTTAAAACACTCTGCCTCAAAATTATGTTAGTCCCTCTTTTCAACCAGACAAATCAAATTTTTTTTACATTGGTTGCCATGATTTTAGCTCTACTTTGAAATAATTCTTGCAAGACTAAACAATATTTATGTTTCTACAGCGATATATTTTTTTTATAATGGGATTGGCTTACATTAAAGTGTGTTTTCATGTTACTAAGATATCTCATATTTGTATTTTCAGCCACCCGTGATACTATCACATTGAGCCAGAAGATGGCAGCAGTTGGTGCTGATGCAGTACTGGTGGTGACTCCTTGCTATTACAAGAATGGTATGACTGACCTTGCAATGGAGAAACATTACACTGCTGTAAGGACACATTAATATCCTTGATCCATAACTGTTATCAAATTCAGAGATTTCCAGAATAAAGCTGTTTATATTAAAACTAAAGATGAGACCAGATATGTGCAAGGAAGATTGCTCAGATTAAATAAGGTTGTATGTTGTACAGTTGTCTGATGGTACAAATAGTTATATAGTAAAGTTGGCAAAATAGACAGGGACATTTCCATTTACCTGAATTACACATGCACAACAGATGTGGTTGAATAGTGAAGTGAGCATCATTTGCAAGGTGTATAATATTGTCAAGATAAAGTAGTGAGTTCTTCAGTCTTTAGATTTACTAGTATGAGTTTGTGTGGTTCTCATTGACAATATATATGCTATATATATGTTGTTGTTATGGGTCTAATCAGTGTTTTTGGTGTAGTACTTTAACTGCTATATAAACATATTTTGCAAATGGCTACAAAACTACTGTAATGTGTGTTTTGCTGACCAGGTCAGACTTGTAAGTCTCTTATACACGTGTAACAAATACAATGCCTTTTGATATTATTTTCCAGGTAGCTGATAACTGTCCAGTGCCTGTGATATTATACAGTTGTCCAGGTAATACTGGCATTAACCTGTCTGGGGAGGTGGTCATTAAGCTGGCGAAACACCCTAATATAATAGGATTTAAAGACAGTGGAGGCGATGTAAGATACCATTCTCAAGATTTAATTTTCTTTTCCCTTTTTTCTCTGTATGATAAGGGTATTTTTTTCTTCAATTTTTCATTTCATTCTGTTCATTAGTAACTTTCTGAATTTTTCATTTTATGTATAATACAGTATTTTGGTTTCAATGTATGCTGAGAACTTTTAGTATAATTCTTCATTTTTAATTTTTTGAGTTTTTTTGTACATAGTTTAAACAGACAAATGTTTGTGTTGCATTTGTGAGTTAAAGCTTGGTGAAAAGGGATCTTGTTACATTTGAAAAGTTTACATTCTATCACTATTTTCTTAAGAAAATGTATTATGGGAACATTACAGATGTGTTTCATTTTGAATTCAAGGTTGCAAAATTAGGAAATATTGTGCACAAGACTGCTGGCCAGGATTTCCATGTGATTGCAGGATCAGCAAGCTTTCTGCTTCCAGCTCTGGCAGTAGGTAAGTCATAGCTGTAGATAGGTGGCAGTAGTGGTAGTTGATGGCTGTAGATAGGTGGCAGTAGTGGTAGTTGATTGCTGTAGATAGGTGGCAGTAGTGGTAGTTGATGGCTGGAGATAGGTGGCAGTAGTGGTAGTTGATGGCTGTAGATAGGTGGCAGTAGTGGTAGTTGATGGCTGGAGATAGGTGGCAGTAGTGGTAGTTGATGGCTGGAGATAGGTGATGAGTGTAGGTAGATGATGACAATGAGACAGAGCATGATATTACATGCAATTGGATCTTTGAAGTTTTTTCCACAAAAGTTTCTTAGCTTTTAAAAGTTCAAAAGAATATTTTTGATAGTGGTCTTTTCATTAATACTAATTTAGTTTTTGCCTTAGTTACAGGAACTTGTAATTTTTCTTTGATACATGCTCCTGCATTGTTTTGTTTTTGTTGGGAAAGATAATTAAAAAAAAAAATTCACGTATATTGTTGTGCCTTTGTGTTATATTTACCATTATTACATTTGTTATTCATAAATCTTTGCAAAATTGGACTTCCAAAGAATTGGAGTATTTAATGAATATTAAATAATTCTTCAGTGGATGAGGTCACAGGAGAGCCAGAAATATTTTTAAAGTCATAATAACTCTTTGTTTTGGCCAAAAATTGGATTTTCCTGGAAAAAACGGCAATTTTCCCGTACTTACCAATGGCCAACGACCCCATTCCTGCATTCAAAGTTAATCCAGGGTTTTTTTCCTAAACGTACGGTTTTTTGTTAAAATCTCTTAAGAGATTTTAACTGACGGAGCTCTCTCTCTGACATTGCAAAGTCACTGGTGACCTACTTAAAACCGCGGGAAAAGCAGACAACAACAACACTATATAAGATTCATGAGATATATTCGTCTTTTGGTTAAAAATGCATTTATATCCACAATGTGTGCCATTCCGGGCTTTTCGTTATCCGACGTACTGTACAAAAACTCGCAACTTACGTCTGTGTCCGCATTAATGCGTTTGGCGCCATCTTATTTTGGTCTCGAATGAATGCGAGAATCCGCGTGACACCATTACGTCATTAGCAACGAGTGCCTTGATGACTGGGAAGAAAGGCTCGAAAGCCCTATTGACAAGTACAGATTTTAGTTTTACTACAATAACGGCCGTTTCAGTGGTAAAATACAATAGAATATATTTCCACGCGTTGTTTACAATGTATTTCATGCGGAATTTTGAATCTCAAAGGAAGAGTTATTATTGCTTTAATCATATTTTATTACATTCAAAATAAATACATTCCAACAAACTCTGCAACCTTATTACAGAAAAAGTGAATTGAAAGCTACAACTATCACAGACACCAGTGCCAAATAAATATAGTTTTTAATTAAAGTTTTGCCAGTAATACAAAGAAAAAATTAAAGTTCAGGAGCGAAAAATATTTTATGCTCCTATAGAATTGTCCAATTTATACAGTGTCAAATGAACAAAATTGAACATTTAATACAACTTATCAGAGTACTTTTCCAACTGTGTGTGTGTGTATGTTCTCAGTGAAAAAAAAATATTCATACAACTGGAACCATTATAATAATAGTTTTCATTCTGGTAGCATTTGAAGTGTCATAAAAATTTAAAGTCTGGCACAGAACTTTTCCACTTCATCATGTATGTATTTGGTACATGAGGGACATTGGCGATGAGATCCTATACGGTGATATGTAGTATCATCCCCGTCAACCTGCTGACAGGAATATGGCCGTTGTTTGACATCATTGACAACAACAACACTCTTGAGAAATCTTTTCAGGTCATTCCCAAGTGATTCATAGCTTTCTACTTTATTCATAAGAATCTGGACCAAAACATCGGTTCCTATTTCTCGAAAGTCTGGTTGTTGTTTAAGTGTGGACAGTGAGGTTGAGTCAGCATATTTTATGCACTTCTCCAGCAGTCTTGGTAGATAATATTTCTGGGCTATCACCAAGATTTTTATGCTGCAGGGCTTGGATAGAAGAAACTCTTCTGCTTGATGAACAAATTTTGTGAATTGGTACTCTTGGAGCAGGGGAAGAACTGTAAAAACATTGGTATCTGAAAGTTTTAAGATAGTCATTGTTAATATGAATCTTAAATGGTTACACCAGTGACCTAATGTACTTGTTGTTTTCTGATGCTTTGTACTTTGTTATGCAAATGAAATGTTAAGATTATCTGTGATATTTATTTACTGAATTGGCCCATCAACTACTGCATTTACATTATGAGTCTTTTTTAAACCTTTTTTTTTATTGGAAATAGTGTTTATATCACTTAGGGACATTTGTGAACCATAACTCTTAAAGTCAATGGATCAATGTTTGCTCATTAGAATCTGGAATTGTCAGGAGAGAATTCATTTTACAATGCATCACCATGGGAATGGGCTAAAAGCTCCCACAATTTCAGTAAATTAACCATGTTTTTCAATTTTTTCCATTTTATTACCATATCTCAATTTAATGTACCAAAAGTCTTGCTAATGTAAATATTGAATGTTTCTTGAAAATTGTTAATTGTAGTTCTGCATGTTTTGGAATTGCATGTTTTGTAAGGCACACATTACCAAGTCACTTCATAAGCAAAAGATAAAAGAAGAAAAGAAAAAAACTGTGTACGTTTATTTATCCAGGATTAATTATATTAATGAGAGAAAATGTACTTTAATATGATGTAGAGACCTGATCAATAGCTGAGTATGAAAATACGATTGCAAATGTGCATTATTGATGTTTTGTCTAATATTTTTGTTGTCTCAGCCTTTTGGAGACATATACAGAGAACATAGTTTTTAATGGCATACTAGATTTATATATAATGGTAAAATAAGAATAAAGTGAATACACAGTGTGCTGAATTATAATAAAGATACATTGAGTTCTGTTATAAGTGTTGTATGATGGATGTTGCAGCATTGCATAACAGTGAAAATCAATACCATCAGATAGTGTTTTGCTGTAACCCTACATACAAGTATTACACATTATAAACAGCCCTTCATTCACTACTAACAATATTTTAGTATCCATATATATATGATGCTTACCATCTATAGGCTTAAGAGGTGGGTGGATGACAGCCATCAGTTCAGCCATATCATTATAGTTCTTCCCAGGTAGGGGGATCTCTTTTGCTTCCTTCTCCACAAAATCATGTGAAAACATAGCATCCATCATTGGAGACCACATAGACAGTATAGCTTTACTGGCATAGATTTTCTTCTCTTCTACTATGAAGATGATGTTGCCATGCTTCCAGGGTTTGGTGAAGTCTGGCATTTCTAGTTCATCCATTTTGTTGATGCTGCACAGTGTTTTGCAATAGAGACAGGTTTTGTCAACGTTCCTGAGATGGTACTCAGAATCCTGCTCTGATGGCCTTCTGCAGAAAGAGGTCTGCCACTGCCTGGACTGCTTGTACTAAGGCTTCGTTCACATGCAATGTCTATTTTCTATTTTCTATTTTCTATTTTCGGTATGTCTTATGATCACGCTCTGTGCCCTGAATATCCCGCGGCGTAATTGCTGGCTTCTTATAAGTAACTGGCTCGCGCTGCCAGTAATTACGCCGCGGGATGTTCAGGGCACAGAGCGTGATCATAAGACATACCGAAAATAGAAAATAGAAAATAGAAAATAGACATTGCATGTGAACGAAGCCTAAGTGTAGCACACATATGCAGCACTGGATCACAAGTCAGGCAGACCTAGTGCTATATATTGATTATGTCAGCCTTATTTTTGATAATAAAAGAAAGAATGGCATTGCCCATTATTTAAGGACACAGGTAGTATTTTCCATTAATTCCAAATTTTTTAATCGGGAGCTATATATGAATAAATATATATTGTATGGTTTATATACTGAAACTGACTGTGTTATGTGTCTGTATTATTTCAACATAATCAGATAAATATTGATGTATAAATTATAATAATTTTGTGAGGTCTTTTGTAAAATGAGTAAACCACCCCTAGGGTAACTTTGCTGAGAAAGGGACCTTTACTTGCCAGCCCATATATGGCAAATTTAGTCAGGGCCAGGCGGCAAGAGTAAGGTTTTTGGTCGATTCCATCAGCTGATGAGATTAGTTGTCCATGGTTGGTCCCGGTGAGAGAGCAATGGGGTCTGCACAATGTATCCTTAATTTGACCTATATATCCATTGTTTACATACAGTGACCTAGTTTTCTATCGATGTGTTGTACACAAACACACATGGTTATGCCACCATATATGGGCATAGCATACCTTTATATGGAGAAGTTTGGAACAGCTGATGTCAGTGACATAGTATTTCAAAATAGCAGCAAGGATTATTTGTGTTACTGAAACATAATTTACCATCTGCTTTTAGTAAAAAAAACTAGAAAAATTATGAATGTCATTTGTGACTACATGTTTATTGTATTTTCTCTTAATTTTTTAGTAGTTTGATACTTATTATCCAGTTGCCTAATACTGATGATTACTTGATGGGACTCTTTCCTTTATAACCCAGCTAAACTAGTTTAAATTCATTGAATAGATATTGTTTTTTAAACATCTGCATAGTTAGTAAATGATCTTTCTCATTATTCAATTAATTAAATGCTAAAGCAACTGAGAGAAGTAATTGAAACATCAATTTGCTGAAAAGATTTATTGCATAATGCAGTGATAGTAAAAGTTTGCTTTTTAGCCCTTTCCTTTTAAACTACGTATACGCCTCACCCTTGTCAACACTGACATGCATTATAACTACTGGTATAATTATGCTTTAGTGTCATTGACTGTCAGTGGAGGCTTAACTTAGTTTTGCAGTTTAATTGCAAACATTGAAAAAACCACAGATTTTTTTCTAAGAAATATGTTCTTGATGTTATGTTGTGGCGAGACCGAGTATGTAATAGCCCCTTGTTCTTGTACCATATTCCTAACAAACAAAAAGTATGAGTATCATGTATTTTTTTTTCAGGTTGTTCGGGTGGAATCTGTGCCTTAGCTAATGTAGTGGGGCAGGAGGTGTGTGACGTACAGACCTTATTTGAACAAGGCCAGCAGAAAGAAGCCCTAACCCTACAGCACAGGCTGATAGTTCCCAACACAGACGTATGTTTTGCCATTTACTTTCTTTTTTCACGGTGTACTTTTTATTGTGAATTTTTATTCATAATGAATTTTTAAAAGTGTGACATCAAATGCATATAGTGTGTTTCTGTTCTTTTTATTGAATGTGATTCCTTATGTATAAGTACTTAATTCATGCATGATCAAAAAACCAATGTATTCAGATACTGCAAAGAGAGACTTTTATCATAATGATTTATGTTTTGTCTTGTTGAGATTATAATAACGTTTTAGATAAAAGTAAAAACCACCTACCTGACACAATTGAAAGTTTTTCCATTACAGTTTGTATTTCAAAAAAATCAGGAAAAGATCCCAAAAGAATATAATGAATATAGAATAATATCATAACAAAAGCAAAACATGAAATTCTATTGTATCTTGTTTGTAATTGATCTGGTTGGTTTTGTAATGCTAACTTTCTTGTGTATTTATGGATTTTTTGTTGTCCAAAGGAAAAAAAAAAGATTCAGGTAAAAGAAATCATAATATTTTTGTCAATTCCTCACAGGTAACAAGGAAGTATGGTGTCCCTGGCATGAAGGCTGCTATGGAGTGGTATGGCTACTATGGAGGACCCACACGCTCTCCTCTACAGCCTCTCAGTGAAGAGGATGTCAACAAAATCAAAAAGGACTTCCAGGACAATGGTTTGTTGTAAAAGCATGACATGTTAGACTAGCAAAATATTATGGACAGATAACAAGCTAGCATTTGATAAAAAAAAGGAGAACATATTAAAAGGTGCAAGGTGAACTAGATTGTGATCTAGCTTGAAGACCAAGGCTTATGTAAACTTTAATACTGTATCTTTGAAATAATTATTTTTTCTAAGTTCCAAGTAAATATTATATTGTTAATGCAAAATTATGTTTAATTTATCCATTTGGATGAAATCATATTAAATGGAATGAGATTATGTCTACCAAAGTAATAAGTACTTTTGTTAACATATTTTCTGTGTCAAATTTTTCTTACAAGATACATGTACATTTTTAACTTAACTGAAATACATTGCCAATATTTTACAAATACTTTTACCAAGGTAAATAGATTGTTATAGTTTCAAATGGATTTGTTTTCAGGTACAAGGTGAATATGAATTTGAATATTTAAATTTGAATTTACTGAAGTTGAAAATTTTCTATTTGTTTTATTATAAAGCATAAATTTTTTTTTGTATTTTATGTATTTGTGTACATCAAAGTGCTGCTCTTCCAATTCTATGCAAAATGTACTATCTTCACAGACTACTAGACTCGATGTTTTTGTCATATTACAAACTTGAGGAATGCGCTGTGGCATCAATGGGTTGCAATTTTCTAATATTTCTAAGTCAAAATATGATTTTGCTCAATAGTATACCATGCTATATTTTAATGGGACTGTTTTGACAACAAGAAAAGTGGACAAGGACAAGTAATGAATCAAAATAAGTAATACTTGATGCTTAAAAATGATTGATATAAAAGGGAAAGTTCTCGAGCTAATCTTGGGCATATCTAATGGTCAATACACTGCATTTACTCTTTAATTAATGGGAAACGAATGACATATTGTTGCACAATTGCTAAACTTATATATTTTTTGACAATTTTAATAATGTTATGTTCTTTTGATGGTATTCATACATTTTACATATACATTATGAAGAAGTTTTTAAGAATTGTTGAACCATACTGTGGTTGAGAGGACTAGCTCAACTACAGCATTGAATTAGATCATGTATCTGCACAACTAACTAGATTACATTAAGTGAATAAATTGTAGCAGAATATAACTGATTTTGTTAATAATTTTTGATAATATGGGTGTAGATGTTTCAAGGGGTTCCACCCTTACCCAATTTTCCTTCTATCTTTCAACCTGTATTCTTGGAATTGACAAGTTTGTAGGCAGTAACCTTAGTTTTAGGGATTGCTTTTTCAATGATATCATTTGTTCTCGCTTTTTGTCTTCATTGGCCATCTAAATTTTCCTACAAAGTAGAATAAAGCAGATATGGATCACAAATCTATTCCTTATGAAAGTCAATACAAAAACAAGCCTTTTAGCCCTATTTTCACACAATCTTTATTATATATATATATATATATATATATATATATATATATATATATAATTGAGAAAAACCTTTGATGAAAACTACAAAGACTGTATATTGGTATCAAACAACCACAGACAAGCTGCAATTATGATATGCATCACATCGTAGGTTCAAAATCAATTTGTATTTAACTGGAATGCCATTTGCACCAGCTATGGGGGGCTTTGCTAGAATTCCACTGGCCTCTTACCATTACTTGAACAGGAATCCTTGTAGGGTTAACCCATTAGTTACACATGCAGGGATGTCTTGTGTTGCATTTCTTTACTAAGGCCCTCTGCACTGTTAGATAAATCAAAAATATAAATGAAATTATTAAATTGAAAAAAGAAAAATATAAAGTCAGTGATGAGCATACGCATTCTTCAAGCACATTTGATAGCACTGAGATGAGAAATGATAGAACGCATTATTAAACCTGCACCTTTGTGATTTGAGGCTTCTGATTCTTAAGTTTCATTCTGATTCTTGTGGACACATGACAAGAATGTGAGACATGCTTATGATAGCCTTTTTCAATTTTAATAAACAAAAACAACAACATATAATTTCAGTGTAAAAAGAATATTGAAAAAAAGTGAGTATATCTGCTGTGTGTTTCCTCCTTCGACAGTAAACAACTAAGGTTTAAAACATATATTGATTTGTATAGTTGGCCAGTAACAATAGGCCTTCAATTTGGTCATCACAATCAGACTAATTTTTTGTCAAACATAACACCTGATGGAACACTCCAATGTTAACTTGAA
Source organism: Lingula anatina (assembly GCF_051362555.1). Lineage (NCBI taxonomy): Eukaryota > Metazoa > Brachiopoda > Lingulata > Lingulida > Lingulidae > Lingula > Lingula anatina. The sequence continues at coordinate 45,452,063 of NC_141767.1, forward strand.
AATGTACATTTTAACTGGAAAACTCCCATGTTACTTACCAATGGAAATTAAATAGAATTTCTTATTCTAATAATACAAGAGATTGGGAAAATACAAGAGATGGGTTTTAAAACAAAACATGCTGAAAACATGAACCTTTTCTGAAAGCAATTTTATGTATTTTTTGTGTCAAAATGTCAAGGACGCATTGGTTATATCCTAATGTGGGATTGATTTTAGAAGTGCCTTTTATATCAAGTACGTAGAATTGCCACATTGATATAATTGCCACATTGGCTATTGTGGATCCAACTACTTAGGTGGATCCAACTTCATGGGGACTGTTGATGAATGCAATCAGTTCAACAAATTAGAATGCCTCCTGGCATTGTATAGAATATAGAAAAGCTGGTGATTAATTATACTAGTACGTTGGAAACGAGGAGACAGGTTAATCTGTTAAACTGATTGCATTCAGCAAGAGTCCCTGCAGAGTTGGGTCAATCTCTGTAGACCAATAGTTTCAATGGGAATGAGCCTTAACTTTCAATTCACACAAATTAAAATGCATAGGTAATTACACTTAATACACAGTAGTTCAGAGACCATACTGTGCTCATTGTATGGGATTTTTTCCTTGTTTTTCTGAAGTGAATAATTTTTATTTAAATCTACTCATTGTTTATGCCCTAATCCATTCTACTGCAACACTCATTCTTTTCACTCTCTTGATCTACCCTACATGCACATGCATTCATATACATACAAATGTTTTATGAGCAGATTTATTCTATTTAATTTTAATCCCTGTTAAGATGACCAATGTTCATGTAAACCCAAACAGTTGAGTTTAGAGGACAATTATTTTCTTATCTTCTAAACAGAATTGGTCATGCAGGGAATAAATTAAGCTGTATACAACCTCTCAATACAGATGGCTTGGTAATCAAATTTCAGCAGAGGATCTAGTTGTTACTGAGAACAGGTTTTGTCCCTCTGGTGTACTATTATCCCATTCTTGTGTTAGATAACTGGATAACAAGAATGTGGAGGATGCAGAGACCAGCTGATTCTATTACACCACTGTTAACACTGAGATGGAATGAAATTGATTGGTTGCCCAAAATTGTGTTTTGATTAGTACAACCCAAAAAAGATAATTTAAATATTCCATAAGCAAGTTCAGTACATGTCAGAAATAATCTATTAAGTTATAGGCCTCAGATGATAATGTTTGATGAAACTTACTGATTAGGAATAAATGAGGTGTATGAAATTTTTGGGTCATATTAATTCTATGTAAGTAGATTTGTGGTCCCAAGATGATACACTGACATAAGGGAAAAGTAGCCTGTGTTTCAGAGTCAAGTTGGGTCAGCTTCAATGATCTCCATCCATGAATTTCCATATGCATCTTCTTGTCACATTTGAACTTCACTTGATTTAAGTTTACTATGCTAATCACAAATGTTAGAAAGGTCTGTAAACTGCTGGACATGTTTTTTTACAGTACTGTTAACTCTGAAGAACCTAGGATCCAATGCACATGCATATTCTACACAATTCAATAAGGACTGCTGACACTGATCATGTGGTTATGTTATGGAGCAATCTGCTCGATTACAAAAGGAATTGCAGTCTGATGTCTTTTATTTCAAGCTTGGAACAATCTATTAGGGTAATGTGAAACGCCTTGTGTGTCTTGAAACTAGCACTCCCTATATTTAACTCTAAGGGCACATAAAGGGGGAAGGTTATGGGCGGTAGTGTAATAGTTGCCATTAATACTTCTTGAGCTCAAGGAAATTAACTTCTGAGAATGACCATTTGAGTTTTCAATATATCTTTTATGGGTGTGGGTTGAATTGTGTCAGGTCTTTATTGGGTGTTGGTTAAATAACATTAGAACTTCTCATAGGTGTTAGTTGTTTTGCATGTAAGGACAGTCAAGTTAAAATTGTAACACTGTTCAATTTACTCTTAATTAGAAATAAGAATATGAATTTGCATAAGGGATTTTAAGCTAATACAATTAGATCTTAGACAAATATTCATCATTCAGTCAAAGGTATTTACACAAAGCAACACTGTTTTGTAATGTTCAGTACTCACAAACATGCTGTGTATTGATTATTGTATTTATAACTGAGTTCAGTCAGGAATTTATGGATGATCTAAAATCAATTTTCTTGGAATCATCAACCACACAACATAAAGGAATACAAAGTAATCTAAAACTAAGTCATTGTTAACAAATGTTTAATATTACTATCAATAGAACAGTAATTGGATGTTTTCATGTAAACATGCTACTGCTCATTCTGGAATATTTTTCTCTTAATTATCTCTCATTTTAACCAGTAAGTACATGAAAAATTGACAAAAATAATAATCAAACGTCTCTCATTTTCTTGAACTATCATCTCAACTTTGTGTAATTTTTCATCTGTAAGCATGTGGTCAGTGCTACTTTGCAGGTGTGCAGTGTCATGTAGACACTGAGAATGATGGAGTCTTCTGTCAGGTGTTGCAATAGTGTTAAGTTGCAGGTAGACAGACATATTGATTGGACAGAACAAAGCAAAACACAGTTCATTATTCTTGATTATGAATAGAAGATACCCCAACATATATCTTTTAAGATATTTGCATTAACCAATGACAGATTGAGTGCTTTTTTTAGACCTGTAGTCAGCAATTTCTAAGGTTTTTTTTCTGAAGAAGCGGACCTTTTACCCTTTATGCTCCCCCAACATGAGTAATGGCTAAGAACCTAGATTAAATCAAATTTTTATACAAAGTGGACTTTTTTTTTGGCCAAAAGGGTGGTTCTTTGTAACCCTCTGTTGAACAGCCACTCTCCTTCCCTATGGGCTTGCTTTTACTGAATAAAACATTAAGTGTTAAGCATAACAGAATATTTTAAGATGGTTTTTCATAGAGAAAAAAGTGTCAAGTTGAACAGATCAACAAAAGTGTGTATTTTGTAAGATTACATCTGTTTCTGATAAGGAACTGGCAATATTTGTGACAGCTGAGACATGTGGTTAAGCTCTCATACCTTGGACAAACAATACGTGCCTTGAGTCACTTCTCACTAAATGCATTTACTTATTGTTTTTTTATTATTCAAAGACAAAATATGTTGACCAAATAGTACCTCATGATTTTTAGGTATGTTAAGCAGATTCATTTTTTAAATTACAAAATGTACAAGTTATTATAGTTTTTAGCATCTGTGTTAATAAGAATGGTAATGTGCTTGATAAATTCAGTATGTAATATTTGTATCTGTTTCAGTGGAAAACAGCAAACATTCCATTAAGTGTGGTTTGTTTCTTGTATGTTCTACACTTAGTAGAAATTGGAATTAAAAAGAAAAAAGTGCAACCTGTAAATAATTTTCATTAACATTCTGTTATTTTATTGGTAGATGAGAATTGTACTCAAAAATTTTTAGAGTACATGACCTCAGATTTCTGAGTAGGTCGTGGTAAATTAATAGTGTAAATTCATTTAAGATAAGAATTTAAATAACACTTATGTACTTGTTTGTTAATAAGTGTATTTGTTTATACTTCACTCATGATATAATTTGTGCATGCATATGACAGTAAGGACAGCATTTATTGACAATCTATTTCCATTAAGGCCTTTGATTTTTATTGATTTTTGAACAGAATTCACTGTCAGTGGCACGATGGATGTCGTTAGCAAAAATATGCCATCTTGTGGAGGGGCTTGTGTTGCTAATAAACCACAGCAGACTACAGTATATATCTATGGTAACTTTATATTATTTTATATTAATAATCACATCACTGTACTAAAAGGTAATATCTGTAATGAGAAGCTAATCACAGGAATAATACATCTAGGCACAATGTGGATAAATTGATGAAATTCACTTTCTGTGTCAATTGACGTATCAGTAAGATAGAGACTCTTAGTTTCTAATCTGTGTTTGGTTTGTCAATAAAGCTACAGACACTGATAATTCACATGGAGGGTGATTGGCTGAAAACGGCTATTAAATTTTGAAACAAGCCCATTCCCTGTAATACTGACATTAAACAGATATTGAAAAGAAGAGTGAATTATAAGATTTTGGACCTTATATGTTGGATGGAGGAAATATTATAAAGGTGGAGTATTGATCCATCCTCCCACGCTGGACCAGAGGCATTGTGGAGATTACTGAAATGAATTTTATGGAGCCCTTCTATGGTAAATTTGATGTGGGAGATAAACTTTTTTTACCAACGTATGTTAGGAAAATCAGAGTTGTTGGATTTTCAGAATCAATTGATGCTGTGAAAAGAGATTATAGTTGTAAATAACAGCTTTTTTAATAGCTGTAATGCATTAAAAAGATATGAAGTTGGTGTTCATAGCAGCTTTTACTTATTTGTGTAAAAGTTTGAAACTCAACATTTTAAGACCTGTACAAATATGAGTTAGTTGCACACCCTTTACCTGACTGTCATTCCTGTAGTTCACACACAAATATAAAATTACTTTTAAAGGCCATTTACAGAACTAACACACTTATAATCTAAACCATACTACATAATTAGGTATCTCATCTCGAGTATTTGGTTACCATTGTCTGTTTTAAGGTGCAAGGCTGATTACTCTTTGTGTAACCCATCACCATAATAACAGTAGAGTGGCATTCCATACCTAGTGGTGGGGATTGTTAGAAATCATAACTAAAGCTTTCTGCTTACTAATGAATAGTTAAGCTGTAACAATTGCACTGTAAATTGATGTGCCCCTTTACACTTACACTTGTCTCACTTAACAATGGTGAATGATTTATAACAAAATTGCAGACTTCTTGTATACATCTATTCTAAGAACTGAAGAACTTAATAGCATACCTCGTACACCTGTATTATAAAGCTTTTGGCCTGTTTCCTTTCAATATTTTTGTGGAGAAATGTCTAGGAAGTCGCCCCCCTATCCCAGCCCTTGTAGAGCCCAGTGTGTTAGTGACGTCAATTTAGTCTTTAGGGAAGCATTGATGTGCATGATAACCAATCGAGGCAGCGGTTGATAAATCTTAGGTGATCTATACTGAGAACCAGACTCACTGTATGTGACTGATAGAAAAGGTGTCATATGTGAAGTAACCAGATATAAGTACGCTCGAAATCATAAGAAAGAGTACAATTATTATTATTTAAATCACCACAGTTTTAAGGATACAGCAAAAATTCTGGGCTAAGGTGGATAAGCGTGTCTGCCAAAAGAGATAGGTAAGTTCTTTTTCATGCATATGGCATGTTTTTAACATGTTTACTGAAAGTAAACATTTTGATGCTGACTTGAAGATGTTTTGGATTCTATGTCATCAATATAATTCAATAGTTGACCAATGAATATAGATGCTGACCAGTGAAATTAACTGAGCTATGTTTCTCAGAGAATATATGTACTCAGTCAGTATTACATTTTTGTCACAACTGTGTTAATCTTTTTTTCACCAAGCACATAAAATGTACATATGATTGTCACCATGGTATATCCAACAAAATTGTGACATTAATCCTAAGAATTGAGAGGGTGCTTTAAGTGGATGTATATGTTCTTATCATTGAAGCATACTATATTTCTCTCTACTTGCAGTTGAACACTGACAGTAGGTGGAAAATGGTATCAGCTTTTTTTTTAATTCTATGCTTATATTCTTAATAACATATGTTAGGGGGAGATGATGTAGTAAAACATTTCCAAAGAAAATTCATGTTTTATATTCTCATTTCTCTTACAGTGCTTGATATAATAGAGGATGCTATCTGTGGTGCTATTTTGGTGCTTAGTGGCACTGGGTCAGAGTCGTCCAACCAAGGATGGAGACATAAAAGATGTGGAATTCAGAATGCCTAATGTTCAGCCTCAAAAGGTTTGTAAACTGTAGTCAGGATATCTACTAAGTATACGAGCAATAAAGATAGTTGCATATGTGCCGATATCAAACAAAACTGTGGTAGTGATCTCTGTATTACATTTACAAACTTTTACATAAATATATATTGATATATATTTGATTCAAAGACCATAGGGTGCATTAACTTAAAAAACATGAATTCTTTTTTATCCAGTTTGTCACGCATCAGAAAATATCTGTGTCAGATATGTTTACCACACATTTGACTGTCTTTTATTATGGGTGCAATTCATTTCTTAAGAATGATCTGAATATAATGAATCCTTCATTATGGGTAGCAACTGTGAAAAGAAAAGGTCACAATGAATAGAACACAATAGCTTCCTAGTTATTTGTATTTCAATTATGTGTTCTGGTTTGATTGTGAAAATATTATCCGTGATTGTATTGTATTAAGGCTACAGAAAGGTCCTAATAAAAGATTAATAAGTGAATAAATTAACAGATAAATTAGAACCCTAGAGCAGAACCCAAGGTAAAATGTAAATGGTAATTTTAGTAAAAGGGGACTTGAATTTAGTTAAAACTATAACATCTTTCCTTTCTCTCCTGAAGAACTGTCTGTCTTAAAATTTCCTTGAAATTTCTGAAGAACTTCTGAAGTCTGTTATAAAGAAACAAACAAGAAAAAACAGGCAAACAAATAAATGCCAATGAAATAACACAATCTCCTTCTTTGGCAGATGTAATAATAAGTAATGCAGATAAACCTTATATCGTAGATAATTTTCTACAATCTTTTAAATTAACTTTGTTAACTATGTTTTTATGTCACTGGCCCAAATTGTGTCACCAACTATGACTTTAAGTGGACTGTTTTCAAGACTTGAATAAAACATGTCCATTGAATACTCTGGAAGTTGTCACATTTAAAACAAACACAATGGTAACATTACTTGACTTTCTGTAATATGTAAGCCTAATGGGTTTTCACTGTCTACTTCATAAACATGATGTAACAGAGCAGATTCTTGTTTTTTCTCTGTATTTTTGAAAGCTTTTTTTATGAAAGAAACTATTCACTTGAGGAGTAAAATAAGTTTGTTTCTAAGTTTGTATCTTCATTTCAGAATTAAATAATTTTTCATCAAAAATACCACTCACATAACAAATAAGTGATGGAAAATATTAAAGAATGAATCTGAATAGGTATTGTTGCAATGATATTCAAACAAAGGGAATGTTTTTTTTTAAATCATTAAAGTATTAAGAAAAAATTGGTCTGAAATTTTTGATCTTTTACAATTGTTTAAAAATGATTGATTTTCGATCTGATGAAAATGATGGATGTGTAACTATACAGCAGTATACAAAATCTATTTTGCAGCCTGATACCTATTTATGTGTGCCAATGAAGATGGAAGAAGTTGCCAAATATGTAGGTATGTTACAAATTTACTGTTACATGTTGTTTGTTTGGTTATTCAAAAATGTTCATATCTCTCATCAATTTGAGCCTGACAGAACACAGTGATTGACATATTTTTGAAAAAAAAAAGATCATAGCTAGGTGTGTCCACACATTGGACAATATTATATTCATTAATTTTACTTATCTATGCCATCTGGCATCACAAGCTTTATATTGTTTTTGACTTGGTTATTTGTGCTGATGATACATGTAAATAACCCACTTTATTAGGACTGTTAATTGTGCAATATCAACAGAACTGGCTTTGGACTTTTGGGGTTTCCATTTAACATTAGGGACTTAATGAAAATCAAATGGGACTTACAGAATTGGCTGGAAGTCAAAATGTTATTTTTTCGGTCGAAGGTCTCATTTTCTGTGTATAATAGATACACTGGAGTCATTTGATAATTTACATTAAAAGCCGGATTGGGGCAAATGACATAAGGAATATGCTCCTGCTCTGATAATAAAGAATAATTGGCAGAATTTTACATGTCTGCTACCTCGTATTAGTTTCATGATGTGAAACCTGTAATAGTCAACTTATATTCAGTGCCTGGGCATTGAGTCCTTGCAAATAACATAAACGTGCTTCAAAACATGCTATTAGCACTTCAAGTTCACCTTACAGTACCAAGTGTACAATGGCATCAAATCAGAAAAACATATAAACAATGAACATTCTGGGAAAATTTATTGGATTAGAACAAGAGATGTGGGTGACTTTTCATTTAAATTCTTTCACATTTTTTTTAGGAATAAAAACCTTTTAAGTGTCATGATTTATGGATGGCTTCTGGCCTTGGTAGTTGATTACACACAGTATGGAAGACATTGTATGCTTTGTACTTCTCTTGGCCTGTGTGATTAAATTTACAGAGAAGTTATTAGTAAAAATCAATAAACCACATGCTGGAGTAATAAATTTAATCAGAATCTTCATAACAGAAACCTCCTAGATAACAGACTACAGAGTGTGTGAACTTTTTGCTGTTGTGATCACTATGACAGTTTGACAGTTTTTAAAATTTACTGACTGCAAAACATTGCATGGCTTATAGAAGAATGGTACATAAAAATGCCCATTAATACACTTATCATGTACATTTGTTCTCCGTATGTGTTTAAGTGGCTCTATGTGGAGTCCTTATGAGGAAATTAAGTTGGATATATTTTGTGTCATATAACCCTGATAACCTATATTGATAAGATATGAAAGTTATTTTCAACAGATTGATATTCTGTAACTATAAAAGTTTTATTCAGAGAAACCTCCAATTACTCCCCAACAACAGTTTTCATCCTGGATTTCAGTCTTCCCTAACAGTCTGCCCTCTATGATTGTTTCAAATGGTGTATGTGCCCTTTTTTACATATTTTTGAGCTGGAAATTTTGATATAACAACCTCAGATATTACACTATGCTCTCATTAATCCATTCCCTTGATGATCTGCTTATTTATTTATTTATTTATTTATTTATTTATTTATTTATTTATTTATTTTCAGTTGGATTTGTTCCCCATGCCAACATGTCCACTGCCCACCACATGCTGCTGTATGGGTGTGAAGAGCCTGGGCAGACAGACAAGGTTTGGTAAGTGCTGTCACAGGATCTTACGTCTCTACCTGCAGACAGTTGTGATAAGGTTATAAGATTTATGGCTCTGTGGTCTAAGGTAAAAAGTGTTGTCAATTGTTTTTACTTTGATGTACTCAATTATCTTACCAGAATGATGGAAAATGTCAAATTTCTTCAAAAACCTGTTAATTGCATATGGGCATCTATAATTTTCGTTGTGTGAACCAGGAGTGATTTTTTTATGTGTTTATTTATTTATTTTATTTTATTTTAAAGATGTGAAGTGCATTCTTCCCTGTTGGAATATAATTTTGTAGCTCTTTGTAAGTTAAAAATATAATATGCTAATAATGTTAGCACATATGAGGCAGTCCAATTATACAAGATATTTTCCCCATTAAGCAAATACCTGCCTTTATCATGAGTAAAAAGATGATTCTCGAAATTTTAGTATATCCAAGGTAAAGCATTTCCATATTTCTGATTTGCAGATAATGTGATATCCTCTCACCAAAAGAACAAAACATATAGTGATTTTCTCTGATTTTCTTTGTTAAGAATAATGATTATCTTTCAAATGGTAATTTGAGAGATGCTTAAGATAGCTGTATGAATAAGATGTTGTTACTGTTTCAGGAATTGTGGAGAGATGTCAATGAAGGAGAAAAGTTCTTATACCATGGCTCCAGTGTGCCAAAAAGGATCTGCCATCATTTATGCATGGGCAATGGATGCTCCTCAACTGACGCTCCCCAAGGGTAACTATGAGATATTACTGACCTAAAACTGTTACACTAATGTACACAAGATATCTTAATACATATGGAATAGACAACAAATTTTTACATTTGATTGATTTGTGTAGCTTGTAAATAAAGTGTTTTCCTAATAATACCATTGATTTTTAAATTAATGTTTTTTTGCTTATATGTTAAATACTTAAGGTAGACTATTTTCACTTTCTACTTTTATTAGATACATTAAAGTTGTTATTAAAACAATTCTGAGTTGTCAGTTGTATTTCACATTTACTGTTGGGAAAATCCCACTGATTATTTTAATTTCATGGTGTTACATTTATGCCCAACAGGCTTAGTGCTTTCAGTCTTTCCCTTCACACAGACTTGCTTCAGGGCACCAGATTCATGCTCTACACTTTATTACATGTACGAGTGCACCCTGTAAAGAGTCACAAAAACCATTTCTTAAAGTTAATAAACATTGATTTTTTACTCACTGAATAAATCTCCAAGATGTCACAAAATGTTCATCTGTAAATCCTTTATTTTACAAAAGGATGTCACCTATTGGTCATTTTGGTATTGATAATTTTGACCAGTGTGCCACTCTTAGTCCTGCCCGCTAACTGGACTAATTAAGTTATGGTAGTAAACATGAAACCACCATGAAACCATACAAATACAGTTGAAGCTTTAACAAAATGACTGTAAGAAATTGTTGATAAACTGGGAGCCAAACTTCATAATGAGCTGCTCTGGCATGCTTCTCTTTATAGTAACTTATTGTCCTTTTTGTCCACATATTATATCGTACCTTGTCTCTTCAATTCATCCTTATCAAATTTTCGGCCAGAAAACTCCAATTTAAAAGATAAGATATTTCTTTCAGATGTTGGCTTCAAGGTCGGTGGAAACTCTGAGATCCAGTGGCTGGTTTTACAGGTTCACTACAAAGATGTCAGTAATTTTGTCCCGCCCAAGTCTGGATCTGACCATTCTGGAATCACAATGAAGGTCACAGAGACAGAGTGAGTATTCAGAAAGATATCTGATCAAACTGGGTATGGATTATGTCAAAGATGACAATTTTCTGGACATAATTTGGATTTGGCTTTGTTCTTCTTCAAGATAAAAAATTTCACTGTGTTCTTATTTGGTTTGTTAATTTTGCCTTTAGGAAATTTTTTTATCAATGTAACCTCAATAGTTTCTTTTTTTGTGGAAAAAACATTATTTTAAATCATTGCATGATTTTGATTTTATTAAACAAAGATATCTGGGTCACATGTTTTTGATGGTTTACAATTACACTACTGTTAATTGGTCATGTGGCTGACCTGTATTTATTTTGCTTACCAAATTCATGAAGAACAAAGAAATCCAAAGTACATTATTCAGAAGAAACCGGGGATTATTCAGAAGCTTATATATTCAAGTCTCACTAGATTTGTATTGCATCATGATGATAACAAAGGTAATTTTTCTGACAGTTTAATCTGCTGGTAATTTGTGATCATAAATACTACAAGGCAATTGAAAGCTCCTCTCAGAAACCTTGTCCTGCTTGGTGAAGATCCAGTATTCTTATCAGAATCTGCTGTACATATTCAAGCATAGTAACTCCATGTGCATCTTTGTATATAATTATGTGTTCAATTTTCATAGCTTCTATAAGCAAAGAGCTCATTCCAAACAATTGTCAAATTTGTGCCAACTTATTACTGGTAAATACTGCAAGGTTTTAAAACCACCAGCATCAAAGTTATATTGGTGAAATATGACTTTGCAGCCAGGGGTGTTACAAGTACCATGTAAGTTAGACATTGGCTATACATAATTTTTGGCTTGCAAAAATGATGCTTATTATCCAAAATCACATTTGACTCTCTTTTTGGCCTTAATCACACAAATACATTGATCGAACAACACTAATGAAGGCATTCGGTCCCTTAAGTCCTTATTTCCTGTCTGAAGTGAGAAATCTAAAATATGATGTGAGGACCTTCATGTCTAATGAGTTTCTGTGTGAAATGCTAGCTATTAATCTTGGATAATCTAAGATTATTATTAATTTCTCAGCAGACAGTGCCCACATAGAACATTTAGAGGGATAATAGGGTGTGTTTAATGAACATTTGTAATAAAACAAAAGCCTGTTTACTGGGATAATGCCCACGTCTTTATTTATTATTAGCTTTTGACATAAATCTGTGGTATGCAAATAATTTAGGAACTGAAATATGACTTCTTGTTAGCATAGAGAAATGTTTTTCAGGATTTTGTAATGGAATTATAATTCAAAACATGCATTAAATTTGTTGTTTGCAGGATAATGACTATCAAAAGTACAATTTAGGAATATAAAAATGCATGCAATTTCTATTGAAAACCTATTTTGCATTATGCTCTGAAGCTGCATTAGGTCTTGAAATTCATTTCTGTGTATTTATTTTTTTTAATCACAAGCTTTTTTCATCCAAGATGGTTGGGCCATTAAGATTTTTCTCTTGGAGGAGTAAAAGATTCATATAAATTATAAATCTTATCTAAATTTTTCATGATTTACTGAGTTATTTACCTTACCATCCAGTCAAGCGAACAAAAGAAAATCCAAGGGAATTTTTTGAGTGCCAGTTTGCTGGTAATCATACTGCTTTTACAGGGATCAAGGAACATAATACAGGAAACTTAACCTGGAGGGAGAAAAGAGAATTGATAAATGAACTATTTAAAGAGAAAAAAAACACAAAATGGGCTATTTTTACTCACTTGGGGGAACAAGAATGATAACAACTATGTTTTTGTTTTCACATTTTGTTAAACTATTTTCAGCTAAGCCTGGTTTGCCTGCTGTACATAGAACAAAAAAATCAATGTAGACACAATGCTTCCATAAGAATTGCTATTTTTTCATTTCTTACCTATTGCCAGCCAGGTTAAAAAATACTGTAGAAACATAAGAAAGAGTACAGAAGATTGGTTATAAAAAAGTAACTGTACCATTGAAAATTTGTCAGATATATTATAAATTAAGCACGAAAAAAAAAATGTTATTTTTAAATTTGAAACAACATTTCCTGTGGTTAGGGCCCATTACGTCAAGGCAGGGATGGTATAAGTGTGTTGATCACAAAATGTATTGAATACTAAAACTTTGTTTAATTTCTTCTTACAGGCAACCCAAGCGAGCTGGTGTTTATTTGCTGGGAACAGATGGACGCTTAGATCCTCATGAGACTGGTATGATAAGATAAGATATTGCAACACTAATGACGTCTGTTGTCACCCTGAGTTTCACAGTGCCATTGCCACTGGCTCCCTCTATAAGCATACTTAAACTCTTTTTACAACTATAACCAATTATTTTATGTAGCTTTATGAAATTGGAATCCAACAAAATCAATGATAAAGAATGTGAGTCATTTGTTATCAACTTATCACAACTGAACCTGCATTATTTTGTTTTGGTATGTAGTATTAAGATCAGAGACATGATGTTTTTTTTTTTGTAATTTTTTTTTTTTTTTTTTTTGAAGAAGAAGAATGCATTATGTTTATGTTTGCGCTTCGGCAATTTTCTTGTTGAAATCAGTTGATTTTCATTTGTGATGCTAAAGACTGGCTACATGTAATATAATGATATTGTTTTTGAGGCAAAGAATTATTTCCTTTTCAGTATACATGGAGGCAGCTTGTAAGATCACAGAGGACATTGTCATGCATCCATTTGCCTTCAGAACCCATGCTCACACTCATGGTGAGTTGTGGCCAAACACTGTAATGAAATTTTACAAGTTCTTTGAAGCATAGTCATTTCACCATTTTTACCCATCTGCACCTGTTCTTGTCTGACTGAGTATAGTGATTTTTAGCGTTATAACAATTAATTACTTTTTACAGCCACCATTTGTGGAGATACAAAAAAAAAAAAGAATATAAATTTGAAAAGATGTCAGGAGTTCAATTATGAATGGGTAGAGTGAATGATTTTTTAAAATGTGGCAACCAGTTAAATAGAAGTTTGAGGTAAATGAGCGAAAAAAAGTCAAAGTTGTGTGTAGGTGTTGTTTCATCTTAGTTTCAATATTAGATTAAGATTGATCACAATGTTCCAACCGTGAAGATATTCAAAACTTTGAATACTGGAATGAAGGTGGATAATGGGTGGCAACACAATTTTATGTACTTAATGTTCTTATTCCACAGGCCAAGTAAATGCTGGATATAGAGTACGAGAAGGACAATGGACAGAGGTTGGACGACAGACTCCCAAAAAGCCTCAAATGTTCTACAATACTACTGACCCAGATTTGACAGTCAGAGAAGGAGATTACTTGGTTTGTGGAAAATTTTATCTCAAAATTTATAATCTGTTTCAATCCACATTCTTTTTTCATTTTATTTATATTTAAAAGAAGTACATAAATATGTCAGAGGTAGTATTACATAGCTGTCTACAAACGGGTGTAGCATTATGCGTCTATAGTTTATGCATTGTTATTCCAAAAATGCATCATATTTGGTCACCTTGTATAAGAAAGCTAAGTTTGAAATTTACAGCAGCTTTTTTCTTTTCTTTTTCCTCCCTAAAACAATCAGTTTCAACCAGTTTATAGAGATTACATTAGAAATTCCTGATTTCAGGCTGCCAGATGTACTATGACCAATGATGAGGACAGAACAGTTCATGTTGGGTAAGGATGTGATAGAAATACATGTGGCATTTAAATTCTTATTTTTATAGTTAAAAGTATACTTTCTTCTGTGTTCAACAGAGAAATACTGACACATTTGGACTGATAGCTTTAAGTGAATGTGGTACATTGAACGGACACAATGTACAGTTTTTAACTCAGGGTTATAGTCCTGGTTGTATCTCTCTCACACACAACAATAAGAGAAACTGTGTAAAATGAACAATGCACTTCTTCTCACACAGACATCCAATCACACACACACATGCATACAAAGATCAAAATAATATTTTTTGGAAAGTTGAGAAATGTTCAGCAGTTTTGAAAGCACTGTGCATTCACCATGCCATCAGATACCTTACTTTAACCATTCTTTGTTTTATCACAGCCCTACCCAGAATGATGAGATGTGCAACTTCTACATCATGTACTACGTCACTGGTGACAAGATCCTTCGCAATAACTACTGCTTTAGCTCTGGGCCTCCTCGCTGGTACTGGAGCAAAATAGGTGCTCTGAACTACCAGGCTGCCCCCAAGAGTGCCAGCATGCTCCCAGGGTCAGATAAGCTTCTGGTGGAGACAATGTCCCACTATGACAAGTACGCTGATCCTGAGTACCGAGAGCTGGACTCCATGGATGATCAACTGCTAGTAGATGAGCTGCTAGGCAGAAATGGGGACTTTGAGGATGAAGATGAGGAGGATGAAGATGAAGAAGGTTATGGGGATGAGGAGGAGCAAGATTATGATAGAGAGTATAAGACTCTGTTGAAGCTTTATGAAGAACTTAATAGTTTATAGATGGCTAAAGAGTTTCGTAAGGGCCCTGTTTCACAAAAATGCTACAATCAGTTTTGTAACTAAAATTTTAGACCCCAGAGATTTAGCTGACTAAGATTCATTTCACAAAAAATCTTAAATGCTGCTGACCTAGTTTTTGTCATCTTAAAACTAATCCCATGACCACAACACATACGTACCTCACACAACAGTAATGGTAACCATAACAAATTGATGAATTCAACATAATTCATCTTTTAGAATCAGTTATGTATTAGATGTCTGATTTTCACCCAATCATGATGGAAAAATGTAACAATTAAGCCATCTATGAATATATTAATTACAAGCACAGTGTTAGCTTGTCACTGACTTTTGCCCAACTTCGTAATTTGGCCTGCTATCAAAAGAGCACTAAGATAAAACATTCTAACACTTTGTAAAAGACTCTCAGACAATGCAATGCTGGATTGCTTGGTAAAAATGATTTTAGCAGTCTTAGTTTATTAGTCCATAGACGTAAGACTTTTTGTTAGACAGGGCCCAGGATTATTTTTACCAAAGATATGCAGCTCTATGGATTAGGTTCATTTTAGAATTTTTCCTCTAGATAAACTTGATAATAACTGAGCCATGACATAGCATAGCAAAATTTCAGGACTGCCACATACTCTTCTTGCAAATTTGCCATAAATTTTGAAGAAGGGATTTTACCATGCTAATGAGGTCTGTTGCAAATTTGCAATAGCAATTGATATGTTAGCTGCTGTCAATTGGTAAACAATGGTTAGGCAATGATGTCAAAAGTTAAGAGCTTAGAGGTGAAAAATAAATCTAACCCTAGAAATTGCATTGATACATTTATTATATTACATGGTTGATGATTTGAGAATGATGATTTTACTCTATGATAAATATTTATGTAGGAAGGAGGGATCGAGTTACAGAGAGGATTATTACATTCTAAGTTCTATGATTATGTCCCCTGAATATAATATTTTAAACAAATTAGATAATTTTGGCATGGTCACAAATTTTATATTTTAAGATGTTTTACAGAACTGGTATCATGCTTCTGTAATAAGATATGTTAGACCAAGAGAAGCAGTATTGTACAGCACAGACAATGCCCAAATTACAGAATGGCATCTTAACAGCTTATATTTTGCATTGAAATTTTTAAAGTAAATTTTGGAGAAATAAGTTATTTATGAACTGAAAATTAACTAAAGCTCGATTATCTTTCAGATGTTTGATTCAGTACATTTTTCTGTAATTGTACAGTAAAATTTGTATGACTGATGACATGGCAATTGGTATTGCTAGTGTTAAGGATTAATCTGAAATAAGCTACTTTCTTGACATTTATCAATGAAAGTAATTTTATTTCTGAAGTTGATAGGTGAATGAGACTTATTAGTTGTCTTTGTAGATTTTAGATAAAGATATTTTTATTATGGCTCAATATAGTTTTAACAGTCTCATAAAAAAGTTATTAGGAATACTGTCTCTTCTTGTCAAAACAGAGCTTACTTGGTGCCTTTGTTTGATTCTTAACAATTATCATATTTCATATCATGGCTGTTGTCAAGAACAGTACACGGGTATATCTCATACATTACACACATCATGCATGAATGCGAGATGTATGTGTCATATTTGGATCTTTTGTTCTCAATATCTGCCATGGCATATCTAGTCACATACACCGTGCTGACTTGTGGTGTATCTTTTTCTTAAATTTCACTAAGAAACAGGAATAGACAGTAAGTGGATATACGCTTCTTTAATTTCACTTGTATTTGCTACAGATGAAAATGTCTGTTTGTAAGATCCAAGGTTTTGTTAAGAGGTTGAGGAGGAGGGGAGAGACACATGGGTAATGAAACAATATTGTCACACATTTGAATGTTTACAGGCAAGAAAAATAATTTGAGAGAAGCAAGGGGAGGGGAAGGGACTGTTACATGCTCTCCCTACACACACACACACACACACACACACACACACACACACACACACACACACAGTGACTGTCACACTGGTATTGGCATGTGTGGTCAGTGGTTTCAAGTTGTGCTTTTATATTTCAGGTCATTCTTTCACATTCTGATCTTAGTCATGTGTGTGATGTCAAAAATCAATGGTTTTAAAAGGATTCATCAGATAGGGAGTAAATTTATAGAATAATACATCACATGATCGAATTACTCCATTTTTACAATCAAAAATATATTTCTTCTGTGTATTGAGTTGCAACTGATGCATTTGATATAAAGATGTATTTCTTTTCATATCTATATTCAGATGGCTAATAGGTTTCTTCTGTCTTAATTAACTCAAGTTCAAAGATTGTAACAGTTGAAGGTGAGAAATGTGATGTGGAGGGGAAGGAAAGAATTCTGAATATTTATTTTTTAGATTTCTTTCAATTTTTTGTGCAATAAAATTTTGAGTGATTTCTGTGGGTAATATTTAGAAAGAACTAGAGGCATGATAGAATTCCCAAAATTTTAAAACTTGTTTTAGTTCTAAAATTACTGATTTACTGGTCCAGGATGGTAAAACTCTTTAAATGGTGTTAAATGGTTACAAAACTTTAATTATTTTTACCATATAAAATTTACCTACCTTGTTTGGGACAATATCAAAGAGTTGGAGACTTTAAAAATAAACTTAGGTTATGGACAGCATAATCAAAACAATCTCTGAAATTATGATTTATTGAAAATTTCATCTATAAAGTGTGAAAATAAAGAAGCAAAATCAAACCTTTCTTTTTGTTGTTTTTTCTTTCTTAGTGTGTTAGCATTTTAAAGCCAGCAATAATGACACATCTTCTTCATGTGAAAAAACACTGCATGTGTGGACTACAGAATACTGACACAGGTTGCTTAGATAATACTTATATTTTGCATTCATAACATGAACCTCATTTAGATTTTGATATTGCCCTACTCATTTTGACTATAAGGGAATGGAAACAATGTTCTGCAGGTGGAGACAGACCATGTGATTGTGTTAGCTGCTCCTGCCAGATCCAAAATAATGCTAAGGGCAACAAGGGAAAAGAATAGAAGAAGACAATTTTACTATCATATGCAAGGCACAAAGATTAAAGAAATTCTTGGTTTTGGCCCTTTTTCTTTGGGAGAAGGGTTAGGTCAGAGAGAAAGGGATGACAGGTCTGTAGCCAGCAAATTCAAAAGGGGGGTTCTTTTTCTGTAAAGTGGACCTTTTATAATGAAACCTTTGTGTACCTAGATCAAATTGTGCCCAAAATGGACTTTTTTCTGACAAAAAGGGTGGTTCTTTTGAACCCCCCGAACCCCCCTGGCTACGGGCCTGGATGAGCATGTGTCCTCCCCTGGGTCCACCATTGCTAAAATGATTGACTAGCTAAGCTGTAGCACATTACTTAATTAATTGCATACAACATACTAATCTCTGAATTAAATGTGCAATTATTGTGTAACATTTTTTTATTGTGTAGAGCACATGTACTAGGCAAACTTCATATAAAGTAGAATGTGCTTTTTTATGTTATTATAGAAAAACTATTGCAATTGTTAAAGATAATAATCTTTATGGAGCACTAAAATGTGTACAAGTTACATTTTACAGGCTCTCTACTCTGATTATAACATCTTTACAACAACTATATAAATCTATACAAAATACATATGGAATGATTACTGGGAAGTAGCACAGAATAAAACGACTATTGCTATTGATGAGTGTATCATTTTTTCAAACTTTCATATATATATTTTCAGAATATCATTTTCAGAATTTCATATATCATTTTCAGAATATATATATATGAAAGTATTCTGAAAATGATATATGAAATTCTGAAAATGATATTCTGAAAATATATATATGAAAGTTTAGCCTTTTTTTCTGATGGCATGGCTTTCATTAAGAGATATTTTTCAGGGGTGTTAACTTTTTAAAGTAAACTATATGCCCTAAGTGTACTATAGTCATCACTTTAATATATATTTCAGGTCTTTCCAAAATAGTTCATCAATCTTATTGTTGATAGTATCGCTCAGGTTTTCAAAAGTATCTAGCGTTTGTGCATCAGTTTTATGACCAAGACCCCAACATTGTATAAATGTTCTAATTGATCCAGACCAACATGCAGGCTTCTTTTTCTTTTTGCTCTTGTTCATAAAATGACGTTTTTGACCAGTCTGTTGGAAAGCAGTTCTTTCAGTCTGGCGCTGTATCTCTGTGTCTGTTTTACAACATCAGAGTAGAGTGGAAATCTTCCAAATTCAGCTCTACAGACATTGTTCATAGATTTTTCCATACACCTTGTGCCCATTTGCACATTTTTAGGTGTAGTTGTTCAAAAGGCAATTTATTTAATTTTGAAAGTGCTTGATGATTTTGTCAAAGAGTTTTAAATTGAGTGGGGGAGATGATATCTTGTTTGAGGACAGGGCTGCTTTAAGAGCAAAATTGTATTTAGAGCCTTTTTCTTTAAATTTTCAATTGCTTTTTTCATTGAACCTGTATTTGTAAAGATTAAACCCAGATAATTGTACTCTTTTACTGATTCAATGACTGCATTATTAAATATCACACCTTGAAAATGGGTAGTGTGGTCTGATCTACCAGTGAATTCAGGATCATTCGGTGCCAAGTCTGGTAGTTGGGCAGGCCTGTAGATTATCCCCTTAGCAAATTCCCAGTCTTGATAAAAATGGGATTGTGTAGCCTTCACCTACCGAGATGCCTAATCTGGTTTTACTATACATGCTTTTTGTGACACAATAGAATTTGCCTCGAATCCCGAGTTTTAGCGGTTTCAGTAAAAGTCCCTTGTGCCACACTGAATCAAAGGCTTTAATTCTCATGTCAATGAAACATGCATATAGTTTTTTGTTTTGATTGAGATACCTGTTGACTAGTGATTTCAGAGTGAAGATATGATCTGTTGTTCTATAACCTGGCCTGAAGCCTGCTTGCTCTTCGCTTAATTTGTTTTCATTGTTAATATGTTGAATGAGCCTGTGTGCTAAAACTGAATTAAATAATTTCCTAAGCAACTAGTTATGCAAAGGCCTCTATAGTTTTCAGAGTTCATATGCTCTCCTGATTTAAAGAGTAGAATTATAATTCCTAGGTTCCATGATGCAGGGATTTCAGATGTATTGAGCACCATGCTAAATAATTTAGTGACATAATCATAATCATCTATGTTGACATAATCATAATCATCTGTCAGACATAATCATCGATGTTGTTTAACTCAGATCATGGGACAAACCTTATGATGGAAGTGTGTGCTTGCATCAAGATGACCAATGCAATGATTTGCCTTCACAACATGATATTGGTCAATGTAGAGCTATTCATCTGAAAAACAATTTCTATAAACTATCAAGCTAATTGCCATCATGCTATACATGTAATAATAGTAGCAATCACTATAATGGATTCAATGATTCAACTGGCAATTGGTAACATTGGGTTTGCTAAAAGACAGGTTATGTTGATGGGTCACGTGTGAGTGTGTTTTGTCAAACAGAAATTTCAGTTTTTTAATATATATAAATTTTTAAGGAACTATGTGAGGTTTTGGGCTAAATAAAAAAAAATAATGACAGTAAATAGATTAAAAAGTCTGGAAATTATTTGTTCAGTCCAGATGATGTTAATTAAGATAAATTATTAAGCACCTTATTTGTTTAAGTAGATCCAATTGACGTCTTGTTTCCACTGTTTTTTAGCTTTCCATATGACTTTGGAATTTGTTCTGTAAGTTGATAGCCAAGGTTTACTTGTTATTTATCTAGATGACAGATGCTTGTGATAATTTATGTCTATGTGTGTTTGTTATTGTGTGTGTATTGATTGTATTACATTATAAAAAAGATGAGGTACATAAACTGCACACATGTATGTGAAATAAATAATTGCAAGGTGTTTGTGGTGCTCAGCAATTTTAACTGTTTTTTTCTTTTGTTCAAAAATGATAAAATTTGAGACTTAGCATAAATAAATTGATTATGCAAAAAAAAAAAAAAAAAAAAAAAACCAATTACACTTTTAATGCAGAATGTTTGATAAGCTTAAAAAATGTCAGTATGTATATATAAGAAGTCACATGACAGGTACTACTTTTAAGGAATTTAAATATCATCCGGACATAATATATACGTAGTTATATTAATTATGAATACAACTACATATATATATACTAGTATTTTATATTTTGAAGAATTTTTTGAATGAGTGACAATGTATCACTTTTAATTCTCTACACTGAACAAGATTACGACTCATCACTTAAAAGACAATTGCACATTCTCAAGTGAATTACTTATATTACTCATTT
Source organism: Lingula anatina (assembly GCF_051362555.1). Taxonomy (NCBI): domain Eukaryota; kingdom Metazoa; phylum Brachiopoda; class Lingulata; order Lingulida; family Lingulidae; genus Lingula; species Lingula anatina. The sequence goes on from NC_141767.1 coordinate 45,473,559, forward strand.
AACACTGGGTAATAAAGCAATTGATATTCTGGCTGAGGTTTTAGCATGACTGCCATCCCAAGCTGTGATTGGCATCTGACCCAGAAGCACAGGTCACAGCTTATCACATATGCAAAGTCTTGCCAGGCAGTTGTTCCAGAAGCAAAACTGTACTCTGCACCAGGATACAACTCCAGCTGAAAAGCAGCTGGCAAGAATGTTGGATACTAGACTTACACTCAAAGACACACTGAAGGGACTGAGTAGGAGGTGCTGAAAGTTTTTAAGAACTTCATAAACCCAAGAAAATATCCAACCAATTTCTTGCATCTATGGATTGTGTTATGTTAATATGATACCAATACTGAAAACATCTTTGAGAACATTTAGAACAGGATGACTTCAACTATAGGAGAATGAGCCAGCGCAAAAACAACTGGCAAAACAGCCCTAAGTGAACCTGTTGTGTTTGTACAAACCATTGAGTTTTTAAACCAGTTGAGGATAGGCACACATGATTGGAAGACATAAAGGCAGTGGATGCATTTCAAGTTGGCCTGAATTCCATCCAATAGATATTTAAACTTCCAGTGAAGAACACGCACAGTAATGCTGTTTTTGTTATAAAATCTTTGCATATGTGTTGTTTAGAAGGATATAGTTTTTGTCTTCAAAAGAGCAGACTGATGCAGTCAGCTCATCATATCTTTCACACATAAGACTACCAGAGACACTGACAGTTGCGGGAGGCTGAATATTTCATCAAATCAACTGGGAACTTTGATTGTTACAGAAACTATCATGTATATTTTAAAAAAAGAGCTGTGACTGGTAGATTCATTCTTTTCAATCATTGAAAATTTACAGTTTTAAGAAAAGTTAATTTGAGTCAGTGACATCAGCAAAACAGAAGAATTTGATACATGTGGGAGAGAATTTAACCAACACTAAACTAGAGGAATAGGAATGCATATATGATCTGTTTTGACCAACACAAACATTACAGCTACAGGTGGCTGTAGAAAATGCACTAAGGGAAATCCTACATGAGTCAAGTTTGTATAAAAAACAAATTTATACAATATGAGAACATAATTTGTAATTTGGTGTGTGTTTGTTATGTACCTTTGTATTTGTGTCTATGTTGGGGGGAGGGGGCTAGGGTATTTACGTTTTCTAATTAGGTTTGTTATCTGCATACAATACTTATGTACTTGTTTTCTAAATGTGATGGTGATGCTTGATATTACACTGTTCATGGCTGCTGTATATACTTGGCAATATGTAATCTTAAAAAAAAAGTTTATTAGAGTTGACCATTGTCAGATTACTTTCCAGACAATGTAAGAAGATTAACATGATTTGCAAACCTCGTCAGATAGCCAGGGAGTTAATTGCATTTTGTGTCTTCATAGAGAAAGAATGTATATCTGGATTTATATAAATAATCTATATAATATGTCTTAGTGTGGATTAAAGCAACACTTATCCTGTAAGCTAGACACAGTAATCTGCCTTTCTTGGAGATAACAACAAGCAGACACCACAGACTGAAAGTGAATTTCATGCTGAGATACATTCTAGAGAGCATATGAGGACCTGGGAAAAAACATCTTGCAACTCAGCCATGTTGCTTAGTTATGGGGAAAACAACTAGTATATCTAATTAATTTTGTCATGAAAACATGACTATTGTATAAAAAAATTGAATGTGTCAGACTGTGTTATAAAGTGATCTGATACATATATATTTTATTTTCAGAATACAAATGATTTTCTAAGCTGTCCAGGGAGAAGACATCACAAACTGATTTTTGTCAAGGGTGATCCTGCATAATGGACCTCTACTTTGTTTGTAAGTAAAGACTTTGGGTTTTGAGTGTGTGTAGTTCTCTTTATTTTCATTGTTTACAAGTTTTCCATTTTTACTTGCATTACAAGACATCACAAACTGATTTTTGTTAAGGGTGATCCTGCATTATGGACCTCTACTTTGTTTGTAAGTAAAGACTTTGGGTTTTGAGTGTGTGTAGTTCTCTTTATCTTCATTGTTTACAAGTTTTCCATTTTTACTTGCATTATAAGTTGTTTTGCCAGATGGTTTAAATAATAATTAATTGTTTTCCCTCTGGAAATTCTTATTTTTATGCAAGACTTAGTTTCTGGTTTTTCTTCTTTGCTGGGAATACCATATGTCTTTTTCAATTGCACATTTCTAAATGATTACACTTAATTGTGTAGTATTCAAGAGAAAGATTAATTGTAATATTCTTCTTAGACTTTGGGTTTTGAGTGTTGTAGTTTATCACTACAGAAGATACAGAAGAAATACACACACTCAAAATCCAAAATCTATAGTCTAAGAAGTCTATTATATATATATATATATATATATATATATATATATATATACACACACACACACACACACACACACACACACACACAGATTTGGGAACATTTAGTAGTCACAGTAGTTCTCTTTATCAGAATTATTTATCAGTGAACAAAGATAATGAATGTAACACCGGTAGGAATGTTGTTAGAAAATGTGAAAATTATCGCACAATAATTATACAAGGCTATTTTACCAAGGTTAGTGCATTTAAGGATTGTTGTCTAAAGAATAAATTTAAATGGAATGCGCAGTATTAGCCAGTGCTGTTTAAACTTACGTTTTTTAATCAAAACCAAAGGAACTTAAAACTATTTATTTATGTAGTTGTGAAACTCAGATGTGAATTAAGCTGTCAACTTGAGGGTGCAGTTGTAGTATAGTCTTTTGATGATTTGCTACAATTGCTTGCTGGAGCCATAAACTACTTGATGCCAGTAACAGATATGTGTTTTCACATCACTTATCTTAACAACCTTGGTTAGAAGTTAGTGTGATACAAATAGATCATTGCTAAATGATTCATTGGTGATGTAGCATCACAAATATATGACTGGAAATGTTTATGTTATATATTGTATGATGAATGGGTGTTTTGTTATTTACTTAATACCAAGCAGCACCAACATTATCGACAAGATATATATATTGCTTGAATAGAATTTCTAGCACTTTTCCAGGGTCCTGACTTTGGGCACAAGCTAATTAATGTCCACACAATTAGAATATAATTAATCAATTAGGTAACAAAGATAATTCTGTAATCTGGACAGATTTTGTTCATTAGTTAGTATTTTAAATGATTAGTGAAATAAGACTATAGCTCTCTTTCCAAGCAACCAAGTTATTGTGTTGATTAATTCAGCTAAATTACCAAGACTTAGCCATGCATACAGGTTTTGCATGTAGAGTACCCAGTTACATAAGGGTTAATGTTGGGAGTCTTTCAAGATATGTAAAAGCAGATTCATTTGCATATGAAGTGAAAAATAAAGTAACATATGGAAAAAAGTTGTGCTGACTGAAAAATAAACACTCATAAGTTACATTTTAAATAACATTGCATAAAAAGAGAACAACAGGTGACAAAAAATGCAATTTACCTATGAAACATTTTCAGTAGAAAACAGAACTTTAGAATTGGTACTTTAGCTTCTGAACATTTATCTTACAGGCAATTATACCGGTGTATTGATTCAGCTGTATTATAAGTGCTCTTCCTCAGGCTTGTTTAATGACACTGTTTGTTGGAATAAATAGGCTGTTTTTAGCTCAAGTTCCCTTTCATTTCATTTATATTTGATAAAGAACATATCTCAGACTCCAAAGGGAAATGTTAATAATTGACATATTCTGGTATTTTGGTGTGTTGGGAAGTAAATTGAAAATGCTGACACTATGATAACTGTACAGGTGGATCTAGTTTAGCCTGAAAAAGGTGAACTGCATTGACATTAAATACCTGCCTTTATCAGAATGAGTGAGATAAAAGAAATGGAATATTGTTTGCATATGTGCTGAGGTGATGAAAGATTTAGTGAGAAATAATATCATCAACAGATTTATATTTTACTTAAGGCCACCAAACCAACACCTAACATACTTTTAAGTTAGAAAAGTGCCAACTTGATGGATAGAACATATTAATTAAATAATTTGGAACAATTCTTTACTTTTAATGTGCATTTATCTTCATTATTTACAACTTTTTCCATTTTTACTTGCATTATAAGTTGTTTTGCCAGATGGTTTAAATAATGCTTGTTTTCTCTCTAGAAATTCTCATTTTTATGCAAGACTCAGTTTTTGGTTTTTCTTCTTCACTGGAAATACCATATATCTTTTTTCAATTGCACATTTTCCAAATGATTACACCTTGTAATGTAGTATTCAAGAGAAAGAGTATTTGTAAAGTTCTTCTGCTTCATTTTAGGTGTTATTTTATGCTTGATAGCTCCAAGTTCTTCAGAGATTATGGAAAACATTTCCAGCATTAGCTTGGCCTTTTTGTCTGGTGGGAAGCAAGAACATGGGGTACCTATGAGCATGACCGGCAATGAAAACAGGACCTCATCTGTGAATATGACCACAAATGAAAATGTTATTGTATCAGCAAGTGCATCCGGGTACACACCCACCAAAGTTGAAAAATTTGCTGTAAGTCAGAGCAAGGAAATGAATACTTTCACCATAGCGCCAGCCAGTGACAGCACAGGATCTGGTCCCAGTTTATTTATGCATACAAATCTTGTAGACAGTGGTTTGGATCAACAATCTGTAACAGTGTCCAGAGTGTTTTCAGGATCAGATTACATTGGTTCATATAATCCAGCTGAGTACAAAACAACTGGAGTCACTACTAGTTGTAGGGCTGAAACAGTGCAAGTACATGGAGATTTGTTCACAGGGATTGTGAAGCCAAATTCAGCAACCTCCATTTCCTCAATAGCCAGAGCTGAAAAAGTACCAACTGCTGTATCGACCATTCCCCATATTTACAATCATGTTACCATGTCTCCTGAAAAGTTCTCTTTAACTGAGAGTATGGGAACATATACATATCCAGTTGTCAGTTCTACCATTCCGTTTTCTACACTTTCCTCAGATGTAATTGCATCTAGTTTTACTGAGGCAATGGTTGGTGCATCATTAACAATAAGGCAAAATAGAACCATGACAACCAACATTCAGGTTTCTATTCCAATGGATAATACAACTACTCCAATGGCTAATTATCTGTCTGGTGAGCCACAGAAACAACAGAACTCAGCATCCCAAACCCACAGCGCCCACCACCTTCAGGCATCCTTCTCCTCCTTTGCATCAGTGTCTTCTCAGTTGGCTACAGTCACCATGGTATCAACAGCAGCTGGGGATGATTTGTCAACATCAGCATCAACATTTGTATCAGACCTTGATTCAGCTTCATCATCCTCTGTTGCCAATGTTAGTCCTCAGGAGGCTATTACCACAGATAATACAATTAATAAGGAAACAGAGAAAACACTGCCCACCAAAGTGGTTAAAAGTGACCAGGTCACTACACCCACTCCAACACCATTTGAGACCACTCCAGTTGATGGCAAAGTAGATTCTGGCAAAGAACCTGAAAAAGGAAGAAATGTTACACCTGAACCTGATGCAAAAACTAGAACTGAAAGTACTCTGATTACCATAGCAACTGTTGCTAGGCAGCCAACAACTTTAACAACAACAACTGCAACAACAACCACAACACATAGGTTGATAACTACACTGGGGGTAAATTTACCACTACGGACAACACCTTTCGTGCCTTCAACAGGGAAACCTAAATATGTAACAAAATCAGCACTGAGGAAGGTAACAATAAAGCCCAAACCTTCCACTCTAATCACTTCAACATCAAAACTACTGCAAGTGACTACTCCAATTGCCAAAGATGCCCTCCCACCTATTTATATATCACTAGTGCTGAAAATGACTTGGACAGAATTTTGCTGCCAGAGAGAAGAATTTCAGTCTTTGATGTCAAAAGCCATTGAACTTACAATTGATAGGTCTATAAAAGGAATGCAAGTGGTCATCCTGAATATGTACATATGTAAACAAATGAATATAATTTTTAAGAGGTCTGCAGTGATAGATGTCGAGTTTTACTTAACGAATGAGAGAGGTGAATTCAGCTTTTACCTGACGGAAAAATGTTATGGTCTTCTTGAGAGTGGGTTCCAAGTAACAGGTGGATCAACATCATTCAAAGACAGGGTATGTTACCATTATTGTTTGAGTTTGATTGAATTAACAGGTTAATTCTGTTATATTATTTATAATTAGGGATCATGGTTTGCTGTACCATTTTTAAAACTTGATTGTCAATCATGATATATGTATTTCTGCAAACCAGTTCTTTAAAATGGAGTCCTTGATCTTTCATGATATTGGACCTTTGAAGAGTAATAGATTTTTTACATGGTATTTATCTTTGGCATTTGTAATACTACTATTTATGTAATGTATATTATGTGGATCACTGGAAGTTGCACGAGGTTTACATGTACATTATAACAGTTTCAGTTTTATCATTGCACCACTGAGCACTAGTAATTGTTATTCATATTTCCACCCAATGCAAATAGTAGTCTACATCTTGAAATTGTTTTTAGACTATATATTATTCTAATATTACTTAGACCCTAATCTTATTAAAAAGTAGAATGAATAGAATAAATTTTTTCTTGAGAAAAATTGGATAATTGGTACAAAAGTTCTGTATACAATACCTTTAAATCTTATTGAGTGGACAGAAAATAGTTTTATTTTCAAATTCCTAATTCTCAAAGTGAATTCACTACTTAATTGTTTATCATATAATTTAAAACAGAATAATGTCTGAAATGAAAATTAATACCAATAGCACTAAAAATAAATGATGTATGTGTAAATGCATTAAGTTGGTAATTTTGAAATGCTATAAGTAAGAAACAAGCAAACACAATTCATGTTTTTCCATTAATTATGTTATAAAGATATGCATAGTCATGCCACAACCTGTTATTTTTTCTCCCCAGTTTCTTTCTTATACGCTCAAAGGTGAAAAGTCCAGTTCTGTGGCATCATCTTTCCAACAGACCCCCAACATGGCGACTGGTGTTATTGTTGCTATAGTGATAGCATCTGTGGCTGGAGTGTGTTTTGTTTTGCTTATCATCCTCCAGGTAATAGTACAACAGGAAAATGTTTGTTTGTCTTTTCAGGTTGGGTTTAATTTATTTCTGCATGTAGGTTTCTTCTGTGGGTTTGAAAGTAATATGTATAACACATTGGGGTTGTAATAATAATAATAATAATAATAATGATAATGATAGCTTGATTTAGAAAGCAATTAACTTGCATATCATTGCTGTACACATAATTCAGTTGAACCTGAGATTACAAAAGGGCCTCACTGGTTTCCCAGCTGGACACTACTTTTCATTTAATGCTTTTATATTCAATGTTGAGCTGTCATGCTGTAATAAATATAGGAACAGTTTTGAGTGGGAGTGCTGAAAGCTAATTTTTGGGACTACAAGCCAGCAATTTAGCTGCTCTTAGAAATTAAAAAAAAAAATTATCACTTCTTTGTGTTTTTAATACGTATGTGTAGGTTTTTACAATGCTTTATTGGTCTGAGTATACTGTACTTAGAACTATTTTATTTAAGATATTTAATAATTAAAATTACAATGTGATTGTGAAACGGGATTATCAGTGCATTGATAAAAATTTCTTTACATTTTATTATCTTTGTAAGTGTAAGACCCCATTTCCAGAGATTAGATCGATCCAACTAGATCGACCTAACTCCCTAGGGGTTCACGCTAAATAGCTGTCGGCCGAGCGGGCACGAAAGTTAATCACCCCCTTACAGCTTGTAGTAGGTGGGACAGACATTTAAGCCGGATTATCTGACAGTAATCTAGTGAGACTCCCCACGGGGATAGATCGATCTAAAATCTATGGGAATGCGCCCTAAGATTTAATTCATGCTGTTAAAAAATTATGGATTAGTTTTTTTAAATAACTTTGAATGGTTTTTTGAATTTTTGTTTTTGATTTTGTTATGCTAGCAAAGGATTGAGAAGGTAACTTTACGTGTATTGATTGAAAGATACTATTTAATTATTTTTCCAAAATAATTGCTTTAAAGTTTCAAAATAATGATTATAGAAATTTCAAAACAAGCAAAGATTCAAAATTTTTATCAAAGTAAAGAATTTTTCTCACCATGAATTTATAAATTTCAGGTAGTTTTAAGGCGCCGAAGAGGTAAAACTATGCGCTCTTACTACAGCAAAGCTCAGCGATATTCTTATGATTCCCACAGCTTTGATTCCATTTCTATGACGCAAATGTCGAAATTCCGTCGTTCAAAGAGGTTGTCATCTCGAGGCAATGGACGGTCAGCAGAATACTCTGGTTCTTCAGCTCGCCAGTCTGGGCGATCTGGAAATTCAGCTATGGGATATATTAACCAGGCATTGTTAACAGAAAAGGTATTGTGTTCATGCAGCTACCAAACAGGATATGAATACTGAGTACAAATAAATAGTAAATAGTCTGTTGTATCCTATCTCTATTATACTATGCTGTACTTCCTATTTCATATTAAGATTTTTTAAAGAAAAATGGTTATTTATCAACTGTTTGCACTATTTGTAATAATGATTATTGATAGCTGGTGTTTTTAAATATGTTAGTTTATATTTTCTAGGAGTGCCCTTCACATCCAGTCAACTTTGCAAATCTTGCCTCTCTTGTCAATGAGCCAGACTGTCTGGAAGCAGAATTTGAGGTAGACAAATTGCAAGCACCAAGTTGCTTTTAATATTTGCTGATCCATTACACCTATGTGTACTTCGTACAGTAAACACACATCAAGCTGGAACAAAACTTATTCAAAATATATTTTCCAAAACTGTTTTGTTAGGTATACTATGTTAAAACAGATTGGAACATTTTCAAGTTTTTTTTAATCAAATGAATATTATGTTTCTATAAGATAATTAAGATATTGGAATATGGCCTGTGAAATGTGTGGGTAGGTACCGTATGTGGCATGCCATTCATTATTGATAGTCATGAGGCATTTAGCTCTCAGTTTTAGTACTTGTAATACAATAGTGGTAGTGGTAATATGATTATTGGAGAAAAAGCATGCGTTATCCTTGTTATCAAGATTTTCTATTATTGAATACTTTACGGTCCAGATTTATTTTTCACAATCTTGATGTCAGTGAAATCCAACAAAGTGTGATAAAGCAAACTGGGTTGTCCATTACTGTCAACATTAATTTGAATTTTAAAAGAAACCAAATCAATATCACCAGTTTGATTGAGATATCACAAATGTAAGATGAATTCAGTAATTTTAAATCCATTTCATTGAAAATAAATTCTCAAATTTCAAATTATGAAAAAAAGTATGGTTGGAGGCCATGTTGGAGGTATTGTTCTTTAATCTCTTAGGAATAATGAAAAGTTGAATTTGTGATGTCACATTCTTTTACAACCCTTTTAAATAATTTACTCAATTTGGCAATGTATTGTTTCAGTTACTACCCAACATCATGGCTAAGTTGTCAGAGGTGCCGGTGGGGGCAGAGGATAAGAACCGCTATGCCAATGTCATTCCCAGTAAGTAGAACAATATAATATTAGATACTACTTCATTTTGGACTAGTATTTTCAGAAATAAGGGTTATTCCCAGCTAGAAAAGAAGGAAAGGATTGTCTGGTTGTGATTGCAAATCTAACATTATAAGTATATAGAAGTCTTTTATAGTCTTTTGTGCATAGAGAATATTAAAGTTAACGTAGTTACATGTATAATGTAACTGTTATAAAAATGATTTGGCACTCTTTATATCCAATACTGTGTATAGTAGGTCTACAGGTAAGACCAGTTTTACTTAAGACCTTTGCTTTCAATTTAAAGACAGAACGTTTAAATTACCTAATTTAACAAATCAGTGGTGCTCCACCAGATTGGCCTGTTTTAGAAAATGTAAGAAATAGCATGTTTTAAACAGTAACAATATTTTGGTCTTAAAGTTATTCAGTTTCTGACTTAAGTTTTCTTTTTGCACTCTCAATTACGTAATCACCAATCATATTTGATAAAGCTAAAGGTGCTGCTACTTTATTATATATAGTATCCAGTAATAAAATTGTTTTTTTTTTTCATTTTTAATCAGATCGTGATACTCGAGTTCCACTAGCTCCTATTCCTGGTGTACCAACATCAGATTACATAAATGCTAACTATATGAGGGTATGTAACTGTGCATGCTAACAATATCATAAAAGAAAAACTGAATTTCGTGCCTGGATTGCTTTTTAGAGGTTTGGCGAAATGTTTTGGTGAAAATATATATATTTCCCTCTCAGACACAAATAACAAAGGTTGAGAATAGAAATGTAAAATCCTTTGTGCTTTGTTCAGGGTTATATGGGAGAAAGAAACTGCTACATTGCCACCCAAGCTCCACTGGAACAAACTGTTGCTGACTTCTGGCGCATGGTCTGGGAACAACAGTCCAAACTCATTATCATGCTCACTGACTTTGAGGAAAAAGAAGTGGTACAATAATACATATATGATTTTATAAGTATATAGTAAAAACATGAAATAAAAGAGACAATTATATCAATTATATTTTAGAATAAAACTTACACTAAAGATTACCTTTATTCACAGTTAAATAAAAAAAAACAACAAAATATAGCTTGAAAATACTTATTTTGAAAAGTACCACATTTTGTTTTTAGCCTAAGTGTTTTCCATATTGGCCCAACACAGATGGTGTGGATACCATGCGTTTATATGGAGATTATGAAGTGATGCTTAAGAAGAAAGAGATCTTTCAAGAATATACCATATCAGTCCTCTCACTAAAGGATGTAGAGGTTTGTTGTGTCACTCTTCAGCATTTTTATTTAGTAATATTATTACTAGCAGTTATCAATTCATGAAATGCCTTAAAATGCTGAACTTTATAATATAAGATTATGTATTACTGGAATAGATGTGCATTGGGTATAAAAACATAATTCTTACCCCAGGGGTATCATATTCTCCATGTGCAGCACCTACTAGTATGAATAAAATTCATTCAAAGTCTATGTGCACTGTACAAAAGGATACATGTATCTTTAATTCATCATTTGAGATGCAAATTTGATTTAAAAAAATGTAAATATTCCTTTCTTCTGTTATGGTTATCCATCCACTGGGCGTTTAAGAAAGAGGAAATGCCCATTAAAGCTTTTGGTCAAAACTTGTGTGACTCTGCCAGTTCTGCTTGTTTAGCTCTTTAATCAGTACCAGTAGCAATTAGGGTCTCTTTAACAAACATGATAAAACAACATTATTTTTGATTAGATGGCACAGCTCTCTTCGTGTTTATTGTTATAGATAATAGATAAATATGTAAACATACTGAGCAAATGTTGAGTAAAAAATCCAAATCACACTTTTTGGTGAAAGCAAGGAACTAGTATCTTTGTTTTTACCAGTTTTTCCCCTCTTTAATATAAGACAAAAATTTTAGTTTCAGAAGAAATACAGCATTCAGTATGAAAAAATATATACTCTTAAGTTCCTGTTCCTATGAAAATACTGTTTACAAAAACTTGTCAGCTGCTTTCTTATCCATGTTACATGTTATATGTTATTGTTGCTCCAATCACAGAGGAACCTGTGCCGTGAAGTGATCCACATGTGGTACACAGCCTGGCCAATCCATGGTACCCCAGAGTCCACGCTGTCTGTGCAGACATTTATTCTTGAGGCCAGGAAACACATGGAAGAAAGCAGAGGGCCTGCCATAGTCCACTGCAGGTAAGAATTTATCTCTTTCCTCAGTAAGTTCTTTGCATAAGTGGTGACAGGAGAACATTTGGTCTTAAAGTCAATAAATGATAAGTACATGCTGTATAATATACATTTTATGGCAGAAGATGGGAATTTTTCTCCATTTTGTACGATTTTTTTACATATACTGTAAGTAATGAAGAAAGGAGAATTTCAGTGGTGGTTATGGTAGGGGTGGAATTTTATTATTTACTAGCAAATCCAGGAAAGAAGTATTGGTTTAAATTTAAAGCATTTCTTTCCATTTTCAATAAGATAAAGAAGGTATTTTAAAAATCATACTAGAGTGTAACTTCCTCTAACTGATTTCTTTTTACCATTTTTAGAGGAAATTTGTCAAACTGTCAAGAATGAACACTGGGCATGTTATTAAGTAAATTCAGAACAAGGCTAACATTCATATACATATTCCTAACTTTACATTCTTTGCAATCCATGTAATATTTATATTCAGTCTTTCATATTACTAAGTACCTCCAATTTTTGTCATGATATTATAATAATTCCTTTTGATATTTCAGTCCTGGCACTGGTCGCACAGGCACGTTTCTTGCCATAGACATATGCATGCAAGCATATGAAGACTGTCATTCAGTAGATATTCTGAACTGTGTGTACAGACTGAGGTGTGACAGGGGAGGCTCCGTCCAGACCAAAGAACAATACGTTTTCATTTATAAGGTAAAATTTAAAATTAAAAGTAATAGTTTTGAAGAATAATGTTAGCTTACTGTTGCTAAATTGATGTATGTCTATCAGGCATAAGACAGCTTGTGTTTTTTTCTGTCAAATATTTATTTTTTGCTAGTAGGTTTAATACCACCTAAGGCTCAATAATATTTGTGTTGGTTAAAGAAATTGCAAACTTTCATTTTTTTGCCAATTTAACATTAGTTAATCAATGAACACTTTAGTTTGTAGGATCTACTTGAAATGATGTGGGTTTTTCACACTGCGTCACATCATTGGAAATGGTTCAAAAAAGTGTACAAATTTTATTTTCAGGCACTCCATGATTATGCAGTTTTTCTTAGTAATCCATCCTCTAGTTCATCTTCTTCCTCATCCCTGCATGTGTTGACCTGACACCAAGAGGAAAAGGCAGACAAGAAAAAAAAACATTGAGGAGCTCCAAGCTTATTTTGCAGATATAAATCTTTTTATAAGTACATGTATCAGCCCCAAGAATATTTTGTCTGCTTATCTCATGGATAAACATAATCAAACTAGATTGCAGTAGAGGAATCCAAAATAGATTGCAGTAGAGGAACTTTGTAGTGACAAGGACCCATCAAACAAATATCATGGGTTCTATGTAGAGGCATTTATCCTGTTTTTTTTTGTTTTTTTTTCTTTTTCCTTTTGACTCTATATGGCATAAAAACTGTTCATATAGGAGCAAACAAAGGACTAAAACTAATAACTAAAACAAGTGACTAAAGCCTTGTCATGTTGGGGTCTTACTGGTTATTTCCATCACATAAATAGCTTTATGGCTAAAACACCATCTGTATTATGTTTCAGTAATTTGGTAGGAGTTAACAATATGCATCCATCCGTCAGGTCTTGCTTGGTAATTACATGCACTAAAGTGCTATATGTTAAAGTTACTATATGTATAACAAAAAAAGGACAGCCAATCTGAACCTCCTCCTGAATCTTAATGCACCTGTCCACATGTGGTTTGGACATTTTATTTTCATTAGAGCAATGGGAATAGAAGTTCTCATTGGCAGCCATGTGTATACTAAGTATATTGTTTCATCTAAAACTGGTTCTCTGTGACAATTTTTGAAAAATCCCTTTTAGAGGCTCACAGGTAGTCTGCTTAGAAGTAAATGTTATTTGTTACTTTGTCTGAATACCAAGAATATAATTAATATAGAATCGTTCATAAACCTACTCTAAGTATTGTACTTTTTTGTGAAGGATTTGTGGTCAGTATACACAAAAATGCACACACAAACACACACCATCAAACAGAGGGAATCCATCAATTAATATTACTGTCATATCACATAAGGGTGTAATTTTGCAAATAGTCTTCTAGAAAATGCATGTAGTCTTAAATATTTGTTTATAGTATATGTAGTTAAGTTGATAGTTAACAGCATTACCATATTTAGCTGTCTCAATTTTTTTAAAGATTTACATACAAACACAGCTGGGAATATTGAAATGAAGGGAACCATACTGCAGTGTACTAAGCAAATGGAAAACTGAATTATAATCCAATATATCTAATACCCAATATAGCCTAAATGAATTTAAACCAAAGTGTTTTAGTGTTGTGAAGTGTATTTTTGGACTTTGCAGTCAAAGCACAGCTTGAATTATGCTTTCATACTGGTGCTAATCTTTTTCCAGTTGTATGTTACATTCTCTCTGCTAGTATACTACTTAAATGACCACAAATGATGATATAACAGTAGTTAAGAACAAACTGGTGAAAAACAGCAGTCTTCTGTTTTAAGGTTTAGAAACATTAACTCTCTTAAAATTCAAACACCCATTCGAGTTGCCAGTATTTCATTTCCGAAATTTTAAAGTGTCATGCAATCTAGAAGTTTCTAATGCCTGTAAATTTGCATTTTGTAGCAGGAGTTTGTAAGATATTTTGTAGTGTTTATTTTTATGTACAGACACAGATGTGTCTGTACATATAGCCATCATCTGCGTCTGTCGTCGCCGTCGCCGTCGTCGCTGTCGCCGTCGTCGCCGTCGTCGCCGTCGCCGTGCACTTTTACCGATAACACGATAAATGGAAAACTGTTTTTTCTTTTGGTATGAAACTTACAGAACTGATGAATATTCATAATACGCAGGTCAAGTTCGAAAATCAGCATGATCGGGTCACTTTTAGGGAATTTATGCTGTTTTTTCACTTTTTTCAGCATATATGCAGCACTGATAACACGATAAGTGGAAAACCATTTTACCTTTTGACTTGAAACTTACAAAACTGATGAATATTCATAATACGCAGGTCAAGTTTGAAAATCAGCATGATCGGGTCACTTTTAGGGAATTAATGCTGTTTTTTCACTTTTTTCAGCATATATGCAGCACTGATAACACGATAAGTGAAAAACCATTTTACCTTTTGGCTTGAAAGTTACAGAACTGATGAATATTCATAATACGCAGGTCAAGTTCGAAAATCAGCATGATCGTGTCATTTTTAGGGAATTTATGCTGTTTTTTTCACTTTTTTCAGCATATATGCAACCCCGATAACACCATAAGTGGAAAACCATCCTACCTTTTGGCTTGAAACTTACAAAACTGATTAATATTCATAATACACAGGTCAAGTTCGAAAATCAGCATGATTGGGTCATTTTTAGGGAATTTATGCTGTTTTTTCACTATTTTTCAGCATATATGCAGCACCGATAACACCATAAGTGGAAAACCAATTTACCTTTTGGCTTGAAACTTGTAGAACTGATAAATATTCATAATACGCAAGTCAAGTTCGAAAATCAGCATGATTCGATTATTGTTAGGGAATTTATGCTGTTTTTTCACTTTTTTCAGCATATATATGCAGCACTGATAACACAATAAGTGGAAAACTGTTTTTTCATTTGGCTTGAAACTTACAGAACTAATGAATATTCATAATACACAGGTCAAGTTTGAAAATCAGCAAGATCGGACAATTTTTATGGAAGTTATCCTGTTTTTTTTTTTTTTTTTTTTTTTTCAATTTTTTCAGCACTTTTATAACACCGATAACATGATAAGTGTAAAAATGTTTTTCCTTTCCTTGGATTGAAATTTACAGAACTGGTGAATATTTATTATACGCAGGTCAAGTTTGAAAATTGGCATGATTGGACTATTTTTACAAAAGTAATGCTGTTTTTTTCCCTTTATTCAGCATACATGCAACACTGATAACGCATTTTAAGGAAAACCAATCAGCCTTTTGTCTTGCAACTCACAGGAGTGATCAATCTGACCAGTATACAGATCAAGTTTGAAAATAAGCTTGATCAGTTAAGTTTTGATGAAGTTATTAGCCTTTTTGTATATAAGTGGTTTTTCTTCAGATTTAATTCTTAAGCATGTTAACAGTCTCATAACGGTACTAATTGGATATGTTAAAGTGTTGTTTTAACATTTTCTGCTTCTTAACAATATTGTTAGTTGATTATATAAAAATGACGGTAAACCTATTATCCTGCATTGTGTAATAAAGTATCAAAAATGGAAAGGAACTCATCATTGCAGTTCGTCAGATTCAATCATTCACTATGTTCAGAATCTCCAAATGGAGCTAATTGGACATTATAAATTGTTCTATTGATATTTTTCCTATGTCAACAATTTTCCTAGTTGATCATTTAAAAATGACAGTTAATTGATGATGGTTTTATGTAAAAAAGGTGTTGAAAATGGAAAGAAAATCATTTCAGTACAGTTATCTCTTGTTAACATTTTGGCATTTTGAAAGTGTGACCCTAACTTCCATGTCCTTGGAGACCTTTCCATATCACATTTTCTGAATATCCATGATACTTTTATTTTTTTATAAAAAATTTGATGGTCATTATGCTGTTAAGTATTATGTTATATTGCATGAAAGTTAAAGAAAACCCTATTTTGGACACTGCTGCCAGGATAGCGATTAAGGGAAAACCATGTTACTTATGATAATCAACCTTACTGAAAAGAGTGAAGTGCAGCTTGTGTTGGAAAACCATCGTAATTGTTTTCTGTTTTGAAAGCAATGCAGTACAGTGCTATTTGGTGCAATAAATGTATATGGATAGTAGGCAGTTAATTCAGGGTTATAAAATAATTTGCTTAATTGATTTTCAAGTTATTTCAGGGTTATAAAATAATTTGCTTAATTAATTTTCAAGTGGGTATTAAATGAGATTACATAAACACACATTGAGATTTCATTGTAAAGTCCCATCGGTTTAGCTTTCTTAACTGTGTCACATAATTAGGAATCGATGATTATTATGCAGATAAATGTTATTTAATATGGAAAATAAGTTTACAAAAAAAAATTTGTGTAACGCTTACATTAATGCTAAAGATGAATAACAGTGCCTTATTATTCTCAAACTCAATAGGGTTATTCATATCATGTTAGTAATTGTACAGAATCGTTATGATTGTCAAACTTTCAAAAAAGAAACACAGGACTAAAATGCAGCCCAAGTTGGAAAAGCAGTCTAATGGGCTTCTTTTTCTGGAAGTTATTCATTTTAGTGAAATATTCATTATCTTTTTGGCATATTCATTGTGGGACTTGGAGCTCCCATGGACATGAAGCCGGATGGTAATCAAATTTTCTACATGTTCATGCTATTTATAGTCAATAATCAAAAATTGGTGATAATTATTCTATAATTTATTATGTAATGTTACATCAAAATTGACAATAATCTTTTTTGCACTGCTACTGCAAACATTATGAAAAGAAAACTGTGTTATTTATTATTATATTTAACTTAAGAGTATGATTTTTAGGATTGGCATGCAGTTCAAATTAGAAAGCCAGGTCAGTTGGGTTATCATTTATTATTGAATTTAATGCAATTTTGTGTGAA
Source organism: Lingula anatina (assembly GCF_051362555.1). Classification (NCBI taxonomy): domain Eukaryota; kingdom Metazoa; phylum Brachiopoda; class Lingulata; order Lingulida; family Lingulidae; genus Lingula; species Lingula anatina. The sequence continues at coordinate 45,490,903 of NC_141767.1, forward strand.
ATTTCATTTTTCTTATTCTGGCACTTTCTAAGTATAAACTTGAACTCTGATGGGCCTGAAGCCTTATGCTTTTACTCTCATCGGTGTTACCTGTTGTGCAAAATTAAAATTTGATGTTGACTGTGCAGTTAAACATAATGTATTATTGCATCAGAAGTGGTAGTCTCCTATTTTGTGCATTATTGTTTTGTGCTCTTCTTAAGTTGTGACTTATGGGCCTGAAAGACCTTTGAGAGGGTCAGTCTATAAATTTCCCTTGGGTATCACTTCGCTAATTTCAGTTATAAAGTAATTTGCCTAATTGATAGGCTACATAAAGCACACTTGTGATTTGAGATTACATAAAGCACACTTGTTGATATTTCCCTGTAAACTCCCATAGGTTAAGCTCTCTGCTAGATTAATAATAAGGAAGCAGTGATAATTATGCAGGTAAATTTTGTTTAATATTGCAAATAAGTTTTATATATATATATATATATATATATATATATATATATATATATCAAACTGAAAGATTAAAAGTTTGAATAGCAGCTTCATTGGAATTATATTTACCTCTGCCAAGGAGGTTATATTTTCACCCCTGTTTGTCATCAACATAACTCAAAAAGTTATGGACCGATTTTGCTGAAATTTTCAGGAACTGTCAGAAGTGGGCCAAAGAGGACAAAAATCAATAATAATCAACAATTGCTACCTTGGCAGAGGTCTGCACTCTCGGAGTGCTTTTCTAGTTTTGTTGTTTTCCTTTATAATTTTTTCTCAAACACTTGCATTTGTGACTTTAAACTCTCATCCGCCTGAGACTCTGACATTTCTGTTTTTCCACATAAGCAGTTGTATTGTTTTTTATGTCTTTAAACATTATGTTACTTATGTAATATTATTTTATGCACTGTCATCATTTTTCAAATATTAAGACTTACATCATGTGAATTTGAACTCTCATGGTCCTGAAACTAATCTTATTGAAAGGGTAGATTGAGACCATCTTCTGGGACTTCCGGAAGACAGTCAGGTTATTAAGTTTATATTGCCTGGTATCTATTTTTTCTTCTGTTGGAAGACCATCAAAATGGAGGATGGATCAAAATAGATACTTTGGAATACTGTCAGAAAATATCTCTGGGTCCGCTCATGTTATTGACCATTTTACCTGTTGTGCATGATTAAAATTCAGTGTTGACTGACAGTGCTATTATAAGCATTATTTATTATTGCATCAAAATTGACAAAATGACCTATTTTGCATCTTTATTTTCTGTTTTTTGTCTGTACATTTGACAGCTTTGCTGCCTTGTTCTACTATATGATAATTACTATAAAGCAATTGTTTCCCTTGAACTGTCTCAGTTCACCATTTCATGTATAATTTCTGGTTATAAATATAAATGGTAATCCTTTTTATTTAAGGACTCACTTTACCAGACTCATTTTTAACATTGTGTCCACACCAAATTGTTGGTACAATTATTGCAGATATAACTGAATAATTCAGTTGACAACACCCCCCCCCCCGCCCCTGAAAAAATTGGAAATGGGAATATACCTGGGGGAAGGACAAAGATGCTACAAATAAAAGTTTAATCCATAATTTGATCAAACATTTTAAATGAACAAATACTGTTAAGAAAAATAAAATTGCAACTCATAATATTCATTTGCAAAGTAAGCTTTTGTTTATTGCTCACATTATTGGGAATATCGGTCCTGCAACACAACCATGTTGTACAGAAAAATACAACAAAATTGAGGGCCAGAGTCAAATAGATTGCACAGTTTCTCTTCCATATAAATGCATTTTACACTATGCTGGTGCTCTCCATAGGATCATCTATCACTGGTACTTCACATGAAGTATTACACTAAGAATAGTCTTAGCAAGACTTGTTGCCTTTTCTCTTTTGAAAACTTAATTTGTTCTTCTTTTTCACTACTGCTGCCATTGGGCATGGGCATTATCTGGCAGGAAATTTGTCTGTTAGTGAATTCCACTTTGGTAACTCATACCAAAAGGGATATTTTCTGCTTTTTGGTTCAAATGTTTATCTAGTACAAAATATAATAAGGATTTAAAAATTATTTTCCAACTAGAATGCTAAGAATTGCAATATTCAGAATAACTGTAACTTTGTTTACAGAATATAGCCATGTAAAATATAGCTAATTAAAAATGAAATAAATACACAAATAATTCTGCAAATTTTGATTTCACTCTACAATTTATGGCTTATGCTGCACGAAATTTAAATATTCAAAATGCTTAAAGTAATGAGTGCCTTCTGAAATATGTAAATTGTGAAGTCAATATAGAATTGGTGCAAGTGACTAGTTCTATGATACTGTCAGGCAATTCACATAGATTTCTCAACTCTCAATTTCTCAATCATATGGAGACTTTTAGATCTAGTGATGTAAATAAAAACACATAATTTTTGTGTACAACCATTTTTCATGTCTAAAATACCTTCCCCTGTTGCACTTGAATATCCCCCTCCCCAAAGAAGTTTTTTACTTAATATGTTAAGGTATTTACAATAACTTTGTCAAGATTATCAAGTACATTCTTAAATTTCTTCACTAAATATCCAGTACCGTTGTTTGTGGAAATCACTGTCCTTCTGGAGAGCACCTGGCAAGAACAAAATGGAAATGCACCATTTCTTAAATCAAGAATGAGCAGTTTTTCAAAGTTTTTTTTTGGTACCCATGAAAAGATACAAAGGTTGCAATTTGATGCAGTGCTAGAGTAATGGCAGTAAATGCCCTTGACATTCAGCAATGTGTTTCTGAAGATACTTGCTCGAAATGTCTATAAGAACAGCCTGTCAAAATCACAGAATAAATCTACAACTGCAAAAATACAACATATTTTAGGACTAATGCCTTAACATCTCTCTATTTTGCCCCCACATTATATCTATCATAATAAAGACAAATGTGATAATTTAGTCCTAAAATTAGCTTGACATATAAAGCCATTTAGATTTTGTGTATGGTACATTTTCCAAGTGGGGTTCAAACCGGCTACACAAAAAGCATTCCTAGAATATGTTACAGATTTGTTGTATTTACATACATGAATTGATAACTTTCTGCATATGTTAGGACAGTTCTTACATCTAAAATTATTTTCAACAAAGTGAAAATTACACCACACTTAAAGGGAAATTCCTCCTGAAATGGGTGCTTAGTCACTTGCGATTCTACTTTCCAGGTCTTCACACTTCTAAGAACCTCTTATTCTTAGAAGAACTGATGAACATGAGTATATATATATATATAATTTTTTTTGTTTTTAAAGTGAAAAAAAAAAATAATTAAAAGTAAGCAAGCAAAACCAAAGATGGGGCAAATGACCAATCATTTGATGTCAGTTTTGAACAGAGACCTCTCCAAACAATGTTTCTCCACATAATACTGAAATACCTGCTACAATGTGTACAAACTGGGTAAAATCAACTCACTGATTTTGTCAAAACTGCTTTATGAAAGATATGAAATATACGTCATACTCGTTCTTTAAAATTTTGTTACATGCCCAGAAGAATGTAGAATTTCACAATCCAAGCCTAAAAGTCTTCGTACACAGTGCAGCAGTTCAAACAATGATGGATAAGATTTCTGTGCAACAATAAAGAGGGTTATCATTCCAAACAAGTCAATTTTCAATTCAAACTATCTGTTTACATCGTTTGGACAATATTCCCAAAAGAAGGGCAAAGCCTGCTTATAGGAAAAAATAATATCAATATTGTGATATTGATCACAAAATAATTCACATTTGGCATGTGTTTAATTTTTTTTACTAATAATTTTACTTCTTTGATTGTGGCAGTTACAACAAAAAGAGCACTTCTCACACAGTGAGAGAGACAAAAAAAGCAAGACAACTTGGTCCACAGCCATTCCAACAAAAAGCTGCAACAATAAAAGAAATAAATACTTTTATGGTGTTAAACTGCATACACATATTAAACAGAAAAAAGAACCAATCATTAAATGAACATAATAACACAAACTTCAACCGTAGATTGAATTTAACTTTTAAATAGAACTCCATAATCTGTCATTTGTTCTAACCTTTTGCTTATTTAATGTGTATGGAAATACATTTACAAGTTAAGTTTTTTTTGCATATTAATACTGAAATAAAATGGGGCTACATTTCATCCCTGGTGATTTATAGTGGGCTGCTTGTTCACAAAGTTGCAGACAGATACACTACCCATCATTACACATAAAAATGAAACGAAAATTATGAGCATCTTCACAGTCAGTTTGTAAATAGAGACTTCACATTGCTGTAAAAAAGATTATGCTACCTGATCAGATGAATTCAACCTGTAAGTTAGTATCTGAAGTTTAAGAAATGTACTAAAATTCCAACATTTGATATATGAAACCTATTCGTGATATCTTCTGCCTCCCAATGAACAAGAGCAATCATAGAATGTGCAATAATAAAAAAAAATACATGTAATCTTGAGCTCTATGAGCCAATGCACAAAGTTAATGTTACATATACAAAGCACCTCAAAATAATGTCCTGGAAATATCTGTTACGAATATAACCTGCATGGGTGATTTTACGACTTATATCATAACTTTATCTCTACAAGAAGTGTATATCACAGATTTAACTCACTTTAGCAGCTATAGCAATGTGGTGTAATGGAGGGTTCTTTTTGGGGTGATTTCAATTCATACTTAATAACTCCTTTGCAGGGGTTTAGGCAAAAAATGTAAGGATCAAGAAGTTTTCTTTCAGCAGAGATTGTATCCATTGTTGGTCATATTAGATATGTCATGACAAGACCCTGACATACAGTGCCATCTATTGGTCAGGTGTTGAGAAAAAGGACCAGAGCTAGGAGTCTTCATGAAGGGACTGGTCATATTCCTGTATTAATCGTTTAATGTGTCCTAGTTTAGTGTGCAAGTAGTCAACTTCCTTCTTCTCTTCCATGTATTTTGAGTCATTCTTCATGCCCTTGTATTCTCTGTAGATTTTGTCACGGATTTTCTGCAAAAATAAAATTTTTAAATGAAAATTCAATTTTAAATGGCAAACATTATGAAATGTAAATAATAAAATACTGAATAAATAAACCATCTAATGCATCTGTAACTATCTATCTAACTTTAATGGACAACCAATTAGAATAACAGTTCACAGTACAATATAAGACAACATGAAGAGCAGCATTATCAAATTAGAGTATCACCAGAAACATTGATGCAACTTAATCAACAATAAAAATGACAAATTCAAGGTCAGACAAGAGCAACTAAGTTCTTATGTAAGCAGGGAGAATACCTTGCACTGACTATTTGCTGTGCTCATATATTCATATAACATTTAAAAAATTAATAATAGTTTGCCATCTCCTCGAAATTAATGTTTTTCAGAATCAAATCAATGTTTATCACAGTCTTCTGTGCCTGGTTTAAACAGCATTTTTTAGAAACACTTGTCAAAGTATCTCCCTCCCCTTGATGTGGGACCTACAGTCCAGTGATAAAAGCATTATATGATAATGAAGATATCATCAGTTCAACCACTTGCCAAAAGGATAAATTTGGAAAGGTAATCCCCTCTGACATATAGCATTTTTATGTTAATACACTTTCCAAATAACTCTTCAAATTTGTAACACCAACATTGTGTACTGAAGATGATTCTTTATGAACTCCAAATAGATTGCTATTTGGAAATGTACAAAAACTTGGCAAAACCATTATAAATATCCTATATCAACTTCTCAGTGTTCTTATTTAAATGTCCATGTGATGCCCCTTTACATGAACATTCACTCATTTCGTGTGTCAAATCATCTTAGAGGTTAGGATATGTTGAAACATTCACCTCATACTCCTCTGTGCCAGGTTTGGACTTGTAGAGCTGTTCTTGGAGCTCTCGGAACTTCTTGGAAACTTTCTCCACACTAGCATGTATCCCCCTGTAGTGGTCGTACTGTTGGTTGAAGTCCTCCTTGTACCTCCTCCGCTGCTCTTGGGAGTTGATCATGGTGTACTGACTGGAAAGTATAAAAGTATCAGCAACTACAGTTTCAACTGTCTTAAATGCACATTCATTATCACAATTTTCAACTATCTGTAAATGTAATGTCCTTGTAATGCCCTTGTATGCAAGACAAACTTGTGAATGATCTATTCTATCCATATAGCTTCTAGTTGTGAGCTTGAATTAAAATTTTTCATAAATAAAAGTTGAAAACTTAGATAGCTGACAAGGGGGAGAAAAGACATAACTAAACTGCACTCATAAAACTTAAAATATGGAAAAAATCAGGAAAAGAATATGCTTTCACAGTAAATCTTGTCTGCTTACAGGATGTAGTCTGGGGTGTCTGAGGTGGATGAAGCTAAGGCCCGACTGCTTCCTTTGTTCTCTTTAAAAGAAGAAAAAAACTGTTATACATCAAAATAGCAACCACTTTTGATAATATTTCTGTTTTCAAATAGCAAAACTGTTTACATTTTGTGAACCATATCTGAATTTTGTTAAGAACCAATCTAAACACAGAAAAAAATAAAAGCCCTCCTTGTTTTGACATTTTAATGGAAAAGTTCCTAGACAAAATCCATTAAATAAGTGTGCAGTAAGAGCTGGTGCTTTTTTTCCTGGCAAAGCCTGCATCAAAAAACAACAAAGGTATGTCACAACATAAGAAACCAAATCAGAGTTAATGTATTTTTTATGTAAACTCTTGTTTAACCTCACAAGTGCCTCTCTCCACAAAAAAATGCAACTACTTAGGCCAAGTTTTATGGAGTTATAACGGTAACCTGAAGACAGCCAACTGGTAGTTCAAAATAAGAGAGAAGTTAACTGAATGACACTAAATACAGAGCATCATGTATTATCAAACAATAGAATAACTGCACATTTCTACTGCAGTGTTGAAAGACTGCCAATTCACTGCAATTATTATTTATGTTATGTGGTAAATTTTTTATTGAGTTATAAAAATATGTTTTAAAATATTATGAATGGCAATTCCTTTTGACCGCCTACTTGTATGCTGCGATTGTTGTTTGCACCATGTCTGTCATTTGACTTCCTACCTTCATCTGTCTTAATATGGCTGGAATCTGGAGTAGTTGTGGTCACTTCATATTTGTCTGGACTATAATGACCATTGACAGTAGCCTTGCTGGAAGAATGGGCTATTCTCTGTTTTTTACTAGGCTGGTCTAACTCACTGATGCTGCTACTACTGCCTCTTTTCTGAAAGTAAAAAGAAATTACCATTTTTATATAAAGTTGCCTCAGGGTGACCTGTTACCAAGCAACCAAGACAAGGTGCATTGTGTTACCAAGCAACCGAGACAAGGTGGCCCATGTTACCAAGCAACCAAGACAAGGTGGCCTGTCTTACCAAACAATCAAGACAAGGTGGCCTGTGTTACCAAGCATCCAAGACAAGGTGGACTGTGTTACCAAGCAGCCAAGACAAAAAAAATGACCTGTGTTGACTAACCTGTGAAGAGGGTGGACTATGAGCAGTACTAGTTGGGGATACAGATGGAGATCTTGTGGGAGTGCCATTGCTTTCATGCGGCCTACGCCTGAAATATAGCAACAAAAACCAATTAATTTATGCTATTTAATTATCCGAAAGCATTAATTTTTTTTGTAAATGTTTTCTGTAAATGCAAGTTGTCTGCTTGTGTATAGTTGCACAGAATCTAATATCATATATCAATTACACTAATAACCATTGATAAATCTTCAAATACTGATTGAATATCATCTCAATTTACTACAATTGCACTGCAAGATAAGTACGTAAGTCACTGTATCTCATGTTTTTTTTTCCAAGATTTTTTACCTTTTCAATAGCTGCTTGTCTGTTTCTGTATAAAATGGCCAGTCTGGTTTCACACTATCATATAGATGTTTAGCTAAAGTATATGTATTTTCCCTTGGGGAAAAGTGAGCTACTTGCTGTAATATGGAACCTAATGAATTCTTGTCTTTTTCTTTAATACCATCTGAAAAAAAAATTATATATAAAAGTATTTTTTTAGAAAACCTTATGAGTTATAGGGTTCTCTTTCACAAATACAACATTGTCTAAAAATATGGAAGTGTAAATAACATAAAATATTCTTATCGTTTGTATAATTAATTTACTGAGAGAAAGGGAGATGTTGAGCTGGTGGCATAATTATGGAAAGATAACCAAGCCCCTTTTGACTGGGCACTGGCCATCAAGAGGGTCAGCAGTGGAATGGGTCATCGCCATTTAACTTATTTATGCAAAATATGATCTTTAGCAAAAGCAATTTTCAACAGGTAGCGAGTGCAATCAAGCAGACTTGGTAAGAACAATAAACATTTCTACCTTTCCATCCAACCCTGAACACCTCCTACACATTACCGCAAAGGTATTTTTTTCTATATCCCCAAATTACATATATAACAATTATCAGCTTACAGGCATCTTTTTTTTTTTTTGTATAACGCGCCTTATACCATATTGATTATCCTTTTATTTTCAGCTACTTTACAGACGTTTGAAAGCTAAATCAAGATTTGAAGCACGGTCAGCTGAAGACTACTATGCTCCAATTCATGACAATATACATAAAGACTTTTTACAACTAGCAGCTAACATAAACTGAATTTCTGGCATTTCAGTTGTGTAAGCTAAATAAATAAATCTGCAAATGCACCCACATGACAAAATACGGTAATGCTATCATAGAAAGATAACCAAGCCCCTTTTGACTGGGCACTGACCATCAAGAGGGTCAGCAGTGGAATGGGTCGTCACCAAACCAACAGAACCAATTTCTTTATCTATGTAAACCCAGCACCATGGACCTGTTGCTAGTGGTTGCCAAGAAAAATGCAATGCTGCCTATGTATACTTGAAACTGAACACCTAGAGCCCAGCAGGAGGCGCATTATCAAATTCACCCATCTTATGAAAATCTTGCAGACTTGGAAATTTTTGGACCAAGTTATCAACAACAAAGGGTATACATGTCCACACAGATGTTTCACATTATGCATACTTAGAGAAATGCTTTACAGCAGTTCAGCTCACTTTGGCATGTTCATGGATGTCAATAGTGGAAGCCAGCTATGACCCTTTACCTTAGTATCTTTATTCAATCATAAGGAACAGAACACCCACTGTTCTACATGCAACAGCTCACGGTGGACTACTTCCAGCCACCTGTTTTTCCAGAAACCCATTTCCTCAATTAGTCTTAACAGGTTCCTTCTCTTATTTCCTCTCTTAACTTAGGTAATTATTTTTCCATTACCACTACTGGCCTTTTTTTTTTTTTTTTTTGCGAGGATAATTTTTTTGTCAACTACACTAGGGCACTAGGAGTAACATATTATTTTCAAATGACAATTCTCAAAAATAAATGTAGTACAGCATAATAATGAATACTGTATTCCACTCATTGTATTCACAATCAGTATAGATTTATGCCAATATAATTTTTTTACTGCTTTTTCATGCTAGAATGATCATTTTTCCTCAAAGATAGCTAATACTATTGTATAGATTTTCATGTAATAACTTCTTTGTGCATTTTTTATGGGCATTGAGGTCCCCCCCTCCCTTTTTCCTGAGAAAAGCAGTTAATGGAGATGAATTTATTATAAATACACGGATTCATATCTACTTCTGTAATTGAATCCTTATTTATTTCCATTTCCTCCTAGCTTATCTGTAAACAGTTCTTACAGGTTGAAAATACTTATGGTATCTATTCATTTTGATATGTGTAAAATCTCTTTCTTTTGATGGGGAGCCTGCCTGAGAAAACTCATCTGGCTTTCTTTCCATCTCACGCCATTTGTGGTAGAAGTAAAAGTTGCATGCAAATAATACATTAACACACACTCACACGCACGCACACACACAAACACAATGGAGTATCATTTATAATAAATTCCAAAGAATGAGTTTGTATAAAAAATGGAGCTGCAGTGAATGAAATAATCTCACCTTTTTGTAATCTAGCTAATAATTCTGGTTTTTTGTAAGGTCGAACTGCTAATAAATGGATCACCCTGTCTCTGAAATGTAAGAAGAATGTTACAAAGAATTGATGTTGTATGTCAATAAGTGTAAACTCATACTCAATAAGAGAATGTAACTTAACAAAAGTTTCTTAATTGATGGCATTTTTTATTAATATTATCTTTTTTTTAATTCAAAGATCAAGGATTTTTTTCAGGAAGAAACAGCTGCAGTTGGAATATTAAACAAGAAACAGCAGTTCTATGCTGGTGTTTAATATGGTAATCATGCCTTCACTGTGGATTATACAAAATATTTTCACTGACTTTTGCCTTGTAGACCCCAGTATGCATCACTTCACAAACTAGCCAGTACCTTTTTCTATTCAGCAAAAGCTACAATGTGACATTTCCTAGTAATATCAAATGGTGACAGCCATGTCTTTCTTTTCTTTTCTTTTTTTTTTTTTTTTGTGAAAAACAAAATGGAGATGATGTGTGGTATTTTAATGCACAGACCCTCCAGTTCTTGATGCAGTTTAAAATAACTTGACCCTTAAAATTGACCCAGCTGATGTAACTGAAGGCACTTTGATCACAAACAGGCTCATTTCAAGTTATAGCACTTAAAGTGATGCAGTATAGCTTGATTCATCAGTAATGACAAAAGAACAATTATGTCATAGTAGTAAGTGTTGCTTTGCTGACTAAAAAACAAATTCCTATCTGCAACTTTCATAATGCTTCCGATAAATAGGGTCACATATCTTATTTCAAAGTGCTTTATACAAGATGATCATTTAACCACTGCCAGCATTACTAACCTGTATGGCAATGCCATGATGGCAGAGTTAGGTTTACTATTACTAGAAGAACTACTAGAATTCGAAGAATTCGTCATCACAGCTGCAGCATTACTGTTACTGGAAGAGGACTTGGCACTGGAACTGCTGGTGATCCCACTGGCTCCCCCTAGGGCAGGGTTGGACTTGGACACCAATGAAGATGCTTTGGAGACAGATGCTGCTCCCCTGAAACTACTCCCCATCGTCCCCGTTCCTGCTGACGTGTAGGAAGGACTGGTTTTGTGATGGGAAGGGCCATTACTGCTTGCACTGTTTTTTGAGTAAATTGCACCAGCCCCACCCCTGATCACTTTCTTGATTTTGCGCCCTACATTTGGTGCACCTGGCTTAATTTCTTTGGCGCTGAAAAATATTGTTTTGCCTTTCAAAACAGCAAACCCTGCAGATCTTTAAAGATGAACATACCATTTCTGTAAAATACTGCAAATGATAAGACTAAAAATAATATACTGGTTAAATTTTCTCATAGCAATAGCTAAAAAACTGAAAGTGCAAGCAATAAGGAAGCAGTCTTATCACTCCTTTTCCTTAAAATGCATCACAATTTAATGAGAGTAAAATGTAAGCTAAGACAGGTAGAACAAATGTGAGCTGCAGAAATTGATCTTTACCAATTTTTCTTGCTCTCTTCTTCTGCCAGTGTCATTTTTTGTTTAGTGGCTTTGTAGACATCGTCAGTGGCACATACCGAGATTTTAGAGGGCATACTACCAACTAGGTCAAGCTGACTGGAATAAAAGAAAATTGCCTAATTATCAATGCATTCATTTGATCTAAATATATCACAGATGCAGTAACAAAAAGCAATAAACATTTTTAATCATGACCACAACTACTAGGATGAAAGAAGTACAACTGATCCACAATAAGATAATGTCATTTTTATTTTTTCTATCAACTAAAACACCTGCTGAATACCTCCAAAGTTGAGAAAATTTTACATCCACATTATCTCTGAGTTATACCATGAAAGTACTCTACAGGGGACCTTCCTCCCTCTCAAAACATCTCCATAAGTTTGCTTCCTGCTGTTAAGGCACTTGCCTTGTCAAGTGTGTGGAGGAAGGGAGGGGGGAGGATTAAAAAAACAACAGGGATCACAAATTTCAATACTTGAATGATTTTTGTCGAAAACAGTGACACAGATTTTATTAACTCAACTACAACTGTTGAACCATACTATAGTTCAAACAAAGTCAATAAAGGTTTACAATTTCTATATGCAAGGTCATTCATCTATTGATCTTAGTACTGTTACTGCCTCTAAACATTACTAGTTGGCACGTTAGCCACCAGTTAACCCCCACAGAGACAAAAGCAATTTGATATTTCAGTCCTGGACTCATCTTAACCATCTTCACTGAATAAAAAAAATTCCTAATTTGTAATTAATACAATAAAAAGCACAATAAAGTATGCATACACAGCCATGGTTGAGATACACCACAACTGCTTTTTTGGAATTTTGGATACATGCCACTGTGCTTTGGAATTTATAAAGTATAACATGGATAAATGTGATATGACCTTCTGCAAAGGTCACAGAAATCAGTGTTGAAAAGACAACTCAAAAAAAAATTTTTTTTTCATAACAAGCTCTGGAGAGTTATATATAAGTCTTATTATTTCAAGTCAATTGACTTTTAAATTGTTTTAAATCAAAATTGAATGAGTGTAAAAATACATAAAAAGTAAAGTATATAGAAAACAGCGATTGCAATTGTGGACAATTATCACACTCCTTTTTTATGGGAAAGAAAAATCAAATACTAAATAGTGCTTTAAACTTTCTTGCCATTTTTGTTAGTAATTTTTCTATTCTGATTTTGACCTTTAATGCAACTGCACGCAACAACCTCTAAAGCAGTATATATGGAAAACTTGGCAAGTCACAGGTTTAACAGCCAGATTTACAATCAACATAACAATAAATGTCATTTAAAATGCATTTTAAAACATTTTAACATGATGCTTTAAGAAACAGACCGAGTCATTTCAAGTTAATTTTTATATGGAAATTCAAGGTTCTTAGTCAGCTGTTGCAAATGAACAATTTGAGAGAATTTAACTTCAATTTTCACAGCATCACAACAGGTTTAAAAATATCACTTGACTAGCACAGAGCCTTATGTAAAGTTCATATCATATCAACATATCCTGATGACATGAGAGGAATAAAAATAAATAATTCATGGTTTCCCCCGTCAGGCTAGAAACAATGAGCTTTACAAAATGCCTATAGATACACATACAACCCTCAAATTGACCATGTCTAAAATACAATACAAACTTGAAGAGAAATCTTATTCATGAGCTGAAATGTCTTTCATGTGGGGATCTATGCACATGTATAGGGTCCCCTTTGTCTTCACTTCAACATAACCCATTCATGCTCCACATCAGGCAACAGGTCAATCCAGTTTACCAGGGCCATGAAGAAATCTTTTTCACAAGTTATTCACATTTTTGGGGGGAGGGGGGGACTAATTTTATGCACATTTCTGTATTGTGAGAAGAACTTAAGCACTGAAATGATGCTATCACCCAGTAAACTTCTGGTAAAGAGAATCAGTTTTCCAGTAAATTACTATCAGCAGCCTTCATATGATGTAGAATTTACTGTGCAGCCTCTGAGGTTCACAGATACATGGAAATGAAAACATACATGGATATTTCTGTGCACTTGAAGAACAAAAGCTTGTGGATTTGTCAGTCACATTCTTGCACAAATGGGTTTGTTAATATTTCACTTAAGGTTTAATAAAAACCTTCAAACACATACTTGACCTGGAAAAAAACTGATATAAATCTAATCTTAATTCAATATAAATTGAGTGTAATGTTCAACAATAGCTTTTCCCAACTGGTGTTTAACTCTTGATATGATAAAAGCAGCATGAGAAAAAGACATTCGGTTCAGCCGAGGGTCTATCCAATGTGTGTACAAAATAAGTTAATTTATAAGGTATTCTTGGGGGCTAATTACTATATATCATAATATTATTTTTTAACTAAGTGTGGACTGCTAAAAGCAGAGAAATTGGACAATCCAAATGTCATCCATCCATCCATTCACTCATAGACTGGGTTCCCATAAACCTACAAGGATTGATCTAACTCTGAAGGGATTCTGGCTAAATTGAATTCAGTTTAAGCGGCTTAAATGTCTGCCATGCCCACTGAAGCTGCTAGGGGGTAATTAACTTTCGTGCGCACTTATACTGAATGCAATTTAGCGAGAATCACCTCAGAGATAGATCGATCCAGACAGTACGATAGGGTTCTGGAAATGGTCCCTATATTCACACTTCTGAAAAAGGCCCAACAGGCCACTGACCAATGAAGGTTTTATATGCAGTTTGGGGAAAGGCATTGAGTACTTTAATTGACAGCAAACTAAATGCACCAATCAAAGTGGAAAACTAAAAGATGATTATTTTCAACAAAGGCCAAATTTTAGCCAGTTTTTTTAGGTGACCATGGGTAATCTGCCAACAGAAATTTAGGTTTGACATTGCAATGGCTACATGACCTTGTATATTGGCCTTATAAGTCTTCATGCAGACATCCAGATTGATTTTCTAGGGCTTTCTATATCTTTCAGGCTAAGTCTACACAACTAACATAAATACCCTTTTAAGGCAAAATGAGCTATCAAAATTCCATTATTTCATTTCTAATTAGCTACTTAGGTTTCTTTTTATAAAAGCCTTCAAAGTACCTGCATTTGTTTTGTATTCAAATGTGTTTTTAATATTGAACCAGTATATAGGGGTTTTATTTACTTTTGACAGTGACTAGTATTAACTATTTAGGCAATTCTTGCTTTGCATGAAATTTGGTCTTTCTTATTTCCTTATTTGGGACTTAGATAAACCTGTTACATTTCTGCTAGTTTCTTGTGCATGCATGGTGCATGCTTTCTGCCAGTTTTACTCATGAAGTGCCATCATTTATACAGTATACATACAGGGGCATTCAATATTTGAATAGTAATCAAGTACAGAGTTTTAATCCCAAAACAGAACCAGTTTAATATCTGCACTTGGATGATTTTATAACAATCATGCAAGGTTTTTTTTTTCAACCAAATCATCTTGTTGTGATGCATAAGTGATGCCATCAATAAAATTGGTCTTGAGAAGATGGGGCACTACATGAACATAAATAACATAGAGGAACACTCTGATAATTGCACAATTGGTAACTGGCTGCAGATGATGCCATTTCTTGTTAATGCTAGCTACTACCAAAGAGGTAATCATGTGCTTGACTCTGAAAGAACAAAGTGGCAGAGAACTCTAGCCCTTGTTAGAAATCGACTGATTTGCTTAGTGAATTCAGTGCTTTCTAGCAGCAAATAGGATCTCGATTGCTATAAGCAAGTGTTCTAAGAGAGATCTTACATGGTGTCACCAAGAGAAAATGATGATGATGATCACACAAGATATGTATTATGCAAGACACATTATATAACCAGTTCATGCCATCATAACATTCAAATTATCAAATTTCATGCATACTTTTTGTGGGACTGTTGGACACAATCAAAGCTACCGTTCGGGTCGCCTGGGAGATTCGATACAACAAATCGGAACTGTTTAAATCCTTCTGCACTATCGGAAGACTTGCTTGGAATTTTGATAACCTGAAGAAGGCAAAGAAACAAATTTAAAAAAAAAAAAAAGATATATCTTCCAAACTAAAATTCTGGTTACAATTACAAAAAAACAGCTGAAGTTGACATTTGGACAGACAACCTTTAACAATGTAAAAATAGAAGAGTGACAAAAAGTTACAGCAATAAAGAAAATTTGGGACTTGATACCTACTAGCCCCAAACTTTTATTGTAAATCCGAGTTTTGAACCATTAAAAGAAATAATTAAACAAAAAAGATAATCCAATCCGATTGGTTTTTGAGAAGTTATGACATTACGTACCAAAACATAGCATCTGTCCATAAAATTGCAGTTAACTGTATTGAGCACATATTCAAGAATAGCACTAACATATTTTCAGTGTTGAAAACATCTGTTCATCATAAAAAAAAGCTCATTTAAATCCTCAAGTAAACCAGACTTTAAACATGCCATATAAATTTCAAAAGGCTGATCGCCTGTGAAAAATCTGTGTGTGTGTGTGTGTGTGTGTGTGTGTGTGTGTGTGTCTGTGTGTGTATAACACACACTCACACACACAATAAGAAGACATACAAATCTAAAAGTTGTCACATTTTAGGCCACCGATGGCCACATTGGCTGGCAACATAAAATCCTTCCAATGCTGTTTCATCATTGGTGTAATCATAGTTTTATCAATTAAGATCTATTCTGGATAATAATAAACAAGTAATCCATCTTATAGCAGAATAGGTATTAATGAAGACGTATCGATCATTTCCTGCTAATTCAGTACACTTCATGGTGTGAGTGGGACTATATTTCACAGTTACTCTAATTTTAAAACATCTATCTTAGTTAAAGCCACAACTGCTGCCTTATAAAAAGCAACCAATCCAACTCAGTCCTGTATTCTGGGCCTGTTGGTTAGGCAACTACATACCCCTTCATTGTTTCTTAACTGTATGACTGGTCTGTGGCTGGTGGCGGTGATCTGAAATGAGAAAATTGAAAATTTGAAAATATTTCTTTCTTTTTCCTTTACTAGTATTTAAACTGCTTTGGCTCAGTTCCCACTTAGGTGTCTGCTGATTTGTCTGATAAAATTACCTGTTTATTGAGCTTGTTATTAGAACTGACTGTTACAGTGACATGTCAAATATTTTGACTTCAGACCTTTCTTTTGGAAAGGATGACCCCCAATCCTACCCTAAAAAAATTCTAACCTAAATGTTACATGTACACTCTCATTAATAGACCAAATATCATTGTTTTGAAATAGAAGAAGTTATGTGATAGCGTAATGCCAGCTGACAACTAACACATAAAAAGTTAAACAAGAATAACAGGTGTGTGTTTGTGTGTGCGCGCACGTTTGTGTGCATGTGTGGAGTGGGAGGTATATATTCCCCACAAAATGCTGACAAATGGTCTTTCTCTTCACTCATTTAAATTTAATCTGGAATTGAACATAGTCCATATCTTGATAAAATCTATGATAGGATATAGTTTTAGTGTGTTCAAATTAAAAGAACTGATACACTTATCATTATAACCTATATCGTATTTATATTTAGTATTACAAACATATCCATGCCAGGTCAGATCTAATCCTATAAATTCATTTACTCTTTGTTACTTAAAGAAAAATGTACAGACTGACAAATGTTAGTACAAAATGAACTAACAGTATCTTTTTGTCACAGTAGATTTTGTCATCATGATTATGGACAGACATGTTGTTTATTATAGGTGCTTTAACAGCTAGACTGCTGTTCATCAAAGAAGTAAGGTTTTCTGCACTCATAATACCCTAAATACTATATTCTGTCCAACAAATCTACAGACAACTGAACTTCTGTGAAAATAACAGCACTCAAAGTGACCCAATGCCCTATGTCATATATGTCAACAAGGAAAGTGTCATATTACCGAGCAGAAAAAAGCTTGGTCAGCCCTTTTACAAGCAATGGTAACAAATTGACGTCAGATGTCTCTAAAAATGGTCCAAGACAACACACAACTCAAGAGTACATGACACACATTGATTTATTAATTCCTGGTTCCTTCTCACTACCCCATTAACGTACAACACATTAACTGGGAGCATAAACTGTTTCCGTTGTTTTCATTGATTTCTCCAAGTAGGACACTAGCTAGCTGTGAACAGCAATGATGCCAGCCGACAGTGTGGTTTACATATTCACCATTAATAAGAAAATACTGCCCACATACTTCCTTTGTGAAATAGTTCAGGTGGCTATGGAGAGGGTTGGCGTGTGCATGTTGTTGTTTATTAGTGAACGTGAGCATGTGCATATGCATATGTGTAAACTTGTAGAGGGAAAAGATTACAGTTGTACAACTGTAATGTGTGGGGTTGTGGGAGGAGGAGGATGTGACACATGAGAGATCTTGCACAGTGTTAGAGTAGCGGGCTGACAGCAACTGCATGGATTTCACAGCACACTTGTAAGCAACCACTGCCATCAGCCCGTGTACATGTGTGTGTAAGAGGAATGGGCCTGAGACAATTACCTGTTTTCAAAATATGAGGAAGAAATCCCTTTGAAATTTAAACCACCTGCCATTTAAATTGGATAATCATGACAACAATGCTACCCATATTTCACCACTAAGAAACAGGAAAAGGAAAATCATGATTACATGGGCCTTTTATTCTCTAACTTTATTTACTTCAAACTAGCTGAATAACACATAACAGTGTCATCACAGGACACGACCCCTTCCACCTGTCATCTAATAGTTGTTTACCTTTTCAGTCTAACAGCAAGCTTTTCAAGTTTCAATTAATGTACTCAGTGTACCTGATCAGTGATGTTAGCTCAGATGGATGGAGTGAGGACCAAAGTCTACACTCATGCTAGGCTAGCAAAGAAAAAAAACCCTGCCAAATTTTAATTGAAAATGAAAACTTCATTTGTTCCTTTTCTAATTTGTCACAGTGTAAAATTGTAGTTGTTTTAAATAAAAAAATATACTAACATTAGCCAAGAAAAAGGTCATAACTTGATTATGGAGAGGAATTCTTTCGATAACTATTATTTTCATCAAATGTGCTACTCATATTACGAGTACTTCAATGTTAGTCAGAATGGTTGACAGTAAGTAGTACATTTACTGCACTAACATGTTTACTCCACTTTGGCAAATATAATTTACCTTTTGATAGCTAGGGCCTAACGTCTCAAAAGAAACTATTAATGTGAAAGTTGTTTTTTACTTTAAAGCAGTACTGAAATGTTCTACATATGTTGACACAAGTTGCAGTATTCCACTTAATAAGGATACGTGGGCATGTGTAACAATTAGTAAGAAATGGCTAGTGCTAAAAGTCTAAAAAATTATATACTATAACTTATTTCAGTGGTGTAAGTACATATTTATCCTGGTTTGAAATTGGCAAGGTTTAAAATAAAAGTTCTATAGGGAAATCTGCCTGGGACTCTGCCAGAATCCTCAGACTGGCAAATATGGTATCAATTCCTAGGTATAATCTTTCATATACCTCTTTTTTACCAAACAAAGTTTAAGCCAAAACAAAATTTATAGTCCATAATGTGACAAACTGACACACATTGTGTTTCTTCTACACTATTCCCAGCATTATTTGATTTTAAAAAATGCACATGCTAGCATAAGCTAGAATTGTAGTGATGGCAACTTGGATCATTAACACACTGTGTAGTCAGAAATTTCCACTGTCCTCACTCTTCAACAATAAGTAAAATATTCCATCTTATGAAAAGTTTTATGTGTCTGACAGTCAGAAACATTAAAAGTCTAGAACCACAGGTACAATGGCAGTCTCTTTCAATAAGTTACATGTACTTGCTAATCATAAAGTACCAAGTGGCCAAGCTCCCAGACAAGATAACAGGAAAATATCAAGTTATGACAAGCTGTTTTCAGGTTTTCATACGAAGACACCGAGATTAGAGTAGCCTGAAGGGCAAGCCAGGTGTTGACTGGGCTTATCTCTCCTTGAGCAACAATGATGGATACATCTCAGTTCAGATTACTTTGGAGTTCCTGTCTTTCCCAACCTTATCAACTCAGTAATTAAATGTCATAATGGGAGTATTTCCTTACATGGACAGTGTAGTGTATTTGACTAGATAAACTATTGTTCATATTGTTAAATTTCACAAATCTTACTTTTACACTTTTCAAGATTTTATTATCATTTTCAGTCACCCATAAAAAGTGTTTATTGTAAGAGCTTATCACTTTTTTTAAACATTAATGACAAAAAATACTTGTAAAATAATTGATCAATTTTGTTCAAATGCAGTGAATTTCAAGCACGGATTTCAAGCATATGTTTAGGTAGGGGCTATGTTATTGTTCTGACAGTCTGATAATTCTTCAGGATAAAAAAATATTGATTTATCATCAGCTGATTGTTGCATGTGATTCCGGATAAGATAATTTTCTTTGCTTTTGGCTCTTGAAAATAATCATTTTTGACACAGTGAACACAAGCTGTCTGTAATCACCTGCAATATGATACCAACTTCCAACTTCATTAGTGCGGTGTTATATTTAGAGAAAATGCACTTTCTTAATTAAGTTTTTCAAAGAAAATATTAAGCCTTTCATTTGCCTGCCCCAAGAGTTCTAACAGAACAAATCTGCAATCTTTTGTGATAGCTAACCTGAACTCAATCAAAATGAGAGTACAATATGGGTTGTTCTTTAACTGATTGTACCTTGATTAGATTTATGGCTTCCCTTTGTTTTGGTCATATGTTTGTAATCATTGCTCACTTGTTAACTATTGTATACTAACTCAATCATTAATAAATTTAGCGCATTTAAGGGCCCACCCCTCTCTCTCGCTTACACACACACACACACACACACACACACACACACACACACACTAAACAATACATAAATGCACAGGGAGAAGAATAAAGGGAAGATGTTAAATAATTCTAATAATTTACAGTACTGATAAAAGAGAACATTTTATGACAGGAAACAAATTGATAAAACTGTAATAGCTTTTTGCTGAAATGCTGCGTGCACCAAATTTGTTCTTTACATAAATGAGTGAAATCATCAGCTGCAGTTGTCTTTTTTGCCCCTATTCCACACAGACTACGAATTCCACGAACCACCGGGAATTGATAAATTTTAGAAATCATGAGGAAACATGGAATTTTGCACATTTCTGGTAGAAATCTTGTCCCTGCATAGAGCAGCTACAGTACTGGTCTTAGATTAACATCAACTGGTTATAAATAGAAGACTAGTTCGAAAACTTCTGTGACAATTTCACCATCTCTCGAGAATTGCAAGAATTGACTGAGGACAAATAATAATCAGTTAAGAGCTTACGGAATTAGTCATGATTGAACTAAGAACCCTGGGATTTATCAATTTATGGTGGTTCATGGAATTTGTAGTTGGTGCAGTATAGGGGTAATATTCTATGCTGCTGACTTGACATGCTTTAAAAATCCCTAGCCTGCACGGTACTGGCTCAGAGTTTCATCTAGATATTAGACTTTAAATATTTTTGAGCCCTAATGGAAATAACTGCGGGTCATTTCTAAGTACCTGTAAGTGACAGAGTTTAAAAAATGAGGGTTATTTTTCATTAAAGCATGTCAGTTCCTGAAAAGTTGAGGTAATGGTAACCAGCACCCCAGCACTAAAACAGCCAACCTAAATAGATGTCTATGATTTTAGAGGACTCCTTGAAATATATTCAAAATAATATCAAAGTACTCTGTTATAAGAGCCCATTCCACCATGTTTCCCCCATTCTGTAACATCCATTATCAGTCTGAAGTTTCTTTTTCATTTGATCCCAAGCACTATTAATGTAAAATCTCAAGCCACCTTATATACCATATCACTTGTGAACCTAACCTTTGGTAATAGGTGCCATATCCATCATCTTAGCCATCACGTATATTCAAAAGTGTTTATCAATGGGTATAATAAGCAGAATGTCATTACCACAGATAGAAAACACTGTGAGAAGTGGTATCAGCATTATCTATCAACTGATGGCCAGACATGAAGCTGTTTATCTGATCTCAGCATCATAGATATGGCAACTGTCCCTTTCCATAAACCAGTTCATTTTTTAGTCATACTTGACATTGATTTTATGAACAATGGTTGCTAAAGGCAACACAATATTCTCAAGATAACATAATTCACTTGTTCAATGGAAACACTTAGGGCCAATGTTATTTGGAACAGACTTTTTAAATGTTAGCCACAATTTCCATATATCATACATAACTGTTACAATATTCCTGCTTAAAACAGGGTCATTTGAAGTACAGAGGTAACTTATAACAGCAATTTAGAAAAATATACATTTGGAAAATATACACAATTGGTCCTTTTCAAAATTGGAAAATTTCATTTCCATAGAATCTCCTATTATAATGTCAACAGTAAACAATTCAATATGTATGTATACTGTTATTCTTCATGCTATGTCTTTTTAAAGATAAATCATGTTCTCAGTTGCTGCATATCAATGTCCTGCCTTTATCTTAATGCTGTACTTTTGGAGAACATCTCCCACCAATTTATGAAATATGCATTCTTAATTTCAAACATCCCATTTTATCAAATATTTCATATTTTCAAGTTTTTTTGTAAGTTCCTCATAAAGTTTATAGAGCTTAAGGTTCATGTATATAAGTATGAATAGACAATAATAAAGATTAAGCTGTGAAAAGAACATAGTACTTAATAACATTTAATTGTTAGAAGTTATCATTTCAGTTCATAAAAAAAAATACTTTAATTCAGCAAAATATCCAGAATTTTCAGAACAAAAGCAAAGGAATTATTAAGGAGTAAAATTGCCCTACTAGTACCTATACCATAAGAAGACAGCTGAGATGGCCAAGCAACAGCTTGCAGAGGAAATAACTATTTTACCTAAATTTCACAAAGAGATGTGAAAATAAGAAAACATATTCAACAACAACGGTCCTACAATGTTTCCCCTACACATATGTAGCCAGCAGGCTATCATGGGCAGCATTATGTGCAAATGAATCAAAACAAATTCAATCCCCCACTTGATAAAAGAGATCAATAAAGGTAAGTTCAGTCTTAATTTGTATTATTCTTTTCAACCTGAGGATACTTAATGAAGACTTAAAAAAGTAAATAGCTTGCAAGTGGATTAGTAAAGCTCTTATAGTACCTATACTCTTATAGTGCAGGATTGCATATTACTACTAGAACTGGCTATTGCTATTTGAGGTACACTTCTTATATAACCTGCACTGACACTTTGAATACAATGCTACTGTGAAGGCCTTGCACAGCTGTTCTACAAACATATGATTTAGTTGCTTTCAGTAAGTTGAAATTGATAAAAAATTTTAAATATACATGGAATTTTTGTAACAGAATGACAACCTAAAAAAACTAATATATAAACATACTTGGTTCCTATCCATTAATTTTATTCACCCAAGTGCATCCAAAAATTCATTTCCATAATGCTATTCATTTGAGGTCAATGATTGTATGACCCTGACCTGACCCCACCTGACCTTTACTTGGCACAATTCACGTTTCTTCATTAGCTATGATTTATGTTTGAAACCATTTGGTTCTAGACTTGACACAATTTTAATATACATCATAGAAGAAGGTCACACTGGCCAATATCTGAATGGTATCTGGATGGTTTCTTTACAGGCCCGTAGCCAAGGGGGGGGGGGGGGTTCGGGGGGTTCAAAAGAACCGCCCCTTTTGTCAGGAAAAGGTCCATTTTGGGTAAAATTTGATCTAGGTACACATAAGTTTCAGTATAAAAGGTCCCCTTTTTCAGAAAAAGAACCCCCCTTTTGACTTTGCTGGCCATGGGCCTGCTTTAGATCTATGAATTTCTTAATCACTTTTTAAATTTCTATAAATTCCTTAAACAACATATTAGTGTATTACAAATAAAATACCACTTCACTGATGAGTGAAGGAAATCTCATTTTGAAATCCAATTATTTATACTTTCATCTTATTGTATTTGTTGGCCATTAGTCAAATGACACAAGTAACATGATTCTGTTCACTTTAATTATGTCAAGCGCTAGTCAAATGTTACATATCAAATGCTACATATCTTATTATCCATATATGGTTTCATCTGTCAAGATAACGTCCTTGATAGGTATGAATATTTAAAAATCAATAGTTTAGTGGTGCTAATCAATAGTTTACTGGTAGTTAGAGGCTGTAAAAGATTTATCCATGTTAAACAAGTCAAGTAGCATTAGATCTAAATACATTATATTATCACATAATACCTGCTATACAATGATGTATCAAGTATTAAGTTTATGAAAATAAATCTGAACAAGATAAAACAATGTTGTTGACTGAAGTAGCCAAACAGCTGGTATAACCTCACCTATCTTCAACATATGGTTTGTTTAAGTTTCCAGTACATGTCCTTCCTTCTCAACTTTATTACACATGAATTCCCTCCAGGGACACAGACAACTAAGCCCTTACTGGTAACTTAACACACCTGCTGATTTTGAGGCAGTGGTAAACATTAATTTAATATCCACCAGTAGTCCCGTCTATTACGAGGTTAGTCCAAGTATGGCATATGCATATCCATGAAATAATAGCTGATAATGATAAAATTAGCACATATCTCACTGGTTGTTGAATTCAACCAAACAATAAAGTGAACCCTATAGTTTCCAAAAAAGCAACAACTTAGAGAGCCGAGGTACAAGTTATTACACCGTTCATTGAAATCGGATTGCAATGTAATGAAATGCACATACGAGGGTGTATTTTGCCCACTGATATTTAGCTTTTCCCATTGATCTACAGTTAATTGGACTTACGTGAGTCTTTTGGAAATCCTCGATGGCTCGAAGTGCTGAGTCGGTGAGTTTTACGTACACACAAGTTTTGTCAGCGCCGGTGGACCTACCAGATGTTAGACCATATTGCTCACCCTCCACCAGCGCCGCCATCTTTGGTCTTACTGCCTCATCCCCAAAGTTGACGTGAGCTTTCGCATCGGCTCAGCAGGTGCGCATTACGATGGGCCGTGACGGATGGTATTGAATGGGGTGCCCTTTAATCGTTGCGATAGCGGAAAAATGAACATCCGACGCAATCCGGTGCAGTGCGTTAAATTTATCGAAGAAAACGAAAGATGTTTAAATGTGTTATGATATTACAAACGAAGCAGGAAGTGGGTAATTTGTTTGAGTTCATAAATTTCCACATCGATTCCAAACCATTACGTCACGCTGCAAAATAGTTAATGTGACCAACAAAATTTACAGCTCTGTAAGTAGGCTTATATTATAACAGAAGGTTGGGGGAGGGGCTCGTAAAAAAGAAAAAAAAAAACGCCCATCTAGACAGAAAAGATCCGCTCTACATCTAAATTCAATCTTTCTATTGATTTATTCTATTCGTAAACGGATTTTCAATCGCATGTAACACAAGGGCAATGTCACTCGCACTCATTCTCAGTATATCGATATAAAGGTCCATTTGCAGAAAACAGAAAAGTGAAAAATGCAGTCAAAGATATATTTGCAAATACTACTTTTCTAAATCTTTGGTGACAAAAAGAGATAAATCTGGCTTTTTGTGTTAATCATTGAAATTTTAAAATTCATGCCTTGCTAGTAGGCCTATGGGAAATGTTCGTATCCTGTATCAAATGTTTTAGCCTAGACGTCCCTACTTTAGTAAAGAGGGTTTTGAAAAAAAATTTGGATAATATTCACACGCTATTAAAACTTACTTAAAACTACTAAAAATAAGACTGTCCTAAAGGGGTATTACTAAGATGCATGTTTATTTTACTGACACATTTTGCCCTCAACTGCAAGTATATTTTTTTCATAATCCCCGGTAACGAAGGTTTTGCAAATTACTTTCTATGGGAATGCAGTTTCGTCGTGTTTCGTGTAATACTTAGACTGTGGCCTGTTACCATATTGTCAAGCTAATAATGGATGTAACTGAATTCAGAATTTTATTAACGGCTAAAATATTACAAAAATACTTTTAAAAATCTAAAAATTATGACCTGCACCAAAAAACGTAATGAAGGATTCTCTCAATTTCAAAAACTCAGTAACTCTGTGAAAGTAGCCCCAAGTTATTATTGAGTTATTTGTAAAAAAATTAACATTCTAGACATTTTCTGAGACGTTAGAATCGCTTTCTGATAAGTTGCAGATTTTCTACTTTAATAAAAATAAACTAGATCGATTGGAAAATGTCAGATGGTGCGGCGAACGACAGTAACGAAGGTAAAACATTTAGTCCGTTTATGTTTTTTGTGAGAACAAATAAATCTAGTAATTGTTGTTATTTATCTTTTAAGTTGCTAGACTGATGGTAGTAAAGTTCCACTCGCTTACGTTAATAAAGCAAAAATAAACGTTAAATGAACCTATATATTGAGAATGAGTATCAGCGGTTTTGTCATGTCTCCAGAGATCAACTACATGTGTCGACTGACTGCTCCCCGTTTATTTCTCTAGCAGAGTCTCCAGCACGAACGATCTAGCTCAAAGGCGACTGACCAAACTTTTTTTGTTCAACGAGAATTTTGGTACGGATTGATTTAATGATTAATAATTAAATGACTGTTGGTCTCTAGTATATACTGAAAACTTACCTTTTTCTGGGTGAATCCAGGCACTCTTTCTGCATACAAAAAATGTGGATCATCAAGCGCACTGTTTATTTTTATTTTTTTATTTTTTTACAAACACGAGCCGGAAATTTTTGTTTCACACACGAAGTTTTCTAGGTTCAAACTAAATGATTAATTGAATATGAAATTGTAAAAAATATATATATTATGGTTTTTAAGCTGTTGTCAAATCGCTTGTTCACAACGGTGGTATATGCGCATGCTTCAAATACAAGTACAATACATTGTATTGTCATTCCATCCCGATGTGACTTTTTTTGGGTCACATGATCAAATCAGTCGGTGTGAGGTGAGTGCACGACACGACAGATCTTTTGTTTATAGTCTGCGGAGGATTGGACCTGCTGTATACGTAATTTTCACCAAAGTTAAAGAAGAGGATAGATAACTTTGAAAGGTTGATGGAGATAGGAGGTAGGAATAAGAAACATTGAAAAGTTGAGGACGCTTTGTTGCCCTTATGGGGTCGTTTCCAGGGCGTCTGAACCAGGTCGGATTTTGTTTTTCTTTTCCTTAGTGGTTGTGAAAATGGTTGTGATTGTGATTCATGTAAATGTCTGGCAATTTTTGTGGCATTGAGTGGTATGAAATGTTGCTTTTACCAGATGAATATTCATAATGTAACATGACCAGAAAACTATTGGTCTTCAGTATGGTTTACAAGTTGACTTGTTATTTCAGTTAAACCCTTGCTACATTGTACACAGGACTTGCGGTCGCTAGGAGAACGAATTTAGCCCGACACTTACATATAAGTAACGAAAGAAAAGCTGCAATATTTTAAGTTTGTCAACACTGATGTAAGAATTGAATCTGATACTGGCTATCAAATATTGCCAAAGCCCCAACTAAGAAAGAAGTGAGTATGGGCAAATATTCATTCCCCAAGCGGTCACAAGCCCAGTGTAGTACTTCACGTGCGTATTAAATTTAAATGATACGTTTATTATTCGCCCTACCTGTGTTCGTGAGTTCGGAGTAATGGCAATAATTAAGCTTTTAAAACATGCTTTTGTATTTTTTATTATTTTGGAAAATGCTGGGTCATTGTTTTCGTATTCAAAGGGCTAAAACTGCTTGAATATCAGACTGGTATTTGAGAAGGGTAATGTAATGAGGATGTTGGCAGAATAAGCCTGAAAGACAGCTGAGGACATTAAAATGAAAAATATATAGAAACCCCGTTAGTTTCAAAACATTTTATTTTGAAGGGTCCTCTAAACCAAAAGGATATTGGCCATTGCTGTTTTAATAGGTATCGTAATTTATTCATCTTTCAAATGTAGTGCGAATGCAGACTAAGGTGGGCTACCGTTAGGTTTAATATCTAGTCAGTTTAATATCTAGTCAGTTGGTTCAAGGGTAGCCGTGTCCCTATTCCTCTCTACATTTGAATCCGTTAAATCCTGAATCCGATCGTATGTATGTTAGGCTGTTTACAAGTACAGCAAAAATGGTGGATATTTTGCCCTCAGTCTTGCAAGGTCATCTTTTGTTCGCGCGAACAGTCATTGATTTCTATCGGCTGTTTTATGCTCTGTTTAACTGCGTAACTGGTTCAGGTGAATGACTCGATCAAATGAATTTAGGTCATTTTTCAATGTAACTTTTCTATGAGAATGTCACAACATTATTATTGTCATAAATAAGTTTGTAGAGCACGCATAGAACTTGAGTGCGTTGACAGTTCTGTTTGTTAAGACTAAAAGCAAAATTACAAGCTACTGTAATTATAAAACTGTACCTCTCACTTCAGGTGACTGCAGAAAGTATACCCGTTGTCCTTGAATTGAAATCTTGCCTCATCATGCAGTGCCACTCTCCATTCATCGTTTTGCTCGGTGTTTTTTCGATCGTAACAACTGGTAAGAAACAGATTAGACTGATGAAGTATAAATAACCAAGCTTACATAATCTGTATTAAAAGTTATTCGGTAGATTGTGTTGCAATTGATTTTTTTTTTTTTTTTTGCATCGGGAACCAGGGGACGGGTGATAAATCTATTGGCGTTTTATAATATTGCTATTAGGTGTATCTCTAGCCTTACTAGTGCTAGTAGTTCTGAAACAAATTGGCGGGAAATTTTATCGTTAACCATGTTCTCTAGAAACGTCATATGAAGCACACACACACACACACTTTAAA
Organism: Lingula anatina; assembly: GCF_051362555.1. Lineage (NCBI taxonomy): Eukaryota > Metazoa > Brachiopoda > Lingulata > Lingulida > Lingulidae > Lingula > Lingula anatina. Next base: position 45,519,274 of record NC_141767.1, read on the forward strand.
ATAGTTTCTAGTACCTCTGTATTTTTTTAGTACAACGTTTTGATAGAAATTAATCACTGGATATTACCTTCTTTATGTAGGAACAACAACCACAACACCTGTTACGATGGTCACAGTCGGTAAGTTCATTGACCAGTCCGTGTGTAAGAGTTATTATAATTGTCGTTTAGGCTAGTCCAAATATACATACTGTGGTTACGATTGTGATTAATAGGCGAAATATAATTATTTGACAAAACTATAAAATACATGCACACACAGGTTCGACAGAATAAGTTTTAACAAAACAAATGCATTGGAAACTAAATGTGGTTGAAGATTTAGTTTTACCTTCAAAAAAGCAATGACTATATTTTGCCGAAACAAGCTACATATACCATTTCCACAGCAACCTTGAACCACTCTGACCCTTACCCCAATAACAACAACCGCTACACCATCTCCACTACTACTACTACTACTATACCAGGGCACATTAAATACGACCACTACTGTAGAAACTACCAAACACCACTATTACCGCAGCCATTAGCACTCCAGATATGGACAACGTGGTAACAAACGGTATGTCTTTGGAAGTCTATTTGCGACGCACATAACTTTCATTCAATTTCTGTCTGTAAATTGTTATAAAGCCTCCTAATAAGCGGTATTTCCATTTGATATTTTGTATAAAATTTGATTTATATGCAAATAATTTATCAGGTGACGCTTCAGGACTGCAATATTATCAGCCATCAGTTTCAACCCGCAAAGCATTCGTGGAGACAGGGACACCTTTACCGGAGGGAGAATTGCTGAGTTTCTCTGTCTTCGTGCATACCAACACAGGCTCTGCAACGCCCGTCAGGTTTTTCATTTGGAGTGGAACTGCTAGTGACACCATGTTTAAACTGGACTATTACATTGACGCTTCGTTACCGACAACGAGTGGAAAATTTACGGTAATTGTCTACCTGGGATTTACAATGAGTTTGTTGTGAAAAGAGTCGCCAAATACTATACAGCTGATATGTATATCGAGCGACCTCTCCGACCTCTTTCTTTTTCAATTCCCTTGGAACGATCGATTTGCTGTAGCATGCGTTGGTTAATGTGTTAAAATATTTTATCGTATTTTTCAGAAATATATACCTGATCCCAAGCCTTGGGTTTCTGCTGGTTCTTTCTATGGATGGGGTTATGGAAAAAAGAGTGACATCATAAGTTTTGCATATAATTCTAAATACAACACTGAATTCTCTTATAATCTTCCTGATGATGAAAATACATGGCCAGACGTAAATGGAAGTTACACCTTTTCATTGAATAACCGATACTTCCACGCAGTTGAGGTCCAAATAAGAAACGGTAGGTGTCGTGATCATGGCATCCAATTGATCCAAATCTTTGAAACCTTCACGTTGATGTAGGAATTATTTTAAATTCGTTTACTAGAAAAGTTGTTTTTTTATACGATTTGTTATTGAGTTGAAAGCGAAAAAAACTTTAACTGCCAAAATCTTAAGTTAAATCATTTTTGTTTTTTAGGAACACAGACGACAACAACAACTCCCACCACCACGCCAACCACTACCACGCCAACCACTACCACCACGCCAACCACTACTACCGCAGCCATCAGCACCCCAGATATGGACAACGTGGTAACAATCGGTATGTCTTTGGAAGTTAATTTGCAACGCACATAACTTTTATTCAATTTCTGTCTGTAAATTGTTATAAAGCCTCCTAAAACTCGGTATTTCCATTTGATATTTTGTATAAAATTTGATTTATATGCAAAAATTTTATCAGGTGACGCTTCGGGACTGCAATATTATCAGCCATCAGTTTCAACCCGCAAAGCATTCGTGGAGACAGGGACACCTTTACCGGAGGGAGAACTGCTGGGTTTCTCTGTCTTCGTGCATACCAACACAGGCTCTGCAACGCCCGTCAGGTTTTTCATTTGGAGTGGAACTGCTAGTGACACCATGTTTAAACTGGACTATTACATTGACGCTTCGTTACCGACAACGAGTGGAAAATTTACGGTAATTGTCTTCCTGGGATTTACAATGAGTTTGTTGTGAAAAGAGTCGCCAAATACTATACTGCTGATACGTTTATTAAGCGACCTCTCCGACTTCTTACTTTTTCAATTGCCTTGGAACGATCGATTTGCTGTAGCATGCGTTGGTTTAAAGCCTAATGTGTTAAAATATTTTATCGTATTTTTCAGAAATATATACCTGATCCCAAGCCCTGGGTTTCTGCTGGTTCTTTCTATGGATGGGGTTATGGAAAAAAGAGTGACATCATAAGTTTTGCATATAATTCTAAATACAACACTGAATTCTCATATAATCTTCCTGATGATGAAAATACATGGCCAGACGTAAATGGAAGTTACACCTTTTCATTGAATAACCGATACTTCCACGCAGTTGAGGTCCAAATAAGAAACGGTAGGTGTCGTGATCATGGCATCCAATTGATCCAAATCTTTGAAACCTTCACGTTTGATGTAGGAATTATTTTAAATTCGTTTACTAGAAAAGTTGTTTTTTTATACAATTTGTTATTGAGTTGACAGTGACAAAAACTTTAACTGCCCAAATCTTAAGATCAATCATTTTTGTCTTTTAGGAACACAGACGACAACAACAACTCCCAGCACCACCACGACCACTACCACGCCAACCACTTTCACGCCAACTACTACCACTCAAACAACAACCACCACGCCAACCACGACCACGCCACCTACTACCACCCTAACAACAACCACCACGCCAACCACGACCACGCCAACTACTACCACCCCAACAACAACCACCACGCCAACCACTACCACGCCAACAACTACCACCCTAACAACAACCACCACGCCAACCACTACTACCGCAGCCATTAGCACCCCAGATATGGACAACGTGGTAACAATCGGTATGTCTTTGGAAGTTAATTTGCAGCGCACATAACTTTCATTTCAATTTCTGTTTGTAAATTGTTATAAAGTCTCCTAATAACCGGTATTTCCATTTGATATTTTGTATAAAATTTGATTTATATGCAAAAATTTTATCAGGTGACGCTTCGGGACTGCAATATTATCAGCCATCAGTTTCAACCCGCAAAGCATTCGTGGAGACAGGGACACCTTTACCGGAGGGAGAATTGCTGAGTTTCTCTGTCTTCGTGCATACCAACACAGGCTCTGCAACGCCCGTCAGGTTTTTCATTTGGAGTAGAACTGCTAGTGACACCATGTTTAAACTGGAATATTACATTGACGCTTCGTTACCGACAACGAGTGGAAAATTTACGGTAATTGTCTTCCTGAGATTTACAATGAGTTTGTTGTGAAAAGAGTCGCCAAATACTATGCAGCTGATATGTATATCGAGCGACCTCTCCGACTTCTTACTTCTTCAATTGCCTCGGAATGAGGTCGATTTGCTGTAGCATGCGTTGGTTTAAAGACAGTGTGTTAAAAGTATTTTTCATATTTTTCAGAAATATATACCTGATCCCAAGCCTTGGGTTTCTGCTGGTTCTTTCTATGGATGGGGTTATGGAAAAAAGAGCGACATCATAAGTTTTGCATACAATTCTCAATACAACACCGAATTCTCTTATAATCTTCCTGATGATGAAAATACATGGCCAGATGTGAATGGAACTTACACCTTTACAGTGAATAATCGATATTTCCACGCAGTTGAAGTCCAAATAAGAAACGGTAGGTGTCGTGATCATGGCATCCAAGGTACAAATGATCCTAATTTTTGAAATCGTCCATTTCATTGCAATTCAAAATTCACTAAGAAGTAAAGCTGTGTTATATTTCCTCATATGTAATTGAGCTGAAGTGATAAAAAACTTTCACTGGTGAAATCTAAAGGTAAATCTTTTTTTATTTAGGGACACAGACGACGACATCAACCCCCACTACCACAACCCCAACCACCACAACCACGCCAACCACTACTACTACTACCACTTCCACCCCAACCACCACAACCACGCCAACCACTACTACTACTACCACTTCCACCCCAACCACCACAACCACGCCAACCACTACTACTACTACCACTTCCACCCCAACCACCACAACCACGCCAACCACTACTACTACTACCACTTCCACCCCAACCACCACAACCACGCCAACCACTACTACTACTACCACTTCCACCCCAACCACCACAACCACGCCAACCACTACTACTACTACCACCCCAACCACCACTACCACCCCAACCACCACGACAACCACTGCAGGTATGAACATTAAAGTTTTTATCAGAGGATATGGTTTAATTTATTTTTTTTTTACATCCAATTTAGTACGGTGAGATGTACAGTAACAAAGGCATCTAATTATAACATATAAAGGTGTTGATTCATTGTATTCATTGTGTCGTACACCATTGAGATATTATATTCCTACCGTTCAATTAATGTTCACTACTGATCTGTGAATGTATAATCTTTTGTCCTGTTATTCTTCAGTTGTTATTCAAATACCCGATCAAGCTACTGTGGGTGTCACAGTCACTTTCACTGGGGACTATAGCACTTTAGTTGGCAACGACAAGACTGCCACAGTTACAAGCATGAAACAGCAAATGGCCACCAAACTGAATGTGGCTGAAGGCCGTATTATAAACTTGGATGTGCAGCCGGGTAAGTGGGTGTGAACTCCAAATCAGAAAGTACTTTGAATAGGTACTTGGTAGGTGAGTCTTGGCATTCTATAAAAGGAGGTAGTGCATAACTCTCTTCGTCCCAAATGTGCCAATAGGATATGACCCAGGTGCTGAGATATTGAACACTCAGGATTTAAGAAATGCATCGGGAGGCTAAATAGACTCCCCTCTAGAGGTACATGTATGTTGGTTTTGAAACACAATATATGCCGGTATATGCAAAATACCCTTGCTCTTATCTATGATTAAGAAACTAAAATATAACTTAAAATATATCTGAATGGCACATGTCACGTATCATGAAAATGTAACAAACGCTTCACTTCATAGTCAAAACTTGCTCCATTTAATTTTTTAAAAATCCAATTTCATTTTTCTTTTTACTTTTAGGTAGCATTGTTGTTGTTTTTGACCTTCTGCCCGCTGTATCGGGTTCCTCAGAAGCGAATCAGAGCGAGGTCGTGACCTCTTTGTACAGCGCTGTCTCCGGCAACAGTTTCACGTTGTCTGCAACTGACGGAACCACAATTCAGGCTGCTGGCATGACATATGTTATTATAGAAAGTAAGTGCTCACCAGTACATTAGAACAAAACAAGTTCCAAACGAAAAAACAAAGTAATATGGAATAAGATGCAACTCATGCGAAAAACATGAACCGTTTAATTAAAAAAATACTCTTATATTATCATATGATGGAAGAATATGTTGATACAATAATTATTTTTTCGTGTGTCTTGTACTTGTAGTGACCTCAGCCCCTGTTACGTCGACTTCTACAGCCACTGCGATTCCATCGACAATTGGTATGTGCAACAGGTTATCTAGATACGTGTAGCAGGTAGAATAGGTATACAATAATTTAAATTTACAGGGTGCTTTAAAAAGCAAAACAAACAGAGAATAGTCTGATTTTTTAAGTTATTGAATACGTAGGCCTATTTCAACATTCATGCTTTCTGTGAATTACAGATATCGACAAGGCATTGAAGCTCACCTTCAAGACTGGTGGAGATCACGTTCTTCACTGCCAGTCTTTAAATAGTGATGCCACAGGGCTCAAATGGTACAAGGTTGGCACGGGATCGGAGACACTGATGACAGAAAAAGCAGCATTAGAGTTTCCAAGTGTCACCACTGGCGACGCTGGCTGTTACAGGTGTCGGGACAGTAATGACAACAATGAAGTGATGTCCCAGTTTTGTCTCAGCGTTAACGACACCATGGTGTTTGCTTCTGGGACAGTGACATCTAGCCCACCGACAACAGCGACTCCAGGTGGACTATCCAACATGGAGATTGGTTTCCTAGTGGTTGGTATTGTCGTCGGTGTTATACTTATTATCCTGATTATTGTGCTCATCATATGGTTGTGCCCGTGTTGCCGGCGGGTAAAAGAAGGTGAGTAGTAATTCGCAACAAAATAATTCAAATAACGCTGTTAATATTTCGTTGTTTCAAATGAGATTCATGAAATATGACATTCCATGATATGGAAAATAACTGCCGCTTTTCATGTGACATGCAATACAATTTACCGTATATATCACCAGATTTGTGTTTTGATCTAATATATATGGAAATTCCCGAAATACCAAGGGCTGGATGGTGGTAATAATTGTACGAGTACACTTTTCCACGTACGTTCTCCGTGGTAACTGCCAGCGTAGTGTCCGTTTTCCGATAATGTATATGAGGGTAATCATAATAACTGACCAGTGGCTGCTCGTTTTTTAAAAATGTTAGTTGACTGTTCGTGCAAGTGGTCACTCATCTGCAAAAGATATATGTATGTGCGGGGCTCAATTGTTTGCTGTTTCTTTGTTTAATTATTGCGATGTACAGATATTACCGGTAGTGCTCTACGAGACGAGGTTTGGTTGCTCTTTCAGCTATTTTAAACTTTCTCAGATGGTTATTTTAACTTCATAGCCATATCTCACCATAGTTAGTTTCCGTGAGCTTTAAATCTGTATCATCATATTCTGACATAAAAAGCCAAAGCAGGCACGAGATTCCATTGTGACAGGTATGGTAGTACGTCCTAGGGACAGAACTACTCTGTCACCCTACCCTCTACCACTGCCACAGATTGATTTTTCACTTGATATTAACAGATAATGTCTCTCACTAAATATGGCCAATCTTCTAACTGTGGCTGGTGGAAAATGTGCCTATAATATCTGCCGACCTGATAGAGGGTACTCTGACCCCAGGTGCGCTAGTAGTCTGTTACAAAATATTTGTATCGCTCTGCCTCATACTTAAATTTTGTATGCTATTTTAGAAGCCCCTGCCATCAGAGGGTACCGGGGTCCTGTGTGATAAGTACAGGCTATGGTTGGTCAAAAACAACATACTTTTGTGAGGATACATTTTACGACACATAGCACGATTGATTTCTCTTGAATTTTTACTGTGCCACAAAGCATGAAACACGGTGTGATAAGTTGTTCAATCCGATATTTTCAGAAATGCGACCTGCAGGCTCCAGTCCTACCGTCAAGCCTTACACAGACATAGGGTAAGTTGTATAAATTGACCGCATCATTTCTGCTGAGACAAATAACGTTTCAGTGCTTACTATTAATTTCAAAAATAAGTTTTTGTTCACTGGACTAGTATAGGGCCTACATTTTGAACAGAATATTTAGTCTTTACGTTGAATTTTATTGAAAGAAGTGGTCGTCATCTACAATTACATGTATTGAATTTAAAGTTACATTTTGTGGCAAAAATTTGACTTCAAATGCATCTTTCAATATTCAAGGGCGATTGAACATGAAGTTGGAGGAGGAAGAAAGGCCAAGTATGATCTGAAAAATGAAGATCAGAAGAAGAAGCACAAGTCAGTATAGACTCGCTTTTGATAAAATACAAATGTAAACCAGTGCGTTAGTTCTGCAATATAATGTGTCATTTGTGTCATCAGTTTCTTTGTGAATACACTTAACGCAGCTGACACGTTTTCACAATTTGATTCTTTTTTTCCAGAAAAAAGAAAGAAGTGCTAAAAATGTCAGATTTACAGAACTTCGTTAAAATCGCCGCATTAATGAACGGGGGCAAGGATAAGAAAAAACACCGTAGCAGTAAACATAAATCAAAAGACAAAGACCTGGAATTTGACGACATTGGTAACCTTCATAAGAAGGAAAAGAAGGAAAAGAAAAAAGACAAAAAAGAAAGGAAAAAGCGGTCTTGAATGTGTAACCATTCAGATATTTAATGAAATCATCCTGAAGCCATCATTCCTTACCGATTGAATATCCACCGGTGCCAAAATTGAAAGCTGGATGTGTCCTTTTGTGTTAAGGTGACATTTAAAATAAGGTATAGAGATAAACCTCTAAAAACTATAGGAGGTATGCGGATTACGTGTTGTCACACCTGTGTGCTACCTCCTCAAAACAAGCATTGCACTGTGAACGCACAAAACTCTTTGCGTATATCGCAAACAAATGTCCCTGTGAACAGTTATTAGAAATCCCCTTCCTTTCAATTTCCGTCCATAATTGCAATTGTTTTTGTGATATATTTATACGACTCGAAACTTTATGCTTGATTTGCTCAAATGGAACAACTCTCCATCACTCGATCGTTAAAAAAGAGGAAAATGTTCTTCCTCTCTAACGTCATTTATTATTATTATTATTATTATTATTATTATTATTGTCTGCAACGTGAGCAAACTCTTTCATCCCTGTCATTTTTTTACGTTTGATAAAATTAAAACCTTTACACTCAGTGCTACTCGTATACCTTAAGAATACTCATTTATGGGCCTTTTTGTGATATATCATTTTTATTTTGACTAAGGATTGTATATAAGAGTGCTGTCCACTAATTTTATTTACAACTTTATTGTAATATTCATACTCCATGTTTTTATAAGAATGTGTATCAGATTTTAGTATATTAACAAAAAAGATAGTACAGCTTATTAACCCGTTCCTCTTTAAACATCAGAAAATTAATATGAGTGAACATTTTCATCGCCTGGTTTCCATTTATCTACCTGTATTATAAATACTGGTGTCTGTATAAGGTATATATCTATACATTAATATAACAATTATACTTTATATTGTTTTAATCATAATGGTTTGTCTTTAACCTTTTCAAAATGTATTAAAACGTTTTACATTCCCTGGGCTCACCACGGTTGATTAAATGGAGCGTCATTAATGTGACTAGTGTCTTACCAGAAACTGCAACATTTTCCAGGTATTGAATTATAGAGGTGTGTCGAGCACTTCGCATTTATTACGTCCCTGGCCAATGTGTTTGCTTGAGATGAGCAGAGGGAAAGGAAAAGCCAGATTGGCTGTTTAAAATATTTATTATGAAACTGAATAAGATGTTAAAACATATACGAGTACAGTACAACACGATTTACCCAATAAGTAAATAGAGAAAGTGAAATCCATAATCCATACAGGAAGATGGAACATGTATAGGCCCTAAACATACAATCAGAACTTGTGTGTCTTATACTAGAGAACGTTGTATTCATCACCCATTCAGCTATCAGACGTTTAATGGTGTGTATAGACCATAATATTTTGGATCTAATTGTTCATATGTGTTTTCAGTTATTTGTACAATAAAAGCTACAGGGCCCTTGCTCGCTTTCAACAGTTGACTCGTGACAATGCATGTATCGGTGTGTCTATCAGGAGTGAAGAGTTTACAAATCATCAATGTTCGTTTAAATCGAATAATTTAGTCAATAACATATAAAAACAAATTATGTAAAAATATGTCATGCAAATCAAAACATATACATGTACTTCCAAGAAATTATATTGAGCATGTAACCGACCGTTTCTGAAGAATGGTTGTATACCCTTGATTACAGAAAGGGTTATTTCACTTGCACTTTTAATCCAATATATGGGCTGAAAATGCCTTAGCGCGTATGTTTTGGCCGCCTTTCCCTTCGTTTTAGTAGTATTAAGAAGACAATTGTGCATTAGCCCCCCTACCAATGATTAAGTTAATTGCGTTGTCTTTAGTAAGAATTGTCTTGGTAAAGAGATAACCGTATAAAACATTCTTATTTGATACAAGTTCCCAAGTGATTTGAACCTAGTTTGCTAAAAGAAATCTCAGAAAAAGGCCGTTAATACTTCGGGTGTAATAATTCAAATGGCCTATTAAACTCTTTGTATAGGGTTACACTAGCAATCCTCTTTAACACCTTTATAATGGAATGTTTTCTATCGAAACAACTATTCGATTTACTGAAAATTGTAACAGCGTACATACACAGTATCAAAAGTCGATAAAGCAGTAGTCTAAATAAATGACATAAAGACGACAAATAACGCCGATTTAACTGTTATAAGCACCCTACAGTTCACGATCGATAACGCGTACAAATACAAACATTTATTCAAGCTGCGTCTTTCCTTAGTGATGCAAGGTCAAAGTTTACGTTTATACCGCCATCTTGTTGCTAATGGCAGAAAGTACACGAGTCGTCAGTTGAGAAAGGAGACGATCAGTCGCTAAGGGTTCTCAGTGTTTTCATTGTGGAATTTTCGGTTTGAATCAGGATTTTACTTGGGAGTTATCAGATGAACAATACTAGGACCAGGGTATCCGTGTTCAAGTGCCCTAACTAATAATACACGCTTTGAAGAGAACAAACGATTGTCGATCTTCGATAATTGGATACGGTGGGGTTTAATCAATGTTATTTTGGTAGTAGTATCTCTATCTTAGAGAAGAAAAATGGCTACTGCGATCGCCGAGATGCCGGCAGCACCGTACCCAGAGATAGATCAGTTTAAGCTGACGCCGAACACAACCTATCAGCAACAGTATTGTGGGGAAAATATCTCCGGCATGGGTGCCATAGACTATGAAGGAAGAAAGCAGGCACTGAAAGGGAAGATTCGTGAGATGATCCTACAGATAAGGCAGCCAAAGAAACCGTACAAGATGCACAGAGGCCCTTGGGAAGAGATGCCGGTTTCAGAAGAGGCAAGGAGAATACAGGTGGGGCTTGAGACGCGTCTGATATAGCTCACGTTTAACATTTAATGTAATACCAATGGCGACACTAAGCCTTTGTGTTAGCATATACATGTACATGTATATACACCGGTAGCGGTAGAAACCAGCTTAGTGTTATAAGATATTAAAGTCTCTGCGACAGGATGATAGAATTATTATTCTTATACATTCTTCCATTCTGAAAAGAGTGAAAGTTTTGATACTGAGTCTGCCAGGCCTGTAGCCTACACAGTCTTAATTATCAGCTTTAAGCGTTAACGACAGAACCTATAGTTTGTTTAGAAAATGTCAAAACTATCAAGTTACTCAACTATGATTACCTATGCTGATTTGTCTGACATAGTTCTTTACTTGACAAAGCTGATTTAAACTTTCAAATTATTCTGTAATTTATCAGGATAAGAGGTGGGTCGGTTAATCCTCCGTTTGAAATTACACTCAGGCTTTCTGTGCGTTAAAATGGTTTGGCTTTAAGCTACAGCAATTCAAAGCATTCAATAAAAATTTTTTTGAATGGAAACAATTATTCCCAGATCTTTTAACAGACATTATATTAAAGTCCAAATAAATGATTAAAGGGATAATAACTCTCCGTATGAGATCTATATTTCACAATAAAAACATTGAGAACAACTCAAAGAAATATAATATATTCTGTTGTACAAGAAAAACGGCAGTTATAGCTATTATTCTGATATCTGAGCTTGTCTCTAGACCACGTTACCTCCATTGATGGCTATACTTCGTTTATCTCTTAAGAGATTTAACAAAAGACAAACTTTTTAGAAAAAAAACAGGGACTAACTTTTAATGTAAAAATGGATTCATTAACCATTGGTAAGTATGGGAAAATTGTTGTTTACTCCAGGAAAATTCATTTTTGGCCAAAACGAAGAGTTATTATCCCTTTACATATATATGCGATCCGGAAATTCAGTATCAAGCAAAACCGCCACAACTCTTTATTTCTACATTTTCATGCAATGCATGTATGAGCAAATGAAAAATATTACCAGGGAAAATGGAATTGTCAGTTTTAATTTTAAGGAAGAGACATAATTTTCAAAACGATCTTATGAAAGGCTGATGCCATGTAGTTGCGCCAGGATCGATAACACACATAATATGACAGTCAATTACTTGTGTTGTACTTTATTGGCGTCATGGAAATGGCACCCTGCGTGCATTTTGTTTACCTTTCTTCACCTCGGCTCGTTCGTCAAATAGATTTTCATCCTTTTCACATTTCATGTGTGATTACAAGTCCACACCCATTATAGAAATAACAATGACATAAACTGTCACCAAACTGAACTAGACTGGGTGACAATGTAGACTGCCATTTAACACAGGGCTTGCACAAAGACGGTGAATAAATAAAAAATGTTAACCAAATATGTTATTGCTAATTTGGTGCGCTGCAATTGTGTATGTGTTTTTGTCAACAGAAGAATAGTCAACAGGTCCACCTAAAAGACTGAATTGTGACGTTCTTTATGGTGTTTTTGAATGATGTTTATTTCACTGGGAAGATATATTTTTAATTAATACAAATATTTGAGAAAACTTAGAACTTTGGTGAGTTATTAGATTTCCTAAATTTCAAAATTGAGTATATGTTCTTATTTAAGAATCAGAGGGAACATGGATGTAAACAAAATATTAAAAAGCTATTCTTTACAGAAAATACGACTTAATGAAGTTTTACTTTTGCGTGTATGATGTCCTTAGGTCCAAACGTTTATTTTGTTAGACTGGTTTTCATTGAAATTAATTTTTGTCCCCGGTCAAAGGGTAAGACTAACTCAGAAAACTTACCTAACGGAAGAACAGGCCTATAATAATAAAAAAATGTATAAATTTTGGACAGGTGTTTTAATCCTGAGAGTACAGAAAAACATCTTAAATAGAAAATGAAATATACTGGTATAATTAAGGCACTGGAATAATGTTAGTAAAACTGAACCATACCACACTGAACGTAACGATCGACATGAGAATGTGCCAGTGTTATCGTTATATATGCCTTAATGTTATAAGATGTATTTTAGGGTGAAAGAGAGGCACAAGGACAAACAGGGTTAACAGATTCTAAGGACATCAGGGAAGTCGACAAAAGAAGTAAGGATGCAATGATAAAGAAAGCTGAAGACCAAGTGCGTCTAGCAGTCAAGCAATATATGGACAGCATCAACTATAAACAGCAAAAAGACAGCGCTAAAAACATGGGCAAGAAGACGCCAACCCAAGGGGGAAAGGATAATACGGTGCAAGGACGCACTGATTTAATGATCACAAGTACTGCAATGAAACCACAGCCCAAACCAGGTAAGAAATGAAACGGTCCGACGCTCTTGTGATTGCGCCGGCTTATCTAACGCATTCGTGACAGCAAACCTCACACACTACCATTATGCTTATTGACTCGACATTCTCATTGTATTTTTTTATTCATTTCTTATTTTGGATACCAATTTCATATCACTGATATTAAAAAAAAAAAGAAACACAACACACACACACACACTGCATAGTCGTTGATATAAGGATTTCATGTTTTATTAATCTTTTCTCTGACTGTCTTTCTGTCTCCTTTAAAAATCCACCTGTACTTACCTGTAAACCATATTTAAACCAATAGCTAGGAAAGAATATTGATTAATACAATTTTGCTCGATTTTTTAATAATAATTATATTGTGTTAAGAGTTGACAAAGGCACAGATTATTATTCAAAGCATGCAATAGCCCCCCTCAAAAAAAAAAAAAAAAAAAATAATAATAATAATAGTTACCCCGCCCCAAAGAAAGATGGCCCCGTTACCCGCATCTACGCTTAATTAACTACATTATAGCAAGCAATAAACTCTAAAACAGCTTTTGTGATATCAGTCCCAGGCGTAAAGGGATGGATGAGGGACATCAAAAACCTTTTCATAGCAATAACAACTCATCAGTCTTATTATAATTATAATTGGAGAGGTGTAACTGATATGGGATTTATCAATTAAAAATATCAAACTAATTAAACCTCTCATTCCCATGCTAACGAGATAAAGTGCGAAATCTCTATTAACAAAACCCCATATCATAACAGCAAGAGTCAACTGTAATATGCCAATACCACACTTGGTTACAATAAAACGAACAACATTTCGATCGCTGACGCCAATGATCAATAAAGCTACGGGTTAAAAGTTAATACTCACCATACTTTTTTCGCGAAAAGGAGGCTAGAAATTACAAGTGGATTTATCTTGTTGACTTAGTCATAAAATTTTATTATGCGGTCAGAAAGAGAATTGTGACGCCCGTTCACATATGAACTTCAGCGATGACAATAAAATGTTATTCCTTATCGAACGACCGTGATGCTCCATCCGTGACTTAATTAGGCTGTTGCTATGGGCGAAAAGCAAAGAACACATTGTTTATAATGAACCACGTGGAGTCAATACATTCATTGGGTATTATTGTAGTGATAGCGTACAGAGAAGACACCATATTTGTATAGAAAGAATATAAGAGCCTTCTAACAGATCAACGTTCGGCAATATGTATGAGAACTGTATGTCGCCGGACTTATTTGGGTTGGAAGGTAAGAAAGATGCGTCGTTTTCACTATGTTCCTTTGTCATTATGATTATCAGATTAATTTTTAAAATTTTGTTTGGGACTGAATTCGTTTTACTGTCTTGTCAAATCATTTTGTTTTAACTGGTAATGTACAAAAATAAACAGTTAAAACTATCCAAAATCTTATCATTTCAAATGAAGTAAAGAAAACCGTGTTAAAATTAATGAAATGCGGTCTGTCGGGTCTATGTTCAACATATAATGGGTTTTGTGAATCAACATTTTGTTATCTATACCACAATGTCAGTTCGATTCAAGTTTTCGAATAAACATAATACCGCCTTAAAACAGGATGACACACTATACGTATATTCTTAAAATGTCTTCTATTATCCGTGAGATATTTTGATGTCAATATAAATTTTTACAGAGTCATCTTTATTTGTAATTGTCCATCTTCAAATATGGGTCTTTTTTCAAAGTTTTTTATGAAAATAGAAATATCAGCTACATGTACGAATACAAAAACCCTAAATATTTTCTAAATTGCTGAATATCGTTATGGCAGGTTGGCAGATTTTCAGCCAGTCGTTTAATATTTGAAATTCACATAGTACGATAAACCAACTTTTTTATGTTCTCAAAATAACGACAACAACGTTAAGGACGGCGTTTTTCACGAACAAGTTCATACGTTAGGTTCATGAAAGCTGAGTGGTCTGACAACTGTTAACAAGCACTGAATTAAACCTCAATCCTATGTTATATTATACAACACAATGACTCTTGGTTGTAAAGAGACCTCTTAGAGATGGCTACATACGAAGTGCGTGACGAGGAATAAGCAGAGTATTGTGCTTATAGCTGAGCAGTGGAAGATGTTCATTTGGTAAACAGAGGAAAGAGCACTCCTGCAGTTCTTAAGACGGGAGCCTATAAGAAAGGGCTTCAATGGCAGCTATAGTTTTCTATTGAATAAAACGAAGACATTTGCTGTTTTCATGTGTTGAACGCACAACAGAACACATATTAGTGCTGTTGTGGCTGATGAAAACCTGTAATAGGTTTCTGAACCCATTACTAGACAGAACATCACATTTCAGCGCTAATGTCAGAGATTTGAGCAGAATGTACGGGAGAATATCGATAATATCTTTATCTGCAAGCATAAAAAAGATAAATATTTGAAATTTAAAAAAAGGTAGAAATGTCAAAGACCGTCAGGTGAATATTAAGAGTCATCTGGTGCACATCACACTACCATACGTTAAAATAAACATATAAACAAGGGAGAAACACATGTTGTTGCCCTTGGCGTCTTTGATACGTCCCTCCAATAATCAGGGTATCGATTTTAACGCGTTGGGACAGTGTTCTTGATATCAATAATTCAGAAAAGGGTCAGTGTTAAGTAGGCCTGTTAATCAGCAGGTAATTTGATCATAAAATCCTTCGCTTTATTGACATACGTAATGTGTAGTTTCACTGGTAAACTGCCACAGGTTAAATTTTCTCTGTGACTGTCAGAAGTCTAACCTTTATGAGACAAACTATATACCAGCCGTGAAAATGATTGATAATTTATAAAGCATGGTCATTTTAGATATCGGACTCGCTCCTCCATCTTGCTACCTCCTCTCTCTCTCTCCCTCTCTCTCTCCTTGCACACACACACACACACACACCACACACACACACACACCACACACACACACACGGACTTAACAATACGTTACCTCTGCATTATCATATTTGCGTTTATTTGTTCGATTTATGTTTCATCATTTTTGTTTAATTTGTTTGATTTTGTTCTTTTAATGTGCATTTTCGTTTTTGATTTCATTCTATTACAGCAATCCAGCATGCTGATATTGTCGATGCATACATGGGTAAACAAAGGAAGAAGTACGCATCGTGTCTAAAAAGAGCCCCATCACAGAGTAAGAAAATATTGTAGTAGAGTAGCCATAGAAACTACTAACCCATCTTATCTGACCATCTAAAACAGCGATGCCAAAGCAAATGTAAATGTGAATTACAAAATCAAAATGAATATTAATTTAAGTAGGGTGTGTTTTTATAATTCAACAACCGTCAACCCCCCTCCCATTGCCGATTTTACTTGCTAGTTCATTCATTTCCAAATAACTACATAAATCACAATCGATAATGATTATATCATAAACGATAATAATATCACTGTTTGAAGATACATCATTCAATCTTTGATGATGGAAATGGTTGAGAACAGAAATAAGCACATTCCATTGTGACGTACCAACTAACTTCAAAACGAAATAAACAACTTGAGCTGGATAAACAATGACAATAACAAAGAGTAAACACATAAACAGAGTAAGTGAATGGAATAAAGCCAGGGGATGTTATGAAAATCGAAACAGAAAGGGACGGAAAGCCATTCCTTACTTGTGAAGAAGGTCTAGAAAGTAGAAAGATCACAACCCCCTGTTTTAAAAACATCCAAATTCACCTGTCACGCACCAGCGTAACCAGCGGTGTTAATTGAAATCTCATGACCTCATTCTGAAATGTTGACGATTCAATACCATCGATTGTATTTCGATAAATCACGCACATTTTGTGAATACCCCTTCTGCGATCAGTCCTACGTCAGTGGAGTGCGGTTCTAAACACTTGGAACAAAAACTCTTTTATGTTTGAAAAATTGAGCATGCAGCTTGCTTAAGCAAATTGGAGGTTGAACTATGCACTTAAGCATTCAATTTGGTAAATAGCAGCAAATATCGCAATTGTTAAGTAATAGAGTCTCCACGCGGTATGGGCCAGTTACGACGGGTATATATACTGCCGAAGTCGAACTTCAAGTCGATCTTGAAGCAGCAGATAATCACTCACGCTTTTCCGAAGAAATTCGACAAAGGTAAGAATTTTGCATCGCACGGATACTAGCTAACCCTACTACGCTGTATTCAGGCCTACAAAGCACAACTTTCAGGTGCTCAGTGAACCCCGTTGCTAAGGACGCACGGATAGCCTTATTCAATATTTTCCTATGGCGGAGATCCTATTTCGCACGTCCGTGCTTTAATCAATGCGTTTTCCACTGTGTTTTATGTGTTTTGATTTACAAGTGATGCAACAGACATGGTTATTGAAGACACTTCAAAATACCAATACGTTTGATTTCTAGCCAGTGTAGTGGCTTGCAGCCACCATTTCGTACGGTGTACTCATGGATTCTTAGATTTTGCAATGACTCAAAATTATGCCTAGCCACTATAGAGAGTATATAAATAACATGTAAATTGAAAAAATTCTTAAATTTTAGTGCAGTTGCCAATTCTGCGACTGTTAATTGCTTTAAGGGGAGATTCAAACGTATTTCTTTAAGACCATGCGCTACTGTTATGCAACTTGGTTGCTACGACTCTTTTGTTGCGTCTGGGAATGCGACCCGCGAAAAGGAGTGGGCTCATTTTTGCATTTTAAGCAATTT
This sequence comes from Lingula anatina, assembly GCF_051362555.1. Classification (NCBI taxonomy): domain Eukaryota; kingdom Metazoa; phylum Brachiopoda; class Lingulata; order Lingulida; family Lingulidae; genus Lingula; species Lingula anatina. The sequence goes on from NC_141767.1 coordinate 45,537,050, forward strand.
TCTATAGGTCAATATTCTTAAACAAATCCCTCTTGTGAACTAATTGGATGTTTCTTTGTGTTCAAAATAACAAGTAAATTTTCTTGAGAGTTTTTCCAGATTAGGTTTTTTTGAAAAGAACAGAAAATAGCTTTGAGTATTTTTTTAAAGTAACTAGTTAAAAGTCACAACTATATATTCTCTGAAAGCTAGCCTATACCTATTGTAAAAAACACATTTTTTTCTTTTTCACAGGCACTGCAGGCCTTGGCAGCGGTCCAGTCCGAACTCCCTCTCCAGACATCGATCTTGGAGATCTCGGAGGCGGTAGCGTATCCTCACCTCTCCCAGCAGAAGACCACGGTTTTCCCTCGGACGTCACAGCGCCTTCGCCAGCATTAGCAGGTCCGCCCGCAGACACCGGCCGTCCTCTATCCAAATCCATACAGACCCCTCAGGAGACACACTGGTCAGTGTGGCAACAGCGCGGCACCCCTAAACCCTCCTCCACACCCGCTCCACCGGCCTCAGCGCGAGGTTTAACTCCCCGGCTCCGCACACCAGCAAGTAGAGGTGGTGTACCCGCCACACCCCGACCGGCTAGTCGTTCATTCTCACGGGCATCAGCTCACCCACCAGGACAAACCCCTACCCCTGTCATACCCTATTGCACCCCACCACCCAAAGCATTAGGACCCACAGCTACCGAGGTTTTTGGCACTCCAGAACCTGGACCCAACTTCCCTCCTAATACACAAGAGGTAGGGATGGTGTAATCATGATTTCCCATTATCTCTGTATTTTCATTTTGTCTTTCTATGCGAGTAATTTTCTACCTGTCACAATTATTGCTAACAGACATCCCTAGAATAATTTCGTTGAAATGCACATTGACATACCTTTTCAGCGTGTAATAAAGACAGGAAATGCAAGCAATTGCAAAAATCGCAGATAAAAATGTGAAGTCATTTTTTGTATTCTTCTTCAGATTGACGAAAGAGCTCTTGGGCCAAAAGTTTTAACAAACGTTAATTTCCGATCATATCACGATAGTAAATACAGAGGTAAGTTAAAATATTCCAAAACTGGTATTGTAGAATACATAGTTAAACCTTTAAAAAGAAACAAGTTTTCTTAGTGAAAATATTGGATTTCAAGTACTTTTAACTTTTATCCCGATATTGAATAACATTCGTTTATTTTGATCGTGCCTTACAGATGGGAAAAAAACGAAGTAAAATTAATCAAGTTGAATAGACAATGTAAAATATAAGAAAACATATCTTGTTTCTCAGAATCACCGGTGCCAGTAGAAATGTTTCAACCACGCGACGGCATGGCTGCGTCTCACGCACGGTCGCTACGAGTTAGAACGACATCCCCCACAAGGCAGCTAGGACAGCTACCCAGACGCTCCACAAAGTCTGCTGCCCCCATGTACGAACACCCCATAAACCAAGAGAGGCGGATGATCAACAACACTTTCAAATCTCTACAACAGTAAGTATGAAAAAGAAAGACAGATTATATTCTTATTAAAATTACTACCATGGTCATAGTTAGCGGCGAAACTAAAATCAAAGATTTCGGCCAATGCAACTAATCCGTTCGTGTTTAACTATACATTAGATCAAGGTGCTTTTCACATTTTATATGATATCATTGCCTTTGTCAGAGAACATGGGTCGGTGCCACATCTTATGCCGAGGTAGGCCTATGTGTATTCTAACTAATTGTATTTTTGCTGACATGCAGTTTTATAACTGCTCCAGTTCACGGGGTGTTTTGAACTACTAATTCTAACATGTCTTGAACTTTTCTTGCGTTCAGTGGAGCTGGTGCTTGTTTATCTTGGTAAGTAAAATCCTGGAAATAAACTTTACCTGTCCTTGTTTTTGAAGTGATTTGTTATGGTGGCGGTTTGGTACTCTGCATGTGATCGATTATTGATTTTATTCAGTTTCACTGATTGATTATTTACGTCTGGTGATTACCACACTTTCTGATTGCTCACATTTGAACTGATATTGACTTCCGTCTTTGTGGAGGGGAATTATCAGATTACAACAACCTCGTGTCTTTTTTTCTTTCAATTTTTTAAATTGTATATTTTAGTTCAAATGTTTGTCGTATTCCCACTGTCTACTGCATGTCCTAGGTGTAGTCGATTTTTGTATACAAATCTGTTATCTTGGAAACGAAGAAGTAGAGCACATATATCTAGGCCCCTACACATGCACATGTTTTTTCATATCCAAATAATTTTAACTTTGGTTAAAAAGCCCAAATTTGAATGAACTTGTTAATGTAGGTGTCACGCTATTGATTAAAATGTATGAATGTGCTGAGATCGCACTTTATAAGGGAAAATATAATATGAATAATGAGCACATGCCCAAGTGGAATTAAAATATACATGTGTGTACATTTGTAAATCGCATCAGATGGGCATTGTAACAGGTAAGAGTAGTCTGTATAAACAAAAAACTAAAAGGACACAGAATAATACCAAGGCCTTGTTTTGAAAAAAAAATACACAACAGTATCAAAGTCATTCTGAATAAATCTCTAGGGCACATAGCAACGCTGAACGATTGTTTCGCTGATCAATCAGACGAATAAATAATCAAAATGTACTTTTGATGTTAAACACGATGAAAGACTCTTATTGAGATTCGATACTTAATCACGTAACGATGAATAATTAACGAGAACGGGATACAAAAGAGTCGCCCGTTGTGGAGTAACACCATAGTGATCCGTGAAAGGCACAGGAGTCACAAGACAGGAATTTGGCTTCGTCGAGTTTTGTCTTAGCTGAGACTGTGCGGATACAATAATGGCGGGATTATGGCAAGATTCAATTTTGTTTAAATAGCTCTTAAACTTTACGCGTTACCATTATAGCTTATTGTAAAACACAAATACTAATTCACTGATAATCTTCTGTATGATAAGAGGCTTTTTAGCCGTTACAAGTTAGAGGTGTTTATCATTTTTTGTCTAAAAAACGAATTTACTTTTAATTAACCTGTTGATAACGGGTTGCTAGGCTGACACAAGATTTCATACCAAAGTTGTGTTGACAAAATTGATCAAGCAGTCAATCATTAAAACCTTAAGAAACGTATATGTAAATCTGACATAATGTACGGTAAAATTACAACCAGCTGCTAATTGAGTCGAATTTATCAAGGACACGGTTGCCATTTACTTGCTGCTTTACTTGATTAAAATTGTATCCGCACAGTGCTCCGGAGTTTTACGGGCTAGGACAGTCCATGTTCCCCGGTCAGGATTGGAGAGACCCGGAGGCAGGGAACTATAACTGGACCACGCCCATAGGGTACGATTACCGTGGTAACTCGGGCGGGTACAGCAGACCTGGGTACAGCACAGGTTACGGGATAGGGTACAGCAGGTACTTTGATAAGTGTGCTGATGGAGAATAGGTTACGGAAGAGGTGCTGGTTTTGATCCCCCCCCCCCTGTGAATGATGCACGTTGTGTGGTCCATGTTCTCTGCTGTTCTTCAATGTTGTGAGAAATTGCGAAAGAGAAACTGAATCAATATTATTATTATTATTATTTAATGTATTTTGTTGTTATTCTTAGGTTTGAGTCTGCGATGGGCCCAGGGTATCACAGTGGTTATGATGAGAGTCCTATGGCAGGCAAATATTTCCGTCCTGCAGGAGGCAATGGAGACTATATGCATCCTGGGAGTCATTTTCAGGTAAGCGGGTCGTGCATGAGAGAGAGAGAGAGAATATTATTTGTTGTTCGTATTCCTTTTCTTTTCAACAAACGGAGTGCGATTTTGAATAAAACTTCTTGAGACATTTGCTTTTTTATACTAAAAGACCTTTCATGATAATATATCCACAACAACTGCATGTATGTGGGGAAATTATTATGAACAAATAATATATTTTTCAAATATGGAATGAATAAATAGATTGCCTCATATTTTTTTTCTTAACTTTTAGTCCACTACAGCTCCAGTTAGAGGACACTTCACCATTCATCCTGACTGGGTGTCAGAGAGAAAGTCTGGCCGGCTGAATCTATCTCATTTCACGTCGTCCAAGGATCCCAACAGATTCCGTTATGGATCCAAGTGAACGCTATCCTGATAAATCAAACATCTGCGTTTTTGATGTGGTGTCTCGCTCACGAATTGCTCAAAGCCACCGTCTGCTTTCCAGCATTTCTTTTTTCGAAAACTATTTGACTGCACCATGTCGTGTTTTTTTTAATGTCTTAAAAAACGACAGCATTTTATACCTCACATTTGAAATCACGCATTCCATGATGGAACTTGCACTAGCTGCAAGGCAAATCAACAGGATGCCTCTTCGGAACTTTGCCGCAATATATTCATCTTATTCTCAAGTCAATCTTGGTGATCTCACCCGATGATTATGGAGCTACTGGTAGCCTCATTTAATATGCTGATATCATAGTATTTGTTTAATTCAGATTTAGGCTTAATACATGTTTTTAAAGATATTAAATTACTATTTCGAAATATATATGTATAAATTTACCTTTCAAGGGTAAAATTGATCATACAATTTAGAGAAAGGAGTTTTTAGAAAATTTCTTACAATGATATATTGATATAGTGCTCAATTTTATACGAAAAGACAATCAAAATGCGTAGTTTTTTTTTTTCGAGTTTATATATGGATATGGTATACATGTATCTAATAGTTTTTCATTGTTCTTCGTACACGTGTGCAATCATTACGTTACAGAGGCAACCCTTTCCTCGTGTAAATAATCAAGAGATCAGATGTAAAATACAAGTGAATAATAATTTTAGAAACGGCACACCCAAAAGTCTTGCTCAATGTTTTTTTCTTTTGCATTTTATATTTAAAAGAAGTGTAAAATCATTTCAAGCATGATATAATTTGGTAAGGCCATTTTAGATGCCACATCAAAAGGTGCATGCAAGGACCAGACTAGACATTCAATTAAATTTACATTTGTATTATTTGATCTCTCTGATGTCATCTGTATTTATTGTAGCTTACGTTTATGCTAAAGCAAAATAAAATGCAGTTAAATCAATAAAAGTATTTGTATTCTTTCATTGTAAATATAACATCTTTGTAAATAAATTTTATTCTAATTGTGTATTGAAATCTTCTCAAACTCAACATCACATGAATAAAATTCACAAATTTTAAATTGTCAGATATATTAAAAATTTTAACATGAAGGCCATTTATGTATCGTGATAAATAGCATCAATGCAAAAGAGAAATAGTACATTGTATCTATTCAAAAGGAAAGACCCCTCGTTCTCCGATTTATACCTTAATTTTGCCAAGGAGTTAGATGTAATATCTCAATTTTGAATTTTGCTAACTTTAATACATGAAGTTTAGGAAGGTTTATGTACGTGTGTTTGTGTTCCAACATTCTAATTGTCAAGTATAAGGCACTGCATTATCCTACTGTTGAAAATAACCAGCCAAGTTGACACACATAATGAAAAACAGGCAATACAGCTACAGCAGGCATAGGGATAGACATTCCTTATAATAAAATACTTTCTGTATGACAATCGAGTGACGTTATTAAAAATATGTAGACAAAAATATTATAACAAAATGATATTTGTACTAAGATAAATATGTTTATTTAAGCCTTTAAATTAATGTACAGTTTGCTACATTATACTAAGATCATGCAGCACGGATATAAAGGTCACACATTATGACAAACAACTTGATATCTAGAATACTGCAGGTAGCATGCAGTTCACATATTACACTAAAGTTGTTCACCGATTACATTTCCTTTATTCTTTCTGGTATTTATCCCCTGTCAGATGTAAACATTTGAAAAAGATATTCATAAAATTCATAAAAAAGAAGACAAGTTTTCAAAAACATGCATCAGCACATCAAATTATGCATTTAAAGTTTTTGTCTTATGAAAGAAACATGCCTCACTGTATAATTTAGCATAAGTGACCTCAGTTGTTCAATACACAATCCTGAATTTCACATAAATGCTGCAATGGCATTAAGTCATTCCTGATAAGATATCATTCCATTGTATTAAAAGGGTCATTTTACAATTCTTTTTAACTATTCCTACTTATATTTAATCAAATGCAGGTGTATTTAATGGCAAAGATAAAATCCTCATTTTTTCTGCCTTTATTGTCGAATACATTTCCATTTCAAAATATCAGTGTTTGATGTTAAAACAAACTAACAAAGTTTTTTCATGCCTAACTATGTGTGGCAGCAAAAAATTATCCACAGATTCAATTTAAAATAAAGAGTACAGTTATACACAATTTCCCTTAAAACAAACTACAACATGTCTACTGAGTCAAAGTCTTTTGTAGCACCTTGTTCTGTTTCATTTGTGCTTGTCTCCCTTCTAACTGATTCACGACTTTGTCTGGTAGATCAGGATCTGTGAAATATGCTGAAAAGGAAAAAGTGAATTTAAATATATATACATGCCTATATAGTATAATTCTTTTTTTTTTTTTAGAAAAGGTAATTCTTATTTCATATATATCTATATACATATAACAAATATGAATGAAACAGTTAATGACCCAAAAGCTAAACCTTAATATTTAGTTGTTAATAATGTGTAACTATAACTTTATCACTGATGTGCTGTGTACACTGTACATGTATGTATGAAAGATAACTTACATGATGCAAACTCTCTTACATTATTTGGCCTCTTCCGTAATATATCCCTGTGAACAAAGAAAACAAATACATTTTTTAAATTAAAATTATAAAGGCTGTTAAAAACAGTTAAACTGCACACCCAAGTTACTTAAAATTAAAACTGTATGCAATTACAGATTATGTAAGCACAAAAACCCTTCCATACTCAATACATTGCTTACCTATAGGCTAACACAGTTGCAACAAACTTACCCTAAAAATCCTGTGAGCAAACATTCTACTTCTGGGTGATTTCTAAGATATTTCTCATTCTCTAATCTAGTTTGAATCTGAAATTGGAAAAATAAGAATGTGATTAAAGCAGCAGAGTGGAACTACTGGTAAAGATGATGATTATTTTCAGTGTGGAACTCAAGCATTTGCCAACTGCATATTTGATGAATGTAGCACAAAAATCATTCTCACACCACCCCTCATTTTAACTACCTCAGCACATGTCTGTTATATATGTACACCTTATATTAGTACATGTAGTATTCGGGGCAATAATAATATACCAAGCCATAATATACTGTAGGATGGGGGTGGGGGCGATTGCCAAAGGAGGAGGGGTGAGTTAGATACATTTATACATGTATACCTTTCATAAACAATGTCAAAGTTCAACGAAATACTGCAAAATACTCTCATGGTAGAGTTTCGGAATAACTGAAAATATCCGGTAATTCAGAAACACCATCGCTGTCTAGATATTGACGGCATCGATAGGGTTGGTGACTTGGTCTACATAAATAATGACCGATTTTCCGTAATTCATTGAAGAATAAAGCATTTTTAACAAAGTCAGTTAATCAAAATCACCTTAAATCTGTTCAGTTTTTCTTGTTGTTCGGGACTGAGTGCTCCGAGGTCACCTTGTCCACCTAAATCGTATGGTTCCATCCCCTCCGGGGGTTTGTGCTTAGGTTTGTCAGCCATCTTGCTCGTATCTAAGTGAGGCGGATAAACCCGATGATACACGAGATAAAACGAAGTCCTTCTCGCTATTTATATGAACAGTGATTACTCTCAAAACAACGAAGTTCTCATCACACCACAAGTAATAGTTTACCTGAATTATGATTTTCTTTTAAAACACCAAAACATAAACATAAAAAGTTAATTTATTCAGCTAAGAACGTAGCTTCTCTTGAAGGGCAAGGTCATGGTCACAAGCACACTCTCTAGGGAGTGATTTTTTAAAATTATGTTGATGCTGAAATAGCCGGAGCGATCTTATCCATTCCGGGAAGTCTTATTACATGATACTCAGGCGATCGTTGTTAATTTTTGTTTGCCATTAAAGATATGTAACTTAAGATCAACTGATCACTTAAAGTAATTCTTAAAGTAATTGAAAGATACACTGTAAGTATTACAATTTAAAGCAATTCTGACATTCCGTTTACTTTCGTTAGGGACAATATACATGTAGGTCGACATACATTTATGTATGTTATAGTAGTCCATACATATTCATACATATTGATCAGACCATACTTGTAAATATGGCTATAAATAAAAGAAACAAAAAAAAAAAAATTGAAAAAATATTAGAAAGGCGTGAATTAAAATAAAGACCACTTCAACAGAGAGGGCAGAAATATATTAAATATGGACACGCATCATTTTATTGGCAAAATAAACCTTATAAAAACAGAATGTCAAATACAATTTTTTTCAATGGAATGATAATATTCACTTTTTTGTGTGCTCATCATGTGGACTGAGGTTGGCTTCTCTTTATTTCCCAACAATAACATTTCCAGTTTCCTGTAAAGTAACATGACGCAACATTTCATAAGGTATGATACATTTGTAGTCATTGCACATGAATTTTGGAAAAAAAAATACCAGTAGCCTACATACTCTTACATGGTCCGGTATGTGTACAAACACGCGCAGGCACGAACGCGCGCGAGCACACACGCGCGCACCCACACACGCACACACACAAGGAAAAAACTGAGAAACAGTATTAGTTATACAAAAATATAATTCAACTGTTAAAAAATGTACCTACTGTGCGCACGTGCGCATGATCAATACAATGTACCGTACGTCTCGGTGTAACAGATGCAATAGTGGTAGGCCTACTGATAGGAAGTTAAAAACGTGCACATGTAGGCCTATTGGTGCAGGTATAGTCAACTGCAATACATTGATGGTCTAAGATAAATCAGTCTACAAAATGCCAATATATTATAAAACCCAAACGGGCATATTTTTCCGAAGGAAAGAGAAAGTGGATGATAGAGGAAAATGAACTACTCACAATTCTACTTCTGATGCTATTCCATTGTCGCATGTAGGTTCCGGGAATGCCAAACCCGCCTGCGTTATACGCATTATAGGCCGGATCGAACTGAGCTCTCCGACCGGATTGCTGCGACAGATCCATTTTCGCTATGACATCATAGAAAACCTCTAAAATGTCATTCACTTTCTTGTCAAATGCAGCTATCTGAAATCATTCCATAATAATGTTTAGGTTTGCCAGAAACGGTGAAAATGTTTCATTAAAAACGCTTTTTCTTAATGCAGTAGGGCCTATCTACTAAATTTGCACATACAGAACATCATGTACGTAAAAGGCATTACTCTCTACCAGGGCCTAAGACTGATTTTTCACTGAGTATTCACATATACTTGACTATGGTTAATTCATGGCAATATTTTCTTCTGCCCAACGAGTATTTCGGTATGCATTTAATTTCATCACCTAGTTGGCCTCTAGCTTTGAGTGATAAGGCACTGCTCCTCACCTCTTGCTCTTGCGCGGCAGTTACGGAAGGCAGTCGGGACAACCAGTCTCTCATAGCTGCACTGGCCCCGCGGAGATCATCAAATCGCAGTTCTATGGAGTCCAGCTCGCTCCGTAGAGACCTGCAAGTTAAAATAGGTATTTTATAATAAAATAGGTACACAGCATTTATATAAATCTAAACAGAGAAATATGTCAGATCTTCCGACATCTCTGTGACTGCGGGGATTCAGTTAGAATGTTAATTTATTCAAAACAGTATCCTAAAAGCAGAATTATTTGCACTCCAATATTTTGTTTCATAAAACACCTTCACGGTATGAGGCTATAGGTGTTATTGTTTCTATCTGAGGTATGCAGTTAGCCCCCTCCCCCTTTTCTACGGTACAAAGTACTTGAGATTGTGCTTGAGATGTCCCATCTGTATATATCAAACACAAAAGAACAAAACTGAATAATAACGGCAAAGTCAATCTCTATTTTCCACATCTGAAGTACTTTGTACCGTAGAAAAGGGGGAAGGGGGCTAACTGCATAACTCAGATAGAAACTGCTGGACTGCAGGCATTGTTTTACTTTTTCATGAATGGTTTTCTTTCAATGGTTTCAATTTTAACTACATATTCAAAAGTCACCTACCCGTCAACGAGGTAGTCTATATATTTCGAACTGAGCGAGTGAAGAGGTACAAGTTCGGCACGAACAGGCACACCTTTTCCATTATTAACCTTCTTTACCTATTAAAACAATTCAACATTATTCACAAAGTACATATATTGTGGGTTTTTGTCAAATCGTTCGGTCGAATAAGTAATGTAATGTCTCATCAATAATAAATCCCCAAGGTTCTAATTGCCCGAAAGATCGAAAATAATACTCTAACACGCATAAAGAAAACAAGAGTAATATTGTAGCAAAGTATTCACAAATCTGATTGATAATAATATAAAACCATTTGGCCAAGAACCGATTGCGATTTGCTCCTATCTCAGATCTATACTAAATTTGTCTTTTTATAGGAGTTCAAGAGTGATTCTGGTAGTAAGCTATAACTACCTTTAGCTCAACAATCCATCTTACCATGTCTGGGAATCTCTCGACAAGTTTTCCGAAAGAGTCCATGTCGGTGGGAACGATATCTACGGGAACATTTGCAAAGTATTTGATATCGAGTGTGGTTTTGTCTTTCATTTCCTTCACTGTTCTGCCAAAGTCACCTTCGACGTCAAGACCAAACGGTCCGTAAATCTTGTGGTGATAGGAAGAAGACATTAAATGTCAGTTGTTTAGGTTTGATCCAAGTTTAAGCAATTCATTAGCAACCACAATAATTTATTCATGTAAAACAAATCTGAAACTGTCGCTATGCCTCGTTCAGTATACTGCAACTTAATGTTCAAAACATTCAAATGGGATTTAGTTCAGGGAGCATTATCGCTTCAAAAGGACTAATACTTAATAATAAACAGCCAGTCTCATTTAAACATGTTCACAAAAGAAAATGATTGTTTGACTTCACTTACCGGGATCCCAACACTTAAAGCAGCTTTGATTTTCTGGTATTCTTGGGTCGTTTCAGCAGTGAAGATAAGGGATGCCACCAACTCCCCACCGTACGTTATACTTCTTACGTAGTGCGACCCCAGGGACTGGGGGCCCTTAAGTGTCCATCCTCGTACAGGACGCAGTGACGATGGGATGGTCTCGGTGACCTGCGAATCGTGAAAAATTAGGATAGAATTTCCTCAATAAACACAGTTCGTATGAGCCATGCGGCTTATGTCATGTACCAGTACTTCTTCGCAGCATTGTCTCATCGAAGATGTGTTTACTGGTATTGTCCACATTCCACTTGTCACCAACAGGGATTTCGTACTGCAAAATTGATAATGACGATAATTATGGTGATGACTACGCGAGCCAGTTACTTAAAGTAACTTATAGTAACTGGCTCGCGCTGCCAGTAATTACGCCGCGGGATATTCAGGCAGTGACCGTGATCATAAGACATACCGCGAATAGAAAATAGAATTTAGAAAATAGACATTGCATGTGAATGAAGCCTTTGTTTTAAGATTTAAGATCTTCGGCCCAAAGCCACTGAGTTCCGGCAGTGAAACAGTTATATAAAGCTCACCTGTACATGTTGAGTGACTGATAGTCACCTCCAATAATCATTTTGCATAGGCTACTTCATGACAGGCACATTCCCTTCTCTGGTACTCAATGTGTTTCCCCACACAGCGTTTTTTTTGACTTAATTTGTTAACGACATATATGAATTGGAAGCATAAGCACTGCAAGATATTTACAATGTACCGGTATGGGTCTATGACTTTCTTACCGTTTCAAAGTTGACCTTAGTAAGAACTTCAATTCTCTTTGACCTGGATTGCTCGTCTTTCAGATATTCTCCAGATCCTGAAATTGTTTAAAATAAATTGTCAAACAAATTGGAATAAATAGTAGAATTGCAGAGTGAGATGGACAAGCTAAAGAGATCAAGCTGATTTAATCGCAAATTTCTGGCCCTATGATAAAGGCTTATGAGAGGGTACCACGTTTGTGTAAGCATACATGTACAACACACCAAACTCTCGATGAACGAGACACCCGTCTTTATCTGTCATAGGGTCGACATGAATGGAGAACAAAATGATAGTGGCTTACTCAGATTGTGGGAAGAATTAAGTGCTTGGGTCAAATACAGAAAGAGCATAGTATAATGTATACATGTACCCTTAATACTGAGCATTCCGCTCTTTATTTTCAGTGACAATTCCCCGCCGACATTTAAGAAATCTCTTGCTTGCCGACTAGTTTCTACCATCTTATGAGAACTGGTTGTGCGCTGTTTGTTTATAATCTGCAAAATGGAAAAGATGCAGTTTTATTTTCCAACACGCACAGATACATGTAGTAACTAATATGAAGATAAAAAATGGCAAGCATGCTAAAAAATTCTGTTTGAAAAAAAGTATAATTTAAGGCGAAAAAAAGTGATGGTTTACCATAGAACAATGTAAATTATGATCAAATATTAAAATTGTTTCATGATGGTACATTATCACAACTGAACAGTTGTTAGTCCCAGGTCACGAAATAACGAAGGAAAAGTCCCTCCCATTATTAATAACCCCTGCACTAATAGAATAATAGAAAACACTGGCACCATGCATGTATATAACTAGGTATTATAATGTTTCAGTATGTTCATTTCAACATAAAATCATAACTTTTGTATTTTATTTATGTATTTATATGCTCACAGTTGGTTGGAATCCCGCTGGAAAGATATCTGTGCCGACTTTGTCTGAAGTGATGTTAAACGTTCTTCCCAGTAACATTGGGATAACGTAGGGTAAAATGATGTTCATGGTGATGTCCTCAGCTAATCTAAATATGAATGCACCATGTGTAGGTAGTCTTAGAGATCAAATAAAATGTCAATATCGAGTCTGATTTTTTAGGAATTCTTTGGGTGAATTTAAAGCAATTTGTTGACTAGTCTTACTAGTACTCATAACATCACATCGCTACTTACGTTATCTGGGCCAATTCTAAACTATATCAAAGAACATGTACTTTAAACATACGCGTCTCTCAGCTCACTTAAAAGCGTTTTCTGCTTTGAAAAACTTAACCTTGGACAAATAGGTTCATGTGCTAAAAACGTACCTTCGAACCTGCTCGCAAAATGTCAACCGTGTCCACTATTTATTACTAGCGCGTGAAGTACGTCATGTCATATTAAAGAGACATGTGCATCTTTTCTCAGCACACATATTGTCACCCTTGGTCACAAAGGTGTATTGCAGGGTTCACTGTGATCTATATTAGCGTATGCGATTATATAAGACACGTGACACAATATTGCTGGTGAAATAGGCTATTAAGATGAGACCGTTTATCAAATATTGTCCTTACGAGTAAGGACGAAAAAGAAACCCAACACAGTGTTGACATTTACACATCTAAGTCACAGTTTATTGCCTTACGTATACAAAATAATACCGGTGAACGTGATATTTTACTAAAGTCAATTTTTCTCTTATAGATTGTCGCTCAGTTTCAGTTAAACTAAAGTAACAAATGTGCGTCCTTGCCAAGCTGCCAAAGTTTTTTACGATGCCAAAATCTGTGCCAGCTTTCTTGTGTAATAGAACGGAGCTCTAAGATTCCCGTAGTAACTCCCAAGTGATTTGGTCTGGGAGAGAGTCAGCTGGGTAAATCTGTTAAGGGCGTTGGTCATTTGTGTCCTTATTCTGGTCAGCTCAAGCTCCAGTGAGTTCAGAGCACCTAGGCGGCTGGGCGGCTGTACCTGTAAATAAAAATATCCAACTAAACTTGGCAAAATAAATATAAGGCGTGCTAGACCACGTACATGGAATGCATAATAGCATGCTCTTGATCTAAGCAAGTCTTATACTGCATGGCTATATATTCGCCATGTAGTAACTGTTTAGTATTTTCAAAATGTCCATTCCTTCCTAGTAAGATTACTTTAAAATTAAAAACACTAAGAGTCTAACACCTTATTACAACCTTTTAGATTTTGATTTGATGTGTTGAAATACCTTCTGCAGCTCTCTTTGGACTTGGTTCAGAACTGTTTCAACCTCATTCTTTTGGTCTGTCAGTCTTTTCATTCTGTGGGTGAAGACCGCGTTCATATACTTAAGATCTAGATAGATGCCAAAACTAAAGATTACTCACTGTCAGGAAAATTAATTAGAATTAAACACAATGCACGATATTGCCAGGCAATGCAATGACAACTGTTGCAGTATTTAATGGGATGAGGGCTTGTTTCTTTCAATATATAACTTGTCTTGTCGTAACGGGATTTAGTAGAGAGCTACGTGCATTATTTAGGTTACCAATGTGACAGTGTTGCTGCACACGTTTATTGTGCTCTTTTCGAGAATTTATTTCATGTGGCCAAACAGTCAATGTCAGCAAATTTTTAAATCAGTGAGAAGCGATGGGTGCTATTAGTTGTTAAATACACGCGAAATTGACAAAGAAAACGTAACAGTTTGAGTACCTGTCGACTCGGTATCAAACGGGGTGAGCAGATATCCTGTGTGAAGACGCTCGTCACTCACGCTGATTTTCTTCAAGTCGGTGCCCACCTTGGCCATTTCTGCCTCTAGCTGCCTCACTCTCACTAGAGCTCTGTCATAGCCAGCTAGATCACAGCAGTATGACTCCTTGACACTGTTGCCAATAGATGAAATACGACGAATCTAAAACAAATAGATACGAAGACTGATAAGGTTTAAAAAAAAGACTTAAAAGTCTTGATGGTATTCAATTTCATGTATAAATACACTTGTAACTGCATGTCTAAAACAACTGATACTTATTAATACTCTGAAACGTTGTTTACTTTAGATTATGTGTAATGTTATTTCTTATCATTTTATTAGATTTGCACTAGATTCTATAAAGGGTATTTGTATTTTTCACCTTTATGTGCTAGTATATATTCAGGCCCCTCTACGCAAATATAAACTATGAAAATACTTGCATCAACACTTGCTGATCCTTTAAAATTAGTCTTCACCCATTCCATTTTTGTAGTTATGGTGAAGAACAGAAGTTTAATCTGTAATTGAAAAAAAACACAAACTTAATGATTACAGTGAAAATTATGTAGGAACCAAAAGAAAGGAATATTCTATATCATCTAACATTTAACTTCGGTGCGTTTCAAATTTCTTTCATCCTAGTATAGTAATTTCGATTCTCTAAATACTTAACACGTAGGAAAGAGAATTATACCCTAAAAGGACTACTTTAGCAACGAAAAGGGACCTAAGTCACTTACTTTGATAGTAATTTCTACTTTCTTTTTCACTTCTTCAGAATTGAAGTTCAACTGTACGATCAAAGAGTCCTCGCCCCCGACCAAAATGTCACTGACATAGTATTTGGTTTGGTATCTACTTAAAGATCCAATATTGCTGCAATAGTTGAAAAATAATTTAGATTACTCAACAGTATTTCGTATATAATTTTTCTTGAATGACCACGATGTTCAATATAAGATTATGGGAAACGGGGATAATTGTATAATGGTGCATACTGGTACAGTTTGCCAATACCAGATTCTGCATCTTTAGATTAGAAAAAAAAGAGAAAAATTTATCTTATTCTTAAAATCAATAGAGATGTCATATATCAATTTTCCTAAAAACCCAAAGTGTCAAAAAATCGTTAGTGTTTAAAACACCTGCTGGGTCGTGGATGACCTAATGTCCAAAACCCGCGCTGTGCTGTCACGTGGCCCATCATGGTAATACTGTTGGATTTGGCATTCAATGTCTCCGTGTAACGTGCCTATGGTAAAAGAAAAAAGGTATTCTATAAAGTTTTCTATCAGTACTTTTATTTATATACATGTTGAATATGTTGAAATAACTTACATCGAGGATGGATTTCTGTGATTGGACAGATTGGAAACTTAAGATTTTTTCTGCTGCTATACTGTGCTTGGTTAATGCTCCACGGAGAGCGAAACAAGAGGAAATCCTCATGATATAAACAAATTTCATCGGGCATGTAATAGAAACAGCCGCTTGGAAATCTGAGGGAAATCTGGGATATACCTTTTGTTATGTCTAATATATAACGGTTCGTCAAATGAAAATACAATTAATAGATAGGGATTGCAAAGTCAGGTAACATACCGAAACGGAAGCTCCGATGAGTCCCATAAATGAGACACCGACGCCGCCCATAACGGTCATCTCCCTAAAGATATCTTCCACCGAATTGGCTTGCTTGTACGTGATCCTGGTTACGGGGTATTCATAATACTTTGGTGTTCCCCTGTACGGCGTCTTCACCGGACTAGAACAGCAGCACATGCACATGTTTATTGGTTCATAATTTTTGTATTTAATGCCACGATGTACTATTCTACAAGGGATATTTATGTTAAATGTGAAATAAAATATAAATCTAATTTTGATCAAAATGTATCATTTTTGACATTTTTTTAAAATCTATTAATCCCCTCTGCTTTAACTGCCGATATACACTTGATCGGTGACATTTTACCATGACACTTCTCGACCGTTGATGGTCCGCGTCGGACACTCTCCAAGCGCCAGGTGCCGCTTGTACTTGTCAACATAGTCAATGGCTGGTAACTCTAAGACTCGCCCATTACTAAATACTGGTGGGCTAAAAATAAATATTCACATATTTAATTAATTTGGGTACGATATGTAGCTCAGTTCAGCACCTTTTTGATAAACAAAAATACGCAATATTTTTTTCTAGACAAGATGCATAAAGCGTCTTAATACTGCGGATAATTACACGAAACAGGGCATGGTGTCTGTGCACCGATTCTGACGTGAGTAAGTCCTATCTAGAGAATGTTCCATATTATTTCTTTAAAGTATAAAACATTATATTGTTCAACACCATGCAAAAGACGGTTGGTTAAAACTTTGGTAATTTTAAATCGAACATCCTATTATCGAAAAAATAGCTTACTTACATTTCTTGAAAAAGTATAGTCAGTAAAACTAATACCAGGTGATTTACCACCATCTTGTCAAACATTTCTGGCCTATTTATGTTAATACCTTATAACATTGTGAATCTTAACACCTGCTCTTACCATGTTATGTAAACAAAGTTTAAACTTTGATAAATACATATTAAACTCCATGTGAAACAAACTACATTATCATAATCTCTTTTGACATGAAACATATACGTGCATACATGTATACCATGTTTATGAATATAAATCTGTGATGCAAAAATACATTCTGTTGACCTGCAGGGTGAATTGTATTATTATCTGATATGAATTATTTAAATATTGTAGAGTCTCAACAAATGAATAAATAAATAAATAAAAAGGCAGGATCAACTGATTAAACCATTGTGATTCAACTCACACATAACGTCATGTTCAGTCGTATAAATTTTCCCGCCACATAGCAAAATAAAAAAAAACGAATATGTGCGTTTAACTGTACTATGGATAGATTGGTGTGTAGTCGCTGCTTCCAGTGTTTTCCTTTTGTGCAGGTAGTTTTATGCCAAAACAATCGCGTCCCAGGTGAGTTAAGCCATTTTAAAAGATAAATATCTAAATCTGTCCTGTATTTTTCCGAAGTTGATTAGAGTATAGTTATTTTTATTCCATTATCTACTACTGTTTTGTCCCTTATGAAGTTAGAGCGCAACTATATTCCTTCTCAAAAAGAGCACAAATGCATTTCACAGTGTTTTAATTCTAAGTAGCCAAAACCAAACCCTTTCCCTTCCCTGCAGGTGGAATTCTTTTATGCAGATCATGTCATAAATTGCTACATCAAGATGGATTTCAAGATTCATGCCAAAACATGCCTTCAGCTGAAAAAATACGACATCTTTGCTACTGGTGCTATGGTCCAGAAGCAAAGGTAGCCTGTCCATTGTGTGGAACAAATGATGGTAATCTTTAGAATATTCCTTTCCTGCTATTATCTTACTGTCTATTGGGTTGGCCATCCTATTTTAAGCAAAATATCACTTGGCTAACCTAGAAAAGGGTCTTTTAGAAGTTTTTCATTTTTGTATGAAATTCAGATAATTAAATCATATTTTCAAATAAACTTAGAATGTACTGTTAGACTAGATCTAAATAAATCACTGTACTACAGGCTGTCGAATTTTTTTTGTCAATTATCAGTTATAACGATGACGTCAGTTTGCGTTAATTTCTTTTGCGATCACTTCCCGGCAGTGACGTCACAATTTGCCGAGAAATCACACGCTGCAACAGATGAGGATTATAGAAAACAGATTTCTTCATAACCACTGATGAATGAAAATGTTTATATTAACATTATTACCATGAATATTTTAGCTGAACTTCATGTTGTTTTCTTTAATTGTTCAAGGCACGCCTGCTTTATTCTGCCTGCCTTGCAGCGAGGAAGTTCACCAGAATCACAAGTCACTTCACTTGGAGCACCTCGTCTCCTTAGTATAGAACATTTGTGTCCAATCTTAAACTACAGGATGAAAAGCATGAAAAGAAGTGACATACATCTTGAAAAAGAGCGAAGACCGACTGTGATTTGCTGAAGGTTCTTTTCTATCAGACACGAAATTAACCCATATGAAATTTAAACAAATGCAAATGTTACAAGTGTACAGCTAGGCTTCGTATAATAGTTTAACCCGGAGTACATGTAACTTCATGAACATGTGATATTTTGAATAAATAAATATTTATTTTAAATTCATACTGTTGAAATAAGATTAATGTTCCAACTGAACAATTACTGTGCTTTAAACCGATCTTTATGGTGAGAGAAGTTAAAGTAACTTTTTACCAAGATTTAAAAGACAATTTTGTACCAAAAAGAAAGGTAAAGAAATCCTTTTACTCAGTACGATTCTTGATAGTACTCAGCAGTGCTACTAATTGCATTTTGTTAATTATAAATTGTGGTACTGAATGAAGAAATACGCAAACCCTATTATTTCAAAATTTAATAAACAATTAAAATGAATAAAAAGTCGGTATGAACAAAATCTTCTTGGAAATCAAAGTCCAACGTTAATGTAATAGGGGCCTACATGGCTAATGAAAGTATGTGAACAGCTTAATAAAACCTGTAGAGATTTATATCGTGGCATTCATGTCTGATTTTCTTGGACTTAAACCTAGTAAAGTACCGGAGTCACTCTCCGTTGCGGAGGGAATAACAATCTCGGCGTATTTAATGCATGTTTTTCGTGGTGATTCTTTCGGCTCGGCTGGTATCCTTGCCTGATTGTCCTTTGATAGTCTTAATTTCACAGCACCATCTTCTTTAGCAAAACACGGAACCAGTGATGGTTTCGGTTTCCTGGAATTTTTTGTTTCCGTCTCAGATATCTGTTTGCCTGAAACTCTTGGTAATCCCATTTCTTTGCGAGGATTCAGTACAGACGGACGATTCAATTGGAAAAAGGCATTGTTGGTCTCCAGGGGATCATGTATAGTATCCAAACTGAAATGATCTCTCACATTACCGAGAAATATCTTATGTACTTTATTGCTAGTTATCTCCTTAGGTGTGTGGCTTTCTAGGTAGTCCATTAACGGACGACCAGTTAGGAATGAATTTTCGATCAGTCGTCTTTGGTGCCCGTCGGTACTCATGAGAGACTGCTGGTATATGGAAATGTCATCTGCGATGTGTTTGCAAATGCTGCAGTCTTTTTCCGAGTAATATCTCAAAATGTCGTCGGTTCTTAGCATGTATTCTTGCACTACGTTAGCGTTGTTCTGGTCGCCCTGGCTGTGGATTTGATCGCTGCCGCTTCTACTCGGTTGAAGACGGGGCGGGACACTTGGTGTCTCGGGATCCTCCGTGTTAGGAGGACTACCCGGTGGTAAACTATCGTTTCTTTGTTCGCCGTCCATGCCGCCCGGTACTTCACCGGGAAAGCTGTGATACGATTGATTATGCAGAGCGAGTGGGGTCTCCGTAACGTACTGGAACTGCATGGAGTTTTCTGGTGAAACGAATAGTTTCTTTACAACACGGGAAGCCGATCTTGGGACTTTTCTGGCGGGGAATCTTTCAGGGGTACTCTCCGGTTCTGGCTCATACGATTCCGGAATGTCTACCACTTTGTCCGAAAATCTAGGATCGTGGCGAATTTTGTAATACAAGTTCCGACTGTCTGTGGTATATTCCCTGGTAGGAATAAATGGGTCATGGGATTTGTTGGCGGCACAATTTTCAAGAAGATTAGGTGCACTCTTCGCTCTTGTATGAGGCCGGGAGGGTATAACACTTGGGTGTTCGTTGATGAATGTTTTGGCTGAATTTACCCTCCCCTGTACCTTCATATGGTGAAGGTATGCTGACCGCCGACATGGAAATGCCGGATGTGCCTTTTTGAACAGACGTTCCTTGTCGCCGTGGACGAGGCTTTGATTAATGAGTGTAGATTCTCGGTCTTCTGAATCTGACAGCGACCGATTCGTTGCCTGTGGTTCCAATAAAAAATCACCTTTTTTCTCTCTGGGTTTTGGTTGTTCTTTCCGCTCAAGGCTGAGCTGGTATCTTGGTGGCATTGACCTCCAAAGTGTCCACGGCGCCGACATGGTAACTTCTGTTCAAAATCGTCCTGTCTGTACGTACAATTATTAGTTCTGAAAATTATGACACAACCGCTCAGCAAACTTCAGTTTTCATCATTATAGGTAAACTTGAAAATAATAATAGGCGAAACACAATCAATTAAACTTTTTTTGTCATCGTGTCGGATTGATTTACAAACGCAACCAAAAAATGACCCTTCGCCTCCAGCTGATTGACATTGGAATGTGATACACGCACAGTAAGAAACAAGCAAAGTTAATCTTTTTCTTATGATAGTTAAGAACACGAAGTTACAAGTTCTCAAAATACCCACCTTCTACCAAGAAAGTGTGATTAATTCCAGAAGCAGTATCGGATTAACTATATAAAACGTGTCATGTAGCAGCTCCTATGTTTTAACTTGTCACCGCTGCACCGTGTTAACATCCCCAGTTCTGTAACGTGTCTCACTGAAGTATTTGCTTGGCAGTAAATCAAGCAGAAGACGCCAACACTCCCTTTCAAATCTTCGCACATTAATGTTTATCCGGGGCCACTAATGGCCAGACATATCTTTTATACTCCAAGCCAGTATTGAGTCGACACTGAGCGTGCAACCGCTTATTGTATACAATGGTCACCGAACCAACGACGCAGACTAAATAACACAAGCAGCGTATTAGAGGACGGTTTGTTCAATTTCGACGGTGCTTTAAGAGGCATATTTGTTTTTAAAGGGAACCTCGGTTTCTGCGTAGCAACAATCAACACTCCGGTGGCCAGTGAATAGACCCAATGCTGCTTCCAGCGGTAATAAATGAAAATTAAATGATCGATAATATTTGAGCAGTGCGAAATGTTTATAACATCACTTGAATTGACGTGTTTAAAGAGTCAGCCTAGGGCGCTGATATTGCGCTGTAAGAGGTGGTGAAATAAACTTAGTTAGTCGCACCAATTTACCTTAATTCATGAATGTGAAAAATTGAAATGCAATTGAGACTTAATACACGTAGCCATGGTGATATATCGACAGCAACAGTTCAGGATTCCCATGAAAGCGAGCTGTAATTAAAAATTATAAGAAAACAGAATTGGGTTATCATAAGTCTTAATTTATTAAACCGAACAAACATGTCGTACATGTATAATTTATGTCAATCTGTTTACAAGATACACATTTTCTTCGTTAAAGCTTTCTATTGGGCAATTGGAAAAAAAACGAAACGAAGAGAAGGCGGAAATTGAAGTGAAATCATCATCTCACCTAACACAACGGATATATTTCACGTAGTCTAAAATTGAAGGGAACAGTTTAAGAAAAGAATCAAAAGGAGTAGTCCAATAATTCACGGTGGTCTAAGTTCTAAAAGCATACATGTAGTTATAGTTCTATTTTTCAAAGACATCTGCTATCTTTCAGCCAGGCTTCATTGAAGGAGGAAAACTCTTTTTCGTTGAACGGCTTTCAAAGAAATCAATGATAAATCAATATTTTTCAGTCTAGACAGCTCGCTGGTGTGCAAAGACCACTCTGGTGGCGTTACCTACAGCGAGCCGCCGTACTGAAGTCTAACGAATAATATTTCTCGAGTGTACAACTTGTCACGGGGCAGAAACAAAGAACATATTCCAGTATGTGAACTACACAAAAATTCGTTTCCGTTCTTCCAAAAGAACTCTGGCCCAACACGGCCCTTCTCTATGCCAAGGTTGTGTGACAACGATATTTGCCGCGTTGCAATTTTTTTTCATACTTTCTGACATTGAAGTCTGTGTAAATACAATATATGTGACGATAAGATATGAATTAGACTCTCTACAGAACACCGCCTTGCAATTATGTGATACATGCACCCTATCTTTACGGTCCATTAAGTCAACTACCACGTAATTGTCGTGTTCCAAAATAGTTATTGGAATACGTTGGTATTTGTCTGATCACAGACAGTCCAGTTCATAAGAATAGATCGTCATGAAAATCACCTCATTTGGTCGAGAGTATTTATCAGAAATTTATGCTGTACAGCTTTCGAGCCGGCTTCTGCGCTACATGTGCTTAATTCCATAAAACATGAAGAGTTGTCACTCTAGCAAGGACACAACTAACGATGTGTAACCTCTATCAGCCTATTTGTAGCACTGTTATTTACACAATTCTCGGAACCATTAAAATACAAGACACGAATACTGTTTTCATAACACGCCCTTTAATTTCAAATGGAAAAAATCACGATTTTTATCAAGAAATTATACAAAATACATATGGCTTCTTTCTATGATATGACTTTCTACCTTTGAAATACCTTTCCATCTAAATGCATGTAGCAATAGGTATAGTGGTTGCAATCTTAAACAGTCAAGGAAATTGCATAGGTAAATGGTCTTCGTCTTTCTCATTTACCACCATTAGATTAGTTTTTTTTCTGATTGATCACCACGCCACAGTCGATAATATGTCCATCTTTTCTCTCATGATCAGGCTATTTCTGGAAGTGTCGAGAATGATGACCAGTATCGTCCATACGAAGCAACGTTTGTAACCAACCAAGGAATCCATCCTTGGAACAAATGCTTTTAAGCGATAAACCATGTCTGTATTAAACTATTTTATTTAACTTTTCATAATGGATATTGTTAACCGCCTGCCTGTCTCTAGTCATCCGTCTTTTACACTGTCCATGGATGGAAGTTCTTAACATTTAGTGGAGTGCACGCCAATTTATGCGAGTTAGAACAGTGAACTTTTTCTCGTCATTCTTTGGATATCTTCTTCTACATTTGACATATTGAACGTGACTCTTCCGATTAGAAAATCCAATAAAACAACCAAATGGAAATAATTTTTCATTTTTTTATATGGTATACATGTATATACTAGAAAAAAGTAGACTCCGCATAACTGTCTTCATATACATGCATCTCAAATTATCGTGTGTCTCGAACAAATCTTGTGAAACAAATCAATGTTTTACTTGGTGTAAGCTAATATTAGGGTACATCGTATCGCACGGATGCTTAACTCCAACAAACTGCCCCTAGGTTTTATTGCACCTTAAATTGTCCATTATTAAAGTTTTGTCAGCAAATTTTGAAAATCGTCTTTTTACAAACCTACAGATAAGAATTATTGACGAAACGTGGTGAAATCTGCCTTAGAAAACACGTTAATGAAGACATTTGAGATTTACTCTGTTCAAAGTTACATAAGTTTGCTCTGCCTTTCCAAAATGGGTTTACTGAACTTAAATGGATTTTTCACCCATTCTTCATTAAAAAATATCTGTTCCTATAGCATTTTCCAAAATAGTTATTATTTACCCTACCTACCCTAAAATATAATCTACCCATACAAAAATAAAGCACATGATAACGTTTTCAATGGGCCAATTAACGTCAAATATCAAATGTATTTAATGTTTATTCAATAAATTGGAAAAGTGATGCTCAAATGAAAATATAACAACGCGGACGTATGGTCACAAGTGAGAATGCACACTTAACACAGACACACAATTTAACTAATATCAAATGATTATAGAGGACAAGGCTAGGCCTGATAACTGATTTAAGCAATAATGGAATAAGGATGACAAGTCTTGTTTGTAATTCTTGTATAGACTAGTAACGGTAAAACATGAGGAAAGTGAGGTAGACATGCATGTGCGATTTTCGGTCAAGCCATTACAAGAGCAATAGGCCTACATTTCAATTGAGTAAAGATGGTCAGTCAAATTGCCGGTAATAGTAATAATAATGATAATAGCAATAATTATTATGACGATAATGAAAATGAAAATGGTAACACAGATTTACACGCGTCTATATGGCAAATTATACCGAATATTCATGGTTTTATATATCTTTATCATAAAGTTTCACCGAAACAGGTTCACGTAATTGTCCCTAGCGTCAGCAGCCCCTGTACATGGAGGCAGCTCATCGGCTGTCTCATCATAGGGATCATACAATTCACCACATTCTTTTAATTCATCAATATCTTTTAGCCAATTAAAGATCTGGACAAGTTTCTGGTTATCCAGGTAATTGTTTTTCGATATTGAATTTTCTTGCTTCCACTGCTTATTGGATTCGGCTACTCTGGGAGTTTTACCACCGTCGTTGCGAAGAGGGTCAAATGGACTGACCCGAGGGCTGGTCCCGGGGCTGACCCTGGGACTTAATCCCGGGGAAACGATCTTTGGAATCTCTAAGGCAGTAGTTTTTGTAGTTTCAGACTCATTCTCTGCAATAGTTGCCACATGTTCAACTGTAAGAGTAAGAACTTTGCCATTGTCGTCAACGTCAGCTTGGATTTCTCCAATTTCATCATGGACTAAAACCTTATTGTGAAAGTGGACTTTTCTGTTTCCACTGTCTGTCAAACCGTCCATACTACAGTCTTTATTTCGTCGGTGGTGTAGGGTACTTTTCATTTGCATCAAATGCCTGTTCACCAAGTTTTTCCTGAGCCTTTCGATGTCATTTTTGTTCCTTGGTAACGCATTTGGAATGGCAACGGAATGATTGAAATGAGCACCTGCAGGAAGAGGCGCATACGGCTCTACATTCCTTTGTTGTCTATTCGATTCTTTCATTTGTTGTTTATTAGTGATGGATTTCCATATCTTTGGCAATTTCAGATCTGCCTCCTCGAGACGATTGTTATTATTTGCCGGGGAACGTTTCCAAAAGTTCACCATAGTCGGGGTTGGTAGGAAGTTGGACGCCCTATACAGAGGAGGAGGTTCGAACTGATACGTAGACATGCTGATGGGTTTCTTCTTGATTCCAACTTCAGACGTGCTGGTCTCTGTCCGTGGGGATGTCATGCTGACGCTTTAGTATAATCACTTGGCTTCGGCGGAGTAAAGATGTCTATAGTCCATCATGAAATATGAAATATGAGATAGATACAATATGAATTTCACCTAAGAGAGCTGCCTTTTGTCCTTTAGACCGCGTAAGATGGGTGACAAATAAATGCCCAATTTCGATGTCGTTGCTATAGGTTCAAACAGAGCCCGATGTATACTGTGCCATGAATTAAACGTAAATGAATCTTCTGGTCCATGTATGAAGTGGAAGTCTTTTTATGACATGCGTTCAACGGCAAAAAGAATTTCTCGGGTTCTGACGAAGTACCGGTAATAATGTTGATGCCATGTGTACATACACTCCTTTTGTAGGTTAATCTCATAGGTTTATATTCCACGGTAAATCTTGTCGTGTGCCAGTATTGACAGGAACCATTCTAACCCTGGCTTCACTGGATGTTTGCCAATACGAAGTCTTCGAGTTCGCTGTGGCAATATTTCTATCAGCTGCCAAACAATTATCCGATTTAATTCACTTTATCAGTCAATTGATTTGTATTTAATGTTGAGGCCGTGAATAGTAATCTCTGACGCTATTCGGTTGCTATCTACGGATACGGTTTACTCTGCTTCTTCCGTGCTACTGTTCTGAAAAGAATGAAATACCATTTTGATTATTTTCCAACTCTGTGAGGCGATTGATTTGGTCTGACTAACACATTTCTTCAATTAGCTTTGAAATACCGACCAATGACGCACCGTGACATAAGGACTGCATACCCAACTTCCTAAACAAAAACGGGATAGTTTAGATGTAAATAGTAGAGTACAATGAGGTAATGACAATATTAGTTTTGAAATAGAATACGCACAATGGAGTTAATGACCAAAACTGTGATCCATAAATATAGCTATAGCAGTGTGTTAGGGACGCAACAGCTATAGCCGCGAATTAACAATAACAAGTGTATGGTGTACATGCATGCACAAGTGTGTGCACACAATCGATAAAGAGCATGCGCACACATACACCCTCTTGTACATATACATACTCATACCACTACAACATACATGTATATTGATGTTTCCAAACATTATCATCGCGGCCGATATGTACGAGTACGTTGGCAGTATGTTAATGTATAATTGAGTGTAGTGTCCCTTATTACAGTTTTAACAAAGCAAATCAGGGGCGCTTGTGTTGAAATCGAACGCATGTATCAAAATCAAAACATACTCAACTCTATTTCGTAGCAATATTTTATAGAAAACATAGTTATACTTACTGCTTTTGTTAGTCGTTGCACAGACAGTTCAACATTCTATGTCTACCGTGACCGTCGCACTACGGCTCTGAATCTGTCTCCAAGGCCGTTCTGTAACTCGCTATATTGACTTTTATCAATAAGGCTTTATCTCACTTAAACCAACAATTGCCTATAAAAGTAGACTGTGTTATAATGGCATGTCGTGTTTACCTTGCCACTAGACTCACACTAATATTTTCATACAAGTTACGTTAAGCGCTTTTAGTATACTCTTTATGTACATACTTTTTGCAAAGTAAACAGATCAAATAATTAATTGATTTACTTAACCTTGTCAGTAAAAGATGTGCAATATGTCAAACGAAACTAAATACCTGGTTTCCATTATTTCAGAACAGTAAGAGTTGGAGTGTGAGTGAAAAAAATGTAAAACGACATTGTTCTGTGCTGTGCAAATATCTCTTCTCGCCAAAATGAAGTCAACTATTCATGCTGGCGTTCACCGGAATCTATTAAGATATCATTTTTAAACACGGGTCATCACGCATAAGAATTGATTGGCTGGGAGAAAATCTTTTTTTCTAATTTTTCGTACATCACAAGTAAACCAATGCTAAATGCTGTATCAAATTTATTAGGTGTTGTGACTCAATGTCTCAGCTACTGCATTTCAGACATGTTTCTACTGCTTGATTTTGGTCTTTTCCACAACTGACGCTACCCCACTGGCTTAAGATTTTCAGCCGGGTCATCGCTATCAGGAGTGAAATCATATATATGGGGTTGGGTATAAATTGGATGTTGACAAAAATAAAGGGGAAAGTGAAAACTCAAATCTGTATCAATGGACTGGAATATTGTGCGTCCATCCAAAAATACATTTAACAGCTTTATGCTGGGCTAGGTATGTGCATTATTATGTCAGAACCATAGCCATACAGTACTGCTCCGATATACTATGGGAGAGGAAACATATATGACTCCGATAATGGCAGAAATGGATAGACATGTCACCCTATTCGTTTCGGTCGCTATATAACAGTCACACTTTGAGGGCACTCGAAACTTATGATAAAAGTTGTAGTAATACTTTTTACAAAACATTGTTCAGAAGGCATATATTTCCTTTCAAGCGTTTTCCCCTATTATTGAGTGTCAGAATATTAGTATCACATCTATGAACTGGTATGATCAATTGCCAACTGGCGTTTTAACTAGGAACCGACGATCAATCACGAACAGCAAGGTGAACCATGGTTCATTTTGCAACCTGAGAATTAAAAACGAAATGACTTGTACACTAAACCATGGGGCCGTGACATCTTTGCTCTTTGGAGTTTGGTTTGTATTTGTAAATAAGTGAATATGTTTAACTTGGGCCGTCAAATTCATGCACTTTCGTCCAAAAAATGTCAGAGAAACATTGAAATGTATGTTATTTTGCATGTGTTTTTCATGCGTTTTGACTTATTATAGCGACTTGTCAATAAGAACACCATGTACATTTGCCCGTTTCTTTATTGATGTTTTGTGTAGTCTTTAAAAAGCAAGTTAAAAAGCAGTAACGTTTGGAATTTTGCCGACTTCGAATGAGCTTGAAATGTCCACACGTAACCCAACTTGTCGCTTTTTTTAGCATTTGCAGACTTTTCTAAAGACATGTAGAGCGTGAGTGAATGCGTGCGCGCGTGTGTGTCCGCGTTTATAAATGTGTGTGTTTGACTGAATACGTACATGTACACGTCCGTGTCCATACGTACGTATATAGATCGCGCTTGCTTACGATGGACTACTGATGGACTGATGTTTAACGTTGTATAGGTCACCTAAGTAAATTTAAGAGATTGTTTAATACACATAGACTTTATCGAAAGGTGCAATCCCCTAGTCATATCCTGAGAGTAAGACTGAAACTCACGACATCACTGAGTTAGAGTGTCGGAAATTGGGGACTAACAAGCAGATGCCAAATTCAGGGCAACCATATAGAATACAAACATTCAGATGCCCTTGCCATCTTCCGATCATGCCATCACGTAACATTGTTTTAGCAACGTTAAGATTGCTATCACAGCTACAGGCAATCTGCAACATGGAGTGCATCTGTACTCGAAAACGGCAGACCTGGAAAAAAGTGCTGTAATGACTAACCTTCGTCCGCACTTTCGTAAACTATATTGAGCGTCGTGGAAGAATCAAATTAGCTTGACTGACGATCTTGCTACGTGAGTCTTCCCATGTTTCGGATGCTTTACCCTTTAAGGTTTGTCCTTCATGCTTCAGCGTTAGAGTTTAGTGCGACACGACAGCTTGTGTCTATTCACCGCTGGTAATTTGATAGAGATTTAACTTCTTTGGAAGAATAAGTCCATTTCATATATGCACAGCGTGGATATTTTTCCTGTAACTGCGTCTAACATCTAAGTAAACAAAATATGCTGTGGGATATTGTGTACGTGTTTCAACAAATGAAACGGGCTTGATCATAAATAGAAGTAGCTTCAATTTAGTCTGCCTTTGTGGCTAGATTTAGACCGATTTAGTGTGGTTAAGCACTGTACATTGTTCTGGTCAGTTTTTGCTTTGTTGGGGGGATCATTTGAATCGTCAACTTTCTCCTGTTCTTTTAAAAACTCAATCTGTGAGTTTTTAAAAGAACAGGAGAAAGTTGACGATGATGATGCAATTGCCTCTTACACACCATCATTTTTATTCTTTCTATTAAGATCTTTTAACAACCCCAGAAAAATAGCGTGGATTTTGTAAGCGGATCGAAGGGAACGAGGGGCAGGTCTTTCCAACAAGAGAATGTCGCATTCATCTACAGTCCCTTTTTACCGGGGGCGGGGAGAAAGCAGGCCCTTAAATACCCCCAATGTTTCTTTTCTTTTTTAATTGAATTGCATCACAGGGGAAGGGGGGGGGGGGCAATCCGCCACCTTCTTCATATCCTAGTAGGTTTTGATTGTATGCTTTTTACGCAAGTCCATGTAATAAGTGTTTGAGAAACCACTCATCCTACGTGTATAAGTGCACTATGCGTCGTATAACACACTGTAGTGCAACAGCCCTTGCTTCGAAAATAGGTCGAATGGATTGTTTTTACATCAAAGTAGAATTTTTTTCAGGTTGCCGGGCAAGTTGCCACACATTATCACGTGTAGTTTGCCAGTGACAAAGGAATTTGGGTGTATAGAAACAGTCCGCCTGTCCCAAAGGCTCAGTACTGCTCGGGCTGGGCAACCTTATCGGAAATGAATATGAAAAGTATGAGTGTTTCATGAAAAAATATGAAAAAACATGAAAAAATATGTTGTGAATCTCCATTTATAATGATAACTGAAAAGTACTCGTGCTAGAAAATCGCTGAAGATCCGGGCAGTATTCACCCTCAAGCTCTTGCAATGTCATTATGCGTTATTTGCAACTCTATTTTTAAGAAAATTACATGGCTACTGTTACAATTGCTTTTGAGAGAAATCAAAACAGCTTACTGACTATTATATTGGTAATGATTTGTAAAACATGCTATTTATTGTTGGGTATCAGTTGGAAAATAGACCTAACCCTCCGTCGTGATATGCCTTGTTTCTCGGCTGGATAACGCATTTATAGGTCACTTGCACATTTCTTTGGAGCTTTTTTCTCTGTAAACTGTTTTTCAAATCTCAACCTATAGCCCTGGGTTGTCCAATTTGACTATTTTAAAATGGTCACAACAGCAAAACAAAACTATAAATCTGTTTGAAGAAAGGAGCCGTTTCTGTTTCATGAACAAGTTAGTGCTTTAGGCAGCTTGAAATAAAATATTTCCCCTGAAATTGTGTTGCAAATCTTAAAAAATTGAAAAGTGAAATGCTTTTCTGACAATTCAAAAGTTATTTCAGAAACTCTTTCATACATAAAGAAAACGGAGAATTGCCAATAGAACTTAAAAGTGGCCCTTCAGATGTGAGATTAAACGAAGGTATTGCAAATGACAAGATGAAGCAAAATGACAACATGAAGACTCGAGGAAACGGAAACAACCCAAGGCAATGTTGTTTAGAAAAATACATTTACCAACATATATAGAAATACAACTGCTCTGTACTGTTTTGTTAACGGGTGGCCTTTCCCACTTTTTTCCCTATTGCACGTTCCAGAAACTCGACAAAATCGTTGAAAAGAATTCCAACACTACTGAGAACGCCCTACTTATTTACGTGTTTTTAAGGACAACGGGCGTGGCCGGTGTGCTCACAAGCAGACGTACGCATGCGCACACATGTATTTCCTTGTGTTTCCGCAGGTTGTTTTCATCTTATTCAAGGTTGCCCCCCCCCCCCCCCCCCAGGTATAATGTTACCACTTGCAAACAATAAGGCAAAAGCCTTAAGATTCCATTTTCTTTCATACATGTGACGTACTGATAGCATTGTAACCATATAATGTGTTACTGCTTCGAGGTCAATTGTAAAAAACGGAAAGGCACATGTACTTTAACTATTATTTAACGAGGGAGTCTGTTACAATCAAAATATATGTTTACTGGGATTAAAAATGTACAATTTTAGCCACAACTGAAA
Organism: Lingula anatina; assembly: GCF_051362555.1. Lineage (NCBI taxonomy): Eukaryota > Metazoa > Brachiopoda > Lingulata > Lingulida > Lingulidae > Lingula > Lingula anatina. The sequence continues at coordinate 45,568,261 of NC_141767.1, forward strand.
TTTCGTCTTCCACATGTATTGCAATTAGTTTTAAAAACGTTAAATTGGGTACGGACAAAACTTGACAAGAGGTGAATATACAAATATCTATTTAATATTTGTTTTGAATTTTAATAGTGTGATCACTACCGATTTGAAGTGCACTAAAATGATCCATGCGTAAAAATTAAATATTTACCAAGGTGCATATTTATAGTTTCATTTTGTTCAGTTCTATCTCCTGAAATGAATCGAGCTTTATGATGAAGGATAAAAATTAACTCTGTGAGAGGTTTGTGCCCCATCCTAAAAGTAGACAATGGTACGGCAAAATGAGGGCATTTGTATTGATTGATAGCATATCGTGTTTGTATCAAGCAGTTGTTACTGTCACCATAAATAACAATTTCAACTTTGTATTATTGTGTATTTAAAACCGTTTTTCACGAACAGAGAGAGGTCGTTTGGTTAGTTATATTGCATGCCCTGCTGACTGTAAAGAAATTGATTTCAAAAACCCACATACAATTCGGACAGGGATGAGTACCAAATATTTAGTTTTTTTATCGGTGTAGTAGTAAGGAATGAGGAGGGGCTTAGGATCGACATATCACAAATGGAAAGAAAATCTTGATAATTAAGCGCTTCATATATCTTTCTTTTAAAATTCAGGACGTCTTTTACAACATAAAAACCAAGATGTCCTCTTCTTTTCAATCAGGTCGGAATGCACTTGTCGAGACGTCTGGGAAAAAAAAGGCGGGCAGTGCGTCCTGGGGGGATCGCGCTATGCCCGCGTCTCTGCACACGTTTTTAATCGATGTGTATTCAGGATTGTAAGTCTACCGGACTGAAAAAGAAAAAAATGATGTGGTCTGACATTTTCTGTGTTTCTGAAGGGTTATAATTAGAACCGGGAAGCAAATGAGATGTGGAAAGTGGAATTTGATCGAAAAGAGGTGGCCACCTCACAGTAGCTCATGTTCTGGATGGCCAGAGGGCGGACGGTGTCTGAATTTTTCATTACAAAACGTGTAACTTTGTAGCTAAAGATATACATTCAAGTGCTTAATTCAAAACATCTGAGAGTCGAGAGGCTCTAATGATAGGAGCGATTTTGGACCAACCCAGAGCGAAACAATACCCTACGCAAAGTTTAGCGATCAAACTATGTAAGAGTGTAAGTGAGTGCAAAGAGAGAAAAAAAACTAACAATGTTTGGCTTTTGTCCAATTTTCTTTTTTTCCCTCTTATTCAACTCATCGCTCTACGTTCCCCGCTTCTTCCCCTTCTCTCCGTTTTCCTATTCTTTTTTTTTTTGTTATAAATTTGGGTACAAGCAAACAATTAAACGTAGATTACAGGCATGTGTTTTTAATGACAGCTTCTGTTAACCATGCTTCAATAAAACATCATACAGTGAATAATTTATAAACAGGAGTCCGCGAAACAATGGGTTAACGTGTATTGGTCATATAACGAAGCACTGTTGGACAATATGTTCCAGGCTTAGGGATCTTTGGTGAAAAATGGAGAGCTTTTCCTGCA